>NC_090651.1:164463181-165665681 GCF_040937935.1 Hyperolius riggenbachi
TTTGTTTGATGCTGATGACTAGCCTGTGACTGCATATATCCTTGTAGATCAAGGAACTGGATTCTTTCTTTACTTAGAGATTGATTTCCTTATAGTATTGTGCTCAGATGCTGGCAAGATATCTAAAGAGATAGAAAGTGCTCTTAAAGAGACTCTGTAACAAAATTTTGAGCCTTATTTCTTCTATCCTATAAGTTCCTATGCCTGTTCTAATGTGGTCTGTCTTACTGCAGCCTTTCCTAGTTGCACTGTCTCTGTAATAAATCTTATCTTCTTTCCTCTGTCGTCTCTGTCGGGCTTAGGCTGGAATGTGTGGAATGCGCAGCACTGCTTGTCATTGGCAGAAGCTAAACACACCCTCTCCAAGCTCTGCATGAGTCACAAAGTAAGCTGTTCTCAGCGTATCATACTCTGGTTAGAAGCCATGTTTTTTGTTTGTAAACACTGCATAAAAATGGCATTTACAAGACAGGATTGCAGCAGGGAGTGGCAGAGGGGCCCAGGAGAACATAAGGAATAGAATGGTATGCTTTTTATTGTAAGAATTTTAGAGTACAGATTCTCTTTAAGGGGCCCATACACCTAACGATTTTCCCAGCAATATACAGCAGATTCGATCACTGTGATCGAATCTACTGTGAAATCGTTGCGCAAATGCAAACGCAAATGATTGATTTTCATCCGAAATCAATAATTCCCGTTGATTCCCGTCGAGCTGTCCTTGTGGAAGATTTTTCTCGATCGCTGGCGGGTCGGGAGTGCGTCGATATCGGCGTTTGAATGCCAGACGACCAACGCAATACATCGGCAATACATTACCTGCTCTGGCCGGCGCAAGACCCCGCTGTCACCGATGTCTTCTTCTCCGCTGGTTTCCGCATTCCGGTCCGGCTGGCTTCACTTCCTATCCCGGCAGGAAGTTTAAACAGTAGAGCGCCCTCTAATGTTTAAACTTCCCCAGACAGAAATAAGTGAAGCCAGCCGGACCGGAAAGCTGAACCCAGCGGAGAAGAAGACATCAATCAGTGACAGCGGGGACTCGTGCTGGCCGGAGCAGGTAATGTATGCGGGGGGGGGGGGGGAGCAGCGGCAGCACCACCACAGATTGCGATCGGTTTCATGCTAAAAATCGATTCTGTTTGCAGTAAAGGCAGCCATACGATCCCTCTCTGATCAGATTCGATCAGAGAGGGATCTATCTGTTGGTCGAATCTGATGGCAAATCGACCAGTGTATGGCCACCTTTAAAGTTACATTTGTCCCTCCCTACAGACTGTGAAGTTGTTGTTTTTTTGTTTGTTTGTTTTTTGTAGGACTGTTAAATCGTAGAAGCTAATTAAACAGCTGATGCAGGCAAATGCCCAGTTGCATCAATGTTGGCCTGCCACAAGCTAATGCCCCTTAAGACAAAATAATTACTGGCAGATGTAGTGTGACTTTGGTATAAGGCATACTGGGGTTGATTCACAAAGCCTACTTATTTTCCATCTTAACTGTAACTTAGCTTATGTATGAGATAAACAAATAAGGAGAGATAATTCATGAAATAAAAACATAAAGCATGAGTTACGTCAAATAAGGAGAAGTAAACCATGGGTTAAGTCAATTAAGGAGAGATACATCATGAGTTAAGTGGAGATAAATCATGAGTTATTTAGGAGAGATACATTTTGAGTTAATAAGTAAGGTGAGATAATTCAACAGAAAAGTTTCATAAATCAGCTCCACTTTTTCTTCCTTACTATCTAAACTGGCTGGGTGTGTTTTCCCTGATTCCAGCCACAACTCTCAGGGATGTTTTTTTTTTTTAAAGGTAAATTACAACTCACATTGATTGTTACCGTGCTTCCCTAAATATACACATGGGCCCATATGCAATTAACTTTTTCTTCCAAGTTTTCTCCTAGCGATACATTTTTATCTTCTATTTAAAATTATTTTTCAGGACTTTTCAACTGAAAATGTACCGAAAGGTAGGCTGAAAAGAACTGACAAAATTATTTTAAAGAGAATCTGTACTCTAAAATTTTTACAGCAAAAAGCATACCATTCTATTCATTATGTTCTCCTGGGCCCCTCTGTGCTGTTTCTGCCACTCCCTGCTGCAATCCTGGCTTGTAATTGCCAGTTTTAGGCAGTGTTTACAAACAAACTAACCAGCTTGTGATAGGCGCACATAAGCAGAGTGTGTGAGTCATACAGAGCCTGCAGGGGGCCTGCAGAGGGTGTGTATCGCTTCTATCCAATCACAAGTAGCCCTGCACATTCCACACATTCAATCCTTAGCCCTACAGACACGACAGAGGAAAGGAGATAAGATTTATTACAGAGACAGTGCAATTAGGAAAGGCTGCAGTAAGCCAGAGCACATTAGAACAGGCAAAGGAACTTATAGGATAGAAGAACTAAGGCTGACAATTTTGTTACAGAATCTCTTCAAGTATCGGTACTTTATTGCTTTCTGGTGGCTTAAAAGGCATTGTATTGATAAATTCAAAGGGACTCCGAGCACCTCTCATGGGCATGCCTTTAAGCCAGACGACTTCCAACAAAGTCGTGCTATGACCCCTCTGGAGGAGCCTCCTCTCCCTCACTTCCTCTTCCTGCTTCATTCAGTGATGCATTTCTCTAACAGAGAAGACAGGGGTAACCCGGAAGTTATAACAGAGCCAAGATGGCAGCAGCAATTTTTAAATTAAACATTAAACTATTTGGTGTAGAATGGTGATTCGGGCATCAAATGAAAGAGGAGAGCACAAGCTACAGAAAGGTATGCATCTTTAAGTACTTTGCAGTACTGGTCGGAGTCTTAAAGGCATGCCCATGAGAGGTGCTCGGAGTCCCTTTAAAAATATCACAAAGGAGAAAACTCAGGTGAAAAAGTTAATTGGATATGGGCCTAGGTCTTGTATTAATTTTTGCTACAAAAGATGTGTTAGGGATTATTTTCAGGGAATGTCTTATTTTTCCATGAACAACAGTTTACATTCATTCTGGAAAAAAAATATTTATTAAAATATAGTCTCTAAACTCTAAATTCCATCATGAATATATAATAAATGACTACCGTATATTCCGGCGTATAAGACGACTGGGCGTGAAAGACGACCCCCCAACTTTTCCAGTTAAAATATAGAGTTTGGGATATACTCACCGTACAAGACTATCTCTCTTCCAACGCACACCAAATAAAAAATTAAAAAATCATATACTAGTGCTATGTATGAACAGATACTGGTGCTGTACTGTATGTGGTACCCAGTATATAGGCGATTGACTGGTTGGATTGGTCAACTCTCCCTCTCCCTAAGTGGATTGGTCAGGTCTCCTTGTCTACCTGTTTATCAGAGTGGTATGGAAGAATAGATCATGCTGTGCCTATAAAACACGCCTCTTTCACCCTTCTAGCCCACCCTTGTATACTATTTACCTCCTTCTCTGCCTCTCAGACTCACATGTGCGCCTGCGCCACTTCACTGCAGTCCTCAGCAGCGAGATCTGAGAGTCGGTAACAGGATAGGGCGTATCACCCGGCATCAATGACACCCGGCGTATAAGACGAGCTCTGACTTTTCAGATGATTTTCAAGGGTTAAAAAGTAGTCTTATACGCCAGAATATACTGTATTTCCTTTTCCATGTACAACAATCTAAATTTACAGAGAGCACGGCACTTGCCAGCCCCTATTGTTTTGGTCTTGTGGAGTCTTTTGAGTGAAATTCTTATGAGGATGCCTACTTTCCTTTGTGAGAGGACTATCTGTCCTGCTGCATTCTATTGCCTATTGATTTTACTTTTTAAAATGTATACCATAGATGCCTGGAGACTATTTAAAGAGACTCAGAGCTGGATTAATCAAAATGTTTTATACATACCTGGGGCTTCCTGGGGCATTGGTTTTACCTGAACGGACCGGAAATGTACACCTTTTATGTGTAAACACTGCCATAGAAACACAGGCAAAACTGATACAAAACTGACAGGACAGGACTGAACCTCGAAGTGTACAGATTTATATGTGAACACAGCCAAAAATACATGAGTAGTCAAATAACTGTACCAAAAGAATAAGCAACATTGTGTGTACAGTTATAAAGCAGCTATAGAAGTTCCTAAATGGCCATAATAGGCAAAAACAGAAGGACTTTCAGATGCATATAACTCCAGAGTAGGGATGACTTCTCTACTACCCTGTTTTCCTGAAAATAAGACATACCCTAAAATAAGCCCTAGCATGATTTCTCAAAATGCTTTAAATATAAACGCTACTCCCAAAATAAGCCCTAGTTACAGTTCATAAAAAAGTCAATTCAAAGGGACTCGGAGCTGGATAATTCAAAATGTTTTATACATACCTGGGGCTTCCTCCAGCCCCATACTCTCCGATCAGTTTCAAGCCGCCGTCCTCCGCTGCCCGCAGCTTCAGTACCGGGTCCCCGCACTTCCATCATTCAACTCCAGTCTGACGTAAGAGAAGTGCGCTCTTTGCGTATCTCTCCAGCAGCTGCTGGAGAGATACATAGAGGGCGCAATTTACCTGCGTAGACGGAAGCCAACTGATGAAAGATCTGATGGGTTCTCATGCTGCCACATCGCTTTAATGGAGAAGTCAGCAGTACTATGAGAAGGCAAATAAGCCACACTTAATGATGAAAATACTTTGTTGTCCTCATTTTCTTATATACCATACAAGATCATTCATTTTATAATCCCTACTATGGCCTAAACAAATAACCAATGAGTTGGAAACATTTTATGGAGGCCTGTACTGCTAGATAAAGGAAAGTTAACAAATTCATGTCTAAGTGACCTACAATTACTGTCCTTATATACAGTTCCAGGCTCAGATAGGATCCTGTTTTTTTTTTAAATTACAAAACAATTAAAGAAATATTAAAACCTTACTTGATTCAACACACAATGATATCTTGCTCTGATGTTCCCCCTTAACTTATGCATTTGTTTATGTGTGATTTTAAAACCTGGAAAGGATAAGACAGCCTATGGTACTTACAGACCAATTGCCTTATTAAATTGAGATTTCAAAGTCTTCACTAAGCTTTTTGGCCCTGAAGCTAGCAGGCATCCTTCCAGGACTGATAGACAAGGATCAAGTGGGATTTACATATTTCAGGCAAGAATGAGATAACACTAGTCATTAACTCCCTCTTGTAGACTCCCTTTGCTTTAATAATACCCCAGCACTATTACTGAGCTTAGAAGCATACTAGGTCTTTCATCAGCTAAGTTGGCAGTATATGTTTGAATTATTAGATCGTATGGAGTTCAAAGTCACTTTTATTGAAGCCCTATCCCTTCTACACTCCACTACTTCCACACATGTCAAACCCTCACATGCAACTTATTGTTTCACATAAATATTTTCAGCAGACACAAAGCTTTTGCGGAAGTGGGCAGTAACACCCGCAATATATGTGCGGCATCTGAGGGGGTTCTTCACAGTCTCCTTTGTGATGCTTTAAATATTACTATTGCTGATGCTGATACCTTAGTCTGATCTAATATAGTATGCAATTTCCCTGTACCTGCCATACACTTAACTAGTACAATATATACTGTATATGATGTTCCATGGAATAAGGGCCACCTGCATTAACACCTTAACTGTTTGTTTACTGTATGATGCTATATTGCTGTTATCGGTCTTTTTTGCACAACTTGTCCATTTGACAGAACCTGGGTTCAGTACGGAGGCAGTTTTACATTGAACCCAACAAAGTGAATTATTCACAAATTTCTTATTTAGTTGATCATGGGAAGAGATTCATTATATTGATCTTAGTTGGTTTTATGAATTGTATCATGTTATGAAATAAAGCATTGTTATCGTTTTTCAAGAGACGGTAATGTCGTATATGCCATTCTTTCACTAGTATGCAGTATTTCATGGTTTCTTGGCATAGCACATGTTGTCCATCTGGTAGTGTTGGGAAGATGGAGAGCAGCGTGCGGTGCAGCAATGAGAGGTGGAAACATAGGTAGGTTAAAGAGAATCTGTAATAAAAAAAGATACTTACCTCGGGAGGGGGGAAGCCTCTGGACCCTAACAAGGCTTCCCCATCCTCCTCTGTGCCAGGGTCCCCCGAAGTGCGGTGAGGTAAATACTTACCTACCACAATTCTGTGCAGGCGCACTAGCCGCTCTTTATTCGGGTTAAGGCGGAAATAGCCGAACCTGATCGATCCGCTGTACTGTGCAGACGGGAGTCCTTTTGCGCCTGTGCAGTAAAGTGGATACGATCAGGCTCAGCTATTTCCACCGAGCCCAAACAAAGAGGTGCTACTGCGCCTGCGCTGGATCCCGTCAAGGTAAATAAGTTAAGCCTTGTCAAGTTGTCGGGGCAGGATTCAGGGGAGCCAGCACTGGATTCCCTGGAGCTACATGGGAGGGGGAAGCCTCATTGAGACCCTGAAACTTCCCACTTCCAAGGTAAGTATCCCCCATAGGGTATTTTTTTTCTTTACAGAGTCTCTTTAACTTTAACTGCCATGGACTGCACACTCATGCATGTCAAGCAGATGTGGATTTTGTGAAACTGTTTTGTCTCATCCCTGAATACAAGCACTTGTAATGTAGATCTCAACACCAGATTTATACTTTTTCTGCCCCATGCCAACTTTCTTGCAGCTCCCTATCCATTTGCAACAGCGTCCTCCCCTTCCATGTGTAGCCCGCTCTTCTGCGTGCAATATCCATTATAGCAATGCTCATTCATGAACAGCTCCTTTGAGCAACATTTCTCCTCTTCCAAATGTTGCTCCCCATTTACAGCCTTGTCTTTTATATTCAGCAACCCTTTTTCGTGAAGCAGTAGCCACCCAAGGCCCAGGCCATTGTGGCCTTTCAAGAAACCCAGCCCCTAGAGCACATGCACATAGTAAGCAAGCTTCAGTGTGTGTTTATTTCTGCTTGAATAATGTACATAAAAGCTATTACTGCTGATTCTACAGGTAAGTGTATGGCTGCTCCTGGTTGATTTTTTATATGTAAATATTGGCATTGATAAGCTTATATTTTGGAACAGGAGCAGTATCAGTAACACAGGGATGTTGCATTATTGGTTAGAGACTAATTTTAACTTGCTTTAAAGTGTACCTGAAGGAAAAAAGTGACCCTAGGGGGTACTTACCTCAGGGTTGGGAAGCCTCTGGAACCTTGAGAGGCTTTCCCCATCCTCCTCAGCAGAGGGGATCCAGTGCTGGCTCCCATAAAAATCCCCTTGTTGGCGCTTGTTATGAGCCTCACGCAGGCGCAGTATCAGCTTATAGCCGAGCCTAATCGGTTCCACTCTACTGTGCTGGTGCAGATGGCTCATGCCTGCATAGTAGAGTGGACACAATCGGGCTTGGCTATTTCCGCCAGAGCCCAAGCAGAAGTCCACTAGTGCGTCTGCGCGATAGGCAAGTGTAAATATTATGGTGGCCATTTCTCCAGGGGAGCCAGCACTGGATTGGGCCTGCAGAAGAAGATCGGGAAGCCTAATTAGGATCTAGAGACTTCACCATCCCAAGGTAAGTATCTGATTATTATTTTTTTCATTAAAGTCACAGGTGTACTTTAAGCATGCTTAAGTAGAACAACAATACCAATTTAGATTCATTTTTTTATATAGCATGCAAAGCATGTCTTCTGCATACTAGAATGTTGTTGAATACAGGAAGTACATAAGAGCATAGAGTGCAATATTGTGAGTGTGCATGCCTCTTTGTAATCTCACTTACTGTATACAAAATTAAATATCATAAAGTACACAGCTAAAACATATAAATGTTACTTACAATGTAACATTGAGCAGTCTGGTCTAGTCATTAGACTTATACTATATGGATACATTCTAACATGGCTTATCTAATGTTTATCATAAGAACACAAGAAAGATTGCTTGGTATTAGTGCACCTCAGGGGTGTCAGCAAAACCTCCAATAAAAGTAATAATGCATTACTACTTCACTATATTGTTATTTTTACTTGTCCAATCTATCCAAGACTTCCAAAATATGGTAAATTGTTGTGAACGGTTTTGTTGACCTAGGCTACCATGCATTTATTTGTATATAAAATTCTAGTTGGTAACTAAGGTAACTCCAGCTTTTGATGGAATGTCTGCTTTCTGGCTCTCTCTAGTTTTATTATGTTTAGATGACCTATGTGATGAAAGTTCCTCCAACATTTATTTGATTGGGATTTGTGAAATCTAATCATTTTAAGGGGTTTAACACCAGGTACATGTTATCCCATTGCATGTCATTTTGTCGCAGGGAGAAGCGGAGAGAGATGGCTCTCTCTGCACTAGGTAATCTCAGGGGATATATCAAATATATTCCCCTAATGATTACCTAATTTTCACTTTATGGACGCGTAATTCAGGATCCGGCTATTGCTGCCACCAAAATTACAGTAATTATACCATCTTTTGGGCTGCACCGCTATAGCTGTAATTAATATTACAGCCTATGGCAGCACCCAAATACAACACTGAACGGCATGTGTATTAGGCACTGAAAAGACCTGCTTCATGTAATACCAACATAAATAGATTAGATAGATAGATTAGTACAGTGAGTTACAGACAGCATTTGTAAAGGTAAGCACTCTTTTTGCAATGCAGACAGATGGATTCAGCATAGTCTCCCTGATGATGAGCGTTCCGCCGATCCATCTTTCTCCATCTTCTGGCCGGTGGGCCGGTTACACAACGGGCGCAAAAAGATTTCAAGCGATCGTGGTACTTTGTGCAGGAGTCGTTGGGGATCTTAACCACTTAAGCCCAACTGGACGAACATTCTCGTCCAGTTGGGCTGCGCGCACTCCCATGGGCCGCGCGTGCTCCCACCACTGGCCGTTAGCCCAGCGATCAATGAAAGGGATTGTAGATCCCTTTCATTGATCGAAGCCCCCCGCAGAAAAGCCGACAGCGTCTCATCAGACGCTGCGGTTTTTCTGAGTTACAAAAAGTTCCCCGTCTTTATTCTTCTTCCTGGAAGCGTACGATCACGCTTCCAGGACTTTTTCACTGTGGCCATCTTGTGGCCAAATAGTAAAACTACACACACATCCATTTTTTAATAAATAAATACATTTTTTTACATTTAAAATGAGCTGTTTACCTCCCACACCAAAAATTACCCACATACAATTTTTAATACAAAAAAAAAAACTGTTAAAAAAACAAAACAAAAACATAAATAGTTACCTAAGGGTCTGAACTTTTTCAAATATGCATGTCAAAAGAGTATATTAATATAATTTTTTAAATGATGTGCTTGTAAATAGCGATGGATGCAAATTGAAAAAAATGCACCTTTATTTCCAAATAAAATATCGGTGCCATACATTGTGATAGGGACATAATTGAAATGGTGTAATAAGCGGGACAAATAGGCAAATAAAATACATGGGTTTTAATTATGGTAGTATAATGCTGGGGATGCATACTCTGAGTCAGCGTGTGTGCTCCAGACTATGTAGCTGGGTAATGGAAGAGGCTCCACAGATGGACACAGGAGTAATGAACAAGGGAGCAAGATTGCCCAGAGCAACTGCAGCTCTTGGCCGCCTATCAGGCTAGATGCTATGTGAAATAATACACAACAGAAGTAGTCGGTAACAGGCTTGGGTCATACACGATAGATCACATGGCAGTAATACAAAAGGGCTAGGAAAATTTGTAGTCAAGAGGCAGGCAAGGGTCGGAACACAAAACAATATACAATATTACAGAAACTGACAGGATCAGAAGGACTTTACTGACCCCCGCAGGTCAGCAAAGGTCCAGCAGACATGAAAATAAAGAGCAAGGCATTAGCTCTCAAATAACTCACTAGCTAAAGCACAAGTAATGACAATTAACAAGACAGACAACAGACAGACAGATGGAATGCTCAGCCAATCTAGTCGCTGTTTCAGCGATGGCAACATTCACACTGAGATAGACAAGACTAACAGGTAGGAGCATAACTAATGGCAACTGCTGCTATAGTTCGTCCTCAAGAACAAGGCAAGAACAAGGCTAGAAGGAATACTACCAGTCACCAACGTGGTGCTGGCAGAATCCAAACTATCAGGATCAGAAGGACTTTACTGACACCCACAGGTCAGCAAACGTCCAGCAGACATGAAAATACACAGCAAGGCATTATACATTTTTACAATAACAACTTTCACAGCATAGACCCAACCACAACTCAGAGAGCTGAACGCTATGTCGGGCAGGGTCTGAAATGGGAAGCAGACTTTTATGCCGGAATCTGCCAATGGATGCAGGTATGCAAATTCCCACACAGCTGAATGGTAATCATTCAATCCTGAGCTGGCTTGATTACCATTTGCTAGCTGAAAGACTATAATAACAAATACATGCAGTACTATGCAACAACATGCATGTAGGAAATCCAGGGCTATCTGGCTGCAGTTCAACTGCAGGAAATAGGAGGGATCCTGACAGCATCCTGAACTGCTCTGAACTGCAGAGTGATTGCAAATGACAATAAGACTCACTGCGAATGCGCAACCAAATGCAAGCAGACAAGTCAGAACTGCCCAGTTGCAGCTCCACTGCAAGCGACAGAACATGCTACAGGAGAGATCCTGACAGGTAGCATGTATTCATTTCAAACTATAATGGCAAAAAACTGAGAAATAATGATTTTTTTTCCATTTCTTTCTTAATATTCCTGTTAAAATGGATTTAGAATAAAATAATTCTTAGCAAAATGTATCACTCAAAGAAAGTCTAATTGGTGGCGTAAAAACAAGATATAGACCAATTCATTATGAGGAGTAGTGATAAAGTTATTGGAAAATGAATGGGAGGTGAAAGTTGCTCAGATGCAAAAAATAAACACCCCCCGGGCTTAAGTGGTTAAAGATCCAATCCGCCGTGACCAACTTTAATGCTGCACAACGCTAAGCGATGTACGCATGATGGTGCGCCTGTACCCACATTGCGAGATCGCGTAGATGACCACTCGTTGCTCAATAAAAGTCGTCGGAAAAATCGTCGGAAGAATCTCAAGGTGGGTGGGTCTGAGTGAGCACAAGGACTTTATAATGTTGACATTTTTTTCCCTTCTAGTAGAAAAAAGATATAGTTATGTGTACAGCATATCTATAATTTTATTTTATCTATAACCTGCAAATATATATATATTTTTTTATAATTAGTAAAATTGTTTAGATGGTATAACGCTTCAAACGGTGTGATTACATTTTTATTAAGAATTTGGACAATCTGTTTTATACCTTTTTAGGTCCAAATTACGAAGTCAAACACTTCCAATTTAAGTATAAATCCAGAAGGTCCGCACACTCATATGTAGACCAAGTCTACATATGAGTGTGCGGACGTTCTGGATTTATCATTAACTGTTACTCAGGTCCAGCACCTCCACAGTGGTGTGCGGTTCCTCCTCGGATTCCTCACTTCCAATTTAAGTCTACTAAATTGTCTTTAATTAATGATATAGTTAAATGATATTGTGATGAGTAGGTCACGTTTTTACTTGTATTCTTATACAGCAGAGCAGGTCAAAGCTATACCATAATTGATGTGAACATCTAATGTATTGATTGAAATGTCAGACTCCTGTACTCCTTAAATGCCATTCATGTTGTTTCTTGAAAAATGACAAATAAAAAGTTCAGATATAATCTCTGGAGTTTTGCAAACTTTCCCTCATAACTGAAATAGCTTCAGGGCTGAATGGATGATTTAGGACTTGTTCCACTGGCTGTTTACTACACTGGCAGATCTCTGATATCTTGCAGGTCCCTGTACCTATCCATACATTTAGATTCATTTACTTAATATTTTTATATATTACCCCCACTGTTGTGCCTTGCGAGTCTTTTGACCTTTCTTTTTTCCTTTCACTGTTATCATAGCGATATTTAAATAGAATAAGTAAGAACATGAATATATTATTTTCCTCAGTCATTATATTTTATTTCTCTCTAGGTCCAGCTGGGAGCTCCCTGATCTGAGGGAAGGAAGAGTGAAAGCCATCAGTGACTCAGATGGAGTAAGCTATCCTTGGTATGGAAACACCACAGAAACTGTAACTCTTATGGGTCCCACCAACAAAATCTCCAGATTCTCCGTCAGCATGAATGACAACTTCTACCCCAGCGTGACGTGGGCAGTGCCTGTCAGTGAAAACAATGTGCCCTTACTCACAAGAATCAAAAGAGACCAAAGTTTTACAACGTGGTTGGTAGCAATGAACATGAACACTAAGGAAAAGATTATTTTACAGACAATTAAATGGAGGATGAGGGTGGATATCGAGGTGGATCCTTCCCAGTTATTGGGTAAACGGGCTCGATTGGTGGGCAGGACTAAGCAGGAGCAGCCAAGAATTTTAAGCCGCATGGAGCAAATTCCAGCCAATGCACTGGTGAAGCCTAATGCTAATGATGCACAGGTGCTAATGTGGAGACCAAAAAGAGGGCAACCTGTAATTGTTATTCCTCCTAAATAAGACCAGCTATTCTATGATGAACAAGTGCTAAGCTATGACAACGATTTTAAAGTTACTCACAGCATTGGGTCAAAGACTGATAAAACGTTTAGCAGTAATTATTTGATGTGCACATTTTTGAAAATGTATAAATGTTTTATACTGTATATTTATCTAAACATAATTGGTCATAGTGCCTGTGACCTAAAAGCAGTAAAAATATCAATCATACAAAAGTGTCAGTGTCCTCCTCAAAGTTCTTATTTTTAATTTACAGATAACATTTGAATCCTGTGCTTTTTAAAACAGGAAACACTAAGAAACAATTGAAGGTCTAAAACAAAGTAAAATATCTGTCATAAGTCTCTAATGTAAGCAGACATTTCCCAACTTGAAGCCCTGGTTGAGGGACATATTTTTCTAAATGTGTTTAGTAGTATACACATTTAAATAACATGCACATAATAAAACAAGATTAGTTTTCCATTTAAAAAATTACACATTGCTGGTCACAAGTCATAAATACCACTGTGCTGCTGACTCTAACTCTTACTCCGGGCGGATCGCTCAGAAACAGCCGTATCAGTCCGCCGACAGTGCGTACACTCGCCGGACTGTCGTTGGAACGCCCACCCAGCGGGAGGTGACGACGGACCCGTCGTTGCCTCCAGTCCGGCGTGTGTACGGACCTTTACTCTTACTCTTCCTCTCCACCTTGCTGGTCAGAACCAACCACCCCTCAATTACATTAGGACTACACTGATGTTATCATGTGCCAGAGGGGAGGATCAGGTGGCTATATTTTCTTTAGCTATGCCTCATAGGGACTGGCAGGCTATATGTGGCTAGCATTCCTCTAAAAAGAGACATGGTTCATACATATATACATATATATTTAAAGTTAAATTAATGTACACTAAGTGCATTAATAAAAAAAACTGCCTCTGCATTGGGGCTATATATAAACCTTACACAGAGTTTCACCATCGCTGAAGTGAACTTATTTTGCCTCATCGAGAACCAAAGCCCTAATTTAATTCACTTTTCTCCTGAGGTTTTTTTTAATACACCAAATGTTTCTTCTTTTTATCTGCACAATATAATTTCATCCCCTAGCAAGTAAAAGCAAAGTACAACAAAGTAGGTAAGAAAAGTAATATTTAAGACAAACGTCTTTTGTGCATTTTTGTTTTGGTGGGGTTAAAACACTGCTTTATTGATAAGGTGTTAAAACAGTCTCCTGTGACAAAAATAAAGACACGTTAACTGAATCAGGGACTAGTATGCACAGTGGAAAAAAATCACCCTTTCCAAAATATTCATATTTTGTTGTAATGAAGACTGAAATAAAAACTCAAAAAAAAAATTTTTTTCAGCAGCATGTACTTAATGCAACTTATAACAGTAACAAAGTAAACAAAAAAATATTGTCTGTTTATGAATGGGGCAAAAATATCATAAGTTCTCCACAAATGTAGATTGTGTAAAAGAGTTCCAAAAAAAAAGCCCCTCCGGGGTATATCTTTATTGAGCTGTGCCAAAATGCACCCTGAAATTCTGAGGCCTGTTAGAAAAAGGTGTAATGATAACATTTGAATAAAATGGCCTTGACACTAAATAGTTTATCTGACAGAAAGCCAATAAAGGTCAGTATCCAAAGAACACTGTACCAGCAGCAAAGCATGACAGTGGGAGCATCCTTTTGCAGTGGTGTTCCTCTGCAGCAATGGATGTGGCAAAATACTATTGAATTGTCAATTAGGAAAAAAATAATCTTCCAGCATTATAATGACCCAAAATACCCAGCTAAATTGACCACAAAATCTCTGGAATGATTTGAAGATTGCAGTAAACCAATGGTCACCATCCAATTTGACTAAACTTGAAGAGTTCTGTGAATAAAATTTGGGTAATATCTAGTAGGTAGAGTAATACCCCACGCTCAAGGCTGTAATTAAAAATATATCTTTTTCTCAGTGTGTCTTCATATCATGCTGCAAAGAAACAAAATGTGAATATTTTGAAAGAGGTCATCCTCTTCTGCAGTGAATATAGCCCAGTTTCAGGGAATGGCTGCCTCCATTATAAACTTATAAAATGTGTTGTTTTTGAGCCAACTTCCCTTTTTTATAACACTAGTGCATTTATAATTTATATATTTATAATATACCACATAGATACATAAACAGATTACACACATTAACCCTTCAATGAAAGAGGATACGTCACGCACCACATTAGAATGATAGGTAGACAGATAAACAGAGATGAGTGCTTATTCATTACCTTTTCATTCAAGGGTACTTCTTAGCTTCATGATTAGAACAAACTTGGTCATTTTTCAATGCTTAGATTAAAAGGAGCTTGAGGAGAGAGTCATATGGAGGCTGCAATATCTATCTCCTTTTAAACAATACCAGTTGCCTGGCAGTCCTGCTCATCTTTCTGGCTTCATTAGTGTCTGAATCATACACCTGAAATAAGCATGTAGCTACTCCAGTCAAACTTTAGATAGAAACATCTGATCCGCATACTTGTTCAGGGTCTATGGCTAAAAGCATTATCTCAGCCTCCATATATCTCAATCTCCATATGCCTCTCACCTCACGTTCTCTGGCTACTAAGTTTTAAACTGTTCTCTGTATTAATGCAAAAGTTGCACTAATGTATTTGCGTACCTATTATTATTATTTATTTATTTTTATTTTTTTTTGGGGGGGGGGATGTTCTTTTGGTTGCACATTTTATAAAGGGACAATTTAATTATTATTTTTCTACATAGTATGAGTAAATTACTTTGTTTCTTAGCATGCATATATTTGTTTCCATGGATGAATACTTTTGGGTGTTTATTATTATAGATAATACTCTACAAATACTGATAAATATGCTTTATTTAAAAAAGCCAGACACCCAAATACATTCATCTGCATATGGGTTTATTTTATTTGGACTACTGTTGTGTTTGTATAATATTTAATTTATGTTTAACTTATTTAAATTATTTATTTATAAATGCATAATTTAGTTTTTTTTTTTTTTTTTTAATTAAATGCATTTTGTTCTCTGTCACCTTATATACAGTTTTTCACTGTTCACAGGTTTGTCATATGATCAGCCTGCCACATTACTGCCCACAAATCACAGCACTCCATTCACAGCAGCTCTGATTGGCTGTTTCAGAAGCTCTAGGATGCAAGCTGCCATTCCGTTGCTTTTAGATCACAGGAGCAGGCAAACAACAGCAGGGCAATTATTAATGTATCCCCAGCACAAGGTCCTGCTTGATGCCCATGAATGCACTATAACCTTGTTCTGACTAATGAGTTTTTTCACATCACTTTTTGTGCCTGATTCATATAACACCCATTTGTGAAGAGAAAAGGTACTTGATGCAAATTTGCTACTTGCTTCTGAAAAATAAGCAAAGATGTACACTACACATATTCTGTAGATGTGCTTCTTAATTTACAATCAGCAGTTAATCTCAAAATATTTGTGGATGAGTAATCTGCTTGTCATGTGATTTTTAAAAATAAATAAGCACCTGTAAAAGTTATTAAAGGACATAAAGATATATCTATCTGTTCTATGACTCTCTTGGTGCTGACAGGTCCTTGGATGTCTGCATTCTATGACACTTTCCTTATTGTCAGTCAGCTTCTGGCTCAAAGGTGTAACTACAGAGGAAAGACTCCAGCAAATGCAGAGGGGGGCTAGGACTGGGGTAAGACCTAACATATTACCTCTCCTCAGAGTTAAACCCAGTTGCCTCCAATGACAGCTATGCAGAGTGACACATGGAAGCAAGTGTTGTAGATATTGTTGTAGGTACCTGAACTACTGTGCAGATAATAAACTCAAACTTGGGCTATATGCTGTAAAGCAGTGTTTCTCAACATTTTATTGGTATGTACCCCTTTTAAAACCCTGTACTCATCAAGTACCGCCTAGTATAGTAAACATTATCACAAGTACCCCTTGACAAATATATATTTAATCGTGGTACGATAATTGGTTCTAAACAATTTCTAAGCATTTACTATTGCTTTTGATTAGCTAGAACACTAATTTGGTGTTGTTTAAATAAGATTTAGAATTTTCTAAAACTCTAAATTTGTTATTCTTGGTTAAGTATATCAAGCCCGAGTACCCCCTGGAACCATCAGAAGTACGCCCTGGGGTATGCGTACCACACGAACCTAGGCTGTAGATAATATGCTGTGTTGTTTGGTTTGGGGTTTATTATTTTTATTACGATTACATTAATGTCTTATCTGCTGTATTCCTGACGACGCCCAAATCGGGCGAAACATGTTGAGTTAGACACATTGGGCCTGATTCACAAAGCGGTGCAAACACTTTGCACGCCTGTGAAAAGCCCTTTATCACGCCTAAACTTAGTAACTCGCGCGATGCTCCTGTGCGCAAAATGTTGCGCGCGCATTCGCGCAGGCGCGCGCACAGCGCTTATTAAGCCCTATGGGACTTTGCGAGTTACAGCACAAAGCGGTGATAACTTTGCTAGTGCAAAGGTTATCACGCCTAAAGTCTTTTAGGAATGATAACTGAGTTATCACCGCTTTGTGAATCAGGCCCATTCTATATAGAGCTCCCCTTGTATTTCACCTATATGTTTATTATCTGCATGGTAGTCCAGTATCTGTAATTTAATGATTTACAAGAGTAACTGGTAAAGGTGCAACTTTGTCAATTTGCACTCATCTCACAAGAGTGTTGCCGGCTTTCTCTCATGGCAACAGTACACCCATATGGGGACTGGGTGCATATCAGTATATGGACCCAGTGTCTTAGTCCAGGTGCATCACAGATACTTAAAGCGGATCCGAGATGAAAAACTAACTATAACAAGTAACTTGTCTATATATCTTATCTAGAGTTTAGCTGCCGACAGCTTCGAAAATGTATGATTATTTATTCCTGTGATACAATGAGGGCAGCCATGTTCTGTTTGTCACATTATCACAGGCTGAGGGCTGGAGATGCTATCAGCTTGCCTGTGTGTAAATTCAGTCCCCTCTTCTCCTCCCTCCTCCCCTCTGCCTCTGAAATCAATGTCTAGTAACCTCCTCCTGCCCAGACTGAGCTTCCATAAGCCCTTGCTACAGTGCTAAGGCACAAAAGGAGCTGTGGGCGAGGCTTGTTTAGTTTATAGGGAATTAGGGTATTAAAACAAAACAAAAAAAAGTATTTGGCTTGAGGAATGCCCTATAAACTATATGAAAGGAACACAATTATGCAATCTCGGATCCACTTTAATACGGACTCCCCCTGACTACTGTAGGTAGTTCTGTGGTTTGCCGCTGTAATCACACAGGGCAGCCATTTATACAAGCCACGTGAAGGTTGAGTTACACCACACACACCGTATTGACAATCTTATTATAGTGTGTGTGTGGGGGATCAGCCAAGAACCCCTCACTGTGACTGTGTGTAATACTTTTCATAGCCAGGAATTTAGGCTTTTGTTAACATGTATACACGATTTTAAATGCAACATTAAAAGTTATATTTTAATTTTGGGCACCTTTTGGGCATTGCATTCACTCTCTGTGATTGCTGCCATAATCTCTACTTCCAGTCTCAATGCACATATAGTGAATAGAGATGGTTAAAAGCAGAGTCACTCAGTTCTGGAGGCTCTGGCTGTCAGGAAGGGCAAGGATCACTGTATACCAGGAGATTAGTCAGTGCAAAGAACATCATGGAGCAGGTAAATATGTCTTTCTGTCCACAGGAATGTTTTAGCATCTAACTTCCTTTTTTGCCTTTCTTGCCTTATTTTTAGTAAATTTTCACTTGCTAAGCACTGAAAAGTTATTATGTAGATAAGGACAAAAGAACATAGGATGAAAACTGAATCCAGGCCATAGATAAATACGCTGCAGCAAATATGGATCTATAAATCAAATCTTGCATAGGTAATATGTTCATGTTAGCTATATATCATGTTGTTTTGCAATCAAGCAAAATATCTTTTTATAATGCAAAAATTTTATTCTACTAGCAAAATTACTTAGCAGTTTTTTTTAAACAACATTTTATATCTGAAACACTTGAATTTATATGGACAAGCATGACTGTTTTAAAATTCCTGTGGAATAAGTTTGTGAAAATAAAGTTGTGGACTGATTTCTAAGTGACCATGATCATTTTTTTACCTTTTAAATGAATCTAATCATTACGATATTATTATTATTATTATTATTATTATTATTATTATTAAATGATTTATATAGTGCCATCATCTTCTGTGGCTTTGCAGACACTGGTATACATAAAAATACAGACATTAGTCATTAAGAGTTGTTTAACAACATTATTTCAAAACAAATATATTGTGAATATAAAAATGCATAGCAACTTACAGGACATGAAACCATATTACTTGTTCTTTTTTTTCCCATATTTTAGGTAGTCCTTATTTAAAGTGTAACTTTACTGAATATAGCTTAATTAATAAAATTGCTTATTTGTACAATATTAATTTAAAAATTATTTAGGCAATGTTTGCCCATTGTAAAATCTTTCATCCTGATTTACATACTTATTTAATCAATTTATTTCAGATAGCTACATCTTTACTGCTGGCAAGGTGCATTACTGTTTGTTGTAAAGTGAACAGAAACAACACCTGGGCCTATACAGTATGCAATTAACTCTTTCTCCTGAGATTTCTCCTAGATCATTTTCATAATCTCTTTAAAATAACTTTTAAGCATTTTACAACGGAAAAAGCAAACAGAAATTGGTGAAAAAGTACTACCAAAATTATTTTGAGTATTTTCTTGCTTGCTGGTGGTTGAAATGGCATTTTATGACAAGGTGTGACAATATCACCTAGGAGAAAGCTCAGGAGAAATATTGAATTGCATATGGGCCCTAGTATCCCAGGCTACAACAAAACAATAGTAAAACTAATGTACCTGCAGGTGTTTCTCCAAAATAATTCAACATTCACATACGCTATACTAAGAAATATTAATTAATTTTCAAATGCAAAAATATACATTTTTAATACAACAAATAATAAATGGTTAGCACTACAACCCCTTTAACGACCATGCACTGCATGTAACCTTTTGCTGTGTGCAGTTGAACAGGAACATCACATGATCTCCCAGTGTCTGCAGGAAGGGTGGCAGAGCAGTGAAGGGGGAGCAGCAGGCACAGCGGTGGGGAAGGGGGGGATGTCTCCCCCCCCTTCCCTCACCTTGGGGCTCCCCCTTCCTCGCTCCCCCTCCTGGAATTTTGACTTTTCGGCAGCTGGCAGTGGGCGGTGACTTAGTGCTATTCTTCCAGCCCCGGGAGGGAGCTCTGGTCTACTCAAGAGCAGACTAGCGGCACACAGGAGCTCCCTCCCGCTGCTAAATGAATGGCTAAGACTTTTTTCCTCCTTGCACAGATTATGTTTACTAGTCCTTTGCACAAGCCTAGGGGCAAAAAGTTGATCTGCAAAACTTTTATATTGCCCTCTGGCATGTTAATTAGATCTAATCTAAGGCATATTTTCTCCAGATCAAGCCCAGTTTATCTAACCAACCTGAATTATCGCAAATTCTTTCTGTTTTAAGAAAGCAAACTTCTGTTTTCCTTAGTACTTTAGTAAGGGGGCTTTCAGGACTATTGTAGCCCCTCACACACTCCAATGAGTTCTGGTTCACCTTGAGCTTGCTGGTTAGTCTGTACCTCTTGGTGTTACAAGTCCTACTCCATAGAGCCAAATTAATCCATGCCATGCACTGATGAGGATCAAACAATCCGAAACAGTCTGTATGCATGTTGGATTATTATGGCTCTGTACAAATTATAAGCTGACACATCATTGCATTCCAGCGGTGCTGGAGGTGTGTTTAGCTTCTAAGAGCAACAATGGTTAATTTGTATATATTCAGCAGTGATGCACTGGGAGACATCTCTGAGCTCACTCCAACCTGAATTGATACTTTTGTGTCTAAGGTTCAGGAGGACATTAAGAGAGTGGAGGAGGGTTTTAAAAAAGGTGAACAGATAGTACATCATAATGTAACAAGATCTGAGAGGGATGCATTGTCCTCACTCCAGCAAAATGATTCCATCACCATCCGCCCTGCCGACAAAGGTGGGGCGGTGGTGGTGATGGATACTACTATGTATGAGGCAGAGATATTTAGACAATTGTCAGATTCTAATATCTATGAGCGAGTACAGGGGGATCCTTTGATTTGGATTTCAAGAAAGATTCATGATGTTTTGTCTGATGCTCTTAGGAAGAATCTTATTGATCAGGGCCTCTTTCAGTTTCTTAAGGAGGACTATCCCTCTACACCTAAATTATATACCCCCAAGATTCATAAAAGCTTGGTTAATCCCCCCGGCCGACCAATTGTGGCAGGAGTTGGATCAGTTTTTGTACCCCTGGCCAGATTTTTAGATTCCATCCTTCAACCTTTGGTCCAATCTATTCCTTCCTACTTGAAAGATACTTCCATGTTTCTAGAAAGATTAAGCGATGTACAGCTTCCAGAGGAGGAGGTCCTTCTTGTTACTTTTGATGTTGAGAGCCTCTACACCTCCATCCCACATGATGGGGGTGTAGAGGCCGTTGATTGGTTCTTGATGACACGGACTGATTTAACGGTGGATCAGAGAAAATTTTGTGTGACATTACTGCAGTTGGTTCTTGAATTTAATTATTTTGAGTTCGGGGGCCAATTCTATATCCAACGACGGGGGACTGCGATGGGGTCAAACGTGGCCCCCTCCTATGCAAATTTATACATGGGCCTCTACGAGGAGGCATTCGTGTATAACAATGCTCTATTCTGCCAGCATGCTTTGTGCTGGTGGCGTTTTATCGATGATATATTTTGCATATGGAGGGGGCCGCAGGCGACCCTGTCGGAGTTCACCCTACAACTCCACACATTATGTCCTTTTATTAAGCTTACTTCCCACAGTGACGGGAGGTCAGTTTCCTTTTTGGATACATTGATTACGAGGGTGGAGGACCGTTTGACCTCTGACCTTTTTGTTAAAGACACGGACCGTAACTCCTTGTTACACTACAGGAGTTTTCATCCTGTTGGTACCAAGAATAGTATTCCATCAGGACAATTAGGCAGAATTGACAGGATAGTTAGTGATGACTGTACTCGTGTCATACGCAAGGAAGAGATGACCAAAAAGTTTCAGGGGAGGGACTATCCCCCTCACACTTTATTACCCCGTTCTAGAGGTGGACGGAGACCGACTGGCCTGCGATTGCCATTTGTGTCCACCTACAGTGCCTGCAGTGTTGCTGTTTCTCGCATCATTAGGAGGCACTGGCGGGTTCTCACTGATGGGTTTCCGCAGGTTCCGGAATTTCGATATCCCCCTCTCATGTCGTTTAAGAGAGCTCCAACGATTCGTGATAAATTGACTCCCCAAAAAATTACTACTGTGGTCGGTAGGCGAACGGGGATGTACCCTTGTTTGGGATGTCACATGTGTAACATGGTGATGAGGGGTGATAGCTTTACCCATCCATCCCGTGGTACTCCGTTTTACCTTAACCGCTTTTATACATGCGACTCGAGTTTTGTTGTCTACATGCTCAAGTGCCCTTGTGGCCTTGCGTATGTAGGCATGACCACCCAACGTTTGAAGGACCGGATTTCATCCCATAAATCGGCCATTAGACATAGGACACAGGGCCAGTCGGTTTCTGAACACTTCGCATTGATGAGACACTCAGTGTCTCAATTGAGGGTTACTATAATAGACTCAGTTCCACCAGACTAGAAAGGGAGTGATAGAGAAGTGGTGTTACGTAGGAAAGAGGCAGCATGGATTATAAAACTTGAGACCATTGAACCAAAGGGACTTAACCGGGAGTATGACCTGGGGTTCTGTATACATACACGACGTTGATGATTTGTCTGTGGGATACTGTTCCTTACCTGCAAAAAGACTATGTCCCTTGATTTTTATTTATTTTTTGAAATGTTTATTTGTGTGATATACTAATTGCTCTTTTCTGTTTTGTTTTTAGATACCTCTGGGTGTTGGTATGGAGAACCTAGATGGGGGTGATGTATGAATCCATTTGCCTGATGTCTCGGCCATTTATGGTTGTTACACACCATAGATCTTTTTCTGTTACTTTATATTTTTGATTAAAGAGTGTTTTTGATTTGGTCTGGCTGTCTGTGACCCTGGTGTCCAGGAGATGGCGCCCTACATGTGGGAGTCTAACTTTGCACGTATTGTGCATATTTTTTATATATTATCATTTTATGGGCTTCCGCCCTTCTGCTGCATGTGGGCGCCACATTATCTCCTGGCTCCCGGGGTCACTTGCCGCTCTGACACTCCGATTGTTTATTATTTTTAAGTGCATCGTTTTTGTATGGCTGCCGTGCTTTGTTTACATGGTCGCACGGCAACCAGGCTGACCCACATGACGCTACTTCCGCTTTACCCGGAAGTGGTCTTTGGTGGAACGCAGGTGGTATCGTGCACTGTTGTGCGACGGACACCTACAATCTTGTATGTTCCCTTTCCCTACGTGGCTGCCCCTGATTGGTTGGAGCCGGGGGATGATGCAATAGAGCTGGGACATGCCTGGTGAGATGTGATGTCGGCGGTTTTGAATCTTGCAGCGTGCGGCTGACAGGTAAATGGGATTGATGCATTTACATACTATGTGATTAGTTCCCCATCAGGTCCGCCACTCTCCACACCAAGCTGGACGCCCATTGGTGTATTTTAATGGGGGTGGGTATTTAAGGACTTAGTGCACGTTTGTAATTTGTGGCTCATGTGATTTGATAAAGGGCGAGTGCCCGAAACAGCGTCTGTCATCGCTACAGCCTTCACCTTGATGCAATAAAAGAGCTTATTTAATACTATATTGGAGTGGTGCCGATCCCTTGGGATTTATTGCTTGCTGGTGGTCTCTTTGGACACTGAGACTTGGATCGTGGCATACCAATTGCTTTTCTATGTGGTGCTCCTCCTAAACTTTGTGTTATTCCAACCTGAATTATCGCAAATTATTTCTGTTTTAAGAAAGCAAACTTTTGTTTTGTTTGTTATCTTCTCAGGAAGATAGGGACATATTGCAACAGGATCTGGATAAGGCACATAAATGGCAGATGAAATTCAATATTGAAAAATGTAAAGTCATGCATTTTGGTCATACCAATGGTCTAGCACCATACAAAATAAATGGGATACAGTTGGGGACATCAAACTTGGAGAAGGACTTAGGAGTACTCATCGACAACAAGTTAAATAATCGCACTCAATGCCAAGCCGCTGCAGCTAAAGCTAACAAAATTTTGGGATGCATTAAAAGGGAAATAAAAACTCGAGATGCTTGCATAATACTGCCCCTTTTTAACTCTCTAGTAAGGCCACATCTGGAAAATGGAATTCAGTTCTGGGCACCACATTACAGGAAAGATATTGCAGTTTTAGAGCAGGTGCAGAGACGAGCAACAAAATTGATACGTGGGATGGAAGGTCTCGCTTACCAAGAAAGGTTAGATAAACTGGGTTTATTTAGTCTAGAGAAAAGACGCCTTAGAGGGGATCTAATTAACATGTATAAATACATCAGAAGGCAATATAAAAGCTTGGTGGATGAGCTTTTTGTCCCTAGGGGCCTGATTCACAAAGCGGTGATAACCAAGTTGTCACGGAATAGCCGTGAGAAACGCAGGTGAATCTAGAGAATTCACAGTCGCTTTCCTGATCGCTCCCTGTCGGATCTGTGCAGTCATGCAAGCGATCCGAAAACGACATTTTTTGTGTTGTTTTAAATCCAGAGATCTGTTCCCCTGTGAGCCAAAGCAGTCCCCTCACCCCTCATGAATGCATCACCACTCAGGAATCTCGCACCTGGCAGGGTTCCCTGCAGGGCCTAGCTCATTCCCCCTACAGCAGATGTCCCCATGAAAAGGACCAGGAAACTGGCTCCACAGGGGGGGCCATAGAAAGCCAGACGATTCGGCACCGGGCACGGGCCATAAGAAAGCATGGGTGGCAGGATTTCCTGTCAGCATATGAAAACCGTATGTCGCACAGCTATAAAATTCATATCGTCTCGTTCGGTAGAATCTGGCCATCGTGCTGATATGAAATTCATTGGGATAGACTGGCCGATTATCGAGATATGAATCTTCTCAGGAGCCTGACCCGCTGGCTTAGCCGTGTCTGATGTCATATTAATCTGTATTTTCCCACAAGTATGAAGCTGTTACCCTCCTAAATATAACGTGTATGGTTCAGGAGTTACAGCATTTCATAAGTTTAGCCCTAAAAATCTCTCAGAGGGAATGAACTGTCATTGGTGGGTGACTCAGAGGGGCTGGCATAGCCACACCCCCAAACCAGCTTCATCAAAAGCACCTGGCCAGCAGGCGGGCAAAGGTTTTTCCTCCCTTTACCATCTTCATGACAATCTGCTGCCAGCCAGAGGACATAGGGCTGGTGGCCATTTTGCTGACCTATCTGAACAAAGAACTCTAGGAACTTGAAACCGTTTTGCTTGAACTTGATTGAAAACCAGAACTCTGATTTTTCCCACAAAAAAGGACATCTTTCCAGGAACTAAGTATTTTTCTCCCTTCTTTTATTTTCATACTGGCTATCACTGTTTTCATAATTGTTGATTTTAAATAATTGTCTGTATATATTAATTATTTATATTGCGTGAATAAACGACTTTCCTAAGTCATTCACTGTTCCGCTACTCTGCTTATCAGCACACACAGAATTGATCCCGGGTCTCTGAAGATACGCTACCGTTTGTTTGTTGTTGGCTAGACAGAATATCGTGTGTTTAACCGTTTTATTCGCAGGACTAGTCAGTTAGTGAGTTCCTCTGTCTCAGGAAACAGAGGTGGTGGCAGATCCCATGAACTAGTGTGTGAGTTGTAATCACCCGTGTCTCACAGGCTCCCTTCTGGTCGGGCTGCTGCCCAAATTCCTGTCTGTTTCTGCGCAAAGATCGCGACCAAAGCTTGCATGGTCTGTGTGCAGAAACCGATTGGAAGGCAATCTGTGGTCTGACCACTAGGGGTCCTGTGACAGTGGTGGCAGCGGTGGGATCTGTGTTGTGCTGAAAGTATCCACGATAGCGCTAGCGCTATCGAGAAACGAACTAATTCGTTGGTGTAGCTGGAAAGCAATATATTTTTTATATATACAGAGAGACTGTGTAGCCAGTACCCCTCCCCAAAAGTTTTATTTTATTTGGCATGGAAATGTCCGGGAACTACCAGAACATGTGCCTGTCGGACCTGCAAAATCTTTGCCAAGTGAGAGGCATTGACGTCGGCCGCAGGAAACAACAGGACCTGATAGCAGACTTGTCCAGATGGGATACCCAGCAACTGCGGGAGCCGGGAGTGTCCGCTGAGGTGGATACCAGCCCATCTGACAATCGAGGGGAACCAGAGGCTGAAGATCCTAGGCGTACAGAGGTTGAGCATCCTGCGGGCCCTGTTGCAACAGTTACGCCAGAGACTGTCAGTATGGACCCCAATCCCAGAGTTTCTGAAAGTACTCGCCTGGAACCGGCCAGTACTGGACTGTCCAGGGGTGCTGACCCGGTAATGCAGCAGGCATTACAAAAGCTGATGGAGACTGACCTGGAGAAGTACATGCAGTACATGGAAGCACGAGAGGAACGGGAGCGCCAATCTGCGGAACGCAAAGCTGCTGCTGCTGAACGCCACGCGGAGAGGGATGCCGCAGAGGCGCGGGAGAGACGACAGCATGAGCTCAACATGGCAAAGGTTCAACAGGCCAGCCGGAGTTCACCGCCCAGCCTCCCCGCTGAAGGAGCTGCAGCACCCGTAAGTGCGAAATTTAAATTTGCCAATATTGAAAAAGACACTGACATTGACTTGTTTTTGCGGTCTTTTGAAAAAGCATGCCGTCAGTATCGTCTGTCCCAAGACCAGTGGGCCAGACATCTGACACCTTTGCTGCGCTACAAAGCGCTTGATGCCTTCGCAGAATTGCCTGCGGAGAAGGATAATGATTATGCTGCTATAAAAGACGCTATCATTACTAAGTACCAGCTGACGCCAGAAGCCTATCGGAAAAAGTTCAGGGCCTGGCAGAAAAAGCCTTCTGATTCGTACCGAGATGTGGCCAGCAGCTTGCTCACCACACTCCGGCAGTGGACTCTAGGCCTCACCAAAGGGGCTTATGATGTCCTGGAGGACTTGATAGTCCTGGAACAATTTCTGAACATTTGCCCTGCTGATGTACGACAATTTGTGCTAGAACGCAAGCCGGCTTCAGCAACTGTCGCTGCAGACCTTGCTGAGACTTTTGCCACTACCCGGGTGGCTGATACCCGCAGAACTGCCCCATCCAGCTGGAGAGGAGGTCAGCCCAATACCTCGGCAGACCCTCCTGCCCCTGTGAGCCGTCCTCCACAGAGGCCACCCAGCGCAGCTGCTGCACCCAGGCCTGCAGCGCCTGGAGAGGTCATCTGTCACTACTGCCGCCAGCCCGGACACATGAAGTTCGACTGCCCGGAGCGGAGACAGACACCACCAGCATCTGGATCATCTGCATCACCTGCACCTCACCCACAGCAGAGGCAACCCGCCAGTGAACCACAGCCTGCCTCATCAGATTTTGTCCTGTTTGCCCGCGGAAAGGAAATCCGCGACCGAACCGACCAGCAGCAACTGGTTAGAGTGAACGGCAAAGTTGTCACCGGATTCCGAGACACCGGAGCTGACATCACGTTAGTTCACTCACACCTTGTGCCAAAGGAGAGCATCAGCTCCAGCCGATCCCTTGCCCTTACTGGAGTAGAGGGCACCCTTTTTCACATAGCCCACGCCAGAGTGAAGCTGGATTGGGGAGTGGGGGGAGTCCAAGAAAGGGTTGTTGGGGTTATGAAGGATCTCCCCGTCCCTGTGTTGCTAGGGACTGATTTGGGCAAGCTTGTGTCCTACTATGAACCTGCCACGACCGCCTTGTCACTCACGGAAGGAGACGGACTCTCCACCCACCACCAGGTACTTTATACACTTGGGGGAGCACCAGGGGGAGGTGGGTTGAATGTGCCCAGTTCAAGGGTACCAGGTTCAATAGTGCCTGCTTCAAAGGCACCTGAGTTTGAGGTACAGACTGTCTATTGTGATGATGCTGTAACTGTACCTGAGTTTACTGTACAACCTGTCTGTAATGAAAAAATGTCTATACCTGTCAACGTCATTACTGCATGCAATGATGATTTGAGTACTGTCCGTCTGTGCCATTCTGACAGTGTACCTGTGCTAGCCGTACCGCGCAGCTGCACTGCTCAGAACCTGAGCTCAGAACAGGTGGAGGGGGTTCCGGCCTCCTCCCCCTCCTCTGACCGCAGGGATGAGACCTTTCAGCCGCTGGCCTCGTGTGACATGAGCCAGTTGGCTGAAACTGACAGCGCCGTATTCTCAGCCGCACTACAAAGTGACCCAAGCCTGGAGGTGCTCATGCAGCAAGCCGCTGAGCCCCTCGCAGACGGGGCCGCTTTCAAGGTGTACTGGGAAGGTGGGAGACTGTACAGCGAGTCTGTACAGCCCCCTACCGGTAGATCACATGCGAATACCAAATGGCTTGTGGTCCCGAGTGCGTTCAGGGGACATGTGCTGAAATCTGCACATGGTAATCCTCTGACAGGGCACTCAGGTGTCCGCAAGACACCTGCCGGTATTCGGAAACAGTTTTATTGGCCCCGGATGAACAGGGATGTAGCAAACTACTGCAGAGCATGTGCCGTCTGTCAGGAGCTGGGAAGGTCCGGAGATTCCCGCGGGGTTCCCTTAGGTCCACAGCCACTTCGCAGGGAACCCCTGCGTGGGCGGGCTGTTGACCTACCCAAACCACTGCCCATTGTCAGCAGTCCCGGCAGACACCACATCCGACCGCAGTGGCGCCAACGCCCTGTCCAGAACGGTCCATGTCGGGCCAAACCTGAAGGTAGCAGACCGCGACCTGTCCAGTTGAACCAAGCCGCAGGTGCCAAGGGATTTTCCCGCCGTGCCGACAGCTCGAGACCCATCAGCCAGGTTAGCGGCGCCGCCACACATCTTGCGGATATGTGTCTGAGCCGCAGACAAGAGGGAGGGCTGTCACGGAATAGCCGTGAGAAACGCAGGTGAATCTAGAGAATTCACAGTCGCTTTCCTGATCGCTCCCTGTCGGATCTGTGCAGTCATGCAAGCGATCCGAAAACGACATTTTTTGTGTTGTTTTAAATCCAGAGATCTGTTCCCCTGTGAGCCAAAGCAGTCCCCTCACCCCTCATGAATGCATCACCACTCAGGAATCTCGCACCTGGCAGGGTTCCCTGCAGGGCCTAGCTCATTCCCCCTACAGCAGATGTCCCCATGAAAAGGACCAGGAAACTGGCTCCACAGGGGGGGCCATAGAAAGCCAGACGATTCGGCACCGGGCACGGGCCATAAGAAAGCATGGGTGGCAGGATTTCCTGTCAGCATATGAAAACCGTATGTCGCACAGCTATAAAATTCATATCGTCTCGTTCGGTAGAATCTGGCCATCGTGCTGATATGAAATTCATTGGGATAGACTGGCCGATTATCGAGATATGAATCTTCTCAGGAGCCTGACCCGCTGGCTTAGCCGTGTCTGATGTCATATTAATCTGTATTTTCCCACAAGTATGAAGCTGTTACCCTCCTAAATATAACGTGTATGGTTCAGGAGTTACAGCATTTCATAAGTTTAGCCCTAAAAATCTCTCAGAGGGAATGAACTGTCATTGGTGGGTGACTCAGAGGGGCTGGCATAGCCACACCCCCAAACCAGCTTCATCAAAAGCACCTGGCCAGCAGGCGGGCAAAGGTTTTTCCTCCCTTTACCATCTTCATGACAATCTGCTGCCAGCCAGAGGACATAGGGCTGGTGGCCATTTTGCTGACCTATCTGAACAAAGAACTCTAGGAACTTGAAACCGTTTTGCTTGAACTTGATTGAAAACCAGAACTCTGATTTTTCCCACAAAAAAGGACATCTTTCCAGGAACTAAGTATTTTTCTCCCTTCTTTTATTTTCATACTGGCTATCACTGTTTTCATAATTGTTGATTTTAAATAATTGTCTGTATATATTAATTATTTATATTGCGTGAATAAACGACTTTCCTAAGTCATTCACTGTTCCGCTACTCTGCTTATCAGCACACACAGAATTGATCCCGGGTCTCTGAAGATACGCTACCGTTTGTTTGTTGTTGGCTAGACAGAATATCGTGTGTTTAACCGTTTTATTCGCAGGACTAGTCAGTTAGTGAGTTCCTCTGTCTCAGGAAACAGAGGTGGTGGCAGATCCCATGAACTAGTGTGTGAGTTGTAATCACCCGTGTCTCACAGGCTCCCTTCTGGTCGGGCTGCTGCCCAAATTCCTGTCTGTTTCTGCGCAAAGATCGCGACCAAAGCTTGCATGGTCTGTGTGCAGAAACCGATTGGAAGGCAATCTGTGGTCTGACCACTAGGGGTCCTGTGACACAAGTTATCACGCCTAAAAGACTTTAGGCGTGATAACCTTTGCACCGCTGAGTTATCACCGCTTTGTGCTGGGGATCGCGCGCAAAGTTTTGCGCGCGCAATTCCGCACGCAGCACCCATAGGGTTAAATGGGCGCATCGCGCTGTGCGCTGCACAATTTCCTTCTTATCACGCCTAAACTGAGTTTAGGCATGCTAAAGGGTTTTTCACTGGCATGCAAACAGTTTGCACCACTTTGTGAATCAGGCCCTACGTCTTCTCAAAGGACTAGAGGACATGATCTGCGCATGGAGGAAAAACGTTGTAGCCATTTATTTAGGAAAGGGTTCTTTACAGTAAGAGTGATTAAGATGTGGAATGCATTGCCACAGGGAGTAGTTATGGCAAACTCTATACCTGCATTTAAAGGGGGCTTAGATGCTTTCCTTGCGTTGAAAGACATCCATGGCTACAATTACTAGGTAATGCCTAATGATGTTGATCCAGGGATTTTATCTGATTGCCATCTGGAGTTGGGAAGGAATTTTTTCCCTTTTGGGGCCAATTGGATCATGCCTTGTAAGGGTTTTTTGCGTTCCTCTGGATCAACAGGGATATATGAGGGAGCGGGCTGGTGTTGTACTTTGTTCTCTGGTTGAACTCGATGGACGTATGTCTTTTTTCAACCCAAATAACTATGTAACTATGTTTTTCTTTAGTACTTTAGTAAGGGGGCTTTTAGGACCATTGTAGCCCCTCACATACTCCAATGAGTTCTGGTTCACCATGAGCTTGCTGGTTAATCTGTACCTTTCCTAGTAAGTGAGACCTTCCATCCCTGTAATCAATTTTGTTGATTATCTCTGCACCTGCTCTAAAACTGCAATGTCCACATGGCCCACGCCCTTTGGGTAACCGCTGGGCAGTTGGGGGTCCTCCTATCCTTCGGGTGTTGGAGGACCCAAAAGCCCCCTGAGCTGAAGGCAAAGGGGGAGGTTCCCTTCGGGGAACACCGGAAAGGGCTCTGCTTTTGTGGGGCCCGGGGCTGCTCATGCACGTTTTTGTGGGGTGTTTATGCACTTCCACTTTTTCCGTGCATGGGCATAAAGCCTTGCTTACTCCGGGCTCCTGTTGCATGCAACAGTAGTCAAGAAAGCTTAAAAAACAAAACAAAACACTGCAATGTCCCTGCTGTAATGCGGTGCCTAGAACTGAGCACCGCATTACAGGAGGGACAGCGTTCTGAACTTACCTGAACACTACACTTCAGCACCACAGCACCATTCAGCACTGAACATGTAGACAGGGGCAGGGGGAGTTCACTTGTGCTTCACGGCACGCACGCTTCATTTGACTCTTCTTCCTTTCGGCTTTAGATGAACGCAGTATAGGATGACATAAAACGCACCCTGAAGCACAAGTAAGTGAACTTCCCCTAACTTTGTCTGCAGGTTCAGTGCTGAATGGCGCTGAAGTGTGGGTAAGAATATTCCCGAATTCAAGCACCAACACTACTCTTAAAGAGACACTGAAGCGAAAAAAAATATATGATATAATGAATTGGTTGTGTACTATGAATAATTACTAGAAGATTAGCAGCAAAGAAAATATTCTCATACTTTTATTTTCAGGTATATAGTGTTTTTTCTAACATTGCATCATTCTATAATATGTGCAGATTACACAACACTCAGCATTCAAAATGAGTCTTTCAGAGCAGTCTGTGAAGTAATGAACTCTCCTCTAGCAGAGGAAAAGTAAACAGTTCAATTACAGTTGAGATAATAAAAGTCAGATAACAGCCCTCTCCACGACTAAGTTAGTCGGAGAGCTTAATAGCTTTTTTGCATAGAGATAACAACTGGAGTTTCTCAACTCTTCCTCTACTGGAAACAGTTACACTGATGTATCTGATCTTAATGTTTTATTTCTTAGCTGTACTACACATACAAATCATAATATCATCATTTTTTTTTCGCTTCAGTGTCTCTTTAAGGCTAGAAATGAGTTTCTCCTACATAAATTCTCCTATAGAACAAATAATATGATCAGTTTATAAAGGCCATTGACCCATAAATCTTTGGTACGTTGGTAGAACTAATAAAAAAGTGCAAGCGTCCCGGAGTGTGTGGGGGCATGGGCTGTGTATGCTAGGGTTTTGACTGTATTCATTCCTCTAGGGCAGAAATACAGCCAATTAGAACAAGAAAACCAATGCTCATTTTGGAGGGAAATAGATAACAAAATAAGTCCAAGTTCTCTAAAAGTGAAGAAACTGGTATAATCCTTTATTAACAAACTCTTTCAATATATAAAAACAATAAAAACATTTAACCACTTCACCACTGAGGGGTTTTACCCCCTCCTGGCCGCAATAGCAGGATAGGGGGCGATATACAGGCTGGGAACGCGAAGAATCACTCGCGTTCCCATGCCTCTCGGCCGGTGACGGCCAAACCGGAAGTGTTCGCCGGTGGGTCCTGGACCATCGGAGCGGAGCTGCGAGGGCACCGATCGACTGCAGGGGGCTGAGGGAAGCCCCGGGTGAGTAAATCTAATTTTTTTCCCCTGACTTTAGGTTCACTTTAAGAGATAAATGTACCTTTAAAACAATGCTCTTTTGAAATGTGCCAAATGTGAGCCCAATGCAATACTGCAGTGCAATGCATTATTGACTCTTTTCTAGATATCCCTGGACTTTGGTAGGCCTTGCATTCTGCAAGAGTCAGCTGTCAAGCCCCACTCTTAGTGCAAAAGCAACACCATCGGTGCAAAGGAAAATATGCATTCACCAAATTTAAAATCCATTTAAAGTACTAGTGGACACAGCAGGATAAGCATGGCAAATACATGCAAGCAGGTAGCTTGTCTGTGTTCAAAGAGTAAAACCATAATATCCCTTCAGTTTAGTAAATTTGGGGTGCTAGTCTAGTATAGGGGACCCGACAGGAAACCTCAAAGGGAACAGTTCTCCAATCATAGTACCTTCTACAACACAAAGCATTGTGATTGGTCGAACCATGTGGGCATGGTTTACTATAACCTATCTGAAACCTAGAAGTTGAAGAGGATGCTGTGCACACAATCACATTGGTGAAATTTCCCTATGAGGATTCCTGTTGGGTCCCTAAATTAGACAAGCGCCAAATTCTGTACCAAGGCCATCTGCAGCGCATGTTTCAGACTTCCTGCACTGGGGCTGCGCTGACAGTGGATATAATCATGCACATTAATGGGATGAGTTCTCATGAGAGGTCCTAATCCAGTTGAGCAGAATGGTAGGGGCATTCTGGAGAACACTTCCACTGACAGCATGGCCTTTACATACTAGTGCACTGTTGCTGTACTCTGAAACCGGCGCCAAGGGGTCCATGTTACTGAATTTACTGACCTACAAAAGTTTTTATTCTTTGGAAGCAAGAAGGCTATCTGTGCAGCATTTAACCTGCTGTGCTCTGTAATAGTCTAAGGGTAACTACATTGGTTTTTTGCAGCTCCTGGTAGTTTTGAAAATCATACCTGGTAAAGGCAAAAATAAGTTTTAATAGCATTACATCACCTAAAATCTCATGTAGCACTGGTATATCCAAAGTTTTAATAGAAGGGAACATTCACTGCTCTATGCACCAATGCTTCTGGAGGCACAGCTGGCATCAGGAACATAAATATTTGCATGGATGAGCTTAAATCAGGATTAAGCCATCTGCATTGTGAATTTGTAATGAAAATTATGAAATGTTAATATAAAACATCAGTCTCGTAGTTTGACTTTTAAGGGCAGGCTGTTTGACTCTTAACAATGTGGTTTTCAATAATCCAACCAATTCTTTTTTTCCTGTTTTTGAAGTGACCCTATAGTGCTTATGGTGTATAGCTTGGCTGAACACTAGGCAGCGTAACTACTTCAGCAGCACTGGCTGCTATCATGAACTGGGCTCTACAGAATGCCCAGCAAGTGTGCATAGTTGAATGAGAATCCACAGTGATATACAGTAAGAGAAGGTATTATCAAGCTATGATCTACACTCTCATTTAATTAGCTTTCGTCATACATGTGGCTAGCAGTGATGATGATAAAATAATAAAACTACACAACCCACACTGCATTCTGATATTTCTGCCACTCCTGCTCATAAAAGCAACACAAGTGCAGAGATCAACAACGTGACTAATTTTTTCCTAGAGGTCGGGTGATGCACCAAAGCCATAGGATATGGACTAAGAAAATATTCAACTTTTGTTAAAAATGCAGCACACTCAGTTCAACCCAGTACTTTGCAAGGATTAATGAGATACGTTAGCACAGCTACTTCAGACTGTTCCTAGCAGAAGCTGGCGGACAGGGGAGCCCACATTTGTTACTAGATAATGGTTTTGTGCAGGTGATGAGAATGAGTAGCAATGGCTCTTGATCTGTATAGCTGTAGCAGCAAGGAGGGAGTTACTGAAAATTCTGTACCCCAGCACAGTGACATAGTGGTTAGTGGTCTCGCCTTGCAGCGCTGGGTCCCCGGTTCGAATCCCAGCCAGTGCAACATCTGCAAGGAGTTTGTACTTCCTCCCCGTGCCTGTGTGGGTTTCCTCCGGGCACCCCGGTTTACTCCAACATTCCAAAAACTTACAGATAAATTAATTGGCTTTCCCCTAAAAAATTGGCCCTGGACTATGATACATACACTACACGATACATACATAGACACATATAACTATGGTAGGGATTAGATTGTGAGCCCCTCTGAGGGACAGTTGAGCGACAAGACAATACACTCTGTACCATGCTATGGAAGATGTTGGTGCTATATAAATACTATATATATATATATATAATCTAGTCTCTACAATAGTCATATGTCTATGCATGTATTGTGTAGTGTATGTATCATAGTCTAGGGTCAATTTAGAGGGAAGCCAATCAACTTATCTGTATGTTTTTGGGATGTGGGGGGCAACCCAGAGTGCCTACAGAAAAGCCACACAGACCCCTCCTGCCCCCATATAAAATATTTATTTTTAAAAAAGGCCAAAGTGATGAAATAAAAAAAAATAGATAAACTGTTACCTTAGGGACTGAGCTTTTTAAATATGTATGCCACGAAGGTATATTACTGTTGTTTTTGCAAATAAGGGCTTGTAATTATTGATGGAGTACAATAAGAAAACCAACACAAAATGTAAAAATACACAGTTATTTCCAAATAAAATATTGTCGCCATACTTTGTACTAGAGATATAATTTAAAAGTTGTAATAACCATAAAATGTGTAGGTTTTATTTACAGTAGCATGTTTTATTTTAAAACTATAATAGCTGAAAACTGAGAGATAATGATTTTTTTTTTCAATCTTTTTTTTTAATTCCCTTTAAAATGTATATAAAGTAAAATAATTCTTAGCAAAAAGTACCACCCAAAGAAAGCCTAATTAGTGGTGAACAAAACAAACAATGTATGTAGGCATGATAAGTAGTGATAAAGTTATTGCTGAATGATTGGACACAAAATCTGTTTGCCTTCATAATACAGGGAAGTGGTAAAATTGGCCAAACATTGGCCAATCAAAATTGGATGTGGTAAGGTAGCCATACATTCGGGGCCAGTTCTAGACTTTCTGCTGATATATATCATTCCAAACTATTATGTAAATTGAATTTAAGTGTCATAAAGATTAAATATTTTGTTTTTCTATTAAACTTATGGATGATATTGTGTCTCAGGGCTCTTTTGATCACTGAAATCAATCTCAGACACCTCTGATAACTAGTTTGCCAGGTGAGCCACATTAAAGGAAAAACTTCTGAAAAAGGGTGTTCCACATTATTAAGCAGACCACCATTTTCAAGTAATATGAGAAAGAAAAATGATCTCTCTGTTCCCAAAAAGTGTGGAATAGTTGAATTCCTTGGACAAGGTATGAAAACTCTTATATTTCATGAAAACTTAAGCATGATCATCGTACTCTACAAGATCCAATCAATCAATTTCAGTGCATTAACCTTCTATTCAACCACCCCTAACCTAAGCTCAAAAGCAGAGACAGCTGCAGTGGACCCAGAACTACAAGAAGACTAATTTTCAAACAGTCTCGTTTAGCAATAAGTGCCATGCAACTCTTCATGGTCCAGGTGGATGGAGTGGTGAATGGTTAGTTAACAGCCACCACATCCCAACAAGGCTGCAATGTCAGCAAGGAGGTGCAGAGTAATGTTTTAGGCTGGAATCATGAGAAGAGATCTGTTTGGCCCCTTTAGGGTCCCTGATGGTGTGAAAATGACCTCTAAGAAGTATGTGGAGACTGACCACTTTCTTCCATGGTTCAAAAAGAAATAATACATTTTCTGTGGTAAAATCATCTTCATGCGTGACAATGTACCATCTCATGCTGCAACGATTAACTTTGATTTATTGGCAGCTATTGGCATAAAAGGAGAGAAACTCATGGTGTGGCTCCCAACCTCCCCTGACCTCAATCCTATTGATAACCTTTGGAGCAACCGCAAGCAAAAGATCTATAAGAGTGGGAGGCAGTTTACATCCAAACAGTAGCTCTGGGAGGCTCTTTTGACATCCTGCAAAGAAATTCAAGCAGAAACTCTCCAAAAACTCACAAGTTCAATGGATGCAAGGATTGTATAGATGCAATCAAATAAAGGGTCCTCAGGGCCGGCTTAAGGGGCTCCGGGGGGGGCCCTGCCCGAATAGCCCCCCCCCCCTTTTCCGGCAATCACCTCTGCTCTCCGGGGCCCTTGCTAACATGCTGCAGGAGCAATTACTCACCTCTTTTGGCGGATGGCACAGTCCGGGCACTCGTCATGTTGTCCTCCACCTCCTCTATGATCTGGCATGCATTATTTGTAAACACGCGCCGGTTCATAGAGGAAGTGGAGGACAACATGGCAAGAGTGCCCGAGCTGTGCCGTCCGCCGGAAGAGGTGAGTAATTGCTCCTCTATGGGAGTGCCGGCCCTGGGGGTCCTATGTTAATATGTAACTTTGTTTTTTATTTAAATAGCTTTTTATTCCAGTAAATATGACTTCCTAATGCTACAAGTTCAACAAATGACTATTTTCAGTTCTTTACGACCTATAATATGTTTTGAAACTCTGTTGTTCATCATTATTGGAACAGTGCATTTTTTATTTTTGAAAAACATACCGTTATCATTAGGTTTGTTCAGTAACATTTGAATTACACTATTAGGGTTGATGACTCAAAATAATGCTGACTGACACTTGCATCAACTATTAAGGAAAATTTAAGAAAAATATAATTATATAATATGCATAATAATTTAGAATGCGGCAATATATATATATATATATATATATATATATATATATATATATATATGCAGTGGGCTGCAAAAGTATTCCGCCCCCTTGAAGTTTTCCACATTTTGTCATACTGCTGCCACAAACATGGATTAATTGTATTAGAATTCCACATGAAAGACCAACACAAAGTGGTGTACACATGAGAAGTGGAACGAAAATCATACATGATTCCAAACATTTTTTACAAATAAATAACTGCAAAGTGGTGTGTGTATAATTATTCGGCCCCTTTGATCTGAGTGCAGTCAGTTGCCTATAGACATTGCCTGATGAGTGCTAATGACTAAATAGAGTGCACCTGTGTGTAATCTAATGTCAGTACTAATACAGCTGCTCTGTGAGGGCCTCAGAGGTTGTCTGAGAGAATATTGGGAGTAACTACACCGTGAAGTCCAAAGAACACACAAGACAGGTCTGGGATCAAGTTATTGAGAAATGTAAAGCAGGATTAGGCTAGAAAAAGATTTTCAAAGCCTTGAACATCCCACGGAGCACTGTTCAAGCGATCAGTCAGAAATGGAAGGAGTATGGCACAACTGTAAACCTACCAAGACAAGGCCATCCACCTAAACTCACAGGCTGAACAAGGAGAGCGCTGATCAGAAATGCAGTCAAGAGGCCCATGGTGACTCTGGACGAGCTGCAGAGATCTACAGCTCCGGTGGGAGACTCTGTCCATAGGACAACTATTAGTCATGCACTGTACAAAGTTGGCCTTTATGGAAGAGTGGCAAGAAGAAAGGCGTTGTTAACAGAAAGCATAAGAAGTCCCGTTTGCAGTTTGCCACAAGCCATGTGGGGGACATAGCAAACATGTGGAAGAAGGTGCTCTGGTCAGATGAGACCAAAATGGAACTTTTTGGCCAAAATACAAAACGCTATGTGTGGCAGAAAACTAACACTGTACATCACTCTGAACACACCATCCCCACTGTCAAATATGGTGGTGGCAGCATCATGCTCGGGGGGTGCATCTCTTCAGCACGGACAGGGAAGCTGGTCCGAGTTGATGGGAAGATGGATGGAGCCAAATATAGGGCAAACTTGGAAGAAAACCTCTTGGAGACTGCAAAAGACTTGAGACTGGGGCGGAGGTTCACCTTCCAGCAGGACAATGACCCTAAACATAAAGCCAGGGCAACAATGGAATGGTTTAAAACAAAACATATCTATGTGTTAGAATGGCCCAGTTAAAGTCCAGATCTAAATCCAATCGAGAATCTGTGGCAAGATCTGAAAACTGCTGTTCACAAACGCTGTCCATCTATCTGATTGAGCTGGAGCTGTTTTGCAAAGAATGGGCAAGGATTTCAGTCTCCAGATGTGCAAAGCTGGTAGAGACATACCCTAAAAGACTGGCAGCTGAAATTGCAGCAAAAGATGGTTCTACAAAGTATTGACTCAGGGGGCCGAATAATTACGCACACCCCACTTTGCAGTTATTTATTTGTAAAAAATGTTTGAAATGATGTATGATTTTCGATCCACTTCTCACATGTACACCACTTTGTATTGATCTTTCACGTGGAATTCCAATAAAATTGATGCATGTTCGTGGCAGTAATGTGACAAAATGTGGAAATCTTCAAGGGGGCCGAATACTTTTGCAACCCACTTTATATATATACCCCCATCATATACAGTATACCTAAATGCAATTAGGGAAAGGAGCAGCTGATGGCTGTGATTGGCCGGTCTGGTGCCAGCACCCCCAACTGATTGGTCATGTGCCAAAGCTTCCCCTCTAACTGGCCATGATGATCTCTTATTGGTGATGCAGTTTTACCATAGCATGCCTCGATAAGAGGCATATATCGACACATCACCTGTTTATGATTTTATAGGGAAAGGCGGCAGGTGCCACCAGTGGAATGAGACCAGGATTTAGGAATGCATGGATGAGGAGGGTAGTGTGTGTGTTGGAAGGCGGACGGGAGAGTAAAGAGGAGGGCATTGTCCAAATGCCCCCTCATATTTTGCTGCCTGAATCACGTGATTCAGGTGACTTCGTGGTAGGTCCACCTCTGCATACATATATATATATAGATTTTTGCCCAATGGACCCAAATGCTTAAATCCTCTCAAAATCAAAATCTATTCAGGGAGGAATTGATTCTGTCCATACACTGCAGAATGATTTTCCCTTTTAATACAGGCTGGTAAAAGAGCTTCAACCAAACTCCTGGAAATTCTGACTCTAAGGTGGGCAGGATGCTGAATCAATATTATTTTCCCTACAGTGCCACAAACCAAAGTCCAGAATCAGTTGTTGCAGGTGGTGCGGCCATACGTTCCTCCAGTGCTTGAATTGGTTTCTTTTTGAGGCAGCAGACTTTCATGAGTATATTAATCCACTATACTGTTTTTTTCCTGCATCTTAGGCTACTTTCACACTGGTGCATTGTGGTGCATTGCATTGGACAATATAATTGCATTGGTAATTTGATGCAATTAGACTGTAATAGTAACAGTCACATCAACGCGTTAGAAGTGCAGTGAGATGGATCCGTTGATATGCAGTACCCCATAAAGGGGTTGATTCACTAACAATAACGCGCTAAAAAAGCCCAAGTTAATACAGGTGAGCGCAGGGTATGCACGTGTCAGGGTGCTTGCAAACCTTCAGGGATCTGTTGATCCCGTCACTGGTATCAAGGGGCGGGCAACCCCAGGGTGTGGGGTCTAAGCTGGCATGGGTCTTCACCAGTGCACCATGGCCGCAAGGGATGATGGGCCATCACCCCTAGTAGGTGGTGCGTGCCAGATTACAACCCCCAGGACTACCGCACCAGTGACGGGAAGAACAGACGGTACCTGACGGGATAGGAGGGGGTTCGAGCAGAGAAGACCGTCAAGCTATCAGGCCAGGACAGGCTTGCTGGGCAGGAAGGCCTAACCTAAAGGGCATCCCAGGAAGGATACTGATAAGCAGGGGAATCCCGGGAAGGGAGCTGACTACGGAGTCCCCAGGAGGAGAACAGACAGGCAGGGGAATCTTAGGATGGGAGCAGACTTTGGAGGTCCCAGGAGGGAAACAGACAAGCAGGAGAAACCCGGGATGGGAGCAGACTGTGGAGGTAACAGGAGGGGAACGGATAGGCTGGGAAAAACCGGCATGGAAGCAGACTGCGGAGGTCCCAGGAGGAGAACGGACAGGCTGGGAAAACCCGGGACGGTAGCAGACTGACTGGGGAGATTCTCGGAGGGGAACTGACAGGCAGAAGGAATCCCTGGGATACTGCGACTGACTGGGGGAGTTCCCAGAGGTAAGCTGGCAGGCAGGGGAATCCCTGGGATGTTGCGGCTGACTGCAGAAGTTCCTGGAGGGAAACTGGCAGGCAGGGGGAATTCCTTGGAATACTGCAGCTGACTGGAGGAGTTCCCAGAGGGGAACTGTCAGGCAGGGGGAATCCTCAGGATACTGCTGACAGGGACGTGATATGCAGGGAGACTGACAGCGCAGGGAACCAGGGATAGAGACGGTGACAGGCTGAGAATTGACAGGCAGTGACTGACAGGAGACTGACAAGGGAGACAGACTGACCGGCAGGGATCCTAGGTAGGCCAATGCAGCATAACAGGCAGGAAATAGCAATAGGGAATGCCAAACAGGGGCATGCCAAAAGGGGGAAACCTGGAGAGGGAACCTGGTGTGATGTATGCGCAGTCACCCACCAATTCCTGTTCCCTTTGCTGCAGTTTACCATAACGCCTCAGACTCTGAGGGAATCCTGAAGGCAGTCAGCACTGCAGGCAAAGTAACCTTTTGGAATGGTTGGGGAGTCCACACACAGTCTAATTTCGATTGTATATACAATCAATACAATCTGGGCTCTCATATAGAAGCCAGGTCGCTGCCACCAATCCGCAATAAAGCATGCAAATGTGCTAAGTCTAACCCTAGCTAAATCCTGTAGGAAAAAGGGTTAATACACAACCTTTCTAGAGATAGAAAAATAACAATATTAATATCAACACTTATAGTAACGTGTCTCTCTCTAAGGAGAGGTGAATCCTTGTTGCAGAGATTTTTCAGAACAGCACTTAGACGAATGAGTTCTTAATCGTTTATTTAAAGAAATAATGCAGAACAAAATATAGCAATAGAAACAAGTTGACAAAGAAATACTAAGGATTAAATGGGAAAATAGCTATTAAAAGTCTGAGCAATCTGTCAAGTTACCATGTCCTTTGCAATAATAAGCCTAACAGAAGATATGAAGAAAAACAAAAGTTTGCTTTCTTAAAACAGAAAGAATTTGCGATAATTCAGGTTGGAGTGAGCTTGAGATATGAAGTCCAGTTATGGAAAGTTCTGTGGAATAGATAGAAGTCTTCTATCTATTCCACAGAACTTTCCATTTGGTAGAATGAAATGGCAATGCTTTGATTGTATGGATGGCTGCAGCAGGACACTCTCTCAGCCTGATTATCCAGTTTTTAACCCTTTCTCTGCCAGAGGGTGTGGGCGGTAACAAGAGGGGTTTCCCCACCCTTAGCAATCTGACCTCAGGCTGCTGAAGTCCACCCCTATTGTCTGAGGGACCGAATTGGCATTTTCTCCAATTATGCCATAACTCAGCGGATATCTGACATATCATATAAAAACCAACATTTTACATTCCGTCATCATGCGCTGAACCAATCGATATCAAACTCGCTTGGAGTGACACCTCCCCTGTCTATGTAATCGATATCTTAGGCTGTGAGGCAACTATGTGATCAATTAACGTCTCAGAAGGTGTGCTGCGCTGGTCGCATGACTCACTGTGAGTTGTGGACCACTGGACCCAAACGGTTCCGCAATATCCATCAAATTATGGACTACTGTGAAAAGAGATATCAAAGTCTCATTAAGGGACATGTCTGGGTTTCCGCAGGACAGGCTACGTGCAGGAATGTGGTCACCTAATGATTTTACCACCCGGTCTGTTCTGGCCTAGCTAGTATCATCTTTGAAGTAGGAACCAGTGACCCTGCCATCATGGTTTATGGTCCCCTTCGCTAGGGCGGAATAAACACCACATCATTTCCTCTAATGTGTGGCTGCTTGGACATGCAGAATGTTTTCTTGTCCATATATCTTTTATCAATATCTTTGTATTAGATTTGTGAGCTATGTGAATGGCTCTGGTTTTAGGGTAAATGGCTTCTCTCAGTAAGTACAAACAAACACTCACATCCCCCCCGGAGCAGGGGTTGTGAGATGGAAGAACACACATTTTCTAAAAGCAGGCTAATGAATTTAAAGGGATACTCCAGATCATATTTTGTGCGCATTTTTGTATGATTGTGCAGATTGCGTGGTTCTGCTGGTGAACCCGACCGTCACACCTGGCCGAGAAGGGATGGGGGAATGGCGACGGAACGCCGTGGCTGTGACCAGGGATGAAACAGCATCCTAACAGAGAGAGTGAAGGGTTTTAAATACCCTGGCTCTCAATCAGGGAGCATGCAGTACCACCCATGACCACTGCATAAAACAGAGGAGAGGCGCGCGTGCCCAGCAACAGGGAACGCCTAACCCGAAAGTCCGTCGAGTCAGCTTCCCTCTGCCATGATGCGAGAGGAAGGAGCAGCGTGGGAATCGGCACCTGGATGATAAAGAGTGATCTTTACCCTCCGCCGTCCTTACAGGTGCAGGCTACGAGGCGAGGTAAGTAACAAGCAATCGTTAAAGTGCGGTCCTGTCAGCCTAACGTGCGCTCTTAACTTACGCGTGATACTTTGAAGTGCCGCGGGATGTCATGGTAGCGCGACCACGATACTTCACTAACATAGCCACTACATTAATTAACGAAGTAGCGGCCACACTAGTTAAGTATTGCGGTTGCACTACCATCACATCGCTCTGCACTTCAAAGCATCATGCGACATGCGCAGATTAAGAGCGTACACTACACTGACAGGACTGCACGTAGTGTGCGCTTGCTTGTATTAACTCAAGCTGCTTGAGCACGTTTCGCTAGTGAATCAACCCCCGTGTGCATTCAGTGAAGTGCTGTATGCTTCACGGTATACATTGCACGGCATGCATAATGTGTTTTTCCCCTCCATTGCATTGCACTGTTTTTCCAGTGAATGTAACTCAACTCCCCAGTGTGAAAGTATCCTGAAGGTAACACTAGAGTCTGGTTCTCCACTGAATTTTCCATTTTTTTTTTCTAGAGCCTGTCCTGTCATTTTTATCCATTACGTTAAACTGAATTTGTGCATCATACGCATGCTATCAAACAGCTGCTTCACAGTTGCTCACAAAGATCTAGGATTGGTTGGAAATTAAGGAAGTAGGGGTTGCACCATAACACTTACACTACTTGTTATAACTGCTTTGCACACACTTCCAAGCTCTCAACATGTTCATGGGTTTTGTAACATCTGTTGAGATTTGTTGTCCTTGAAATTACAAATGATTTAACGCAGCATATAATCTAAGTATGGAGGCCTCTAGCACTATGGATGAATTCGAGGAGTCTTGAAGACAGACAATACTAATATTGTGACCATTGGTCAGACGTGTATGTAGACACGCGCAGGCAAGGCAAATGCCCTGGGTGCTGCCTCCTTCCAGCCACTAGGGGGCGCAGTTCCCTTCTTTGCACAGCAAAGGGAGAAGGACGAAAGAACACAGGAACTTCTGGGACCTGCACTCCTTACGGGGTCGGGCAGCATACCAGAGATGAGAGCTGATACACAGTGCGGGAGTCTAAGGCCGCATTCACAGTGGGATGTTGCGTTTTCATGCACACTGTGAACGGCCCATAGGATTAGCATTGCAGTGCAGTAGGCTGCGTTATAAGACTTTATAATGCAGCTCCACAACGTGGCACTGTGAATGCGACCTCAAGTGCAGGAAACAACCACACAGAGCGAGTACTGCTACCTGTCTCCCTCACTGCTTTGTACAGGGGAAACTGCATTGGTGCTGCGTTAACATTTGGCTGAAAATTTGGCATAGCCAGCCAACCAACTCCTTCAGTTGTTAAAGAGAAACTCCAACCTAGAATTGAACTTTATCCCAATCAGTAGCTGATACCCCCTTTTACATGAGAAATATAATGATTTTCACAAACAGACCATCAGGGGGTGCTGTATGACTGATTTTGTGCTGAAACCCCTCCCACAAGAAGCTCTGAGTACCGAGGTACTCTGGGCAAACTGCCACAATGTAACAATGTTCACAGACAGGAATTAGCTGTTTACAGCTGTCTCTAACAGCCAAAACAGCTAGGAGCAGCTACATAACCTGCCCACAGTAAAAATGTCACCATGTAATAAATGTCAATGTAAATTGGGGAGAGGAAAGATTTTACAATGAGCAAACACTGACTAAATCATTTATACATAATTATGGTAAAAAATGAAGCACTTTTTTTACTACATTATTTTCACTGGAGTTCCTCTTTAAATGTTGGAAAGTAGTTAAATAAATGCTGGGGTTTTTCTGTGACAGACTGAACTGTAAAAAACAGTCCTTATTTTTTCATTAAATGTGAACACTTCGTGATTCTGAGCCAATTTGACACCTGTTGGTGATGTAAAACAGAAACTGGAGATTTCTGTCATATGATATAGGTGTGTCAAAATATTTCTAGCTTCTAGCAGATATTTTAATTTAATCCTGGCATATTCATAATACCAGAAGTGAGGGAACTGGAGAGACTGCTGTATCACTATCATGTTTAAAAACAAAATATTTACCTGGCTGTTGTACTGATCTTTTGGCTTTATGTCATATATCTGTGACAAGTACCCAGTCTGCATATTTGCTCTGGCACAGTGACTCAAACGTACATATTATAACGTCGCTGATGAGATGGGCGCAGGGTGAGCCAAATGACAGCTCACTTGGCTGCCACTCAAATTCCTTGCAGTATTAAATACTATACCTCTCCTCCCCCCCCCCCCCCCCCCCGAATTGCCCTAGCGTGGGCTGCTGACTATTAGAGATGTCGCGAACCTCCGATTTTCGATTCGCGAACCCCCGTTTGCGAACCTTCGCGGAAGTTCGGTTCTTCCTCCCCCCAGCCACGAACAATACCACGGGAACGTGGAGCAGCAGAAGCCCCCTGTGACGGCTGCCGCGGTTGTTCTTCTTCCGCCGCCTCTTCTTCCTCCACAGAAACACCTTCCTCATCATCACCATCATCAGAGTCTGACTCCTCTCCTTCCCCACACGACTCCTCTTCTTCCTCCTCCCCCTCCCTCCTCTGTGCTGCCGCAGGTGTTGTGGGAACATCAGGTTCGGGTGTAAATGGCTCCCACGACTCCTGCTGCCGTAACTCTTCTCGTTCACACTCCTCCACAGCTGTATCCACCACTCTACGCACTGCACGCTTAAGGAAGTAGGCGTAGGGGATCAAGTCGCTGATGGTGCCCTCATCGCGACTCACCAGTTTGGTCACCTCCTCAAAGGGCTCCATGACCCTGCATGCATTTCGCATCAGTGTCCAGTTGTTGGGCCACAACATCCCCATCCTCCCAGATTGTGTCCTTGTACTGTAATGATACAGGTACTGGGTGACAGCTTTCTCCTGGTCTAGCAGGCGAGAGAACATCAGCAGGGTGGAATTCCAGCGAGTCTGGCTATCGCAAATCAGGCGTCTCACCGGCAAGTTGTTTCTACGCTGAATGTCCGCAAAGCGTGCCATGGCCTTGTAAAAGCGCCTGAAATGCCCACACAACTTCCTGGCCTGCTTCAGGACGTCCTCTAAGCCTGGGTACTTGGACACAAATCTTTGCACGACCAGATTCAGCACATGTGCCATGCAGGGTATGTGTGTCAACTTTCCCAAATTCAACGCAGCAATGAGATTGCTGCCGTTGTCACACACCACGTTGCTGATCTCAAGCTTGTGCGGGGTCAGCCATTGCTCCACCTGTTTGTTAAGAGCAGCCAGTCGAGCTGCTCCAGTGTGACTCTCCGCTTTCAGGCAAGACATGTCTAACACTGCGTGACACCGTCGTACCTGGCATGCAGCAAAGGCCCTGGGGTGCTGGGGCTGTGTAGCTGGAGAGGAGATCGCGGCACCAGCCAAGGAGGAGCAGGAGGATGACGACAGCGAAGCAGTGGTAGCAGGTGGAGAGGAGGTGGCTGGAGGCCTGCCTGCAAGCCGTGGAGGTGTGACAAGTCGGTTCGCTGCGTAGCCACGTACTCCCTGCTTGCTGCCATCGGTCACCAGGTTGACCCAATGGGCTATGTATGTGTGAGGATCCGCTCGGCAGCTTTTTGACCACTGTTTAGGTCTGCATTCTGCAGGTCTCTGGAAGAGAGACCTTTTGTCAGTTTTGCAGCTTGCTGCTGAGGAATCTACATACGTTTGTCATGCAGATTGCCTAGCCACATCCTTTGTAGGCTTGCTCTATATATACCATGTGATATCACAGACCTTTGCTGGTTATAAGGGTTAGTCCTGTGTAACACTCCTGGAGTGTCAGCCTTGCTCATTGTTTGAAGATTAGACAAGACAAATAACATTTATATTGCGCTTTTCTCCTTGCGGACTCAAAGCGCCAGAGCAGAGCAGCAGCCACTAGGGCGCGCTCTATTGGCAGTAGCAGTGTAAGGGAGACTTGCCAAAGGTCTCCTACTGAATTAGTGCTGGCTTACTGAACAGGCAGAGCCGAGATTCGAACCCTGGTCTCCTGTGTCAGAGGCAGAGCCCTTAACCATTACACCATCAGCCAACTGCATTAGCCTAGAGTAATTCCTGGGACTGCACTAGGCAGGTTCCCTAGTGCAGTTAGGATTGCATATCTGTTTTGTTTGTCTGTTGAGATTGTCCTGTCCCTGCGGTGGTGGACAGGAGATCATTCTGATCTTTGTTCTTGGAGTATAGCTGGAGCAGCGGTTGCTACCAGCTATCTCATCTGCCTGTCTAGCTTGGTTCGCACTCGTCTTGCGCTAGTGCTGTGGATTCTTCTGTTCTGTATTCCTGGATCGCACTAGCCTCTTGTGCTAGTGCTGTGGATCCTATCTCTCTCTTATTCCTGTTTTCGTGTATCTGTCTTGTCTGCTACGAACGCTTGCTGGAGGCTCGGTGAGGTAACCGTTAAGCAAGCGCTCGCGTCCTCTGTTTCATGTTTGTCTGTCGGTGGTTAGCTAGGCGTGCTTGTCTCTGTTGTGCTTATCACGCGGAGACCCCGCATAAACGCATGCACTGTTGCGAATGAGTGCGGTGTTCGCGTTTAGTTAGCGTTTGTTATTTTCCTTACCTTCTCATTGTATGATTTGCTGTGCCTTTGCTACTCTCGTGCTCTGCCTTGCTGTAGCCTTGTGTCACCTCTGGCAATCGCCTCTCTCGTGATTGCGTTCCTACTGCATATCTGCTGTTGTGTATGCACCGTCGCGGGTTGGCGACTAGTTTGGTGCACACACATACAATCTGTCCCTTTGCTCAATCTCATTTGCAATCGCTTCTCAGGCGATTGCGTTCTCACTCAGTTTCCTTTGTTGTGTGTCCGCCGTTGCAGGTTGGCGGCTAGTTTGGTGGACATACATACATTCCTCATCTGTGCTTATTCGGTCTTGTGTCACTGTTAGCAACCGCCATCTCCGGCGATTGCCTTCTCACTTTATCTTCCTGGTTGTGTGTTCATCGTCGCAGGGTGGCGACTAGTTTTGTGAACACACATACCCTCTGTCGCTTTGATCTCTCTCTTTCAGGGCTATCTTGCCCTGCGTTTCTTCCCTTCGAGCAATTCCTGTCTGGCGTGTGTGGCAGGGCAGAGGAGCTGTTCCTCTGCACTCCACTGCTCCACCTGCCGACAGGAATTTCCCTCTACAGGTGCATTGCACCTTTTGCTGTGTTCCCTTAAATTATACGCTTGTGGAGGATTTCCGCAGTGTCAGCGCACGTCTTGTGCGCTGATCACGGAGAGAATTCCACAATCGTTACAGTATGACCAGCCAAACCGAAATTCCCGGTGTAGAGGGAATTTCCGATTTGTACGATTTGGTCAAATATGGGTCCTGTGTCTTTAAGAGGTTTAAGATACTGGACTCTGAAACCAGAGATGAGTTTTTTCCTGCAGTGCATGATGCTGATCAGATTAGGTTATGCAACATTTCTGTGTCATTTCCATATGTTAATGAATTGGTGCTTGCAGGCCAAGCTGCTGATTTGGCTTGTCAGCCAAAAGATTCGTTGCCCATAGCAACCACAAATAAAGAGGTTATTTCTGTCAAGTCTGAAATGTGCAAAACCATTCAGTATGATAATGATGTTTACAATGATGTTGCTCAGTCTCCGGGTTTTTTGCCCCAATCCAAAGCTTATGTGGATCCTATTATAGGTAGGATCGCACACTATATTAAAGCAGTTAAAAAATCTGTTCTTGTTCCTGAACTCCACCCATATGGAGATTATCTGGATACTGGCTTGTTTGAACCTCCATTTGCCTCATGGGACATTGGGGCCTTGATGGAGGAATTTGATTTTGATTGGAAAGCCTTTTGCGATTTTTACATCGCAAAAAGCCTAGATGTCTTGAATGATTGTCTCGATTCTATGTACCTTTTGATTGATTCCGATGAATGTGACGAGGGTGATGTGAATCTGGTGATTTATGTATGGCAGACGATTTTGGATGAGTTGCACACACACACCAATCAATTGATTCCAATAAAGAGACATCGTTGTCGGATGATTGTTCCTGCCTTTCTGGGGTAAAGCATGTGAGTCTTGACATTGTGCGATCTGAAATGAGTGGGTGTGCCACTGTGGTTGATTCCTGTGCGAATCCTGGAGGATTCTCTCCTGACTGCGTGCAGTTTGAATCTGTGCGATCTGATGCCTGTTTCTCGGATGTTCCTGCAGATTGTGATCAGCATGGCTGTGCCAGTTTTCTCAAGGATGTGTGGGACCCCTTGTCATTTAGAGACAGATCTTTAAGATCTTCCATCTGTGATCCTGCTATGGGGAAAATTCCTAAATTATGCAGCATCAAAAGTAAAATTAATATGTCCAATAAAGTTTTTCCTGATGTTGTCGCTATTTCTACTGCAAATGCGTCTTTGTCTCACCCTGTTCACACCTGTAGGGGCCCGTTGCCTGGTGACAGTTGCTCCAGTGTTTCTGTCCTGAACGCCTTACAGTCTGCCCCGCAGATCGCGGAGGTTTGCGCTATGGAAGCGTCAGTTTCACAACCTAAAGCGATTTTTGATTCGCAAGTTTTGCGTTCTGACTCCTCGGATTTGACATTGTTAGCCGAATCTAAGAGTGAGACAGCGCTTCGGTTTTGCGAATCTGATGCTGAAGCTTCTTTGCTTTGCCCAGAGAAGCTATCTCTGAATCTGCCCTGTACCATGAATAAAAATATGATCTCCACTCATACTGACATTTGCAAGTCCCTTTCTTGTTCTGAGGAAAATGCTGATTCTGCACCCTGTACTCTGGATGAGTTAATATGGCCTTGTTTAGAGTCTCCTGCAGTGTCCCTAGAGGCTCGTCTAGGTATTGCTACTATACTCACCTGTTTTTCTGCAGTTTTGGAGTTGCAAGCTAGTTTGACTGCTACGCAGAATTCTGGGTGCAGTGGGATTAAAGTTAGGGAGTCAGTGGGTGTTCCAGTAAATATTCCTGTACATTCTGCTCATGATGATGAAATTCAGTCTCAGTTTATGGTGGACCCTTCCCTGGGACATATGCCCTGTCCACAAAATAAAGTTCCAGTTTTGCCCTGTAACATGGATAGTTCAGAATCCTTCTTAGAAAACTTGGAAAATGATGTTCCTGAGGTCTTGTCTAATGTCCTGGAGACCTCCGAGTTCCTCCCAAGGGGTGCAGAACTTGTAGGAGATGTCTCCTGCCCCCCAAGTCCTTCTGAGGTGTTGCCCACTTCAGTAGGCATTGCTGTTGTGCTGACTACCTTTGAAGCTCTGGTGGAGCTTCACTCATATGTAGTCAATGATGATATTATTGTCACAGAGATTTTTAGGTTTGAGTCCAAGCCTTCTTTTGAAAGTCCAGTGCTTGAGACCACTGCTCGTGATGATTCTCTGCCCGGTTCTGGTTTTGGTCTTGTCGTAACGGACTCTGAAGTTGGCAGTTCCTCGACGTGTCCTGAGGTTCCCCTTGGGCTAGTGTTCCCCGATGTGTTCTGTGACCCAGAAAGCCCAAGTGTGTCTCGGTTGCCAGGGTGCTCAGATGCTTCCTCGGTGGAAACCTGTTCTGATGTTGCCTGCCTGCCTGCATGCCCAGAGGTAGTCCCTGAAGGCCCTGGTCTTGATGCTTGTCCTGGTAATTCTGAATCCGGAATTGTCATTGGCTCCATAGGGGTTCTTGATAGTTCTCCGTGTGAGCCTGGTGATCGTTCTGCCCTCCTGGGATCTCTGCGGAGCTTCAAAGTGTTCTGGGAGATCCTGGGAGAAATATTTCCTGGTACCTTGGATGAGATCAGCAGTGGGTGCTTTGTGGAAAGGGACACTTCGAATGGGTATTGTGGCAGGTTTGGTATTTTTGGACGGTTCTTGGAAGGTGGTGGGCATTGCTCGGTGGGTGTCGATGGCTTCTTCTCTGACATTCACAGTCCTGATGGGTGTTACACTGAGACTTGTGGTACTGAGGGGCATGTTTCGGTGGCTTCTTCTTCCGATGAGGTCGGTTTCGGGTGGGCTGACTCTGGAATTGGGCCTTGTCGGGCTGTCCTGACCTTCATGAGTCTTCAGTTAGAGTCTTTTGCAAATATCAGGTTAGAGGCTCGTCTGGAATCCGACCCTAGAGGGGGGGGTGCTGTGAGGATCCGCTCGGCTGCCTGCGCAGGCAGGCAGCTTTTTGACCACTGTTCAGGTCTGCATTCTGCAGGTCTCTGGAAGAGAGACCTTTTGTCAGTTTTGCAGCTTGCTGCTGAGGAATTTACATACGTTTGTCATGCAGATTGCCTAGCCACATCCTTTGTAGGCTTGCTCTATATATACCATGTGATATCACAGACCTTTGCTGGTCATAAGGGTTAGTCCTGTGTAACACTCCTGGAGTGTCAGCCTTGCTCATTGTTTGAAGATTAGCCTAGAGTAATTCCTGGGACTGCACTAGGCAGGTTCCCTAGTGCAGTTAGGATTGCATATCTGTTTTGTTTGTCTGTTGCGATTGTCCTGTCCCTGCGGTGGTCGACAGGAGATTCATTCTGATCTTTGTTCTTGGAGTATAGCTGGAGCAGCGATTGCTACCAGCTATCTCATCTGCCTGTCTAGCTTGGATCGCACTCGCCTTGCGCTAGTGCAGTGGATCCTTCTGTTCTGTCTTCCTGGATCGCACTAGCCTCTTGTGCTAGTGCTGTGGATCCTATCTCTCTCTTATTCCTGTTTTCGTGTATCTGTCTTGTCTGCTACGAACGCTTGCTGGAGGCTCGGTGAGGTAACCGTTAAGCAAGCGCTCGCGTCCTCTGTTTCATGTTTGTCTGTCGGTGGTTAGCTAGGCGTGCTTGTCTCTGTTGTGCTTATCACGCGGAGACTGCACATAAACGCGTGCACTGCTGCGAATGAGTGCGGTGTTCGCGTTTAGTTAGCGTTTGTTATTTTCCTTACCTTCTCATTGTATGATTTGCTGTGCCTTTGCTACTCTCATGCTCTGCCTTGCTGTAGCCTTGTGTCACCTCTGGCAATCGCCTCTCTCACGATTGCGTTCCTACTTCATATCTGCGGTTGTGTATGCACCGTCGCGGGTTGGCGACTAGTTTGGTGCACACACATACAATCTGTCCCTTTGCTCAATCTCATTCGCAATCGCTTCTCAGGCGATTGCGTTCTCACTCAGTTTCCTTTGTTGTGTGTCCGCCGTCGCAGGTTGGCGGCTAGATTGGTGGACATACATACATTCCTCATCTGTGCTTATTCGGTCTTGTGTCGCTGTTAGCAACCGCCATCTCCGGCGATTGCCTTCTCACTTTATCTTCCTGGTTGTGTGTTCATCGTCGCAGGGTGGCGACTAGTTTGGTGAGCACACATACCCTCTGTCGCTTTGATCTCTCTCTTTCAGGGCTATCTTGCCCTGCATTTCTTCCCTTCGTGCAATTCCTGTCTGGCGTGTGTGGCAGGGCAGAGGAGCTGTTCCTCTGCACTCCACAGCTCCACCTGCCGACAGGAATTTGCACCTTTTGCTGGGTTCCCTCAAATTATACGCTTGTGGAGGATTTCCGCAGTGTCAGCGCACGTCTTGTGCGCTGATCACGGAGAGAATTCCACATTCGTTAATGTAGTGGCCCTGCCCGTGCTTGGCAGACCAGGCATCCGTGGTCAGGTGGACCCTTGACCCAACGCTGTGTGCCAGAGATGACACCACTTGCCTCTCAACTGCACGGTACAGTTTGGGTATGGCCTTTTGTGAAAAATAATTGCGGCCTGGTATCTTCCACTGCGGTGTACCAATGGCCACAAACTTACAGAAAGCCTCCGACTCCACCAGCTTGTATGGGAATAGCTGGCGAGCTAATAGTTCCGCCACGCCAGCTGTCAGACGCCGGGCAAGAGGGTGACTGGCAGACATTTGCTTCTTCCCCTCAAATACTTCCTTCACGGACAGCTGGGTACTGCTGTGGGCAGAGGAGAAGGAACCGCTGAAGGGAAGAGGCGGTGTGGAGGAGGGTGGCTGTGAAGGTGCAAGGGAGAAAGTGGATGAAGACGATGCACCTGAAGGAGGAAGAGGAGAAGGAGGGTGGCTTGTCTTTTGAGGGGTGCTGCTTTTCCTCAGGTGTTCTTGCCATAGCTGTTTGTGCCTTCTCTCCAGGTGCCTTCGTAAGGCACTTGTCCCTACGTGAGAGTTGGCCTTTCCACGGCTCAATTTTTGCTGGCAGAGACAACAGATGGCTTTGCTCCGATCTGAGACACACGTGAAAAAATTTCCAAACCGCTGAGCCCCCTTGGGGTGATGGCGCTACGGTGGCATCTTCAGCTGACGTTGAAGGGCATGTTGGCTGGCTGGCCATAGCTGGCGATACATGGCGCCGGACACTGCCCCCAGCTGTTTCTGAGGACGAGCTCCCTCTGCTTCTATCATGGAGTCGTCTCCTCCTACTCCTCTCTGACTCCTCCTCTGAACTGTCCCTCTGGTCATCTCCTCTACCGGGAATATATGTGGTATACGTATAATCGTCATCATAATCCTCCTGTCCAGCTGCGCTTTCCTCAGACACCTCCTCAACTGCACCAACTTCAGGTGGTTCATCATCCCCCCCCCTCCATACTATCGCCACCTAATTTAGACGTATGAGGTGGTGTACCTGCGCCTTCTTGTTGTTGTTGCAGTAGTGGCTGGGAATCAGTGATTTCACCACCACCACCAAATAGCTCCTGCGAAGTGTCAAATGCAGCGGATGTGGTGCTTGTTGTAGCGCTGATGGCTGTGGGAGATGAGGTGTTCTGTGTTAAATACTCTAGCACCTCCTCACGATTTTGGGAAGTGATGGCACGTGCCTTCTTCTGAGCACTGTATTTTGGGCCAGGTCCGCACGGAATCACAGCAACAGCACCTTGCACAGACCTGCCGGTTCCTGGTGGCCTTCCTCTGGGTCTGCCTCTACCTCTTCCTCTACCTGGTTTGTCCATTTTGTCCATCTCGGGGGGATGCTAGGTATATGCAGTGAGGTGGGTTCACTCAACACAACAGGTAGTTAGATGCAGTGAGGTGGCCAGGTGGGTTCACTCAACACAACAGGTAGTTATATGCAGTGAGCTGGGTTCACTCAACACAAAGCTAGGTATATGCAGTGATGAGGTGGGTTAAGTAAACACAACAGGTACTGGGTAGTTAGATGCAGTGAGCTGGGTTCACTGAACAGTAAAGGTACTTAAGATGCAGTGAGGTGGGTTCTCACTCAACACAACAGGTAGTTAGATGCAGTGAGGTGGCCAGGTGGGTTCACTCAACACAACAGGTAGTTAGATGCAGTGAGCTGGGTTCATTGAACAGTAAAGGTACTTAAGATGCAGTGAGGTGGGTTCTCACTCAACACAACAGGTAGTTAGATGCAGTGAGCTGGGTTCACTCAACACAAAGCTAGGTATATGCAGTGATGAGGTGGGTTAGGTAAACACAACAGGTACTGGGTAGTTAGATGCAGTGAGCTGGGTTCACTGAACAGTAAAGGTACTTAAGATGCAGTGAGGTGGGTTCTCACTCAACACAACAGGTAGTTAGATGCAGTGAGCTGGGTTCACTGAACAGTAAAGGTACTTAAGATGCAGTGAGGTGGGTTCTCACTCAACACAACAGGTAGCAAGATGCAGTGAGCTGGGTTCACTAAACAGTAAAGGTACTTAAGATGCAGTGATGTGGGTTCTCACTCAACACAATAGGTACTTAGATGCAGTGAGGTGGCCAGGTGGGTTCACTCAACACAACAGGTAGTTAGATGCAGTGAGCTGGGTTCACTGAACAGTAAAGGTACTTAAGATGCAGTGAGGTGGGTTCTCACTCAACACAACAGGTAGTTAGATGCGGTGAGCTGGGTTCACTGAACAGTAAAGGTACTTAAGATGCAGTGAGGTGGGTTCTCACTCAACACAACAGGTAGTTAGATGCAGTGAGTTGGGTTCACTGAACAGTAAAGGTACTTAAGATGCAGTGAGGTGGGTTCTCACTCAACACAACAGGTAGTAAGATGCAGTGAGCTGGGTTCACTGAACAGTAAAGGTACTTAAGATGCAGTGAGGTGGGTTCTCACTCAACACAACAGGTACTTAGATGCAGTGAGGTGGCCAGGTGGGTTCACTCAACACAACAGGTAGTTAGATGCAGTGAGTTGGGTTCACTGAACAGTAAAGGTACTTAAGATGCAGTGAGGTGGGTTCTCACTCAACACAACAGGTAGTAAGATGCAGTTAGGTGGCCAGGTGGGTTCACTCAACACAACAGGTAGTTAGATGCAGTGAGCTGGGTTCACTGAACATTAAAGGTACTTAAGATGCAGTGAGGTGGGTTCTCACTCAACACAACAGGTAGTTAGATGCAGTGAGGTGGCCAGGTGGGTTCACTCAACACAACAGGTAGTTAGATGCAGTGAGCTGGGTTCACTGAACAGTAAAGGTACTTAAGATGCAGTGAGGTGGGTTCTCACTCAACACAACAGGTAGTTAGATGCAGTGAGGTTGCCAGGTGGGTTCACTCAACACAACAGGTAGTTAGATGCAGTGAGCTGGGTTCACTCAACACAAAGCTAGGTATATGCAGTGATGAGGTGGGTTAAGTAAACACAACAGGTACTGGGGTATATGCAGTACTGGGTAGTACAATGTGCAGCTCCCTGTCACACACACAGGTAGTCACTGAATGTGCTGGGCTTGCTGGCAGTGGCACACACACTATCAATTAGCATGGCTGTGCATGCAACAAAAGTGTCACTTTGACACACAGAAAAAAAAAATATGTACAGGATGAGCTCTGAAAAGAGCTGTTGCTGTTGATGGGTGCTTTTAAAGCAATAATAATCAGTCAGGAGCAAGCAAAGCAGCCTAGAACCTAACTAATCTGTCCCTAGGAGAAAAGTCTGCAGCAGCTGTCCCTTTCCTCTCTCTAGCAGGCACACGAGTGAGTGTAATAGCCGCCGGACCCTGCCTTATATAAGGGGTGTGGGGCTCCAGGGCTTAGTGTAGCCTGAATGGCTACAATGTGCCTGCTGACTGTGATGCAGAGGGTCAAAGTTGACCCTCATAGTGCATTATGGGGCGAATCGAACTTCCGCAAAAGTTTGCCTATTGCAGGCGAACGCGAACCCCCTAAGTTCGCCTGGAACCGTTTGCCGGCGAACCGTTCGCTACATCTCTACTGACTATAGCGTAGCTGCTATAGCGGCATCCAACTCAGGTGCCACGCGGCTCGCACGCGGCTCCAAATCCACCTGCTTTGCTTAATAGGGTAAGCTCCAAATCCATAATGAAACGTTTGAGAACAGTTTGAGGTCACCAGGATCTGTTACATGTTGGCCATCCATCCAACCCCTGTTATAGTTCAGCCATCTCTGCATACTCTGTAACATTTCAGGTGTCCCAGTCTCCTCATGTCAGCACTCACTCTCAGGCCTCATTCCCAGTGGTGCATTGCAGTGTAATGGCCACTTTGTATTGCAGCTTACCACACTGCAATGCATCACCTATGCAACATTTACAGTGCAGCGGTAGCGTTGCGGTACAATGGGTTGCAGTATGGTAAGGCACTGCATGTAGTTCAATACCACTAAAAGCATGCATTAACAGGTACAGTGGAGCATCCTTTTCCTGGACTGTATGCTTTACTGTATGCGAGAACATTTTCATATAATTTTCATTCCACTGCTGTCCTGTTATACAGGGAACATGATGCAACGTCCCATTGGGAATGTGGCCTTACATAACATGCCGGCTGTCACATGATGATTACATGATTGTTCACCATGAGGACTGACTGTCATCTGATATGTGTGTATGACCTTAGGTTTGCTGACCACGAGACTGTACATGATTAGGATTGACTGTCATCTAATACTTGTGTATGACCCCTGGCTACACTGCTACTGCCTATAGAGTATGTCCTAGTGTCTGCAGCTCTGGCGCTTTGAGTCTGCCAGGAGAAAAGCACAATATAAATGTTGTCTTGTCTTGACTACGGGATTGTATCCAATTGTGTTCTGACAGCTGCTACTTGCCTTTATCATAGCTTTGTGGGAACTGGTGGTACCATTGCCTTAAAGGGCTTCAGTTTCAATATTTTGTGCATTAAAGGGACTCCGAGCTCAGAAAAAAAAGGAAAGTTGTACTCACCAGGGGCTTTTTCCAGCCCAGTGCTGGTCGGGAGGTCCCACGCCGGCGTCCTGGCTCCTCTCCTTCTCCCCGCTCCGGAATGGCTGGCAGGCCGCAGCCCGGGCGACACTCTCCCGAGTGTCGGGCTGCTTCTTCCGCATATGACGCGGATTACGTCACACGCCGGCCGCCTCGCGTCATCACGGCGGCCGGCGTGAAAGTACTGCGCATGCACACTTTGTTCGCGCATGCGCAGTACTTTCACGCCGGCCGCCGTGATGACGCGAGGCGGCCGGCGTGTGACCTAATCCGCGTCATATGCGGAAGAAGCAGCCCGACACTCGGGAGAGTGTCGCCCGGGCTGCGGCCTGCCAGCCATTCCGGAGCGGGGAGAAGGAGAGGAGCCAGGACGCCGGCGTGGGACCTCCCGACCAGCACTGGGCTGGAAAAAGCCCCTGGTGAGTACAACTTTCCTTTTTTTTCTGAGCTCGGAGTCCCTTTAAGGTTTGAGTGTAGCCGTAGTCAGGTTGACCATACTTGTCCCCCGTTCAAATGGTGATGCGCCACACAAGGTGAAGATTGCAGAGGGGAAGGTCAAATCCTGTCTAGTAAAGAAGTCCTTTATAGATCATTAAGATCCAGAGGCTTCTCCCTCCCGAGGCAATTCCTTACAGATTATCTTTAACCACTTCCCCACCGAGGGGATTTACCCCTGAAACATCAGAGCAATTTTCACCTTTCAGCGCTCCTTCCATTCATTCAACTATAACTTTATTATTACTTATCACAATGAAATGAACTATATCTTGTTTTTTTCACCACCAATTAGGCTTTCTTTAGGTGGGACATTATGCCAAGAATTATTTTATTCTAAATGTGTTTTAATGGGAAAATAGGAAAAAATGTGGGAAAAAAATCATAATTTTTTAGTTTTCGGTCATTATATTTTTTAAATAATGCATGCTACTGTAATTAAAACGCAATAAATGTATTTGCCCATTTGTTCTGGTTATAAAACTGTTTAAATTATGTCCCTATCACAATGTTTGGCGCCAATATTTTATTTGGAAATAAAGGTGCATTTTTTACAGTTTTGCATCCATCCCTAATTACAAGCCCATAGTTTATAAAGTAACAGTGTTATACCCTCTTGACATAAATATTTAAAAAGTTCAGTCCCTAAGGTAACTATTTATGTTTTTTTTTTATTGTATTTTTTTTTTTTATTACAAAAAAAATTGGGGAGTGTGGGAGGTAATTAGTTAATTTTATTGTGTAAAACTAATGTATTTGTATATGTAAAGTGCTTTAGGGTGTAGTTTTACTATTTGGCCACAAGATGGCCACAGTGAGTCTTTGTTCATGCGACCTGTAAGCGTTCGGAAGGATGCTTACAGGAAGCACTATGAGGCTGGGAAAATCACAATGATCGCGCTGTTTCTCATAGAAGCAGCAGGGGCTTAGATCAACGAACGGGAATGGATTTTCCCGTTCATTGATCTCCGGGCAAGCGGGCAGCGGCGTGCACGAGCGGGGGGAGCGCACGCACGAGCGGCGGGAGCGCGGACAGCGGCGGTAGCGCGGGAGATACAGATTTCTCCGTCCCTTGGTTTTATAAGGATGGAAAAAGGGACGGAGAAATCCGTACCGCGGGGGGTAAAGTGGTTAAAGTGGGAGCTATTCATGTAGAATGTCAGAAATAATTTTGTTGAAAATGTCTTCTACTGCATTAATTCTAGGATTACCATGGTTGAGACGCTATAATCCTTGATTCACTGGGAGTCTGGCCAGCTGGTCACATTATTGCCATAAATATTGATTGAAAACTGTAACGATCCGCTCAGCTGCCTGCGCAGGCAGGCAGCCTTTTGATCATTATTTAGGTCTGCATGCTGCAGGACTCTGGAAAGAAGACCTTCTGTCAGTTTTGCAGCTTGTGCTTGCTGAGGAATTTGCATACGTTGTCATGCAAATTGCCTCGCCACATTTATTGGAGGCGTGTACTATAAGTACTATGTGTGTCCCACAATGCTTCGCTGCTCATAGAGGTTTGTTCCTGCTGGACTCACCTGGAGTGTCAGCCACTGCTATCTTAGTATAGTTAATTCTTGGGGAGTGCTCCTTGCATTCCTAGTTAGTGCAGTCAGTTTGTGTATAATTTGTACTGCCTATTCTGTCCTGTCTTGTCTGTCGCGATTGCGCTGTCGCCAGCGGCGGTTGATAGCGAATCGCTCTGTCTTGTTTGGATCGCACTAGCCTCTAGCGGTAGCGGCTGTGGATCCTTCTGATCTAGTTCCTGGAGTGTAAGCTGGAGCAGCGGTTGCTACCAGCTACCTTATCTGATCTGTCTTGTTTAGATCGCACTAGCCGCTAGCGTTAGCGGCTGTGGATCTTTCTGATCTGTGTCCCTGCTTGGATCACACTTGCTCTGGCGGAAGAGCGGTGGATCCTTTCTGCCTAGTTCCTGTTTCTCGTTTGTCTGTCTTGTCTGATACGGGCGCTTGCTGTAGGCTCGATGAGGTAACCGTTAAGCAAGCGTTCACGTTCTTTGTTTCGTGTTTGTCTGTTGATGGTTAGTTAGGCGTGCTTGTCTCTATTGTGCTTATCACGTGGTGACCGCGCATAACCGCGTGCACTGTTGCGAATGAGTGCGGTGTTCACGGTTAGCTAGCGTTTATTATTTTCCTTATCTTCTCATTGTATGATTTGCTGTGCCTTTGCTATCCTCGTATTCTGTTCTGATCTGCCTTGTGTCACTTCTGGCAATCGCCGTTCTTGGCGGTTGCGTTTCTGTTTCGCACCTGCTGTTGTGTGTGCGCGGTCGCGGGGTGGCGACTAGATTGGTGCACACACATACAACCTGTCCCTTTGCTCGTTCTCATTCGCAATCGCTTCTCTTGCGATTGCGTTCTGCGCTTCGTACAATTCCTGTCTGGCATTTGTGGAGGTACAGCGGATTGGTTCCTCTGCACTCCCCAGCGCCATCTGCCGACAGGAATTTCCCTCTACTGGTGCTTACACCAAAAGCTGGGTTCTAGTATCTTGACACGCTTGTGGAGGACCTCCGCAGTGTCAGCGCACATCTTTGTGCGCTGAACACGGAGATATTCCACAATCGTTACATTATGAGCAGCCCAACTCAAAACCCCAGTGTAGACGGAAATTCCGATTTGTACGATTTTGTCGAGTTTGGGTCCTGTGTCTTTAAGAGCTTTAAAAGGCTTAATTAAGAGACCAAGGCGGAATTTCTTTCTGAATGTGTGAGGTTTTGTCTGAATTCTACTTTTTCAAATTACTGATCCGTCCACGTCTGCTCTCCAATTAGCTTATGTGCTTTTGAAAGATGATCTGTTTGTATGGGCTCATGAAATCTTGCAAGACAATTCTTGGAATGATAATCTATATCAGTTTCTTACATTTACATTCTCCTACTGGTTTGAGTTGCCTTGCTTGCCACCTGCCCTGTATGAGTGTGTAGTTGCTAATGAGTCAGCTGCTCTACCTACTTCATGCAAAACCATTCAGTTTGAAAATGAATGCAGTAACTATTCCCCTGTGTCTAAACAGCAGCCACTTAAAGCAGCAAGGACTAAAAGCAGGAAAAAAAGGAAGACTTCTCAGCTGAAAAATCCGTTGCCCATAGCAACTACAAATAAAAAAATTGTTTCTGTAAAGTCTGAAATTTCTCAGTCTCAGGTTTCATTACCCCAAGAAAGGGCATTTGTGGATCCTTTGATAGGCAGAATTATTTTCTATATTAAAGGAGTAAGAAAGTCATTGCATGTTCCTGACCCCAACCCTTATGAGGGTTTCTTGGAAACCGAGTTGTTTGAACCCCCATTTGCTCCATGGGATATTGGAGCATTCATTGAGGAGTTCGAGATTGATTGGAAGGCGTTTTGCGATTTTTACATCGCAAAAAGCGCAGAGATTCTTTATGCTTGTCTTGATTCGGTGTACGCTTTGATTGACTCTGATGAGTGTGACGAATGTTTTGTGAATCCGGTGACTTATGTGTGGCAGACGATTTTGGATGAATTGCACACACACCAATCAATTGACTTCAATAAAGAGACATCGTTATCGGATTATTGTTCCTGCCTTTCTGGGGTAAAGCATGTGAGTCTAGATATTGTGCGACCTGACATGAATGTGTGCACTACTGTGGTTGATTCTTGTGCGAATCTTGAAAGATTCTCTCCTGATTGCATGAAGTTTGAATCTATGCGATGTAATGCCTGTTTCTCAGATGTTCCTGCAGATTGTGATCAACATGAATGTGCCAGTTTTCTCAAAGATATGTGGGATCCCTTGTCATCTAAGAACAGATCTTTAAGATCTTCCATCTATGATCCTGCTATGGGAAAAATTCCTAAACTATGCAGCATCAAAAGTGAAATTAATATGCCTAATAAAGTTTATTCTGTTGATGTCGCTATTTCTTCTGCAGATGAGTCTCTGTCTCACCCTGTTCACACCTGTAAGGGCCCGTTGCCTGGGGACAATTGCTCCAGTGTTTCGACCCTAGATGCCTTGCAGTCTGCTCCACAGATCGCGGAGATTTGCGCTATGGAAGCGTCAGTTTCACAACCTAAAGTGATCTTGGATTCGCAGGTTTTGCGTTCTGGCTCCTCGGATTTGACATTGTTAGCCGAATCTAAGAGTGAGACAGCGCTTCGGTTTTGCGAATCTGACTCTGAAACATCTTTGCTGGGTCCAGAGAAAGTTTCTCTGAGCCTGCCCTGTACCATGAATAACAATATGATGTCCAATCACACTGACGTTTGTGAGTCCCTTTCTTGTTCTGAGGAAAGTGCTGATTCTGCACCCTGTACTGTGGATGAGTTAAGATGGCCTTGTTTAGAGTCTCCTGCAGTGTCCCTAGAGGCTCGTCTAGGTATTGCCACTATACTCACCTGTTTTTCTGCAGTTTTGGAGTTACAAGCTAGTTTGACTGCCACACAGAATTCTGGGTACAGTGAGAATGAAGTTAGGGAGTCAGTGTGTGTTCCAGTAAATATACCTGTACATTCCCCTCATGATGATGAGATCCAGTCTCAGGTTATGGTGGAACCATTCCTGGGACATCTGCCCTGTCCACAAAATAAAGTTCCAGTTTGGCCCTGTAACATGGATAGTTCAGAATCCTTCCGAGAAAACTTGAAAAATGATGTTCCTGAGGTCTTGTTTGATGTTCTGGAGGTCTCCGAGTTCCTCCCAAAGGGTGCAGAACTTGTAGGAGAAGTCTCCTGCCCCCCAAGTCCTTCTGAGGTGTTACCCTCTTCCGTAGGCATTGCTGCCTTGCTGGCTACCTTTTCAGCTCTGATGGAGCTTCACTCATATGTAGTCAATGATGATATTATTGTCACAGAAATTTCTGAATTTGTATCCGAGTCTTCTTGTGAAAGTCCAGTGCCTGTGACCTCCACTCATGATGATTCTCTGTCCGGTACTGGTTTTGGTCTTGTCGTGCCGGACTCTGAGGTTGGCAGTTCCCCGACATGTACTGAGGTTTCTCCTGTGCTGGTGTACCCCAGTGTGCTCTGTGACCCAGAAAGCCCAAGTGTGCCTCGGTTACCAGCGTACTCAGATGCTTCCTCGGTGGAGACATGCTCTGATTTAGCCTGCCTGCTTGCATGCCCAGAAGTGGTCCCTGAAAGTCTTGATCTTGATGGGTGTCCTCGTAATTCTGAATCCGGAATTGTCATTGGTTCCATGGGGGTTCTTGGTAATTCTCCATGTGAGCCTGGTGATTGTTCTGCCCTCTTGGGATCTCTGTGGAGCTTCAAAAGGTTCTGGGAGATTCCGGGAGAGATTTTGCTTGGTCCCCTGGATAAGATCAACGGTGGCTTTTGTGTTGTAAGGGACACTTCGAACAGGTATTGTGGCAGGTTTGGTATTTTCGGACGCTCCTTGGAAGGTGGTGGGTATTGTCTGGAGGGTGTCGATGGCTTTTTCTCTGGTATCCACAGTCCTGATGGGTGTTACGCTAAGACTGGTAGTACTGATGGGCATGTTTCGGTGGCTTCTGTTTCCAATGAGGTCGGTTTCGGGTGGACTGACTCTGGAATTGGACCTTGTCGGGCTGCCCCGACCTTCATGAGTCTTCAGTTAGAGTTTTTTGGTAACACCAGTTTTGAAAGACGTCTGGAATTCGTCCCTAGAGGGGGGGGGGGGGGGTACTGTAACGATCCGCTCAGCTGCCTGCGGAGGCTGCGCAGGCAGCCTTTTGATCATTATTCAGGTCTGCATGCTGCAGGACTCTGGAAAGAAGACCTTCTGTCAGTTTTGCAGCTTGTGCTTGCTGAGGAATTTGCATACGTTGTCATGCAAATTGCCTCGCCACATTCATTGGAGGCGTGTACTATAAGTACTATGTGTGTCCCACAATGCTTCGCTGCTCATAGAGGTTTGTTCCTGCTGGACTCACCTGGAGTGTCAGCCACTGCTATCTTAGTATAGTTAATTCTTGGGGAGTGCTCCTTGCATTCCTAGTTAGTGCAGTCAATTTGTGTATAATTTGTACTGCCTATTCTGTCCTGTCTTGTCTGTCGCAATTGCGCTGTCGCCAGCGGCGGTTGATAGCGAATCGCTCTGTCTTGTTTGGATCGCACTAGCCTCTAGCAGTAGCGGCTGTGGATCCTTCTGATCTAGTTCCTGGAGTGTAAGCTGGAGCAGCGGTTGCTACCAGCTACCTCATCTGATCTGTCTTGTTTAGATCGCACTAGCCGCTAGCGTTAGCGGCTGTGGATCTTTCTGATCTGTGTCCCTGCTTGGATCACACTTGCTCTGGCGGAAGAGCGGTGGATCCTTTCTGCCTAGTTCCTGTTTCTCGTTTGTCTGTCTTGTCTGATACGGGCGCTTGCTGTAGGCTCGATGAGGTAACCGTTAAGCAAGCGTTCACGTTCTTTGTTTCGTGTTTGTCTGTTGATGGTTAGTTAGGCGTGCTTGTCTCTATTGTGCTTATCACGTGGAGACCGCGCATAACCGCGTGCACTGTTGCGAATGAGTGCGGTGTTCGCGGTTAGCTAGCGTTTATTATTTTCCTTATCTTCTCATTGTATGATTTGCTGTGCCTTTGCTATCCTCGTATTCTGTTCTGATCTGCCTTGTTTCACTTCTGGCAATCGCCGTTCTTGGCGGTTGCGTTTTTGTTTCGCACCTGCTGTTGTGTTTGCGCGGTCGCGGGGTGGCGACTAGATTGGCGCACACACATACAACCTGTCCCTTTGCTCGTTCTCATTCGCAATCGCTTCTCTTGCGATTGCGTTCTGCGCTTCGTACAATTCCTGTCTGGCATTTGTGGAGGTACAGCGGATTGGTTCCTCTGCACTCCCCAGCGCCATCTGCCGACAGGAATTTCCCTCTACTGGTGCTTACACCAAAAGCTGGGTTCTAGTATCTTGACACGCTTGTGGAGGACCTCCGCAGTGTCAGCGCACATCTTTGTGCGCTGAACACGGAGATATTCCACAATCGTTACAAAAACTTTACCTGTGCACAGTGTTGATATGCATATCAAACAATTACCTTCTAATTATCACACATTTAGTAATGCATTCTCTCCTTGGGCTGCTGATGTTCTTCCTCCACATAGATTGTTTGATTGTCCTATAGATCTACTTCCTGAAACCCTGCTCCCCAGAGATCATCTTTACAATCTCTCCATTACAGAAAAGATGGCTATGAGGAATTACATAAGTGAGAATTTAGCTAAAGGTTTCATACCACCCGCTACATCTCCTGCTGGGGCTGTTTTCTTTTTTGTGGAAGAAAAGATGGGAGTCAAAGACCCAGTATTGATTATAGAGGCTTTGTTGTGCTATGATATTTATTGATTTTTCTTGTGTTTATTGTGCCAATGTGAAATGGAATCTGGACCATGTGCAGCTCATGTGTTGCTTCAACAATAGCAAGATGGCTGCTGCTGGGCTAGGAGTAGGTGTGGCTAAGGTTACAATAGACTGCAACAGGTTAGCTGCGGGAGGAGTTAGCTAGGAGATAAGCCAACTCACACACAGGAGAGAGGGGCTTTTTCTGTTCCACACATGGAGGGTGAAAGACATGCTTCTTTGGAGCTCCTGTGCAAGGAGGGAGCATGTGTGAGCTTGGAAAGGAAAAGTCTCTTCCTCTGTGGGTCCATGGTCTGAGCAACATTTTTATGGCCATTGTTGAAAGATAAGTAATTAATTTGTGTTTACTTATTATTGTAAAGATTGTTGATGTGACTCAATACAGTGGCCACCTATCCAGCACCCATGCTCCAAGCTCTAATAAGCACCTGGCCGGTGCATAGGAGGAGCTGACAGGTGAATGTGTCACATTCAGCCTCCTGTGTGGCAAGGGGTGCCTTCAAAAACTGGCATACAAAAGTAAAAAATTGTGTGCGATAAAGTGATCAAAAACGCTATTGAACAGCGGCAAAAAAAAAACAAAAAAAGCCAGTGATATCAAGGACAAGTGTACTCCCTGCTTTATATTCATCTTGTCTATTTTCCTCTGTTGACACTTGCTTTTTATGTTTTCAATAGTATCACAGAAACAGATGGAAGCAGTCAGCAACAGAAACCCTGACACTTCAATAGAAGAACATTGCAATTGAGTCAGTCAAACTTAGGCTTGGTTCAAACAGAGGTCTGAACCAGCTGCCTGCAGTAGCCCCGTGTCTTGTTGTAAATGCTTTTCTGCTAACTTGCAGTTTTTCATCCCAGCAGGGGTACACGGAAGTGTGGCAGTAAGAGACCGGCTAAGAGCCAGAGGACAGCAAAAATCGGGATTAAAATGCAGTGTTTGTACAAGCTACAGCACGTTGGTAAGCAATCGTACCGACGACTGTCCATTTATCTGAATGGACAGCATTTTAATGACGAGCACCACGACCGTGAATGCTAAATCCTAAGGGCTCTTTCAGACATTAAAAGTGCTATTTAGCCACCGATAGCTGGGGTCAAGCCCCCTTTGGTTGCAAAACAATGCAACCGAATTGGAGCATTCATACCACCTCCATGTGACACGCCGTATGGTTACCGCCCAGTAAAAAAAAAAATACATGTAGTGACCAGGGTTGGCTGCACAGAAACAGTCAGCCATTTGTGTAAAACAACAATATCATAATTGAGGCAAATTTGACCAACACGATCCAATTCTGTGTACATTGGCAATCGATGTGCAGTTAAACTTAAAGTGTAATTGAATCAATACAATAATTAAAAGGATTTATACTTTCCTGGGACTTCCTCCAGCCCCCTGTGGTCCATTAGCTCCCTCGCCATCCTCCCAGTCGCCTCGATGTTGTCGCCGCCAGCCTCATAGACTCAGCTGAGTCATGGGCCACTGCACATGCACAGTCTAGGCTCCACACACCCTCCATTTACACTCCTAATAACCAGGAGTGTTCTGCACATAGACAGTTCACAAAGACTGTAACTAAGCTCGAGCAGAACACTCCCAACCACATGAATGCGATTGTGGGTTGCACGTAGCCAGGACTGGGGGTCGCCCTGGGCATTCCTATTTCTGCTGCTGGGGTTACAGGAGTGGATGGGGGGGAGGTCGCCCTGGGCACTCCTATTTCTGCTGCTGGCGCTAGAGGAGTGGGTGGGGGGGATTGCCGCAGGGCATTCCTATTACTGCTGCCAGGGTTTTTTAAACGAGATTTTTTATTGAAAAAATGTCATAAGAACATACATGACATTAACTAAAAAACCCAAGACAATAACTGTACAATCCGGATACACTTATTGCTGAAATATCGACATTTTTGTTAACCCAGTCACAAAAAGAACATCCACTATACCAACATAATCTTGCTTGCTGACATATTTATTCTAAAACAGTGAGAATTAATGAAGCAGAAGAAATGAGAGAAGTTATAACTTCCCCCAAGCATTATACCTGGTGTAGGTCCTGTATAGCAACGGTTATGTCAAGATGAGGAATTGTGGTTTCCAAGGCGTCTACCCACTTATACCATACTTTATCAAACTTCTTGGGCTGGTTGCGTGCTTGGTAAGTTAACTTGTATAATGGTAATGCCATATTGACCAGTTTTATCCAGCCTAACAGGGATGGAAAAGAAGGTAACTTCCATTTTAGCATTAATGCTTTTTTGGCGTAATGTAATAAAATTATTAACAGCAGTAATTGATGTTTAGAGATCGGAATGTCTCCCACCATTCCCAGCACGCACATCCTAAATTCCAGCGTAACTGGAGGTTGTAGAGTGTCTCTGAGAAAGTGGATTACGGATTTCCAGTACTTATTCACTAAAGGACATTCCCAGACACAATGGGCTCAATTCTGGTAGCTCTGTGAGGTAAATATGGTAGGTAAAATACCTCATGAGGTATTTTCCTCATCTTTTATCAATTCTGAAAGATTTTTCTCCATTTCAGAACATGAGGTAAAACATGTGGTAAAACATGAGTTAAATGCATAGAGTGAGGTAAAACATGAGGTATTTCAGTGGTAAGCCTGCAGCAAATAAGTAATAGGCCTCGATTCATAAAAGTGCTGTCGGGAAGGTAACGTCGAGCGGGGAAACACCGCTGTCGGTATTTCCGCCTTCAGGGTGGTAATTCATAAAAATTTTGCTAGTTGTGACAGGCGTGCGGAGATATTCCGCTGTAGGCAGGCGTTAGGCTGTCGGGAGACATGCGGAAACAGGAGAAGCAGGCGGAATCCCTCCGTGCGGTGTTCTCTCTGCAGCTGCTTGGGAGGTCTGTCCCATTCACTGCAATGTATTCCGCACACTTCTCGCCACATCAGAGGTAGCGGTAATACCCGTCCGCATACCACTACCTCTAATCTTTATGAATTGACTACTTGTTACTTTTGCTATGATAATCACCACGCAAGGCGGTGAATGATCACTCTGCTCGCGAATGTCGGCTTTTCATGCGGAAAAAGCCTTTATGAATACAGATTTTGCTGTGTGGTCGGTAAAGTGAGCAGTTTTCAGCATTTCCGAATGCGGGAATGCTTTATGAATCGAGGCCATAGTCTTTAATTGTCTTCCATAAGTTAGGATAGTCTTTGGAAGATGTATTTTTTTTTTTTTGAGAAGGGAAGGTGTATTTGATTATGTAGCAACCTATGAAAAGTAAATTTATAGGCATCCATTACAAAAAAACAAAACAAAAAAAAACCCAGCTCATTTACCTTTAGAGGCTGGGGGGAGGGGGTGGTAGGAGCAGTTTTAGAGGCTGGGGGGAGGGGGGGGGTCGGAGCAGTTTTAGAGTCTGGAAGAGGGGTCAGCACTTTTAGAGACTGGGGATGTGAGTACTTTTACAGGCTGGGGGTCTGGAGGGGGGTTACAGCACTTTTACTTTTAGAGGCTGCTGGGGGGGGGGGGGGCCTCGGAGCACTTTTAACCAGAGGAGGGGGGGGGGGGGAGAATCGGTGTTTGCCGCAGTTTTACTTAATTTTTTTAAAAAAAAATAGAGGCTGTGGGTTGGAGCATTTTTACTTTTTTTTTTCCAATTGGGGAATGGCAATGTTGGGGGGGGGGGGGGGGGGGGGCAGCAGATGAAGGATTGTACAGGGTTTGGAGCACTTTTCTCTTTTTTTAAACAAAATGGAAGCTGGGGGGTATTGTTGGTCAGATCACTTTTACTTATTTCAGCAAAATATGGGGGCCCTGAACACAGAACAAGCTGAAAAGGCTCCATGTTATGTGACAGATATCACAATTCTGTCACAGCACTGCATTTATCATGTGGTAGAGGTAGGTCTAATTATGTGAGGTAAAAGACATGCAAACACGCACCTTATTTTACTTCAGAATTCAAGTGTGAGGTATTTCACTACTAAATACCACACATTTTTAGTAGAAAATTACCGCATGAATTACCTCATGAAATTACATGAGGTAAAACTTTACTTAAAGAGACACTGAAGCGAAAAAAAATATATGATATAATGAATTGGTTGTGTACTATGAATAATTACTAGAGGATTAGCAGCAAAGAAAATATTCTCATATTTTTATTTTCAGGTATATGGTGTTTTTTCTAACATTTCATCATTCTATAATATGTGCAGATTACACAACACTCAGCATTCTAAATGATTCTTTCAGAGCAGTCTGTGAACTAATGACCTCTCCTCTGGCAGAGAAAAATAAAACAGTTGAGATAATAAAAGTCAGAAGACAGCCCTCTCCACGACTTTTGAAAGTCGTAGAGCTTAATGGCTTTTTTGCATAGAGATAACAACTGGAGTTTCTTAACTCTTCCTGTACTGGAAACAATTAGACTGATGTATCTGATCTTAATGTTTTATTTCTTAGCTGTACTACACATACAAATCATATCATCATTTTTTTCCCGCTTCAGTGTCTCTTTAAACTACCAGAATTCAAAAGTTGATTTCCCTCATGAGGTAAACCCAATTCCATGAGGTAATTATTTACTAAACACTACCAGAATTGAGCCCAATGAATAAAATTGGCATTGGGAGCTTTACATTTGAAGCAACAGCCATCATGCAGAGGGGTCATTTTAGCCAGTCTTTGGGGTGAGATATACGCTTGATGAAACCATTTAACATGAATGAGTCTATCATTGGATGCAATTACTACTTTAGGGAAAAATTCTTCAAGTTCAGACCAATCCTTTTGTGATATATCAGGGTCAATTGTTAACCATTTATCTCTAGTTTTTTTGAATTTTGGAAGCGTTAGTGCATTTCATAAGGAAATTATATAGAGTGGATACCTGCTTGGTTCTTTCTTTGTTTAGTAACATTGATTCAAGATTTGAGGGAGCCAGGGAGATTCCGGAGAGACCTAGTTGTGTCTTAATTGCATGTCGAAGCTGGAAGTATCCAAAAAGAGCTTGTCGTGGGAGGTCATATTCACTTTTCAACACATTAAAATCTTTAAAAGTTCCTTCTACAAATAACTGTGAGACATAAGTGATATTGTGTTTGTACCAGAAAGCTAGATCCGGTACAGAGTGTAATTCAGGGAGATTAGGGTTACCTTGTAATGGAGAACTTTGAGATGCATATTGAATGAGTTCACCAAGTAATTTATGAGATCTTTTATATACCTTAATAGAGTTCTGAAGGATGGCTGTTCCCTCGTTCCCGCTGGACACCCCATATCTATAAATTGCCCCACATAGTGATTCATAGGACCCTGCTATGTCTGCTTCTGTTGCTAAACTGGAGTCCGACCAATCTCCACTTAGCCAACTCTGAATAGGGACCAGCTGTGCAGCCAAGTGATATTTAAAAAAGTTAGGGACTGCTAAGCCTCCTTGGGAGGTCGATGACTGTAATGTTGAGAGAGCTATTTGAGGTGATGATCCTGACCAGATAAAGGATACTATTGTAGCATTTGAAAATTGTTTGTGGCATCCATATTGGCGCTATCTGTAGAACATAACAATTTTGGAGTGACTATCATTTTTATGATACATATCCGGCCATATACATTAAGAGGGAGGGAGGCCCATTTTTTAACCACTTCAGCCTTCAGTCGTTTTCACTTTATGCATCCGAGCAATTTTCACCTCCCATTCATTAGCCTATAGCTTTATCACTACTTATTACAATGAACTGATCTATATCTTGTTTTTTCCACCACCAATTAGGCTTTCTTTGGGGGGTACATTTTGCTAAGAGCCACTTTACTGTAAATGCATTTTAACAGGAAGAATAAGAAAAAAACGGAAAAAAATAAATATTTCTTAGTTTTCAGCCATTATAGTTTTAAAATAATACATGCCTCCATAATTAAAACTCATGTATTGTATTTGCCCATATGTCCTGGTTATTACACCGTTAAAATTATGTCCCTATCACAATGTATGGCGACAATATTTTATTTGGAAATAAAGGTGCATTTTTTCCGTTTGCATCTATCACTATTTACAAGTTTAAAATAAAAAAATTTTAGACATATTTCATCTTTACATTGATATTTAAAAAGTTTAGACCCTTAGGTAAATATTCATGTTGGTTTTTTTTTATTGTAATTTTTTTTTGTATTAAACATTTTATTTGGGTATTTTTGGGAGGGTGGGATGTAAGCCATAGTTTTATAATGTAAATGTGTCTTGAGTTTTATTTTTTTTCACTTGTAGTTGTAGGTTTACTTTTTGGCCACAAGATGGCGGCCATGAGTTTGTTTACATGACGTCACTCTAAGTGTAACATACACTTAGAGCGACGTATGAGGGACGTTACAGCCAGAAAAAGCACAGCTTCCGAGAGAAGCTGTCGCTTTTTCAGCGGGGGAGAGCAATCAGTGATCGGGCACCATAGCCCGATTCACTGATTGCCAGGCTAACGAACCGCGGCCGGGAGCGCGCAGACGCGCACATGGCCTCCTGGGCGTAGCTACTACGTCCAGGAGGCCAAAGTAGTTAAAGAGAACCCGAGGTGGGTTTGAAGAATATTATCTGCATACAGAGGCTGGATCTGCCTATACAGCACAGCCTCTGTTGCTATCCCAAACCCCCCTAAGGTCCCCCTGCACTCTGCAATCCCTCATAAATCACAGCCACGCTGCTGACAAACAGCTTGTCAGAGCTGGCTGTGTTTATCTCTATAGTGTCAGTCTGCTGCTCTCCCCGCCTCCTGCAGAACTCCAGTCCCCGCCTGCATCCCTTCCCTCCCTGCTGATTGGAGGGAAGGGACGGGGGCAGGGACCGGAGCTATGCAGGAGGCGGGGGAGCATCTGAGACTGACACTACAGATGTAAACACAGCCTCACAGCACGGCTGTGATTTATGAGGGATTGCAGAGTGCAGGGGGACCTTAGTGGGGTTTGGGATAGCAACAGAGGCTGGGCTGTATAGGCAGATACAGCCTCTGTATGCAGATAACATTCTTGAAACACACCTCGGGTTCTCTTTAAGTTTAGTTTCCACCTGTTCCAGAGCTGGGAGAAGGTTAGTAGTTATAAAGGGCACTGTGGGGCGGGTGATCCAAATTCCCAAATATTTAAATCTTTCCGTCACTTGTAATTGTCATTTTATTGTGATTATTTGTAGGTCAAACACATCTAATGGGAAAAGAACTGATTTGGACCAGTTTATAGAAAGGCCTGAAATTTTGTGAAAATTATCATATGTCACAAGCACAGCTTCAAATGAAGGACCCGGATCTGCCAAGTATATTAGCATATCGTCTGCATAGAGGGATATATGTTCTTCTAGTTTATTAATTTTTAAACCCTGTATATTTGGATTAATACGTATAGCTTGTGCCAAGGGCTTGACTGCCAGTGCAAAGAGAAGTGGCGATAGGGGGCAACCCTGTCGGGTCCCTCTAAAGATGGAGAAAATAGGGGAAATTAAGGAGTTGACTCTTATTTTTGCTGTGGGTTTGTCATAAAGTATCTGAAGCCAACGTTGGAAAGACTGCTGCTAGGGTTAGTGGAGCAGTTGAGGGTTCGCTGTGGGTGGAAGGGGGGGTCACAGTGAGAATTCCTATTCCTGCTGCTCGGGCTGAAAGAGTGGGAGGGGTCGCCGCAGGCATTCCTTTTCCTGCTGCTAGGGTTAGTGGAGCGATTGGGGGGTCGCCGTGGATGGAAGGGGTACACAGTGGGCATTCCTATTCTTGCTGCTGATGTTAGACAAGTGGGGGGGGGGGGTAGCTGTTGACATTGTTGTAACTGCTTCTGCCGGGGCTAGAGGAGGGAAGCACCGCAGGCATTGCTGTAACTGTTGAGGAGACTGGGGGGGGTATTACGCAGGCGGGTGCCGGACAAAATGTACTGTACCGACCATAAGATGCAGGGACTTTTTCTCCCCACTTATTCTCTGAAAAATACGGTAAATAGTTCTATAGTAGTTAAAACCCAGACATTGTATTTGCCTATTTGTCCCGGTTGTCACGACATTGAGATCATGTTCCTTTTGTTTTCGTTGTACCCTATCAATAAATACAAGCATCTATTTGCAAAACTAACAGTAATATACCCTCTCATGGCATACATATTTCAAAAGCTGAGTCTCTAAGGTAACAATTTACGGTATGTATTCTCTTTTAAATTCTGTCACTTTTGGTTCATTTTTTTACAAGCTCTTTAATTTGGTATGGAGTATATGGCAATGACTATATCATTGCTTTTGATTCAGTTTGTCACTAAAAAGAATTCACATGACATAGGCCTCAACCCTACCTATTTTGTGACATGGGTCCAAGCTGGAAGACACACCAAAATTTATTTTACAACTCATTTTGATTTAAACAAGGTCCACAGCAATCCATTACTCTTAAAGAGACACTGAAGCGAACTAATTTTGCCTATTTTACCTTATAATTCGCTTTATGCTCAATGTATTATGCACTTTATCATGTTTTCTCTGATGCCAAGTAATCCGCCATGTCCCTGCCGCTAAACGAGCACTGCAGAGCCCCCAAATCCCTCCGCAAATATCCACGACCAACTTGGTCGTGGATTTTGCTGCGCTGAGGGGCAGAGCTCCCAGCTGTAGCTCTGCCCCTCCTGACGTCAATCACCGCACGGATCGCCGCCTCTCCCCGCCCCTCTCTGTGAAGGAAGAGTGAGAGGGGCGGGGAGAGGCGGCGATCCGCCGCGATTGACGTCAGGAGGGGCAGAGCTGAGCTGAAAGCTCTGCCCCTTCCAGGAAATGCCAGACAGATTGCCCCCCGGGGATCTGGAGGCTCTGCAGCGCTCGTTTAGCGGCGGGGACACGGTGGATTACTTGGCATTAGGGCCCGTTTCCACTATCGCGAATCCGCATGCGTTGCCCGCATGCAGATTCGCACAGCCAATACAAATGGATGGGCCTGTTTCCTCTTGTCAGTTTTTCTGTGCAGGATTTTTCTGCATGGCACAGCCCTCAGAATTCGCCTGCGTGTGGAATGCAGGTGAATCGCACGCAATGTATTTAATAGGGAAATCGCATGCGTTTTCCCCATGCGTTTTTTGCCGCGAATTCACATGCGATTTCGCATAGGTACCCATGTTAATTCACACAGGCAGTGACATGGTTAAAATCGCATCACCCTAACCTATGCGAAATCGCATGAGAAATCGCGGCAAAAAAACGCATGCGGAATTGCACCCGCATGAGATTTGCCTGCGGTGATTCGCCGGCGATTCCGCAACGCAATAGTGGAAACGGGCCCTTAGAGCACTAAAGCGAATTATAAGGTAAAATAGGCAAAATTAGTTCGCTTCAGTGTCTCTTTAAGATGTGCCCATGGCTTTTTTGCAGGTCATTTTTTCACCAATTCTTACAGTTGCCTTTTTAATTTGCATAGCTTTAGAATAAACTGGACATAAAAAAAAGAGCCACAAGTGTCACCATTATAAAAATAGATAGTTAAAGGACAACTGAAGTGAGAGAATATGGAGGCTGCCATATTTATTTCTTTTTAAACAAGTCGAGTTGCTTGGCAGTCCTGCTGATCTATTTGGCTTCAGTAGTGTCTGAATCACACCAGAAAAAGCATGCAGCTAATATTGTAAGATCTGACAATAATGTCAGAAACACCTGATCTGCTGAATGCTTGTTCATGGTCTATGGTAGTGATCTGCAAACCTGACTCTCCGGCTGTTAAGGACCTATAAGCCCCTCAATGCATTTGCCTTTATGAATAATGACTGTGGCTGTCAGACTCCTGCAATGCATTGTGGGACTTGTAGTTCCTCAACAGCTGGAGAGCCAAGTTTGCAGATCACTGGTCTATGTCTAAAAGTATTAGAGGCAGAGGATCAGCAGGACAGCCAGGCACCTGGTATTACTTATAAGGAACTAAATATAGCAGCCTCTATAACTCTCTCACTTCAGTTGTCCTTTAAATAAGGGTAATTCGTAAGGTTCTGACTCTTGTAGTTTTCCTGAAATTTTCCCAAGTTTGACCATAATTTTTAAAATGACTTTTTTTTAAACAATGGATTGAGTCTGTCCCTACCTATTTTTTATGTGACATGGGTCCAAGCCTTGTGAATATATTCGACAAGACCTTGTCGAATATGTTCCAGTGGCCGTACTCACCATCCAGTTACGAGCACAGCTGTGGTGTTTAAGTGTAAGCAGTGGCATACTAACGGGCTGGAGGCAGGAGTGACACCAGAGATCTCCTGCAGCCACCCAAATGCAGAGTTTTGCAAACAGAAGAAAGCCGCGGCGTGCCATTAACTCACCTTCTACACCGTCGGAGTCCAGCGATGTTCAGCCTTCTCTCAGCCCTCAGCTCTCCTCCTAGTGCTGACATGTCTTCCTGCATGCATGTAATCACGTGATGCAGGAAGACAGGGGGAAAGCTGAACGGTGACAGGAGGATGCATCATGGACTCCGGCAGGGGAACAAGTGAGTTAATGGCATGCCGCGGCTTCCTTCCGCTCGCAATATTCTGCAGTTAGTTCGTGTTATTAGGTGGAGGTGGGTTGCAGACAGAGTCTAAAGGTGGCCACACACCATACCATTTTTTTAAATATCTGTTCAATTTAAGAATTGCAATCAATTTTTCTGACTGATTGTAACATTTCAAAAATCTGACCAATGTTCAATTTTTCCCCAATTATGATAAAAATGATTGGAAACTGAGAAAATTGCTTGGGTGTGTATATTAATAAATTGACAATCTAACACACACCATACAATCTTTTGAGAAATTGAAGAAAAATATCTGGCATTCCGGATAGATAAAAATCGAAAAAAACAGGAAATCCGATCAGATTTTTCAGTCGAATGAAAAAAAAGCTTTCGATTTTTTCGGGAGATCCGATTGTTTTTATCGAATTGCTGTAAAATCGGATCATTTTATTGTATCGTGTGTGGCCACCTTAAAGGGATACTGTAGGGGGGTCGGGGGAAAATGAGCTGAACTTACCCGGGGCTTCTAATGGTCCCTGCAGACATCCTGTGTTGGCGCAGCCACTCCCCAATGCTCCGGCCCCGCCTCCGGTTCACTTCTGGAATTTCTGACTTTAAAGTCAGAAAACCACTGCGCCTGCGTTGCCGTGTCCTCGCTCCCGCTGATGTCACCAGGAGTGTACTGTGCAGACACAGACCATACTGGGCCTGCGCTGTGCGCTCTTGATGACATCAGCGGGATCGAGGACACGGCAACGCAGGCGCAGTGGTTTTCTGACTTTAAAGTCAGAAATTCCAGAAGTGAACCGGAGGCGGGGCCGGAGCATCGATGAGCGGCTGCGCGGGCACAGGATGTCTGCGGGGGACCATTAGAAGCCCCTGGTAAGTTCAACTCATTTTCCCCCGACCCCCCTACAGTATCCCTTTAAGGCATAGGTAGGGTGGGGGCGAACACTGTGATTCCAGCGCTGAAGACTTGGGCGCAGCCGGCGCCATCATAGGCCGTAATAACAATAACAATAATATTTATATTATGTATATATATATATATATATATGTAATAGGAATTACAGATATAGCAGCACACAGGGAGCAAACTTCGGCGCCGTCAGAAGACGGAGCTGAAGTTACTTTTAAAACACAATAATTCGGTTTCCAGCAAATTGCCCCCACCTATGCCTTAGACTCTGCTCACCTTCACCTAACGCTATCTGGGGCCCCCACATATGCTGGTCTAACAGTAAATAAGGGCCTATTTCCACTACACGCAGATTGGATGCAGAAAAACTGACTCCAATGAAAGCCTATGGGCCTGTTTCCACTAAACGCGATTTTTCTGATGCCGATTTTCCCATAGGCATTCATTGGAGTCAGTTGTTCTGCATCCAATCGGTGTGTAGTGGAAATAGGCCCTTACCCTATACCTGCACATAACACCTCAACCCATACCTACACCCAGCACCAACCCCCACCACCTATGCCTAATGCTAACCTCCACCACATACACCTAACACTAACCTCCCTGTTACCTATGCCAATCACTATTCCCCCCTTACCTACACCTAACACTAACAACCCCCATACCTATGTGTCACAGGAGCCCTCAGTGGCTGACCGCACTTAGCCTTCTAAACGATGCCAGCGCACAGATCGTGCAAACTCTGGTCGCAGTCAATGCGCAGGAACCGTTAAGAATTAGCCGCAGACAGCTCAGAAGGGAGCCTGTGAGACACGGGTGATTACAACGTCACCCACTGGTTCAGAGTAAACTGCCACCACCGCGGTTACTATGGGACCGTGGGGCCCACTAACTGACTGACTAATCCTGCGAATAAAACGGTTAAACACACGATATTCTGTCTAGCCAACAACAAACAAACAGTAGCGTATCTTCAGAGACCCGGGATCAGTTCTGTGTGTGCTGATAAGCAGGGTAGCGGAAAGTGAATGACTTGGAGAAAGTCGTTTATTCACGCAATATAAATAATTAATATATACAGACAATTATGAAAATCAACAATTATGAAAACAGTAATAGCCAGTATGAAAAATAAAAGAAGGGAGAAAAATACTTAGTTCCTGGAAAGATGTCCTTATTGTGGGAAGAATCATAAAGTCCTTGGTTTCAAAGTCCAGAGTTCAGACCAGGTGGATGCCAGCATATCCTCAAGCTGGCATCTGATGAGTGCAAGATGGTTCAGAGTGGAGGACAAAAGCCCGCCTGCTGGCTCTGTGCTTTTGATGAAGCTGGTTTGGGGGTGTGGCAATGCCGGCCCCCTCTGAACTACCAGCAAATGACAGTTCATTCCCTCTCAGAGATTTTAGAGCTAAACTTATGAATTGCTGTAACTCCTGAACCATACACGTTACATTTAGGGGGGTAACAGCTTCATACTTGGAGGAAAATACAGATTAATATGATACCTGACATGGCTAGTGCATCAGATCAGGGTCCTGAGTAGATTCATACCTGGGTAGTAGGGGCCCCGGGCCCCTCTCGACTGGTATCAAGAGATCCAGCATGACCCTACGGATCCAATGATACCGCTCTCATAACCACCCTATTTATTGTATTCTGTAAATGGGCAAAAGATTATATTGTACATTCATTTCTTCCTGCTAAGGCCGGAGTCAGCCTGACTGGAGTCCAGCTGTGTCTGCTTCTTGTCTATGAAAGGCCCTGTTGGCTCCTTCAATTAACATCTGAATGTGAAATCTGCTTAGACAACTTTGAGTTTACACCTCTGGCTTGATCAGCAGTCACAGGGCCAGTCTTCCTGCCAGCTGCTTGTCACCTTATACCTGATGGATGGGCCATCAGCACAGCTTGAAGCCAGGGACTCTCCAGTGCAGATTAGGCTCAGGCTCATTAGCATATCAAAAGAGCCAACCAGCATTTGGAATGGTGCTCTCTTTGCTAAGAAAAGGACTTTAGCTGTCCCTACACACTCAACCCAGATTGTACCGTTTTGAAGCGCAATCGATGCAGGAATCGAGTGCGATCGTTCTTTTCTTCACGGGCGGTTCCAGGACGCGCCTGCGTCCCCGCAATCGTCCGTGACAGCCCTCCCCCTTGTCCGTGGCTTAGCCACTCATCCGCAAGATGTGTGGCGGCGCCGCTAACCTGGCTGACGGGCCTCGAGTTGCCGGTACGGCGGGAAAACCTATTGGAGCCTGTGGCTCGGTTCCCCTGGACCGGTCGCGGTCTGCTACCCTCAGGGTTGACCCAACATGGACCGTTCTGGACAGGGCGTTTGCGCCACTGCAGTCGGACGTGGTGTCTGCCGGGACTGTGGACAACGGGCAGTGGGTTGGTTAGGTCAACAGCCAGCCCACGCAGGGTTCCCCTGCTGAGTGGCTGTGGACCTAAGGGAACCCCGCGGGAATCCCTGGACCTTCCCAGCTCCTGACAGACGGCACATGCCCTGCAGTAGTTGGCTACATCCCTGTTCATCCGGGGCCAATAAAACTGTTTCCGAATACCGGCGAGTGTCTTGCGGACACCCGAGTGCCCGGTCAGAGGATTACCATGTGCGGATTTCAGCACATGTCCCCTGAACGCACTCGGGATCACAAGCCATTTGGTATTCGCGTGGGATCTACCTGTAGGGGGCTGTACAGACTCACTGTACAGTCTCCCACCTTCCCAGTACACCTTGAAAGCGGCCCCGTCTGCGAGGGGCTCAGCGGCTTGCTGCCTGAGCACCTCCAGGCTTGGGTCACTTTGTAGTGCGGCTGAGAATATGGCGCTGTCAGTTTCAGCCAACTGGCTCATGTCACACGAGGCCAGCGGCTGAAAGGTCTCATCCCTGTGGTCAGAGGAGGGGGAGGAGGCCGGAACCCCCTCCACCTGTCCTGAGCTCGGGTTCTGAGCAGTGCAGCTGCGCGGTACTGCTAGCACCGGTACACTGTCAGAATGGCACAGACGGACATTACTCAGATCATCATTGCATGCAGTAATGATATTGACAGGTATAGACATTTTTTCATTACAGACAGGTTGTACAGTAAACTCAGGTACAGTTACAGCATCATCACAACAGACAGTCTGTACATCAAACTCAGGTGCCTTTGAAGCAGGCACTATTGAACCTGGTACCCTTGAACTGGGCACATTCAACCCACCTCCCCCTGGTGCTCCCCCAAGTGTATAAAGTACCTGGTGGTGGGTGGAGAGTCCGTCTCCTTCCGTGAGCGACAAGGCGGTCGTGGCAGGTTCATAGTAGGACACAAGCTTGCCCAAATCAGTCCCTAGCAACACAGGGACTGGGAGATCCTTCATAACCCCAACAACCCTTTCGTGGACCCCTCCCACTCCCCAATCCAGCTTCACTCTGGCGTGGGCTATGTGGAAAAGGGTGCCCTCTACTCCAGTAAGGGCAAGGGATCGGCTGGAGCTGATGCTCTCCTTTGGCACAAGATGTGAGTGAACTAACGTGATGTCAGCTCCGGTGTCTCGAAATCCGGTGACAACTTTGCCGTTCACTCTAACAAGTTGCTGCTGGTCGGTTCGGTCGCGGATTTCCTTTCCGCGGGCAAACAGGACAAAATCTGATGATCCAGGCTGTGGTTCGCTGGCGGGCTGCCTCTGCTGTGGGTGAGGTACAGGTGATGCAGATGATCCAGGTGCTGGTGGTGTCTGTCTCCGCTCCGGACAGTCGAATTTCATGTGTCCGGGCTGGCGGCAGTAGTGACAGGTGACCTCTCCAGGCGCTGCAGGCCTGGGTGCAGCAGCTGCGCTAGGTGGCCTCTGTGGAGGACGGCTCACAGGGGCAGGAGGGTCTGCCGAGGTATTGGGCTGACCTCCTCTCCAGCTGGATGGGACAGTTCTGCGGGTATCAGCCACCCGGGTAGTTGCAAAAGTCTCAGCAAGGTCTGCAGCGACAGTGGCTGAAGCCGGCCTGCGTTCTAACACAAACTGTCGTACATCAGCAGGGCAAATGTTCAGAAATTGTTCCAGGACTATCAAGTCCTCCAGGACGCCATAAGACCCTTTGGTGAGGCCTAGTGTCCACTGGCGGAGTGTGGTGAGCAAGCTGCTGACCACATCTCGGTACGAATCAGAAGGCTTTTTCTGCCAGGCCCTGAATTTTTTCCGATAGGCTTCTGGCGTCAGCTGGTACTTAGTAATGATAGCGTCTTTTATAGCAGCATAATCATTATCCTTCTCCGCAGGCAATTCTGCGAAGGCATCAAGCGCTTTGTAGTGCGGCAAAGGTGTCAGATGTCTGGCCCACTGGTCTGGGGACAGACGATACTGACGGCATGCTTTTTCAAAAGACCGCAAAAACAAGTCAATGTCTGTGTCTTTTTCAATATTAGCAAATTTAAATTTTGCACTTACGGGTGCTGCAGCTCCTTCAGCAGGGAGGCTGGGCGGTGAACTCCGGCTGGCCTGTTGAACCTTTGCCATGTTGAGCTCATGCTGTCGTCTCTCCCGCACCTCGGCAGATTGGCGCTCCTCTCGTGCTTCCATGTACTGCATGTACTTGTCCAGGTCAGTCTCCATCAGCTTTTGTAATGCCTGCTGCATTACCGGGTCAGCACCCATGGACAGTCCAGTACTGGCCAGTTCCGGGCGAGTAATGTCAGAAACTCTGGGATTGGGGTCCATACTGACAGTCTCTGGCGTAACTGTTGCAACAGGGCCCGCAGGATGCTCAACCTCTGTACGCCTAAGATCTTCAGCCTCTGGTTCCCCTTGATTGTCAGATGGGCTGGTATCCACCTCAGCGGACACTCCCGGCTCCCGCAGTTGCTGGGCATCCCATCTGGACAAGTCTGCTATCAGGTCCCGTTTTGTCTTGCGGAGGATGCCAATGCCCCTCTCTTCGCAAAGATTTTCCAGGTCTGCTAGGCACATGTTCTGGTAGTTCCCGGACATTTCCATGCCAAATAAAATAAAACTTTTGGGGAGGGGTACTGGCTACACAGTCTCTCTGTATATATAAAAAATATATTGCCTTCCAGCTACACCAACGAATTAGTTCGTTTCTCGATAGCGCTAGCGCTATCGCAGATACTTTCAGCACAACACAGATCCAACCGCTGCCTAACACTGTCACAGTAAGCCCTCAGTGGCTGACCGCACTTAGCCTTCTAAACGATGCCAGCGCACAGATCGTGCGAACTCTGGTCGCAGTCAATGCGCAGGAACCGTTAAGAATTAGCCGCAGACAGCTCAGAAGGGAGCCTGTGAGACACGGGTGATTACAACGTCACCCACTGGTTCAGAGTAAACTGCCACCACCGCGGTTACTATGGGACCGTGGGGCCCACTAACTGACTGACTAATCCTGCGAATAAAACGGTTAAACACACGATATTCTGTCTAGCCAACAACAAACAAACAGTAGCGTATCTTCAGAGACCCGGGATCAGTTCTGTGTGTGCTGATAAGCAGGGTAGCGGAAAGTGAATGACTTGGAGAAAGTCGTTTATTCACGCAATATAAATAATTAATATATACAGACAATTATGAAAATCAACAATTATGAAAACAGTAATAGCCAGTATGAAAAATAAAAGAAGGGAGAAAAATACTTAGTTCCTGGAAAGATGTCCTTATTGTGGGAAGAATCATAAAGTCCTTGGTTTCAAAGTCCAGAGTTCAGACCAGGTGGATGCCAGCATATCCTCAAGCTGGCATCTGATGAGTGCAAGATGGTTCAGAGTGGAGGACAAAAGCCCGCCTGCTGGCTCTGTGCTTTTGATGAAGCTGGTTTGGGGGTGTGGCAATGCCGGCCCCCTCTGAACTACCAGCAAATGACAGTTCATTCCCTCTCAGAGATTTTAGAGCTAAACTTATGAATTGCTGTAACTCCTGAACCATACACGTTACATTTAGGGGGGTAACAGCTTCATACTTGGAGGAAAATACAGATTAATATGATACCTGACATGGCTAGTGCATCAGATCAGGGTCCTGAGTAGATTCATACCTGGGTAGTAGGGGCCCCGGGCCCCTCTCGACTGGTATCAAGAGATCCAGCATGACCCTACGGATCCAATGATACCGCTCTCATAACCACCCTATTTATTGTATTCTGTAAATGGGCAAAAGATTATATTGTACATTCATTTCTTCCTGCTAAGGCCGGAGTCAGCCTGACTGGAGTCCAGCTGTGTCTGCTTCTTGTCTATGAAAGGCCCTGTTGGCTCCTTCAATTAACATCTGAATGTGAAATCTGCTTAGACAACTTTGAGTTTACACCTCTGGCTTGATCAGCAGTCACAGGGCCAGTCTTCCTGCCAGCTGCTTGTCACCTTATACCTGATGGATGGGCCATCAGCACAGCTTGAAGCCAGGGACTCTCCAGTGCAGATTAGGCTCAGGCTCATTAGCATATCAAAAGAGCCAACCAGCATTTGGAATGGTGCTCTCTTTGCTAAGAAAAGGACTTTAGCTGTCCCTACACACTCAACCCAGATTGTACCGTTTTGAAGCGCAATCGATGCAGGAATCGAGTGCGATCGTTCTTTTCTTCACGGGCGGTTCCAGGACGCGCCTGCGTCCCCGCAATCGTCCGTGACACTATGCCTAACACTACCCTCCCTCACCTATACCTACTAATGGGACCCTCCCACCCCACCACACCTACCAACGCCTAACCAGAGCAGTGTCGTGTTGCGCTAAGCCCGCCGTACTCAGTGGGGGGGGGGGGGGGGGGGGGGGAGGGTGACACTAGGTGTCAAATGGCCTAGGTACTCCACTGAGCGCAAGTATAGCCTGTGCCCAAAAGCAGTGTTCTGCAGCTGCGGTCCATGCATGCACAGTACAACTGCAGTCATACATGCATGGGAGCGCAGCTGCAAAGAAGAGGGTCTTGGAGAGCAGTGGTGGGTGAAGGAAGATCTGAGAAGCCTCTGGATCATCCAGACACTCACATTTGTTCTAAATATTGTAAATTTTCTGCTGTGATTTCTGTGCGTTTAAAAAGTAGTGCCTGCATAACATTACAAAGCACCTGTGATTACCACCAGTCTATGGTGGTTGAAGCACGCATGAAATCATGGTTTACATGTGCAAAATTGCCTGCGTGAAACTGGGGCCATTTTCAACAATGTAAGTGTGGTCCTAGCCTAAGAATGATCACTGTTGTAAGAACCATCTAAGAGACCATCTGTAAAAACCAGCTGTAAGAACCATAATTCACAAAGAGCAGGCACAAATTGTCTCACATGTTCCCTTGCACCAATCATTGCTGCCTTGGAACTCATCGGGAGCGTACATATATGTGCTTGCATGAGAGTGCATGCACACACCTCAGTGCACAAGCATGAGAGTGTGTGCAAATGCACGAGAACCCGCTGGAGTTTGTGCATGTGAAGGATCACATGTACAGATGCATGATCATAGACAGGGGCGATGACACTACAAGGACTATGACACTATTCACGTCCTTGTGAAAGTGGAGATAGGAAAAGGGGATGGGAGTCTCACATTTAATTGGAGAAAAGGCAGGAGCACACTTGCTTAATTCTTAGTTAGCAAGTTAACTGCTGCACTAGCCATTATAGTCAATGGTCCACTCGGTTTTGCTGCAATTTTCAATCTGGCAGCTTTCCGCTTTTCTCCATGTGATGAGCACATCTGCAATTAGAGTGTCCAAAAAATTGCGTAACGAACGTAAAGAAAGCGATGGAAAATCAGAAATTGTGGGGACAAAGTGTGGCAAGTGTATTCCCTGCCTACGTGGAGAATAAACATTGTTACTGGCTGTCAGGAAAAATACAAAGCATCAGAAACATGGAAACAGTAAATTCGGGCGCCTGAGGCTAGTGGACAAATCGGGCGCCGCCATTCACTTCTATAATAAATATCGTTTAATGGGCGCCCGGTAGGAAAAAAGGGCGCCGGAGAAAACTAACGTTTTAAAAGCGGCGCCCGGAGACTTAATGTTTTATTACTGTTTCTCATGATTACACATTATTTAATGATTTATACATGTTTAAATATTATTTTTAAACGAAAACCAGTACAATATTTTTCCCAAACATTATTTTTAAACGAAAAACATTACTTTTTTTTTTTTTTTTTTTTTTTACATTATTTTTAAACGAAAACAATTACAGGGGGGTCTTAGGTTTAGGCACCAACAGGGGGGTCTTAGGTTTAGGCACCAACAGGGGGTCTTAGGTTTAGGCACCAACAGGGGGGTCTTAGGTTTAGGCACTAACAGGGGGGTCTTAGGTTTAGGCACCAACAGGGGGTCTTAGGTTTAGGCACCAACAGGGGGGTCTTAGGTTTAGGCACCAACAGGGGGGTCTTAGGTTTAGGCACTAACAGGGGGGTCTTAGGTTTAGGCACCAACAGGGGGGTCTTAGGTTTAGGCACTAACAGGGGGGTCTAGGGGTTAGGGGTAGGTACAGGGAGGGTTACTTAGGCACCAACAGGGGGGGTCTTAGGTTTAGGCATCAACAGGGGGGTCTAGGGGTTAGGGGTAGGTACAGGGAGGGTTACTTAGTAATTTTTTTTTTAAACGTTATTATGCGTTTCATTATTTAAACGAAAGATTAACATTTTTACAATTGCCGATTTAATACACATTATTTAATGATTTATAACGTTTAAAAACATTACTTTTAAACGAAATACATTTTTAAACGTAATCCATGTTTATCGTTAAAAACCCGGCGCCCTTTTTTCCCATCGCCCCTTTTTAACGTACGCCAGAAACATACAAAGACGTAATACTCATGTTTGTGCGGATGTACTGACGTACTGACAGCTGCTCAGGATGTGAGTATCACGTCCAGGTGGCTGAACCGGGTGCATTTTAACAGGGGATGGTCTGAAGTACATCCATTTATATTTTTATTTTTACTTTTTTTTAGCATACACAAAAAAAATTAAAATATAACAGGCACCAATTGGCTCAGGGAACACATGTTCCCTTGCACCAATCGTGCTGGCTTTAGAGCCGCCAGGGAACATGCACAGATGCGTGTGCAAGAGGACCCACAGAAGTGCATGCACATGCAGCATCAGCAAATGTACAAGGACGTGATACTCATGTCCGTGCAGCTGTACTGACAGCTGTTCAGGGTGTGAGTATCATGTCCAGGCGGCAGAAGCAGTTAAACATATGTGTAATGTATGCGTAATTAGTCCTAGAGCTGACAACTGTTCCACATGTTTACACTTAAATTAAGATATTATGGCAGAAATACAATGAAAAGACTTGGTAATGTACTAAACTCCAAATAAAAATGATGTATTAAACCAGGTTGCATAATAGCTCAGCTGGACTTCACACTAGTGAAATGACTACATATTCAACTTTATTTTTACTGCAGGGAAGTACTTTATTATGATTATTATCTGTGGAATAGAACATTTTATATTGCATATCAATGAGGCATCGCTGTCTTTGACTCAGTTGCTGGATCACAAGTTTTGTCCTTGTTTACTACAATCATTGCAACTTGTCGAGTATTCACCAATGCATAACAGAAACGCCCCACATGAACAGCAATTTTAGATATGCACTGTCCCAGCCAGCCATCTATCTACCACAATTTGGCCCTAGTCAAAGTTGCTCAGACTTGCGTATGAGTACATCCTCAGGGCTCTACGCCTCTGCTTTGACCAGGTGGCCAGACCTTAACCAAGCAAAGAGAAAGAAACCCAGGAACAAGCACCACTCATAATGTTCAAAATATATACACTGATCTCTTTATTAAACAATGATCAATCACAAATTATTGTGCAACCAAAGGTGGACGACCCTGCTGTCTCTCCACCACCCATGCCGAGCAAGAGCCTGGAAGATGCACAGTATATTATGTGAAAAAAGTCTCAATAAGTAACTGTTCTTATGTTAACTTAGCTGTTATAACTGTTATGCTGCCCAATCTATCCCTGCCCTTTCCAGGTGCCACTGCAACAATATAATCAATTAATCAATCAATCAATCAATCAATCAATCAATCAGTATTTTAATGTTGTTGCTTATTGCAGGGGTCCCCAACCACCGGTCCGTGGCCCCCTGCCGGCCTGTGGGACGCTTTCTCCCCACTCCACGTGGGGCCGCTTCCTTTTACATATTTCCCTGTCCATCCCTTCTCCATGCCTGTCTTTTTCTCTCACAGCTACGCGCCCTGCGTCTGCTGTGAAGAGGCAGGGAGCAGGAGAGCAGCTTCCTGTTCCTGTAGCGGCGACGTATATCGCCATTACCATGGGAACCGCTTTCCTGCTTCTTCACAGCAGCTGCAGGACGCGCTGCTGTGAGAGAAAAAGACCAGCGGACAGGGAACTAAACTCGCTATACTGGGGCAACTATGCTACCTATACTGGGGCAACTAAACTCGCTATACTGGGGTAACTAAACTCCCTGTACTGGGGTAACTATACTACCTATACTGGGGCAACTAAACTCCTCATACTGGGGTAACTATACTAGTTATACTGGGGTAACGATACCTAACCTACACCTGTACCTGGCAACCTACGCCGCACCTGCTCAACCGAAGACCCCCCCCCCCCCCCCCCATGGTCCCAGGGAAAAGTTTGGTCTGGATAGCGGTCCACTGGCTTATTGTATACACTAGTGACATTCTTGCATATACTGTACTTTTTATTTATTTTTTAAATCTCAGGACAAGCATACTAAAAATCAGACAATTCCCACCCCAATATCCTTGGCAAGAGACTTGGAACGGTGCCTACTCTTACTAATCAGAGCATCAGACGCAGGAATAAGGTCCTAATCCAGCCTCCACCATCTCCTCAAATAAGAGATCAGGGCATCATCATGAAGAGGTGGAGCAGCTATACAAGAGCACAGAGACGCTAGTCAGGCACAGACTGGAGGGAGGGAGCAAACAGACATAGGAAAGCATGGCAGGGGATAGCGAGCAGGCACTGCCCAACCACACAGCGCAGAACGGGCAACCTTTCCTGATCGGGGTCAGCGGAGGCACTGCCAGTGGCAAGGTGAGCCCTCCTGAGATGCTTTGTGTGTGATGTCTGCATGGCGCGGGGCTGGCCTGAGAATCATGGAGCAGACGGCATGGCTCGGCCGAGCATGGCTTCTGTACTGTGAATGGACAGCAGCTGTATACTTGGGAGATAGTGTGACATATACCGCGCGCTCGGAGTTTCCGGGTCACACTCCTCATCAGTGCTGGTCGTTTCCGTTGCGTGTCTCTCCTCGGCGAGGGTGACCGCGTGGCTTCCTCCATCCAGCGCGCGTGGGATAAGCTGTGTTCGTTGCGTGCTGAACCAGGCTGAGTCACCGTGTTGTGTGCCAGCCGGTCACACCGGTATTCCGTGACGGGGGAGGGGGAACCGGGGACATTCCGGGCAGCAATGGCCGGGGATTTCCGAACAATATGCGGCGACTTGCTAACAAAGAGCTCGCCTCGGCATTATTTATATGATTGTGTGGTATTCATCAATAATGTGGAATATATATATATCACATGTAAAGGACGTGAAATCTCAGAACGTGTAAAGAAAGGGTCACGTGACTGTGAAGTTGAGCAAGCGAATACATTTACGTGCTGCTGTCATTAGGATGCTTGGAGGAAGCTCGGCACCCCTGTGTACTGCTACATGCTGCATCCGGTGTACGGGAAGTGCTGTAACCCCTTAGGGCCCATCTCCTACCACAGGGCTGTCACAGTTAGCTGGAGGATCGCCATGGCCTTACTTTATTTTCCCTATCAACCACGTTGTCAAAATGACTAATTACACGCCGCGTGTCACCCGCATGTGTGTCAGTGTGTGGTTACGATAGACATATACAGGCTTTTTTGGTTGTAGAAATGGTGTTTCTTTACATCTATCCTGAGCTGAGCCACGTGACGGTGCTGTTGATGAGGATGTGTTTCTTGCTTGAGTGGCATACAGCACCAACGTCACCTGAGAACACTTTGCGCCTTGATGTCATGTTAGCACTCATAATAAGAGGAAATGGAGGTCTTCTAGCAGATGCCTCCTTTTTGTTGTTTGTTTGAATACCAGACAACAATTCGCTTCAGTGTTTGTGTGTGTGTGTGTGTATAACTGTGTTTTTTGTTTTTTGTTTTTTTAGTTTATAACCAAATTTGGAAAACACGATCAAAACAAGCTAAAGATGTAATGCATAAAAAGTTACATGTAAGGCATACCTGATCTAAAAATAAACTTATGAGATAAGCAATTTTATTTATTCCCCTCCTTCTAAATACGACTTCCACAGGTGTGATGTGTTGTGTGTTTTACTTGTGTGTTTTTTTTTGTTTGTTTTTTTTTATACAACTGTATTTTAAAAATACAAAGTTACTCGCCTAATTGCCCATACTCACGGGCTACAATTGTCGCCAGTGAGTATGTGGTGTTGCACGCGCGCGCACCCCGAACTGTCGCCCGTCGCTGATGTCGCCAGGCGATTGAAAGTTTCAATCGCATGGCGACAGTCGATGCCGCAACTCCCGCTAGTCCGCGTGAGTACGCGGACTAGCGACAGCAACCTCCCATGAAGTATATGGAGTTTCCGGCGGGGGGGGGAGGAGGAACGTCGGCGAAAGCTTCCGTCGCACTGCTGGTCCCTGTTCCGTGTGTGTACGCGGAGGGACCTGGCGACGAGCTGTCGCTGGCCTGTCGCGCACACGTGTGCTGGCGACAGGACACTTTTGCAGCCCGTGAGTATGGGCCACAAGGTGGAAGGCTATGAATCCCTTAGGCCTGGAACCCACTAGAAGTCTCTGCAGAGCTGTGTACAGCAATTCCTAGTGCGATTGCGCTCGCGATTCCCCAATGTTTGGAAGCACTGTATGCTTCCGATTAGTGATTTGTGCATTTTTTTTTTTTTTAATAAAACTTTATTATCCTTACCAGGTTTCCGACTTCTGTATGTAGCCCCACCCCCTAAAGAAAGCGGTCATAGGGGCTTCTCTAAGACCAATCAGAGACATGCCTGTGACCCCTTTTTTTTAGAATTCTTTATGGATGAAAGCAGGAAATCCAGACACCTGGTGAGTATAGTTTATTTTAATCGTAATTGTTTGTGTTGCAAAATACATGTCCTGCAATAGCAATTAGGGATGAGCTCCGGATAAAATCAGAAATGAGTTTTTTTTTTATTCGGATTTCATCCTCTAATTTACCGCACCTGAGCAGGTGTGTGCAGTGGGGGGTGGTTAAACTTACCCAGCAGCCTTTAACCCATGCTGTGTTCCTCCTTCAACCCGGAAAGAAGGAAGTGTTTGTAGTCACGTGACCATGGCTTGGAACGCAGCGTGGGACTGGTTAAATAAGGCTGCTGGGTATGTGTGGTGATGTCTTTTCAAGCCCAAGCCTGCCCCCTTGTGGCTTTGATTTCCTGCTATGTATCCTCTTAGCAGGAAAGCAGAGCCAGGAGGGGTGGGCTTGGGCTTTAAAAGACATCATAGAAGACTGACTCTGGTATAGTCATTCCGGGGCAAAGCTAGACTGAATGCTCAGTCGCCGATTTTTATCAGTTGATAACAAAAAGACTGAGCAGTGAAAGATGAAGCAAAGAGCAGAGTAGGTGTTTACAGTCATGTTCCCATATATATATATTGTAAAATACATGCGGGTGCTTTGTCTCTGGTTCTCTGTAACCATTTCAGCCCACAGGTTTTTTTCACCTTATGGACCAGAGGAATTTTCACATTTTAGCGCTCCTCCGTTTCAATCCCCAATAACTTTAACAGTACTTGCCACAACAAAATGATCTATACCTTTGTTTTTCCCCCCACCAATTAGGCTTTCTTTGGGTGGTACATAAGAATTTGCATTATAATGGGAATAAGTGGGAAAAAAATCATTTCTCAGTTTTCAGCCATTATAGTCTTAAAATAATTCATGCTACCATAATTAAAATCCACACACTTTATTTGGCCATTTTTCCTGGTTATTGCAACGTTAAAATGATATCCTTAGTATAATATATGGTGACAATATTTTATTTGGAAATAAAGGTAACTTTTTTTTTTTCAGTTTTACATCCATCACTAATTTTTAGCCCATTATTTAATAATATGCCATCTTGACATAGATTTCATTGGAAGCTTGTGGGGACATTAATGAATGGGAACTTTGTTCCCATTCATACATTTAACGATCGGCAGCGGAGATCACGGCGGGACAAAAACAGTGTTTATTCTCAGTGGACATGTATGGATTGGCACAGGGGACTTGTGTCCCTTGCAGCCAATCCCCCCATCTCCCCCGTCGCCTTTGACAGCGCGATCGTAGGCTTCTGCCCACACGATCACCCGCACAGCGCCCCCCCCCCCCCCCCCCCAAGCTGCAGGGACGTGACTATCTCGTCCTTGCAGCTGTGGATGTGAAGCTCATGTCCGTGCAGCATAAATGGTTAAAACAACTTTTTTAAGCATTTTTCAATTCTAAAAGTTGGTGAGTACTCTCAAATTTTATTTTGAGTATTTTCTTGCTTGGTGATGGTTTTTAAAATGCAATTCATGACAAGATGTAAAAATATCACCTAGGAGAAAAAGTGAATTGCAAATGGACAAAGGTTTGTATGTTTCCTCTAGGGGGCTCTGCACGCCTTTGTTGGTAGTCATTCAGATGCTGCCTGGTCATAGAATGCACTACCATTTCTCCCCTGTAGACTTATAGAAATGCAGTTTCCCTTTCTCTGAATCACAGCCTTTAGCCTGTCTGGCGTTGCATGGGGGTAGTTTTACTTTGTGTCACTGAGCGGTCAGTCCTGCTGTGGGATTGCTGTTTATTTTCAGAGCAGTTCCTCTTTAGACACAGAACATTTTTATATCACGCTTTTCTCCTGGCGGACTCAAAAGTACCAGAGCTACAGTCACTGGGATGCGCATTATAGGCAGTAGCAGAGTTAGAAAGTTTTCCCAAGGTCTCCTACTGAAAATTAGAGATATAGTGAACGGTTCCCGAACCGTTCGCCGGCGAACATCTCTGAATACATGGGGCTTTTACTACTTCCGGGTCGCTCTGACCCGGAGTAGTACGCCTGCGCTGCCCCGCGAAGCGCGTCCTAGATCGCGCTCCTGTTGCCGGGCACTCTCTGCGCATGTGCGTGGCGTCATGAACGATGTCACGCACATGCGCAGAGAGTGCCCGGCAACAGGAGCGCGATCTAGGACGCGCTCAGCTGGGCAGCGCAGGCGTACTACTCCGGGTCAGACCGACCCGGAAGTAGTAAAAGCCCCAGAGATGTTCACCGAGCGAACAGTTCGCAACATCTCTACTGAAAATAGGTGCTGGCTTACTGAACAGGAAGAGCCGAGATTCAAACCCTTAGCCAGTACACTATCCAGCCACTGCTTTAAATGATTGCTTTAAAATACTGCTTACCGTATTATTTTTTTTACAGTATTTATAAATGTAGTCACTGTGTGCCCATTGTAAAATATTTCCCTCACCTTGATTTATATTCTAGTTTCCACAAATTTTACTGGAAAAAAAAAATTGCCCCACGCAGGTGGTCATAAATGTTATGCCTAGTACACACCATGCAATTTTCCCATCAGATGGGTCGATGGATAATTTCCGAGAGATCCAATCGGATTTAGGATGGTTTTTCTGATTGATTTACATAGAAGTGATCAGAAAAATCGATCCGAAAAACTATCGGAAATTAGATCGGATCTGTTGGAAATTATTTATCTGACGGAAAATTGCATGGTGTATACCAGGCTTTAGATAAGGTATCTAATGGTTTATGCAGAAACCTTCATTAACCACCCTGGCGTTCTGATTAAATCGCCAGGGTGGCTGCGGGAGGGTTTTTTTTAAATAAAAAAAAAAACTTTCATGCAGCCAACTGAAAGTTGGCTGCATGAAAGCCCACTAGAGGGCGCTCCGGAGGCGATCTTCCGATCGCCTCCGGCGTCCAGAATAAACAAGGAAGGCCGCAATGAGCGGCCTTCCTTGTTTTGCTTATATCGTCGCCATAGCGACGAGCGGAGTGACGTCATCGACGTCAGCCGACGTCCTGACGTCAGCCGCCTCCGATCCAGCCCTTAGCGCTGGCCGGAACTTTTTGTTCCGGCTACGCTGGGCTCAGGCGGCTGGGGGGACCCTCTTTCGCCGCTGCTCGCGGCGGATCGCCGCAGAGCGGCGGCGATCAGGCAGCACACGTGGCTGGCAAAGTGCCGGCTGCGTGTGCTGCTTTTTATTTGATGAAAATCGGCCCAGCAGGGCCTGAGCTGCGACCTCCGGCGGTGTTGGACGAGCTGAGCTCGTCCAGACCGCTCAGGTGGTTAAGGTGCTAACATTTATTACAGGTGGCAACATCATTACTGCTGGCATGTCTCACTGGGTCATTTTTGTTTACAGGCCTAGTGCACACCAGAGCGGTTCTGCTGCGGTTTGCGATCCGCTTGCGGGTTCGGATCCGCTTCGGTAATGTATTCCAATGGGCTGGTGCACACCAGAGCGGGAGGCGTTTTGCAGAAACGCATACTCCCGGGCTGCTGCAGATTTTGGATTGCGGATGCGTTTCTGCCTCAATGTTAAGTATAGGAAAAACGCAAACCGCTCTGAAAAACGGCACTTCAGAGCGGTTTGCCAGGTGTTTTTGTTACAGTAGCTGTTCAGTAACAGCTTTACTGTAACAATACATGAAATCTACTACACCAAAAACTCTTCCCAAAACCGCAAAATGCTAGCTGAAACGCTACAGAAAAAGAAGAAAAAGCGGTTCAAAATCTGCTAGCATTTTGCGGATCTGCTAGCGGTTTTTGGTGTGCACCAGGCCACAGAGTTCCAAAGCCAGTACAAATACCTGGTTTAGTATAGCTATGCAGAATTCTCATCCCAGAGCAAACGGCCTAGGCAAGGGGTGTCCATACTTTTTAAACCAAGGCCCATATTGCCGTTCTTGATTGCTAGGGGACCAAACTAGTGAAAATCACGGTGTTTGCCAATTTGCCCCAGGTACACTATACCTATTACACATGTAGTTCCCAGCTAACGAACGAGGGGAACTATATTTTTGTACTGAAAGCAGACCTCCAGAATAAATGGCAAAATCCTGCAGCTTCCTAAGGTCTCATTCACAGTGGGACGTTATGGTCGCATGTTGTAAAGTCTTATAACGCAGCTCACCACACTGCTAATCCTATCTGCCGTTCATAGTGCGACGTTAAGTCGCGTTAGAAAAATGTTGTGTAGTGGTAACTCACTGCTTGCAGTGCGTTACATCATCGCAGACATGTTGCGACTTCAACATCTCATTAAACAGCAACAACCCCACTGTGAATGTAACAATAAGTTAACTAGTAAGCAGCCTTGTCATACATATTTTAAAAGTGGAGTCCCCTAATGCAGTGTTTCTCAAACTTTTCCTTGTGACTCTCCCAACGGTGCATGTTTTGCAGGCAACCTCACTTATGCACAAGTGGGGTAATTAGCATCTCAGCTACATGGAATCCAACTAGCTGAGACACTAATTGCCCCACCTGTGCATAGGTGAGGTTGCCTGCAAAACATGCACCTTTGGGGAGCCACGCGTACAGGTTTGAGAAACGCTGCCCTAAGGTAAGAATTTGTGTTCTATTTTAAATTCTGTCAGTTTTCTTTTTACAAGATTTTTCTTTTGGTACAGAATATACAGGTCCCCTTCACTCCTCCCCATGTCTCAGCACCACCATGTCAAAACTCAACCCCCCTGGCTGTGAGACAGATGTGGCATGCCACATCTATCTAAACTAAATGCCAGAAAAGCCTCAGGCCCGGATGGGGTGTTGCCGGCCTGCCTGAAAGCTTGCGCACAGCAACTTGCTTCCATCCTTTCCTCCATTCTCAACAAGTCTCTTCAGAGTGGCAAAGTACCAACATGCTTCAAGAGGTCCACCATCATTCCTGTCCCCAAAAAACAGGGTGCCTCAGACCTTCACAACTTCAGGCCTGTCGCACTCACATCGGTCATAATGAAAACTTTTGAGAAAGCAGTCCTGCCCCTCCTTAAACACAAAACTGAAGCCCAGCTAGACCCATATCAATTTGCTTATAGGGCAAATAGGTCAACCGACGATGCCATTAACATCTGTCTGGAACTTGTCAACAATCACCTTGACAAATCAAATTCATATGCCATGGTCCTCCTCCTCGACTTCAGCTCGGCGTTTAACACCATTAGCCCCCATATAATACAAGAGAATCTGGCTGAGCTCGGGGTCCACCCCACTCTTCAACTGTGGATCAAAGACTTTTTTACAAACAGATCTCAGGTTGTTAAGCTGGGCTCCACCTCCTCGCAACCAAAGATCACCAACACAGGGGCCCCACAAGACTGCGTCTTGTCACCATACCTGTTCTCCCTGTACACGAACAATTGCAGATCCTCGGCAAATTCTGTCAAGGTAATAAAATTTGCTGATTACACCACCATAGTCGGCCTGATCTCCAACAATGACTAGCAGGAATACCGCCGGCAGGTGTTCAGGATTTGCCACTGGTGCAGGGAGAACAAGCTGGTCCTCCACAATGCAAAAACCGTTGGTTATCATTGACTTTAGGAAGCACGCCTCCACTGCACACTGGAGGGATGGTGGTGGAAAGAGTGCCCTGTGTACGCCTTCTGGGCACCACCATCTCCAATAACCTGAAGTGGAAGGCAAACACGGTGTCCGCCCAGAGAAAAGCCCAGCAGAGGCTCTACTTCCTCCGCCAACTGAGGAAGTTCGGCATGTCCCAAAAACTCCTGAGGAACTTCTATACCGCAACCATTGAATCTGTCCTCTGCTCCTCCATCCTTGTCTGATATGCTGGCTCCACCGATAGCGACAGATGCAAACTACAGAGGGTCATCAGGTCAGCGGAAAGGATCATCGGGAACCAACTTCCTGCCCTGGACTCCCTCTAGAAGGCCAGACTACGCTCCAGAGCACTGAAGATTGCAAACGATCCCTCCCACCCTGGCCACCAGTTTTACAGTCAGCTCCCCGTGGGGCGGAGGTATCGGTCCATCGCTACAAAGACCACGAGACACAAAAACAGCTTCTTCCCCCTGAGCGATAAATTTGCTGAACGCGATAAACTCTACTCATGCTCCCCCCCCCCCCCCCTCCATAGGCTGCCCCTGCTCCTCCATGCTGACTTTAGGCATGTAACTCACCCGGTTATGGAAAACAGCGGTTTATGGTTATGTTTAGGTGATGAAGTGAGGGAAATTCGGCGAGGTCCCGTGGCGTCCTCCTGGCTCCTCTCTTTCAGCCTCCGCCGGCCCCTCTGTTATCTGCGACACCCGGGCCTGGTGTCGGCCGGCTCTTCTTGGTAACGATGCAATGCGTCATCACGATGGCTGGCGTGACAGGTCTGCGCATGCGCGAGTTTTCCACGCATGCGCAGACCTGTCACGCCTGCCGGCGTGATGTTGCGTCATTAACAAGGAAGAGCCAGCCGACGCCAGGCACAGGTGATGCCAATAACGGGGGGCCGGTGGAGGCTGAAGGAGAGGAGCCAGGAGGATGCCTACGGTGAGCTGGAAGAAGCCCCAGGTAAGTATATTCTTTTAAATTCGGGCACTCCTCGGAGTCCCTTAAACACCCTAAAATCTTTTCTACAACTTATCACAGTTAAAATATTACAACATAAATCTCAGATGATGGCTAGTGGGGCATCTAGCAAGCACTTAACTCCAAAGTGTGGAAGTGGCTTTGTACAGGCCAATATTTTCCACAAAGTATTGTAGCGCCATACTTTGTACAACCCCAGAAGAGTATGAACAGCAGAAAAAAGCCACAAATGTCTTATGGGAAGCTAGCAACCAGGGCTATTCAAAGGTTGGTGTTTTGTAAGCTACCGACTCGTTTAGTTTTGCTGAAACTTTCCCAGGCTTGAGCATAACTTTAAAAATGACTCTGTTATCTGTTATTGAGGGACTGGGAGAACACTGATTGGTTAAGAGCTCGCATGATCCCTTGCGCCAAAGGGGTCAAGGGATCACATGATCCCTTTGACAAATCACTGCTGCAGTGTGGGGTTGTCATGTACTTACTGTATGCTTTATAAAAATGATCATGATGATTCTTACTAAACAGGCACGGATTGGCTCAGAACACTTATGTCCTCTTTCACCAATTTCTTCTGTCTCTGGTGCCATCAGGATCACATGCGCACACGTCACCTGACAGTGCACGGACGTGACTCTTACATCTGTGCAACTCTAGCAACCACGATTGTGACTCTCACATCCATGTGGGTGAAGCTTAAACAAGTGCATTTGAGTGTTAACTAAGGCCCAGTGCACACCGGTGTGCACCAGCCCATAGAGATACATTAGCCATGTGGATGCAGCTGGTGAACACCCGGCGGATCGCATCAAGATCCGCCCGGTGTGCACTGGGACTAATTTCTGTCATCCGCACCCAAAACCGCTAGCGTTTTGTGGATCTGCTAGCGGTTTTGGTGTGCACTAGGTCTAACTTCACGTATGTAACTATTTTCAGCTCCTGTACCAATTCTACATGATTTTCAAACTCGTTTTGCTCATGAAATCCATTTATTTGATGTTATTAAATTTGGGGTTGGTGACTACAAATTAAGATATACAGTAGTACTATACTACATTTACACTCCCTGCAGAGCTGTTGTGAATCCACTAAGAATGTTGACCATCACCTTCAGTTCAGATCATGCATGAAGAACGTGTAATAGAGGAAGAATCCTAATTTTTTTTCTTGCCTGCAGAGTACCTGCACATCACTCTAAAAGTGCCCATCAACGGTACAATTGATACCACTTTTTTTTTTTTTTTTTTTTTCTTTCATCAGATGTGATCTTTCAATGCAATTTATTATTATTTTTTTATGGTTGAAAGTGATCAGATGGTAGTTGGTTGATCCTATAATCCGGTCGATTATAGTAATTTTTTTTTTTTTTCTTTTCCAATTTGATAGTAAAATCCAACATTTCGGATTGATTACATTTTGCTCCACCTGACCATAGAATAGTTTTACATCGAAATGTATTTATTTTCCACGACGTCTCAGGACAGCAACCCTCAGAGTTGTCTCCCTCCATTACCAATTGGACAGGACGCTAGTTAAAACAATTAGGATAATTGGATAAGGCAGGAATAGGTAGCATATATAAGGCAGCATTCCCTTACCCTCCTCAGTTGTTAACCTGTCCAGCAGGATGCTGGTTTGCTGGAGGGGCTGGCTATCCATGAGGGAGCTTCAGGAGCCGTGGCTGCCATGTGTCCCTGAGCTGCGCTGGTAAGTTTGAGCCAAGCGCGGGTGCTGGCTGTCCGTATCTGCCTCTCCCCGCATAGTTTGCTGAATGCTGGAGGACTACCGCCGGAAGGACGTACGTGGGTCACGTGACTGATGCATCATGTGACCGGAGGGGCGGGAAGCAGGAAATCTGCTTTCTGGCCTAAATCTTTATCAAAGAGATATCCTTATAGCCCTGAGGATCAAACATTCTGGGGACATTCTCCAAAATTGGATCCAGCTCTATCCAGGGTCTCCAGAAGGTCTGAGCATCAGTTTGAAGATTTTGGCAACCTGAAGGACCCCATAGATAAAAAGATGGACAATATATTAAGACGGGGATGGGAAGCTATCACGTTAAATTTCAAACCTTCTATAGCTATTACTGCCGTCTCTAGATCACTGTCTGGTTGTCTGATTTACAAAAACAGATTGCAGCAGGAATCCCTAGAGAAGAGATCCTTCATTATTTTCAAAGATTTTACATGCTACCAACTATTTGACTGATGCTGTGGACGATTCAGTTCGCCTTACCGCCAGAGCCTCTGCATTAGTAAATTCGGCCAGAAGGGGCATTTGGGTTAAGACCTGGCAAGGGGATACCTCATCGAAATCAAAACTATGCGGGGTACCCTGTGAAGGTAATCTTCTTTTTGGCTCAAAACTAGACGATACTAGAAAGATCCTCCAGACAGGAAGAACTTTCCCGTCAAAAGACGAAAATTTTTGTGCAAACCATTCCTTTCGTGACCCAGGTAAAACAGAAACTGAAAATAAAACAGCCCCTAAAAGATGGCCCTATAATAGAACACAGCGTTCAAAACCCAGTCTTCCCTATGACCCTTCCAATCAGCAGTCTAAGCAATGACACCAGGATTCCTGTCGGGGGGCAGAGTGTCTCACTTCTTCGAACAATGGCAGGAACAGTTCCACAACAAATGGCTACTAAACCTCCTTCTCCAAGGTTACAAGCCAATTCTTTGAAACTCCCACGACCAAGCTCAGGCGTTACAAAACGAAATTGCATCACTCGTAACCAAAAAAGTTATTCAACAGGTTCCAAAGTGTCAGTGTAACGATCGCTGTCAGCACACACAGAGAATCTGATTATTGGTGATCTGCAGTATCACCAAGAATACAGATACCCGATTATTGAAGATCTGCAGAATCACCAATAATACAAGTATAACTAACCTCTGGACACCTATATAGTGTGAGTGTTTGGTGCAACAGTAATGACTTTGAGAGGGACCACCCGAGGAGCAGGTGGTCCTTGGCAGTATGAGAAATACCTCCCTCTGGGAAGTGCGAAGACCTTCCAACAGCCTGAGACTTCCAAAGGGGTGGAGCCCCAGGCTGAATAGCAGGAAGGCCCTGTGGCTAAGTGACACCTAGAAGGTGGGCGTCACAAGCAGGACTGGAGACTAATCTCTCAATGGAGAGGGATAGCTCGCAAGGTTGGGCAGGCTAGGTCGGCAACACACGGGTAGATAAGGTACAGAGACAAAAGGCTGATTCGGTAACCAGGGACAGGCAGGGTCGGCAACAGGTAATCAGATATGCGTAGGTACCGAATCAGAAAGCAGAAGGATAGTCAGGCATGCAATAGGTCATAACAGATATCAAACAATGCCTAGTCTTGGGTGTGAGGTCCGTGGTCTCAACACCCTGGAACTAGTCTGAAGTATAACACAATAGTAATCTGGCTCAGTGTGAATTCCCAGGTCCTCCTGGTTCTAACACACTGGGATCTGACTATGGTCTGAGTGCTTTTACGTAAGTGTTCGCAACGGCAGACAACTTGAGACTGACCAGCAATAACTTGATATAGAGCGGCGCTCCCCGGTGCCACCCATCGCTGATCAACCAATAGCCACTCGCTCTGAGATCAGCTGACCAACCTGGTCAGCTGATCCCTCCTCGTTTGTCATAAAGGTTCTGCCTCTCAGTGCGCGCGCATTCCTCAATCTGTGTGCACTAACAGGCCCAGCCACATCAGACGCACGGTGCCGCGTGCAAACCACCTCGCTGGACGCGGAACCAGCCGCCTCGCTGCCAGTCCACGCGGCGGCTTTTCCGCGATCTATTACAGTCAGGAAAGACAGAGATTCTACTCTCCGGTATTTCTAGTGAAAAAACCTCAAGGAAACTACAGATTCATCCTCAACTTAAAACGTCTAAACAAAGCTGTTCGGTACAGAAAATATTGGATGGACAACATCCGCTCAGTCCTGAATCTTCTCCAAGGAAATTGCTTTCCAGCGTCTGGATCTAAAAGACGCTTATCTCTATCTGCCCATACATCTAAGCTACCAGTGTTACCTGAGGTTTGCTGTGGTGTTACAAGGAGAGGTAAGACATTTTCAGTTTCAATGCTCTCCCTTTTGGTATATCCTCTGCCCCATGGCTTTTTACCAAAGTTATGGCAGACGTTTTGTCAGTTCTTATGCTGGGCATACACGGCATTTTCAGTCCTTATCAATTGAGCTGCTGACGGTGTCCGATGACCTGCCGGATAGATTCCCCGCTGGCGGACAATAGCGGGGAATCGAGCGGGTGATGAGCAGCGCCGGCGGGGATCAATACGAGCGAGGATGCGCCGGCATCGAGCCAGCGGCTCGATCCGGCGCTTAATTTGCTAGGTGTATGCCTAGCATTAGACTTAGATCTGTGCAAGTGATTTCTTATTTGGATGATTTATTTATCTGGGGGCCATCTTTAAGTCAGTAAATCTTCAAGTGGAGTTGACTCTTGAGTTCCTGCAGAATTTGGGGTGGTTGATTAATTGGGAAAAGTCATCCCTGTCCCCCAAACAGTACATGGAGTTTTCGGGTTTTGAAATATGTTCTGTCAATAAGACTTTCTTTCATCACGTAAATTTTCGTTGATTTTGAATTCTGTTCTTTCTTTTCAGAGCTCAATCACCATTTCTCTGAGGAAAGCTATGGCTCTATTGGGTACCATGACAGCATCCTTTCCTGCAATACAGTGGGGTCAGTTCCACTCCAGAACTTTGCAAAATTGGATCCTATCAAAATGGGACAAAGCTCCTTGGAGAAGAGTACTAATTCCCTGGAGTGTCAAACAGTCTCTAGACTGGTGGTTAGATCACGATCATCGGTGTGCAGGGAATCTCTGGGAATTTCCTCAACAAACACAAACCACGACAGATGCAAGCTCTTGGGGATGGGGAGCTAACCTGGGACAGTTACCAGCTCAGGGTCAATGGTCAAAACAGACTCAAGAAAGATCCTCAAATTGGAGAACTGCGAGCTGTTGGATAAGTAGACTGAAGGATTGAAAGGCTTACCAATCAACATCCTGTTGTAATCAGGACAGACAACAGCACAGTGGTGGTCTATCTGAATCGTCAGGGAGGTACAAGAAGCAGAGCATTATGGGTTCTAACTTCAAAGATACTGTTTTGGGCGTAAAAGAATCTAAAGTCCTTAACCTCCCTGGCGGTAGCCCGTACTGAGCACGGGCTATGCCGCCGGGAGGCACCGCTCAGGCCCCGCTGGGCCGATTTGCATAATTTTTTTTGCTGCACGCAGCTAGCACTTTGCTAGCTGCGTGCAGTGCCCGATCGCCGCCGATCCGCCGCTATACGCGTCGCCGCAGCCGCCAATCAGTGCCAGGCAGCGCTGTGGGGTGGATCGGAGTCCCCTTTGACGTCACGACATCGGTGACGTCATCCCGCCCCGTCGCCATGGCGACGGGAAACCCTCCAGGAGATCCCGTTCTTTGAATGGGATCTCTTGATCGCCGGCGGCTATCATGTAGCGAGACCTCGTCTCGCTACATAAAGAGAATTTTTTTTTTTTTTTTTTTTTTTAAACGTATTTGCTGCCCCCTAGCGGATTTTGACAAACCGCCAGGAGGGGTAAGAGCTATTCACCTGAAAGGGACTCTGAATTGCATAGCGGACTATCTAAGCAGAACGAATGTCTATCAGGGCGAATGGTCCCTAAACGACCAGGTCTTCAATAGATCACTCACCTCCGTGGAATCCCAGAAGTAGACCTGTTTGCAAGGAAGAACAATGCCAAATGTCCGCTGTTCGGCTCCCTGTGTCCTTAGGACAATCCTTGGGTTCTGGGCGCCTTCTCGATCAGCTGGAACAGTCATCGTCTATACCTATTTCCTCCTCAAGACCAGGCCCAAGCAATCTTGGTTGTTCCATTTTGGCCCAAGAGACCCTGGTTTGCTCTACTGCAAAGTTTAGCCTCCGATCATCTGATTCTACCAGATCGGCCAGATTTGCTGAGCCAGGGTCCGATTCTCCATCACAATCCAGGTATTCATCTTTCTGCTTGGAGCCTGAATGGCAATTATTAAAGAAGGGTTTTTCAAATAGATTATCTGAAACACTTATCCAAAGCAGAAAGAAAGTGACAAGGCAAATTTATGCTAAAGCCTGGAATATCTACAACTGGTGTACGCTTAGATCTAAGGATCCAAATTTCTCTTCCTCAGTGCTTGAAGTTTTGCAGGAGGGGTTCCAAAAAGGTCTCAGCGCGAGTACTTTGAAAGCTCAGACCTCAGCACTTAATGTATTTCTAGAAAGAAGATTGGCGGAAGAAGAATGTGCTGTTCGTTTCTTCAGAGCACTAGAGACGAAGACCTAAAGTGCTCATAAAGGTACCAACATGAGACTTAAACAGTCTTGCAAGCTCTGTGAGCCACTTTTCGAGCCGATCTCTGATATCTCAGAAAAACCTTTAACCCTAAAAACTGCCTTTCTGCTGGCAGTAACTTCAGCCCGAAGGGTGGGAGAATTACAAGCACTATCAATCCATGAGCCATACTGTGTCATTTCTGAGGATCGAATCACTCTTCGTTTAGACCTCTCTTTCCTACCCAAGATTGTTTCCAAATTTCATAGATCTCAGGAGATTTTCTTACCTACTTTTTGCAGTAATCCATCAAATCAAAAAGTGGAAAGAATGCACTGTTTAGATGTGAGAAGGTGTTACAATATATATTCGGCGATCCAAATCTTGGAGGAAGTCCCAACGCTTTGTTGTTTCTCTTTGCTGGAAAGTGTCGTGGAAAGCAGGCCTCTAAAGCATCCATAGCAAGATGGATCAGACAAGCCATTGCTTTATCTTATCTGCACCAGTTCACGCAATTATCTTTAACCTCTCTGACTTGTGTTTTGGTGAAAGATGCGGAGAAGACGCCGGGACCAGGCGGAGAAGACAGCGGTGGACCAGGGGACTCGCGCCGGTGGAGCAGGTAATGTATTACCGCTGTATTGTGACGGGTCGACGGGCATTCGAACGCCGCTATCGACACACTCCCGACCGGCCAGCGACCGAGAAAAATCTTCCGCACGGATGGATCGACGGGAGTTGACGGATTTCGGACGGAAATCCATCATTCTGTCAGCGGTGTGCGCGGCGATTTCACGGCAGTTTCAATCACTGATCGTAACGGCCGTATTTCGGCGGGAAAATCGTTAGATGTATGGGCCCCTTAATCCCTCCCTAATTATATCTGATCTTCTCAAGGTTGCTGTCCTGAGACGTCCTGGAAAGACAAACTTACTTGTGGTAACATCTTTTGCAGGAGTCTGGACAGCACCCTAGCTACCCACCCAAATGTTTTGTAACTTATTAAAACATTTTTTTGAAGCATCACTCTGTGTGGAGTTTTTTTTTTTTTTTTTTTTTTTTTTTTTTTTTTTATTACTAAAGGATGGATGGTAAGGGAATGCTGCCTTATATATGCTACCTGTGCCTGCCTAATCCGATTATGCTAATTGTTTTAACTAGCGTCCTGTCCAATTGGTAATGGAGGGAGACAAGTCTCAGGGCTGCTGTCCTTCCGACTCCTGGAAAAGACGCTACCACAAGTTTCTTTTTCACTGCAGATTTCTAAAAATTCAAGCATAAAAATTGCGTCACAAGATTGCATCTGATGAAAAAAATTGTACAGTTAATGGGCATCTTCAGATGTAACCACAGTTAGCCTAGGGCCTGATCAATGTTTTTTGTTACTGTCTGCACCCTATACATGTACTCTAACCAAGTGTTAGTATATCCTATATAGAAAAGGCAGACTTTTTTTTTTTTTTTCCTGCAAGGGGACAGGGCTACAAACTGGATCCCTGCTGATATGGGTCTTCGGTATGGATGAACAATGTGCAAATGTGTGTAACTTTTTATGCAAATATATGCAGCTTGAAAATGGACAAATCAGTTTAAACTTATGCTGCATACACACTTGAGATAAAAGTCTTTGGAAAAGGCAAGATCACAGACCAATTATACCCCATTCCATGTAGTATGAGAGCCATACTCTACACAGTCTATTCTATGGAGCTGCACTCCCCATCAGATAAAATCTTTGCAAGATGCTGCACACAAAGATGCCCGTACACACTCAAAAGATCATTATCTGCAAAAGATCTGTTCCTGCAAAAGATCCATTCCATGCAAAATGCATTATAGTCTATGAGATCTGCAGATCATCATACACACTTGGTTTAACAGACTTCATCTGCATATCTGGCAATCATCTGCAGATCTGAAAATCCACCCTGTTGAATCTGATCTGCAGATGATCTGCAGATGATTGTCTGTTAAACCAAGTGTGTATGATGATCTGCAGATCTCATAGACTATAATGCATTTTGCATGGAATGGATATTTTGCAGGAACAGATCTTTTGCAGATAATGATCTTTTGAGTGTGTTTGCATCCTGCAAAGATTTTATTTGTTGGGTAGTGCAGCTCCATAGAATAGACTGTGTAGAGTATGGCTCTCATACTACATGAAGGGTGGTAAGATTGGTCTGTGATCTTGCCTTTTCCAAAGACTTTTATCTCAAGTGTGTATGAAGCATTAGGTTCAATCTGCATGTATTTGCAGAAAAATGTACATAATTTGGCATAAACTCAGAAATATTTGCATCTCATTGATTGTCCCTAGTTTCCAGTGAATCTTATTATACGGATGACATTCCAGGGCATTCACGCTGGAAATGACAGGCCGCAGTGGCAAACAGGGTAAAATGTCAGTTCCCGGCCAGGAGCTTTGTTTGGGTCACAAAGTCAGATGTGTGCCTATGACTCAGCCACCGGGAGATTTGGGTGCAGGTTAACCTATTTTGGTTCCTGGACGTAGAAACTACGTCCAGGAACCATGCGCACTCCCGGCCGCGGATTTGGTAGCCAGGCAATCAGTGTATCGGGCTATGGTGCCCGATCACTGATTCCTCTCCCCCGCTGAAAAAGCGACAGCTTCTCTCAGAAGCTGTGCTTTTTCTGGCTGTTCCCTCCCCGATGCGTCACTCTAAGCGTGTGTTACGCTTAGAGTGACGTCATGTAAACGAACTCATGGCCGCCATCTTGTGGCCAAAAAGTAATACAACTGAAAATAAAAAAAAAAATTAAAATTAACACACATTTTACATTATAAATCTATTGTTTACCTCCCACCCTCCCAAAACTACCCAAATAAAATGTTTACTATTAAAAAAAAAAAAAAAAAAAATATATAATACAAAAAAAACATGTAAATATTTACCTAAGGGTCTAAACTTTTTAAATATCAATGTGAAGATGAAATATTTCTATATTTTTTTTATTTTAAACTTGTAAATAGTGATAGATGCAAAATGGAAAAAATGCACCTTTATTTCCAAATAAAATATTGTCGCCATACATTGTGATAGGGACATAATTTTAACGGTGTAATAACCGGGACATATGGTCAAATGCAATACGTGAGTTTTAATTATGGAGGCATGTATTATTTTAAAACTATAATGGCTGAAAACTGAGAAATGAATTTTTCCGTTTTTTTTTTCTTCCTGTTAAAATGCATTTACAGTAAAGTGGCTCTTAGCAAAATGTACCCCCCAAAGAAAGCCTAATTGGTGGCGGAAAAAACAAGATATAGATCAGTTCATAGTGATAGTTATAGGCTAATGCCGGGAATACACGATGCGTTTTTGCGTTCGTTTTTGCCGTCGTTTTCGCTTTCGATAGATTCTACTCTCGATTCACTGCTCGATTCCCCTCTCGATTCCTTATCTTTTCTTATCAATTACATTCACTTGAATGAGGAGAATCGAAACGAAAGTAGAATCGACCAGATCCGACAGGTTGGAATTTATCTATCGAACCCATCTATCTAAAGTAAAAACTTAACGTGTATTCCCAGCATTATGAATGGGAGGTGAACATTTCTCACGTGAAAACGACGGAACGTGAATGGGTTAACGCTGTTAAACTGCTTATCCTGCTCATTCACAAGTCCTGGCGGATAATTACTATTTCCCCCTCCAGGCCGCCATGGATAGTGGTGGTAAGATGTAATTCGGTTCCAAGCTATTGCTGGTGGCTGAATTACACTTTTTGTAGTGATATGTGCTCCGTCTATTGACGGCATCCAAATACAGCCGTAATTCCTATTACGGCCTATGGTGGCGCTGTCTGCGCCCAAATCTCATGCTGTTTTCAGGGTTTGAATCAGATCCCATCTTAATATTGCTTTAAAATTGGTAGTGATTAAATGCCTTTTATATTGCATACTTTCAATCAACAAGATTGTTATATTGTAGAGGAGTAGTCTGAGTTGTCTGTATCCAAAACTGAGGGTGAATTGTGTACTGACTCCAGTGTCCATAAACTTCACAAACAAGTGTGTCTAAATGCCCCTGCTGAATTGGAGACATCGCCAAAGGCTATCTGATGGTTTTTTGGGTTTTTGGTTTTTTTTTTTCCCACTGTCCATGTAAACAAGATCTAATGGTTTGTTAATGGCAAATCTCTCACTTTATCCAACTAATCCTTTTACTGAGTCCTCTTGAAACAGTTGACCTCAAACTTCCTTATTATCTAGAGTGTATTTCTGCCCCCCCCCCCCCCATTGGGTTGAAATAAAGGGGAAATGAAAACTTGGGATGCTACGTAGCATAATACTGCCCCGCATCTGGAATATGGAATGCAGTTCTAGGCACCGCATTACATGAGACCTTGTAGTATTGAAGCAGGTTCAGAGACTAACAACAAACTGATCAGAAGCATGGTCTCGTTTACCAGGAAAAGTTGGATAAACTGGGCTTATTTAGACTGGAGAAAAGATGCCTTAAAGGAGTCATCAGGCAAGTTAATAGAAAATAAGTAGTACTTACCGGGGGCTTCCTCCAGCCCCAAACTCCCAGGACGTTCCTCGCCGCAACTCTGCCCGCAGCCGTTCACCGCAGGTCCGTCCTGCTCCCCGGAGATGACGGCAGAGCAACCTCCAGGTCGCTCTTTACTGCGCCTGCGCGAGTGGCGCTGTCAACATCCACGTGGGTCGGAGCGGACTGCGCAGGCGCAGAACTACTGCGCCTGCACAGTCCGCTCCGGCCCACGTGGCGGTGATTGACGGTGTCGCTCGTGCAGGCGCAGCATCCATATCCCTCTGTTTATGTTCCCTTTAAAGGAGATCTATTTAAAGTGTACCTGAGACAGAATTAATGGATTTATTTATACTTACCTGGGTGTTCCTCCAGCCCCATGAGGTGCTGGGCTTCCTTTGCCGTCCTCTCCAGCTGCTCCGTTCACTTGATATCCCCTCCGGTAATCTGGCTAGTTGCGGCCAGTCGTGCACTTCTGCACATGCGTGGCCCTACCGCATTCCCGTGAACGGGAAGGGCCTGCACAGTACTAGGCTGCACATGTGCAGAAAAGCAAAGGTGGCACATCAAGTGAATGGAGGGGATGGCAAGGGAGCCCACACACCTCATGGGGCTGGAGGAAGCCCCAAGTAAGTATAAATATAACGCTTAATCTTGTGGAACTTTTAGTCTTAGGCAAGTTCACAGTAGGATGTTTTTTAAATCTATGTAAACACATACAAATAAGTATGTTTCTTCCAGAGTAAAATTAGTCAAAAATTGCTTTTTCTCCCGTGTTGCTGTCACTAAAAGCAGATAGTAAAAATCTGACAGAACCAATAGGTTTTGGAGTAGTCCTTCGCTTCATGAGGGATTCTCAGCAAGGCTTTTAGGCTGCATTTCCACTTGTGCAGTGCAAATCGCCACGGTAAAAATTTGCATGCGGATGCGAATTTCGCATGCGGGTCTATGCGAATTCGCATGAAAATTCGCATACCCAATCCTCATGCGAATTTCCTATTAAATACATTGTATGCGATTCGCATAGCGGTATGCGAATTCTGATGGCTCTGCCATGTGAATTTTTTTCTGCACAGCAAAACGCAAAGGAATCCTGACAAGTGGAAACAATCCCATTCACTTGTATTGCTATGCAAATTTGCATGCGAAAAACGCATGCGAATTCGCGATAGTGGAAATGAGCCCTTATTCTATATAAAGACACTCTGCAAAGGATTTATACAATGATGCTGACAAGTTTTCCTGCTCGCTACACACTTTTTTTGGCAGTTGGACAGAGCAACTGCCATTCACGAAGTGCTATTGAAAATAAACAAAATCCTGAGGATCCCCCATGAGGAGATGGGCTAGTCCAAAACCTGTTGGTTCTGTCAGATTTCTACTACCTACTGTAAGTGACAGCAACATAGAAGAAAAGTAATGTATGGCTCATTTTACTCTGGAAGAAACCTACTTATCTATATGTGTTTACATGTAGTTTACTTTTTTTCTGCGCTAGTGGTCCTTTAGCATTACCACTCTTTTGTTGTGTTGGGTTGTAATCTTGCGATGCAACTTTACAACGCTATGTCCTTCTGTGAACTTAGGCTTGTGAAGTACCAGTGGACATGATCTGTGCATGAAGGTAAAGTTTTTGCCATCTACTGTATTTAGGAAAGGGTCCATAACCCATTCGCGTTCCGTCGTTTTCACTTGAGCAATGTTCACCTCCCATTCATTAGCCTATAACTTTATCACTACTTATCACAATGAACTGATCTATATCTTTTTTCCGTCACCAATTAGGCTTTCTTTCGGGGGGTACATTTTGCTAAGAGCCACTTTACTATAAATGCATTTTAACAGGAAGAATAAGGAACAAATTTCAGTTTTCAGCCATTATAGTTTTAAAATGCATGCCTCCATAATTAAAACTCACGTATTGTATTTGCCCATATGTCCCCGGTTATTACACCGTTAAAATGATGTCCCTATCACAATGTATGGCGACAATATTTTATTTGGAAATGTGCATTTTTTTCCGTTTTGCATCTATTACTATTTACAAGTTTAAAATTAAAAAAAAAAAAAATAGAAATATTTCATCTTTACATTGATATTTAAAAAGTTTAGACCCTTAGGTAAATATTTACTTTTTTTTATTTTTTTTATTTTTTTTATATTAAACATTTTATTTGGGTATTTTTGGGACGGTGGGATGTAAACCATTGTTTTATAATGTAAATGTGTGTTTAGTTTTATTTTTTTTTAGTTGTAGTTTAACTTTTTGGCCACAAGATGGCGACCATGAGTTTGTTTACCTGGCGTCACTCTAAGCGTAACATACGCTTAGAGAGATGCATGGGGGACGTTGCAGCCAGAAAAAGCGAAGCTTCTGAGAGAAGCTGTCGCTTTTTCAGCGGGGGCGAGGAATCCGTGATCGGGCACCATAGCCCAATTAACTGATTGCCTGGCTAACGAACCACGGGCCGGGAGCGCGCGCGATCGGCCGCGGGAGCGCGCATGGTTCCTGGACATAGTTTCTACGTCCAGGAACTAAAATAGGTTAGTGTACCAGAGACGGTTGTAAGTAAAGATTTTATACTCACCCGGGGGCTTCCTCCAGCTCCATAAGCACGTGTGAATCCTCCACCGTTCTCCCATGGTCTGCCATTCAGCCGCAATCACCCCAGTAACTGGTTCAGTCGCATCACTCTGGGTCTTCTGCGCATGCATGGGAGGTCCGTACATGCACAGAAGACCCCATCTGACGTGACTGGACCAGTTACTGGTGCTCATTGCAGGAGAAAAGTGAGGGACTCGCACGTGCTTATGAAGGTGGAGGGAGCTCCAGGTAAGTATAAAATCTTTACTTACAGCCATCTCTGGTTCCCTTTTTAAGCTCTTTTATTACAACAAGTAAATAGCAGCAGTGACAGACTACTGTTTTGGGCAGACAGGCCCTTTATTCACACTGCAGTAGCCATATAACATTGTGCATTTTTTTTAATCGTTACTGCATGCTGTTTTTTTTTTTTTTTTTTTTTTTTTTCTCCTCCGTTTTTTCTGTTGCTTGCATTCAGGGAAAATCGGAATTGCAGATTGGAATCTGAATCCCAAAACTGATTTGCAGTGTGCACACCCATATGCCACCCAATGAGCATACGATGTATGAAATGGCTACAATGGACACAGTCTAACAAAAATAAACCTCAGACAGATCAGTTTTTGGGTTAAAAACACATTTAATCGATACTAAAATGCAGAATACTGTATTTTGGTATATAAAACGCACCTAGGTTTAGGGCAAAAACCAAGGAAAAACTAAACCTAGTCATCCATGGTCCAGAAGCATCATGTATATTTTCCCCAAATTATTATGGACTTCTTATACCTAGTTTGCTCCTTCGCTTGTGTCGTCCTACGTGCCCTAGTTGGACCCCTGTGTCCTTGTCTGCCCTCCTGTCTCTTCCTCAGTTCCCCTTTTGCCCTCTTTGTCCCCTTCTGTGTCAATTGTCCTCCTCTCTTCTGCTTTGTACCCTCTCGCTGCCCGTGTATAGACCACACAAAGGGAAGGGTGGGAGAGCTAGACTCCCTTGATCATTGAAGAGTTGTTTTGGAAGCAGACAGTGATGATCACTTTACAAGTCCATGGCAGAATGCTTCTGTTGTGAGATCACTCAGTAAGTTTCTGGTGCAAATTGTCTCTCAAAACTGCACGCTGCAATCTTGTCTTTAGTTCTTGCCTCGCAGCTAGAAATTTTGTATGCCGTGTGTATTTACCCTTAAAGGGATACTGTAGGGGGGTCGGGGGAAAATGAGTTGAACTTACCCGGGGCTTCTAATGGTCCCCCGCAGATATCCTGTGTTGGCGCAGCCACTCACCGATGCTCCGGCCCCGCCTCCAGTTCACTTCTGGAATTTCTGACTTTAAAGTCTGAAAACCACTGCGCCTGCATTGCCGTGTCCTCGATCCTGCTGATGTCACCAAGAGCGCACAGCGCAGGCCCAGTATGGTCTGTGTCTGCACAGTACACTCCTGGTGACATCAGCGGGAGTGAGGACATGGCAATGCAGGCGCAGTGGTTTTCTGACTTTAAAGTAAGAAATTCCAGAAGTGAACTGGAGGCGGGGCCGGAGCATCGGTGAGTGGCTGCGCCAACACAGGATGTCTGCGGGGGACCATTAGAAGCCCCGGGTAAGTTCAACTCCTTTTCCCCTAAGCCCCATGCACGCTCAACGGCGGTCTTTTATGCAGCACAATTGTTGAACAACTTTTGTTGTGAAACAAGTTGAAACAGCTAAAGTATTTTGCTATTGTTCATAAAGCTGATTAGACTGATCAGAAATAAATCCAACTGTTGGATTGACTTCTAATCAGTCTTATCTGCTTTTTTTTGAACAACAAAAGTTGTTCAATTGTGCTGCATAAAAGACCGCTGTTGAGAGTGTGTATGGGGCTTTAGGGAAACCTTCAGTAACAATACGCCAATGTTTGTGACTGTGTTTGCAGTGTTGTGTATCTCTATCACGAGGTTCCTTATTCGCCTGCCATAGTGGAGCTGCCTGCACTTTTATCTACTTAAGCTGGCAACCAAATTTAAGACAGTGGTGTCAGGTTGAGTGCAAACTGGGCAGTGCGTGAAAGGTCGCGTTTTTTGTCATGTGCGTTTTTGCATTTTTATTGCGTTTAACATGCATTTTTCTGTGCATTTGTGTTTTTCTTCCCGCACATACTTTTTTTTTTTTTTTTTTTGTTTGTTTTTTGCATCTAGAAACGCAATACATTGACTTTCATTATGTGTGGGGTGTTAAATATGTAACAAAACCAGTGTTTTAAAAACTCATATTAAAAAACCGCATACACAAGTATTTTCATGCGTCCTATTGACTTAACATTATACGCGTGAACGCTGCGTTTTTTTAATGTAACGAGCGTTTCTGCCTAGTGTGTTCCCTGCTTTGTTTGTGTCTTAGCCATGTGTGCTAAACATTTTTTTTTTTTTTTTTTTGTTCTCCATTCATAGTAGATTGGCTGAAGGGAAGGTCAATAAGATGCTCATAATTCTGAGTTGATGTTTTTATGCAGCATTGAAATGGACCAGTCATGGTGCATACAATTTTCATTAACTTTTTATAAGGATCTAATTGGTCATGCCTAGGCTTTATTCATCGATGGTTTAGAAAAAGTACTGGAATCGTGTGTGTGTGTGTGTGTGTGTGTGTGTGTGTGTGTGTTATATATAATATATAATTTTTATTTTATTTTTTTCATTTTGGGGATGGGAGGTTTTTGTTTTTCCCATTGCAGGTGAATTTCTCACGCCTGTCATGACAGTTATTGAATTTGGGAAGTTTTATAGTGGAGAAAGCCATATGTAAAGTTTGAAGGGCGTGTGTGGTGAAATCTAACCGGGCTCATTCACACTACAGAGCGCGTGGACTAATGCGATTTCGTGCATGCGCTGCCAACGCACAGTGATCGCACGGAATGCATGTTGTGGTGCACTAAAGCGTAGACTTCAACAGCTGTACTCATCAGGGAAACGTATGTGTCATGCGTTAAATTGTTCCTAGATGCATGGGAACGCACACCTGTAGTGTGAATGGTACCATGGAAGTCTATGGACTTTCATGTTGCCATATGAATCTTACGCTGTGCGTTGCGTCAAAACTGACAGCGCAGCACAGTGTGAGAATGAGCCCTTAGTATTATGTATACAAGTGCTCTGATGTCTGCCAAACCCAGATTTGTCAGACTGCCAGATGGTAAAATGTGAATCACGTCTAACAAGTCTAACAGCAGCTTCACACCAGTCCAGACAAAGCTACCTCTGGCGCACGTACTCATGCTATCGAGAAAAAAATTTAACCTTTTCACTCTATTTTTTGCAAGTCAAATTCTAGTGGATGTTTAAAAAGAAGAAAAAATCATGAACTTTGGGTATTTTAGCGTACAATATTTTTATTTTTCTATTAGGCTAATACATCTCATTTTTAGCATGTACACTTTATAGTTCAGAAAAGTAAAATATCAGCGGTGGGTTTAGGGTTCTAGGCCACTGGCTGTGCCCCACCCCCTGTAACGTGCACATAGACACGACCCACGCACGCACAGGACCAATGCATATGCTCCTTCCATGCCAGTCTACGACTACTGGACGAAATCCGCCTGTGTGCTGCGCATACACGCCAGGTACAATAGTCGCACAGAGCGACACAGGATGAATCTATATAATTTTCACATTTTTGTATCTTTTATTGCATATTTTCATGAGACAACATTGAGGGCATGACACTTTGGTACAATGCAAAGTACTTGGTGTACAGTGTAGTCCTATGTCCATTGAAGGGAGAAGAGCTAAATGACGGCAATAAATCAGGATGACTAAATAGGGATGGTAGAATCCCTAAGCAAGTTAAACTGGGGACCTTGCTGTCCCTTAAAGGGAACCTAAAGTGAACATAAGAAAAGAAGAAGAAAAATTCTCCTGGGGCTTCTACCAGCCCCCTGCAGCTGCCCTGTGCCCCCGCCTTCATGGAACAATCCTCCAGGCCCCCGCAGATCCAGTCACTTGCATCCTCGATCGCGCTCCTATCGCTGGGAGCGTCCTGCACTGAAATCAAAAAACACGCTCTCACTGTGTGTGTGTGTGTGTGTGTGTGTATAGCACTGACAGATTGCTAGGGCTTAGGGCTAGTTTAGACGGACGACAGGGGGCGTTCAGGCGGCTGGGAAGCCGCGGCGTCATGTGACGTCTAGTTCGGGGGCGGCGGTACGGCGATTGTCAGCTTCGTGTCGCGATCAGCGTCTATCGTCCCTGCAGACATGAAGCTGTGGCGGCTAGCCGGCCCTGGACGCTGCATGCTGCTTCTAGGGCCGGCCGAAACGTTGCGTGGGATCGGAACAACGCGTTTGTGCAATCGACGGCGATGCTAATCGCTCCCATAGCTAACGAGTCCCGAACGCTTGCCGGTAAACGCTGCCAAGTGTCCGTGTGAACCAGCCCTAATAAGTGGGGGATCAAATGAATTTACCTATGATGCCAATGGTCACTTATGTAAGTGTCTCGCTGGGTAGCATAGTGGATAGTACTCTTGCCTTGCAGCGCTTGTTCTTCGGTTCAAATCCCATCCAGGGCACTATCTGCACAGAGTTTGTATGTTCTCCCCATGTCCATGTGGGTTTCCTCCGGGCACTCCGGTTTTCTCCCACATCAAAAGCATACAGATGCGTTCCTAGACTACTATACATATGTATGACTATGGTAGGGATTAGATTGTGAACTCCTCTGAGGGACCGTTAAATGACAAGACAAAATACTCTGTACAGTGCTGTGAAATATGTCAGAGCTATATTAAAAAACTAACTTGTGAACTTGTCATGTGCAGCAAACACTCTGATGCTGTACAAAAACCATTACCCTACTGGACTTAACTCATCTACTCACATTTTAAATGTATTACTGTAACCAATCATGCTTTATTGACAGATTTTCTGAATATTATTAGATGTTCATTGATCGGCTCTATTGGTGCCAGTAAATCACTTGCAGGTTTAGTCAGTGATACTCAGCTGAAAATATTGACTCATGTTAGGGCTGGTTCAGACTGCAACTGCTTTTAGTAAACGCGTGTGATTTTTTTAACCTCCCTGGCGGTCTATTAAAAACGTAAACATTTTTTTTAAATCATGTAGCTAGCCTAGCGCTAGTTCAGAGCGGGATTTCCTGTTTGGCTTCCCCGTCGCCATGGCGACGATCGGGATGACGTCATCCACATCATGGCATCTGGGGGAGTCCCGATCCACCCCTTAGCGCAGCCTGGTGGTGATTGGCCAGGCAGCGCAAGGGGTCTGTGGGGGGGCCTCTAACGCAGCAAATCGGCGCGGAGTGGCGACGATCGGCTTGTACACGCAGCTAGCGAAGTGCTAGCTGCGTTTAACAAAGCAAAAAGTGTGCAAATTGGCCCACCTGGGGCTGAGAAATCCTCCGGCTTACCGCTGAGGTTAAAAGCTCTCACTAATGTATTTGCTGTGTGTTCTTACTTGAGCCATGCGATTTTTATAAAAATCACCAATAGCATTGCATTAGCAAGAGCTTTTCAAATTGCTTATAGTGACCACAAGCCAAAGCTTTGGTACAAAATGAGATGCTTACCTGAAGGAAGCTTCAATCACATTGAGGCTTTGCTCGGTGCACCAATGTCCCCAGTGCTGAGTGCAGCTCCCCTCCAGTTTTGGGCCATGCTCCTCCTCTGTTAGTAGCATGGCCGCTCATGCACAGTAGCACGGAGCTGCTCGTACTTTAGCTGTAGACAGACTGAGTGCTCTGAGAGCTTTTGACATTCAAAGCTTCCATTGGCATGCATTAGAATCGCAGTAAAATTGCAGCATTCGTTTCTTGGGTTTTTTTCCCCAAAGAATCGTGATTGATGCAATTATAGTGCAAGTCAATGGGAGTGGTGTTTTTTTTTTTTTTTAAATATGCTCTGATGGTCAGCCTCTCAGCATTCATAATGTGTCTACAGTCTTATAGAGGGCTTCTGTACAACAAATGAATCACTGAACCTGCCAACCGCTACTAGCAGCAGCATTTGCTGTCACGAGCCGTAACTGAGGGATAATTCACTTTTTCTCCTAAGATATTCTCTCTCCCCCACCTGCCCCCCCCCACCCCCACTGCAAGGTGCGGAAAACTGGTTAAAGAGAAGATGAAAAATAATCTGTTAGGAGAAACCTCAGGAGAAAAAGTGAAATGAATAAGGGCCACGGGCCTATATACACTTAACTTTTTCTCCTGAGTTTCTAACTTGTCAAAATGCCCTTTAAATCTCCAACAAGCAAGAATAGAATGTTTTTGATAGTAGTGTACACACACACGCATGCTGAACCATCTGTCTGTTTTCACTGTCTGGACATTGGTGGTTGTGCATTTTGATATTGGAGAATGTTTGTTTGGTTTTTTTTCTGCATAAAAACTGCCATGTATCATTCTCCTATAGAAATATATATTTTCTTATGATTTGATGAAATTGACAAAGATGCTATGGGCCAAGAACTTCAATACCCACAAACCATTATCTAAACCATTATGAAAAATCGGATATTTTTTTTTTCTATTCCTCCAGTCATCAGTATGTTCAACGATCGTTCAGCTTCTTGGACAGAATGAAGTGGATCATCATCAAAAACAGGTCGTCATGTTGAGTCAGGACAGTTTTTACCGGATTCTGACTCCAGAGCAAAAGAGCAGAGCACTCAAGGGGCAATTTAACTTTGACCACCCAGGTAAGTCTACTTAAACAAATTTTCGCTTGTTAGCATGACTTGCCTTATTCACAAAATTCAGGGTGTGTGCCTATGCAGATATTAATTCAGACTTAAAGAGGAACTGTAACATGAAAAGATCCCCTGGGGGGTACTCACCTCGGGTGGGGGAAGCCTCCGGATCCTAATGAGGCTTCCCACGCCGTCCTCCATCCGTCAGGGGTCTCGCTGCAGCCCTCCGTGGAGTCCGGGCAGCAGTGACGTCAATATTTACCTTCCTGGCTCCTGCGCAGGCGCTCTGTCGGCTCCGAACTACACGGAAATACCCGATCGCCGTCGGATCTTCTCTACTGCGCAGGCGCAAGTTTCCTGCGCCTGCGCAGTAGAGCGGACCCGAATGAGATCGGGTATTTCCGTGTAGTTCGTAACGGAAAGCCGCCACAGCGCCCCCGCTGGAGCCAGCAAAGGTAAATATTGAACTGACAGTCGGCACAGTCGCCGGCTGTTCGGAGGGCTGCGGCGAGACCCCCGTGGGACAGAGGACGGCGTGGGAAGCCTCATTAGGATCCGGAGGCTTCCCCCACCCAAGGTGAGTACCCCCCAGGGGATCTTTTTAATGTTACAGAGTCTCTTTAAGCAGTATGGAATTGATAGTGCATTTGATTTGCCCATTTACAAGGTACATACAATCTGCATTAAATGCGCACCCAAGACCTAATTATCTCATTGAGTATCTGTAGCAGTGACCAACAGAAAGCATCTAGAAAAGCTGGTGTGTTGTCTGATTGGGCCTCCTTATCATTTCAGACTACGTGTTGTCCTGTTTTCTGTTTGAGAAGAATTGATATTACCTTCTGTATGTATTAAAGGCAGGTTGCTGAGGTATGTATCAGGGATAGAGGTAATAAAAAGCCCTGAATAGTTAGGGATTAAAATATCAAGTTCATTAAAGCTTTGTGTCTCTATCAGAAAAAAAAATCTATCTAGTAGATGGCATACAGAGTAATATTGCTATCTTTTCTGATGCAAATTATGAAGCCTAATCGGGATAATGCGAACACTTCCAATCCAGCGCTGGAGACTTGGGTGCAGTCGGCGCCACAATAGACCGTAATGGATATTACAGCTATAGCGGCGCGCAGTGAGTAACTTCAGTGCCGTCAGAAGACGGAACTGAAGTGCCTTATAAAACACTATAATTCGGCCGCCAGCAATTGCTGGAAGCCAAATTTCATTCCCCACTATCCACGTCAACCTAGTGGGGAAATAGTATTTAACGTCGCCGGGAACTTGTGCAGGAGCAGGATAAGCCATACCTGCTGTATCCTGAGTCTCCCGGCAACGATTCCTCTCGTATGCGGATAGTGGCCTTTTCCAACAGAATTTTGACAGCGTGGCCATATGTGCAGTCAGATGGAATTTATGTATTATTATTAATTTATAAAGCGCCAACATAATAATCTGTGGCGCTGTAAAAAGTAAGAAACGAACATGGGGTACATAATAATACAGACAATAGTGTACACCAATATACAAAATACATAATTGGTGACAAAATACAGAATCAATACAAAATGCAGAACTGGTAATGGTGGTGACAAAAGTAACATGAATAAAATGTATAATGAATTCCAAGACACAAATGAGGCAGAGAGCCCTGCTCTTAGAGCTTACAATCTAAAGCCCCATCTACACCATACAATTTTTTTTTTTTTTTTTTTGTGCGATTTGATTAATCGATTCAATTAAATCCAACATGTCCGATCGGGATTTGATCGGTAGTGTGATCGATTTGCCATGGTTTTGCAATGACATTCAACCACACAATCAAATCGAATCCCGATCGGACATGTCTGATTTACAGTGGGTTGCAAAAGTATTCGGTCCCCTTGAAGTTTTCCACATTTTGTCACATTACTGCCACAAACATGCATCAATTTTATTGGAATTCCACGTGAAAGACCAATACAAAGTGGTGTACATGTGAGAAGTGGATCGAAAATCATACATCATTCCAAACCTTTTTTACAAATAACTGCAAAGTAGAGTGTGCAATATTATTCGGCCCCCCTGAGTCAATACTTTGTAGAACCACCTTTTGCTGCAATTACAGCTGCCAGTCTTTTAGGGTATGTCTCTACCAGCTTTGCACATACCAGCTTTGCACATCTAGAGACTGAAATCCTTGCCCATTCTTCTTTGCAAAACAGCTCCAGCTCAGTCAGATTAGATGGACAGCGTTTGTGAACAGCAGTTTTTTAGATCTTGCCACAGATTCTCGATTGGCTTTAGATCTGGACATTGGGCCATTCTAACACATAGATATGTTTTGTTTTTAAACCATTCCATTGTTGCCCTGGCTTTGTTTAGGGTCCTTGTCCTGCTGGAAGGTGAACATCCGCCCCAGTCTCAAGTCTTTTGCAGTCTCCAAGAGGTTTTCTTCCAAGTTTGCCCTGTATTTGGCTCCATCCATCTTCCCATCAACTCTGACCAGCTTCCCTGTTACTGCTGAAGAGCATGATGCCCTGCGGGGGGAGCATGATGCTGCCACCACCATGTTTGACAGTGGGGATGGTGTGTTCAGAGTGATGTGCAGTGTTAGTTTTCTGCCACACATAGCGTTTTGCATTTTGGCCAAAACATTCCATTTTGGTCTCATCTGACCAGAGCACCTTCTTCCACATGGTTGCTGTGTCCCCCACATGGCTTGTGGCAAACTGCAAACGGGACTTCTTATGCTTTCTGTTAACAATGCCTTTCCTGCCATTCTTCCATAAAGGCCAACTTTGTACAGTGCATGACTAATAGTTGTCCTATGGACAGAGTCTCCCACCTGAGCTGTAGATCTCTGCAGCTCGTCCAGAGTCACCATGGGCCTCTTGACTGCATTTCTGATCAGCGCTCTCCTTGTTCGGCCTGTGAGTTTAGGTAGATGGCCTTGTCTTGGTAGGTTTACAGTTGTGCCATACTCCTTCCATTTCTGAATGATTGCTTGAACAGTGCTCCGTGAGATGTTCAAGCCTTTGGAAATCTTTTTGTAGCCTAAGCCTGCTTTAAATTTCTCAATAACTTGATCCCTGACCTGTCTTGTGTGTTCTTTGGACTTCACGGTGTTGTTGCTCCCAATATTCTTAGACAACCTCTGAGGCCCTCACAGAGCAGCTGTATTTGTACTGACATTAGATTACACACAGGTGCACTCTGTTTAGTCATTAGCACTCATCAGGCAATGTCTATAGGCAACTGACTGCACTCAGATCAAAGGGGGCCGAATAATTATGCACACACCACTTTGCAGTTATTTGTAAAAAAATGTTTGGAATCATGTGTACACCACTTTGTGTTGGTCTTTCATGTGGAATTCCAATAAAATTGATTCATGTTTGTGGCAGTAATATGACAAAATGTGGGAAACTTCAAGGGGGCCGAATACTTTTGCAACCCACTGTAATTGAATCGATTAATCGAATCGCACAAAAAAATTGTATGGTGTAGATGGGGCTTAAAGGAATATGGGAGGAAACGAGAGGCAGGGAAGTATACAATAAACATACCCAGAGGTAGTGTGTTTTAGGATATCTAGTAGAAGTGCAGATCTGAGATTGCGATTGGGTTGGTATCTGGAGACTAGTGAGATGTACAGTGGAGAGAGATTGTGGAGAGCTTTGTAGGTTAGGGTTAAGGCCCCGTTGACATTACAAACGCGGATGGCCATGCGTGCGGAACGCAACGCATGCGAATGCACGCCATCCGTGTTTGTATGCGTTGCGTGGCTGATCCCATCATTGACAAGTGAATGGGACAGCCACGCGTTTTTGCAAAAAAATGCGTGCAGCATGCGTTCCCGGACCGCATGCAGTGTGAACATCAGACAGTGCACTGTCTGATGTCGTGCGTGTCGGCCCCCCGCACGCGTTTCCAAAACGCGGCTGGAAATGCGTGCAGTGTGAACAGGGCCTTAGTTTGAACTAGATCCTCTGGTTAATTGGTAGCCAATGAAAAAAGCTTGATAGAGGGGCTGCAGAGGAGTGAGGAGAAAGAGGAGACAAGCAGTCGAGTTCAGTACAGATTGGAGCCTTGCCAAAAAGTAGTATGTTACAATAGTTCAGAGGAGATATTATAAGAGCATGTATTAACATTTGTGTTGAGTTGTGGCCTGACTGAGAAAAGATCGGATGCGAGAGTTGTTTTTGAGTTAGAGCTGACAGGAGCAGGTTAGGGAGTGAATGTGAGGAATAAAGGGGAGAAAGGAGACAAATATTGCCCCTAAGCACTGTGCTTTGGTAACGGAAGTTATGGGAGTGTTAACATTGTTTCATGCAGAGTGGTGGACGGACTGTGGTAAAAATTAGTTTACATTTATCTTAAAATTTAATGAGTAAAACCAAAGTCATGCACCTTGGACGTGGCAATGGTGTAGAGCATCCATAAAGGGCATAAAGCTGGGAACATCCAGACTAGGAGAAGGCTTAGGGAAGACTGATAACTGATATTCATAACAAAAGTTAAAGGTACCTAAACCAAAAATAACTTTCTAACCTAAACACATGAGCAAGTAGCCTACCTTCCGTTATGCCTATTGATCATGTTTTTGCCACTCCTTAGTGGCTGTAATGCAGACTTGTCATTTTGTATGCGTCATCAAAGATGGCGCCTGGACCGCTGAGTGGCTGTCAGAGCGAAAATCTTCTTCTACGAGGAGCTCGTGCACAGTTCCACTTCAGTGCACGAGCGTCTTTCTGTCGGGCTCATGGCTGTGCGGTGGGACTGTGGGCGCATGCGCATTGCTTAGAAAGGGCCGGCTGTGTTTCTCGTGGAACGCTGCAGGCATTCCATGTAATCTGTCGGGCAATCACAGAAGAATGCGTGCGGTAATGGCCACGCACAGTCACTGGTAGATGCTCACGTGAGTGCACACGTGACATGAGATGTGAAGCATGCGCACTAAAACAAGCTGCGCGTGTACCTCATTAGAGGAAAACGCGATCGGCGCTAAAACCCAGAGAGGTCTTGGCAAAATTGAGTGGCTGACTCCTCGACTGGCCAGTTGATGGGGAGCCACAGAGGCAATTGGAGAGGATGGTGGGCAAAACTAAAAGTGCAGACACTGAGGTAAGTGCCTGCTTTACTTAAAAAAAAAAGAAAGAAAAAAAAATGTATTGACATATTTTTGCATAAAACCATTGGCTTAGGTTTCCTTTTAAGCAACTGTATTCCATACCAAGCAGCAACACTAAAGCAAATACAATTCTGGGATACATAAAACTGGAAATAAAATCATGAGAAGCTAGTATTACTACTACCTCTGTATAAATCATGAGGCCACATCAGGAGTATGGGATACACTTTTGGGCACCACACTATAGGAAGACATAGACTTATGCTACGTACACACATGCGACAACGATCGTTCGTTGTCAACGACGAACGATCTTTTAATTGACGAAAGAACGAGCGAAGTAAAGTTAGTTGTAAAAAGTGTGTAACGATCACATTAGAACGAACGTTACACCACGTAAAAGCACTTAATGCGCCTGCGCATAAAATTGTAAAGTTCCTTGGAGAAAAAGTGAAATGCGCATGTCCAGCCTGGTACGAACGATCGTTTCCAACGATGTACCACTTTTGCTAACGATCGTCGGTGGTAAAAATCTGCCAAGACAGAACTTTGTTTTGTAGCGATTTGCCTCGTTCGTCGTTTGCCTTAATAGTCGTTGGTTCGTTTTTTGTAACGATCGTCGTTGGTAAAGATCAGGGAACGATCGTTACAAACGACTATAGTCGCATGTGTGTACGCACCTTCACTAACAAACAGACACAGAACATTTATATTGCGCTTTTCTCCTGGCGGACTCAAAGCGCCAGAGCTGCAGCTACTAGGACGCGCTCTATAGGCAGTAGCAGTGTTAGGGAGACTTGCCAAAGGCCTCCTACTGAATAGGTGCTGGCTTACTGAACAGGCAGAGCCGAGATTCGAACCCAGGTCTCCTGTGTCAGAGGCAGAGCTCTTAACCATTACACCATGTAGTCACTACTAGAACAGGTACAGAGACAAGTAACAAATTAATTGGGGATGGAAGGTCTTGCTTGCTAAGAGGATGGATAAAATAGGCTTATTTAGTGTGTGTGTGTGTGTTGGCTCTGGCTCTGTCGCCGGAGACTGCACGGCCCTGGCCATGTGTGTCCTCGTTCATGCTTCCATGGTCGGGAGCATCCAGTACAAGAATCTCCACTGCGCCTGCGCAGGATGCGATGAGGCGTGAGGACAGGGCCGTGCCGGAACCAGTCTATGAAAATGAAAGTTGCGGCGAGGGACCCAAGGCCAGTAGTGCCCCCCCCCCCCCCCCCTTTAAAAAGTTTCCCTTTAAAAAAAATTTTGCTCGAGGTTTGTGCACATCTTACTTAGCTTGAAGGGTTTCACCTGAAACAGCAGTGCTGTCACTGCTTCTGGGATAGCCATATTGAGTGCCAGTTTCACTTTTTGTGTGTACAGCAGTGTGTTCTGACCACACTGGTGCATCCATTTCTGTGCACAACACAGTACTGTCATAGTCAAAATAATTGAATGGTCAGTGTTGCAAAGCCTGTGGTGTTTCTGTAAAACTCATAGCTCCCTACAATGTGTGGCAATGAAAGGGTGTACCTGGGCCCTAAGAGGTGCTTGTTTTGGCAATGCTCTTTGGATTCATGTCTTTGTAAATCTCTATATTAAAACAAAAAACCTGGAGCTGTGTCTCCGTATTTGACATGGTCTATGATCAGCTTACCTTGTCTGTCTTGCTATTTCAGATGCCTTTGACAATGAACTCATTTTAAAGACTCTTCGAGAAATTATGGAAGGGAAGACTGTACAGATTCCTGTATATGATTTTGTTTCACACTCCAGGTAATTTAAAGGATTGCATAAATAAGCCCTGTGCAAGTTAAACCCAAAATTAAAGACAAAAACCAGGCTGACTAGTTAAAGGAAACAACCGTTAAAAGCAGATCTACTTACCTGGGGCTTCTTCCAGCTCCTGGCAGCTTTGTGTCCTTCACCACAGCTCTGCTCCCAGCTGGGGACCCGGGGGCACCTCCATTGCAGCAGCCAACCTGGCGTGGCCGTGTTGCTTGCAATTGCGCTCACGTAGCCGTAGATCTATTTTTATGAACCCTGGATGTTTCCTTTAAGCACTGTTCACTCCATCCTTCTGCTATTTTTCATAGGTAACCGTGTGGGTGTTCTTCTTCCCTTCCAGGAGCCCTTCAGTCTTTGGCTAATAGTGCAGGTTGCAGGGAAGGAAGCTGCACGCCCCACTGCCTATGAAAAATTGCAGGTATGATGGGAGATGGTCAGTGAGATGCTAATAATTCTGGCTTGCATGCAAATTGTATGCAGAATGGATTTGGGCCAATCATTCAATTTGCAGAAAGCTGGAATTGGCACCCTGTTGACCATCTCTAGTATCAATGAGCAATGCTGGGCACTAGCCCTGCAGTGTGAGTTTGCTTGTTTTTATTTGGGTCCAGATGGACTTTAACGTACTCGCCATAGCCAGTATCGGCATGTTTGCATTTTAAAATAAAATCAGTAATGAAATGTATATTTTATTATTCCAAACCTCACATTTAAATGGCCGCTTTCAAACTACGGTTAGTTCTCCTCTCCTTCAGTATGTTTGCTCAACTAGTTTAAGTATTAAAACAAGACTTGTGGATTTAACTAAATGGCCAGTAAGATTGCCTATCCTATTATGCTGTCAGATTTGTAGCTCTGTGATAGAAACTTCTAGAAGGCAACATTATGCATTGGATGATCTGTATTTATCAGGCCCATATGTTTCTACTTTTCTAAACAGTTGTAGTACGTGATAAAATCCGCGTTCATTATAGGTGCAGAAAACCCCCAGGTCTATTATGACTGCATTTTGAATTGGACAAGTTGCAGCTTGATTCCTGCTGCTTAGGCAGCATTTTAGGAAAGATACTGTTCTCTGCGCGCTTTGGTTGGCGGAGAGAAAGCGGTAAGATGTCTAGAAAGCAGCATTACATAGAAAACAGGTATCCCCACCCCCTCTTCTTAAAGTGAATGGGAATGGATATGTAAAAAAAATAAGCCAGATACTTAAAGAGAACCCCAGGTGTGTTTAAAGAATGTTATCTGCATACAGAGGCTGGATCTGCCTATACAGCCCAGCTTCTGTTGCTATCCCAAACCCCACTAAGGTGCCCCTGCACTCTGCAATCCCTCATAAATCACAGCTGTGCTGTGAGGCTGTGTTTACATCTGTAGTGTCAGTCTCAGCTGCTCCCCCGCCTCCTGCATAGCTCCGGTCCCTGCCCCCGTCCCTTCCCTTCCCTCCAATCAGCAGGGAGGGAATGGATGCAGGCGGGGACTGGAGTTCTGCAGGAGGCAGGGAGAGCAGCAGACTGACACTATAGAGATAAACACAGCCAGCTCTGACAAGCTGTCAGCAGCGTGGCTGTGATTTATGAGGGATTGCAGAGTGCAGGGGGACCTTAGGGGGGTTTGGGATAGCAACAGAGGCTGGGCTGTATAGGCATATCCAGCCTCTGTATGCAGATAATAATCTTCAAACCCACCTCGGGTTCTCTTTAACCTCCTGAGCGGCCGAAGGCTGCCGCTCAGGCCCTGCTGGGCCGATTTTCCTCAAATAAAAAGCAGCACACGCAGCCGGCACTTTGCCAGCCGCGTGTGCTGCCTGATCGCCGCCGCTCTGCGGCGATCCGCCGCGAGCAGCGGCGAAAAAGGGTCCCCCCAGCCGCCCGAGCCCTACGCAGCCGGACCAATCAGTTCCGGCCAGCGCTAAGGGCTGGATCGGAGTCGGCTGACGTCCATGACGTCACTCCGCTCGTCGCCATGGCGACGAGGAAAGCCAAACAAGGAAGGCTGCTCATTGCAGCCTTCCTTGTTACTTATGCTTGCCGGAGGCGATCAGAAGAACGCCTCCGGAGCGCCCTCTAGTGGGCTTTCATGCAGCCAACTTTCAGTTGGCTGCATGAAATAGATTTTTTTTTATTAAAAAAAAAACCCTCCCGCAGCCTCCCTGGCGATCTCAATAGAACGCCGGGGAGGTTAAGGATAGGGAAGGCTCTGAGTCCTATAGAGCCTTCCCCACTCCTCTCTGTCACCGTTCCAGCGCTGGCTCCCTTGTAACAGTATTCAACCAATTTGGTCAAATACTGCTCTCTGCTGCCAAAGGGAGGCTTCAGAAGTCTTCAGGAGCCCAAGTGCTCCCGCAGACTGGTCCGCTCCATGCTGCGCACGCGTGAGTGCCCTCTTGTGCACTATGGAGCTGCTTGTCTTCAGGAGTACTCGGCTACCGAAGACTTCTGAAGTCTCCCGCAGTGGGGAATTCAAACGGAAGAGCTGCCGCTGCAACAAGGGGAGATGGAAGGCTCTATACTTACCCAGGTAAGTATCTGGTTTTTATTTTTTTACACATCGATTCAATTTTTTTCTGTTGCTCAAGGACCCTTTAAGTTACAACTCACCAAAATGTCAGAATAAAGGTCTTGTAGACAACCCGCGCATAATAAAACTAGAACACAAAATTGTTGAAGTAATTAAATTTATGAATAAACTTAGTAAATAGTAACTGTACAAATAAGGCACCAGACTATACAGTATGTACATATATACCAAATACACCTCCCGCGTGAGGTATATTTTGAAACTGGGATTGGCACAGAGGATGACCTCACAATCTGGGCAGTAGAACCAGGATTCCTTTCATACATTTTTCCCTTTGCTATCAGTCTTAGGCGGCAGGCAGAGAGTAGTCAAAAGCCAGGCAAAAATCTATAACAGTGAAGCTATGTACTCACGTCACAATTTTGCAGACAACCTATGATTTTTGAGTACCAAACCGTCGTTTCTGCGTTGTGGATACAGGCACACGACCACGTGAACGTTGTGCTGCAATAATGACCGTGACGGATCAAATTGCTAAGATCCCCGTTGACTTCCACGTAAAGTACCTTGATCGCTCGAAATCTCGTTCGCTCCCAACGAATGATGTCTCGTATACCCACCGGAAGGAAGAAGTGTCCCTGATGACCGTTGTCAAGGGGACTTCACAGGACCCGCCGGGTGGGGAGTATGGAGAGTAAGGCAGATCAGCAGAAACACTTCAGAAGCAGACGGGAACCAAATGGCTATATTGTTAAAGGGAACCTTAACTGGCGGGTAAAAAAAAACTCACTTACCTGGGGGCTTTCCCAAGCCTCCCGCAGCCGTCCTGTGCCCGCGCCGGTCCTTCGGTGCCCTCCGGTCTCCCTCCGCGGCTAAGTTTCGTTTTCAGCGTCCTCTTCTTCCGCATTCCCCGTCGTAAAGAGCCGTAAAGCGCGTCCGCATGACGCAAACGCGTCATGCGGACGCGCTTTACAGCTCTTTACGACGGGGAATACGGAAGAGGACGCTTTGCCCGAGGACGAAAACGAAACTTAGCCGCGGAGGGAGACCGGAGGGCACCGAAGGACCGGCGCGGGCACAGGACGGCTGCGGGAGGCTTGGGAAAGCCCCCAGGTAAGTGAATTATTTTTTTTTACCCGCCAGTTAAGGTTCCCTTTAAGCTCATTTGAAAGCACAGGATGTTATAAGCCATGGCTGTCATGTGACACAGGGGAGAGATCAAATTACAATTTGTGATTAGAGACAAATGAGGAATTAAGACAGGCTAAACTCTCTATATACATACTGGCTGCATTTCTCTGTTTTCCTTTTGTCTAGTGAAGGGGTCCAGATGGGGGATTAGACAGGCTAAACTGCCTATATGTGTGCAGGCTTAGGCTGCACTTCTCGTTTTCCTTCTTTCCTGTGCTTGAGTTCGGGTCCACTTTCATTACGGCGCCGCCCCGATGACATCATGCCGCTTCATACTGCCGCTGATTGGTCACCGGGATCCACAGGAAGAGGGGAGATGGGTATGCCGGTGGCCTGCAAGAGAGCCCTAGAGTCCTGCTAATTTAGCTAGCCTGAGCGTTGCTTACGCTCGGGCTTACCTCTTCCAGCATCTAAACTTTAGCCTGAGCTACGCTCTGGAATACCGCCAGGGGGTTAAAGAGAACCAAAGCTGGATCTAAAAGCAAAAAAAAGCTTATCCGATCTGGGGGGTTTGTCGGATCAGGTACGTCCATTACCTCCTATCTCCGCCGCTCCTGTAATCCATTAGTTCCGCTTTTGTAACCTTTGGGGTCACAATGGTACAGAAGCAGATTCTGTGCTCTCCTGCGAGAGCACAGCACTGATTGACGCGAAGGAGGCGGGGAACAAGCAGCGGCAAGCCAGATAGAATGCTCTGATAGGTGGGAAGGGACATTACGCAGGAGTTTATATTCTGCAGAGGGACTCCCCTTCCCTGTTTGCCAACATCTCAATGTCAGTAAATAATTGGGGGGGGGGGGGCTAGCAGGGTGCAGAGGACACGGAGAGCGGCAAGCAGGACACAGGTATGTCCTTCAGATGGTAACATGCCTGTGCGTCCCTCCTCCTTCCCAGTGATGGATAGATATAGATAGTGTTGCACGCACGCACGCACGCACAGACACACGTACGTTTGGTCACACCTTCTAATTCAAAGAGTTTTTTTTCTTTATTTTCAGGACTATGAACATTGTAGATTCACACTGAAGGCATCCAAACTATGAATTAACACATGTGGAAGTATAGTACATAACCAAAAAGTGTGCAACAACTGAAAATGTCATATTCTAGGTTCTTCAAAGTAGCCACCTTTTGCTTTGATTACTGCTTTGCACACTTTTGGTATTCTCTTGATGAGCTTCAAGAGGTAGTCACCTGAAATGGTTTTCACTTCACAGGAGTGCCCTGTCGGGTTTATTAAAGTGAACCTCTGGACTAAAAATCGACTCCGCAGCACTGAAAAGGCTTTGTGTTTCTTTAACAGTTTCACAGCATCAGAACTTTATTTCTCTTATACAAGCCTAATTTTTAGCTGCACAGAAGAAAACTGCCCGGGCATTTTTCCCCTGATGCTGTGCAAAGCATGATAGGATTTTTGATGTTGTTGCTCTTGTTCTGCTGTTTTGGTGCAATTTTTTTTTTTGTACATTTTGAATTTGACATTTGAAGCCTAGCATGTGCAGCTGGGAGGGGTTATCAGGACACAGGACAGTTGGAACTGTCTCCTGCTCCTTGTCACATCCTTTCAACCAAAAAGATGGCTGGCCCCATGACAAAGATGGCAGCCCCCATAAATCACAAACATTTGCCTTTTCTTTTAAAACAGGGTGGGTAAGAGATTATATTACCTATCTATTCTAATTAACATAACGAATGTAACTTAATGAGTGTTTGTTTAGGCTGAAGTTCCCCTTTAAGTGGGATTTCTTGCCTTATAAATGGGGTTGGGACAATCGGTTGCGTTGTGGAGAAGTCAGGTGGATACACAGCTGATAGTCCTACTGAATAGACTGTTAGAATTTGTATTATGGCAAGAAAAAAGCAGCTAAGTAAAGAAAAATGAGTGGCCATCATTACTTTAAGAAATGAAGGTCAGTCAGTCCGAAAAATTGGGAAAACTTTGATGGTATTTGAGACTGCACTTGTGGACACTTTCAAACGCTAAAAAGAAACTGGCTCACATGCGGACCACCCCAGGAAAGGAAGACCAAGAGTCACCTCTGCTAGAGGATAAGTTCATCCGAGTCACCAGCCTCAGAAATCGCAGGTTAATAGCAGCTCCGATTAGAGACCAGGTCAATGCCACACAGAGCTCTAGCAGCAGACACATCTCTAAAATAACTGTTAAGAGGAGACTGTGTGAATCAGGCCTTCATGGTAGAATATCTGCTAGGAAACCACTAAGGACAGGCAACAAGCAGAAGAGACTTGTTTGGGCTAAAGAACACAAGGAATGGACATTAGACCAGTGGAAATCTGTTCTTTGGTCTGAGTCCAAACTTGAGCTTTTTGGTTCCAACCACCGTGTCTTTGTGCGATGCAAAAAAAGGTGAACGGATGGTCTCTACATGCCTGGTTCCCACTGTGAAGCATGGAGGAGGTGTGATGGTGTAGGGGTGCTTTGCTGGTGACACTGTTGGGGATTTATTAAAAATTGAAGGCATACTGAACCAGCGTGGCTACCACAGCATCTTGCAGCGGCATGCTATACCATCTGGTTTGCGTTTAGTTGGTCCATTTATTTTTTCAACAGGACAATGACCCCAAACACACCTCCAGGCTGTGTAAGGGCTGTTTGACCTGGAATTAGAGTGATGGGGTGATGCGCCAGATGACCTGGCCTCCACAGTCACCAGACCTGAACCCAATCGAGATGGTTTGGGGTGAGCTGGACTGCACAGAGAAGGCAAAAGGGCCAACAAGCGCTAAGCATCTCTGGGAACTCCTTCAAGACTGTTGGAAGACAGTTTCAGGTGACTACCTCTTGAAGTTCATCAAGAGAATGCCAAGAGTGTGCAAAGCAGTAATGAAAGCAAAAGGTGGCTACTTTGAAGAACCTAGAATGTGACATTTTCAGTAGTTTCACACTTTTTTGCTTATGTGCTATACTTCCACATGTGTTCATTCATAGTTTGGATGCCTTCAGTGCGAAAGTAAAATGTTCATAGTCATGAAAAAAATAAAGAAAACTCGTTGAATAAGGTGTGTCCAAACTTTTGGTGTGTGTGTATATTGTATTTTCCATCTAATACTCCAGATGTTAACCTCTTATGATTTTTACATGGGGATTTACAGGGAATTGTCTTCTCTTAAAGGGACCCTGAGCAGGTGATAAAAATTTTTTTACACTTACCTAGGGTTTCCTCCAACCCACCGTAGGCCACGAGGTCCCCTGGCGCCCTCCTGGGTCCTTCCCTTGTCCCGGCTCTGGTTACAGGACAACTTCAGCCTGAAGTTGTCAAGTCTACTTGCCGCTTTCATGGATTGCGGCATTACGCCTGCCGGCTATGCTTCATTACGCCGGCGTGATGACTCATAGCGGGTGTAATGCCGCAATCCACGGAAGCAGACCTGACTACTTAGCCGAAGTAGTCCTATAACCAGAACCGGGACCAGGGAAGAAGCCAGGATGACGCCGGAAGACCTCGTGGCCTACGGTGGGCTGGAGGAAGCCCCAGGTAAGTGTACATTCTGTTTTATCACCTGCTCAGAGTCCTTTTTTTTTAAGCCAAATTTTACATGTGAGTTTGTTTGATAAATAGCATTCAAGTACAATTTCTTGCCTATCGGTAAAGAGCATTTCAGACATTGGCATTTTAACCACTTGCCGACCGCCTTAAGCCGATGGGCGGCGGCAAGGGCTGGGCCCAAACGACCGCAATACGCCCATCGGTGGTGGCGGCGGGCGTGGTTATGCGGCGATCGCGTCATTCGTGACACGATCAGCCGCCGGTGACTGGCTCCGCCCCCTCGCGCTGCAACCCGCCGGCCGTTCGGAAGCGCCGGCGGGTTACTAGCACCCGCATCGCCGCGCACAATGCGTATAATAGGCTTTGTAATGTATACAAAGCCTATTATACAGGCTGCCTCCTGCCCTGGTGGTCCCAGTGTCCGAGGGACCACCAGGGCAGGCTGCAGCCACCCTAGTCTGCACCTAAGCACACTGATCTCCCCCCCCCCCCCCCCCCCCCTTCCCTCTGATTGCCCACCTCCCAGACCACTGTTTGCACCCAATCACCCCCCTAATCACCCATCAATCACTCCCTGTTACTATCTGCTGTCAACGCTATTTTTTTTTTTTACCCTAAACTGCCCCCTGCTCCCTCCTGATCACCCCCCACCCTTCAGATTCTCCCCAGACCCCCCCCCCCCCCTGTGTACTGTGTGCCTCTATCTCCCCTGTAATAACCCACTGATCACCTGTCAATTACCTGTCAATCACCCCCTGTCACTGCCACCCATCAATCAGCCCCTAACCTGCCCCTTGCGGGCAATCACCCACCCACACCAATAGATCGCCCGCAGATCCGACATCAGATCACCTCCCAAGTGCAGTGTTTAAATCTACCCTAAACACCCACTAATTACCCATCAATCACCACCTGTCACTGTTACCTATCAGATTAGACCCTAATCTGCCCCTAGGGCACCCAATCATCCGCCCACACCCTCAGACCTGATCACCTCGCCAGTGCATTGCTTGCATCTATTTCCCCCCTCTAATCACACCTTGAGACACCCATCAATCACCTCCTGTCACCCCCTAGCACACCTACCCATCAGATTAGGCCCTAATTTGCCCCGTGTGGGCTCCTGATCACTCGGCCAAACCCTCAGATCCCCCTCAGACCCTCTTCCGATCACCTCCCCAGTGCATTGATTGCATCTATTTTCCCCTCTAACCACCCCCTGAGACACCCATCAATTACCTCCTGTCACCCCCCCTAGGACTCCTATCCATCAGATCAGGCCCAATACAACCTGTCATCTAAAAGGCCACCCTGCTTATGACCGGTTCCACAAAATTTGCCCCCTCATAGACCACCTGTCATCAAAATTTGCAGATGCTTATACCCCTGAACAGTCATTTTGAGAAATTTGGTTTCCAGACTACTCACGGTTTTGGGCCCGTAAAATGCCAGGGCAGTATAGGAACCCCACAAGTGACCCCATTTTAGAAAGACACCCCAAGGTATTATGATAGGTGTATGACGAGTTCATAGAAGATTTTATTTTTTGTCAAAAGTTGGTGAAAAACACAAAAATCAATTTCCGCTAAGTGTCATTTTTCACTAACTTGTGACAAAAAAAATAAAATCTTCTATGAACTCACCATACACCTAACAGAATACCTTGGGGTGTCTTCTTTCCATAATGGGGTCACTTGTGGGGTTCCTATACTGCCCTGGCATTTAAGGGCCCTAAACCGTGAGGAGTAGTCTAGAAAACAAATGCCTCAAAATGACCTGTGAATAGGACGTTGGGCCCCTTAGCGCACCTAGGCTGCAAAAAAGTGTCACATGTGGTATCGCCGTACTCAGGAGAAGTAGTATGTGTGTTGTGGTGTAATTTTACACATGCCCATGCTGGGTGGGAGAAATCTCTCTGTAAATGGACAATTGTGTGTAAAAAAAAAAAAAAAAAAAAAAAAAAAAAAAATCAAAGATGTGTCATTTACAGAGATATTTCTCCCACCCAGCATGGTTATATGTAAAAATACACCACAAAACACATTATACTACTTCTCCTGAGTACGACGATACATGTGTGACACTTTTTTGCAGCCTAACTGCTAAGGGGCCCAAAGTCCAATGAGTGCCTTTTAGGATTTCACAGGTCATTTTGCGACGTTTGGTTTCAAGACTACTCCTCATGGTTTAGGGCCCCTAAAATGCCAGGGCAGCATAGGAACCCCACAAGTGACCCCCGTTTTAGAAAGAAGACACCCCAAGGTATTCTGTTAGGTGTATGATGAGTTAATAGAAGATTTTATTTTTTGTCATAAGTTAGCGGAAATTGATTTGTATTGGGTTTTTTTTTCAGTGTCATTTTCCGCTAACTTGTGACAAAAAAATAAAATCTTCCATGAACTCACCATACACCTAACATAATACCTTTGGGTGTCTTCTTTCTAAAATAGGGTCACTTGTGGGGTTCCTATACTGCCCTGGCATTTTAGGGGCCCTAAACCGTGATGAGTAGTCTAGAATCCAAATGCCTCAAAATGACCTGTGAATAGGACGTTAGGCCCCCTTAGCGCACCTAGGTTGCAAAAAAGTGTCACATGTGGTATCGCCGTACTCAGGAGAAGTAGTATGTGTTTTTGGGGTGTATTTTTATACATACCCATGCTGGGTGGGAGAAATCTCTCTGTAAATGGACAATTGTGTGTAGTAAAAAAAACAAAAACAAATTGTCATTTACAGAAAGATTTCTTCCACCCAGCATCTGTATGTGTAAAAATACACCACAAAACACATTATACTACTTCTCCTGAGTACGGCGGTACCACATATGTGGCACTTTTTTGTGCGCTAAGGGGCCCAAAGTCCAATGAGTACCTTTAGGATTTCACAGGTCATTTTGCGACATTTGGTTTCAAGACTACTTCTCACGGTTTAGGGCCCGTAAATTGCCAGGGCAGTATAGGAGCCCCACAAACGACCCCATTTTAGAAAGAAGACTCCCAAAGGTATTCCGTTAGGAGTATGGTGAGTTCATAGAAGATTTTTATTTTTTTTTTGTCACAAGTTAGTGGAAAATGACACTTTGTGAAAAAAAACAATTAAAATCAATTTCCGCTAACTTGTGACAAAAAAAATCTTCTATGAACTCACCATACTCCTAACGGAATACCTTGGGGTGTCTTCTTTCTAAAATGGGGTCATTTGTGGGGTAGGTATCGCTGTACTCAGGAGAAGTAGTATAATGTGTTTTGGGGTGTATTTTTTACATATACCCATGCTGAGTGGGAGAAATATCTTTGTAAATAGACAATTGTGTGTAAAAAAATAAACAAAATTGTCATTTACGGAGATATTTCTCCCACCCAGCATGGGTATGTGTAAAAATACACCCCAAAACACATTATACTACTTCTCCTGAGTACTACAGTACCACGTGTGGCACTTTTTTTGCAGCCTAACTGCGCTAAGGGGCCCAAAGTCCAATGAGCATCTTTAGGCTTTACAGGGGTGCTTACAATTAGGCACCCCCAAAATGCCAGGACAGTGAACACACCCCACAAATGACCCCATTTTGGAAAGTAGACACTTCAAGGTATTCAGAGAGGAGCATAGTCAGTCCGTGGCAGATTTCATTTTTTTATTTGACGCAAGTTAGAACAAATGGACATTTTTTTTGGGGGGGGGGGGGATTTATATTATCCTGGAATTTTAGCACCTCATGAAACCTGACAGGTGTTCAGAAAAGTCAGAGGTGCTTCAAAATGGTAAAATTCACTTTTGGCACCATAGTTTGTAAACGCTATAACTTTTACCCAATCCAATAAATATACACTAATTGGTTTTTTTTTTTTTTTTTTTTTTTATCAAAGACACGTAGCGGATTAACTTTCGCGCTCAAATGTATAGGAAATTTTACTTTATTTGAAAAATGTCAGCACAGAAAGTTGTCATTTTTTGGACAAAATTCATGTCTTTTTTGATGAATATAATAAAAACTAAAACTCGCAGCAGCAATCAAATAGCACCAAAAGAAAGCTGTATTAGTGACAAGAAAAGGAGGTAAAATTAATTTAGGTGGTAGGTTGTATGAGCGAGCAATAAACCGTGAAAGCTGCATTGGTCCGAATGGGAAAAAAAGGCTCTGGTCCTTAAGGGGCGAAAAGACTGTGGTCCTCAAGTGGTTAACAGGCCGCCTTATGCTTCCGTCATGAATGACTCCCAGCATACAAAGTGGGTCCCTGGACACTGCAAAGCCCATTGACTAATTTATGCTCGAAGGTTCTCCAATTACATTTTTAAGTTTGGGACTGGTGGATAACTTGAGAACTCCTCCATTTAGATAGTACTATGCATCCAATATCCCATGCACTGCTCCTCTGACACACGCATTCACACTCCATGGACAAGCTCTCCAGTAGACAAGAATGTTGCATGCCTCTCAGCCATTAGTTTGATTTTAAAAAAATAAATAAATCAGGGTAGCTCGACCCCTTAACCTCACCTTCCAATAGGGAAAGCTTTGATACTTACCCAGTGCTTACTCTTATACACTATAAACACATCTAAGTCCCATGTCGTCCTCCCGCGGTCTGCCAATCTTGCCTCCCCTTCATGGATTCTGCAGGGGAATGCATGTATGTGTGCTCCCCAGAAGTGGAGTAATGGGGTGCACACTTGCATGCATTCACTTGCAGAATCCATGGAGAGGGTAAGATTGGACATTGAGCAGACCAGTATCTGCAGTGATGGGTGTCTGGCGAGGTTCCCAAAGAGCCTTTCAGAAATGAAAACGCAAAACACAGGAGCCTCTGATGGTGCAGTATATTAAAACCAGGGCTCATGAACAATTCATGTTACCACCTGTTCCTCAGGCTCAAAAGTATGTTTAGGATGTGGGGAGAAAAGTGTTCAAACATGGGGGGGGGGGGAAACACTCCCACTCCATGCACACAGTGTTCTTGCTCCAAGGAGAGCATGCTCATCACTGTGCTGTCCAGAATTCAGTGACCTCAGAATGCAACAAAGGCTAGACACAATCAGTGGAGATCTGCATGAGGGCAGCAGGCGTCGTTGATGATGCTTATGACAATAGGACAAGAGGCTACTGTATTCGTGACAGTGAAGAAGGTGAAGTGGGCAGGCAACCAATAAGGCAGAAGAGGCAGCAGGGCTAGTGAAAGTGAAGTACTGGATAGCAGGCAGCAGAATCAGTCATGGCTGAATGGGAGGGGTTAGGGGTCAACAGTGATAGGAGGGTAGGCTAGGACAGGGAACAGCAGCAATCAGTCATTAGCAGTGGAGATTGTATGAAAGTTTAGATTGTATGGAGGTGAAATGGCAGTAGATCAGGGCCGTGCAGAGGGTCCTTAAGTGGGGGGTGCTCAAATTTAAAAAAAAGGGGCCTGGCAATGCCTTCCCCCGCATGCCCCCCCCTCCTTGTTTCTGGCTAGGAGGGTATTGATTGTCATGCTACTGAATGCAGATGATGGGTGCTATGTGGGTTCTGGGTGTAAGTACTGAGTGTCATGTGGGTTCTGGCTATGGTTGGGTATCGAGTGTCATGTGGGTGTTGATTGCAAATACTTAGTGCCATGTAAGATCTGGGTGCATGTACTCTGTCATGTGGGTGCTGGGTACAGGTACTGGATGTGACATGGGTGCGAATATTTGGCGCCATGCCTGTACTGGGTGCTGGCTACGGGTGGGCTTTGGGCATCACATGGGTTTTGAATACGGGTACTTTGGGTACGGGTTAAGTGGGTGCTTGGTGCAGATAGTGGGGGGCCATGTGGAGGCTGTGTGCAGGTGTGAGTACTGGGTGCAATTATAAGCCTGGGTGCAGATACTGTACTTGGTGTCATGTGAGTGTGAGTAATGGGTGCCAGCTATGAGGGGAAGGGGTGGATGCTGGGAAAAGTAGAGGTCAGTGTGGGTGCTCAAGGGTGTGGTGCTCAAAATTTGAAATCGATAAATCGTGCTAAATTTTGTATGTAATACCCCCTCTCCAGAAAGCATAAGGCAGTCTTAACACCACACACACTCACTCACTCACTCACTCACTCACTCACTCTTTGGAGACAGTGGAGGCACAGACTCACCTTTCATTACTGTGACCTCTGTCCCTCTTGATCAGCACCAAAGCCTCTTTTCAGGCAAATAAGTGGTTACCAATATGCAGTGGTTGCTCAGCATTATTAGATGCAAAACTGCAGTAAGTGCCAAGGTGCAGTGGGTGCCCAGATGCAGTGGATGGTAAGATGCAAAGGTCCACTTTGTGCTAAGTTGCAGTGGGTGCTGAGATGCCAAAGTAAAGTCTATGTCAAGCTGCTTTGGGTACCAAGGTCCAGTGTTTGGGTGTTTATTTCCAGTGGCTGCTATGCAGTATTGGGTGCTGAATGAGTTGAGCAGATGGTGATAAACAAAACTGGGTGCCATGTGAGTGCTAATTGGTACAGGGAGCCATGTGAGTGTTGGACATGAGTGAGTAGGGAGTGTCATGTGTGGTCTGGATGTGTGCCATGGGAGAGTACTGAGTCTCATATGGGTTCGGACCAAGTATGGGTACTGGGTGCTATTTGGGTGCTGGCCATGGACGGGTACTAGGTGCATATAATGGCTTTGGAACTTGGTGACGTGTGAGTACTGTGCCATGTGGGGGTTAATTATTGGGGTATGTGGGTCTTAGGTGCAAATACTGAGTGCCAAGTGGGTACTGGGAGTGAGTCATTCCTTTTTTTGTACATGGTGACATATGGGTGATGGGTGCTGGCTAGTGGGGTATTTGTTGTCATGTGGGTGCTAAAGGCAGATGTTGGGTGAAATGTGGGTTCTGGGTGCTGGCACAGGGTGTCATGTTGATTCTGGCTGTATGGGTGTGTATCAACCATCATGTAGGTGTTGATTGCATGTACTCAGTCCCTTGTGAGTTCTGGGTGCAAGTACTGGATGTCATATGTGAATGCTTGGTGTGGGTGCTGGGCACCAAGTGGAGGCTTAGTGCAACTGTAACTACTGCAGATGAAACATGTGGGTGTTGGGTGCAGGTACTGGGTATCACATAGGTGCAAATACTTGGTGCCATGCCTGCACTGGGTGCTAGCTATGGGTGGGCATTGTGTATTATGTGGGCTCTGAGTGCAGGTACTTTGGGTGCTAGTACTAGTTATGTGAGTGCAGATAATGGGTGCCATCTGAAGGTGGTGTGCAGGTGTGAGTAGTGAGTGCCATGTTGGGGCTGGGTGCAAGTACTGTGCCATGTATGTGTGAGTACTGGGTGCCAGCTATAGGGTGAATGGGTGCAGGTATTGGGTGTCATGTGGCTGTTTGGTGAAAGTACTAAGTGCCATATTGAGGCTGGATGTGAGTATTGGGTGCAGGGTGCTTAGTGCAAGTACTGGGTGCTTGCTATAGTGGGGGTAACTGGTTGAGTGTAATTTGGGTGCTGAATATTGGTGGGATTGCTGTGGGTGCAGGGGGTGGGAGATCACTGTGGGTACTGCTATGAATGGCATAGTTGCTGCTAGGGGAGGTAGAGGTCAGTGTGGTTGATGGGGAAAGGGTAAGTCACTGTGGGTGCTAGGGCGAGAAGTAACTGTGGGTGCTGTGGAAGGTAGAGTAGTCAGTATGGGTGCTGGAGGAAAGGGAGGTCGCTGTGGGTCCTTTGGGGGAGATCACTGTGGGTCTCGGGAGGTAGGGGTCATTGTGGGTGCAGGGGGTGGGAGGTCACTATGGGTGCCGCTATGAATGGCATAGTTGCTGCTAAGGGAGGTAGGGGTCAGTGTGGGTGCTGGGGTAAGGGTAGGCCACTGTGCTGTGGAAGGAAGAGATCAGTATGGGTGCTGGAGGAAGGGGAGGTCACTGTGGGTGCTGGGAGAAGTCAGTGTGGTTACTGGAGGAGGGAGTGGATGTTGGGAGAGGCCACTGTGGGCGCTGGCAAGGGGAGAGGTCACTGTAGGTGCTGCTTTTGGGATGGGAGGTCCCTGTGAGTGCTGCAGGAGACAGGAGGGTAGCCACTGGGGAGGGAAAAAAATCACTGTGGGTGCTGGGGGAGGGATAGGTCAGTGTGGGTGCTGGGGTAGGCAGGATCACTGCTAAAGCTGGGGAGGGAGAGGTCACTGTGGGTGCTAGGTGGAGGGAGAGGTCACTGTGGGTGCTGGGGGAGGGAGAAGTCACTATGGGTTCTAGATGGAGGGAAAGGTCACTGTGGGTGCTGGGTAAGAGACAGGTCACTGTGGGTGCTAGGTGGAGGAAGAGGTCACTGTAAGTGCTAGGTGACGGGAGATGTCACTGTGGGTACTGGGTAGGGAGAGGTCAGTATGGGTCCTAGGTGGAGGGAGAGGTCACTGTGAGTGCTAGGGGAGGGAGTGGTCACTGGGTACTAGGTGGAGGGAGAGGTCACTATGGGTGTTGGGGGAGGGAGAGGTCAGTATGCCACACTAGGATTCCTGTCTGGACCTCTTCACTTGAAAGTGTCCCAGGCAGGGGTGGAGCTTCCCGCGGGTGGGTGGGGCTTGTTGTGGTCGGGGCGGAGCTTATTTTCCATGGCGAGAGGGGCCTTTTTTTGAAGATTTTAAAAAGGGGGGTGCACCCAGAGCACCCCCCTGTGCACGTGTCTGCAGTAGATTGACAGAAAAGGTGGGACGAGCTGCATACAATTATGGATTACAGCAGAAAAGTAAAGAACATGGTTGTATCTCAGAGTAAAAGAGCCAGTTAGGTGAGATGTGGCATAAGTATAGAGAAGGACCACAAGGTACAAATTAGAAACCGATGTGTGCTTGGGAAAACTGTGAAAGAAGAATTGACTCTTTAGCACCCAACCCCTTATCTCGTGGGTTTTTTAACGCTATGCTTGTAACAGGTTTATATGGGTTCTGAGCTGGAGGGGAAAGTGAAAAGGGGGGGGGGTGTATGCATATTGTTTTTTACTTTGTGGCTTATATCATTTTGTGCCATCTGTAGCCTATTTTTTTTTTTTTTCTTTCTTTACACCTGCACTTTGTTTTCATCTAGAAAGTTAAGGGGCTATTTATAAAATGTACAAAATATAGATTGACTTGTTAGTTGTTTTTTTTTTTTTTTTTTTTTTTTCTTTCAAGTTTCAGTCTGTAGTAACGAAGTGCAATGTGTCTGTATAAATTTTTTTTTGTGGCGGGCATTGTGGAAGAGTGGAAGAAAGACTAACTGAAAACTAATGCTTCATACACACTTGAGATAAGTCTTTGGAAAATGAAAGATCACAGACCAATTTTACCCCATTCCATGTAGTATGAGAGCCATACTCTACACAGTCTATTCTATGGAGCTGCACTCCCCATCAGATAAAATCTTTGCAAGAAGCTGCACACAAAGATGCCCGTACACACTCAAAAGATCATTATCTGCAAAAGATCTGTTCCTGCAAAAGATCCATTCCATGCAAAATGCATTATAGTCTATGAGATCATCTGCATATCTGGCAATCATCTGCAGATCTGAAAATCCACCCTGTTGAATCTGATCTGCAGATGATTGTCTGTTAAACCAAGTGTGTATGATGATCTGCAGATCTCATAGACTATAATGCATTTTGCATAGAATGGATATTTTGCAGGAACAGATCTTTTGCAGATAATGATCTTTTGAGTGTGTACGGGCATCTGTGTGTGCAGCATCCTGCAAAGATTTTATTTGTTGGGGAGTGCAGCTCCATAGAATAGACTGTGTAGAGTATGGCTCTCATACTACATGAAGGGTGGTAAGATTGGTCTGTGATCTTGCCTTTTCCAAAGACTTTTATCTCAAGTGTGTATGAAGCATTAGAATATATTCGAAACCATAAGTAAAGCTGCTTCACTGGCTGCCCTGCATCATATATGCATAATGTCAGGCTTAAAATTGCCAAACCTGTTTTATGAATGCTGTAGTTATTTTTACATGCAAAATGGATTACTTTCAGTGTAATGAAACATACAAAAACAATTGGGAATTTTCCCGGAGAACGTAATAACCTGTCACTTTACAAAAAGGGCCAAAACGGATTTCACTTTTTTTTTTTTTTTTTCCTCCTACAGTAAAGGTGGGTACACACGTCAGATAAAAGTCTTTGGAAAATGAAAGATCTTAGACCAATTTTACCCCCTTTCATGTAGTATGAGAGCCATACACTACACAGTCTATTCTATTGAGCTGAACTCCCCATCAGATAAAAATCTTTGCAAGATGCTGCACACAAAGATGCTGTACACCTGCAACAGATCAGTATCTGCAAAAGATCTGTTCCTGCAAAAGATCCACTCCTGCAAAATGCATTCATAGTCTATATCTGCAGATCTCATACACACCTTGTTTAACGGACAATTATCTGTAGATCAGATCCACCAGGTTGGATCTTCAGATCGGCAGATAATTGTCTGATCTGCAGATGAATGTCCATTAAACAAGGTGTGTACGGGATCTGCAGATGTCATAGACTATGAATGCATTTTGCAGGAGTGGATCTTTTGCAGGAATTGATCTTTTGCAGATACTGATCTGTTGCATGTGTACAGCATCTTTGTGTGCAGCATCTTGCAAAGATTTTTATCTGATGGGGAGTTCAGCTCCATAGACTAGACTGTGTAGAGCAGAGGTGCCCACACTTTTTCGGCTTGTGAGCTACTTTTAAAAATTAGCAAGTCAAAGTGATCTACCTATGTACAATTTTAGGAGCACATTTGTATATACATAATGGAAAATGTAGTGGGGTCGGGATCTACCATGAAGGCCTTCGCGATCTACCTAATGGGCACCCCTGGTGTAGAGTATGGCTCTCATACTACATGAAAGGGGGTAAAATTGGTCTGTGATCTTTCATTTTCCAAAGACATTTATCTGACGTGTGTACCCACCTTAATTATCTGTACTTTGTGTCTTGTGTGTTTAAAAGGCTCTATAGCTTGCGATTTGTTAATGTGGTTGGCTTTTTTTTTCCCTTATGTAAGGAAAGAGGAGACTGTGACGGTATATCCAGCTGACGTAGTGCTGTTTGAAGGCATTTTGGCATTTTATGTTCAGGAAATCAGGGACATGTTCCAGATGAAGTTATTTGTAGACACAGATGCAGATACACGGCTCTCAAGAAGAGGTGAGTCTGATTAAATAAAACTATTTTTTGTTTTGTTTTTTGTGTGGTATGGTCAGGGCCAGATTTACCATAAGGCACTGTAGGCATGTGCCTACAGGCGCCCGATGATGGAAAGGCGGCTCACTCCTCTCTGCTAGTACCTCCCCTCCCTCCTTCCCTATGCAGAGTTCCAAGCAGAGCATAAATTAGAGGTTATTACTCACTGAGCTCTCAGCATTCCATTAATGAGTTCTCCCTTCAGTTGGGAGCACCACTAGCTACTTAATACTGAGGGTACCTCTGGTTATCTAATACTAAAGCCCCACACACACGCTCAACAGCGGTCTTTTATGCAGCACAAAGTTGAACAAATCTGATAAGACTTAAATCCAACAAGTGAATGGACGTCTTATCAGTTGTATGAACAATGGCAAGCAACTTTTTTTTTTTTTCATTTTTTGGTTGTTTCACAACAAGTTGTTTGATAATTGTGCTGCATAAAAGAACGATGTTGAGTGTGTGTATGGGGCTTAAGATGCATCTGTAGCTACCTATGGTGGGTAAGGGAGAAGTGACAGCGGGGGGGGGGCAGCCTGCACATTTGCAGTGCGGTATGGTGGGGGTTTGTAGGTTTATGGGAGTCTAGGATTCCACAACATCTGTGCCTATAGGCACCTGTGAAGTTAATCCGGCCCTGGGTATGTTTGAGGATGCTAAAATTAGTCAACAATCAGTATTTTCTGAACGCAACTCTATATATAGACGCACACACGTACACCTTGTACCTTTTTTTTTTTACTGGTTATAACTCAATTTATCAACTTGGTGAGTATCCCACAAAGGACCGGCACCACAGAGAGTACTTATAGCTCTTTAAGGTTTTATTGATGCAGACATGGTTACAACAGACTGCTGTTTCGGCCTCTTCCGGCCTTTGTCAAGTTGCTTAGTGATCATGTAAAACGCGCTATGTCAAACGCATACATTTATAGTACAAAACCCACCCCTAAGGTGAACCCTTGACCAATCACAAGAAGTGTACAAAGGAGGACCTGATGGGAGACTGAAACATCCAGAACGGACCAATAGACACTGCACAATTCAAAATGACACTCACCAATCAGGTGAACAGGAGGGTTCCCCCCTGTAGGCAGCCATAGTGAAAACGAACGGGCGCATCATAGCTCCGTAACCGCCGCCTCTATCCACGGAGGCGAGCGGTATGGCGTCAGTCATGTGACCAAGTCACATGTCTCAGTCAGCTGGTCGGCATTAGCCAATCCTGTGCGTCCAGACCGTCACACAGCGACAACACAGCCCGTGCATCATAGCGGTAGGCGGTGCTATTGCGGGCGACAACGTTACCATAGCAACATGGACGCATCACATACACAGACCGCAGCACTCACCATACCGCTGCGAGGTTAAAGGGGAACACCTCTTGCACTCCAACCACTTCTTGTGAAGGTCTAAAAGATATAAAAATAAACCTATTAAAACATCGAAGTGCCACCAGTACAAAATATATAACAGAGATGCACACTCGGGTTACCCATAAATCAAAAACCAATGAGAAATGCTGTTCTGGCGCAGGGTCTCTCCTGTAGCCTATACCCCTTTTACGACTACATTGACCATGTACCTCCTTATTGTGGGTAACTTCAATTCATGTATATTTTGTTCTGTATGAATGCGTTCTTAACATTTCTAGATGCTTTTAACTATAGATGCATTACTTTTTTTTTTTTTTTTTAACACTATTCTTTATCATTCTTCTGTCAAAAAGTACTATAGTAGTTTGACTATGACAAGGTAAAATGCACCCCAAGCCCAAATAAAGTACTCCCTGGCTGGTACATGCTATGTCTCTGACGTTAGTGTATCAATAGCACTATCCTAGCTGTCACAATTGTTGAATTTCCTCCTTATGGTTTCTTAACCTAGCAGTGTAAAGGATTTTATAAATGACTTAGAACTATGCTTTCTGATAGTAATTTAGCATACTGAAGACTTGCACTGGAATGGTTTGTGGCAGTGGACCTTTGTACAAAACATCCTATTATTCTTTCCCTTAACATAAATGAGATTTGTTTCGTCTGGGATACAGCCACAGGTCTGTTTACTGAAAGGAAGTGGTTTTTATACATATCCCAGAAGAGGGAGTAGATTGTCCAAGGCTACAGCTGCACATGGGCGTTTACAACCGTTCTGTTAAAATGGGTATGACTGTAGACCAGATATAAAAAACCTTTGTTTTATCTATCTTCAATAAGTCCTAAATGTATCTTATTATTACAAGCAAAACTAAAAACTTCAACCAAAATTACCATAACAAAAATTACTATCCCCACACCTTGAGTGACTGCAACAACCACAACCTACCATGCCCTGACCACCTATTACACTGATGCACATAAAGGCACTCTAATGAGGTTTATGAATTGATGGGGGTACAGTTAATATTCTTAATGAGGCCATATACTAGTCGATTATCGCGTTGATCTACAGTAAACTTGATCAGTGATCTTTCTCCTGTGAAATTGGAAACGCAAAAGTTACCTGATTAATTGCAGCACCATACACACCGGACCTCCTAGTGTTTGAACTTTAGCTTGTGTCACATGACACAGTACAGAAGAGGACACAGGGAAGAGGAGATCCGTGGAGTTAAACTACTGGACCGGTAAGGACATGCACCAGCCGGATAGGCGAGAGTACTACTTCCAGCCGGAGGGGACTCCTTGAGCGGCAAAGTAGGCGACCTTGGCTCCACAGATTTTTAATTTATTTCACGGTGAAATCTACTCAAAATCTGTGTGTAGTGTGTGGGCAGCCAATAGACCCCCTCTCTGATCATATTTGATCAGAGAGAGATTTGATGGTCGATCTGGTGGCAATTTAAGTGTATGGCCACCTTAACACATTTGGAGTTAAAGAGAACCCGAGGCGGGGTTCTTCCATCGCAATCCATATACAGAGGCTGGGTCTGTCTATAGAGCCCAGCCTCTGTTGCTAGTTCCCTCCAAAGCCCCCCTGCACGCTGTCAGACCCCATAAAACACAGCCGCGCTACGCGGCTGTGTTTACCTCACTACTGTCAGTCTCGGCTGCTCCCCCGCCTGCAGAATCGCTCCGGTCCCCGCCCGCGTCCCTTCCCTCCAATCAGTAGCGAGGGAAGGGACGTGGCCGGGGACCGGAGCGATTCAGGAGGCGGGGGAGCGACGAGACTGACAGTAGTGAGCTAAACACAGCCGGCTGCGACACGCTGCGTGTCGCCAGTGCGGCTGTTTTTTATGGGGTCTGACAGCGCGCAGGGGGGGCTTTGGAGGGAACTAGCAACAGAGGCTGGGCTCTATAGACAGACCCAGCCTCTGTATATGGATTGCGATGGAAGAATCCCACCTCGGGTTCTCTTTAAAACTTGTGACCACATTATCAAGTAGGTAAAGCGGACCTGAACTCAAAACTTCCTTTCGGCTCTGAAAGATATGCAACAGCAAAATAGCCTTTAAAGTCAAATCTTACAATAAATCTGCAGAGTTTCTACTTCCTGCTTTCATGGAAGCCGACATGTTAACATCCTGTGCTTTCAAATGAGCTTATCTGCCATGGCAGTCAGGTGACAGAGGAGAGATCAAATTACAACTTGTGATTATACACAGATGAGGGAAAAATAGACAGGCTACCCTCTAAATACATACAGGGTGCATTTCTCTGTTTTCCTTTTCACGTGCAAGAGTTCCGGTCCACTGTAAGATCTTGTTTAAGTTGACCTTCAAATAGCAGATCTACTGTAGTAGGTTTTTTTTTATTCTGAAATCTTCTTTATCATTTTTTTTAAAAGCACAAGAAGTAGGGCCTTATGAACTGGATTCTTTCTTTCTTTCTTTCTTTCTTTCTTTCTTTCTTTCTTTCTTTCTTTCTTTCTTTCTTTCTTTCTTTCTTTCTTTCTTTCTTTCTTTCTTTCTTTCTTTCTTTCTTTCTTTCTTTCTTTCTTTCTTTCTTTCTTTCTTTCTTTCTTTCTTTCTTTCTTTCTTTCTTTCTTTCTTTCTTTCTTTCTTTCTTTCTTTCTTTCTTTCTTTCTTTCTTTCTTTACAATTTTTATGACCAGAACATTAAAGGGAGGGTTCAGGCACAGTGAAAAAAAATAAAAATCCGCATCCACTTACCTGGGGCTTCCTCCAGCCCGTGGCAGGCAGGAGGTGCCCTCGGCGCCGCTCCGCAGGCTGCCGGTGGCACGCTCGACCTGGCCAGGCTGGCTGCCAGGTCGGGCTTCTTCTGCGCTCCAATCTGTGTCTCACTGGTGCGCGCTGACGTCCTCCGGGCTGTACTGCGCAGGCTAAGAACTACTGAGCTTGTGCAGTACAGCCCGGAGGACGTCCGATGACGTCAGCGCGCACCAGTGAGACGCAGATTGGAGCGCAGAAGAAGCCCGAGCTGGCCTGGCCAGGTCGGGCGCGCCACCGGAGACCACCGGGAGCCTGCGGAGCGGCGCCGAGGGCACCTCCTGCCTGCCACGGGTTGGAGGAAGCCCCATGTAAGTGGATTTTTTGTTTTTGTTTTTTTGTTTGTTTTTTTTTTTGTCACGGTGCCCGAACATTCCCTTTAAGGCCTATTGGTATAGCAACCACAAGAAGAAGCACTCATTAAGTTAATTTAAATATTTGACAGATGTTAAAGCAGTCTGTTATATCTAGTACTTAGAACCAGTTTAGAAGCAGGACATGGAGTAAGGGCCAGCTGCCATTTGTGCTTAGGGTTGCCACCTCATCTCTTTAAACACTGGTACATCTAAGTTATACAGGTTCTGGGGCTTCTCACACATAATTGGTGCCTAAACGGCATCTAACTAGGCACAAGGCATGTGTAATTATGTGCTGGTATTTAAAGGGATGAGGTGGCAACCCTGTTTGTGCTGGCATGCATCTCCATGATGGAGGTTGGCACTTATGTTAATGTGGGGAGGCGTCCAAATCCCTCTAGCTGTGCCATGCACACAGAAAAGAAATAAACTAATTGTCAGTAGTTTGTTGGCCCTATTCCCTGATAAGTTTAAGAAAACTTGCATCTAATTTTTTTTTTTTTGTATGTAAAAAGTACGTTACCAAAAAATGTAAGATAAAGGTAAAATTAGTATTGCGCTTAGGAGAAAATTAAACTAAGGCTACATGGAGCGCAGACCTGTGGCACAACTGTAGATATGCACAAAGTTAAAAATTGAACAAAAGAGACGCGCTCAGGTTTAAAAGTACATCAGGACAGTTGCAATCCACCTTCAGCTCTTGAGACACACACACACACACACACACACACACACACACACACACACACACACACACACACACACACACACACACACACACCACACCCACACCCACACCCACACCCACACCCACACCCACACCCACACCCACACCCACACCTACACCTACACCTACACCTACACCTACACCTACACCTACACCTACACCTACACACCTACACCTACACCTACACCTACACCTACACCTACACCTACACACCTACACCTACACCTACACCTACACCTACACCTACACCTACACCTACACACCTACACCTACACCTACACACCTACACACCTACACACCTACACCTACACACCTACACCTACACCTACACCTACACCTACACCTACACCTACACCTACACCTACACCTACACCTACACCTACACCTACACCTACACCTACACCTACACCTACACCTACACCTACACCTACACCTACACCTACACCTACACCTACACACACCTACACCTACACGCACACACCTACACCTACACGCACACACCTACACGCACACACCTACACGCACACACCTACACACGCACACACCTACACACACACCTACACACACCTGCACACACCTACCTACACCTACACCTACACACACACCTACACACACACCTACACACACACCTACACACCTACACACACACCTACACACCTACACACACACCTACACACACACCCCTAAATAAAATGAGAATGGTTGGTGATATTAAATTCCTAAAATCAAAGTATCAGCGCAGCCAAAAAATCATAACTTATATGGAACAATATATGTGTAGCAGCCAAAGTCCAACACTTCAGTATAGCGTTTAAATCAATGTAGAATATATTACTTCAGCGCAGGGTCATATATGTCCACCACCGAAAACACCATAAAAACCGATGCGCTTACCAGATCCTTACAGACCTTAACTACAGGGTCTGTAATATAGCTTTATGAGGTCAGCAGCAGGTGTCTTCACAGCCGGCCTCCTCTCCAGATAAACAGAATGATTCAAATCCTTATATGCAGTATTTCACCATATTGGGGCATGCAAAGAAACAATACACATCTAAGCGGATCTATAGCGATTTTAATGTAGCTCCATAAAAACAGCATAAAAAGTTTTTAAAAAGCCACTCACATCAGGGCCCTTGTTACAGGGACCCACAATGAAAACAGCACATCAATCATAGGACGCCGTCCAGCCACACGTCCGCCTCACCCGACCGGTTTCACTGTCAAAGTTTCATCAGGGGCTAAAGGACAAAGTGGCTGGATGTACCCTTATATAATCTCTTTACCTTAATTAGGCAGAATTATCCAGAGGAGGCCGCGCGGGAGAACGCCGCAAACACTTCCGGGAAGATGGTGGTGCGCTCCAAGCAGCATCACTTCCGTTTCCGCCCAATTGCGGAATCAGTCTATGCAAACTTCCGGATATCATTACGTATCCGTATGCGAAAGTATATACGTCATGTAAGCGTCTCCCTTATACCGCTAAGTCTCTCCGGAGAAATTTTTAAAACCTAATTCTTTTATAATTAAAATCTTGATTCCCAATGTATCCTACAAGGGATAAAAATCTGTGCATACTATATCAAGCAGAAAATTACCTGCGGGCAGACGTTTGGGATCATCCCCATCCCAAAGAAACCAGGTGCCACTGACCTAAACAACTTCAGACCTGTCGCACTAACATCAAATATCATGAAGGTCTTCGAGAGGCTGGTTCTTTCCCACCTGAAAAAGACCACAAGGGATTTGATGGACCCATACCAGTTTGCCTACAGGGCCAACAGGTCTGTGGAGGATGCCATCAACATCAGCCTGGAGCACATTCTGAGCCATCTAGACAGACCAAACACCTATGTCAGGATCCTCCTCTTGGACTTTAGCTCTGCCTTCAATACCATTAGCCCCGACATCCTCTGTGACAGGCTAGCCCTCCTCAATGTGCATCCCAGCCTCTGTGGCTGGCTGAAGGACTTTCTAAAAAACAGGACTCAGGCAGTCAAACTTGGCACCTTCTCCTCGCAGATACGAGTCACCAATACAGGTGCCCCCCAGGGTTGTGTCTTGTCCCCTATGCTATTCTCGCTGTACACTAACTTCTGCACCTCAACAAACAACTCGGTCCAGGTCATCAAGTTTGCGGACGATCCCACCATCCTTGGCCTTATAGACGGGAGTGACGAACGAGCCTATCGCCAACAGATTGAGAATATCTGCAACTGGTGCAAGGCAAACAAGCTGGTTCTGAACACAGCTAAAACCGCAGAACTGATTATCGACTTCAGAAAAGGCCACCTCGCACTCCCTCCAGTCCTCATCGAAGGCATAGAGGTTGCCAGGGTCCCGCACGCACGTTTTCTAGGCACCACCATATCCAGTGACCTAAGGTGGGAGGAAAATGCCACAATTATCCAGAAGGCCCAACAAAGACTGTTTTTCCTACGTCAGCAGAAAAAGTTTGGAATGTCGCAAGATCTTATGAGCTGCTTCTACTCTGCTACCATTGAGTCAATACTTTGCTCTTCCATCATCGTATGGTATGCAGAGGCCTCTGCGAACGTCAGGTACAGATTACAAAGGGTTATTAAGTCTGCGGAAAGGATCATCGGTACTCCCCTCCCACCACTCAACCTCCTCTACTGCTCTAGACTGCGCTCAAGGGCCGCTAGGATAGCAAGAGACCCCACTCACCCTGGCAATTGCTACTTCAATCTTCTCCCCTTAGGTCGCCGCTACAGGTCCTTACCCACCAGGACAACAAGACACAGGAACACTTCCTTCCCCCCCCCCAAGCCATTGATCTCCGTCCCTCCCAACCACACTCCCTTGCTCCAGCGCTCACACCTGGGTAGTCACTCGCCGACGTTACATCTCCTTACGTGGTCTTGACCTACTAAGTACACTATTGCCTATCTGTTAGCCTACATTACTGTATATCTTGTCTTGTGTACTACTTGAGCTTGTATGTGCTAAAAATAATTCCAGGTACAAACCCCTGTACTTGGCCATTAAACTTGATTCTGATTCTGAACGGCGTCCCATTTACAAAAGTTTTCCAGCATGTAATGAAATTTTATCACCAGTAGATGGTAGTGTGAGACAAGAAATGGATTGACTAAGTATATGCGGTGTTTTTTTAGCATGTAATGAAATTTTGTCGCCAGTAGATGGTAGTGTTGGATAAGAAATGAATTGACTTTTGTAAATGGGACGCCATTCATCCCCACGTCTGCCCGCAGGTAATTTTCTGCTTGATATAGTATGCACAGATTTTTATCCCTTGTAGGATACATTGGGAATCAAGATTTTAATTATAAAGAATTAGGTTTTAACAATTCCTCCGGAGAGACTTAGCGGTATAAGGGAGACGCTTACATGACATATATACTTTTGCATACGGATACGTAATGATATCCGGAAGTTTGCATAGACTGATTCCGCATTTGGGCGGAAACGGAAGTGATGCTGCTTGGAGCGCACCACCATCTTCCCGGAAGTGTTTGCGGCGTTCTCCCGCGCGGCCTCCTCTGGATAATTCTGCCTAATTAAGGTAAAGAGATTATATAAGGGTACATCCAGCCACTTTGTCCTTTAGCCCCTGATGAAACTTTGACAGTGAAACCGGTCGGGTGAGGCGGACGTGTGGCTGGACGGCGTCCTATGATTGATGTGCTGTTTTCATTGTGGGTCCCTGTAACAAGGGCCCTGATGTGAGTGACTTTTTAAAAACTTTTTATGCTGTTTTTATGGAGCTACATTAAAATCGCTATAGATCCGCTTAGATGTGTATTGTTTCTTTGCATGCCCCAATATGGTGAAATACTGCATATAAGGATTTGAATCATTTTGTTTATCTGGAGAGGAGGCTGGCTGTGAAGACACCTGCTGCTGACCTCATAAAGCTATATTACAGACCCTGTAGTTAAGGTCTGTAAGGATCTGGTAAGCGCATCTGTTTTTATGGTGTTTTCGGTGGTGGATATTAAATTCCTGTTTGTGGCACATTAGTGTATTTGAGAGGGGGAAACTCAAGATAGGTGGTGACCATGGCGGCCATTTTGAATCCAACTTTTGTTTTTTCAATAGGATCATGTGACACATCACTTATTGGGAATTTCACAAAAAAAAACAATGGTGTGCTTGGGTTTTAACGTAACTTTATTCTTTCATGAGTTATTTACAAGTTTCTGACCACCTATAAAATGTGTTCAATGTGCTGCCCATTGTGTTGTATTGTCAATGCAACTCTCTTCTCCCACTCTTCACACACTGGTAGCAATACCGCAGGAGAAATGCTAGCATAGGCTTCCAGTATTCGTAGTTTCAGGTGCTGCACATCTCGTGTCTTCACAGCATAGACAATTGCCTTCAGATGACTCCAAAGATAAGTCTAAGGGGGTCAGATCGGGAGACCTTGGGGGCCATTCAACTGGCCCACGACGACCAATCCACTTTCCAGGAAACTGTTCATCTAGGAATGCTTGGACCTGACACTCATAATGTGGTGGTGCACCATCTTGCTGGAAAAACTCAGGGAACGTGCCAGCTTCAATGCATAAAGAGGGCAACACTTAATCATGTAGCAATTTTGCATATCCAGTGGCCTTGAGGTTTCCATTGATGAAGAATGGCCCCACTATCTTTGTACCCTATATACCACACCACACCATACCATCAATTGTTTTTGTTCCAACAGTCTTGGAAGGATCTTCTGAACAAAATCTTCTGTGTAAACTGAGGGTCCTGTTCCAATTTTTGTTTTGCCCATTCTGCAAATTCAGTGCGCCGATCTGGGTCATCCTCATTGAGATGCTGCAGTAGCTGGAGTTTGTAAGGGTGCCATTTGGGAGTAGCTAATATCCGCTGAAGGGATGTTCGACTAATGCCACTCTCCAGTGACATGCGGCGAATTCAACGCTGTGCGCTCTTGCTGAATAAAGCTAGGACAGCCACTGATGTTTCTTCGTTAGTGACAGATTTCATGTGTCCACATTTTGGCAAATAGAACACTGAACCAGTTTCACGAAACTTAGCAGTTTGCTAACTGTAGCAAGGGAGATGGGTGGTCTTGTAGGGTGTCTTGCATTGAAATCTGCTGAAATTATCCGGTTACTGCGTTCACCGGACATCAACACAATTTCTATCCGCTCCTCGCGTGTTAATCTCGGCGACATGTCAATGGCTGTAAACAAAGAAACTTGTAAATAACTCATGAAAGAATAAAGTTACGTTAAAACCAAGCACACCAATGTTTTTCTTGTGAAATTCCCAATAAGTTTGATGTCACATGACCCTCTTCCTATTGAAAAAACAAAAGTTGGATTCAAAATGGCCGCCATGGCCACCACCCATCTTGAAAAGTTTCCCCCCTCACATAAACTGTGTCACAAACAGGAAGTTAATATCACCAACCATTCCCATTTTATTAAGGTGTATCCATATAAATGGCCCACCCTGTATTTTATGAGAGAAGGTGACAATGGTGTAAAAAACATTGATGGATATGGCCCTCCACCTCAACCCTTGGAACGGCTGCCACTAAGTGCCTTCACCGTGCTCAAAGAGAAATAACACTTCACCAGCTGTGATGGGTAACTCCCTCCAATGTGCCCACACTCACTCTGACGTTCTACCTCCTGAACACCGCTAGGATTAAAGGGAACCTAAACTGTGTGTGTGTATGTATACGTTTCACTTACCTGGGGCCATCCTGTGCCCTCTGTGTCACTCCCGGATCCTCTGGTCCCCCGCCGCCAGCTAGTTTCGTTTTTGCCGGCGGGGCGCAACGCTTATCATTGCACGCGTTACCGTGGTTACAGGATGCTATAGCGAGTGTCCACACATCTTTTGTACGCGTTGCACCTGCAACTAGGGACAACTCCAAATAGTTTAAAACCGTAGAGGATCTAGCAAATGGTACAGTTGGTCCCTGGGAAACTGCCCATACAATCGCTGCTCCAAACTCCCCGTGGCTCGTTTCAGGTAACTGCATTTCGGTCACGTGTGATGTAGCTCCGCCTCAGGCTATGACTCATCAGGGGCCCCTGGTGGAGCGGTTTTACACTAAAATACGTCTTTACACTATTTGGAGCTGTCCTTAGTTTATGGGAGTCTATGCAATTCAGAGAGCAGACAATTCAATGCTGAAGCATTGAAAAGAAAAAAAATTACTCCCAATTATTTACTGAATTAAGATGCCATACTATGGTATACTTTATGCACTTTAATATGACAATTTCTGATGTAGTAAACCTCTGATATAGTAAAATACATTGCTCTGCCCCTTGGCATTTACTAAAAAGGGATTCTACTGTTTTTATTTTATTTTTACATTCTGACATTTATCACATGGTGACATCTTTACTGCTGGCAGGTTATGTCACTGGAAGGAGATTCTGCTTTTTTTGGCAGTTAGAAACTGCTGTTATTTCCCACAATGCAACAGGGCTCCCACAGTGTGATGCCAGCACCCTGGTTTCAGCCATACACAGCCCCCTGATGATTCATTTGAGAAAACGAAAAGATTTCTCATGGAAAAGAGGGTGGTATCGGCTACTGGTTGGGATGAAGGTCAGTCCTTTGTAACAGTAATGTAGAATGTACGTCCTGCAATAAAATCCGCCGTGTGTACATGCACAGTCTTGTTAATGATTGTTGCTAGCTTAATAGCAACAATCCTTCATCAAGTTTAAGAAAAAAAAAATAAAGTTGTAAAAGCTGAAAAAAAATAAAGTGACATGGCCCAATTAAATGGTTTTTTTTTTTTTTTTTCCCCCCCCTAGCTTATTAACCCCTGCAATACCTATATCCATTTATAAACGTTTAATGACTGTCGCCAGTAGCGATCTGAAGCGATCGCTAGGGTTAGTTTCAGGCCCCGATGCTCTACAGATGTAATGCTCTGCTGTTGCCTTGCGATGCATCTGTACAGATCTATGGTCCCTGAACTGTGGCCCTAGCGAACGCATTCGATTGTGTAGGCTGGGGATAATGGTCTGCCACATATTCACCTAAAAGTAAAATATGGGATATTGTTTTAATCGGTAAGGGCCAAATTTATTTCTGTTTTTATAACTGTGGGATGTGCCTTGTGAAAAATGGAAAAAATGGGTATTCATTTATGCCTAATTTTTCCCCATAAAATGACTATAAAATAAAATAGACTTTGGAAAAATTACCTAAAAGCCTAGATTGTGCTGAGAAAAACAAGATGTATATCACTAAGGTGGCATAGGTAATTAAAAAGTTAAAGCTGTATCAATACTGCACAGCTAATGTGCCAAAAATGCCCCGAACCTGGTAAAACCGGTAATGCAATGTTAAATCTGTAAATGCATCTTTTTTACATACAAAGGAGCTGTCAGGTAACCAAAATAGCTGAAATGTGAGTAACCACAACATTTCTTAAAGAAAACCCGAGGTGGGTTTGTGACTTTTCATTGTGTCCAGTTGCCCCCCCCCCCCCCGGGCTTTTCTGTCCCCCATTAACCACTTGAGGACTGCAGTGTTATTTCCCCCCCCCCCCCCCCCCCCAAAGACCAGGGTAATTTTCACTAAATTGGCCACTGCAGCTTTAAGGCCAAGCTGCAGGGCCATACAACTCAGCACACCAGTGATTTCCCTCCCCCCACTCCATTTTCTCCCCACCAACAGAGCTTTGTTTTTGTTTTTTTCATATATTTTTGTTTTTCTTTTTAAATAAAATGTCCAATTTATGTATTTCTTATCCCCTGCTCCCTCCCTCCCCCCATGACACTTACCCCAAGCAGGAGATGTGCGCGCAGCCTGCGTGCGATCTCCTGCAAACTGCAGCCCCAGGACTTTACACCAATTGGTGTTAGGCGGTCCTGGGGCTGCCGCCACGGGCATGCCCATTGGCGTGGAGCGGTCTTTAGGTAGTTAAAAAAAGCACCAGGCTAGCGACATGCAGATTGCCGCCCCATGTAGGGCTGGATGCACAATGAAAGAACACAGAGGCTGGTCATTGTATGCAGAACATGCCTCTGTGTCTTAAAATGATTTTTTTACGAACCCACCTTCGGTTCTCTTTAAATTTCTGTTTGTACAGTACATAACGTTCCAGAGCTGTTTACATCTGGGCCATGTAATATATATCACCAGTGGACTGTCCCTTATGGGATATTCTGGTGCCAGTAGAGCCAAGTGACTATATCCAATATGGACTGCAAGACCGACAGACTAGGTAAAAACAATACACAAAAAAAGCTGCGCTCAAATGTCCTAGGACACAGTCCTTTCAGACAGCAATATACAGCAGAAAAAAAAACGGTCAGTATCCTCTTCTAGCACGAAGGCAGGCTAGTCCACTTCAGTGAGAAAACCACCACCCCACCCCAAGCAGTGGCCACTCACCGTTCTAATATGACCCTCTGTCAGATAGGTCTTCAGCGCTCATGGGGTCATCAGCCGCCCCCTGCCACATAAGTACCCTCTGCCTCCAAGCCGCTGTTGCTAGTTCACATCACCTCAAATGAGACATACCAGAGATTCCATTTGTAAAATACGTTTAATCATAAAAGAAATGCACACTTACAAACCAGCCTTGGATGATCGCACAGAGTTTTAATGGCTCTACCCCAAACGTTGGTTGGCTGTGTTGCACTGTCTCCTATGCCTCCCTCAAAGTGTCCTCGTCCTTCCCCACGGTGGCTGACCTCAGGCTGCGTGTGCTTGACTAGTTTTGTCGTATAAAACGACTCTTCAGAAGCATGCTCGGCCCTTCAATAGTTAAAATTTATACCTGTAGCGGTAAAAATCCCTGCCCGCAAGTCCCCTCCCTAACCCGTAAGTCGTCAGAACGGTGACCCCTTCGCTCATTGGCTGCCGCTTGCTAGCCGGAAAAACTGCTTGGGCTCACAATGGCAACCCGACTGGCTGCTCCACAGTCCGCCCATACCAAAGCAGTTCCTTCCCCTCACTCGGAGTCTGCAGGTCTGCCTGCGCCCTGACGTCATCTGTGCAGGCCTCCCGCACAAAGTGCCGTCTGAGCTTCCTGGTTACCTAGCAACCAGTCCACTCTCTCCTCTTACAAATACACTATGGGTGCCTGCGAGGTTAGAAAATACCCCAATGCAGCGCTATAAAACTGCGAACATAGGGGACCCCCTTTATTGCACTAATCTTTACTGTTTCTCCGGGTGCCAACCTGGGTATAGCTCTCACATTACTTACACTTTTGAATTACCGTATATACTCGCAAGCAAGCCGACCCGCATGTAAGCCGACCCCCCCACTTTTACCCCAAAAAACAGGAAAAAATGATTGACCCTCATGTAAGCCGGGGGTAGGAAACGCTGGCCGCGTGATCCCCCCAGTATGTCCCAGTATAGCTAGTATAGTGCTCAGTATAGCTAGTATAGTGCTCATTATAGCTAGTGAAGTGCCCCAGTTTAGCTAGTATAGTGCTCAGTATAGGTAGGTAGTACTCAGTATAGCTAGTAAAATGCCCCAGTATAGCTAGTATAGTGCTCAGTATAGCTAGTATAGTGCTCAGTATAGCTAGTGAAGTGCCCCAGTTTAGCTAGTATAGTGCTCAGTATAGTTAGTATAGTGCCCCCAGTATAGCTAGTATAGTGCCCCCAGTATAGCTAGTATAGTGCCCCCAGTATAGCTAGTATAGTGCCCCCAGTATAGCTAGTATAGTGCCCCCAGTATAGCTAGTATAGTGCCCCCAGTATAGCTAGTATAGTGCCCCCAGTATAGCTAGTATAGTGCCCCATATAGCTAGCATAATGCCCCAGTATGGGTGGGTAGGTGCTGTCCCTCCCCGCTCCCCCTGCGGCCGCCGCTGCTGCTATTACCTCAGGCGGCGCCGCTTCCTCTATCCCCGTCCTCCTCCGGTAGTAACTCATTCACAGCAGCGCGCCTCTCGCTGCTGTGATGACGAGGAAACCATAGAGAGCGGCTTCCTGTAGCGTGATGCCGTTACTATGGGAACCGCTCTCTATGGTTTCCTGCGTCATCACAGCAGCGGGGGGCGCGCTGCTGTGAATGAGTTACCGGAGGAGGACGGGGATAGAGGCAGCGGCGCCGCCTAAGGTAATAGCAGCGGTGGCCGCGGGGGGAGCGGGGAGGGACAGCACCTATCCACCCACCCACCCACACATGACTCGCAAGCAAGCCGACCCCCCAACTTTTGGCCCACTTTTGGGGGGTCAAAAATTCGGCTTGCTTGCGAGTATATACGGTATACAGCTATGATAGTTACATTTGCTTAGTGGGTGTCCTAGGTGGTTAGTTACTGTTATTACATTCTATTGGTTCCTACTATACTCTATACATCCTGCTGGAAAAACACAAACCTTGCTCTCCAAACGCGCACAGCCAGGGACACAGCACAAATGTACAGTTGTCCCCAGGTGTGCTCATTCAGAGCTACACAGTAAGCCAAACTGTACATCCTGTATCTAACTACATTTGTTCTAATTGCATCTCTCAATGGAAACATCTTAATGTCTAAAAATATTTGGGATGGGTGACTTGGTCTCCAACGTCCTTCCTCTTCTTGAAGCCCTAAAATGGGCTAGGTGTTAAACGTGTACATCCACAGCCTGCAATATAAGGTGTGTGGCTGCATATTTTGCTCTCCTAGCCCACTACAGTCGGCATAGTTTTCAACTGTAATGAGAGGCTTCATATCTGTTGTGCCTAATACACACGGTGCGATTTTCCGTGCGATAGATGGATCTGATTGATAAAATCTGTCATGTCCGATATTGTTCCGATCGTTTCCGCGCTCGATTTCTCATAGCGGTGAATTGAAAAAGATGAGAAAAACGAAGAGTGTAAGAGAATTGAGTGCAGAATCGTGTGGGATAAATGATCGGGTCGCAAAATCGCATGGAAAATCTTGCGTGTGTACCCAGCATTGGACTGCAAGCCCATCTACTGTGCAGTGTCGAGTCTGGCTACATCTTGGGGAAATTCCACTTGAAGACCTGAACAGGTCTGTCTACCATGTATCACAACCACAACACTACTGTCGCTGGAACTGAATGAACAAATGTAGTATTCTTGTATTATTCGTGTGTGTGCGTGTGTTCGTGCATCACTACACAGCATCTCATTATCCACACATCATCACTGGCAAACTCAGGGCAAAAGGATGGAGAGGGAGAGCAGCTCATTGCAACAGTCTGTGCTGACAGCTGCCTCCCTCAATGCCTGCCGAATGTGTGTGTGTGTGTGTGTGTGTGTGTGTGTGTGTGTGTGGGGGGGGGGGGGGGTTCAGGCTTCTACAGTAAAAGCTCATGATGGGGGACGATGGGCAGGAGGTAAGCTCGTACTGTACAAGTTTCAGTAGTTAGGGAGAGCAGGGATAAACCATCTGTTTTGTTTTTTTTCAAAACCTGGCAAGGCTCCCCCTGCAATGACTTTTCAGTTACAAAAGTCCATCAGCGTTAGGCCAGGGACTGACTGACACAGATTACAGTGAGATGTGGAAAATTAAAGGGCCATGACAAAAACAAAAAAAAGCAAAGCTTCTATATACTTGCTATATCTACAGTGAAGTAATTAACAATTAAATGATTCACGATAGTGGTCCTTTAAGCCGTGTGAAGTGTTTATGCATCTGCCACCTGAATAGCCATATAACGTGTTTCCACACTTATGAAAAGCGGCTTCTGATAGCAGAAGGGAAATCCTGTTCACTAAAATGCAGAACTAGGGCTTTGGGCTACTGTATATGATCTGAAAGTAGGGCTGATCAATGAGATGCACATTTTTATTGTAATCACATGCAGATTTATGCAGCTTCAAAATTGATTAATCGAATGCTGCTTCAGCATTTGATTGGTCAGTTTCCAAGCTACATACATATCCATAAAATTAGCATATTTGCACCATCACAGAATTATTTGCATCTCATTGACCATGGGTATATGAAAGTAGCAAATAAAGCATTCTCTATATTCCGAGTTTTCAACACCTGGTAACCGTACCACTGGGGGTATGTTGAAAAACCAAATCATACAGACCTAAACCTGAACAACTATTTCTAGGTAAGTAAAAGCATAAAGCATTGCTTAAGCATTTATACAAAAGGAATACAGTGGGATGCGAAAGTTTGGGCAACCTTGGTAATCGGCATAATTTTCCTGTATAAATTGTTGATTGTTACGATAAACAATGTCCGTTAAATATATCATATAGGAGACACACACAGTGATATTGGAGAAGTGAAATAAAGTTTATTGAATTTAGAGAGTGCGCAGTAATTGTTTAAATGAAATTAGGCAGGTGCATACATTTGTCATTTAATTGATTCCAAAACCTTAAGAACTAATTACTGGAACTCAAATTGGCTTGGTAAGCTCAGTGACTCCTGACCTACATACACGGGTGAATCCAATTATGAGAGTATTTAAGGAGGTCAATTGTAAGTTTCCCTCCTCTTTCATTTTCTCTGAAGAGTAGCAACATTGGGTTCTCAAAAAACTTAAATGACCTGAAGATAAAGATTGTTCACGATCATGGTTTAGAGCAGGGGTCTCAAACTCGCAGGCCATTTGTGGCTCTCGATAAAATATTTTGTGGCCCTCGCCGGCAAAAGCTTCTTTATAGTTTGCTTCAGTGCTCCCAAGTAATCCGCCACATCCCCGCCGCTTAACGAGGGCTGCAGAGCCCCCAAATCGCCCGGGGGGCAATCCGCCGGCATTTCCTGGAAGGGGCAGAGCTTTCAGCTTCAGCTCTGCCCCCCCCCCCCCCCCTGACGTCAATCGCCGCCTCTCCCCGCCCCTCTCTGTGAAGGAAGAGTGAGAGGGGCGGGCAGAGGCGGCAAAGCACCGCGATTGTGAAATTCCTTATGCGGCCCAGCCTCATCCTGACTTTGCCTCCTGCGGCCCCCCAGGTAAATTGAGTTTGAGACCCCTGGTTTAGAGGAAGGATACAGAAAGCTGTCTCAGATTTCAGCTGTTTGTTTCCACAGTTAAGAACATATTGAAGAAATGGAAGATCACACGCTCAGTTCACGTTAAGGTTTGAAGTGGCAGACCAAGAAAAATCTTTGATAAACAGAAGCGACAAATGGTGAGATCAGTCAGTCAACCCACAGACCAACACCAAAGACCCACAACATCATCTTGCTACAGATAGTCCCTATGCATCGTTCAACCATTCGGCGCACTTTACACAAGGAGATGCTGTATGCACTAAACTCACAGGAAAGAACCGGCTCAAATGAATAATACAAGAATAAATTTGTTCATTCAGTTCCAGCGACAGTAGTGCTGTGGTTGTGATACATGGTAGACAGACCTCTTGAAGTGGAATTTCCCCAAGATGTAGCCTGACTCGACACTGCACAGTGGATGGGTTTGCAGTCCAATGCTGGGTACACACGCAAGATTTTCTATGCGATTTTGCATGTAGCAAAAAACACAGCATTTCAAGAAAAACACCTGCTACCTACAGTAAAAAGTAAAAGTGGTTTTATCATGCTGTGTGGCCAGTGCAGGGACTGGGAATCTTGTCAAAGTTGCAGGACGCATGGATTCCACTCAGTATCCGCAGATTCTGGAGACCAATGTCCAGGAATCTGTGACAAAGCTGAAGCTGCACTGGGGCTGAATATTTTAAGAAAACGACCCTAAACACTGCTGAAAATCCACTAAGGCATTCATGCAGAGGAACAAGTACAATGTTCTGGAATTGCCATCTCAGTCCTCAGACCTGAATATACAGTGATGGGAAAAACTATTTGCCCCCTTCCTGATTTCTTATTCTTTTTCATGTTTGACACACTTTTAAATGTTTCTGCTCATCAAAAACCGTTAACTATTAGTCAAAGATAACATAATTGAACACAAAGTGCAGTTTTAAATGATGGTTTTTATTATTTAGTGAGAAAAAAAACTCCAAATCTACATGGCCCTGTGTGAAAAAGTGATTGCCCCTTGTTAAAAAAAATAACTTAACTGTGGTTTATCACACCTGAGTTTAATTTCTGTAGTCACCCCCAGGCTTGATTACTGCCACACCTGTTTAAATCAAGAAATCACTTAAATAGACAGAGAAGTAGACCAAAAGCACCTCAAAAGCTAGACATGCCAAGATCCAAAGAAATTCAGGAACAAATGAGAACAAAAGTAATTTGAGATCTATCCGTCTGGTAAAGGTTATAAAGCCATTTCTAAAGCTTTGGGACTCCAGTGAACCACAGCGAGAGCCATTGTCCACAAATGGCAAAAACCTGGAACAGTGATGAACCTTCCCAGGAGTGGCCGGCCGACCAAAATTACCCCAAGAGCGCAGAGAAAACTCATCCGAGAGGCCACAAAAGACCCCAGGACAACATCTAAAGAACTGCAGGCCTCACTTGCCTCAATTAAGGTCAGTGTTCACGCCTCCACCATAAGAAAGAGACTGGGCAAAAACGGTCTGCATGGAAGATATCCAAGGCGCAAACCACTTTTAAGCAAAAAGAACATTAAGGCTCGTCTCAATTTTGCTAAAAAACACCTCAATGATTGCCAAGACTTTTGGAAAAATACCTTGTGGACCGACGAGACAAAAGTTGAACTTTTTGGAAGGTGTGTGTCCCGTTACATCTGGCATAGAAGTAACACAGCATTTCAGCAAAAGAACATCATACCAACAGTAAAATATGGTGGTGGTAGTGTGATGGTCTGGGGTTGTTCTACTGTCTACCAAAAAATCCTGAAGGAGACTGTCCGGCCATCTGTTCGTCAACTCAAGCTGAAGCGATCTTGGGTGTTGCAGCAGGACAATGACCCAAAACACACCAGCAAATCCACCTCTGAATGGCTGAAGAAAAACAAAATGAACACTTTGGAGTGGCCTAGTCAAAGTCCTGACCTGAATCCTATTGAGATGTTGTGGCATGACCTTAAAAAGGCGGTTCATGCTAGAAAACCCTCGAATAAAGCTGAATTACAACAATTCTGCAAAGATGAGTTGGCCAAAATTCCTCCAGAGCACTGTAAAAGACTCGTTGCAAGTTATCGCAAACGCTTGATTGCAGTTATTGCTGCTAAGGGTGGCCCAACCAGTTATTAGGTTCAGGGGGCAATTTCTTTTTCACACAGGGCCATGTAGGTTTTGAGTGTTTTTTTTTTTTCTCACTAAATAATAAAAACCATCATTTAAAACTGCATTTTGTGTGCATTTTGTGTTAAATTATGTTATCTTTGACTAATAGTTAAGTTTTTGATGAGCAGAAACAAAAGTGTGACAAACATGCAAAAGAATAAGAAATCAGGAAGGGGGCAAATAGTTTTTCACATCACTGTAATTAAAAATATGTTGTGTGAGCTAAAGAGCTGTCCATGCTCGGAAGCCATCAAACCTGAATGAACTAGATGTTTTTTAACCCCCTTGGCGGTAATCCCGAGCTGAGCTCGGGGTATGCCGCCGGAGGTCGCCGCTCAGGCCCTGCTGGGCCGATTTTCAATCTGAAAAAAGCAGCACACGCAGCCGGCACTTTGCCAGCCGCATGTGCTGCCCGATCGCCGCCGCTCCGCGGCGATCCGCCGCGTGCAGCGGCGAAAGAGGGTCCCCCCAGCCGCCCGAGCCCAGTGCAGCCGGAACAAACAGTTCCGGCCGGCGCTAGGGGCTGGATCGGGCGGCTCTGACGTCAGGACGTCGACTGACGTCCATGACGTCACTCCGCTCGTCGCCATGGCGACGAGGAAAGCGAAACAAGATAGGCCGCTCATTGCGGCCTATCTTGTTACTTTCGATTGCCGGAGGCGATCGAAAGTACGCTTCCGGAGCGCCCTCTAGTGGGCTTTCATGCAGCCAACTTTCAGTTGGCTGCATGAAATAGTTTTTTTTTAATTTAAAAAAAACCCTCCCGCAGCCTCCCTGGCGATTTTAATAGAACGCCAGGGAGGTTAACCTCCTGAGCGGTATGGACGAGCTCAGCTCGTCCATCACCACCGGAGGCTGCCGCTCAGGCCCTGCTGGGCCGATTTTCTTCAAATAAAAAGCAGCACACGCAGCCGGCACTTTGCCAGCCGCGTGTGCTGCCTGATCGCCGCCGCTCTGCGGCGATCCGCCGCGAGCAGCGGCGAAAGAGGGTCCCCCCAGCCGCCTGAGCCCAGCGTAGCCGGAACAAAAAGTTCCGGCCAGCGCTAAGGGCTGGATCGGAGGCGGCTGACGTCAGGACGTCAGGACGTCGGCTGACGTCCATGACGTCACTCCGCTCGTCGCTATGGCGACGATCTAAGCAAAACAAGGAAGGCCGCTCATTGCGGCCTTCCTTGTTTATTCTGGGCGCGGGAGGCGATCGGAAGAACGCCTCCGGAGCGCCCTCTAGTGGGCTTTCATGCAGCCAACTTTCAGTTGGCTGCATGAAATAGTTTTTTTTTTTAATTAAAAAAAAAAACCCTCCCGCAGCCTCCCTGGCGATCTCAATAGAACGCCGGGGAGGTTAAAGAGGAATGATCCAAAATACCTTCAACCAGAATCCGGACTTTCATTGGAACCTACAGGAATCGTTTAGAGGCTGTAATTTCTGCAAAAGGATATACTAAATATTCATTTTAATTTTTTTTTGTGGTGCCCACATTTATGCACCTGCCTAATTGTGTTTTTAAACAATTATTACACACTTTCTGTAAATCCAATAAACTTCATTTCACTTCTCAAATATCACATATATGATATATGTAACTGACATAATTTTTTTTTTTTATCGTAACAATCAACGATTTATACAGGAAAATCATGACAATTAACAAGGTTGCCCAAACTTTCGCATCCCACTGCATATTCCTTAAAAAATATATGCGTCAAGGGGTTCTTGAGTTCGTTACCCAAAGCTAGGTGTACCTGGCCAGGACAGTCGTTGATACTGGGGTACATGCTATAAATGTTGAGATTGACACACTGGATATATTTTTCTGAGAGGCACCAGCTTCATTGCTAGTTGAAAAGATTATGCTGCGTGTATGAATAACTTCTCTGGTTTATTCTCAGTACTTCGAGACATCAATGAACGGGGTCGTGACCTGGAGCAGGTTCTTACTCAATATATCACTTTTGTGAAGCCTGCCTTTGAAGAATTCTGTTTGCCTGTAGGTATTTTTTTGCCAGCTGCAATGAAAAATAAATTTTATAAAATGTTGATTCTGTAGGGTGAAAACAAATATTCCTGTATATAATGTAAAGAATAGATGTGCTTGAGTTTGTATTCCAGCATTGAACTCGCCTCTGCTAATCCTTCCAAAAACCACAGTGGCTTATAGCTAGCGGCTCCAAGAGCACAGACATCTGGCCAGTGGTCCATCTGGGAGAGGAAATCAAGAGCAGCAGTACCAATGAGGGTGGAAAAATCCTACTCTCTGTGTGCTCTTGTAATATGCTCCTGAAGGAACTGCCAGAATGCACAAAAGCCTAGCTTTCCCATGCATGCATGCTGCCCTGTTTTTTTTTAGATGCATTGTACTGGCATCGTATTTTATTTATATGTTGTTGTTCATAAACCTGTGAGACTAGGGTTGGAGGGGGTGCAGTGAGTTTTCTGGACAAAACAGGACTCCTAATGCTGCATACGTCAACCATAATGACAGGAAGGGTTGATTCTCTTAATGAAAAAGTCCACATAAAATATTTTTATGAAACATATTTTTCTTTAATATATAACTGTAGCCAAACAAAGCTGAAATATTACCATCCTTTGTTTACTAATTGGCTACTCTGATGTGGCAGAGGAGATTGCTGAGCTGACACAGCTAGAGATCAAATTACAGTGGTGATCAGTCACAGATGAAGGGGAATTAGACAGGCTAAATCTCTATAAATACATACAGGGTGCAGATCTCTTTTCTGGGATACATTGGTCGTTGTGGTTCATTTTCACTCCTTTTATCCACCAAATTATGATTTATTTATTTTTATTTTATTTATTTTTTTACAGCATTTTACTGCTTTCAGCAGCATGTAACAGCTAAAAACCATGTTGCCTGTAATTGTTTCTGTGTTCAGGGCAGCTTTTACATAAGTTCAATGCTAGCATCAATTTGTAGTTGCATGTATTGTAGATGGGGCCATATCCCTGTTTGCTTGATGTTTTTGTGTGTGAAAAATGACATGCTACACTTAAAGCAAACCTGTGAGGAGGAAAGAGAAAAATCTGAATACTTGCCTCCAGTGGTGGGAAGCCTGTGAATGGTCCAGAGGCTTCCCAGATCCTCTTCTATTTCCTCAGTTGCTGCCTAGGGCCCTTTTTTACTTTTTGCTGGGCTTCTGTGTATGAGCTTATGAGCGGCTTGGTGCTACTGGGTATATGCAAGCTTACTCACGCATGCCCAGTACCAATAAGCTCATACACAACTAGAGCATGGCCACAAGAATTTATATTAGACAAGCGTTTGTTGAATCTGTTTAGAGAAACCCAGCGCTGGAATGATGGGTTGGAAGAGGATTGTCAGTTGTGATTTTCCAAGTTTCAATGAACACTTGGCTGTGTGTGTTGCAGTGTTTTTGTCCAGCAAAAGCACTATATTGTACTACTGTACAAAGTCTATGTATTTCTCCCTCCCCATTTCCCAACAGGAAACTGTATAATTGTTTTAGACAAAATGTTATATTTGCATATGGAACTGTCAATACTATTGCAGTATTGCACTGAGGTCTATGCCACACAGGTTAGCTTGCAGTGCAGAGAAGGTCACAGTTGGTGGCATGATGCCCAGCAAATATACCAGCAGTTATGAGGGTATGAGATTAGCGTGGACTTCTGGAACCCATATAAAAGCACTTGGCCTTTCTTTTGCTTTTATGATCTTGGAACTCTGTTTATTTCTATTCCCTGTATATGCTTTGGAGAGAACCTGCTTGATCTCATAATAAAATTGTGTAGTACTTCTAAACCAGAACTATCCAAATTAAGTTTTCAGTATTAGAAAATAAATGTGGGGTTTACGTTAGTCAGAGTATAACCATGAAAACTAAATAAAATCCAGCTTCAAATTTTCTGCCAGTTCATAAGTTGTTTTGCTGTTGTGTTGCAGACCAAAAAATATGCTGATGTGATCATTCCCAGAGGTGCTGATAACTTGGGTGAGTAAACCACACAACACCATTGTGGGCATTAGTCTAGAATGGAGTAATAACATGTTCTTCCCTGTGCAGATTTGATTGATTTTCTGCAATGTACGGTAAGCTGTAGTTTTAATTGTAAGGACAGTTTTAGATAAGCTGGGGCCCCATACATTTTCATAGTGTACTGACTGCAGGCTTGTGATCTCTACAGTTCCTTACTTGTGGGGCCCCTTAGGAGCTTTTGCCCAGTTTAACCCCACGGAAGCAGTGGCCCTGACCGATTTTATGAGTAAATGTGCACCCCTCCTGTGAATCTAGCAGTCTGCATTTCCAGCAAAGCTTTCACAAAAGCAGTAAGATGTAAAAAGTCTAAAAGGCAGCTGTTAATGTTTTGAAGTGTCACCAAAGTGAGCATCTTGACATGCAAGTGTATACACACTTGTGTTTTTCTGTCATGTGTAGTTTGTGAGTTTGTCTGAGGAGGAGAGTACAACAGAAAAGTACAGGGCAAGTACTGCACTTCGGGGAACACTGAAACATTTGGAACAAACCGCCACAGCTCAGAGGGCAGAGTCACTAGTGCCGATACAATGCAGTTTATAGTATAAGTGGGTGACCAGCCACGTAAAAAGCAGGAAGAATCGGGGAATTTAACGTCTCTTTGTGAGTTAGGACTTCCTCTCTGCTCTAAAAGAAAAGCGGCAGCATAACCACCTTTACAGAAAAACATTCCTTTGTTACAGCCCACAGAACTCCTACTGAGATTCTGCAGAGTGGTTATTTCCTGGTTTCATGAAAGCATATTACTTCCAGATAAGGGCAAATTAGACAGGCTGTTGTCTCTAAAAACACACAGGCTGGTTTTGCTCTGTGGCTTCCTTCTCTCCTGTGCAAGGGTTTGGGTCCTCTTTAAAGGATACCCAAGGTGACCCGATAAGAGAGACATGGGTATGTACAGTGCCTAGCACACAAATAACTATGCTGTTCCTTTTTTTTTTTTTTTTTTTTTTTTTCTTTCTCTGCCTGAAAGAGTTAAATATCAGGTATGTAAATGGCTGACTCTGACAGGAAGTGACCACAGTGTGACCCTTACTGATAAGAAATGCCAACGATAAAACACTTTCCTAGCAGAAAATTGCTTCTGAGAGCAGGAGAAAGATATAAAAAGGGTCAATAGTTCAGATTTTTAGCTCTGGCATAGTGTAATGGTTAAGGGCTCTGCCTCTGACATGGAAGACCAGGGTTCGAATCTCTGCTCTGCCTGTTAAGTAAGCCAGCACCTATTCAGCAGGAGACCTTAGGCAAGTCTCCCTAACACTGCTACTGCCTATAGAGCGTGTCCTAGTGGCTGCAGCTCTCGCGCTTTGAGTCCACCAGGAGAAAAGCGATATATAAGTGTTTAATTGTTTTTGCTCAATGACACATTCATAGACAAAAACATGAACAGTTAAAACTTAAAAAGTAGATTTAAACATAAAATTGTGGAATATAAGTAATTTTTAGGAGAAGGAAGATGGATACAATCATTTATTTCATTAGTTTATTTTCGCCTTTAACCACTTGCCGACCAGGGCTTTCTGCACTGATCGGTGCTGCGTGTGCTCTCCAGCCCGCAGCACCGATCAGGAGTGAGCCAGGGCGATCAGACTACCCCCCTTTTTTCCCCCACTAGGGGATGTCCTGTTGGGGGGGGTCTGATCGCCGCCGGCTGCAGTTGCTTAGCGGGGGGGGGGGGGGCTCTTCAAAGCCCCCCTCCGCAGTGTTCTCCGCCGTCTCTCCAGCTCCCTCCCTCCCCCTGTGAGCTGCGCAGGACAGATTTCCGTCCTGCGCATTAAAGGATAGGCTTCAGCCTATCATATGCCGGCGATCCCCGGCCAATCAGAGGCCGGGGATCGCCGATCTGCCTTACGGCGCTGCTGCGCAGCAGCGCCGTATGATGTAAACAGCGGGGATTTCTTCCCCGTCTGTTTACATTTTGCCGGCGAGCCGCGATCGACGGCTCTCCGGCTGTTCACGGAGACACCCTCCGTGAACTGACATGATTTCCATGGTAACCCACAGACGACCAGTTTACGCCAATCGGTGTTAGCTGGTCGTCAAGAGGTTAAGACCTTGGCCCATATGCAATTTCTCTGATACCCTTTTTTTTTTTTTTTTTAGGGGTTCTCCGGTGTATTTTAAAAAGCTAAAACTGGGGCTTACCTGGGGCTTCTATCGGCCCCCCACAGCTGTAATGTCCCGCGCCATCCTCCGATGCTCCATTTCCCGCCGCTGGTAACCTGCTAATTATTTGTCTAACTAGATGAATAGAACTGCGGCTGTGAGGCCATGGCTGCGTGTGTCATCGGGAGCTTACTGCGCAGTACAATACCGCGCCTGCACAGTAAGCTCCCGATGACACGCGTGGGAGCAAGCATGTGCGCGGCCACACAGCCGCAGTTGTATTTGTCTAATTAGACCATTAATTAGCAGGCTACTGGCGGCGGGAAACTGAGCATCAGAGGAGGACGGTGTGGGACATTACAGCTGCAGGGGGCCAATGGAAGCTCCAGGTAAGTGTCAGTTTTAGCTTTTTAAAATATACCGGAGAACCTCTTTAAGCGCTTTGCCATTGAAAAAGTATCAAAGTAGTTGAAAATGTACTATGAGAATTATTTTGAGAGTTTTCTTGCTGGTTCTGGTGGTTTAACAAGTTCCCCAATACAGGTTATTTCCCCCTAAAAACCAGAACAATTTAAACATAGAACACTCCTTCCAATCATTCCTGATAACGTTATCGCTACTTATCAAACCAAATGTAACTATATATTGTTGTGGGGGTTTTTTTGCCACAAATTAGGCTTTCTTTGGGTTGTACTTTTTGCTAAATATGTATATATGTGCATTTTAAAAGGAAGAAGGTTGAGGGAAAAAGAATAATTTCCCAGTTTTCACCCATTCTAATTCTAAAACAAAATGGGCTGTCATAGATAAAACCCACATTTTATTTGCCCATTTGTAGCGGTTATTACAACATTTAAAGGAGTCTGCCAGGAGAAAAGCCGGAAAGATGGATTTTTCCGTTTTTTTTTTTTCTCTTTATACTATATCAATAATTACAAGCCCTAATTTGCAAAAAAATAATAGTGATAAACCCTAACGACATACTGTAAATATGTAAGGAAAAAAGCTGATTCCCTAAGCTAACCTTTTTAACAAATGTTTGATTTTAATAATTATAGGGAAGCAGGAAATAAGGGGTTAAAACTAATGGTGATTTGGTTATTTTGGCCACTAGATGGCTCCACACTATCCTGTGTCTTGAACAGTGCACAGGAAGTAGTGTACAGTGTGTCTACTTTCACTCTGTAAATTACCACAGGCATCTCATTGATGCCAGTACTCATCATGGGCACTTAGATCCGCTTCCAATTCACTGATCAGTACCCTCTGTCGGGGGAGGGGGGGGCATTGCACCACTGCAAACAGACCAAATACATGAATCTACGTCCCAAGTGCTATAGGGAAGTCTACAGGGACCTATATACATAATACAGTGGTGCTGTGTATCGCTTAAAAGCATGCAACAAGGTCTGAAAATCTAGGAGGAAACTCCAATCTGGGCTGGTACCTATCAGATGTCACTGCTACTGAGGGAATACAGTGATTGGCCCCAATGACGGAGCTGTGGTCCCGCCCGTGAGACCACCGGCTCCAATGAAGGAAGGGAGCAATTGGCTGTGATTGGTGGGTCTGGGGCAGAGCCCACCACCTAATTGGCAGAAGGCTTTCTGAAGCCGTGCTTCTACTTCCTGTTGATCGGAGCGGCGTGCACTGGCTGCACGTATGTACAGAGGGGGGTGGAGGACACAAGGGACATAATTGGGGACAAAAGGTACATGTGCATAATATATATGTAGGCTTTATATATCCTTTCACTGTGTTAAATTGGTTTTTGTCCTCTAAACCTAGGTGCATCTTAGTCTGAAAAATATGGTACATGTGGCCATTCCCAGATTAGTCCTATTCACTTAAGGACAATTGTAACAAAAGGGATATGGAGGCTGCCATATGTATTTCCCTTTTAAACAATATCCGCTGCCTAACAGTCCAACTGATCCTTTGCCTCTAGTACTTTAAGCTGTAGACCCTGAACAAGCATGCAGCATATCGTGTTTCTGACATTAGTCAGATCTGACAAGATTACCTGCATGCTTGTTTCTGGTGTGATTCAGGCACTACTGCAGCCGAATAGACTAGCAGGGCTCTCGGACAACTGTTATTGTTTAAAAGGAAATAAATATGGCAGCCTTCATATCCCTCTCACTACTTTTGTCATTTAAGGGACCACTATCGCAAAAAAAAAAATACCGTAAATTACATGTATGCATATGTATAAAATGTAAATTTTGTTCCAGTGTAAAACGCACCATTAATTTTTTTTTTTCTACGAGACTGTCACTTGTAGTAGTTAGTAAAACAATGACATATCTGAGCGGTTTTGAACTAGTCCGTCTCTTCATTAGGGCTTCGCAGGGGCTTTTTTCTTTTCAAAAGCATTTGTTGAATAGCCGTTGCTCACTCCACCTGTCAAAATGAGAATTGTGGCAAAATGACACTGGCAATTTTGCTGCGATTCTCATTGAATTTAATGAGAATGCGGTTTCAAAATGCAGTGCAAAACATAGCCAGCGTGGACCAGCCCTTTTGGAGGCCAGCCAGCATCATATTTGTTTTTTACACAAGTACTCCCTAGAAAGAATCTATACAAGGGAAATGCTAAGAATCCCCCAAAAGGAGATGAACTAATCCAAAAACTTAAAGTGGGCAGTAAAAGTCTGACAGACTGCATAGGAGAGAAGTCATTTATAGACCATGTTACTCTGGGCGAAATGTACATTTTATATGTATTTTTGTCATTGTGGTCCAAGCTTTAAGTACAGTATACTATACACTTTTCTCTTTTTCATAAAGTTTAACCATGCCCCCGGTCTAATCTCTGTATGCCATTAAACACAACGGCTATCATTCATAAAGCATTTCCGCATGCGGAAATGCTGAAAACAGCCGACTTTACCAAACACATAGCAAGATCTTCATTCATAAAGGCTCTTTCCGCATGAAAAGCTGACATTACCGAGCAGAGCGGTAAATCACTGCCTTGTGCGGTGACTATCATAATAAATGTAACAAAATATTAGTTCATAAAGATTTATGCAAGCGGTATGAGGACGGGAAATGCCGCTCCATTGGATGTGGCGATAACAATGTTAAGTTAATGGAGACACAGACCTCCCAGGCAGCTGCAGCAGTGCGGAACACGGAGAAATGTATCAACTCTGCAGCTTCCTGTTTCCACAAGCCTACCGCCTGCCTACCGACAGCCTAGTTCGGGGGAATCTCCGCACTATCGCAACTGCACTTTTTTATGAATGACCACACAGAAGTGTAAAATACCGGCAGCTGTGTTTTCCCGCACTGATTTGCATTACCGACCACTCTTTTATGAATGATAGCCAATGAGGGAAACTATTTTCCATAATACATTTTACAGGATCTGACCTCCATCAGAAATCTAGATGAAATATAAATAAAATGTAGATGTGCCATTTGGTTTTTGTAAAGCTGTATTCATCCATTGTAGATTACTAATTTAAAATGTTTATATTGCTTTTTAACTTTTTTTTTTTTTTTTTATTTCCCCCTCCATAGTTGCCATCAATTTGATTGTTCAGCACATCCAAGATATCTTAAATGGTGGATTAACAAAGCGTCAGACTAATGGCTATACGAATGGGTACACAAACCATCGGAGTAGACACCCCTCAGAGTCGAGCAGCAGTCGGCCGCATTAGAGAGCTCTATGAATATGGAATTTGTATATACTTTATGCCAATAAAAAGTATTCCGTGCCGATGTACCCTGGAAAGACAGATAAGCTTTTACTGGTGTAAAATGATTTCCTTTGTGCTATGTGGGCGCTGCCATTAATCTGCAAGGAAAGTGTTAACCGACTACTGCATCAATAACCTACCACGCTGGAATTTTATGGTCTCTTAATTCAAACTGAAAACTGTGGCCTAAGAAGTCTTTTCGTTTTTGTTTTTTTCTTTTTTTGCTTACTATTACATTAAAAGGGGCAAAGAGAAGATTGGATTTAACTATGAAAACTTGAACCTTCATACTGACTACTGAGAATGAAATTCAAACATTACCCTGAGATCCCATTAAAACAATTTTGTCATAATGAACTTTTGCGCTATTCTTAAAGAATTTTTTTTTTTCTTCCTCAAAAAAAATAATTGTTGCTTCTTTGAGTGTTAATTGTAGGGTGATTGGATATGTGAAAAATAAATGTACTGTAATTAATGCAAATGTCAGCCACCCTAATGTTGTGTTAGAAACAAAATACCTTTCATAGGTTAATTTTGAACATCACCACTTAATAGACCAAAACACTTGCATTTTCCCAGTGCCAAAAGAATGATCGTGGTTTTATAATGTTACTTATGACCGATATTCTTATCTGCTTTGTTTAAAGTTGGCAAAGTATTTATTTTTATTTACATTCTACCCTGTGATAATCCTTCTTTTCTATATTCAGACATGTTTCCTTTCTGAAGAACAAACTGTAACATGATCTGGTGACTAGGAAATAACAGAAAATAAAAATACACTTGTAGATGGTGCTTCCACTGCTGTCTCATGTCTGAGCAACTGTATATACTTATTGACTAGCCTAAGATAACAGAACTCGGCTATCCAGCAGGTAACATTCTTTCTCGGGAATGGCGCTTTGGGGGGGGGGGGGGTTCTCACTCACATACTCGCTTACATACTCACTCTAACTAGCACACGCCTATACATTTATATTTATAAGGTAAAGGTAGTACTGTGCCACCTAGGCTCTGAGTGTTTTTCCTAAAGATGGTCTCTCCATTTACCCATAGAAATGTTATCATTGTGAGATCTGGCTGACAACAACCAGAAGAAATGGAAGGGAGCCTAATCTCATTTTACTACAAAAGCTGAAACGTGTGTGTGTGTGTGGCCTGGTGCAAACCAAAAACCGCTAGCAGATCCGCAAAATGCTAGCAGATTTTGAAACTTTCTGTAGCGTTTCAGCTAGCATTTTGCGGTTTTGTGAAGCGTTTTTGTTGTACTAGATTTCATATATTGTTACAGTAAAGCTGTTACTAAACAGCTTCTGTAACAAAAGCGCCTGCAAAACCGCTCTGAACTGCCGTTTTTCAGAGCGGTTTGCGGTTTTCCTATACTTTACATTGGAGGCAGAAACTCCTCCGCAATCCAAAATCTGCAGCAGCCCGGGAGTATGGGTTTCTGCAAAACGCCTCCCGCTCTGGTGTGCACCAGCCCATTGAAATGCATTAACCAGGCGTATCCGCAGCTGCAATTGGATCGCAAATAGCTGCCGAACCGTGTGTGTGTGCATATATATGTAATATATACGCACGCACGCACATACACACCTGAGCTACATACGTCATGGGGGGGGGGGGGAAGAGGCAGGCAGGGGAGCCAGAGCAAAAGGCACATTTTGCTCTGATCCGAGTTACTCTGGCACTATATTCGGCCTGAGAAAATGGACCGAGACCCATGAAACCTGTTGCGAAGTGCATATTAAAGTTCCTTGTTAATATTTTAATTTGTCTTCATTGAGGAGAGCTACCTTACCTGTTTTTATTTTAGCTGTTTTTAACGCAGTTTTATCCTATTTTGGACACCACTTTTTCTACCTTTGTGTTACATACCCTCCCTCGTCGGGAGGGGTAGTCTATTTGGCGAGGGATGTTTGACACCACACTTACAACCATCTAGAACTTCTTTTGCACCAAGAAAACGATGGAGTCCAGTTATCTGGGCACCCAAGAGGAGTTGAGTTTGTGCATCTCCACCTGCCTACAGTGGTTGGCCTGCAAACTCCCTTTGTGATTACCATCATTCACCCTATCCTTTTCATTTATCACCTTAACGTACTACACCATCCGTTGTCTGTGTTTTTTGTTTGCCTCCAGGGTGTCTCTCCCATTACCTAACTATCCTTATTAATATAGATGCTGTGTGAGCAGGAATAGTCCATGGTAATCAAATATAGTGTAGGTGGAGGACAGGGTTTGCTTAAGAGCTAGTCTCCTCTGGCAGTGATGATAGCCTTATTTGTCCTAATTTAATAAGCAATGTGTGCTGTATGCTGGTAAACTGGAAATCTTGCTGTGATCTCTTGGATTTTAATTTACAATACTGTTGGTACACATTCTGTAAAGGTCATACATTAGATTAGAGCGGAAGACAACTCTTGAGGAGCAGTTGAAAAGGTGGCAGCCAAAAATGGGCGCAATTGTTTATCGTAATATAGAAAGCCGTTACGCTACTTAGCGGGTGGCTTCAATTAAATAGAAATTTATCGTATTATTGTTAGGGGGGGTTGTGGGTGTTTAAGGTTGGGCACCACCAGGGGGGGATCTTGGGGTTAGGCACCACCAGGGTAAGGTTCTGTGTGAGAGTAGGGAGAGGGTAGGTTCAACATTATCTGTAAATTTACAGATAATGTATACCGCCATTAAATTTACCTTTTTTACCGTTTTTGTTTTTTAACGGTGTGCTTAAAGCGGACCTTAACTCAGAATGTCCTCTTTCTAAATGATACACAACAGCATAACCTTTAAACAAATAACATTTCTTTGTTACAGCTGATACAAATCCTAAGAAAAATCTTCACTGTTTCTACTTCTCTATTCATGGAAGCAGATATATTGTTAACCTCCTGTGCTTTCAAATGGCCTTATCTGCCGTAGGCAGTCATGTGACATAGGGGAGAGATCAGATTACAAATAGTGATTAGACACAAATGAGGGGGAATTAGGCAGGCTAAACTCTAAATACATACATGGTGCATTTCTCTATGTGTTTCCATCCTGTGCAAGGTCCACTTTTAATTATTTACCGATATTGCTAGTAATATCGTTATTTAACATTGCTCCTAAATTAACTTGTGACTTTTTTTAAATATATGTAACTCTGAGGGCTCATTCACACTTGCTAAATGCAAAACGCTAGCGCTTTTGCTAGCGTATAGCTATGGGGTTTTTTTTTGCGTTGAACATGGAAAAATCGCCATTCCCACTTCGTGATTTATTTTTTTGAGCAATTGTGTTTAACGCTTCTATAGCACGGAAACGCGATTGCCGGGAAATTGCCTGAAAATGGTGCAGGCTACATGTTTGCGTTTGGCAATTTGCGTTAATTGCTGGCAATTAATGAAAATTGCCCAAGTGAGAACGTGCTCATAGGGTTTTATTGCACTAGCGCTTTAAAAAGCACTTGAGCGTTTTGCCGAAATCGCTGGCAAAACGTTCTAGTGTGAATGGGTCCTAACACTTCACAGCGTAGGGGCTGTGTGCTTCTACCACTCATATGGTCACCTGCAAAGCGTGAATGTACCTGGGATCTAATAAATGTGGAAGGTGAACAACCAAATGTCTCCACAGTGAAACTATCAACACAGAATACAGACAGAAATTCCTAACTAAGTAGAATCAAAACAACTACCAAACTACTGTAAATGCTAAATTCAACATTTATTAAAGGCAAAGATTGCCTAACAAAATATTAAACATTAGTGCTCTAATCATAAAACCTGTATCTCTAAATGGTGATAAACCTAAAGTGCAGGAACAGATGATACACATGTATACCTCAAATATGAGAAGGGTATACTAACACCAATGTGGTATAATGCTGCTAGAGGGAAGAAATTGTCCTGCACTGCTTAGCAGAGTGCACTAACTCAATGATGAAGCTTATCATGACTCTGCCCATCTGATATTAATAAAGATGGCAGGAACGGCACCGTCGTCTATAATGCTTTTATTCAAGAATCATACACATACAGTGTAATGGTGAAGTTTAGGAGTGTCTAGCTCCTTTCTCAAGCTCAGCTGCGTGCTGGAAAAGGAAAGGAGCTGGATGCTCCGAAGCATCGCCAGTACGCTTTGTGTGTAATTGTTGAATAAAAGAGCATTATAAAGATAATGGTGTCTATCTTGTTCTTCAGACTGCTGGTGATGATGATCTAGGGTGCTGCCGGATCGATCGAGGTACGTTGCAACTGCAAGCTAGTTAAGTCCTTTCATCGCGTCTACACACACTGTAGAATCAAGTTATGGTAAATTCGGTCCCCAGGTCCTGACCATGTGACTTTACAAATATATCCATGACTAATTCTGATAAAGTAAACTTGGCCAGGTCCCTTGATGTTTACTATAACAAGATTCTACTGTATATACAGTGGGTTGCAAAAGTATTCAGCCCCCTTGAAGTTTTCCACATTTTGTCATATTACTGCCACAAACATGAATCAATTTTATTGGAATTCCACATGAAAGACCAACACAAAGTGGTGTACACATGAGAAGTGGAATGAAAATCGTACATGATTCCAAACATTTTTTTTACAAATAACTGCAAAGTAGTGTGTGCATAATTATTCGGCCCCCTTTGATCTGAGTGCAGTCAGTTGCTTATAGACATTGCCTGATGAGTGCTAATGACTAAATAGAGTGCACCTGTGTGTTATCTAATGTCAGTACAAATACAGCTGCTATGTGAGGGCCTCAGAGGTTGTCTAAGAGAATATTGGGAGCAACAACACCGTGAAGTCCAAATAACACACAAGACAGGTCAGGGATCAAGTTATTGAGAAATTTAAAGCAAGCTTAGGCTACTAAAAGATTTCCAAAGCCTTGGAACATCCCAAGGAGCACTGTTCAAGCGATCATTCAGAAATGGAAGGAGTATGGCACAACTGTAAACCTACCAAGACCAGGCCATCCACCTAAACTCACAGGCCGAACAAGGAGAGCACTGATCAGAAATGCAGTCAAGAGGCCCATGGTGACTCTGGACGAGCTGCAGAGATCTACAGCTCAGGTGGGAGACTCTGTCCATAGGACAACTATTAGTCATGCACTGTACAAAGTTGGCCTTTATGGAAGAGTGGCAAGAAGAAAGGCATTGTTAACAGGAAGCATAAGAAGTCCTGTTTGCAGTTTGCCACAAGCCATGTGGGGGACACAGCAACCATGTGGAAGAAGGTGCTCTGGTCAGATGAGACCAAAATAGAACTTTTTGGCCAAAATGCAAAACGCTATGTGTGACAGAAAACTAACACTGCACATCACTCTGAACACACCATCCCCACTGTCAAATATGGTGGTGGCAGCATCATGCTCTGGGGGTGCTTCTCTTCAGTAGGGACAGGGAAGCTGGTCAGAGTTGATGGGAAGATGGATGGAGCTAAATACAGGGCAAACTTGGAAGAAAACCTCTTGGAGTCCGCAAAAGACTTGAGACTGGGGCGGAGGTTCACCTTCCAGCAGGACAATGACCCTAAACATAAAGCCAGTGCAACAATGGAATGGTTTAAAACCAACCTATCTATGTGTTAGAATGGCCCAAATCTAAATCCAATCGAGAATCTGTGGCAAGATCTGAAAACTGCTGTTCACAAACGCTGTCCATCTAATCTGACTGAGCTGGAGCTGTTTTGCATAGAAGAATGGGCAAGGATTTCAGTCTCTAGATGTGCAAAGCTGGTAGAGACATACCCTAAAAGACTGGCAGCTGTAATTGCAGCAAAAGGTGGTTCTACAAAGCATTAACTCAGGGGACCGAATAATTATGCACACCCCACTTTGCAGTTATATATTGATGTATGATTTTCGATCTACTTCTCACATGTACACCACTTTGTATTGGTCTTTCATGTGGAATTCCAATAAAATTGATGCATGTTTGTGGCAGTAATGTGACAAAATGTGGAAAACTTCAAGGGGGCCGAATACTTTTGCAACCCACTGTACATGAATCTACAATAATTACAGCACAAAATCAAGATCACAAACCAAGAATCAGAAAAGATGACAGTTTCCTTTGACTTCTATTGCTGCGGTGTATCTTTTGCAAACTTATGTTTTAGAGAAAAAGATTTAAAAAAACCCAAATCGCAGCTTATATTAGTTATAAAGTTACCAACAAAACCTTATTTGTGTAAGAAATACAATATCCAGATGCAACCAAACTGAAAAGATGCCCTTCTGCCCATAAATAAACAGTTCATCAATACTTTCAGCAGAAATTCCTGGCTGTATACAGTGGTAGGACACCAGCATGCATCAGTCTATGCTCACTACCTCATAATATAGGCTTACTAGAATGAGTTAGACTCTGTTTATAAGGTATAAAGTGTCTCATTGCATACGCCATACACCATGTCAGCTCTTACCAATACCCTTATCTTTCATCATGTAAGTTATGTTAAAAGTGTATGTGTAATATCCGAGGCAGCTGCGGCGAACAGCACCGCCGCCGCAGCTGCCTCCATGCGGCCATCCGTCCGTTCGGCGTGCAGGACGCTGAGGATGGAACGTTCTCCCGTGCAGGGGCTGCCATAGCGCGCGGGCGCACGCATAGACGGGAGCTTTATGCGGGGAGGAAGCCCGTCAGCTGACCTGCTGGTCGGCTGACGTCAGGGGAGACCCACGGCGCCCAGGATTGGCTGATGAGAGGGGGGCGTGCCAGTGAGGTCTCCTCTGCTTCATAAGCCTCCGGGCTGCATTGCTACTTTGTCTGTTGTCGTGAATACTTGCGTGAGCGCGCAGACCTTAGGTAGTTCCCTGGTGTTGATGCTACGGATTTCACACCAAGCTTAGGAATTTTGCAGTCTTGTTATTGTTATTTTGTTAGACTAGTTCCGGGGTGTTGTTGCCAAGGATTTCACACCCAGGCTAGGATATTATTATTGTATTGATCTCCTGTGTACGACTCTGGCTAGCACTCTGACTTTGAATCTGTTTTCTGATCCTGTACTTCTGCCCATCTGTCTACCTGTTGCTGAACCTCTGCCTGATTACCGATTACTCTCTTGCCTCACGATTCTATACCGATACGTACCTTCCTGTTGCTGAACCTCTGCCTGATTACTGATTACTCTCGTCTCACGATTTTGTATTTACTTACCTCTCTGTTGCCGAACCTTGCCTGCCTGACCATTCTACTCACCAGTGGGCCCTCGCCACTGGTGAGGTACTAGTTACACCAGCCCCTCTGGTGGAACCGTTCTGTTAAAACTGTAGTACAGCGCCAATTACCTACTCTTAGGGTATCTGTCATTGTACTATTATTGTATCTCCTAGGCTACTGTTCAGTCTGGGTCACCCGCCCCACGGTTGTTCTCGTGCCTGCAGTACTATCTGAATCACCCGCTCCCCGGGAGATTCAGCCTCTTCGTTATTGTACTCTCCAGCCTGATGGAACTTGTATGCTAGTGCACGCTCAGTGTACTGATAGTACCTCACCAGCCCCTCTGGTGAGGTCTGGTCAAACTATTAAAGTTACTGTTGCACCCAAACACTTACACTTTGCCAGGTGTCCAGAGGTTAGTCATACTTGTATTATTGGTGATTCTGCAGATCACTAATAATCAAGTATACGTCTGTATTGTTGGTGATACTGCAGATCATCAATAATCAGATACTCTCTGTGTGCTGACACCAACCGTTACAGTATGTATGTACGTGTGTGTGCAAGGCTGTGGAGTCAGTACAAAAAACACCAACTCCGCAGTTTTATTCCTCCAATAATTGCACATATCAATCTTGTTGATTGAAAGTATGTAACATAAAAAGCATTTCATCACTGCCAAAGCTTAGGAATTTTATAGCTTTATTAAGATGGCATTTGCGTTTGGGAACAAAAAACTCCTGGCCAGGAAGCTGACACTGTTAGCCATCCCAGCCTGTCATTGCCAATGGGTGTGCCTAGGCACGTTATCTGTATGTAAGATTCACCATATCAGCCAGGTTTCATGCTGGTGGGAATACACCATGAGATTTTATGGCAGATAGATGGTTCAATAGATCATTTCCAACATGTCCAATCTGATTTTCAGTCGTTTTTTTCTGATCGATTTCTCATAAAAGTGAATGGAAACTGATCAGAAAAACGATCGGACAGTAAATCTGCTGAAAAATCTCATTGTATATTCCCAGCATTAGCGTGTAGCCCCACCAACCTGCAGATAAAGGCCTCTATCTTTTCTATGGCTCAGTGCACACCGAGCGGTTTTAGGGGCGATTCGCCAACCACATCCACATCCACAAACTTGGTTTATGTAATTCACTGGGATGGTTGCACACCAGCGGTTTGAGGATTTTAGCAAACCGCAAACGTGTCTCCTGCTGCATGTTTGTGGTTTCTGCCTCAATGTAAAGTATAGGAAAAACGCAAACCGCTCTGGAAAACGCTACATCAGAGCAGTTTTCCAGGCATTTTTTTTACAGAAGCTGTTCAGTAACAGCTTTTACTGTAACAATATTTGTACTCTGCTGCACAAAAACGCTCCCAAAAATGCTAGGCATGCTTAGAAAACGTCTCTAAACATGCCTAGAATCGCTCTAAAATCTGCTCCAAAAACCGCTAGCGTTTTGAGGATCTGCTAGCGGTTTTGGTGTGCACTGGGCCTATGTCTGATATAGAAAAGGCCAGGGCCATTTTCTGCAAGGTGGCAGGTCTATGCACCAAAACCCAGCAGCTACGGAGTTTCAGTGAATCTCATTAAACAATGTCTTGTGATGATCTAACTTTTAAGCATTAAGTGTACATCTTTTTTTTTTTTTTATGTACACCTTATGGTGGCCATACACTGTACAATAAAAACGTTCGATTTTCCCGTTTATTCGATCTAAATGATCGAATTGAATGAAAGTTGAAATTTTTTTTATTTTTGATCAAGAAATTCGACCGATTATCCCGTTTTTTCGGGAAAAATGATCGGACATGCTGGAAAAATCTTTATATTCGATCTAACAGAATAATCGAACTAAATTATCTAATTGAAAAATTGTACCATGTATGGCCACCTTTAGATGCACTTTAAAGCAGGATAGTCAACCACAGAATCAAATTCTTTTTACCCAAATGTTCTGTGTTTATTATGCAGTCTACAGCCTGACCCTGCATTGCAAGCTTTCCAATATAATAATAAATGTGTCTGCTGTAATGAATCTTATCTCACTCAGCCTGGTTCCTTTTTGGTACATTGCTATTATCTCCCCTCCCACATTCCTGCTCCTCACTGATTGGCTGAAGGCAGTTCAGTGTGACAGGCTGAGAAGGAAAGTATACCTCCCCTCTGCAGAAGCTGCTGAAATACAATCTATGCTGCGCTCATGTGTTTATAAAGCAAGCTAGATATGACCGTGCATTTTCTAGGAGAAAAAACTGAAAATTGTATACTCACATAACGGTAATTTTCCTTTCCATGTGCATCCATGGCAGCATACATATGGGTTAAGCCCCACCCCTACCAATTAACAGGACCTTAGCTATAAAAGAAAGTGACCCCTAGCGAGCAGCATTCTCATTGACTAGCCGAACCGGAGAACAGCAAAAAGTCAACAAAAGGAAAGGGAGGGAAATCCCTATGCTGCCATGGATGCACATGGAAAGGAAAATTACCGTTAGGTGAGTATACAATTTTCCGTTTTCCATATGCCTCTATGACAGCATACATATGGGATCTAACTAGCAGAAAAAAAGGAAGGGTGGGACAAGACTTGCTGACCAAAAATAATTTCAATTAAGGCTTTAACAGATTCAGAAATAACTTTCTTTCCAAATTAAACTGAAGCGGAGGCTGCTGGATTGACTCTGAAATGGGCAATGAAAGTATGGACTGAGGACCAGTTGGCAGCCTGGTGAATCTTTGCCCGGATAGCGAAGGTGGCACAGGGGACAGCTGAGAAGAGTGCACTGTGATGCCACCCAGAGGGACAAGGTCAAAAAACCCTAATAGGCTAGTCTTCATAAAAAGCTTTGTTGATTCATTTGAGCCATGAAGAGATCTTTTGAGTTTGATAGCTGGCTTTTTCTCAGACCTGATGGAATTATGAAGAGCTGTTCTGATTTCCTGAAGCTCCCTTGTTACATTCCCATAGGCTCTAAGTGTTCTTGCACCATCTAGAACATGCAGATCAGAGGAATTTGTATCCATAAAAGATGGCACTGTCCGATCCTGATTAAAGGGAAGCCCGGAAGTGAAGTGCTGTAGTGGTCTCAAAACTACTGAGTAGAATGTCAAGAATGAGCCCCTAGATCCTGGAGCTCGGAAACTCTTCTGTCCGAAGAGATAGCGACTAGAGGCATAGTTCTTAAGGTTAAGTCTCATTTCCTGCAGTCTTCCACTGGGTCAAAAAGAGGTTTTGCTAGGTAACTGAGAACCTGCGCAGTTCCCACTTTGGAAAAAGGTTGCAATTAGGATGCTTGTTTTTGGTGGCAGCCTTTATAAATTGCACTATTAGAGGGTGAGAGATAGTGATGGCCGAACCTCCGATTTTAGGTTCGCGAACCGGGTTCGCGAACTTCCGCGGAAGGTTCGGTTCGCGGAAAAGTTCGCGAACCGCAATAGACTTCAATGGGGAGGCGAACTTTGAAAAATAGAAAAAATTATGCTGGCCCCAAAAGTGATGGAAAAGATGTTTTAAGGGGTCTAACACCTGGAGGGGGGCATGGCGGAGTGAGATACACGCCAAAAGTCCCGGGGAAAAATCTGGATGTGAAGCAAAACAGCATTTTAAGGGCAGAAATCACATTGAATGCTAAATTGCAGGCCTAACATGCTTTAAAACATCTTGCATGTGTATACATCAATCAGGTAGTGTAATTAGAGTACTGCTTCACACTGACGCACCAAACTAACTGTGTAACGCACCGCAAGTTACCAGCTGTTTGTGTAGTAACGGCCATGCTGGACTACTGCGCAACATGGTGAGATTGCTCTTCCTCACTCAGTGATGTCAGGTAATGTGTGACTGCCCTCTCAACTTTCCATGGCATTGTTAAAAAGCTTACGTTTTGTTTTTAAATTACATTTTCTACTTGCTGTGTACTTGTTCAGTACCGCTACAATGAGAATCCTATGGAGGCGGGCAAGTCTGGCATTGTGACCCCGGGTAATGGCCGGGGAATGAAGGTTGGATTCCGGCCCGAAGTGGGAGCCTGCTGAGACCCATGCTGTAGCTGCCCAGACCGTGCTTTGCAGACCAGGCATCTGTGATCAGATGGACCCTTGACCCAGCGGGAGACAAACCAAGTCGAAAGCATTTGCCAAGAATGTTTTACGGAGGGCAAGTTTTCTGCCTTTTTTTTCAATTGTTTGAAACTGTAGATGGTTGTATTTTTAAATTGTTTTCAAATGTAGATGGTTGTATTTTTAAATTGATTGAAACTGTAGATGGTTGTATTTTTCAATTGTTTAAAACTGTATCCATTCAAGTGCAAGTTATGCACTGACTGCCAGGTATAATGTGCAGTCACAGATGCAGTGAAAGGTATGCAGTGACTGCAAACAGCCGTTTGTGTAGTGACGGGCGTGCTGGACTGGTGCGCACCATGACGAGAGTGCAGGTGATGGTGGCTTTTCAGCCCATATGGTCGCCCGGCTGATGTAGCTGAATGACAGAACAGTGACTGTCCAGCTGATCATATTTGGTATGACCACAATGAAACAACGACCTTTTATCTTTGGTGTGCCACCCCCACCCGAGACACTCATATAGCCGGTGGTCATTGCTTCATTGTGATACGCAAGCCCCTTCACCGCGGCAAGGTAATGATCACGAAGGGGGATGGGCACATGTACATGCCTTTTGTTTTTTTGTTGCAGCCGCCTGCAGTTCAGCCAGAAAAATTAGGCAGGCATGTGCACGCCCCAGAAAAATTAGTATAGCGGCCGCTGCTAGCAGCGGCCTTAAAAATTCTGGAATCCGCCTAGAGTCCTGGACCGTGGTGGTGGTGGCGGAGAAGGCAGTCAAGCGGCCTGCAGGCAGAGATGCTGTGTGTGGGGACTGACTTAGTCTTCGGTCGTGCAATAGCCCTCAGGGATCCATGCCTCGTTCATTTTGATAAAGGTCAGGTACTGAACACTGTCATGACTTAGGCGACTTCTCTTCTCAGTGACAATGCCTCCAGCTGCACTGAAGGTCCTTTCTGACAGGACGCTTGCGGCAGGGCAAGAGAGAAGTTGTATGGCAAATTGGGACAGCTCTGGCCACAGGTCAAGCATGCGCAACCAGTAAAGCAAGGGTTCATCGTCGCTGCTCGCAGTTGCAGTGTGTACATCCACACTTAAGGCCAGGTAGTCGGCTACCTGCCGGTCCAGGCGTTGGTGGAGGGTGGATCCCGAAGGGCTACTGCGAGGCGTTTGACTAAAGAATGTCCGCATGTCCGACATCACCCCGAGATCGCTGGGGCGTCCTGTCCTTCCCTGCGTGGACTGGTGAGGAGGAGGAGGAATACTGCCAGTGGTACCTTTATTGCGTTGTACTGTCACATCACCCTTAAATGCATTGTAAAGCATCATTGACAGCTTGTTCTGCAAGCGCTGCATCCTTTCCGCCTTGTGTTGATTTGGTAACAGGTCTGCCACTTTGTGCCTGTACCGAGGGTCTAGTGCCGTGGCCACCCAGTACAGGTCATTCCCCTTGAGTTTTTTGATACGGGGGTCCCTCAACAGGCTGGACAACATGAAAGAGGCCATCTGCACAAAGTCGGATCCAGACGTACTCTCCATCTCCTCTTGCTATTCCACAGTGAGGTCACGCAACTCCTCTTCCCACCCCCAGCCACGAACAATACCACGGGAACGTGGAGCAGCAGAAGCCCCCTGTGATGGCTGCTGCGGTTGTTCTTCTGCCGCTGCCGCCTCTTCTTCCTCCACAGAAACACCTTCCTCATAATCATCCGAGTCTGACTCCTCTCCTTCCCCACATGACTCCTCTTCTTCCTCCTCCTCCCCCCTCTGTGGTGCTGCAGGTGTTGAGGAAACCTGTGGTTCGGCTGAAAATTGGTCCCATGACTCCTCCTGCCGTAGCTGTTCCTGTTCCCGCTCCTCCACAGCTTCATCCACCACTCTACGCACGGCACGCTCCAGGAAGTAAGCGTAGGGAATCAAGTCGCTGATGGTGCCTTCAGCGCGACTCACCAGGTTGGTCACCTCCTCAAACGGCCGCATGGTCCTGCATGCATTTTGCATCAGTGTCCAGCTGTTGGGCCACAACATCCCCATCTTCCCAGATTGTGTCCTTCTACTGTAGTTGTACAGGTACTGGGTGATGGCTTTCTCCTGGTCTAGCAGGCGAGAGAACATGAGCAGGGTGGAATTCCAGCGAGTCGGGCTATCGCATATCAAGCGTCTCACCAGCAAGTTGTTTTTTTGCTGAATGTCCGCAAAGCGTGCCATGGCCGTATAAGACCGCCTGAAATGCCCACACAACTTCCTGGTCTGCTTCAGGACGTCCTGCGTCTCACCAGCAAGTTGTTTTTTTGCTGAATGTCCGCAAAGCGTGCCATGGCCGTATAAGACCGCCTGAAATGCCCACACAACTTCCTGGTCTGCTTCAGGACGTCCTCTAATCCTGGGTACTTTGAGACAAATCTTTGCACGACCAGATTCAGCACATGTGCCATGCAGGATACATGTGTCAGCTTTCCCAAATTCAAAGCGTGAAGGAGATTGCTGCCGTTGTCACACACCACGTTGCCGATCTCCAGCTGGTGCAGGGTCAGCCATTGCTCCACCTGTTTGTTAAGAGCAGCCAGGAGAGCTGCTCCAGTGTAACTCTCCGCTTTGAGGCAAGACATGTCAAGAATTGCGTGACACCGTCGTACCTGGCATGCAACGTAGGCTTTGGGGAGATGGGGCTGTGTAGCTGGAGAGGAAGAGGAGATGGCAGCACCGCTAGAGTTCAACTGACACTCAGCTGAGGAGGAGGAGGTTGACAGCGAAGAGGATGTAGCTGGAGGAGAAGGAGAGGAGGTGGCAGCAGGCCTGCCTGCAAGCCGTGGTGGTGTGACAAGTCGGTCCGCTGAACAGCCACGTACTCCCTGCTTGCTGCCATCGGTAACCAGGTTGAACCAATGGGCTGTGTACGTAATGTAGCGGCCCTGCCCATGCTTGGCAGACCAGGCATCCGTGGTCAGGTGGACCCTTGACCCAACGCTCTTCGCAATAGATTACACCACTTGCCTCTGAACTGCACGGTACAGTTTGGGTATGGCCTTTCGTGAAAAATAAGTGCGGCCTGGTATCTTCCTCTGCGGTGTCCCAATGGCCACAAATTTACGGAAAGCCTCTGACTCCACCAGCTTGCATGGTAATAGCTGGCGAGCTAATAGTTCCGCCACACCAGCTGTCAGACGCCGGGCAAGAGGGTGACTGGCCGAAATTGGCTTCTTCCGCTCAAAGACTTCCTTAACGGACACCTGGCTACTGCTGTGGGCAGAGGAGCAGGAACCGCTCAAGGGCAGAGGCGGTGTGAAGGAGGGTGGCTGTGAAGGTTCAAGGGAGAAAGCAGATGAAGACGATGCACCTGAAGGAGGAAGAGGAGAAGGAGGGTGGCTTGTCTTTTGAGGGGTGCTGCTTTTCCTCAGGTGTTCTTCCCATAGCTGTTTGTGCCTTCTCTCCAGGTGCCTTCGTAAGGCACTTGTCCCTACATGAGAGTTGGCCTTTCCACGGCTCAATTTTTGCTGGCAGAGACAACAGATGGCTTTGCTCCGATCGGAGACACACACGTTAAAAAATTTCCAAACCGCTGAGCCCCCCTGGGGTGATGCCGCTACGGTGGCATCAGCAGCTGACGTTGAAGGGCATGTTGACTGGCTTGCCATAGCTGGCGATACATGGCGCCGGACACTGCCCCCAGCTGTTTCTGAGGACGAGCTCCCTTTGCTTCTATCATGGAGTTGTCTCCTCCTACTCCTCTCTGGCTCCCCCTCTGAACTGTCCCCCTGGTCATCTCCTCTATTGGGAACATACGTGGCATCCATATAATCGTCATCATAATCCTCCTCCCCAGCTTTGCTTTCCTCAGACAACTCCACAACTGCACCAACTTCAGGTGGTTCATCATGCCCCTCCTCACACATTACGTCCATACTATCGCCACCTAACTCAGACGTATGAGGTGGTGTACCTGCGCCTTCTTCTTGTTGTTGCAGTAGTGGCTGTGAATCAGTGATTTCACCACCACCAAATAACTCCTGCAAAGTGTCAAATGCAGCGGATGTGGTGCTTGTACTAGCGCTGGTAGCACTGGCTGCGGGAGATGAGGTCTTCTGTGTTAAATACTCAAGCACGTCCTCACAATTTTGGGAAGTGATGGCACGTGCCTTCTTCTGAGCACTGTACTTTGGTCCAGGTCCGCACGAAATCACAGCAACACCACCTCGCACAGACCTGCCAGTGCCAGGTGGCCTTCCTCTGGGTCTTCCTCTACCTCTTCCTCTACCTGGTTTGTCCATTTTGTCCATCTCGGGGGGAAGCTAGGTATATGCAGTGAGGTGAGTTCACTCAACAGAAAAGGTAGATATGCAGTGAGGTGAGTTCACTCAACCCAAAGATAGCTATATATGCAGTGAGGTGAGTTCACTCAACCCAAAGGTAGCTATATATGCAGTGAGGTGAGTTCACTGAACACAACAGGTAGTTAGATGCAGTCAGCTGCGTTCACTCAACACAAAGGTAGTTATATGCAGTGAGGCGAGTTCACTCAACAGAAAAGGTAGATATGCAGTGAGGTGAGTTCACTCAACCCAAAGGTAGTTATATATGCAGTGAGGTGAGTTCACTCAACCCAAAGGTAGTTATATATGCAGGTTAACTAAACACAACAGGTACTAGTAGTAGGTAAATGCAGTACTGGGTAGGTAGTACAATGTGCAGCTCCCTGTCACACACACAGATGTCACTGAATGTGCTACTGAATGCTGGTGGGCTGCTGGCAGTGGGACACACACATTATGAATTAGCAATGCTGTCTAAGCAACACAAGTGTCTCACACACACAGGTAGCAGTCACTGAATGTGCTGCTGCTGCTGGCAGTGGGACACACAGTATGAATTAGCAATGCTGTCTAAAAAACACAAGTGTCTCACACACACAGGTAGTCACTGAATGTGCTGCTGCTGGCAGTGGGACACACAGTATGAATTAGCAATGCTGTCTAAAAAACACAAGTGTCAGTTTCAAACACAGAAAAAAAAAATTGATCATACGAGCAGGATGAGCTCTGAAGAGAGCTTTTCTGGGGCGCTATTATAGCAATAAGATTCAGCTAAGCAAGCTAAGAAGGCAAGAGCCTGACTAATCTGTCCCTAGGAGAACAAGTCTGCAGCAGCTGTCCCTATTCTGTCTCTAGCAGGCACACGAGTGAGGCTAATGGCTGCCGGAGCCTGCCTTGTATAAGGGGGGGTGGGGCTCCAGGGCTTAGTATAGCCGGATTGGCTACAATGCGCCTGCTGACTGTGATGCAGAGGGTCAAAGTTGACCCTTTTAGAGCATTATGGGGCGAATCGAACTTACGGGAAAGTTCGCCTTCGCCGGCGAAGGCGAACCACCCGAAGTTCGCCAGGAACCGTTCGCCGGCGAACCGTTCGGCCCATCTCTAGTGAGAGACCCAGCAGTGATCCGTCAAAGCAGAGATAGCAGAAACCTGCACTTTGAGAGTGCGAGCCAATTGTTTTTCTAGGCCAATCTGGAGGAAGCTAAGAATATGTTGTGCTGGTGGAGCCATTGGATCAAAATTATTTACCAGAGCAATTGTGAAAAAAATATTTTCCAGTTTGTGGTAGTTTTCCCTGCTTTTAGCAGTGTGTTTATCAATGATTCTGAGTTTACAAGGTCTCTAAGCTTCCTCCCACAATCCTTAAACCATTAAATTAAGGGATTGAGGAGACAGATGATAAATTGAGTCCTGGGACAGGGGGTTTGGTCTGACTGGAAGTGGAATAGGAGGTTCCAACTTCAGGCTCCAAATTCGAGGGACTCATGGCTGGCATGGCCAAAATGGACCCACCTCCAGGAGTACCACTTGTTCTAGGAGGAGTCTCCTCAGAATTTTGAAGGTAGGTGGAGTTGGAGGAAAAAAACAGAGACCATTCAGAAATTTCAGGTGTTGCCAGAGCACCCTGAGCCCTTGAATGTGGGGGCGAATCTCCTCGAGCTGGCATTTAGTTGATGTAGGTTGCCATCAGGACCACCTACCCAATGGTCACAGATCACTCTGGATATATTTTATTGAGTGGCCACAAGCTATTGCCTCAGTCCCCTTGATTGAGAAAATCTGCCGCAGAGTTCTGAGGCCCTATGAGATAAGACTGCCATGATGCTGCAGAGATTGCTCTCTGCACTGGAGATAATATTGCTGACCTCTAACATGAGGAACAGACTCCTTGTGTCCCTCTGCTACCTGATATCAAAGACGTCTCATCCCAGTGATGGCTGAAGGTCTGAAGCACCATGTAAGCCACCCTGAGTTTGAGTATATTTGCAGTGATCGATCAGCTTTGTTTTGACTATTTTACCTAGGCTAATACGACCTGTAGACATGTCAAACCATGCTTGCATATTTACGAGTTATGGGTGAACGATTGGTTAATAGTTGTTGAGCTTGTGTTTAGCCACCACCACAGACAGTCTCATCGTGGGATTGAGAAGGATGGTCTGAGAGTAACTCTGGTGGTTTCATTGATGGATAAACCCTAGTTGGAATGTGCCAGTGAACCCATTTGACCATCTGGATTGTAGATGACGAAGTGTCCAGGAGGTGTATACAACACCTTGATTAATGAATATAGTATGATAATCAGCACTCGCGAACTTTTGCCAGCAATTTTCTCATCTGGTTACTGCATTGGATATAGATTGGAATCTTGCTCCCGGAAAGATTAGGTCCTCAGAAGGAGTGAGGTGGCTTTCCTCCTTGTTTGTTAACCAGCCAAAGACAGACAGTGTTTGAAGAAGAATCTGTTGCTAACACTGTAGAGCCTTGGGATCTGAGGCTAGCAACAAAAGATTGTGTAAATAGTGATAAAGTCCTAACTTTGCTTTCTCAACTGAGCCACCAGACACACTAGTACCAAAAAAGGTTGTCATGGCTGTGATAATGTCGAGAAGGAGGATGGTTACTGGAGAAGAATGTTACCAACTGCATGGTGGAAAGAAGTTTGAAATAATGAATGTATCTGCCAAGTCTATTGAATATATTCAGTTCTGTAAGGGAATGGCTGGTCCATTCATTTGTTGTAACTCCATCTTGAATGTTTTCAGAAAGATGAAAATTTAGGAATTTCAGATCCAGTACTGAACGCAGATCACCTAACTTCTTTACAATGAAGAGAGGAGAGTAGACTTCCTGAAAGCGCTCCTCTTCTGGAACCAACATAACAGCCGTTTTCTGCAATGAGTCATGAATGTAAAAGAGCAGGTCTCTGTAGAGACAAAGTGACTGAGTGGTGGAGTGAACTCCTGTCTATAGCTGCTCGGTGATCTTATTCCCTGCCATCAGGATTGTGCGATATGCGTTTGCTATGCCATACGTAGTTTCTGTCATACTGTTTGCTCCTGCCATGTATTGCCTACAGGATATATAGAAAGTGCTTATACAGTGGCCTGATGAAGGGCATTTTACGCCCGAAACGAGCGGGTCGTTGCCAATTGATTTTTTACTGAAAGCCTTTTTCATTACAAAATATTGAAATTCCTGTGATTATTCTTGCAAATAAGGATCATCCTGCAGAGACCTCCTTTTTTTAAGAATTTTGTATTTGTGTCAATAAAGATTTTTGATATTTTTGTACCACAAGATTTGCAAGACTTTATACTTTATGTTCATTACACTATAGTCCTTTTTACTAATGTGGCGGAGTGAAATTGCACATCCAAGAAAAACCGAACCACTCTGTATCTGTTGCCCACTTGTCCTTTATTGTTTTTGTCCAGATAATATGGAACTGCTGAAGTCTTGCAGCTACTATCTGGACTTCAGAATTGTCAATAGGACTCTGCACTGACTGCTTTGTGAGCTTATGGAGATTAGCATGTGAAGTTTTCCAATTCCTCTGGTCTGGTCTTTCCTTCCGCAATGTCTTCTCTCCTTTGGTATAATACCAGCCTTGGTGACTGTTGGTTGCCAGATCCAACTTGTTACTAAAAAGATTTCTTCCATCAAACAGAATTTTAAACACATTTTGTTGGAAGCTGGGATCAGCAGACTAGATTTTTTTTTTTTAACAGGCCAATTCACTGTCATGCAAAAAGCCTGGCATATTAAGTGGACTGGACAAAATCTATAGCCGCTTCCCTAATAAACTTAGAGACAATATGAAAGTTCTCTAAGCTGCCAGGATAGAATCAGAATCCTTGTCCACTTCCGTGGCAACTGAAGATAGAGCCAGGGCTGGTTTACATGCCCCTCCAGTAGTGGTATACACCATCGTTAAATCTATATCAAGTTAATGGTCTAGGACATCTTAAAAAGTAATCAAGACTTAACCTTACATGGCATGCAAGACACATGACTGACATGTCCACCATGGAAGCGAACGCTAGGACTGGAGAATTTTCTTGAAGAAAAAGGATGATGTTTGGAAAGTCTGCTTTTTCAGGAAGGACTTTCTCCTTACCTTTTCCCATTCATCTTTATTTGATCTCTTCCAAGACAGGAAAGGAGAATGATAATTATTTCAGACGTTTCTTAGCCTGGAGAAGGGTTTCCTCTTCCCAGTGAATGGCTTCACAGATGGTTTGGATAAAGGAGAAATAGAAACCAGATATCTGTATGCTCACTCTCATTGGATTCCTGCTAAACCATAGATGATTGAGGATCTTCAGTATCTTCATTGATTTGCTGGGAGGATGCTTGGGGACCAAAGAGCCTACATAGGAGTCCATTGATTCCTGGACAGCCTGCTTTATCATTTTGGATGTCTGCATCTGGTGGAACTCTGGCTCTTTTCCCATCTGGTCGAAACAGATCTACTTTACTGATTTCCCTGGCATGGTTCTGTCACCACAAGCCCAGCAATCTGGGGGGCTATGGTGCCTTTAACTGGGACCTGATCCTCCAGTTCCCAGGCAGATTATTTACCTGCTCCTTGAGCAGGATCCTGAGCGATGATATAAAGATCTAAAGCAGGATCTCAAATGATGACAAAGAACTAATGTCCTAGAACTGTGGTGGGAACTTGCCCTCCTTTGTTCTCTTCTTCCTGGGCTTGTATATAAAAAAGTACAGCCCATTTATGGAAGGTGTGCTCTCTTTTTTTGTAGAAAAGCGGGGTCACTTACCTGTATGACTCTTACCTATTGACCTTAGAATTATCTGTTTCTGACACAGTGTGATCCAGAATGCAGTCCAACGGACCGCAAGAGATGAAATAAGTAAGATAAGATGTACATGAAACGTAGTAGAAAAATAAGAAATCAGATAATACTTTCATGCAAGGAATGCTATGTCATTTATATTGCACATAGTACACAATACTGTTCATATAACTGTTTATAATGAGAATGGCAGATGATAAAATATAGTACATAGTGCTACCAAGATACTTGGAATAACTTACCTCCTCCTGCAGCTTGAGAAGCATTACATCAGAGGGACAGCAAATAATAGTGCCTTTACCTTTAAGCCAGACATAGAGGGAGGTAGTGTTGCAGCCAGCACAGTCCTGTGTGTATCCAGCCTGGTGAGAGGAGGGGAGGAGAGCTCAGCTGTGAGGAGATCTCTGCTGTGTCCAGAGCAGGGATTGGAGAGCAGTTACTGCAAACACTTCCTGGTCTGATGGCTGTGCGTTCCAAGCTGGAATGCACTCTAAGCCATGTGCTTCAGAGCCTTTCACTGTGAGACAGGGGATGCAGGGAGATGCTGCAGGACCTGGAGAGGCTGAAGTATGCCTCACATCATGGAGCCTGAGCAGTCAGCAGACAGAGCAAGAGATACAGGTGAGAGGGATCACACTGAACACTCAGCAGCACCAAACACCCAGCAGGAGAAGCTGAACTATGCACCACTAACCTGTGCAACTGCAGACAGCAGAAAGGAAGAAAAAAAGGTGAGAAGGATCACACTGTGCTCTGCAATCGTATTTAAGTCATGCAAAGCAGCCATAAAGGGGGGGCAAAGATCATTTAGATCACGCTCCCACCATCACCCCAGATATAAGGTCCCTGAATAATTTGACATTTAGTCATGACAACAGGGCTGCGACCAGGAGAGGCTGAACCTGGCCGGAACGCCGCAGGAATGTCGGCGAGGTAAGAGTAAAATAAAAATAAATAGCGATGAAACACTAAGGAACCTGTTCGGAGGTGAGGACAAAAATGAGAATGCTGCTCGCTAGGGGTCACTTTCTTTTATAGCTAAGGTCCTGTTAATTGGTAGGGGTGGGGCTTAACCCATATGTATGCTGCCATGGAGGCATATGGAAAAAAAGAAAGGCTAGGTTCACAGTGATCAATTGCACAATGCATGTGTTATGAGTGTGAACTGCAATGTAGACTGGGCATAGACTTTAATACAAAGCCTGCAGTGAGTTAGAATAACATGACCAGTTACAACGCAGTACTGGGCAGTGAGTTGGTATGCAGAATTATTTTGCAATGTAACTGATTACTGTATATGGCCTAAGGGAGCAAATGACATCAGGATTGGCTTCGTCAGAGGTAATAATGATGGAAAATGCCTAAAACAATTTTCTCTTTATTTACTATAAAAAATTCGCTGAAATCAAAACATGGACAGTATAATAGATATAAGTATAACAAGTATTTGCATATATATCTGTTTTATTTTTCCCTGGGATAGCATGGGACAGGGACAGCCCTACTGCTTTAACCTCCTGAGCGTTACGCCGCTCAGGAGGTTTTGCAGCTTTAGAGTCCCCAGGATTAATCCAACAGATTGCACGGCTGCAAAAGGCTTAGCTAGCACTAGGCGAGCTAGTATAGGTGGCCAGCACCCCCTGATTGCCCTGATCCACCCGCTTATACATTACCCAGCCTGGCTACAGTGATCGGCGCTGCCTCCCTGCACAGCTCCGTGATTCTCTATGGGGAGGATCGTATATGACGTCTCCGCCGTCATGCACAGACCCGATACTTCCCATAGAGAGACCGGAGCTGTGCGTGGAGGCTGCGCCAATCGCTGTAACCAGGCTGGGTAATGTATAAGCGGGTGGATCAGGGCGATCGGGGGGGTGCTGGCCACCTATACTAGCTAGCCTAGTGCTAGCTAAGCCTTTTGCAGCCATGCAGTCTGTTGGATTAATCCTGGGGGATTCCTGAGGCGAGCGAGTGGTATGCCCGACACAATGTTGGGCATACTGCACAGGAGGTTAACCAAACTTAGGATATAGCTGTAGAGTAGCTGTTAAGTAGAAATCAAAACTATGGTAAGAGTATATGTAGAGGGTGTAGACCGGAACAAAGAACATCAATAGGGCCCTAGACAATCTAGCTGTGGGTACATCTAAAGCCTCATCTACACGGTACAATTTTCTGTAAGCTCAGATCTATTAGATAATTTCCAACCGGTCAAATCGGATTACGTTACATTTGGGGTACTTATCAAAGCAAAATGTAATGCAAAATTGACCTGAAACAATTTGGACGTCTACACACGATGCACTTCCTCATTAGATCTATCTAATAGATCCGTCTATCTGATGGAAAATTGTACTGTGTAGATGAGGCTTTAGAGTGATGTGCAGGTACTCTGTAGAGGAATGAGGGGATTCTTCTTCTGTTTCGTATTCTTCATGCATTAACTAAACAAGGTTTATGGGTGATAGACAACACCTATGGGTTCAAGCTCAACAATCTAAGTGGATTCGCAACAGCTCTGCAGTCGGGGGGGGATTGCATAGTATAGTATGTATAGTATAGTACCGCTGTGTAACTTGATTTGGGCTGTGGAGTGTCTTACAAAAAAAACACAGGAGACCGGTGCTAGCCTTCAAAAGGGCTGTTTGGGGTGTTTTCACAGCAAGTGAGGAACAAGAACATGGGCCTAGCTAATGCTTTCCCTACCTATCTGCATCAGGTCTGACCCTGCTCTCACCAACAGTCAGCAGAGAATGATTCCAATATCGCCACTGCAACTGCTTTTTGATAGGGGGGTGAGGGGTCCAGGAGGGGGTGTTAGCTGATTGGCTGCCATGTGTTGGCTGACTGTGAGGTAAGGGGTCAAAGTTTAGCTCGATGATGTATAGAGATGTCGCAAACCGCCGATTTTTGGTTCGCGAACCGGGTTTGCGAACTTCCGCGGAAGGTTCGGTTCGTGGAAAAGTTCGCGAACCGCAATAGACTTCAATGGGGAGGCGAACTTTGAAAAATAGAAAAAATTATGCTGGCCCCAAAAGTGATGGAAAAGATGTTTCAAGGGGTCTAACACCTGGAGGGGGGCATGGCGGAGTGGGATACATGCCAAAAGTCCCGGGGAAAAATCTGGATGTGACGCAAAGCAGCGTTTTAAGGGCAGAAATCACATTGAATGCTAAATTGCAGGCCTAACGTGCTTTAAAACATCTTGCATGTGTATACATCAATCAGGGAGTGTAATTAGAGTACTGCTTCACACTGACACACCAAACTCACTGTGTAACGCACCGCAAACAGCTGTTTGTGTAGTGATGGCCATGCTGGACTACTGCGCAACATGGTGAGATTGCTCTTCCTCACTCAGTGATGTCAGGTAATGTGTGACTTACTTCTCAACTTTCCATGGCATTGTTAAAAAGCTTACGTTTTGTTGCTGTGTACTTGTTCAGTACCGCTACAATGAGAATCCTATGGAGGCGGGCAAGTCTGGCATTGTGACCCCGGGTAATGGCCGGGGAATGAAGGTTGGATTCCGGCCCGAAGTGGGAGCCTGCTGAGACCTTCGAGGCCCTGCTGTGTATTTGAAATGAATGTACTTTAAATCCTTTAACGGGAATCCGTTATGGCGGGCAAAGATGACACCATATTCCTTTCACGAGAATCATATGGAGGCGGGCAAGTCTGCCATTTGTGACCCCGGGTAATGGCCGAGGAATGAGGGGTTTGAATCCGGTGTGGAGCCTGAGCAACGGCTACCACTGCATATCCAGGCAAGGAGGGCAGCAGGCAGGCATGCACGCCCGCCCTGAGGTAGTGACCAAAAATAACAATACAGGACTCAGGAGGACCTTTTGCGGCCCTAATTGTCATGAATCAACTTTAAATCCTTTAACGGGAATCCGTTATGGTGGGCAAAGATGACACCACATTCCTTTCACGAGAATCATATGGAGGCGGGCAAGTCTGCCATTTGTGAGTGACCCCGGGTAATGGCCCGGGGAATGAGGGGTTTGAATCCGGTGTGGAGCCTGAGCAACGGCTACCACTGCACATCCAAGGAGGGCAGCAGGCAAGCAGACAGGCCCTAACTGTAATGAATCAACTTTAAATCCTTTTAACGGGAATCCGTTATGGAGGGCAAGTCTGCCACTGTCACCGCGGGGAATGAAGGTTAATTTCCGGCCCGAAGTGGGAGCCTGCTGAGACCCATGCTGTAGCTGCCCTGACCGTGCTTTGCAGACCAGGCATCTGTGGTCAGATGGACCCTTGACCCAGCGGAAGACAAACCAAGTCGAAAGCATTTGCCAAGAATGTTTTACGGAGGGCAAGTTTTTTTGCCCTTTTTTTAAATTGTTTGAAAATGATAGATGGTTGTATTTTTAAATTGTTTGAAACTTTCGATGGTTGTATTTTTAAATTGTTTGAAAGTTTAGATGGTTGTATTTTTAAATTGTTTAAAAGTGTATCCATTCAAGTGCAAGTTATGCACTGACTGCCAGGTATAATGTGCAGTCACAGATGCAGTGAAAGGTATGCAGTGACTGCAAACAGCCGTTTGTGCAGTGACGGCCGTGCTGGACTGGTGCGCACCATGACGAAAGTGCAGGTGATGGTGGCTTTTCAGCCCATATGCTCGCCCGGCTGATGTAGCTGAATGACAGAACAGTGACTGTCCAGCTGATCAAATTTGGTCTGACCACAATGAAGCAACGACCTTATTATCTTTTGTGTGCCACCGCCACCCGAGACACTCAAATAGCCGGATGTCATTGCTTCATTGTGATGCGCAAGCCCCTTCACCGCGGCAAGGTAATGATCACGAAGGGGGATGGGCACATGTACACGCACCAGAAAAATTAGTGTAGAGGCTGCTGCTAGCAGCGGCCTTAAAAATTCAGGAATCCGCCTAGAGTCCTGGACCTAGAGATGAGCCGAAATTTTCGAAATTTCGAACTGCTTTTATTACGAATGCGAAATTTAACATTACGACCCAAATTCGTAATTTCGTAATTAATTTTCAAATCGTAATTTACAATTTCGTAATCGAAATTTCACTCCCGTAATGACGAATTTCGTGTCTCCAACCGAAATTTTACTTTTTCAGGTTTGTAAGGGTTTCTATCCCTCTAGATGCCTAAAATGAATAGCACAGCCAGCCAGCCAGCCCTCCTTCTCTCTCTCTCTCTCTCTCTCTCTCTCTCTCTCTCTCTCTCTCTCTCGAGATCTGTAGTATTTCAAAACCATACTCACATTCATGACATGTCCAGGGATCAAACCCAGGCCAACCACATGGAAGACAGCTATGCTCACCACCATACCACCAAACACACACTAAATAGACTGCTAACCTAAATCTTACTTGTAGACAGTCATATGAGACACATGCTGGGTGCAGGGCTTTGTGATTGGACCATGGACCATGCGATAGAGTGAGGTGCAAAAATGAAATCATGCCTAGCAGAGGATGGTTTCACAATGCTAAATGCTAGGCTGGCTGTGGTGCAATTGGTTAGTGCGTCTGGCTGGTAACAGCAAGGTTACAGGTTCGATTCCATATAGGCATGTCTTTTCCTTTTGCGTTCAACAGTTGTCCAAACAGAGCCAACAGAGCCCCAGATAGCCATGTAGAGTTAGGTCACAGCTAGCCTGGCTGTGGTGCAATTGGTTAGTGTGTCTGGCTGGTAACAGCAAGGTTACAGGTTCGATTCCATCCAGGCATGTCTTTTCCTTTTGCGTTCAACAGTTGTCCAAACACCGAGCACAAAGTTTTGCATGCGTAAAGTTTTACGCACGCAAAATACCCCATGGGGTTCAATGGCGCAGCGCGCGCACGCAAAAGGAAAAGACATGCCTGGATGGAATCAAACCTGTAACCTTGCTGTTACCAGCCAGACACACTAACCAATTGCACCACAGCCAGGCTAGCTGTGACCTAACTCTACATGGCTATCTGGGGCTCTGTTGGCTCTGTTTGGACAACTGTTGAACGCAAAAGGAAAAGACATGCCTGGATGGAATCGAACCTGTAACCTTGCTGTTACCAGCCAGACACACTAACCAATTGCACCACAGCCAGGCTAGCTGTGACCTAACTCTACGTGGCTATCTGGGGCTCTGTTGGCTCTGTTTGGACAACTGTTGAACGCAAAAGGAAAAGACATGCCTGGATGGAATCGAACCTGTAACCTTGCTGTTACCAGCCAGACACACTAACCAATTGCACCACAGCCAGGCTAGCTGTGACCTAACTCTACATGGCTATCTGGGGCTCTGTTGGCTCTGTTTGGACAACTGTTGAACGCAAAAGGAAAAGACATGCCTGGATGGAATCGAACCTGTAACCTTGCTGTTACCAGCCAGACGCACTAACCAATTGCACCACAGCCAGCCTAGCATTTAGCACTGTGAAACCATCCTCTGCTAGGCATGATTTCATTTTTGCACCTCACTCTATCGCATGGTCCAATCACAAAGCCCTGCACCCAGCATGTGTCTCATATGACTGTCTACAAGTAAGATTTAGGTTAGCAGTCTATTTAGTGTGTGTTTGGTGGTATGGTGGTGAGCATAGCTGTCTTCCATGTGGTTGGCCTGGGTTTGATCCCTGGACATGTCATGAATGTGAGTATGGTTTTGAAATACTACAGATCACACACAGAGAGAGAGAGAGAGAGCGGGAGAGGAGGAGGAGGAGGTTGGTTATTCATTTTAGGCATCTAGAGGGATAGAAACCTTTGCAAACTTTAAAATACTAAATTTCGTAATTACGAAAATTTGCGTAATTAGCGAAAATTACGAAATTTCGATTACTGCTAAAATCGTAATTGTAGTAATTTCGCGAAATTTCGAAAATTCGTAATTAGGTCATTACGCTCATCCCTACTGGACCCTGTTGGTGGTGGCGGAGAAGGCAGTCAAGCGGCCTGCAGGCAGAGATGCTGTGTGTGGGGACTGACTTAGTCTTCGATCGTGCAGTAGCCCTCCGTGATCCATTCCTCATTCATTTTGATAAAGGTCAGGTACTGAACACTGTCGTGACTTAGGCGACTTCTCTTCTCAGTAACTATGCCTCCAGCTGCACTGAAGGTCCTTTCTGACAGGACGCTTGCGGCAGGGCAAGAGAGAAGTTGTATGGCAAATTGGGACAGCTCTGGCTACAGGTCAAGCCTGCGCAACCAGTAGTCCAAGGGTTCATCGTCGCTTTTCACAGAGTCTACATCCACACTCAAGGCCAGGTAGTCGGCTACCTGCCGGTCCAGGCGTTGGTGGAGGGTGGATCCGGAAGGATTATGGCGAGGAGTTGGACTAAAGAACGTCCGCATGTCCGACATCACCCTGAGATTGCTGGAGCGTCCTGTCCTTGCCTGCGTGGACTTGGGAGGAGGAGGGTTACTGCCAGTGGTACCTTGATTGCGTTGTGCAGCCACATCACCCTTAAATGCATTGTAAAGCATCATCGACAGCTTGTTCTGCAAGTGCTGCATCCTTTCCGCCTTTTGTTGAGTTGGTAAGAGGTCCACCACTTTGTGCCTGTACCGAGGGTCTAGTAGCGTGGCCACCCAGTACAGTTCATTCGTCTTGAGTTTTTTGATACGGGGGTCCCTCAACAGGCTGCACAACATGAAAGAGGACATCTGCACAAAGCTGGATGCAGACGTACTCTCCATCTCCTCTTGCTCTTCCTCAGTGACGGGACGCATCTCCTCTTCCTCCCCCCAGCCACTAACAATACCACGGGAACGTGGAGCAGCAGAAGCCCCCTGTGATGGCTGCCGCGGTTGTTCTCTTTCTGCCGCCTCTTCCTCCTCCACAGAAACACCTTCCTCATCATCACCATCATCAGAGTCTGACTCCTCTCCTTCCCCACACGACTCCTCTTTCACTCAACACAACAGGTAGTAGGTATATGCAGTGAGCTGGGTTTACTCAACACAACAGGTAGTTATGTGCAGTGATGAGGTGGGTTAAGTAAAAACAACAGGTAGTAGGTATATGCAGTGAGCTGGGTTCACTGAACACAACAGGTAGTAGGTATATGCAGTGAGCTGGGTTCACTCAACACAACAGGTAGTAGGTATATGCAGTGAGCTGGGTTCACTCAACACAACAGGTAGTTATGTGCAGTGATGAGGTGGGTTAAGTAAACACAACAGGTAGTAGGATGCAGTGAGCTGGGTTCACTGAACAGTAAAGGTACTAGGATGCAGTGAGCTGGGTTCACTGAACAGTAAAGGTACTAGGATGCAGTGAGGTGGGTTCACTCAACACAACAGGTAGTAGGATGCAGTGAGCTGGGTTCACTAACAGTAAAGGTACTTGGATGCAGTGAGGTGGGTTCACTCAACACAACAGGTAGTAGGATGCAGTGAGCTGGGTTCACTGAACAGTAAAGGTACTAGGATGCAGTGAGGTGGGTTCACTCAACACAACAGGTAGTAGGATGCAGTGAGCTGGGTTCACTGAACAGTAAAGGTACTAGGATGCAGTGAGCTGGGTTCACTGAACAGTAAAGGTACTAGGATGCAGTGAGGTGGGTTCACTCAACACAACAGGTAGTAGGATGCAGTTAGAGTTGAGCCGAAATTTTCGTAATTTCGCATTACTATAATTACGCATGCGAAATTTGCGATTACGATGCGAAATTACGGTAGCGTAATTGCCATTAAAATCGTAATTGAAAATACCATAAGCGTAATTTTCAACGCGTAATTTCGCATTTCGTTCATGCCGTAATTTCGCATTAAACGCTACCGTAATTTCGCGTTAAACCGTAACGCTCCGTATAATATAAAAAAGCCGCCGACTTTAAGGGTTAATAGCCAAGCCCCCTTAAATGCTAAGAGCCTCAAATTTGGAGAATATATTAAGGAGATCAGGAGGAATAAGAGGAAAAAAATTTTTTCAAAAAGACCTTAAAGTTTTTGAGAAAATCGATGTTAAAATTTCAAAGTAAAAATGTATACATTTAAAAACCCGCCGACTTTAACGGTTAATAGCAAAGCCTGCTTAAAGTTTAGGAACACCAAATTCCTAGGGTATATTAAGGGGATCAGTGGGAATAAGAGGAAAAATTTTTTTTTCAAAAAGACCTTATAGTTTTTGAGAAAATCGATTTTTACGTTTCAACGGCAAAAATGTCTTTTAAATGCGGAAAATGTCAGTTTTTTTTGCACAGATAACAATAGTGTATTATTTTCATAGATTCCCCCAAGTGGGAAGAGTTTTACTTACTTCGTTCTGAGTGTGGGAAATATAAAAAAAAAACGACATGGGGTCCCCCCTCGCAGACCCCTTTAACCCCTTGTCCCCCATGCAGGCTGGGATAGCCAGAATGCGGAGCACCGGCCGCGTGGGGCTCCGCACCCTGACAATACCAGCCCGCATGGTCCATGGATTGGGGGGGTCTCGGAAGGGGAGGGGCAGCCAAGCTTTCCCCTCCCCCTCCGATCCCTTGTCCAATCCAAGGACAAGGGGCTCTTCTCCACCTCCGATGGGCGGTGGAGGTGGAGGCCGCGATTTCCTGGTTAGGGGGGGGGTTCATGGTGGAATCTGGGAGTCCCCTTTAAAAAGGGGTCCCCCAGATGCCCACCCCCCCTCCCAGGAGAAATGAGTATAGAGGTACTTGTACCCCTTACCCATTTCCTTTAAGAGTTAAAAGTAAATAAACACACAAACACTTAGAAAAAGTATTTTAATTGAACAAAAAACATAACCACGAAAAAAGTCCTTTAATATTCTTAATTAATTATTAATACTTACCTGTCCCTTTAAATAAATGATCCCTCGCAATATCCTCGGAAATGTTCTATCAGTTACAATGTAACAAAGTTATTACAATGTAACAACTTTGTTACATTGTAACTACGCCGCACCCGACGCCACTCGCCGCTCAGCCGCCGCATACGCGTCCGTGCTGCACGGACCCGACAGAGCTCTGAGCTATATAGCTCAGAGCTCTCTAAGCATCTTTGTATTTGGGCTCTAAGGAGCCCCATTGGTCCTTAGCAGACCAATGGGGTTCCTTCTGATTTGAAGGAACCCCATTGGTCTGCTAAGGACCAATGGGGCTCCTTGGAGCCCAAATACAAAGATGCTTAGAGAGCTCTGAGCTATATAGCTCAGAGCTCTGTCGGGTCCGGACTCCGTGCAGGACACTAAGTTCCGCCGGCTCCGCTGCCCTCCCCGCCTCTCCCACATGTCACCCACATGTCACTCACATGTGGGTGACATGTGGGTGACAGATGTGGGCGGGGTGGACAGCGGGGGCCGGCGGGGACTTAGCGTCCTGCACGGACGCGTAATGCTGCGGCGGCTGAGCGGCGAGTGACGTCGGGTGCGGCGTAGTTACAATGTAACAAAGTTGTTACATTGTAATAACTTTGTTACATTGTAACTGATAGAACATTTCCGAGAATATTGCGAGGGATCATTTATTTAAAGGGACAGGTAAGTATTATTGGTTAATTAAGAATATTAAAGGACTTTTTTCATGGTTATGTTTTTTGTTCAATTAAAATACTTTTTCTAAGTGTTTGTGTGTTTATTTACTTTTAACTCTTAAAAGAAATGGGTAAGGGGTACAAGTACCTCTATACTCATTTCTCCTGGGAAGGGGGGTTGGGCATCTGGGGGACCCCTTTTTAAAGGGGACTTCCAGATTCCACCATGAACCCCCCCCCCCCCCCCCCAGGAAATCGCGGCCTCCACCTCCACCGCCCATCGGAGGTGGAGAAGAGCCCCTTGTCCTTGGATTGGACAAGGGCTCGGAGGGGGAGGGGAAAGCTTGGCTGCCCCTCCCCTTCCGAGACCCCCCAATCCATGGACCATGCGGGCTGGTATAGTCAGGGTGCGGAGCCCCACGCGGCCGGTGCTCCGCATTCTGGCTATCCCAGCCTGCATGGGGGACAAGGGGTTAAAGAGGTCTGGGAGGGGGGACTCCACGTCGTTTTTTTTTTATATTTCCTACACTCAGAACGAAGTAAGTAAAACTCTTCCCACTTGGGGGAATCTATGAAAATAATACACTATTGTTACCTGTGCAAAAAAAACTGACATTTTCCGCATTTAAAAGACATTTTTGCCCTTGAAACTTAAAAATCGATTTTCTCAAAAACTATAAGGTCTTTTTGAAAAAAAATGTTTTCCTCTTATTCCCACTGATCCCCTTAATATACCCTAGGAATTTGGTGTTCCTAAACTTTAAGCAGGCTTTGCTATTAACCGTTAAAGTTGGCGGGTTTTTAACTGTATACATTTTTACTTTGAAACTTTAACATCGATTTTCTCAAAAACTATAAGGTCTTTTGAAAATTTTTTTTTCCTCTTATTCCTTCTGATCTCCTTAATATATTCTCCAAATTTGAGGCTCTTAGCATTTAACTTTGCTATTAACCCTTAAAGTCGGCGGCTACCTAACATTGATCCATGATCCGTCAACTTTTCCGCTTGGGAGCATGACCATACGTATTAATTTCGTAATACCCACAGTAATGCGAAAATTACGCGAAAAATTACGCTAACGCGAAATTTCACGAAATCCTTCTTCATTACGATTATGTACTTACGGCCATAATCGTAATTACACTAATTACGCGAAATTTCGCGAAATCGTAATTACGTCATTACGCTCATCTCTAGATGCAGTGAGCTGGGTTCACTGAACAGTAAAGCTACTTGGATGCAGTGAGGTGGGTTCACTCAACATAACAGGTAGTAGGATGCAGTGAGCCGGGTTCACTCAACACAACAGGTAGTAGGTATATGCAGTGAGCTGGGTTCACTCAACACAAAGCTAGGTATATGCAGTGATGACGAGGTGGGTAAAGTCAACACAACAGGTAGTAGGTATATGCAGTGAGCTGGGTTCACTCAACACAACAGGTAGTAGGTATATGCAGTGAGCTGGGTTTACTCAACACAACAGGTAGTTATGTGCAGTGATGAGGTGGGTTAAGTAAACACAACAGGTAGTAGGTATATGCAGTGAGCTGGGTTTACTCAACACAACAGGTAGTTATGTGCAGTGATGAGGTGGGTTAAGTAAACACAACAGGTAGTAGGTATATGCAGTGAGCTGGGTTTACTCAACACAACAGGTAGTTATGTGCAGTGATGAGGTGGGTTAAGTAAACACAACAGGTAGTAGGTATATGCAGTGAGCTGGGTTCACTCAACACAACAGGTAGCAGGTATATGCAGTGAGCTGGGTTTACTCAACACAACAGGTAGTTATGTGCAGTGATGAGGTGGGTTATGTAAAAACAACAGGTAGTAGGTATATGCAGTGAGCTGGGTTCACTCAACACAACAGGTAGTAGGTATATGCAGTGAGCTGGGTTCACTCAACACAACAGGTAGTAGGTATATGCAGTGAGCTGGGTTTACTCAACACAACAGGTAGTTATGTGCAGTGATGAGGTGGGTTAAGTAAACACAACAGGTAGTAGGTATATGCAGTGAGCTGGGTTCACTCAACACAACAGGTAGTAGGTATATGCAGTGAGCTGGGTTCACTTAACACAACAGGTAGTTATGTGCAGTGATGAGGTGGGTTAAGTAAACACAACAGGTAGTAGGTATATGCAGTGAGCTGGGTTCACTCAACACAACAGGTAGTAGGTATATGCAGTGAGCTGGGTTCACTCAACACAACAGGTAGTTATGTGCAGTGAGGAGGTGGGTTAAGTAAACACAACAGGTAGTAGGTATATGCAGTGAGCTGGGTTCACTCAACACTACAGGTAGTTATGTGCAGTGATGAGGTGGGTTAAGTAAACACAACAGGTAGTAGTAGGATGCAGTGAGCTGGGTTCACTCAACACAAAGCTAGGTATATGCAGTGATGAGGTGGGTTAAGTAAACACAACAGGTACTGGGTATATGCAGTACTGGGTAGTACAATGTGCAGCTCCCTGTCACACACACAGGTAGTCAGTCACTGAATGTGCTGGGCTGCTGGCAGTGGCACACACACACTATCAATTAGCAAGGCTGTGCATGCAACAAAAGTGTCAGTTTGACACACAGTAAAAAAATAAAGTACAGGATGAGCTCTGAAAAGAGCTAGGTTGCTATAAAAGCAATAACAATCAGCCAGGAGCAAACTAAGCAGCCAAGAACCTAACTAATCTGTCCCTAGAAGAACAAGTCTGCAGCAGCTTGCCCTAGTCTGTCTAATAGCAGGCACACGAGTGAGTGTAATGGCCGCCGGACCCTGCCTTATATAAGGGGGGTGGGGCTCCAGGGCTTACTGTAGCCTGAATGGCTACAATGTGCCTGCTGACTGTGATGCAGAGGGTCAAAGTTGACCCTCATAGTGCATTATGGGGCGAATCGAACTTCCGCAAAGGTTCGCCTGGCGCAGGCGAACGCAAACTCCCAATGTTCGCCTGGAACCGTTCGCCGTGAACCGTTTGCTACATCTCTAATGATGTATAGGGGGCGGGTCAAACACACCAAATGTTCGCCATGAAAGCGAACATTGGAAGTTTGCAGAATACTGTCTGCCGGCGAACAGTTTGAGCCATCTCTACATGGGGAGCTGGTGGGGTCTCTATGTCCTCCCACTTTTCAGCGGGCGAGGGGCAGGAACAGCGCTATTTTGTGTGCCCTTGCTCTGCCCCACAATACATGCACTCCAACAAAATATGTACAAAAAATAGCAGAAATTGTGGGTCCTAATCCCAGCCTTACAGTAAGGTCCATATATATTTGGGCACTTTGGACAATTTACATAATTTTATTTGTTTATCACCACAATGGAATTGAAACAACATTAATTTAATGAGTTGAACAATCATTCTAGAAAAAAATTGATACACAATATACTGTATAAAGGTTCAAATGTCAATAAGACATATTTTCATAACTTGAAAATAACATTTTCATTTTAAAGGGGCACTGTGAAGGATTGCGGAATGGCCACCGCATGCTCTGGCGGCATGGCGGCCGTTTGCGCGTCTGCTCCGGCGGTTTACACGCGGCGACATGTGTCTGATGCTTTGCAGCCTTCCTGTGCACATAGGCTGCGGAATACACGCGCGCACGCGGCAAGACAGAAGCTTTATGGGAAGCAGAGAGGGATCAGCTGACCCCGCCGGTCAGCTGATCCAAGGATGGATGCGGATTGGCTGGAAGGGACTGGGCGGCGCTGGCCAGCGCTGCACTACATAACCACTTGTCCCTCAGTCTCACATTGTCTGCCGTTGCAAATGCTTAACGTGTTAGCACACAGACCTCAGTCAGATCCTACAGTGTGGTTGAACCAGGACGGACCTGGGAATCCACACTGAGCTAGATTACCTTCCCATGTATGTTGTTCCATGTTATGCTTTAGACCAGTTCCAGGGTGTTGTGACTACGGACCTCACACCCAAGACTAGGATACTGTGTCAGTTCTATGTTATGCTTTAGACCAGTTCCAGGGTGTTGTGACTACGGACCTCACACCCAAGACTAGGATACTGTGTCAGTTCTATGTTATGCTTTAGACTAGTTCCGGGGTGCTGTAACTACGGACCACACACCCAAGACTAGCACTGTATACCTGTACTTCCTTGGTTTGCCACTAGGCTGTAGTGAGATAGGATCTCACAACCAGATAGGGCAAATCTGTTCATACTAGCAGCAGGGCTTCCTGCAACCAGGCCTAGGTCCCTCTCCTAGGGAGCCTTTGGCCTAAGGGAATTCACCCACGTCTAGGGGTGAATTTCCTTCTCCTCACTGCCTCCAGTCTTCCTGGCAGTTCCCTCTCAAAGTGTTACTGTGATACTGTACACTCACGTCTCAGGTGTCCAGAGGTTAGACATACCTGGATTATTGGTGATTCTGCAGATCATTCATAATCCGGTGTATATCTGGATTATTGGTGAGTCTGCAGCCCACCAATAATCAGATTCTCTCTGCGTGTTGACACCGATCGTTACAGAACGGCAGACCAAAGCAATATGGACACACTTGACAGTCGTCTGCTTGCACTCACCACCTGGGTGGAGAATTGCATTAGCGTGCTGGATAGTCATCAGACCCAGATTAATGCTTTGTCTGGGTCTATACAAGCTCTTCAGACGACTGTTAACTCAGTGCGATCCCCTCTTGTTACAGACTTACATATGCCTGTGCCTGAGAGGTTTTCTGGTCATAGATCTGACTTTCGAAACTTTAAAAATCGAGTGTTTTCTTACTTTGAGTTAAGACCTAATGCTTCAGGTACTGTGTCCCAGAGAATTACCTTTATTAAGACACTGTTGACTGGGGATTCCCAGACCTGGGCATATGGTCTTCCGCCAGGTGATGGGGCTCTGACCTCTGTGGAGGAATTTGTCAAAGCTACGGCCATAATTTACGATGATCCGGACTCTGCCTCGACCGCTGAGCGGAAGCTCAAGATGTTGCGGCAAGGCAGAGATTCGGTATGCAGCGGAGTTCAGGAAGTGGGCAGTGTCAGCTAGGTGGGGCTCATTTGCATTGTTGGATTGTTTTTTGTCAGGATTATCAGATGCAGTGTCTAATCTGATGTTAGGATATCCTGAACCTAAAACCATTGATGAAGCCATTTCACTAGCAATCAGAGTAGACCGTCGCTTACGGTATCAGAGACAAAGTCGGGGTAGGAGTAGTGTGAGATATGTTTCCTACACTTCCTCGCCACCTACCTCGCCTTCCCCTGAACCCATGCAGATTGGACGTTCAAAATTGTCCTGAGTCGAGCAGACTCGTAGAAAGAAGGAACAGCTCTGCTTGTACTGTGCAGAGGAGGGTCATAAAGCAGAGAACTGTCCCAAAAAGTCGGGAAACGCTGTCGCTTAGGAGTGGTCAGAGGTAACACCCTAAGCGCACAGAATTGACCTCTTAAAGACGATCGACTGCTCCTCCCATGCACCATCTCATGGGGAGACCAGACAGTTTCCACTGAAGCCTTTCTCGACTCCGGCTCGGCTGCCAATTTTATTGACTATGATTTTTCTAAAAGATTGGGAATTCCTATTGTCCCATTGAACCAAAAGGTGTTAGTTACTGCGGTGGATGACTCTCCTTTGCAGAGTAAATACCCTCTGTCTCAATCCCCAGAGTTGGGGGTCACCATAGGGGTTTTACATAGAGAGAGTCTGCAGTTTTTTGTGTTACGAATGGCAACTTCCACCATCATCCTTGGTCTGCCATGGTTGCGACTTCACGCTCCTCAGATTGATTGGGCCTCTGGTCAGCTAACGAGCTGGTCTACCCGCTGTTATCATCATTGTTTGGCAAAGGTAACCATGGATAACACCAGTATTCAGGTGGAAGGATTGCCAGAGCAGTATAAAGATTATGCTGATGTCTTTTGTCCAAAATCAGCAGACAGATTACCCCCTCACCGTCCCTTTGATTATCCAATTGACTTAAGATCTGGTTGTATGCCTCCTAGGGGTCACCTTTATAACCTGTCCGGGCCAGAGAAGTTGGCAATGCAGGAGTACATCAAAGAAAATTTAGCTAAGGGATTTATCCACCCCTCCTGGTCACCTGCGGGCGCTAGGTTCTTTTTTGTTAAAAAAAAGATGGAGGCCTCCGCCCCTGCATTGACTATCGGGGTCTAAATAAGATCACTGTGAAAAATCGTTACCCACTACCTCTGATTGACGATTTATTCTCCCAGATCACCAATGCTAAAATTTTCTCGAAATTGGACTTAAGGGGTGCATACAACCTGGTGCACATCAGGGACGGTGACGAGTGGAAGACGGCCTTTAATACACCCAATGGGCATTACGAGTACTTAGTGATGCCCTTCGGGTTGTGCAACGCCCCGGCCATCTTCCAAGAGCTAATTAACGAGGTTTTCAGACCAATTTTGGGTAAATTTGCATTGGTATATCTTGATGATATACTAGTCTTTGCAGCCACTCTTGCCGAACATCGGAGACATGTCAAGAATGTGCTGGAAAGACTAAGACAGAATCAATTGTACGCCAAACTGGAAAAGTGCATTTTTGAGGTGACCTCTGTAGCTTTTTTAGGGTATGTAATATCTACCTCGGGCCTCTCTATGGACCCTGGGAAAGTCTCTGCTGTACTGGACTCGCCACAGCCTGTGGGTCTGAAGGCCCTCCAGAGATTCCTGGGTTTTGCGAATTACTACAGGAGATTTATTAAGGGGTACTCTACAGTGGTTGCGCCCCTCACTAGTCTCACTAATAAAGGGGCTGATACTCACCACTGGTCTGAGGAAGCTCTCACGGCTTTTAGTACCCTAAAGAAACTGTTCTGTTCTGCTCCCATCCTGAGACACGTAGATGTCACCTTCCCGTTCATAATAGAAGTTGATGCCTCTGAGGTGGGGGTGGGGGCTGTGCTGTCTCAGCGTTCCGGTTTGCAGGGTAAACTTCACCTATGCGCCTACTTCTCCCGCAGGTTCTCCCCAGCGGAGAGAAACTACGATATAGGCAACCGAGAACTCCTGGCCATCAAGTTAGCCTTTGAGGAATGGCGACATTGGTTAGAAGGAGCAGAACATGTTATTACAGTTTACACAGATCACAAAAACTTGGAGTACATTGAAAACGCTAAGAGACTCAGTCCCCGACAGGCCCGATGGTCACTGTTCTTTTCCAGATTCTCTTTTGTAATTACGTATACCCCTGGTAGTAAAAACGTTAAGGCTGATGCCTTGTCCAGGTGTTTTGAACCCGAAACGGCACAGCCTTCGGCACCCGAGACTATTCTGCCTCGAAGGGTGGATTTGGCAGCCACAGAAACCTGGACGGTTTGGGCTGCCACCTTGGCCCCATATCTGCAGGATGTCCCAGAAGGGAAGCCCGAGGGAGTGTTATTTGTGCCTTTGCCCTTCCGCCTGCAGCTTCTGCAGCTGTTTCACTCCCATAAGAATGCTGGTCATCCAGGGGCCACCAGGACACAGGATCTCCTTGCCAGGTGTGCGTGGTGGCCATCTCTAGCTACGGACTGTAAGGAGTTTGTGAGGGAGTGTGCTGTGTGTGTTAGGAGCAAACCTTCCCGACAGGCTCCGGTGAGGACCTTGCAGCCCCTGCCAGTTCCAAGTGAACCGTGGACGCACCTGTCCATGGATTTTGTGGGTGAACTCCCCAGATCTGAAGGCATGACTGTCATCTGGGTGGTGGTAGATAGATTCAGCAAGATGGCCCATTTTATCCCTCTGAAGGGACTCTCCTCCGCTCAATAGCTGGCTAACCTCTTCATCCTGCACATTTTCCGGCTGCATGCATTCCGCAAAATGTAGTGTCAGATAGGGGAGTCCAATTCGTATCTAAGTTCTGGAGGGCATTTTGTCAGTCTATGGGCATGGATCTTTCATTTTCATCAGGCTACCACCCACAGACGAATGGCCAGACTGAGAGGGTCAACCAATCCATGGAACAGTTTCTCAGATGCTACGTGGCTGATGCACAAACTGACTGGGTAAAATTTTTACCTTTCGCAGAGTTTGCGCACAATAACCTGAAAAGTTCTTCCTCTGGGTTCTCCCCTTTTCAGGTGGTCTCGGGGAGGTCTCCTAAGTTTGCTCCTTTGCCAGTGGCATCTACTCCGTTCCCAGCATTGGAGGATTGGCAGCTGGCGTTGAAACAAATTTGGGCCTTGGTGAAAACAAATTTGGGAAAGGCTTTCAAGTCTCAGAAAAAGCAGGCCGACAAGAGACGCACTGCTGAATGGGACTTTTCACCAGGGGATTTGGTCTGGGTGTCTACGCGGCATCTGGCATTGAAACAACTGTCACCCAAATTAGGGCCTAAATTTGTGGGACCGTTTCCAGTCACCAAAAGAATTAATGCTGTCACCTATGCCGTTGATCTTCCTACCAGTATGCGTGGTGTAAGATCATTCCACGTGTCATTGCTCAAGCCAGCAGTGCAGGTGGATTCCACTCCCCCCCCCCCCCCTCCCGTATTGATTGATGATCAACCTGAGTATGAGGTTGAGAAGATTCTGGACTCCCGGCTGGTGCAAAATTCTGTGCAATATTTGGTACACTGGAAAGGTTATGGTGTGGAGGATAGAACTTGGGTACCAGAGTGCCGCATGCACGCAGAAGTTTCATGACTCACATCCTGGGAAGCCTGGTGGATAGTGTCCGGAGTCCACTCCTCGGGGGGGGGGGTTTACTGTGAAGGATTGCGGAATGGCCGCCACGTGCACTGGCGGCATGACGGCCGTTTCCGCATCTGCTCTGGCGGTTTGCACGCGGCGACATGTGTCTGATGCTATGCAGCCTTCCTGTGCACATAGGCTGCGGAATACACGCGCGCACGCGGCAAGACAGAAGCTTTATGGGAAGCAGGGAGGGATGAGCTGACCCCGCCGGTCAGCTGATCCGAGGATGGATGCGTATTGGCTGGAAGGGACTGGGCGGCGCTGCCCAAGGCTGCACTATATAACCACTTGTCCCTCAGTCTCACATCGTCTGCCGTTCAAATGCTTAACGTGTTAGCACACAGACCTCAGTCAGATCCTACAGTGTGCGGAGAAAAAGAAAATCGAGGCACTGTGATAGCAAAAATGAGGTACCTTTAATCCACGGTGTAACAGACAGCGGGGTACACAGTGGGGGTGAGGGGATGCTAGGCATCCCCTCACCCCCACTGTATACCCCGCTGTCTGTTACACCGTGGATTAAAGTTACCTAATTTTTGCTATCACAGTGCCTCGATTTTCTTTTTCTCCGCATGCAATGTATGTTTCTGAGAGCACGTTTTAGCATACTGTACAGGATCCGGTGCACCCAATGATTCTTGCCCACATCTAGTGCCAGTCTCCTCCTCTTCATATTAGATCCTACAGTGTGGTTGAACCAGGACGGACCTGGGAATCCACACTGAGCTAGATTACCTTCCCATGTATGTTGTTCCATGTTATGCTTTAGACCAGTTCCAGGGTGTTGTGACTACGGCCTCACACCCAAGACTAGGATACTATGTCAGTTCTATGTTATGCTTTAGACCAGTTCCAGGGTGTTGTGACTACGAACCTCACACCCAAGACTAGGATACTGTGTCAGTTCTATGTTATGCTTTAGACCAGTTCCAGGGTGTTGTGACTACGGACCTCACACCCAAGACTAGGATACTGTGTCAGTTCTATGTTATGCTTTAGACTAGTTCCAGGGTGCTGTAACTACGGACCACACATCCAAGACTAGCACTGTATACCTGTACTTCCTTGGTTCGCCACTAGGCTGTAGTGAGATAGGATCTCACAACCAGATAGGGCAAATCTGTTCATACTAGCAGCAGGGCTTCCTGCAACCAGGCCTGGGTCCCTCTCCTAGGGAGCCTTTGGCCTAAGGGAATTCACCCACGTCTAGGGGTGAATTTCCTTCTCCTCACTGCCTCCAGTCTTCCTGGCAGTTCCCTCTCAAAGTGTTACTGTGATACTGTACACTCACGTCTCAGGTGTCCAGAGGTTAGACATACCTGGATTATTGGTGATTCTGCAGATCATTCATAATCCGGTGTATATCTGGATTATTGGTGAGTCTGCAGCCCACCAATAATCAGATTCTCTCTGCGTGTTGACACCGATCGTTACAGGCACTACAGCGAAAAAGTGTAACATTCAAAATATGTGTAAACATATACAAATAAAAGCAAGAAGTTTTAAATCAGGATGATACCATTTATTGGCTAACTAAAAATGAATAAAAATAAGCAAGCTTTCGGCCTCGCAGCCTTCGTTGGGCTTATATCCTGTTAGTTTGCAAACTGGTGGTACAGACAGCTTTACATCAAAAGGGAAAACAGATATTTTTTTCAAGCATAAATACGGTACATGTCATTAAGATGCCTTAATTCAAACAGAACATCTAAATGGGGTTAGAGGTTGTTAGCTGAGATAAGGATCCTTGTTTACTCCATGCTCACAGACCTGGGATTAGGATTGACCCAGAGGTATCGTAAATTCTGAGTTCACAAGTTCAGCTATATAGGCTGAGAAAGTTCAAATATCATCAGCCTCAGAAGTACATTTTTTCCAGAGTAAAATGAGCCAAAAATTACTTTTCTCCTATGTTGCTGTCACTTACAGTAGGTTGTAGAAATCCTACAGAAGTGACAGGCTTTGGACTAGTCCATCTCTTTATTGGGGATTCTCAGGGATATATTTATTTTCAAAAGCACTTAGTGAATGGCAGTTGCTCTGTCCAACTGCCAAAAAACTGTGTAGGGAGCAGGAAAGCTGGCCAGCATCATTGTTTAAATCCTTTTAGGGAATATCTTTATAAAGAATAAAAGCCTTGCTGAGAATCCCCTATGAAGAGATGGACTAGTCCAAAACCTATCACTTCTGTCAGATTTCTACTGCCTACTGTAAGTGACAGCATTATAGGAGAAAAGTAATTTATGGCTCATTTTATTTTGGAAAAAACATACTTCTTATTTGTTTGTCTGCACATATTTTAAATTGTAACATTTTTCGCCATAGTGCCCCTTTAAGTAGTTAATGCAAAATGGACGTTTTAAACCGTCCTGCTTTTGCGCTTTTAGGTGCAAAACAGAGGTTTTAAAATTACTGTTTTGTATTAACTGACAATCGGAGTACACCCACAGCTGTGCGCGCCCACATTACGCTGCCAGTGGGCTGGAGTTAATTAGTTACTACTTTCGTTGAAAATCCTTTTCATGCAATAGCTGCCTGAGGTCTTCAACCAATGGGCATCACCAGACATTAGGTATCCTCCTCTGTAATGTTTTTCCAGGCCTTTACTGTAGAAGTTTTCAGCTGTTTGCAGGGCTTTCTGTCCAAAATTTGATCTTCATAAAGTGAACTGGGTGCCGCATTGGGTTAAGAGCAGGTGATTGACTAGGCCAGTGGAGAATATTCCATATCTGTGCTTTAATAAAATCTTGGATTGTTTTTGCTGTATGTTTTGGGTCAACGTCCAGTTGTGTTGAGAAGCACCACCCAAAGAATTTGAAATTGACCAGACTGTGGGCCCAGGCTGTGCAGTTCTCAAACTTGCTAGTAATAAGCGCTGGTGAGTTCTAAAACTAGGCGAGCAACACCTAATTCAATTCAATTTAGCTCAGAGCAGGTGAAAAGTCCTATTGCCTATGTACCGCTGGCAAAAAAGATCCCAGATGCAGAGGCGTATCTGGGTAATATGGCGCCTATGGCAAACACTGAAAGTGCGCCCCCCCCCCACCACACACACACACACACACACACACACACACACTGCTTTTTCCCATTAAGGTATGGCTAGGTTAGGATGCAGGGTGGGTGGCTATATGAAGGGTCCGACTAAAGGGTGGGTGCAGGGTGGCTGGGTCTGTGTGACTGGGTCCGGCTGCAGGGTGGGTCTGGGTGCAGGGTGGCTTGAGCAGGTTAAAGGGTGGCTGGGTCAGGGTGAGTCAGGGGGCAGGGTGAGTCAGGGGGCAGGGTGGCTGGGTCAGGGTGAGTCAGGGGGCAGGGTGGCTGGGTCAGGGTAAGTCAGGGGGCAGGGTGGCTGGGTCAGGGGGCAGGGTGGCTGAGTCAGGGTGCTGGGTGTCTGGGTCAGGGTGAGTCGGGGGGCAGGGTGGCTGGGTCGGGGGGCAGGGTGGCTGGGTCAGGGTGAATCTGAGAGCAGGGTGGCTGGGTCAGGGTGAGTCAGGGGGCTGGGTGGCTGGGTCTGGGGGCAGGGTGGCTGGGTCAGGGGGCAGGGTGGCTGGGTCAGAGTGGCTGGGTCAGGGTGAGGGAGGCTGGGTCAGGGTGAGTCTGGGTGCAGGGTGGCTGGGTCAGGGGGAGTCAGGGGGCAGGGTCAGGGTGAGTCTGGGTGCATGGTGGCTGGGTCAGGGTGGCTAGGTCAGGGTGAGTCAGGGGGCAGGGTGGCTGGGTCAGGGTGAGTCAGGGTGCAGGGTGGCTGGGTCAGGATGGCTAGGTCAGGGTGAGTCAGGGGGCAGGGTGGCTGGGTCAGGGTGAGTCAGGGGGCAGTGTGGCTGGGTCAGGGTAAGTCAGGGGGCAGGGTGGCTGGGTCAGGGTGATTCAGGGTGCAGGGTGGCTTGGGCAGGTTGAAGGGTGGCTGGGTTAGGGTGCAGGGTGGGCAGGTTGAAGGGTGGCTGGGTTAGGGTGCAGGGTGGGTAGATGAAGGGTGGCTAGGTTAGGGTGCAGGGTGGGCAGGTTGAAGGGTGGCTAGGTTAGGGTGCAGGATGGGTAGATGAATGGTGGCTGGGTTAGGGTGCAGGGTGGGTAGATTAAGGGTGGCTGGGTTAGGGTGTAGGGTGGGTAGATGGGTTAGGGTGTAGGGTGGGTAGATGAAGGGTGGCTGGGTTAGGGTGCAGGGTGGGTAGATGAAGGGTGGCTGGGTTAGGGTGCAGGGTGGGTAGATGAAGGGTGGCTGGGTTAGGGTGCAGGGTGGGTAGATGAAGGGTGGCTGGGTTAGGGTGCAGGGTGGGTAGATGAAGGGTGGCTGGGTTAGGGTGCAGGGTGGGTAGATGAAGGGTGGCTGGGTTAGGGTGCAGGGTGGGTAGATGAAGGGTTGCTTGGTTAGGGTGCAGGGTGGGTAGATGAAGGGTGGCTGGGTTAGGGTGCAGGGTGGGTAGATAAAGAAGGGTGGCTGGGTTAGGGTGTAGGGTGGGTAGATGAAGGGTGGCTGGGTTAGGGTGCAGGGTGGGTAGATGAAGGGTGGCTTGGTTAGGGTGCAGGGTGGGTAGATGAAGGGTGGCTGGGTTAGGGTGCAGGGTGGGTAGATGAAGGGTGGCTGGGTTAGGGTGCAGGGTGGGTAGATGAAGGGTGGCTGGGTTAGGGTGCAGGGTGGGTAGATGAAGGGTGGCTTGGTTATGGTGCAGGGTGGGTAGATGAAGGGTGGCTGGGTTAGGGTGCAGGGTGGGTAGATGAAGGGTGGCTGGGTTAGGGTGCAGGGTGGGTAGATGAAGGGTGGCTGGGTTAGGGTGCAGGGTGGGTAGATGAAGGGTGGCTGGGTTAGGGTGCAGGGTGGGTAGATGAAGGGTGGCTGGGTTAGGGTGCAGGGTGGGTAGATGAAGGGTGGCTTGGTTATGGTGCAGGGTGGATAGATGCAGGGTGGCTGGGTTAGGGTGCAGGGTGGGTAGATGAAGGGTGGCTGGGTTAGGGTGCAGGGTGGGTAGATGAAGGGTGGCTGGGTTAGGGTGCAGGGTAGGTAGATAAAGAAGGGTGGCTGGGTTAGGGTGTAGGGTGGGTAGATGAAGGGTGGCTGGGTTAGGGTGCAGGGTGGGTAGATGAAGGGTGCCTGGGTCTTCTAGGTTAAGGGTGGCTGCCTGGGGTGCAGAGCAGGATGGCTGGGCAGGGTGAATGGTGGCTGCGTGCAGGCTGTGTACTGTACCTGTATCCATGCTGTTCCCCCACCGCTGCCGTTGCTGCGTCCCTGCTGGCGCCATGGTAACAGACCACATGGTGAGATGAGATCAGCGTGACAGAGAGGATGCACGCGCTACCTGCTACCCGCCGCCCGCTGTGATCTAAATGCAGAAAGTGATGTCACTTCCGCATTTGTCGGCGGGTAGCTGGAGTGCCCTCTCTGTCGCGCTGATTTTATCTCACCATGTGTTCTGTTACCATGGCGCCAGCGGGGACGCCAGTGGAGACGCGGCAGGGGGGCGCAGCCAGGAGACGAAGCCGACAGTGCTGGAGCGGTGGCTGAGCCGCTGAGGGCAGCGGCAGGTGGGTTGGGGGGGCACAACCCAGCAGGGGAGGCAACAAAGTGGAGGAGAAGTGGCATGGGGCAGGCATGGCGCCCATCGTGCAGTAGCGCCCATGGCACTAGCCATGCCTGCACCCCTCTAGATCCGCCTCTGCCCAGATGCCTGTGATTTAAATAGGTAAAGGGAATCATTTCTTATTCCTTACCTATTTAACAGTTGTTGTTGTTTTTTTTTTAAATGTACACGTCCTGGTGGCAGGAATGGTTAATTAAACAGCGTGCAGGTATACAGGTACCCCCTTCCCTTCAGTTGTGTGTTGGATTGTTCAGCAATCAGTGCTGGTTCCTGGGCTGCATTATATAGCTAAATCTTATACTTAAATATATCAAATTTTATATTAGGACCCTCATATATTTTTGTCATATAAAGGCAGTACAGAGTAGAGGTTAGCACTCTCACTTTTCAGCACTAGGGTTCCTCGTTCAAATCTGCATGGAGTTTGTATGTTCTCATTGTATTTGCATGATTTTTTCCAGGTACTCCAGTTCCCTCCCACATCCTGAAAACATACAGATGGGTTAATTGGCTTCCCCTAGAATTGGCATAAGACTACAATAGGAACATAAGACAATGGGTTTGATTCATGATTACTAACATCCTGACACAGCACTAGTAATCTCATTTTCCGCATGCTAATAAGGTACAGACTAAACAGCAAGCTCATGGTGACCCAGAACTCATTGGAGTGTTTAAGGGACTACAATGGTCCTAAAAGCCCCCTTACTGAGATGTTAAGAAAAACAAAAGTTTCTTTCCTAAAACAGAAAGAATTTGCGATAATTCAGGTTGGAGTGAGCTTGAGATGTCTCCCAGAGCAACACTGATGAATATATGCAAATTAACCATTGTACCCTTTGAAGCTAAACACACCTCCAGAACCGCTGGAATGCAATGATGTGTCAGCTTGTTAATCTGTACAGAGCCATAATAATCCAACATGCATACAGACTGTTTCGGATTGTTTGATCCTCATCAGTGCATGGCATGGATTAATTTGGCTCTATGGATTAGGGCTTGTAAATCCAAGAGGTACAGACTAACCAGCAAGCTCATGGTGACCCAGAACTCATTGGAGTGTGTAAGGGACTACAATGGTCCTAAAAGCCCCCTTAATAAGATGTTAAGAAAAACAATGTTTGCTTTCCTAAAACAGAAAGAATTTGCGATAATTCAGGTTGGAGTGAGCTTGAGATGTCTCCCAGAGCAACACTGCTGAATATATGCAAATTAACCATTGTACCCTTAGAAGCTAAACACACCTCCAGAACCGCTGGAATGCAATGATGTGTCAGCTTGTTAATTTGTACAGAGCCATAATAATCTAACATTGTGAGAGAATGCGGAAAAGCCGCCGCGGGTGCTGATAGCAAGGCGGCTGATTCCGCGTCCAATGCGGCGGTTTGCACGCGGAAGCGTGCATCTGATAACATGGCAGAACGCGGAAAAGCCGCCGCATGTATTGACAGCAAGGCGGCTGGTTCCACGTCCAGCGCGGCGGTTTGCACGCAGCAGCGTGTGTCTGGTGTGGCTAAGTCTGTTAGTTCACACAGGTTTAGGAATACGCGCGCGCGCGCTGAGAGGCAGAACTTTTATGATGGGCAAGGGGGGATCAGCTGACCGAGCCGATCAGCTGACCCCAGAGCTGGTAACTATTGGTTGATCACTTAGGGGAGGCGCCAGAGAGCACTACTCCATATATAGTTACTGCTGCCCAGTCACAAGTTGTCTGCCGTTGCGAACACTACGTGGAAGCACTCAGACCTTAATCAGATCCAACAGTGTGTTTGAACCAGGAGGACCTGGGAATTCACACTGAGCCAGTTTACTTGTATTATTGCTCTGTTATATGTTAGACTAGTTCCAGGGTGTAGAGACCACGGACCTCACACCCAGACTAGGGAATTTGTGTTATCATTCTGGTATATGTTAGACTAGTTCCAGGGTGTAGAGACCACGGACCTCACACCCAGACTAGGGAACTTGTGTTATCATTCTGTTATACATCAGACTAGTTCCAGGGTGTAGAGACCATGGACCTCACACCAAGACTAGGGAACTTGTGTTATCATTCTGTTATACATCAGACTAGTTCCAGGGTGTAGAGACCACGGACCTCACACCCAGACTAGGGAACTTGTGTTATCATTCTGTTATACATCAGACTAGTTCCAGGGTGTAGAGACCACGGACCTCACACCCAGATTAGGGAACTTGTTATACATCAGACTAGTTCCAGGGTGTAGAGACCACGGACCTCACACCCAGACTAGGCATTGTTTGATATCTGTTATGACTTATTGCTTTCCTGACTATTCCTCTGATCACTGATTCGGTACCTTGCATATCTGATATTCCGTTGCCAAACCCTGCTTGCCTTGGATACCGAATCAGCTTTCTGTCTTTGTACTTTGTCTGTCCATGGGTTGCCGACCTGGCTTGCCCGACTTCGAGAGCTATCTCTCCCCTTAAGAGATAGTCTCCGGATCAGATAGTGACATCCACCTTCTGGTGTCACTCACCCTCTGGTCCTTCCTACCTCCAGCCTGACTCCACCCCTTGGAGAGTCTCAGGCTGCTGGAAGGTTCCTGTACTCTCTAAAGCAGTATTGCCTATACTGCCTAAGATCACCTGCTCATCAGGTGTGTTTCTCAAAGTATTACTGTTACACCAAATACTCTTATATACTTAGGTGTCCAGAGGTTAGTAATATACAGTGGTGTGAAAAACCATTTGCCCCCTTCCTGATTTCTTATTCTTTTGCATGTTTGTCACACTTAAATGTTTCTGTTCATCAAAAACCGTTAACTATTAGTCAAAGATAACATAATTGAACACAAAATGCAGTTTTAAATGGTTTTTATTATTTAGTGAGAAAAAAACTCCAAATCTACATGGCCCTGTGTGAAAAAGTGATTGCCCCCCTTGTTAAAAAATAACTTAACTGTGGTTTATCACACCTGAGTTCAATTTCTGTAGTCACCCCCAGGCCTGATTACTGCCACACCTGTTTCAATCAAGAAATCACTTAAATAGGAGCTATCTGACACAGAGAAGTAGACCAAAAGCACCTCAAAAGCTAGACATCATGCCAAGATCCAAAAAAATTCAGGAACAAATGAGAACAAAAGTACTGTAATTGAGATCTATCAGTCTGGTAAAGGTTATAAAGCCATTTCTAAAGCTTTGGGACTCCAGCAAACCACAGTGAGAGCCATTATCCACAAATGGCAAAAACATGGAACATTGATGAACCTTCCCAGGAGTGGCCGGCCGACCAAAATTACCCCAAGAGCGCAGAGAAAACTCATCCGAGAACCCACAAAAGACCCCAGGACAACATCTAAAGAACTGCAGACCTCACTTGCCTCAATTAAGGTCAATGTTCACGACTCCACCATAGGAAAGAGACTGGGCAAAAACGGCCTGCATGGCAGATATCCAAGGAGCAAACCACTTTTAAGCAAAAAGAACATTAAGGCTCGTTTCAATTTTGCTAAAAAACATCTCAATGATTGCCAAGACTTTTGGGAAAATACCTTGTGGACCGACGAGACAAAAGTTGAAATTTTTGGAAGGTGCGTGTCCCGTTACATCTGGCGTAGAAGTAACACAGCATTTCAGCAAAAGAACATCATGCCAACAGTAAAATATGGTGGTGGTAGTGTGATGGTCTGGGGTTGTTTTGCTGCTTCAGGACCTGGAAGGCTTGCTGTGATAAATGGAACCATGAATCCTACTGTCTTCCAAAAAATCCTGAAGGAGAATGTCCGGCCATCTGTTCGTCAACTCAAGCTGAAGCGATCTTGGGTGCTGCAGCAGGACAATGACCCAAAACACACCAGCAAATCAACCTCTGAATGGCGGAAGAAAAACAAAATGAAGACTTTGGAGTGGCCTAGTCAAAGTCCTGACCTGAATCCTATTGAGATGTTGTGGCATGACCTTAAAAAGGCGGTTCATGCTAGAAAACCCTCAAATAAAGCTGAATTACAACAATTCTGCAAAGATGAGTGGGCCAAAATTCCTCCAGAGCGCTGTAAAAGACTTGTTGCAAGTTATCGCAAACGCTTGATTGCAGTTATTGCTGCTAAGGGTGGCCCAACCAGTTATTAGGTTCAGGGGGCAATTTCTTTTTCACACAGGGCCATGTAGGTTTTGAGGTTTTTTTTTCTCACTAAATAATAAAAACCATCATTTAAAACTGCATTTTGTGTTCAATTATGTTATCTTTGACTAATAGTTAACGGTTTTTGATGAGCAGAAACATTTAAGTGTGAAAAACATGCAAAATAATAAGAAATCAGGAAGGGGGCAAATAGTTTTTCACACCACTGTATCTGTATTATCGGTGATTCTGCAGATCATCAATAATCGGGTATATCTCTGTATTCTTGGTGATACTGCAGATCACCAATAATCAGATTCTCTCTGCGTGCCGACACCGATCGTTACAAACATGCATACAGACTGTTTCGGATTGTTTGATTCTCATCAGTGCATGGCATGGATTCATTTGGCTCTATGGAGTAGGGCTTGTAAATCCAAGAGGTACAGACTAACCAGCAAGCTCATGGTGACCCAGAACTCATTGGAGTGTGTAAGGGACAACAATGGTCCTAAAAGCCCCCTTACTAAGATGTTAAAGAGGAGCTGTTAGGTATAGGGTCTCAGAGAAAAAAAACACATATATCAGTAGCTAAAGATTGGCTGTACTTACATTACATATGCATTTCACTGTCCACGTTTGGATTTCACAGAATTTTTATATAGTATTTGCAGAGAATGATGCTCCTGACAGCTCATGGCAGGTTCCATGTTTGTCTGTCTCCTATAAAGCCAAATGTGTCCTCATGTCCTTCCTGCTTCCTGATGATTCACTCACACAAAAGATCCATAATGAATAACACTACTGTGCAGTGAATATTGATTAGCCATGTGGCTAGGAACGATAGCGGACTCGTGCAGTGTACTCTGCCTGGAGATTTTTCACTGCTACACTGTTGTAACATGAGCCTGTACTTTCTCACTAGCAGCCGAGGGGAGGACCCAAGCAGCCCCAGAATGCTTTGCAGTATGGTATGCGTCCTTTCGTCCTTTTGAGAGCTTGGGTCTAACAGCTTTGCTGATAAGCACACAATAAAAGTAAGAGAGATTTTTAACTTCAGTATTGCCTTTTTGGCTTCCTTCTAAACTGTTTCACACAGGAGAATAGAGGTTTAAATTAGCTTTTGCAGCCTGACAGTTACTCTTTAAGAAAAACAAAAGTTTGCTTTCCTAAAACAGAAAGAATTTGCAATAATTCAGGTTGGAGTGAGCTTGAAATGTCTCCCAGAGCAACACTGATGAATATATGCAGATTAACCATTGTACCCTTAGAAGCTAAACACACCTCCAGAACCGCTGGAATGCAATGATGTGTCAGCTTGTTAATCTGTACAGAGCCATAATAATCCAACATGCATACAGACTGTTTCAGATTGTTTGATCCTCATCAGTACATGGCATGGATTAATTTGGCTCTATGGAGTGGGGCTTGTGAATCCGAGAGGCACAGACTAACCAGCAAGCTCATGGTGACCCAGAACTCATTGGAGTGTGTAAGGGACTACAATGGTCCTAAAAGCCCCCTTACTAAGATGTTAAGAAAAACAAAAGTTTGCTTTCCTAAAACAGAAAGAATTTGCGATAATTCAGGTTGGAGTGAGCTTGAGATGTCTCCCAGAGCAACACTGCTGAATATATGCAAATTAACCATTGTACCCTTAGAAGCTAAACACACCTCCAGAACCGCTGGAATGCAATGATGTGTCAGCTTGTTAATAAATTAGTGCATGCTAATAAATTAGTGCAACTTAAAGATCCCACCGGCACACTATACACACTAGTGACAGCGTAGCGTGTGTTTCTAAGCAACAGCCGATAGTTTTCAATATCTGCGGTAGTGACGTATCGCTACCCCGATACTTCACCAGCATGGCCGCTACTCGTGGTAGTGATACGTCAGTACCGCACGGCTATTGAACGTATCTGCTGTTGCTTAGGAATGCATGCTACACTGCAACTGACGTGCGTAGCGTGCCAGGAGGGATCATGAAGTCATGCTAATTTATTAGCGTGTGGAAGGGGAGATTACTCGTACTGTGTCAGCGCGTTAGTAATCATGAATTGACCCTAATTACTCATTATGGTAGGGAAAGGTTGTGAGCTCCTCTGAGGGACAGTTAGAGACATGATTATATACATGATGTAAAACACTGCAGAATATATCAGTACTATACAAATACACAATAATAATAACAATAATATCAGTATACGCAGGCGTAGGATGCCATTGTTCAAGCTCTTCACATAAGGATAATGCTGCCACTACTGTAGACTGACATAGTTTTGGTGTCAAATGAGATGCCAAGAATTCTACTCTAGTCACCCTAATCTAGAGGGCTGACTGGTTTTGCATGTAAAAGCTGTAATATGTCACCTGAAGCCAGCCTCTGGTTTAAATAACTCACCCTGTTGCCCCCTTCTCTGGGGAACTTTGCCGCCACACCATGCCCACAAGGGCAAGATAGTGGAATATTAAAAAAACCAAGAAAACTTTATTCATTAAGATGGACTCATTTGAGAAACATATTAGCAGCCCTGTGATTAATGATATGTACAATAATGAAGAATAATGCCTCTGCATCTAAACTCTGTAGGCCTGCCGGGCCACCGGCAGGGGTGCCCCTAGCCATTTTGTCACTCCAGGCGAGAAAACCTGTGGTGCCTACCCCCCTTCCCCCAAAATAATCTTCAGTCATGGGGTTTTGCCGCAGCAACTGTGAGGCGCACGTAAAGTAAGTACGCCGCACGCAGCCAATGCAAAATAAAGATTTTTTTTTTTTTTCCTGTTCACTGTTTCTTATAGCCAGGAGAAATACGGACTCAATAAATAACACAGATGCACAAAGAAAGCAGACGCAACTTGAAACAATGTTTTGATTGTCAGTGGGGAGAGGATTTCAACTCTATCCTGCACCAGGAAGGGCGCACCTGTGCTGGAAGCAGGCGCATGGGCCAGGCTCAGCTGCCGCCTGATTACATTTGCATAGCCGCGCCCACCGCCGGAACAGCTGGCACCCCTCCGCTGCAGTGCCTCCACGCTGAAAACAAAAGTAAAGTAGGCTTCCGGCTCCCTGCATTCCGGCACGGCGCTAGGAGAGAGTGTGGAGGACAGAGGAAGTCAAGTCTCTAGCCTGGCAGGCTTGCTCTGGCTGTTTGAAAACACAGTGCGTCGTTGTTCATCCTCCTTCCTCTTAATCGCGCTGTCTGGAGGACGTGCGTGGTGTGCCACAAGAGGGAGACACAGGCCATGGAGTGGAAAGCCAAAAAAGGAGAGACACACACAGTTACAGCCTCGCACTGATGGAGGCACCTGTGCATGCGCTGTAGGGATCAGGACAGGAGGACAACCGATGATGTCATAATGACCTGGGCAGAGGCTATATAAGCAGCAGCAGCCAGGGCTCTGCCTGCCAGTCCGCTGGCAGATCTGGAGGGGGGAGGAGCTGCTGCTGCTCCTCCTGCAGGGGACAAAGTACAACCATGAAGAAAAGTTGTCCAGTCATGGGGTTTTGCCGCAGCAACTGTGAGGCGCACGTAAAGTAAGTACACCGCACGCAGCCAATGCAAAATAAAGATTTTTTTTTTTTTTCCTGTTCACTGTTTCTTATAGCCAGGAGAAATACGGACTCAATAAATAACACAGATGCACAAAGAAAGCAGACGCAACTTGAAACAATGTTTTGAGGATTTCAACTCTATCCTGCACCCAGGGGTGCCCCTAGCCATTTTGTCACTCCAGGCGAGAAAACCTGTGGTGCCTACCCCCCTTCCCCCAAAATAATCTTAATGTAGCCGCATTTCACCAGAAAATACATGTATTGCAGAAGCGTTTCACCAGAAAATAATCATAATGTGGCAGTGTTTCACCAGAAATTACACTTATTGTGGCAGCATTTCAAAAGAAAAATGCATGTAAAGGCTGCAGCATTTCACCAGAAATACACAATGCAGGCAGTGCTTCATCAGAAAATACACATAGGCAGGGCTCCACTTTCATGAGGCACAAAGGGGAACAGAAGGAGGCACAGGGGGACAGAATAAGGCACACAGGATGATATAGGGAGGCACAGGGGGACAGAGGGAGGCATGAGGGTCGGAAGAAGTCACAAAGGAGGACAGAAGAAGGCACAAGGGAACAGAAGGAGGTACACAGGGGACACAAGGAGGCACAATGGGCAGCAAAAGGAGGCACAATGGGGGACAGAATGATACACAAAGGAGAACAGAAGAAGGTACACAGAGGGGAAGCGGGCGGTACAGGGGGACAGAAGAAGGCATGAGGGCCAGAAGGAGGCACAAAAAAGGACAGAAGGAGGCACAAAGTGGGGCAGAAGGAGGCACAATGGGTGAGACAGATTGAGGCACAATGGGGGACAGATTGAGGCACAAAGGGAGACAAAAGGAGGCACAGGAGGAAATAAGGAGGCACAAAGGGGGCAGAAGGAGGCACGATGGGGACAAAAAAAAGCACAGAGGGAGGCACAGGGAGACAGTAGGAGGCACAAAGGGGAAAGAAATGATGCACAAAGGGGGACAGAAGGGGGCACAAAAGGGTGACAGAAAAAGGCAGAGGGGGAAATAAGGAGGCACAGGGAGGCAGAAGGAGGCAGAGGGGGACAGACAAAGCCACAGGGAGACAGAAGAAGGAACAAAAGGGCACAGGAGGAGGCACAGGGCGACAGAGGAAGGTGCAGGAGGCAGAGGTAGCACATGGGGACTGAAGAGGCACATGGAGACAGAATGAGGCACAAAGGGAGACAGAAGGAGGCACATGAGGACAGAAGGAGGCAGTGTGGGACTGCAGGAGGAACAGGGGGGCAGTAGTAGCACAGGGGGAGAAAGAAAGGCACAAGGGGACATAAGGAGGCACAGGGGGACTGAAGGAGGCAGAGGTGGCACAGAGGGACTGAAGGAGGCACATTAAGATAGAAGGAGGCATAAAGAGAGACAAGAGGCATAAAGGGCGACAGAAGAACAAACAGGGGGTCAGACATGGCACAAGGGACTGAAGGAGGCACAAGGAGACACAAAAGGGACAGAAGGAGGCACAAAGGGGGGGAAAAGGATGTACAAGGCACAGAAGGACACAGTGGCAGCTGCCTGCAACTTATGCTAAGCAGATGCAGCAGAAGCAAGTAATAAAACACCCGCGGGGGTGGGACTTAGTCAGTGGGCATGGTTTCAATTAGGAGGCGTGGCTTAGGCCAGGGGCATGGCTTAATCCAGCAACATGGCGCCCCCAGGACCAATGGCACTCCAGGCAATGGCCTGTACTGCCTATGCCTAGAGGCTCCCCTGCCTGCACCCAACCAGCAGTAGCAGCACAGACATGGAGCACACAGCAGTGCGAGCGAGGGGACAAAACAGCACTTGCTGCCTGGTAAATTTAGCCACAGTATACACTTTGCAGAAGGTCATTTGATTTCTTCACTTCACTTGACTTCAAACTACCTTCTAAATGCAGCAGTGGCCCTGACAGCGATGAAACAGCACAGCCAGCCGCCGGCCGGCTAACACCGGGGCTACCGGGGGGGGCTTTCCCACTGCCTCCGCAGGCCTGCCGGGCCACCGGGATGGGCGCACCTGTGCTGGACGCCAGTAGTGTTCCTACCTAAGGGCGCAGGGGGGCGTGGCGCACCGGGTGCCAGACAGCCAGGGGGGTGTCGCCACGACCCCCCTACACCTGACTAAGGAGGGGAAGAGCAGCGCTAGGAGGAGGGGTGACAGCAGGGATAGCGGCGGGGAGGGGGGAAATATCCCCCCCCTCCCTCACCTGGGTCCCCCTCCTTCTGCCTCTCTTCTCCCCCCAAAAATGCGGGCAGCGGGCCGGGGGCAGTGGGCAGCGAGCAGGCTGGCGCGGAGAATACTCACGTTACTTCCGCGTATCAGCCTGGAATGCTGCGTCGCCATCACGTGCCTCTTCTGCGCCTCCAATCATTGGAGGCGCAGTAGAGGCACGTGACGGCGACGCAGCGTTCCAGGCTGATACGCGGAAGTAACGTGAGTATTCTCCGGCGCCAGCCTGCTCGCTGCCCACTGCCCCCGGCCCGTATTTTTTGGGGGAGAAGAGAGGCAGAAGGAGGGCACCCAGGTGAGGGAGGGGGGGATATTTCCCCCCTCCCCGCCGCTATCCCTGCTGTCACCCCTCCTTCTAGCTACACGGGGGGGGGGAGCACTATACTACCTAAACTGGGGGCCACTATACTACCTAAACTGGGGGCCACTATTCTACCTAAACTGAGGGCCACCATACTAGCTATACTGGGGGCCACTATACTGGGGGCAGCTAAACGGGGGGCTACTATACTAGCTACACTGGGGGCATCTATGGGTGCCACTATATTACCTATACTGGGGGGGGGGGCACCATACCAGCTACAATGGAGGCAACTATACTATCTAAACTGTGGGCCACTATACTAGCTATACTGGGGCAACTATGGGGGCCACTATGCTAGCTATACTGGAGGGCAGCTGTACGGGGGCCACTATACTAGCTACACTGGGGGCAGCAACACTACCTACATTGGGGACAGCAGCTATGCTACCTATCCTGGGGGCAACTATACTAGCTATATTGGGGCAACTATACTACCTTCACTGGGGGCAACTAGCTACCTATACTGGGGGCAACTGCTAGCTACCTATACTGGGGGCAGTGGCGGCACCGGGGGGGGGGGGGGGGGGTGCTTTGGGTGCTGAAGCACCCCTTAAAATTCTCCAAGCACCCCCCAGCGTGAACTGACTTTCGGCATCTAATAGATGCCGTATCAGTTCACCGCAGCGGCAGAGCAGGGCTATAGTAAAATGTCCGAAGCCCTGCTCTGGAGACTTTGGGAGTTGCTGGCTGCAGAGGATCGTGGGAGCTGCGCACTGGACGGAGGCCGGAACAGGAGCTCTGCTGCAGGTGAGTAAATGTTTTTGTTTTTTTTTAATTTATATTAGCAGCCAGGGGTAGCGTTTATGTTCTGGCCAGGTCTGCTACACGATTGAAGTGTTTTCTGGACAGGTCTGCCACACGATTGCATGTATTTTCTGGTCAAATCTGCTACATAATTGCATGTATTTTCTGGGCAAATCTGCCGACATGATTGCATGTATTTTCTGGGCAAATCTGCCGACATGATTGAACGTATTCTCTGGGCAAATCTGCAGACATGATTGCATGTATTTTCTGGGCAAATCTGCAGACATGATTGAACGTATTCTCTGGGCAAATCTGCAGACATGATTGAACGTATTCTCTGGGCAAATCTGCCGACATGATTGAACGTATTCTCTGGGCAAATCTGCACACATTACGTGTATTTTCTTGAGAAAACCTGCACAATTATGTGAATTTTCTGGGGAAAGGGTCATCAAAACTTGGGTCCACTGTCTTTGCGTTGCACTTTTAAAGGGAACCCGAGGTGAGAATAATATTGAGGCTGCCATATTTATCTCCTTTTAAGCAATACCAGTTGCCTGGCTGCCGTGCTGGTCCTCTGCCTCTAATTCTTTCAACCACAGACCCTGAACAAGCATGCTTGTTTCTGGTGTGATTCAGTTCACTACTGCAGCCAAATAGATCAGCAGGGCAACTAGTATTGTTTGAAAGAAAATAAATATGGCAGCCTCCATATCACTCTCACCCGGGTTCACGGCAAATTACAGTTAGCCCCGCCCTCATCTGGTCATGGCCACGCCCATTTTTGCCCCTTTACTTTTTTTGGGGGGGGGGTGTGTCTTATAATACCCAGCACTGGGTGTCAAATGCCCTAGGTACGCCACTGCTGGACGCAGACGCACGGGCCAGGCTCAGCTGCCGCCTAATTACATTTGCATGACCGCGCCCACCGACGGAACAGCTGGCACCCCTCCGCTGCCGTGCCTCCATGCTGAAAACAAAAGTAAAGTAGGCTTCCGGCTCCCTGCATTCTGGCACGGCGCTTGGAGATAGGGTGGCCACTTGCAGAACCCCAAAAAGGAGGACATCAGACCCTGAAAAAAGCAGTGGCTGGATGGTGTACTGGTTAAGGGCTCTGCCTCTGACATGGGAGACCTGGGTTCGAATCTCGGCTCTGCCTGTTCAGTAAGCCAGTAATTCAGTAAGGAGTTCATTGGGCAAGACTCCCTAACACTGCTACTGCCTACTGAGTGCGCTCTAGTGGCTGCCTCGCAAGCGCTTTGAGTCCGACAGGAGAAATGCGCTATACAAATACTGCCATTATTAAAAAGAGGACATCGTACTGAGCGTGCCAAAAGTTGGCATGGTCAAGCATAAAGTGGGCGTAGGCGTGGGTGGGGCCAAATATACATGACCTTAGCAGTGGTGTAAATGGCCTGCCGGGAATGTTCGAGCTCTGCTGTAGTGTAGCCCCCAAAAATAGATGTAATCTGACAGCATTTCACCAAAAATACGCGTAATCTGGTAGAAGTTCCTCCAAAATACAAATAATATGACAGTGGTTCCCCCAAAATAGACAATGTGGCAGCAGCAGTTCCCCCCAACATACACATAATCTGGAACCAGTTCCCCAAAATACGCGAAACCTGGCAGCGGATCACCAAAAATACACATAACACCCAAAATACATGTAATCTGGCAGCAGTGGTCCCCCAAACATACACAATCTGGCAGCAGTTCCCCAAAATACGCAAAATCTGGCAGCAGCCGTGCCCCTAACATACATAATCTGGCAGCGGTTCCCCAAAATACACTTCATGTGTTAACAGCGGTTCCCCATAAATACAGATAATCTGACAGCAGTTACCCCAAAATAGGTACCCCCAGCATAGGTAGCCAGGTCTATAGGTGTCCCCAGTATAAGTAGTCATGAGTATAGTTGTCCCTGGAATAGGTAGCCAGGTGTATAATGTCCCCAGAATAGGTAGCCAGGTCTTTGGGTGTCCCCAGAGTAGTTAGCCAGGTTTTGAGGTGTCCCCAGAATAGTTAGGCAATAGATAATCCAAGTACGGCTAGCACACCAATATAAATATTCCAGGAAGTTTATTCCTTATTGGTATGTCTGCACTGTATCTGATGAAGGGGACCCTCCGTGGCCCCGAAACAATTAAGATATGTTGCACATGCAATAAGGAATAAACTTCCTGGAATATTTATATTGGTGTGCTAGCCGTACTTGGATTATCTGTACGGAATGATGTCACTTTTTGCATTGAGGCTAAGGCATCTTTCACGGTAAGGTGGGCCTCTCTATTACCTAACATTGCACAGAATAGTTAGGCAGGTCTATAGGTGTCCCCAGTATATGTAGCCAGGTCTTTAGGTTCCCCCAGAATAGTTAGCCAAGTGTATAGGTGTTTTCAGTACAGATAGCCAGGTGTATAGTGTTCCCAGTATATATAGCCAGGTATATAGGTGTCCCCAGTATATTTAGCCAGGTCTATAGGTGCCCCAAGTATATGTAGCCAGGTCTGTAGGTGTCCCCAGAATAGTTAGCCAGGTGTCCCCCTGCAGGAGGGGCGAGCTCAGTGAAGGATGAGCGGTAGGTACAGCAGTGTGAAAGGGGGGACATCTCCCCCCCCACACACTTTCCTCACCTTTGGGCTCCCCCTTCCTCACTCTACCCTCTAGAACTAAAGGTTTGAGGTGGCTGGCAGCAGGGAACTTACCTCTGCCTCCTTCTAAGGCGAAGCAGTAGTGATGTCCAGTTCATGAGTCATTTGAGCCTGTTCTTTACTGTGAGTTTAATGATCCGACTCATCCACTGAACCGAATCAGTTCAGTGGATGAGACAGGAACTGCAGCTGCAGTTCCTGTCTCATCCACTGAATTGATTCGGTTCAGTGGATGAGTCAGATCATTAAATTCACAGGAAAGAACAGGCTCAAATGACTCATGAACTGGACATCACTACTGCTTCGCCTTGGAGCGAGGCAGAGGTAAGTCCCGCCTGCTGCCAGCCACCCCAAAACTTTAGTTCTAGAGGGTAGAGCGAGGAAGGGGGAGCCCAAAGGTTAGGAAAGGGGGGGGGGGGAGATGTCCCCCCTTTCCCACTGCTGTACCTACCGATCCCTCTTCTCTGCGCTCTCTCCCTCCACACAGCCCATCGTCCAAAAAGGAGGACATCTGGCTGTCCTTCCTGGCCTTGCGCCGGACGGAGGACAAGCAGTCCAAAATCCGGACTGTCCGGCCTAAATCAGTACGGATGGCCACCCTACTAGGAGAGAGTGTAGAGGGCAGAGAAAGTCAGGTCTCTAGCCTGGCAGGCTTGCTCTGGCTTTTTGAAAACACAGTGCATCGTCGTTCATCCTCCTTCCTCTTAATCGCTCTGTCTGGAGGACGTGTGGGTTGTGCCACAAGAGGGAGACACAGGCCGTGGAGTGGAAAGCCTAAAAAGGAGATGCCTTCCTTGCCTGCTACACACAGTCACAGCCTCGCACTGATGGAGGCACCTGTGCATGCGATGTAGGGGTCAGGAGTACAACCGATGATGTCATAATGACCTGGGCAGAGGCTATATAAGCAGCAGCAGGGGCTCTGCCTGCAAGTCCGCTGGCAGCTCTGGAGGGGGGAGGTGCTGGCACTGCTCCTCCTGCAGGGGACACAGTGCAACCATGAAGAAAAGTTGTCCGGCCATGGAGTTTTGCCGCAGCGCACGTAAAGTAAGTACGCTGCACGCAGCCAATGCAAAATAAAGATTATTTTTTTTCCTGTTCACTGTTTTTTATAGCCAGGAGAAATACGGACTCAATAAATGACACAGATGCACAAAGAAAGCAGACGCAACTTGAAACAATGTTTTTATTGCCAGTGGGGAGAGGATTTCAACTCTATCCTGCACCCAACCAGCAGTAGCAGCACAGACATAGAGCACACAGCAGAGCGAGCGAAGGGACAAAACTGCACTTGCTGCCACAGTATACACTTTGCAGGAGGTCACTTGATTTCTTCACTTCACTAGACTTCAAACTACCTTCTAAATGCAGCAGCGACGACGATGAAACAGCACAGCCAGCCGCCGGCCGGCTAACCCCGGGGCTACCGGCTGCCGGGGGGCCTTCCCACTGCCTCTGCAGGCCTGACGGGCCACCGGGATGGGCACACCTGTGCTGGATGCAGACACACGGGCCAGGCTCAGCTGCCGCCTGATTAGATTTGCATGGCCGCGCCCACTGCCGGAACTGCTGACACCCCTCCGCTGCAGTGCCTCCACGTTGAAAACAAAAGTAAAGTAGGCTTCCGGCTCCCTGCATTCCGGCATGGCGCTAGGAGAGAGTGTGGAGGGCAGAGAAAGTCAAGTCTCTAGCCTGGCAGGCTTGCTCTGGCTGTTTGAAAACACAGTGCGTCGTCGTTCATCCTCCTTCCTCTTAATCGCTCTGTCTGGAGGACGTACGTGGTGTGCCACAAGAGGGAGACACAGGCCATGGAGTGGAAAGCCAAAAGAAGAGATGCCTTCCTTGCCTACTACACACAGTCACAGCCTTGCACTGATGGAGGCACCTGTGCATGCGCTGTAGGGGTCAGGAGGACAACTGATGATGTCATAATGACCTGGGCAGAGGCTATATAAGCTGAAGCAGCCAGGGCTCTGCCTGCCAGTCCGCTGGCAGCTCTGGAGGGGGGAGGTGCTGCTGCTGCTCCTCCTGCAGGGGACAAAGTGCAACCATGAAGAAAAGTTGTCCGGTCACGGTCCCCCCTGGGATAATAGTACCTTCTAATATTTGGAAAGTATGCATTGTGCCCTTATAGGGAACCTGAAATGAGAGGGATATGGAGGCTGACATATTTACAATACCAGTTGCTTGGCAGTCCTGCTGATACCTCTCAAAATTTTAGCGATAGATCCTGAGCATGCAAATCAGATCTGACTAGATTAGCCCCACTCTTGTTTCAGGTGTGATTCAGACACTACTAATACCAAAATGATCAGGAGGGATGCCAAGAAACTGGTATTGTCTAAAATGAAATAAAGATGGCAGCCTCCATATACAGTGCTGCCCATAGTTATTCATACCCTTGGCAAATTTTGACTTAAAGTTACTTTTATTCAACCAGCAAGTATTTTTTTTGACAGGAAATTACATAGGTGTCTGCCAAAAGATAATAAGATGATGTACAATAGGCATTGTGGGAAAAAAAAACATTTCTCAGCTTTTATTTACATCTGAGCAAAAAGCGTATAGTCCAAAATTATTCATACCCTTCTCAATAATCAATAGAAAAGACTTTATTGGGTATTACAACATTTAAAGGCTTCCTATAAATGTAGACCAGCTTTTTTCATGTCTCCGCGGGTATTTTTGCCCATTTATCTTTAGCAATGAGCTCCAAATATTTCAGGTTGGAGCAGAGGCGTAGCTAGAGTTTTGAACGCCCGGGGACAAAGACAGTTTCTGTGCCCCCCAACTCCCCCCCCCCCCCGGAGAAAATGGGTGTGGCCATATACTAAAATGTGGGCATGGTCAAGGAGGCCGCCATGCATGTAGCCACAGAGCCCACCGTGTAGGTAGCCAGAAAGCCCCCCTTTAGGTAGAAAGACAACCTCTATTTTAGGTAGTTAGAAATCCCCTCCTTTAGGTAGCTAAAGAGTTCTACCATTTAGGTAGCCCATAAGGCCCTCCCCCCTTTTGGTCGACCAAGAGTAAGATAGCAGGTGGGGGGAGCGCACACAGCTGGAGCTGTTACACCCACCTCTCCGATCCATGTGCCGCATATACTCAGGGCAGATTTGTACTTTTCATTTCCCTAGCCCCAGCTTTACCAGCCACCCTCCAGAGACTAAATGTGCCTATCAATGATACAATCTTTATTATACAATCTTAACCTTTCTTTGTATGTGGAGGGACTATCTAATGTATCCATTCAATATATATACATTCAGTTACTCATTTACTATATAGAAGGCTAAGATTGTACAATCTACGGTAAATTGTATCAAAGATAGTCAACTTAACAGTGTGCACACGCTCCATAACTAATGCCCATAGGGAGTGGTGTCATGCTATCGCAGCTAGTGTTAGTGCTAGTGTTGGGATAATATAGAAACCATATCTTCCCATTTTTATGTCCACTGTGTATTCTGTCAGATGTGTATGTATGCCAGTCTGCCAGCAGGCTTCATGTGAGTTCCTGTATGTAAATGTAAATTAACGCTGCATTCATTGCATTCATTGTCCAGCAGGAGAAGCTACCATTGTCTGCTTCTAATTAGGAAACACTTAATCAGGCAGTTGCTTTGCAGCCTATACAGGTGATCTTCCCTTTGGTCTGGATAGGAGCAGGGAATGCTAAATGGATTTGCTAGCCTCTGGCAAGGAGATGGATAATTAGACAATAGCCAGTCAGATCCTTACCTTTGATCTGCTAGGAAATACTGTCACCATTGTGTTTGTCACCTGTAACTTGGAGTAGGAAAGTCTTTGATGTGTGTAAATATAATGTGGAGAGATGATAAATGTTTGGAAAGTTAATTAACACTAGGTTCTCCCCTTCCCAATGAAGTTGCAGCCTCCAGGCATATTTTCCAGTATAAAAAGCAGGGCCAGATGCCTAAAAATTATCTTCTCCTGAGGGTAGCACATCACTAGAGATGATCCCGATCGAATCGGAAATTTCGTGTCCCTCCACGGTTGGACCTTTGCGCTGGTAAAAGTTCAATTTCCGTTTATTCCCGTTTTGTTTTTAGGCAAATTGTCTTGTGTATCGTTGTAACTTTTACTTTGTAACTTTTACTTTGTTTTTGTAAATCTCTTGTCTATATTATTTTCTGCATTGTTCCACTTTTTCTGGAATATTAAATCGTTATTGTAACGATAGGTGTCAGCAACCAGAGAGAATCTGATTATTGGTGATCTGTAGTATCACCAAGAATACAGATCTATACCTGATTATGGATGATTTGCAGAATCACCAATAATACAGATATAGTACTAACCTCTAGACACCTGAAGCGTGTAAGTGTTTGGTGTAACAGTAGGAATTGAACCACCGGGGTAGCCGGTGGTCCAATTAGTAGAGAAGACTCTACTGAAGTCAAGGGCTCCAGGAGGGAGAGTCCCCAACTGGTTTTGCAGCAGGGCCCCCCTCTGAGGAGCAGGGGACCCCTGCAGGAGGACTGAGCACCCAAAGGTTGGGCGACAGCCAGAAGGGTCGGGCAGGCCGGGTCGGCAACACACAGGCAGATAAAGTACAGAGACAGGAGACAGATTCAATAACCAGGGACAGGCAGGGTCGGCAACAGTAGATCAGATGTGCGAAGGTACCGAATCAGAAAACAGAAGAGAAGTCAGGAGAGATACAATTCATAAACAGATATCCAATAATGCCTAGTCTTGGGTGTGAGGTCCGTGGTCTCACACCCTGGAACTGGTCTAAGGAATAACACAGATGATATACAATTCCTAGTCTGGGGTGTGAGGTCCGTGGTCTCTACACCCTGGAACTATGCTAGAGAATAACACAGATAATAATACAGTGAACTGGCTAAGTGTGGATTCCCAGGTCCTCCTGGTTCCACCACACTGAAGGATCTGAGTGCTAACACATAGGTATTCGCAACGCCAGACAACCAGCAACTGAACAGCAAGAGATATATATAGTAAAGCGCTCCACAGCGCCGCCCAGCTCCCTTCAACCAATCACCTGCTGAGCTGGGATCAGCTGACCGCCTTGATCAGCTGACCCATCTCCTATTGGCATAAAGAGCCTGTCTTGCGGAGCGCGCGCGCGTAGCTCTCCATCTGTGTGCACTACTAGGTCCAGACAAACCAGAAGCATGTTGCTGCGGGGAAACCGCCGCTCTGTGCGCGGATTCCGCCGCTCTGTGCGCGGATTCCACCGCCTCACTACCAGAACGCCACCCCCACCCGAGGAGTGGACTCCGGACACTCTCCACCAGGCTTCCCAGGATGTAAGTCATGGAACTCATTCTTTAATTCTTCCGCATGCATGCGACAATCTGGCACCCAAGATCTCTCCTCTATGCCATCTCCCTTCCAGTGGACCAAATACTGCACAGAATTCTGCACCAAGCGAGAATCCAGAATCTTTTCAATCTCATACTCTGGTTGGTCATCCACCAACACGGGGGGGGGGGGGGTGGAGTCCACCTGTACTGCTGGTTTTAACAGGGACACATGGAATGATCTCACACCTTTCATACTGGCTGGGAGATCAACAGCATACGTGACATTATTAATTTTCTTGGCCACTGGAAAAGGTCCTATAAACTTAGGGCCCAGCTTGGGTGACAATTGCTTTAAGGCCAAGTGACGAGTGGACACCCACACCAAATCTCCTGGAGAAAAACTCCACTCTATAGACCGATGTTTATCTGCTTGCTTCTTCTGGGTTTGGAAAGCTTTCCCTAGGTTCCTTTCAACCATTCCCCAAATCTCCTTCAGGGCCCCTTGCCAATCCTCCAGAGCTGGAAACGGAGTAGATGCGACCGGCAAGGGAGCAAACTTAGGTGATCTCCCTGACACCACCTGGAATGGGGAGAACCCAGAAGAAGAGCTCTTCAGGTTGTTGTGCGCAAACTCTGCAAATGGCAAGAACTTTACCCAATCGGTTTGCGCATCAGCAACATAACACCTGAGAAATTGTTACAGAGATTGATTAACTCTCTTGGTCTGACCGTTGGTCTGTGGGTGATAGCCTGATGAGAACGCGAGTTCCATGTCTAACTGATGGCAAAAGGCCCTCCAAAATTTTGAAACAAATTGGACTCCCCGATCTGACACTACATTTTCCGGAATGCCATGCAGCCAGAAGATGTGTTGGATGAAGAGGTCAGCCAATTCCTGGGTCGAGGGGAGTCCTTTCAGAGGGACAAAGTGTGCCATCTTACTGAAACGGTCCACTACCACCCAAATGACCGACTTGCCTTCAGACCGAGGGAGTTCACCCACAAAATCCATGGAAATATGAGTCCAGGGTTCATTGGGGACTGGCAAGGACTGTAAAGTGCCAACGGGGGCCTGACGAGAGGGCTCACATACCGCACACTCTCTTACAAACTCCTTACAATCTGTAGCCAAAGTAGGCCACCAGGCACATCTAGCTAATAGATCCTGAGTTCTGGTGGCTCCAGGATGACCAGCATTTTTGTGAGAATGAAAGAATTGTAGGATTTGTAAGCGGAAAGGCAGTGGCACAAACATGACCCCCTCAGGCTTCCCCTCTGGAACATCCTGTTGGTAGGGACTCAAAGTGGCTGTCCAATCTCCCCATGTCTCAGTGGCTGCCAAAACTACCTTTGGGGGTAGGATGGTCTCAGGGGCTGCAGGCTGCACTGACTCGGGCTCAAAACACCTGGAGAGAGCATCGGCCTTGACATTCTTACTTCCGGGAGTATACGTGATTACAAATCTAAATCTTGCAAAAAACAGGGACCACCGGGCCTGACGCGGGCTAAGTCTCTTAACCCCCTCAATGTACTCCAAATTTTTGTGATCTGTGTAAACTGTGATAATGTGTTCTGCACCCTCTAACCAGTGTCGCCATTCCTCAAAAGCTAATTTGATGGCCAAGAGCTCCCGGTTGCCGATGTCATAGTTTTTCTCGGCGGGTGAAAATCTGCAAGAAAAGTAGGCACATGGGTGCAGCTTGCCCTGCAAGCCTGACTTCTGAGACAACACAGCTCCCCCCCCACCTCTGAGGCATCAACCTCCACGATGAAGGGAAAGGCGACATCAACATGCCTCAGTATCGGGGCAGAACAAAACAGTTTTTTTAAGGTTGCAAAGGCCGCATGAGCCCCCGGTGACCAGTGATGAGTATCAGCCCCTTTTCTGGTGAGACTGGTGAGAGGGGAGATGATGGTAGAGTACCCCTTAATGAACCTTCTGTAGTAATTGGCAAACCCCAGGAATCTCTGAAGTGCCTTCAGCCCCACAGGCTGAGGCCACTCCAGGACAGCAGAAACTTTCCCTGGGTCCATCGAGAGACCAGAAGTGGAGATAATGTACCCCAAGAAGGCTACTGACTCTACCTCAAAGAGGCATTTCTCCAGTTTGGCATAAAGTTGATTCTGTCTTAACTTCTTTAATACCCATCTGACATGCTGGCGATGTTCAGATAGATTGGACGAAAAGATTAGTATATCGTCCAAGTAGACCAAAACAAACTTCCCCAACACTTCCCTGAACACCTCATTAATTAACTCCTGGAAGACGGCCGGTGCGTTGCACAACCCGAAGGGCATCACCAGGTACTTGTAATGCCCGTCGGGTGTGTTGAAGGCCGTCTTCCATTCGTCACCATCCCTGATGCGGACTAGATTGTATGCACTCCTGAGATCTAGCTTGTAAAAAAATCTTGGCGTTGGTCACCTGCGTGAACAAATCGTCAATCAATGGCAAAGGGTAGCGGTTTTTCACTGTGATCTTATTCAGGCCTCGGTAATCAATACAAGGACGGAGGCCTCCATCTTTTTTCTTTACAAAAAAGAAACCTGCCCCTGCTGGAGAACGAGAGGGATGAATGAACCCTTTCGCCAAATTTTCCCTGATGTATTCCTGCATAGCTAGTTTCTCCGGCCCAGACAGGTTATAAAGATGACCTCTGGGCGGCATACAACCAGATCTCAGATCGATGGGTCAATCGAAGGCACGATGGGGGGGAAGTTTGTCCGCTGACTTAGGACAGAAGACATCAGCGTATTGTCTCGGTACACCTTCAATCTGAATGTTGGTATTACCCAAGGTTACTTTCGCTAAACAATGATGATAACAATGAGATGACCAGCTTGTTAGCTGACCTGAAACCCAGTCTATCTGAGGTGAGTGAATTTGTAACCAGGGCATGCCAAGAATGATGGTAGAGGTTGCCATATGCAAAACCAGAAATTGCAGACTCTCCCCATGTAATACCCCCACACTGAGTTGCAAACTTGGAGTACGGGATAAGGGGTGTCTACTCTGCAGAGGAGAGTCATCTACAGCAGTGGCCAGGATCGGTTGATCCAAGGGGAGCATGGGTATTCCCAATTTTTTAGCAAACTCGTAATCTATAAAATTAGCTGCTGAACCGGAATCAATGAAAGCTTCAGTGGAGACAGTCAGATCTTCCCATGTGACAGAGCAGGGAAGTAGCAGACGATTGTTATGAAGAGGTAAAGACTGCGCGCCTAGGGTATTACCTCTGACTACTCCTAGGCGGCAGCGTTTCCCGACTTCCTGGGACAATTCTGCACTCTTTGACCCTCCTCTGCACAGTATAAACAGAGCTGTTCTGTCTTCCTGCGATTTCTCTCTGACCGCGTCAATTTAGACTGACCTATTTGCATTGGCTCAGGTGGCGGTGAGGCAGGCGGGGGAGTGGCATAGGAGACATATCTGATCCTGTCTTTACCACGGGTTTATTTTTGATAACGTACCCGACGATCAACCCGTACTGCCAAAGAGATTGCTTCCTCAATGGTTTTCGGTTCAGGGTATCCCAACATCAATTCAGAGACTGCGTCTGACAGTCCTGATAGAAAACAATCCAGCAACGCAAAAGCCCCCCACCTAGCCGACACCGACCACTTCCTGAACTCAGCTGCATAAACCTCCACTGGATCCTTGCCTTGACGCAAGGTTTTCAACTTCCATTCAGCGGTAGAGGCAATGTCTGGATCATCATAAATTATGGCCATGGACTTAAAAAACTCCTCAACTGACCTGAGTGCTTCATGTCCTGATGCTAAATTATACGCCCAGGTCTGAGCATCCCCTAAAGTAAGGTCTTGATAAAGATAATTCTCTGTGCCTCTGTTCCTGACAGGTTAGGCTTCAGTTCAAAATATGACATTACACGATTCTTAAAATTCTGAAAGTCAGATCTATGGCCAGAAAACTTGTCGGGTACAGACATTCTTAAGTCTGTGACTGGAGGGGATCGCACTGAATTTACAGTCGTCTGAAGGACTTGTAGTGACCCAGATAAAGCAGAGATCTGGGCCTGCTGACCGTCCATCACTCTGATTAGATTTTCCACCGAGGTGGTGAGTGTGTCAAGACGACTGCTAAGTGCGTCCATTTTGTTTTGGTCTGGCGTTCTGTAACGATAGGTGTCAGCAACCAGAGAGAATCTGATTATTGGTGATCTGCAGTATCACCAAGAATACAGATCTATACCTGATTATGGATGATCTGCAGAATCACCAATAATACAGATATAGTACTAACCTCTAGACACCTGAAGCGTGTAAGTGTTTGGTATAACAGTAGGAATTGAACCACCGGGGTAGCAGGTGGTCCAATTAGTAGAGAAGACTCTACTCCACTCAAGGGCTCCAGGAGGGAGAGTCCTCGACTGGTTTTGCAGCAGGGCCCCCCTCTGAGGAGCAGGGGACCCCTGCAGGAGGACTGAGCACCCAAAGGTTGGACGACAGCCAGAAGGGTCGGGTAGGCCGGGTCGGCAACACACAGGCAGATAAAGTACAGAGACAGGAGACAGATTCGGTAACCAGGGACAGGCAGGGTCGGCAACAGTAGATCAGATGTGCGAAGGTACCGAATCAGAAAACAGAAGAGAAGTCAGGAGAGATACAATTCATAAACAGATATCCAATAATGCCTAGTCTTGGGTGTGAGGTCCGTGGTCTCACACCCTGGAACTGGTCTAAGGAATAACACAGATGATATACAATTCCTAGTCTGGGGTGTGAGGTCCGTGGTCTCTACACCCTGGAACTGGTCTAAGGAATAACACAGATGATATACAATTCCTAGTCTGGGGTGTGAGGTCCATGGTCTCTACACCCTGGAACTATGCTAGAGACAGATAATAATACAGTGAACTGGCTAAGTGTGGATTCCCAGGTCCTCCTGGTTCCACCACACTGAAGGATCTGACTAAGGTCTGAGTGCTAACACATAAGTATTCGCAACACCAGACAACCAGCAACTGAACAGCAAGAGATATATATAGTAAAGCGCTCCACAGCGCCGCCCAGCTCCCATCAACCAATCACCTGCTGAGCTGGGATCAGCTGACCACCTTGATCAGCTGACCCTTCTCCTATTGGCATAAAGAGCCTGTCTTGCGGCGCGCGCGCGCATAGCTCTCCATCTGTGTGCACTACTAGGTCCAGACAAACCAGAAGCATGTTGCTGCGGGGAAACCGCCGCTCTGTGCGCGGATTCCGCCGCTCTGTGAGTGGATTCCGCCGCCTCACTACCAGAACGCGCGGCAGCTTCTCCGCAATACGTCACAGTTATTTAATAAGTTTGACTTCTGCTGTACTAAGCTAAAACTCATAGCCTAGAAGAGACTGCAGTTTAACTTGCGTTACAAGATTCAGTGCCTGATTGTGCCTTCCTACTGTACGATTGTACTGTGTGTGTGTGCATGGCGTTCTCGTATTCGGCCTAAAGCGAAAAGCTGACCCGAATATGAAAACGCGGATTGTGTGCAGATCACTCAACAGCAGAGTGGAAGTGTCTAGCGGCAGCTAGTGGTGGCAGTGAGAAGTGTTTAAGGGGTGACAGCCTTGATTTTAGCTTGAATAAGGCTGCTCCCCGCTTGATCTGGTCAAACCCACAGTTGGGAACCGTTGCTGCAGGCTTGCCGCGGGGCCGGTTCCTGACAAGTGGCACTAGAGATACAGTTCTGACTACACGCTCATATCAATGCATCACTTGGGGCAGAGGGAAGATGGAGCAGTGTAATATGCAATGGCTTACAGCAGGCGGGGTGAGACGGGATCCAATATGCTTAACTGTTGCTGAAAAATCAGACATTTGCAGTGTATGTAGTAATATGATAGGACATTACACCATGAAAACGGAATGACAAGATTGTGAGCTCCTCTGAGGACAGTCAGTGACATGACTAATGTACTCTGTACAGTGCTGCAGGAGATTTCAGTGCTATATAAATACCTAATAATCATATGGTAGGACATTAGACTATAACTCTGGTAGGATTCGATTGTGAGCTCCTCTGAGGACGGTCAGTGACATGACTATGTACTCTGTAAAGTGCTGCAGAAGATGTCAGTGCTATATAAATACATAATAATAATATGGTAGGACATTAGACTATGACTATGGTAGGATTAGATTGTGAGCTCCTCTGAGGACAGTCAGTGACGGAAACAGTAAATTCGGGCGCCTGAGGCTAGTGGACAAATCGGGCGCCGCCATTCACTTCTATAATAAATATCGTTTAATGGGCGCCCGGTAGGAAAAAAGGGCGCCGGAGAAAACTAACGTTTTAAAAGCGGCGCCCGGAGACTTAATGTTTTATTACTGTTTCTCATGATTACACATTATTTAATGATTTATACATGTTTAAATATTATTTTTAAACGAAAACCAGTACAATATTTTTCCCAAACATTATTTTTAAACGAAAAACATTACTTTTTTTTTACATTATTTTTAAACGAAAAAAATTACAGGGGGGTCTTAGGTTTAGGCACCAACAGGGGGGTCTTAGGTTTAGGCACCAACAGGGGGGTCTTAGGTTTAGGCACCAACAGGGGGTCTTAGGTTTAGGCACCAACAGGGGGATCTTAGGTTTAGGCACTAACAGGGGGGTCTTAGGTTTAGGCACCAACAGGGGGTCTTAGGTTTAGGCACCAACAGGGGGGTCTTAGGTTTAGGCACCAACAGGGGGGTCTTAGGTTTAGGCACTAACAGGGGGGTCTTAGGTTTAGGCACCAACAGGGGGGTCTTAGGTTTAGGCACTAACAGGGGGGTCTAGGGGTTAGGGGTAGGTACAGGGAGGGTTACTTAGGCACCAACAGGGGGGGTCTTAGGTTTAGGCATCAACAGGGGGGTCTAGGGGTTAGGGGTAGGTACAGGGAGGGTTACTTAGTAATTTTTTTTTTAAACGTTATTATGCGTTTCATTCTTTAAACGAAAGGTTAACGTTTTTACAATTGCCGATTTAATACATATTATTTAATGATTTATAACGTTTAAAAACATTACTTTTAAACGAAATACATTTTTAAACGTAATCCATGTTTATCGTTAAAAACCCGGCGCCCTTTTTTCACATCGCCCCTTTTTAACGTACGCGTCAGTGACATGACTATGGTTCTCTATAATGTGCTGCAGAAAATGTCAGTGCTATATAAATACATAATAATATGGTAGGACATTAGACTATGACTATGGTAGGATTAGATTGTGAGCTCCTCTAAGGACAGTCAGTGACATGACTATGTACTCTGTAAAGTGCTGCAGAAGATGTCAGTGCTATATAAATACATAATAATGTTAATATGGTAGGACTATAGACTATGACTATGGTGGAATTAGATTGTGCAGCGCGCCGCGGCGAAAAATGGGCGTGGCCATGACATTGTATGGGCGGAGCTAACGTAATGATGTAACAGCAAGGCATAAGAAAGTAGTGTTTACGCCATGATGTGGACAAACGAGACTTTGCATCATGGGTGTGCAGAAACTGTGTGATGCTAATAGTATACCGTAACCACAAAGCAGCAAACATAGCCATCTATGACCATTAAATAATAAATGCAGTAACAGTTACCCCGGACACCAGAAAATAAACGCAATGGGCAAACATGTCAGTACAAAATAAACGCAATGCGGGCAAACATGTCAGTACAAAATAAATGCAATGCGGGCAACATGTCAGTACAAAATAAACGCAATGCGGGCAAACGTCAGTACAAAATAAACGCAATACGGGCAAACATGTCAGTACAAAATAAACACAATGCGGGCAACATGTCAGTACAAAATAAACACAATGCGGGCAAACATTTCACCGGAAAATTAATGCAACGCGGGCAAACATTTCACCAGAAAATTACTGCAATGCGGGCAAACATTTCCCCAGAAAATTACTGCAATGCGGGCAAACATTTCCCCAGAAAAGAAACACAATGCGGGCAAACATTTCCCCAGAAAAGAAACGCAATGCGGGCAAACATTTCCCCAGAAAAGAAACGCATTGCGGGCAAACATTTCCCCAGAAAAGAAACGCACTGCGGGCAAACATTTCCCCAGAAAAGAAACGCACTGCGGGCAAACATTTCCCCAGTCAAGAAACGCACTGCGGGCAAACATTTCACCAGAAAAGAAATGCACTGCGGGCAAACATTTCCCCAGACAAGAAACGCACTGCGGGCAAACATTTCACCAGAGAAGAAACGCACTGCGGGCAAACATTTCCCCAGACAAGAAACGCACTGCGGGCAAACATTTCACCAGAAAAGAAACGCACTGTGGGCAAACATTTCCCCAGACAAGAAACGCACTGCGGGCAAACATTTCCCCAGAAAAGAAACGCACTGCGGGCAAACATTTCCCCAGACAAGAAACGCACTGCGGGCAAACATTTCACCAGAAAAGAAACGCAATGCGGGCAAACATTTCCCCAGAAAAGAAACGCACTGCGGGAAAACATTTCACCAGAGAAGAAACGCACTGCGGGCAAACATTTCACCAGAAAAGAAACGCACTGCGGGCAAACATTTCCCCAGAAAAGAAACGCACTGCGGGCAAACATTTCCCCAGAAAAGAAACGCACTGCGGGCAAACATTTCCCCAGACAAGAAACGCACTGCGGGCAAACATTTCCCCAGACAAGAAACGCACTGCGGGCAAACATTTCACCAGACAAGAAACGCAATGCACAGTTCACCTGGAAAAAAAGCATTTACTTACCTGGCAGAAGTCTCCGGCCTCTTGCACGCTGCTCCCGGGACCACCTTCTCCCTGCATAGCTCCCGCGCTGACAGGGCTACGGCAAGATGGCGCCCGAAGCCCTGTACTGGAGACACAAATAGTCTGCAGTACAGGGCTTCGGCAGCCATCTTGCCGTAGCCCTGCTCGCCTGCCGGTGTCGGAACAGACACCGGAGGAAGGAGGCTGGAGCGGGGCTGCGGGCAATGAACTGGCACGGCGTCTATAGACGCCGCTGCCAGTTCATGCGGAGAGAGTGACCAGAGTCCCGAGGCCGGGACGTCCCGCTGCTGAAAGCGGGACTTTTCCCCGGGACCTCATGCTGCCTGGGACAGCAGACCCCGAATCCGGGACGCGTCCCGGGCAATCCGGGACGTCTGGTCACCGTAATTTAGCTTGCTGTGTGATGTATGTATAGGATGAGAGGTACAGTACATTGCATTACTGTATATGCCAAAATAACAAAAGCTGTTCAGAACACTTATCAGTCTATATATTGTGTTTAGTGACTGTAAGAGAAGGGGGAGGGCTGTGCAGGGAAAGTGGATAGTTACTGCTGTTGGGCTGATAAGGAGGAGGGGCTGGGGGGACAGTAACAGTAAAGCTGGAGGCTCACAGGAATGCTGTTTGCTTAGCTAGAGCCATGCAGGACTGATCCAGGACTCCAAAGACAGGGGAGAGTGTAACAGCAGCATGATACTGAGGAATGCTGGCCTGGCAGCTGAGCTGAGGGTGAGCGAGGTACACACAAGCCAGAAGAAGAGCCTCTATACACACTGTGTGCAGCTACATATATGCTGCTACACAGATTCATCTCTGCACAGTCCCCTCTCCCGTATAGCTACCTGACCTTTTCCATCCACAGCTCCTGTCTAGAATTTCCCAGTCTACACTGCTCAGCCTTGCCCCTAGAGAGAGGAGGAGAGGGGAGGGGGTGCTCAAAGGAGATGCAGAGAGGCTGGAATAGTATGACTGTGCGGAGACAAATTACACAGTCCCTCCGCTCAGTCTGCTGCCAGCTCTGCATTCATCTGAAAGAGGAATATGCGCCCTTAGGGACCCAGCGCCCGGGGGAATGTGTCCTACCCCGCCCATCTCAAGCTACACCCCTGCGTTGGAGGGTCTTCTTGCCATCACTCTGATCTTTAGCTCCCTCCACAGATTCTCAATTGTATTCAAGTCAGGACTCTGGCTGGGCCACTCCAAAACATTAATGTTGTTGTCTGCTAACCACTTTTGCTGTGTGTTTTGGGTCTTTGACATGCTTAAATGTCCACTGGTGCACAAGTGCACAAGTTTATCTGCAGACTGCCTGATGTTGTCGTTGAGAATCCTCATGTATTTCCCTTTTTTCATGGTGTTGTTTAATGTGATTAGGTTCCCTGATCCATCGGCTGAACAACCCCAAAGCATTAGGTTCCCAACACCATGTTTGACAGTGGGGATGGTGTTCTTTGGGTTGAAGGCTTCTCCTTTTTTATGCCAAATGAAGGAAACATCATTGTGACCAAACAATTTAATTTTTGTTTCATCTGACTATAACAAAGAAGACCAGAAGTCTTCTTCTTTGTCCAAATGAGTATTTGCAAGGGCCAAGCGAGCTTTTGTGTGGCTTATCTGGAGAATTGGCATCCTCCTTTGTCTGCATCCGTGGAACCTAACAGTGTGCAGTGTCCATTGGATTGTCTGCCTTGAGACATTGCAAACAGAAGAGCCCAGATTCACTAGGATGGCCTTTGCACTGTAGCCACTGGAACTTGAAAATATTTAGAAATGGCCTTGTAGCCCTTTCCTGACTTGTGAGCAGCCACAATGCGCAGCCGCAGGTCCTCTCTGAGCTCCTTTTTGGTCCACAAACCAACTGCAGAGAGCTGCTGTTTTTCACCTGTTGAATTGATTAAAACAGCTGTTCCTAATTAATCAGGGTAATTAGGATGCTTTAGATGCTTTTGGAATGGTATAAAACTTTGGATTTTCCCACAGACTGACAGTTTGTGAAGGGTATGAATAATTTTGAACTGGACACTTTTTGCTCAAATGTAAATGAAAGCTGAGAATGTTTTTTTCACAATAATGCTTCTTGTACGTCGTCTTATTATCATTTGGGAGACACCTATGTCATTTCCCGTCCAAAAATTACTTTCTAGTTGAATAAAAGTAACTTTAAGTCAAAATTTGCCAGGGGTATGAATAACTATGGGCAGCACTGAAGATTTTAATATATAATAAAAAGCAGGTTAAAAAAAATGCAATGGCAGCTTTCGAAGCACAAAAACTGCACTTTTACTTGTGCACAAAAGCAAGTACGGTAACTGCATGGGTAATAAAAAGTAGGAAAACACATTTTTATTGAATGTTATGTCAGAGTTTCAGACCACTTTAAAGTAGAATGGTAGTGATATATCACATGATTTTGTAAAATTAACTATATTTACTGATATTTTCAATGAGACTGCCCTGGCCAGAAACGATGAGCATAATCAAGAGGGTCTTGTAAAGTTTTTTTTTGCATTTTTGTAGTGTATAGAAAGTACGAATAGTGGGACAATCATCCATTTTTATAAATTTAGAAGTCGAAGGCTCATCCAAGCAGTAATCTTAATCTGCTGCATGTGAGCAGTGCTCCTGCAAGTCTAAACAGACCCTAGAGTGGACACAGAAAGACACTCTCATGGAAGATAAAGGCGCTCCAGCAGCTGGAAACTTGAACTACGAGCAGTAGTTTAGCGTCGCGCTGAACAAGGAGATAAAAGACTTAGCCCAGGTGGGTGAGCTGGAAGATCCTGCTGACAACATAACATTACCACTGTTATTGAGGCACATAAAAAGAGGCGATAAAGGCTGAGATGGCAGACATTAAGCTGCAGTTAAAAGACTCTTGCTCCTGCAGTGCCAATAGACTGCCTAGAATTTTATAAGATAGCACTAGGCACAAAGAAGCCGGAGGCCCCTAGGGCAAGTCCGAGTGATCTGGAGGGTGATTATCTGTGTTTCAATGAAGACATGTTCTTCCTGAAGGGTGGACTTTAACCTCCTTAGCGGTATGCCCAACACTGTGTCGGGCATACCGCTCTGTGGCCCCAGGAGTCCCCCATAAATAAATAAATGTGCCAAATGGCTGTAAATCCTTTAGCTAGCACTAGGCTAGCTAGTTCTAGTGTCGGGCACCCGCCGCTCCTCTGCGATCCCCCCTGATCCCCCAGTTTATACAATACCCCTCCTGGATCCAGCGATCGCGCAGCCTCCTGGCACAGCTTCGGTCTCTCTATGGGGAGGATCGGGTTTGCGCATGACGTCGGCGACGTCATCTGCGATCCTCCCCATAGTGAAGACCGGAGCTGTGTGGGGAGGCTGCGCCGACCGCTGGATCCAGGCTGGGTAATGTATAAACGGGGGAGCGGCGGGGATCGGAGGGTGCCGGAGACTTCTTCTAGCTAGCCATTTAGCACATTTATTTAAAAATCGGACTAAAAGTAACAAAACGCTCAGGAGGTTAAAGTGAACCTGCGGACTAAAAATCTACTCAGCAGAACTGAAAAGGCTTGGTGTTTTTTTAACAGTTTCACAGCATCAGAACTTTGTTTTGCTTACCAAAGCATCATTTTTAGCTGCATTTTTAGCTAAGCTCCACCCATCAAAGAAAAAAAGCCCAGGTTTTTTTTCCCTGATGCTGTGCAGAGCATGATGGGATTTCCTATGTTGTTATTCACGTTGCCTAGCAACTGGGAGAGGTGCCCAGGGCACAGGACGGTTGGAACTGTGTATTATGCTCCCTGTCACCTCCTTTCACCCAAATAGATGGCTGCCATCATGGTATCAAACATTTGCCTGTTACTTTAAAACAGTGTGGGTAACTAATGTAACTTAATGACAGTATGTTTGTTTAGGCTGGAATTCTTCTTTAAGCAAAATTCTGATTCATTGTATTGTTTACAGTTGGACAAATATATTCGCCCTGCGTGTTACAACCAGGACTACAGGATATTATGTCCAAAGTAAATCAGTTCTTCAATGCCAGTGTCAGATACGGAAAGGAGGAAAGGTAGCATCCAGTGCAGCTCTCTCAGCGGTGGGATTTGACAAGTGTCGGTATCAGAAAAAGGAGAGAAAAGACAGCGTCTTTATGGTGCAATACCTTTAATTCAGTTTGCAAATTGCAAAAGAAATGCATGTACAAGATCGCATAAATTTGCAAGCATATCTCACAAACTCAATGTTCCACTCCTCGGACGTGGACCGTGGCCAGTGGGGCACATCAACAAGGGTCTGTCGAAACGCGTTGTCATTATAACCCGGTACACGGAGCTTGCCTGGACTCCAGACCTACCACAGACTCTTGTTGATGTCCCCCGCTGGCCGCTGGCCACGGTCGACGTCCGAGGAGTGAAACATTGAGCATGTAAGATATGCTTGCAAATTTATGCGATCTTGTAAGTGCATTTATTTTGCAATTTTCAAACTGAATTAAAGGTATTGAACCATAGAGGCGTTCTCTTCTCTCTCCTTTTTCTAATACTGTTTACAGTTGCCTGCTTGTTCTTATAAGCCTTTACCTCATTTGTATTATATCCATTTTTTCTTAAATAGGTCTATACAGTGGTTCCCGGCTTCTGGCCTACAGTCATCCTTTTCCTGAACATTTATAAGTCATACACAGTTATAAGTTTTCAAAGCCATTTGAATGTTGCTCTGCTACATGGGGGTTTGAAAGGCTTGCCTGGGACAACCGTACAGTTGGTACCACTATTGAGGATATCAAACAACCATTGTTTTGGATTCAGTAACTGCAAGTTAGCAAGAGGACATTATGGCCTCAATTCACTAAGCTTTATCAAACACTTTATCAAACGTTTGATAATTTACCTCATGGGTAAAATCTAATTTTGAATTCACTAAGGTGTTATAGATTTACTAGGCGACCCGCGGCATAGCATACGCCGCATAAGGGGGTAGCAGGCAGGAAGGGGATATTGGTTACAGCAGCTCCCCCTCCAGCTTAAGTTGAGCAGCAGCCGCCGCTCTCTTCTTCTATCTATCTATCTATCTATAGAAGTAGTGCCCTGCCCCCAGGGCCGGTCCTAAACTTTTTACCACCCCTCCGCCCCAGCCGTGGGTGGGGGTCCCCGAGCTAGAGGGGGGTAGCAGGCAGGAAGGGGGTATTGGTCAAAGCGGCGGGGGTTAGACCCCCCCGCTCCCTCACCGGGGTTACCCATCTGCGCTCCCCCTGAAGCTTAAGTTTAGCAGCAGCCGCCGCTATTAGTAAGAGGCATCGGGCGGGGATGACTCACCTCTTCTGCGTTCCAACGTGCGGTCCAATGTTGGGCGGCATTGCAGGAAGTGACGACATTGAAACGCACGATGGAACGCGGAAGAGGTGAGTCATCCCTGCCCAATGCCTCTTACTAATAGCAGCGGCTGCTGCTAAACTTAAGCTTGAGAGGGAGCGTAGATGGGGGACCCAGGTGAGGGAGGGGGGGGTCCAACCACCCTCCCCGCCGCTGTGACCAATACCCCGTTCCAGCCTGTTACTCCCTCTAGCTCGTAGATGCCCACCAGGACTGCTCAAATCCGAAACTGGGAGATATCCGGATAGTTCTATCCGGATATCTATCAGTAAACCTGTGCGGGGGGGGGGGTGTTTAATCTTACCTGACGTCTTCTTTGGTCCGTCCCTCGGCGCCTCCCACGATGCACTCCAAGCGGTGGTCACGTGATTAAAAACACTTCCTCCTTCCGGGTTGAAGGACGAAGTGTTTGTAATCACGTGACGCGCACGGAGCGCATCGTGGGAGGCGCCCAGGGACGACCAAAGAAGACGTCAGACAGGTAAGATTGATCCCCCCGCCCAGCATTACTGGGAGATATGCCTGCTACCCCCTTATGCGGCGTATGCTATGCCGCGGGTCGCCTAGTAAATCTATAACACCTTAGTGAATTCAAAATTAGATTTTACCCAACTATCCGGATGTCTCCCGGTTTCGGATTTGACCAGCCCTAATGCCCACCCGCGACTGGGGCGGGGGGCGTGGTGAAAAGTCTAAGACCGGCCCTAGGGGCAGGGCTCTACTTCTTCTTCTTGCTTCAAGGTTGAAGCACGTAGTGTATTATATATATGGATTGAACATTTTATCGATAAAACATTCGATAAATATATAACACCTTTGTGAATTCAAAATTAGATTTTACCCATGAGGTAAATTATCAAACGTTTGATACAGCGTTTGTTAAAGCTTAGTGAATTGAGGCCATAATGTCCTCTTGCTAACTTGAGTCAGGAGACTATTAGTTTTGTTTTCAGTCACTCAGGGATAACACAATAGAGCTGTGATAATTTTTGCATTTAAGATTGTGAATGTCTGTAGATTTTTATGAACGCTGAGCTGGTCAAGCCTTATTGTAAGTGGAATTCACATCTGTGCTCTACTGAATTATACTGACCTAAATTAAGAACTGCCGTCACTGGGCACCTTACACCCTTTTCCTAATGTTGGAAGTTTTATATTTTGCACGTGTCACTTATACTTAGTTCTGTTGATTTTTTTTTCTTAATCTACAGTTAAAGTGTATCCAAGGAGAAGCTCTTGTTCAAAAACACATACTTACCTAAGAAGAGGGAAGCCTCTGGATCCTACAGAAGCTTCCCACGCTGTCCTCTGGTCCCCTGTTGACAAGTGCGCCCCTCCAGACAAGGGCTTGTCGGAATAAACATCGGGCCGCGCTCCTCTTCAGATGTGAGTGTGGCCGGGCCTGCGCAGTAAGCTGGAGCTGCTCGTGAATGAGCGGCTCCGTGTAACTGTGCAGGCACAGCCGAGCTCTCATTAGGTATTTGGTTTTTTACATGAGGTTTACCTTAAGTTTGCTTTAACATCTAAAAGTTTTCTAGATTCTGCTGATAAGTTAACTTCTGGAAATTTAAATAAACAGCTTTGAAATACAAAGACTTACAAGATTATACAATTGGTTGAATTATACATTGCGCAAAAAGAAAAATTGTCAGTCACTTGACCACTTTATCTTTCTTTCCTCCCTGCCCTCTACATATGTAGCAAGCTCGTGGTGACCCAGAACTCATTGGAGTGTGTAAGGGACTACAATGGTCCTAAAAGCCCCCTTACTAAAATGCTAAGAAAAACAAAAGTTTGCTTTCTTAAAACAGAAAGAATTTGTGATAATTCAGGTTGGAGTGAGCTTGAGATGTCTCCCAGTGCATCACTGCTGAATATATGCAAATTAACAGTCTGTATGCATGTTGGATTATTATGGCTCTGTACAGATTAACAAATTGACACATCATTGCATTCCAGAGGTTCTGGAGGTGTGTTTAGCTTCTAAGGGAAACAATGGGTAATTTGCATATATTCAGCAGTGATGCAGTGGGAGACATCTCAAGCTCACTCCAACCTGAATTATCGCAAATTATTTCTGTTTTAAGAAAGCAAACTTTTGTTTTTCTCTACATATGTACATATAGATTAATAATAATAAATACAATCACTCTTTACCTAGCATTGCAGCCTGTTAAAAATGCATTGTTTTGTTATTAGTTGGAATTGAAGTTTATATTTTCCTTATGTGCCAGAGTTACAATTATTCTATGTTTAAACAAATAGTTTTACATGGAATATGTTTATACGATGCAATAACTTCCGCCAATAACTTCCCAAAACTTCCTGCACTTTCCGCCCACATCTTTGGCGTCATTTCCGTTGCATCCCAAAACGAGATGGCCTATGGTTTGCGTCTGTTGCGCGGAGTAATGACGTGACGGCTATAGAGCTGCCTTCGTCCTGATCTGAGCTACGTGTGATTACCCTGTCTTTCCAGCAACATGAGTACTATGTTTGCTGATACTGTGCTGATCGTCTTTATTTCGGTGTGCACCGCGCTGCTAGCTGAGGGTGAGTCATCTGTGGGGAGGTAGAAAGGATGACCGTGCTGTCCCAGCATGCTTGTGCAGCCTGGTTATAAATAAATCTATGCTGTGTCAGCTTGTGGTACTTCAGTAAGGGTTATGGGCATTCTGCTACTTGTGTAGAGACCCTGAGCTGTAAGAAGCCCACTAACTCAGGCTGCTTTCTGTAACAATTATTCTACTACTTATTAGAAGGCACTTGTAGATATGCAGAGCTTCGACGTGCAGGCATAATGCCTCAGGTTGTATTTTTCAGCCAAGCAATACAATATCGTCTATGTGTAGTGGAAGCTGCTTTTAAAGGACACATCCCAGGATTTTTTTTTTTTAATCTACTTACCCAGTGCTTCATCCAGCTCCTGGCAGCCGATATGTCCCTTGCCCGCAGCTCTGGAGTCCCAGGATCCCTTCCGTTGGAGATACCAACCTCGTCAGGTCGGCATCTTCTGCGCCTGCACGATCGTATTCACGTGACCTGGAGTGGCCCGCGCAGGCGTTCTGTGCGTGTGCAGAACGCTCTAGGCCAAGTGAGGGGCATCGCGAGCCACAGGCTCATGCAGAAGATGCCGAGCTGACAAGGTTGGCATCTCCAATGGAGAGCATCCTGGGACACCGGAGCTGCGGCGAGGGACATATCGGCTGTCAGGAGCTGGAGGAAGCCCCGGGTAAGTAGAAGGGTTTTTTTTTTTTTTTTTTATTTCTTTGGAACTTCCCTTCAAGACAAGTATGAGGAACATTGATGCAGAAGTTCTCCTTTTGGCACTAGTCTACTTTAGGGGGCCCAGCAGGAAACCTCAAAGAAATTCAGCTAACATGATTAGGTGGACGGCACCCTCTCAAACTGCTAGGTTTACAATAGGTTGTAGTAAACTATGCCCCTCACTATTTGGCAAGTCACAGCGGTTTGTGCTGTAAGAGGGTACTGTGATTGGAGGACTGTTCCCTATGAGGTTTCCTGCTGGGTCCCCTAAACTAAACTAGTGCTCTCCATTCTCCTTAGAACAGATCAGAGAGAGGTAAAATCCAGTGCTAGTCTATTCCTGATAAATGATCCCCATTGCAAATGTGACAACACGTGGGACAGTCTGATTGTTCAATAAAATGGACAAATGGATGTTTAGACAATTATGCTTGAATTAGTCATATGTTTATAACCTTTCTGTTCAGCATCAAGCGATTTTAGTTATTTGTTCTTATCAGAACATTTGGAGATTACAGTTGATCAATAAAAATGATCGTTTGTGGGTGCACTAGTATTTAGTTGTAATTTGATTGAATAAATTGTTTGATTATATTGTGTATCATTGGCAAGATATTGACTGATGGTCATCCCTCATGCAGGTAGAGCCTGCATTGATTACTGACTTCATACTTCTCTGCAGCTCATAGATTTAGGATAGAAAAATGGTTCCTGCCTTATGATACTTGCTCGTGATGAAGCAGTTAGAAGGAAGACGAGACACAGCAAAGAAGGGGAGCGAAAAAATCCTTTGGTACAAACAGGTTAAAAATGAGGTTACAGAGAGCATTACGCTGAGTGGAGGGAGATGACATAGAGTGACCTAGTGAGAAGATGTTGCATAGGAAGAAAGATGGGTTGTGGCAATAAGGGAAAAATAACAGAGAAGTATACAGAGGTGGGGAGGTTGGGACTGTCAAATCACTAAACAATTAGTGCAATTTCTTGTTAACTGACAATAGAAATATCACAGATTCTAGCTGCTGTCCTGGGCTCTGCCTCCTTTTTGAAGCTTGTAACGGGGGTAGTATTAGCTTGGCAGTGTTATTTATGAACAATTGTGCCTACTTATCACATTCTTATGTTCACTTTAGCACGTCATTTTTTTATGTATCTTAAAACCTCCTGGGCGTAACACCGCAGTGCACTGCTAAGGCCCTGGTAGGCCGATTTGCACATTTTTTTTCCAAACACACAGCTAGCACTTTGCTAGCTGCGTGTTTGTTGCGGCCGCGAAAGAGGCCCCCCCCCCCCCCCCCCCACAGACCCCTTGCGCAGCCTGGCCAATCACCGCCAGGCTGCTCTATGGGGTGGATCGGGACTCCCCCTGACGTGATGACGTCATCGCGATCCTCGCCATGGCGACGGGGGAAGCCCATACAGGAAATCCCGTTCAGAACGGGATTTCCTGCGATCGGAGGGGTGGGTGGGAAAGCGAAGGGAGGGGGGAAGCATGTAGCTAGGCTAGCTACATGTTAAAAAAAAAAAATAGCTTCAAAAAAACCCTCCCGCGGCCGTGCGCTGCAATAAAGCAGAAGGCCAGGGAGGTTAAGTTATTTTTATCAGCTAAAAGGTAACTAATCAAAGCGATCAGATACCCGAGATGAATACAATACTTGCATCACTGAGCAGCTACATTAGCAAATGTTATAGGGTGCGTACACACGTCCAACTTTACGCCTGATTGTCGTTTAAACTAGTCGTTTGAACGACTTGAAGCGCAAACTAAATGCTTTAAAGCAGTAGGATCAGCCATACTATGCCAGGGAAAAAAACACATATATAAGTAGATAAATACTTGATCTACTTACATAACACCTGTATTATACTGTCCACGGTTTGATTTCAGTGAATGTTATATAGTAAATTATGAGAATTCTGTTCCTGGTGGGGGCCATGTCTTTTGCCCACAGTTAAGGCTAACTCGTGATGTCATTTCTGCCCTTTACTTTTTTTCTTGTCTCCTCCAATCGCTGAGTCGCCTCAGCCTTGCTTGTAAACACAAGTGATTAGGGGATCAGGTTTCAGATAAGGAGCTGGCAGGGAAATAAAGGGAAGAGGAGGAATAGATTATAGATAAAAAGAACCCCCAGCATGCAATTCTTTGGCACGACTACTAAAGGGCCAGTGTTCCTTAAGTATGTGATAACTCCAAATCATAACAGCAGAAAAAGTTTTGCAAGTTTTGAATGCAGGATTAGCATCTTTATCACTTAATACACTCAGACCAGTTGCTGTTGAAATTTGATTTTTATGGTGACGATACCACTTTAAGATGTCTTGTACACACTGCCCAACAAAGCGGCTGATATCCTAATTTACATGTCATTTAACCAACTTGATAATGGACTGGATAGAACAATGGACTAGATTAAATGACTGATCAAACGACTGTATGTTTGAATGTCTATTAGTTAGACAAACGACTAAAAGTCGTTTGTACACACCTACAAACCTGACAGTCGTTTGAAAGACAGTTGGTCCAACTGATCAGCCAAGCGGATCAGGCAAACCAGCTGTTATCAGTCACTTGACTGTGCGTACACACGTCCAACTTGTCGTGCAAAATGACAAGTCGGGCGACAAATTGGGAAGAAAATCAGGACGTGTGTACGTACCTTTAGTAGTTGGAATGGAAGTTCCTCAGAAACTTTAGCTTTGGCTCCATGTACAGTAAGGAAGTGTCAGTGTTTTTTTTACTTTTAACTAACTTTATAATATGCTGTTTTATCTAGGTATAACATGGGTACTGGTTTACCGAACAGACAAGTACAAGCGATTAAAAGCTGAAGTGGAAAAACAAAGTAAAAAATGTGAGTTCTTTAACGTGTCTATTGTGACTTACTTTCTGTTGATATTTATCAAGGTTTATCTTCATTCTTTGGTTTTTAAAATAAAATATGAATCACATTTGTTATTATTTTCCTTTATACAATGCTGTACATTAAATACAATAAATTGCAATAATTTCAAATAAATTCCAAACGGACAAATATTTACACAGACAAAACACAGGACTGAAGAACTTACAGAGAAGGAAGGAATGATCAAAGGATAACTGTATAGAAAGAGACTCTGAAGTCTCATGTTTTCATCGTTTTTTTTTCATTCAATCTTGTTAAGCATTATATCCTAAGTGGAATTGCGGCAATCCCCTCGCAAAACGAGTGTCTTTTAATAGAGAAAAAGACCTGCAAAGTTCCACGACTTTGCAGGTTGCAGATCGTGCTGATCTGGAGAGGCAGAACTTTGCGCTGTAGCTCTGCCTCTCCGCAATCAATCTCCGCCGATCTCCTCCCCGCCCCTCAGTGAAAGAAGACTGAGAGGGGCGGGAGGAGGCGGCGATCGGTAGAGGATGACTGCGGAGGAGGCAGAGCTACAGCTCAAAGCTCTGCATCTTTAAGGAAGTAAAGCCATGCGAGCCCAGGAACTTTGCTGGGCTTTTTCTCTATTAAAAAACGCTCGTTTTGCTGCGGGATTGCGGCTATTCCACTTAGAATATAATGCTTAACAAGATTAAAAAAAAAAAAACGGGAAAAAAATCAGGGCTGTGGAGTCGGAGTGGGGGAAATTTTGGGCACCCGGAGTCAGAGTTGAAGTCGGAGTCGTTAATTTCATAAACTGAGGAGTCGGAGTTGGATGATTTTTGTACAAAATCCACAGCCCTGTTAAGTATTAGACTAAGGAGTCGGAGTCTAAGCTATTTTGGGCACTCGGAGTTGGAGTCGTGGTTTCATAAACTGAAGAGTCGGAGTCGTAACATTTTTTTACCAACTCCACAGCCCTGAAAAAAATTAGACTACAGAGTCTCTTTAAAGGGAATGTCCAAGCAAAATAAAAAAATGAGTTTCACTTATCTGGGGCTTCTACCAGCCCCATGCAGCCATCCTGTGCCCTCGTAGTCACTCACTGCTGCTCCGGTCCCCCGCTGGCAGCTTGCCGACCTCGGAGGTCGGCGGGACGCATTGCGTACATTTTTACGCATTCCTGCTAGTGCAGGAACATTAACGCATACATTTTTACGCATTACTGATTCAATGCGTAAATTTGTACGCAATGAACCAGTAATGCGTAAAAATGTATGTGTTAATGTTCCTGCACTAGCAGGAATGCGTAAAAATGTATGCAATGCGTCCCGCCGACCTCCGAGGTCGGCAAGCTGCCAGCGGGGGACCGGAGCAGCAGTGAGTGACTACAAGGGCACAGGATGGCTGCATGGGGCAGGTAGAAGCCCCAGGTAAGTGAAACTCATTTTTTTTTATTTTGATTGAACCTTCCCTTTAAAAAAAAAAAAGAAGTTATCCAAAATGCCCATTTTGCCTCATGAATGCCCTCAAACCATAGTACATGGTCCCACCTCATCTGCTACACCAGGCAGTTTGCGATGTGAAAAGCCAATACTTCTTTTACAGCCACCTCCACCAATCCCACAGACCACTTCTTGGAATTTATTAGAAACCAGACATCCTCTCTATTCATTTCAAAGGATAGTGGGCCAACTTTTCACTGCAAAGTAGACTAGTAGGTAGCAAGGATGAAGTGATAGCGCTGGATGAAAACAAAGAAAACCTGGCTCTTCAGATCTCACGGGCCCTAGAACCTGCAGGTACACCGTCTCAGGGAAAGCGTGTAGGTCACTAGACCGTCTTGTTACACGATTCACCGCAGACCACTGGTAACCAAAATGTTATGTAACTTGTATAAGAATAGCAGAATATCTTGTAACATGTTTGATGCAAAAGAAGATAATACATAACTTTCCCAGAACGTCATTTCGGACAGCACCCCTGGATGAGACTGGTCTCCCTCCCCACTGTGGACAGGAAACTGTTAAAAGAAGAATTTGCATAAGCAATAGGCAGCCACATATAAGATACTACACCTGCCACAGTACCTCAGTTTAGTTTCCTGTCCCGGACGGGATGCATGGGAGAGGTCTCCAGGAGTGCTATCCATGTCAGGCGGCAGGGGCAGCGTTTTCCAGGGCTCCAAGCAGCACTGTTCAGTGAACAGTCAGGAGCCCTGCAGCGTGGAGGAGGCTTCTCCATCGGAGGCAGCAACTTTATGCGCGCATGTGCGTGCATTGGAGAGAGTTCACTTCCGGTTGAACCGGAGGTAGTCACGCGCTGGCGTCCCGCGTGATCTGAAGTCTGAGCCGGGCGGCAGGGGCCGCGGCGGTGATTAGGAATCAGCATACAGCTGATTCCTTAAGGTAAGAAGCTGATTAAGCATATGCTTAGCCGGCAGGGGCCGCTTGCATAATTGGATCAGCTGCATCAAATCAGCAGCACAGGTATAAGTTTGTAGAGTCCATGATGCACTCTGGTTTGTGACTGAGATCATGGAGGACGCCTCTGGGTCAGCTCCTGCACAATCTGCTGAATCTGCCCAGGATCCCTCTCTGGCAAGTAGATGTGATTATGTTTCTTCTGCTTGCCTGGATGTATGTTATGTATAGAGGGATTTGTCTAATAGCTGGCTATCGTTTATTATGTTTTATACCCCATAAGACATAAGACTGAGAAGGTTGAAAAGTCTGAAAGATCTTCTACTCAGTCCAGTCAGCATGGATTGGCAACTCTGAATGGAAATTGTGCCAGTATTGTACAGAGAAGGTCCACAGCAATAGGAAATTAAAGATTCTGCTATTGCTTCTACCGCCTCAGCTGCTTCAGATGGGCCTGGGACTAGTACTGCTATGGCTTATCTACCTGTTATAGCTAATCCATCATCTCCTATGTTGTCTGCACCTCTAACTATGCCTCCTGCTTCCAAGAGACATAGGCCTCTATTTATTAAGCATTCCTGCATGCGGTAATGCTCAAAACAGCTGACTTTACCCACCATTTAGTAAAGTGTGCATTCATAAAACCTGTGTCCGCATGAAAATTTATAATTCCTGAGCAGGTGCCAGAAATTAACACCTTGTGCGGAGATTATCACAACACAGGTCACTGAAGGTTAATTAATAAGAATTAAAGCAGGCAAATGTGAGCAGGGAATACCCAGGCTGTGTTTTTAACCCCTTGGATACCTGTTTTCAGATAATTTTCACATCAGAAAGCCTGCATGTGTAACATTCTTGAAGTTCTTCTAAGCTGCAGCAATTAAATAGATTGTTTAAAAGAACTTGACTCGTTAAACTAATGGAAACTGCAGCAGCAATTTCCATTAGTGCAATCTGATTGCGATGCGATTTGGACAATGCACAATCGTCTTCCTCCTGCATTGTATGCAATTGAGCTGTACTATAAGTATAGTAGCGCAATCGCATAGTGGAAATTGAAGTGCGATTGGGATCGCAAATGCGGTTGCGATCGCATTTCATAGTAGAAAAAAGCCCTAACCGCAATGTTTTTTTCCTGAATTAATGAAAGACTTACTAATAGGTATTAAGTCTGAGCAGAAATCTTTGACGCCTTTGGTCAAATGTATGAGAGTTTGGCGGATCCTCATTCTCGGCTTATTCCAGTCCATTCTACTCTTAAGATTAGGATTAAGGAGTGGGATAATCTAGGAAAAGTTTGAAGTTAGATCCATATTTTTCAAGGGTATCAAACAAAGCTGACCTACCTTTTTTGAGGATTTCTGGGAAATTTTGAATGATTTCCCTAAAGTTTGGAATGCTTCCAATCATCTAGTGGACGCTTCAGATGATACGGTTAAACTTATGGCCAGAACTACGGCATTAGTCAATTCAGCCAGAAGAGGTGTATGGGTATAAACTTGGAAGGATGACAATTCTTCAAAATCAAGTTATGTGGTGTACCTTGTGAAGGGGGTCTGCTGTTTGAGTCAGTTAGACAACCCTCTAGACAGAACGGCAGACACATATAAAAAAAAAAAAAAAAAAAAAAAAAAAAAAAAAAAAAAAAAAGGTATTCCTGTTAAAGGAATTCTATCGATTCACATATTTTCAATTGACACAGGAATTGTTTGGGAAGTGTTGCTAAGTACTGGTATATACATTTTAGTAGCAACCTCTTTGTTTACTGTTATCAAAATGCTTTCAAACTTTACTGACAAAACTGACTCTGAGCCATGAGAAGAGGGGAAATTCCCCTCACACTTGATCAGATAACTCTGTGTAACTGTGTGTGACAGAGAGAACAGCTGCAGCTTCTGTGTCCTGTTTCGGACTGAAGTGTCTGTAGAGAGCAGAGGAAATGTAACTAATTGTTACAGCTTTTCATACTGTTTTTTGCTTTCAGAGTTTGTTTGATATTTGCTTCTGTAGTCCGATATGCAACTCTGGCTGTGCATTGAAGTAGACACCCCTTCTGCAATTGATTTGTCCCAATATGGCTAATCCTACCCTCAGTAAATTACAGCTTTTTCCTCTGATATTTAACATGAAAAGTAGGAAAATGTTTACACAGCAACTTAGACATTATTTGTACATTGTCATTTTAGAACACTTGGGTATCGATAGTATTCCTTAAGAAAGGACCTTTTCAAAGTAAACGGTCCTTTCGTCCCTCCTTCTAAGAATAAGTCAGATCCCTAGTCCTCTAGGGCAGGAGATGGGCTCTCTACAAGTCACAGAGGCCTAAGGGCCTGTTCAGACTGCACACGTTTCCAGCTGCGTTTTGGAAACGCGTGCAGAAGGCCAACACGCACGACATCAGACAGTGCATAGAGTGCGCTGTCTGATGTTCACACGGCATGCGTTCCGAACGCATGCTGCACGCAGATTTAGCAAAAACGCGCGGCTGTCCCATTTACTTTTCAGTGATGGGATCAGCCACGCAACGCATGCAGACGCGGATGGCGTGCGTTCGTACGCGTTGCGTTCCGCATGCGTGGCCGTCCGCGTTTGTAATGTAAACCGGCCCTAAGTCCAACTTCACTTTTACCAAGAAGTCAGATAAGCAATGACGCTAGTATTCCAGTGAGATGGAGAATTGCAAATTTCAAAACTTGGCAACTACAGTGCACAAAATATTGGTTATTTAGGCTTCTTTCACAGTGGGACGTTACAGGCGCAGGTTAGAGCAGCTTGTAACGCAGCCCAGCTCACAGTAATGAAAAATCAATGGGCTGTTCACAGTGCCCACGTTGTTACACTCTAACGCTGGACGTTTAAAGAAAGTGCATCATGCTGTGCGTTATACACGGTTTTAGCCGCATTAGACTGTTTGCATATGCTCAATAATGTGTGTTTTTGTTTTTTCTTGCAGGAGGAGAGTCCGCTGTTGTGGCCAGCCACATGACTAATTAATATGCACTGCAGTGTTAACTTCCTGGAGCGGCCGCTTATTGGCTGGCAGGTGATGCGGAGTTTTCCGATCATGTGCTCTCCACAGTCTTTTGCCGCATGCGCCGTTTTCGTCCGATAGTAAGCGTCAAAAAGTACGCATCACAGACCCATCAGGAGACGCATAACGTGGCTCTAAATAGCATCCAACTTCGAAGCTCACATGCGTTGCGTTGGGGGCACGTTATGTGACCTTAGCGTCGCATCTAACGCAACGTCTTAGTAGGAAAGAGCCTTTAAGGTGTTTTTTTGGAGGGTTACAGAATAGAGTTCAGCCAGCCTCCTTTTAAGAGCTTTTGCATTACTCCCCGTTTGCAGGACCAAATAAAGTTTTCAGCCCTACAATCGAAAGTCCTTTCCCTGTTTAGAAAAAAGGGTAATTCGAGAAAGTACCGAAATGTCAGAGGACAGGGATTCTATTACCCTGTGTTTTGTCTAGTAAAGGAGCTACAGGGAAATTATCAGTTCATACTAAATTTAAAGAGTCTAAACCAGAAGGTAAAATACAGAAAATTCAGGATGGATTTGATCTATTATTCATCTCTTACAGAAGGACGATTTCCAAGCCTTTCTAGACTGAAAAGATGCGTATCTTCAATTACCGATACATCTGGCTTCTCAATAATGCTTAAGGTTTGCCTTCCAGATGGAGGAAGAGGTAAGAATGTATCAGTTTAATGCTTTGCCCTTCGGATTATCCTCAGCTCCAGGGTTGTTTATGAAGGTAATGTCTGGGGTTCTAGCTATACTTAAACAGAGAAAGGTTAACATTTTGGGTTACCTTAAATTTCTGTTTTGGGGGACATCTCCCAATTCGGTAAGAGATCAGATTGTTACGACAATAGTCTTACTACAAGATTTAGGTTGGATCATTGATTGGGAAAAATCTTCCTTAATTAAATCCTACACAGATTATACATTTGTTTGGGCTATTTCATTAGCATATCAGACACAGGGGGAGCAATTCAATTCTATCATGGCTCATTCCACAAGAGGAATTTCGACTTCTTGGGCAGAGAGGGCAGGGACCTCTATAGATCAGATTTGCAGAGCTGCGACCTGGTCAAGTCACAATAAGTTTGTAAAGCACTATCGCCTTAATGTATCTGTCTGCAGGTTTATGCTTCAGAAGGAAAGTTTTGCAAGCTGTGGTCCCACCCTAAGGTTTTATCTCTTGTATATCGTCTCATCCAGGGGTGCTGTCCGAAATGACGTTCTGGGAAAGACCACTTTACTTACGGTAAAGTCTTTTCCGGTAGTCATGAGGACAGCACCCCTGCAACCCGCCCTTATTTGGGTAGGAGAGAGAAATAAGTTTGTGTAAGCATCATTAAATGTCCGTGTCATCTTTTTTATTAACTGAGGTACTGTGGCAGGTGTAGTATCTTATATGTGGCTGCCTATTGCTTATGCAAATTCTTCTTTTAACAGTTTCCTGTCCACAGTGGGGAGGGAGACCAGTCTCATCCAGGGGTGCTGTCCTCATGACTACCGGAAAAGACTTTACCGTAAGTAAAGTGGTCTTTTTATTGCATCTGTGAGAGTTTTTCTCCTCCTTTTTGTTTCCTCTAAAAATGGTAAACATCTTACAATATTTACTCTATAATTTCACGACTTGAAAGGTTTGCTCAATGATATGTAAATAATTCCAAGCAACTTACAAACAAATCAAATGGGGGCCTGTGGCATGTGATTTGTCAATTTTCAAGCTGCATAAATACTTAACCACTTAAGGACTGCAGTCATAAAACCCCTTAAAGGGAACCTAAACTGAGAAGGATATGGATGTTTCCTTTTAAACAATACCAGTTGCCTGGCTGTCCTGCTGATCTCTTTGCTGCAATAGTGGCTGAATCACACACCAGAAACAAGCATGCAGCTAATCCAGTCTGACTTCAGCCAGAGCACCTGATCTGCATGCTTGTTGAGGGGCTGTGGCTGAAAGTATTAGAGACACAGGATCAGCCGGAGAGTCAGGCAACTGGTATTATTTTAAAAGGAAAAATCCATATATTTCTCAGTTTAGGTTCCCTTTAAGGACCAGACACTTTTTCTCTGCAGCTTTAACGGTTTATTGCTCGGTCATACAACCTACCACCTAAATGAATTTTACCTCCTTTTCTTGTCCCTAATAAAGCTTTCTTTTGGTGCTATTTGATTGCTGCTGTGATTTTTAGTTTTTATTATAGTCTTTAAAAAAGACATGAATTTTGTCAAAAAAATGATTTTTTTTTTAACTTTCTGTTCTGACATTTTTCAAATAAAGTAACATTTCTATATACATTTGTGTCTAAATTTATTGTGCTACATGCCTTTTGATAAAAAAAAATCTAATAAGTGTATATTTATTGGTTGGGGTAAAAGTTATAGCGTTTACAAACTATGGTGCCAAAAGTGAATTTTCCCATTTTGAAGCATCTCTGACTTTTCTGAGCACCTGTCATGTTTCATGAGGTGCTAGAATTCCAGGATAGTATAAATACCCCCCAAATGACCCCATTTTGGAAAGACATCCCAAAGTATTCACTAAGAGGCATGAGTTCATAGATTTTATTTTTTGTCACAAGTTAGCGGAAAATTACACTTGGTGACAAAAAAATTAAAAAAAAGTTTCCATTTCTGCTAACTTGTGACAAAAAAAATGAAATCTGCCACGAACTCACCATGCCCCTCTCTGAATACTTTGGGGTGTCTACTTTCCAAAATGGGGTCATTTGTGGGGTGTTTACTGTCCTGGCATTTTGGGGGGTGCTAAATTGTAAGCACCCCTGTAAAGCCTAAAGGTGCTCATTGGACTATGGGCCCCTTAGCGCACCTAGGCTGCAAAAAAAGTGTCACATATGGTATCACCGTACTAAGGAGAAATTGTATAATGTGTTTCGGGGTGTATTTTTACACATACCCATGCTGGGTGGGAGAAATATCTCTGTAAATTAGATTATTTTTATTTTTTTTACACACAATTGTCCATTTACAGAAATAGGCAGTATAGAAACCCCACAAGTGGCCAGCGCGAGCACTCCGGCGGTAGCCCCGCCTACCGACGCGTTTCACCCCGCCCACCGACGCGTTTCGCCCCGCTCACAGGGCTTTTTCAAGGTAGCGAATAACGACATGTCGTTATTCGCTACCTTGAAAAAGCCCTGTGGGTGGGGCGAAACACGTCGGTAGGCGTGGCTACCGCCGGAGTGCTCGTGCTGGCCATCCACGTGTAACGCCGGCACGCTGAGCGATACTCCACCGAATACGCTTGGGATCCCTCTTGGTGTGTGGCTGCTGTGGACCCGCTGGACGGAGGTGACAATAGCGCTGCCGCGGAAGCGGTGAAGACAACATATCTGACCCAGTGCACTGATGGTCTGGCAGCAAAGTGAGCTGGAGCTCACCAACAAGTTTGCAAGTATTAAGCAATAAATGTGCCCGACGGAAATTCTTATAGCTACAGTCTAGCAAATGCCAGTGCCGCTTAATGGTATAAGTATATCTGCAGAGTGTCAGCAATTGTCCACCATCCGGCTCAAAGCCCCTGTTCTGCCAGGACTCCAATTGTGGGTCCAGAAGCGTTCTGTAATACCCATATCGGGTCGATGTCGCACAGTGTGTGTGGTGTATAGGTGGTGGCTGAGGACCATATTGATTGGTCTCTGCAGTTTTTCTGCGTAGGCTGAGGCTGGGCGATTTACTGCACAATTGAGCCAGTCAGGTCCCATTAGTAATAGCAAGCATTCCTGGCCAGGTAGTTGTTTTTATGTCTGTTTTTAACAATTGTGATACAACAAGATGCAGCCATGGCAATTAATAAAATATTCATAAGTGCATGAGACAGTGGATTTATTTTGGTGTTGCACGTTATTATAGAAACAACTCCGCTGGCTCCTCGCTATCGAGTGGCACGAATAATATAAGAAGTGGCTCTCCAGGTTTTTTTTTGGTAGTAGTGAGGTGATTGATGGGTGTCTTGGGGTGTGATTAAAGAGGGGAATAGATGCAAGCAATGCACTGGGGAAGTGATCAGGGGGGGGGGGGGGGGGTCTGAGGATGATCTGAGGGTGTGGGCGGGTAATTGGGTGCTTACAAGGGGCAGATTAGGGTCTGATCTGATGGGTAGCAGTGACAGGGGGTGATTGATGGGTGATTAGAGGGGAGAACAGATGTAAATAATGCACTGGGGTGGTGATAAGGGGGGTTCTGAGGGCAATCTGAGGGTGTGGGCGGGTGTTTGGGTGCCCGCAAGGGGCAGATTAGGATCTGATGGGTAGCAGTGACACGGGGTGACTTGGTGATTGATAGGTGATCAGGGTGTGATTAGAGGGGAGAATAGATGCAAGCAATGCACTGGCGAGGTGATTGGGGGGGGGGGGTCTCTGAGGGCGATCTGAGGGTGTGGGCGGGTAATTGGGTGCCCGCAAGGGGCATATTGGGGTCTGATCTGGGTGGCAGTGACAGGGGGTGAATGGTGGGTGATTGACAGGTGATCAGTGGGTGATTACAGGGTAGAATAGATCTATACAGTACACGGGGGGGGGGGGGGGGGTCTGGGGAGGATCTGAGGGTGTGGGGTATTATACGCTTACTATGCGGCAGATCAGGAGTTAACAACCCGCCGGCGCTTCTAAACAGCCGGCGGGTTGACGTTGCAGGTGAGCGGAGCCTAATGCCGGCGGATACGCGCGATCCCCGGCAATCCTGTCCCCTAGGAGCCGCTGCCGCCGCCGCCGATCGGCATAACGCGGCCCTGGGGGGTGCCACTTTGCCGCCGCCCATAGGTAGTGGGCGATCAGCAACTGGTTAAAGGGAAGGTACGTGGTGATTAAAAGACAAATAGACAAGACAAATAACATTTATATTGCGCTTTTCTCCTTGCGGACTCAAAGCGCCAGAGCAGAGCAGCAGCCACTAGGGCGCGCTCTATTGGCAGTAGCAGTGTAAGGGAGACTTGCCAAAGGTCTCCTACTGAATTAGTGCTGGCTTACTGAACAGGCAGAGCCGAGATTCGAACCCTGGTCTCCTGTGTCAGAGGTAGAGCCCTTCACCATTACACTATCCAGCCAGATGATGATTAAAAAATGACCTGGGGCTTTCTCCAGCCCCTGGCAGCCGTCCTGTGCCCTCACCACAGCTCCGCTCCCTGCCGGTGGTCCGGGGTCCCCTCCGGTACAAAAAGCCTCCTGCGCTTCAGCATGTGGTCTTAGAGTCACGCTGACATCATCCAAAATGTACTGCGCAGGTGCAGTTCTTCTGCACCTGCACCATACAGTCCGGATGACGTCAGTGCGACTCTGTGAGCCGCACGCTGAAGCGCAAGTAGATGCCGACCTGGCGAGGTCGGCATCTGCACCGGAGGGGACCAGGAGCCAATGGAACTGCAGCAAGGGCACAGGACGGCTGCCAGGGGCTGGAGGAAGTAGGTTTTTGCTATTTAATCATCTTGGACATTCAGTACTACAGACTTCCTGTAAAGACAGTCAGTCACAGAACTGTGAAACTGTATTGGAAGCCTCGGGCTGAATAAGGCATGATCTGGCTCCCTCAGGATACGTTTGTTCTCGGACTGAGCTTAAAGGACAATTGAAGTGAAAGGAACATGGAGGCTGCCATATTTATTTTCTTTTAAGCAATACCAGTTGCCTGGCTGTCCTCCTGATCTTCTGCCTCTAATGCTTTTAGCCACAGACCTTGAGCAAGCATGCAGCAGATCAGGTGTTTCTGACATTGTCAGATCTGACAAGGTTAGCTGCATGCTTGTTTCTAGTATTCTTCAGACACTACTGCTAATAAATTGATCAGCAGGGCTGCCACGCAACTGGAATTGTTTAAAAGGAAATGAATATGGCAGCCTCCATATTCTTCTCACTTCAGTTGTCCTTTACTGCCTGGTACACATTTTCTTTCCAATCAGATTTCGGGTTGAATATATAATTTCCAATTGATTGATATATAATTTCCGAATCTGATTTCTAATTGATTTTGTACAGAAGTGATTAGAAAATTGATCAGAAAAACAATTGGAAGTCAGATCGGACCTGTCTGAATTTATCGTTTGACCCGAAATTTGGCAGGAAATTGCATGATGTGTACTTGGCATTACGTATGCTTTAGTTGACTATGTTTACAAGAATTATTGTGTAAAGCATTGTAGTGATTGAGTGGTGGTGAATGGCAGCTCAAATGTTAGACCTGTAATCTTTCTGTATCTTTATCCATATAGTGGAAAAGAAAAAGGAAGCCATAACTGAATCCGCTGGACGTACACAAAAGAAGAAAATAGGTAATTTTTATGCCAAGTATTGCTTTTGAAAAAAACATTTTTGTTGTGGCTAGACAACACATCAGATGCTTGCACAGTTTGCTCATGTAGTTTTAGATTTCCCAGTCTAGGTCCAAGACAACTGAGCATCAGCTATACATATATTTTTTTTTAATATTGTGAACCTCTTCACAAGGGAGGTTTGTAATGTAGTGTGCTGTTGGGAGGACAGGGGTTGGAGTGAGCAGCATTACTTATCTACAGGGTGTTGGTGCTCCTCTGGCCCCTCCATCTGTAAGGGAGAAGACCACAGCTGCTGGATTTTCAACTTCCCGGCAGTGCCTTGTGTGCCACAATACATGCCAGGAAGTTAAAAATCGAGAATCTGCGACCTCTCCTTTTAAAGAGGATCTGTAACGTTAAAAAAAATTCCCCTGCGGGGTACTCGCCGCAGGAGGAGGAAACCTCTGGATTCTATTGAGGCTCCCTCTGTCCTCCTGTGTCCCACGGTGGTCTTGCTGCAGCCCACTGAACAGCGGGCATGTAAATATTTACCTTCCCGGCTCCAGCGCAGGCGCAGTAGTGGCTCTTGGTTTGGAAATAGGTGGAAATAGCCAATCCCAATCGGGTCCACTCTACTGCTCAGGCGCAAGTATCCTGTGCCAACGCAGTAGAGCGGACCCGACTGAGATTGACTATTTGCGAGCAGAGAGCCGCAACAGCGCCCCCTGCTGGAACAGGGAAAGGTAAATATTGCACAGCCTGACAAATAGTCGGCTGTGCATTCAGTGGGCTGCAGTGGGACCACCGTGGGACGGAGGACGACTGGGAAAGCCTCGATGGGATCCAAAGGCTTCCCCCTACCGAGGTGAGTACCTCCCAGGGGACCTTTTTGTTTTTATTACGGAGTCTCTTTAAGAAGATGGTCGATCCCATACGGACTGAGGGCCAGAGAAGTAGCACCCTGTAAGTAAGTAATGCTGCTCACTCCACCTCTCCAGCAGAGCCCCCCTAACACTCTCCATTATCAACCTCACTTGCCTTTTAAAACTATGTGAAACCGCCTGATAAAATATGATCTAGCTACTTTGTTACCTTATTACCTCTGCTGTCTGATAGTTAAAGCTATTCTCTGAAGCTTTGTGGCCATCTTCATGCAGTTGTTTTGTGAAAAAAAAAGTTTCTTAAAGGACATGCATGCATTGCAAACATCATTGCAGTCATTCTTCTTTTTTTTAATTTTTGAGCATTTGACTCAGGTAGAGGCAGGGACATGGCTAACTTCCACAGCTACTGAGTAGTTATACCAGGAAGTGTCTACACAGAAACTTGCAAAAGGATGGACCAGAGAATCCAAGGACCAAAAAAACACAAAGGAAAACACACAAAAAAGGAGTTAATAGTGCAGTATGTCACCGTATTGTTAATAAAAAACACTGCGCCACAGTTCCAGAGTGGTTATGAAAGTTAATTGCTCACCAATCCCTGGGATCGCTGCAGAAAGTCCAATTTAGGATGTTGTAATACAAAGAAACTGCTGCGCTCTCCAGACCTGAAACAAAATCAGACTCCACATAGGGTATGTCACCGTATTGGTAAACAGTCAAGGCAACAAAGCTTACTAGCACTTTCCTGCGTTCAACCAAATACAATCACCAGAGTGATTCTTGCCACTGCTCGATTTTTGAGGATACTCACCGGTTGCACTCTTGGTTCTAAAGTAGGACCCCTATGGGGACACCGGAAAAGAAAACAACCTCCCAGCAGAGATTTAAGCAGTAAAACTGAAGGTAGAGGCGCTCAAAAATGTATAAAACAAAATCAGTTTAAAAAAGGAGAGGTAATAATTGGCTTACCTCTCCTGAAGAATATGACTTTTGAACATTCAAAAAATTTTCGTGCAATATTCGATTTGAATGTTGAAAAGTTGTATTAGCTACTATTTTTAAAGGGACTCCGAGCAGTGCAGAAACTATGGAAAGATGCATATCATTTTAAAGCTCTCTTTCTCCTCTTTCCAATGATATATAAACCGCCACCCTACGCCTTTTAGTTTTCGCTATTTTTGCGATTGAAATTGCAGCGGCCGCGATTTCAATCGCAAAAATAGAGAAAACTAAAAGGCATAGGGTGACGATTTAGGTGTTGTCAGAGAGAGGAGAAAGAGAGCTTTAAAATGATATCCATCTTTCCATAGTTACATTGTATTACACAGGACGACACTTTTCCCAGTGTCAGCAGCTCCATTCAGCAGAATGGAGCTGCTGACTAGGAAAAAGTCACCCTGTGTAATACAAGTAACTATGGAAAGATGGATATCATTTTAAAGCGCTCTTTCTCCTCTTTCTGACGACCCCTAAATCGTCGCCCTACGCCTTTTAGTTTTCTCTAGTTTCGCGATCGAAATCGCAGCCGTGGCAATTTTAATCGCAAAAATAGTGAAAACTAAAAGGCGTAGGGCGGTGGTTTATATATCATTGGAAAGAGGAGAAAAAGAGCTTTAAAATGATATGCATCTTTCCATAGTTTCTGCACTGCTCGGAGTCCCTTTAAGGAGAGTTAAGCCAGTGCGCCTTTTTTAAACTGGTTTTGTTTTATACATTTTTGGGCATCTCCACCTTTCAGTTTTAAAAACAGACATTTCACAACAAAAAGTAAATTCAGATGTGCACAGTACCTATCCATATAAATTGAACACTGACTGTAAAAAAATATAACTATGAATTTTGCAGCTGTAAGAATTTTGCAGCTGTACGAATAGATTTGAACTTCTTCCTTTTTTTTTTTTTTTTTTTTTGTACATATGGTGTACTGTTAACGACAGCTGCAAGGACACATGCACTGAATTTTTTGGCGTGTCTGGAAAGTCGTAGCTGGCTGCAGTTTGAAATAAGTCTTATATATACTTGACTGGCATACTATGTGGTTGAAAAGATGCTTCCTAATATAAAAGCCCAAAACGTATAAAATTAGCACTATGGTGAAAATGATATTGATATTATACCTGTTATCAGTTATGTAAGGAGGAGAGTATACCTCTCTGTAGAGTTTATATTAGGGCCCGTTTCCAAAAGCCGCCGCACGTCACGTAGATGGCACTTACTGTTCGAGTACGCAGCCGAATCCCGGAAGCCGCGCCATGCACCGCTATGGGATTTGCTGCCACTCACTTGGAAAAATGCTGCAATTTCATCTGAATCGCTATGGCAAGTGATTCGGGTGACTGCAGGATCATCCCCTATGAGTACTTTCCCCACGCAATTTGCCTGTGGGGAAACTGTGGATTTGGCCCGATTTCTGCACGAGTGGAAACGCCCTTAAAGAGAACCTGTACTGAGTAAAATTATTTAAAATAAACACATGAGGTAACTTCTTTTTTTTTTTTTTTTTAATTCTTTTTATTTGAATTTTTAGACAAGGTAAACATACAGACACAGGCGCCTCTACCAACACGCACAAGTGGGAGGGCGCCTGTAACACAGAAAGGACATTACACATTACGGGACCAACCAGTCCCAACAGCAGCTGACCAACACCACCCCCACTCCCCCCACCCCAAGCCACCACCCCCCACCCACCTATGTCAATGAGGTAACTTCAAATGAACATTACATAGTTACCTTGCCATCAGTTACTCTCAGAAGCTCATCATTTTCTTCTGACAATAATCCCTTCCAGTTCTGACAACATTTTGTCAGAACTGAAATATTTCAGTTGCTGTCAGTTATATATCGGTTGCTGTCAGTTACAGCTGAGAGGAGAACTGATGTGTCCATGTTTCCCTATGGCTCAAGTGGGCGATATTACAGTTTAATTGTGTGCTGACCAGAAAGCTGTTATGGAGTAATGGCCATATTCAAAATGGAGGACGGAGAATTCCGTTGATCACAGTGGACAAACAGGACACAGGAGAGGAGAAAGAGATTGAGGAGTAGACTACACAGGAGGTAAGTATGACTTGTGTATGGTTATTTTGACTTTTAATTTTCAGTACAGGTTTTCTTTAAGAAAAAAAAAACTAAAAATACCATTTTACAGCATCTGACAGCTGCTCTCTCATCAGTAACTGCTGTTTTGTCATGACCGTTGCAACAGTTCTGTTATGTCCTTTGCAGCACTAGGTTCTGTTATGTGAGTGCAGCGCTAGGTTGTGCACAATAATTCTGGACAAAAATCGAGCATGTCCTATATAGCAGCGCTAAATTTGACATGTCCAGTACAATACATGTCCAATACAAATATGAATCAATATATCTGTTAAAACGCGAGCAGTGTCAATTGCAGTTCACATGATCGTGCTTTATGCAACACCCAAAAAAAGTAGGGGAAAAAAAGCATTGGGAGGGAGAAGCATCTGGATCCTAATGAAGCTTCCCCATCTCCATCTGCCAGTCCAATCCAGCACTGGCAGCCCCGATTGCAAAGCCATAATGATATTTACATTGCCTACCTTGGCCAGGCGCACTAGTGGCTCTCCACTCAGCGCAGACGGCTCGCACCTGTGCAGTAGAGCAGACCTGATCAAGCTTGGCTTTTTTGCCAAAGCCCGAGCGTAGAGCCGAGGCACCAGACCAGCGGATCTTCATGGTCCCAGCGCTGGATCCCCTCTGCTGGGGAGGAAGGGGAAAGTCTCTATGATCCAGAGGCTTCCCCCTCCTGAGGTAAGTATTGCCTAGGAGCACTTTCTTGAACTACAGTTATAATACTGCCTCCCTGGCAGTATTGGCGGATATACATGTCAATACAAAATATGCTGTGAACAGTATTGACGAGCATACACGTCAATACTCTCCTGCACTGTGTACTAGACCCTTGCTTGACACATTTTGGCAAGTTGCAGGAAAAAAAGTTATGAAAATTAATTAAATCACTTTTTGCACAGAAATCCTGGGGAAATTGAACGCCAGGGAGGTTTAGGGTCTACTTAGACATACTTTCCATTTAGTAATAAACTTTAACAGCTTTGCTAAGTTATATACTAGTATCAATAATCACTCAATTCAAAATCTGCCTATTTCCAATGATCAAAAAGATGACTTTTGTGAAAGATATATATTTTTGGTGCATATGTTAAATGTTACTTGTGTGTTGATTACAGAGCGTCAGGAGGAGAAGCTAAAAAATAATAATCGAGATCTGTCTATGGTAAGTTGTGTGATATTACTATGGAGCAACACAAGGGGTAATTTACTTAGCTGAGGGGCTTTGCATCACAATCCCTTGGTTAAGTGCTGCCTAAACTGCATTAGTTGCAGATGACACTATGGAGAAACGGAGAGCTACCGTTCTTTTCTATATAGCAGGAGCCGTGTTCAGCTTCTTTTGCAGCTGCATTCCCATGTCTGTTTTCCTATTTATGCCAGTCATTGCACTGCTCAGAGGGTTGTCCACTTGCACATTTATCAAAAAAAATAGATCCAGTGGCGGTGCATTGCAGTGGCCAGTAATGCCATGTTTGGCAGCGCTATGGATGATGAGCTTGTATTTGACAAGCCTGACTGGTTTTCTGAGACTGACATTTTAGAAAATACAAAATGGTTGACTTTTTTAAATACAAAACAATGTCTGAAAATCTGAATTATAAAATGTTGATATCCAGTGCTTAATTGAACCTGAAGTGAGAGGCATGTGGAGGCTATCATATTAATTTCTTTATAAACAGTACCAGTTGCCTGGCGTTCTGCTGATCATTCTGGCTTCAGTAGTGTCTGAATCATACCTGAAATAAGCATGTGACTAATCATGTCCATTTTTTGTCCTAGACATCTGATCTGCATGCTTGTTTAGGGTCTAGGGCTAAAAGTATTAGACACTGAAGATCAGCAGGTAAGCCAGGCAATGTACATTGTTTGAAAGGAAATAAAAATGTCAGCCCCCATAACACTCTCACTTTAGGTGTCCTTTAATGGAGTTCTTCTTTCAGTTCAGATGGAACATGTTGACCTTTGTTACACCCCAACTCCTTTCTTGTGTTCTCAGAAATCTTTTACAAATCCGAGGTTTCTACTTCTGACATGGAGATCTGGCTCGCTAGCATCCTGCCATCTACAAACTGAGAGCCTCGTAAACTCTTTCTGGGAACACACAAGTGGATTTGAGGAAAAATAAAAAATACATTTACAGAATAGGTCCACTCTCATATTTCAATTTGTCCTTCAAAGTAGCTTTGGCACAATAGATATATCAGCCACAGGCCCCACCCTCTTATGATAATGACCACCAATTTGTCTCCTTACCTCTTGTAATCATCCCTGTCCTCAAATTGGTTATCCTGTATCACCTAATTTGACCAAATACGGACCAACGTAGTTTAAATCTACGTCGGGCGGGTGGCGCTGCGGTTCTGACCGGACGTAAACTCTGCGTCCCATTCACTGCACGTTCCCGCCGCTCTCGCCGCTTTCTACCCACCGTAATGTGCTGCCCTGTCGCCTCTGACGGCAGAGCACTGTGAGCCAGGCAGGAGCCGTTTTCATTGGCTCCTGGCCCTGTCATTACTGTAAGCCAATCCCATTGGCTTACATAAAGTGACCGGGTCAGGAGCCAATGAAAGTGGCTTCTGACCGGCGCACAGCGCTCTGCCGTCATAGAGATGGCAGAGAGAGCAGCCTGCGGCGGGGACAGAGCAGCGTGACCGGCGGGATGCGCTTTGAGTCCTATGGGAGAAAAGCGCTTAACAAATGTTATTGTATTGTATTATTGCGGCAATTCGTAGGAATGCGGCGTTTTAGCGTACCAGCAGCCTCTGGTCCTTCAGGGGGCAGAGGCTGCTGGTACCGAAGTGGTTAAAGAGACTAGTTCCCCCCCCCCACACACACACACACACCTACCTTCTAACGCACCTTTTTCTGTAGTTTCAAGATTTAACCACCACCCCTCAGTGTGGGAAAATCTTACATAAATAAAAGTACCAGCCTGTTTGTTGTCTTCTCCTAGCCCCCTCTGTGACATTTTCGCCGCTCCCCGCTGTTTTCTTGGTGATAAAATCACTGTTCATTGTTTTTGTAAACCATGAAGATGGCCAATCAGGAAATACATCATCAGAGCAGGTGTCTGTTTACAGAGGCTCCTCTCAAATGTGACTTGACTGCTGGAATGTTTCTCCCACTTGTTGCCTTAGCTGCTTGTCTGAGCTTTGAACTGATCTTCCTGCATAAACAGCTGTTCACAAGGTCACAGACAGGCTGGCTGTGAGCAGAGACTTTGCATGTGACTTATACACACAGCACACACACAGAGCCTGCAGGGGGCATGGAGGGGGTGCATAACTTCTCCCTATCACAGCAGAAGCAGTGCCTTCCTCCCTGGCTCAACAAGGCTTGACAAAGAAATGAAGATAAGATATATATTACAGAGACAGTGCAACTAGAAAAGGCTGCAGTAAGCCAGATCACATTAGAACAGGTATAGGAATTTATAGGATAGAAGAAAAGCGTCTTAAATTTTGTTAGTCTCTTTAATAATCACAGAAGAATATAATGCACGTACCTGTAAACTGACACAGGTATTGTGTAAGCATTTGTGCTCTACTTTGAATAATGCATTTCACTGCAATCGATCAGTAAGCACATATCTGTTATTGTTATATAATAGGAATACTGCAATGACAAGTTTCTTAAGTTTGCTTTCTTCGTGTGCTTTTTAAAAGTTCTTCAATATTTCCAGTTAAATGTATTAGTTTTAAACTTTTAGTTTATTCTTTTAGGAACTCCCTTTGTTTATAAGTTGCACACTGACACGCCACATGTTTTCAGTGATAGGTGCTCTCCCTATTCTGAGGAGATGACCAGCAATTAAGAATTCTTGGCTATCGCCTATATAGTACATCCTCTGCTCTGTCAGATTCTGCATTCATATTAGGTGAAATGCAACTCCATGGTACAGTGAAGTCCTTATTGCAGTAAAAACTTTGATCACTTGTAATGCATCAATGTTTATGTAGCAGAACTTTGCAATGAAAAATATAGTAAATGGCGGCATATTTTTAACGAACTATACATTAGGCCCGTTCGTTTTATCAATTTTTAATGCATGCATGCCCACCCTTGTGCGCCTGTCCTCAGCCCCCACCACAATCTGGCTCTCTGCTGCTCTGCGCAGTACAGCTTTTAGCACACACGGACGCAGACACCTGCAGTTTTATAAGGTATGATTTATAAATATGCTCCTTAGTAGGAGAGGCGCTCATGCTTGCTACACAGCCATAGCAGTTAAGGCACCTGTTTTTTTTTCACTGACCTGAAGAAGTGGGCAAGTACCTGCGAAACGCGTTGTCAATTTTATGTGCTTGAATAAAAGACCTTTTTTCAATAAACTGGTCCAAATTCTTCAAGAGAGGTAAAATTCCCTCTCTGTTTATAAGATTAATGGCTTCTTAGCTAATGTTTTATGCATTGGGCGCCTCCACCCCTGTTTCAAGTGTCCTTAGTAAGGTGTTAGGTGTAGAGTGCTGCTAGTGCCCAATCTGAATGGGTTAATCCTCCCTTTTCAATATCTGAAATAGTCTCAGAGTTTTATGTTTAGATTTTAGTGTGTAATACTTAATGTTTTTTTTCTGTAATATTAATGCTGCACTCTACTTATCTCAGAGGGAGCTGAAGTGTTTTAATACTTTGTGTTTCAATAGGTTCGCATGAAGTCCATGTTTGCCATTGGTTTTTGTTTTACTGCTTTGATGGGCATGTTCAATTCTATGTAAGTACACTAGTGCATTTTATCTTTTGCTTGTATGTTATGGAGTCCTGTAATTATGTTTCATAGCATTGAGCTGGGCACAATAGTCCAGGTGTGAAATCCAGTAATGCAATCCCTGCCAATACAACCAACTTAGAACTTTCTAAATAGTATTAAAAATTAATATGCCTATTTTATGTGGAATGTTTGTAAAATATTGTGCTAATTTCATTGTTAAAAATGAACTTTACAAAGTGGTGTCCGTTTTAAACATACCATATACACTGCAGCGTTAAAAGGAACCTGAACTGAGTAAAATTATTTATTTTAAAATAAACACATGATGTAGCTGCAAATTAATATTACATACTTACCTCGCCGTCAGTTCCTTTCAGGAGCTCACCATTTTCTTCTTACAGTGATCCCTTCCAGTTCTGACAATATTTTGTCAAAACTGAAATATACCAGTTGCTGTCAGTTACAACTGAATGTGCAAGGTAATGTCCATTTTTCCCTATAGCTCAAGTGGGCGATATTATAGTTTAACAGTGTGCTGACCAGGAATCTGTTATGGGGTAATGGTCATTTTCAAAATGAAGGCCAGAGACTTCCATTAATCACAGGGTACAAACAGGACTCCGGAGAGGAGAAATAGATTGCTGAGTAGACTGCGGGAGGTTAGTATGACGCGTTTGTTTATTTTGACTTTTAATTTTCAGTTCAGGTTCTCTTTAAGTATAATATGGCTGCTAAACAAGCATCAGTTAATCCACTGAGTAATTTTCCTTGCATACATGCTTAGTTACAGTATAATCTTATAACTGGACAGCACGGTGGCATAGTGGTTAGTGTTCTCGCCTTGCAGCGCTGGGTCCCTGGTTCGAATTCCAGCCAGGTCAACATCAGCAAGGAGTTTGTATTTTCTCCCCATGTCTGCGTGGGTTTCCTCCGGGCACTCCGGTTTCCTCCCATATCCCAAAAAACATACAGATAAGTTCAAATTGATTCCCCCCAAATTGGCCCTAGACTATGATACATGCACTACACGATACATACACAGACCTATAACTATGGTAGGGACTAGATTGTGAGCCCCTCTGAGGGACAGTTAGTGACAAGACAATATACTTTGTACAGCGCTGCGTAATATGTTGGCGCTATATAAATGGCTAGAAATCTTGGATCCTACAACATAATTTTGATGGGACTTCAAGGCCTAGGCGCATGATCAATAATACATTCCAGTGCATGCTTGCACACAAATGTACTGTGCATAGTCTGGATAAATACTGTGCAAGCCAAATGAGAAAATCCAGTCTAGCCAATTTCTATCTCCCCAGAGGCTTGTCATCTTCAAGAGGTTAGTCAGGGTTTGGGAGACCTATCGACCACTGTTCGAACGGTAGCACCTATGACCTTTTGGGTGTGGGGTGGTATGGGGGACCACTCCCCCTGCCTCCCTCCTTTCTGAGTAGTGCAGAGAGCAGTGTAGTATTTACTGGCTCCAGCTATATGTTGGGCTTCCCCTTCTTCCTAGCAGCTGCACGCTCTATGCTCCGTTTTCTGATGCATGTCATGTGATTGGCAGCGTGAGCAGGTATATATTAAACAGCTCCATGATAACTTTCCTTGGCTGCCTGGGGGCTTTTATGTCCCAGCTCTGACTTATGTTTGTCACTAGTCTGTTAAAGAATGGTTCTGAATTTTTTTTTTTTATGTTGAATTTCTGTCTGTACATACCTTAAAGCCCTAGTTCGCCCTCCTAGATTTTTCATTTGTAAAGATGCATAGGGGAGTATGCTGTTGCACAATTTCGATATTTACTACATCAGAAGTTTACTATATCAGAATTGGTCATACATTGTATATTGATACAAGACGTAGTTGCTGGGACCTCAGGACTGAGTTAACGGTATCCAGAGGTTTACTATAACAAGATTCTATTGTATTATGAAATGAGGGGAGGAATATTGATAGTTCATGGTCTGCATTTTACTCCATAAAAGGATTAGGCTGTCAGGGAGTCAACATTGCAAACTTGGCCAGCTCGGTGATAAATAAGAATACAAAAACTATAATAATAATAATAATAATAATACATGAAAAAAGTTTTATGTGCATTGCAAATCACACTATATTCCAGACAATGTGCTTTAAAGTGCGAGGAGGAAAAAAATAAAATCGACTTACCTAGGAGTTCCACCAGCCCCTGGCAGCCTATGTGTCCCTCACCGCAGCTCCGGAGTCCTGGGATCCCCTCCGTTGAAGAAGCTGACCTCGCCAGGTCGGAATTCTCTGCGCCTGCGCACAGCCGCACCGCTCGTGATCACGCAGTACTTCTGCTCCTGCGCAGAATGCTCCAAGCCACGTGAGCATGATCACGAGCTAGCATGACCACGCGCTCATGCAGGCGCAGAAAATGCCGACAATGTGGCGAGGGACACATAGGATGTCGGGCTGGGGGAAGCCCCAGGTAAATAGATCTTATATATTTTTTTCCCGTACCTTCACTTTAAAGGACAACGGAAGCGATTGGGATATGGAGGCTGACACATTTATTTCCTTTTAAAAGGAGCCCGAGGTTTGAGACCTATGGAAGCTGCCATATTTATTTTCTTTTAAACAATACCAGTTGCCTGGCAGCCTTGCTGCTCTTTGGCTGCAGTAGTGTCATAATCACACACCTGAAACAAGCTTGCAGCTAATCCATTCAGATTTGTCAGACCTCTGATCTGCATGCTTGTTCAGGGTCTATACCTTAACGTATTAGAGGCACAGAATCAGCAGGATAGCCAGGCAACTGGTATAGCTTAAATGGAATATCTGAGCTATTTAAAAAAAAAAATACACTACTTACCTGGGTCTACCGCCAGCCCTCTGGACAATGTGGACTTGATTGACAGCTACACTAGCGCAGGCACCGTTGAGGACGACCTCGCGAGGTTGGCCTCTGCATTGGCGGGGACCATGGGCCGGTGGCGGTGCGGTGTGGGAAAACTTTGTGGGAAAAACTATAAAAACATTTTTCAAGGTAATCTGTATTATTGGTTCCAAAAAATACAGAGACACAATTTTATTTGCATAATTGAACTGTAACTATTAACCAGCAACATGTAAAACACAAGTGTAGGTTTATCCCAGCTTTCAGAACACAACAGATACATAGTTATCCTGAAGTGATTATCTGCTTTTGACATCTTACGATCCTTGTGCATTTGCACTTCTCAGTTCAGAGCCCCTTTTTAACCACTTGAGGACTGCAGTGTTAAAACCCCCTAAAGACCAGGGCATTTTTCCTGAAATTGGCCACTGCAGTTTTAAGGACAAGCTGCAGGGCTGAACAACTCAGCACACAAGTGATCCCCCCCCCTTCCTTTTTTTCCCCCCACCAACAGAGCTTCCTGTTGGTGGGGTCTACAAATATTTAAAAAAAAAATTTTCAATTAATATATTTTGCTATTTTTCCTTCTAAAACCCCTCCCTCCCCCCAGCCGGCCAATCCTGTTGATCGGTTGTCATAGGCTTCTGCCTATGAGAGCCGATCGCTCTCTTGTGCCCCAGGGGGACAGCCGTGTCACACGACTGGCCCCTGTACAGCGCTCCTGCACATCGCAGCACTGTACTTAGTCAAAAGACTGCGATTTCGCCGTCTAACAGTCTCCTGAGGGACTGAAGGTGGGACGGAACTCTTCCTCCAGCCCCCAAACCCCCCCCCCCCCCCCCCCGAGCAGGAGATGCGCGCGCAGCCTGCGCGTGATCTCCTGCAGTAGCCGGCCCCAGGACTTGATGCCAATTGGCGTTAGGCGGTCCTGGGGCTGACACCGCGGTCACACCCATTGGCGTGACGTGGTTGTTAGGTAGTTAAACTTAAAAGATCTACCATATTTTTCGGACCATAAGACGCACCAGGCCATAAGATGCACCTAGGATTTGAGCACGGAAATCAGGAAGCGAATACAACTAAACCTAGGTGCGTGTATGTTGCAGGGGCATCTTATGGACTGTTTAACCCCTCCAAAGCTGTCTCTAAGATACACTGCACTACAGTACGCACTAGACAATACACTACACTGCACTACACACTAGACCAGGCATGGGCAAACTTGGCCCTCCAGCTGTTAAGGAACTACAAGTCCCACAATGCATTGCAGGAGTCTTACAGCCACAGTCATGACTCAAAGGCAAATGCATTGTGGGACTTGTAGTTCCTTAACAGCTGGAGGGCCAAGTTTGCCCATGCCTGCACTAGACTATACACTACACTAAGCCTCTCCTGCCCTCCTAATTAAGCTACATAATGCTGGAAATACACTGTTCGTTTTGTAGCTGATTAGATGGTTCGATAGATAATTTCCGACATGTCCAATATCCCTTTCGATTCTTTTGCCGCTCGATTTCTGATAGAAGTGAATGGATAAAGATAAGAAAAACGAGAGGAAGATAAGAATCGAGAGCTAAAATCGAGTGGCAAAAACAATCGAGAGCAGACACGTACGGCAGAAACTAACCGTGTATTCCCAGCATAACAGTACCTAACAGTTCAACTGACACCTGATCCTGCCGCTGCGCTCCTCTCCCCTCACTCTGGCTTGTCTATGTGTCCCTCTTCTCCTCGGGCATCTTCTTAGGTGTCCCTCTTTTTCTCCAGTGTGGATGGCGTCCTCTGATATTGCTGTACACAGCGACTGCCTGCCGCTGTACAGCTCTGTATCCCCCGTCCGCATGACCTTTGTCTTCTTTCCATCGGCATCTTCTGACTATACATGGTGGCCGCCTGCTGCTGTACAGCTTCGGGTGCTCCGTCCGCATGGCCTTCGTCTTCTTCTACTGTTATATGAGCGGCACACAAGCGCTGGGGTCACACTGACGTCAGCGTGACCCCGGTGCACGTGCGTCACTCATGTAACCATAGCTACCCAGATCGATGTGGAAGAAGACAGTGGCCACACGGACGGGGGACTTGCTGCTGTACAGCGGCAGGCAGCTGCTGTGTACAGTCAGAAGATTCCGTGTCCTTCTCCTTGGGCATCTTCTTAGACGTCTCCCGCCCGTATGGCCACTGTCTTCTTCCACGTTGATCCCAGTGGCTACTGTTACATGACCATAAGACGCACCCAATTTCCCCCCATGTTTTGTAAGGGAAAGGTGCCTTTTATGGTCCGAAAAATATATGGTATGTAAATTCAGGTCAAGATAAAGTAGTATAGAAGATCAAGAAATAACCCGAAAAGATAGGGATGAAAAGTCAAGTTAGATTCAATAAATAAAATAAAATAAAGCCTTAGGAGAGTTGGTTGTCTAGATTTTGTAGCAAATAAAACCCAAAAAATGAGCACCAAGCTCATACAGTGGCTTGCAAAAGTATTCGGCCCCCTTGAAGTTTTTCACATTTTGTCACATTACTGCCACAAACCTGAATCAATTTTATTGGAATTTCACGTGAAAGACCAATACAAAGTGGTGTACACGTGAGAAGTGGAACGAAAATCATACATGATTCCAAACATTTTTTACAAATCAATAACTGCAAAGTCGGGTGTGCGTAATTATTCAGCCTCTTTTGGTCTGAATTCAGTCAGTTGCCCATAGACAGTGCCTGATGAGTGCTAATGACTAAATAGAGTGCACCTGTGTGTAATCTAATGTCAGTACAAATACAGCTGCTCTGTGACAGCCTCGGAGGTTGTCTAAGAGAATCTTGGGAGCAAAAACACCATGAAGTCCAAAGAACACACCAGACAGGTCAGGGATAAAGTTATTGAGAAATGTAAAGCAGGCTTAGGCTACAAAAAGATTTCCAAATCCTTGAACATCCCACGGAGCACTGTTCAAGCGATCATTCAGAAATGGAAGGAGTATGGCACAGCTGTAAACCCACCAAGACAAAGCCGTCCACCCAAACTCACAGGCCGAACAAGGAGAGCGCTAATCAGAAATGCAGTCAAGAATCCGATGGTGACTCTGGACGAGCTGCAGAGATCTACAGGTCAGGTGGGGGAATCTGTCCATAGGACAACTATTAGTCATGCACTGCACAAAGTTAGCTCTTATGGAAGAGTTACAAGATGAAAGCCATTGTTAACAGGAAAGCATAAGAAGTCCCGTTTGCAGTTTGCCACAAGACATGTGGGGGACACAGCAAACGTGGAAGAAGGTGCTGTGGTCGGATGAGACCAAAATGGAAATTTTTGGCCAAAATGCAAAACGCTGTGTGGCAGAAAACTAACACTGCACATCACTCAGAACACACCATCCCGACTGTCAAATATGGTGGTAGCAGCATCATGCTCTGGGGTTGCTTCTCTTCAGCAGGGACAGGGAAGCTGATCAAAGTTAAAAGGAAGATGAATAAAGCCAAATACAGGGAAATCTTGGAAGAAAACCTCTTGGAGTCTGCAAAAGACTTGAGACTGGGGCGGAGGTTCACCTTCCAGCAGGACAACAACCCTAAACATAAAGCCAGGGCAACAATGGAATGGTTTATAACAAAACCTATCCATGTGTTAGAATGGCCCAGTCAAAGTCCACATCTAAATCCAATCGAGAATCTGTGGCAAGATCTGAAAACTGCTGTTCACAAACGCTGTCCATCTAATCTGACTGAGCTGGAGCTGTTTTGCAAAGAAGAATGGGCAAGGATTTCAGTCTCTAGATGTGCAAAGCTGGTAGAGCCATACCCTAAAAGACTGGCAGCTGTAATTGCAGCAAAAGGTGGTTCTACAAAGTATGGACTCAGGGGGCTGAATACTTACGCACACCCCACTTTGCAGTTACATAGTTATTTTGGTTGAAAAAAGACATACGTCCATCGAGTTCAACCAGTATAAAGTACAACACCAGCCTGCTCCCTCACATATCCCTGTTGATCCAGAGGAAGGCGAAAAAACCCTTACAAGGCATGGTCCAATTAGCCCCTAAAGGGAAAAATTCCTTCCCGACTCCAGATGGCAATCAGATAAAATCCCTGGATCAACATCATTAGGCATTACCTAGTAATTGTAGCCATGGATGTCTTTCAACACAAGGAAAGCATCTAAGCCCCCTTTAAATGCAGGTATAGAGTTTGCCATAACGACTTCCTGTGGCAATGCATTCCACATCTTAATCACTCTTACTGTAAAGAACCCTTTCCTAAATGGCTAAAACGTTTTTCCTCCATGCGCAGATCATGTCCTCTAGTCCTTAGAGAAGGCCTAGGGACAAAAAGCTCATCCGCCAAGCTATTATATTGCCCTCTGATGTATTTTTACATGTTAATTAGATCCCCTCTAAGGCGTCTTTTCTCTAGACTAAATAAACCCATTTTATCTAACCTTTCTTGATAAGTGAGACCTTCCATCCCACGTATCAATTTTGTTGCTCGTCTCTGCACTTGCTCTAAAACTGCAATATCTTTTTTGTAATGTGGTGCCCAGAACTGAATTCCATATTCCAGATGTGGCCTTACTAGAGAGTTAAACAGGGGCAATATTATGCTAGCATCTCGAGTTTTTATTTCCCTTTTAATGCATCCCAAAATTTTGTTAGCTTTAGCTACAGCGGCTTGGCATTGAGTACGATTATTTAACTTGTTGTCAATGAGTACTCCTAAGTCCTTCTCCAAGTTTGATGTCCCCAACTGTATCCCATTTATTTTGTATGGTGCTAGACCATTAGTACGTCCAAAATGCATGACTTTACATTTGTCAACATTGAATTTCATCTGCCATGTATGTGCCCATATAGCCATCCTATCCAGATCCTGTTGCAATATGACACTATCTTCCTGAGAGTTGATGATTCTGCACAATTTTGTATCATCTGCAAAAATAGCAACATTGCTCACTACTGCATCTACTAGGTCATTAATAAATAAATTGAAGAGCACTGGACCCAGAACAGACCCCTGTGGGACCCCACTCTAACAGTCTCCCATTTTGAGTACGATCCATTGACCACAACTCTTTGCTTTCTGTCCATTAGCCAGTTCCCTATCCATGAACACAGACTCTTCCCCAGTCCTTGCATCCTCAACTTTTGCACCCGACTTTTGTGGGGAACAGTGTCGAAGGCCTTTGCAAAGTCCAAGTATATCACATCTACAGCATTCCCAATATCCATATTAGCATTCACTACCTCATAAAAGCTGAGCATGTTAGTCAAACAGGACCTGTCTTTAGTAAACCCATGTTGATGCTTAGAAATAAGATTATTTTCTACTATGAAGTCATGTATAGTATCTCTTAGTAACCCCTCAAATAGTTTGCATACAACTGATGTTAAGCTTATAATTTCCTGGATCTGATTTTTTGCCCTTCTTAAATAATGGGAAAACGTGGGCTGTACGCCAATCCACTGGGACTCTGCCAGTTGCAAGAGAGTCACAAAAGATAAGATAAAGGGGTTTATCTATAACTGAACTTAATTCCCTTAGGACCCGAGGATGCATGCCATCCGGGCCAGGTGCCTTGTCTATTTTTAATTTATTTAGTCTTGCCTTCACTTCTTCCTGCGTTAAAGCGGACCCAAACCAAACATTTTTTTAATTTAAAAATATTTATTTGCACCACTCTGACACATACAAAAATAAATAAACACTCCTTCAAACCTATGATCATTTCAGTGCATGCTTTTCACCCTTCTCTTTTCATAGCTAGGGTTATACTGGGGGCAGCCATTAGCAATTCCTCCATTGCCAGACACCATCTACTCCACCAGTTTGCCGGAAAAATCCCGGCAATATGAAAGGAAGGGAGGGGTTCCTCCAATAAATGTAAAATATTTTATATTTGTCATCATGCAGCTGAAAAAAAGGCTGCTATTTATTATTATAATTTAGAAAATAGATTTCATTTCTGAAATCTTGTATTTTTAATTTGGGTCCACTGTAAGTATTTAATATTACAGTTAGAAGATTAAGGCCCATATGCAATTCACTTTTTCACCTGAGTTATCTCCAAGTTGACATTTTCACACCTTGTCATAAAATCCCTTTTAAGCCACCAGCAAACAAGAAAATACTCAAAATAATTTTGATAGTACTTTTTCTTTACTTTTTGGTACTTTTTAGCTTACAAAATGCTGAAAAGTTATTTTAAAAAGAAGTTGAAAAATTATCTCCTGGGAGAAAACTCAGGTGAAAAAGTTAATTGCATGTGGGCCTGAGACTCTTCCCCCTCTGTAGTTTGCAACAGTGCGGTTTCTTTTGTGAAGACAGAAGCAAAGAAAGCATTTAATAACTCTGCCTTACCTTGGTCATCCACCATTGAGTTCCCACCCTCATCCTTTAGGAGTCCTATACAGTCAACCTTTCTTTTTTTTAGAGTTAATGTACTTGTAAAACTTTTTTGGGTTAGATTTGATCTCCTTAGCGATTTGTTTTTCAGCTTCAATCTTTGCCTGCCTAATTTCTTTTTTTACAATTTTTATTGCACTCCTTATAATTGCTTAGTGCAGCCTTGGTCCCCTCTTGTTTTAAGACCTTATAGGCATTCTTTTTCCTCTTCATTTTATCTTTAACCTTTCTATTCATCCATAGAGGCCTTTTTTTTATTCCTAGATATTTTGTTTCCATATGGGATATACATACTACAATATTGATTGAGTATAAGTTTAAAAGCTTGCCATTTCCCTTCAGTGTCTTCCCCTTGTAGTACATTATCCCAGTTCACCAAACGTAGTGCCTGCCTAATTTGATTGAACTTTGCTTTTCTAAAATTCATAGTTTTAGTGGTCCCGCTGCCCCGTGGCCTATCAGTCACCAGATCAAATGTTATCATGTTGTGATCACTATTTCCCAAATGTTCTTGAACCTGCACATTTGATACATTATCTGGTCTATTAGAAATTATCAGATCCAGTAACGCATTCCCCCTAGTTGGTTCAGTTACCATTTGAGTCAAGTAATTGTCCTGTAGTGCTGCCAGAAATCTGCTGCTTTTACCAGAATGGGTAGCCTCAATACTCCAGTCAATGTCTGGAAAGTTGAAGTCGCCCGTTATTGATTTGTAAAAAATGTTTGGAATCATGTATGATTTTCGTGCCACTTCTCACGTGTACACCACTTTGTATTGGTCTTTCACATGAAATTCCAATAAAATTGATCCATGTTTGTGGCAGTAATGTGACAAAATGTGGTAAACTTCAAGGGAGCCGAATACTTTTGCAAGCCACTGTATATGATGGACTACGGTTGAGTTTAAATCTGCTCATTGATAGGATGAGTAAAAAATGTTAAAATCTGTTTGGAAACAGTGGCCTGGTTTTTGAAGCGATCCGCATACCGCTTCCGCCTTTGAAAACGCTTGGCTAATGTATTTCAATGGGATGGTGCACACCGGCGGTTTTTGGTTTTTAGCAAACCGCAAACGTGGGTCCTGCAGCATATAGGAAAAGCTCAAACCACTCTGGAAAACACTAGATCAGAGCGGTTTTCCAGGCGTTTTTGTTACAGAAGCTGTTCAGTAACAGCTTTTACTGTAACGATATTTGTAATCTGCTACACAAAAATGCTCCCAAAAAACCGCTAGGCATGTTTAGAAAACATCTCTAAACATGCCGAGAATCGCTCTGAAATCTGCTCCAAAAACCTCTAGCGTTTTCAGGATCTGCTAGCGGTTTTTGTGTGCACTGAGCCTGACTTCGCAATCTAACATGCTAAAATGTTTACCTTAACTATTAGCTTTAAGGTATTTGAAATAGAATAGGTTGAAAAACCTTTAAACGCAGACACAATATTCCATGAGTTTGAAGTATTTTTGTACATTTTCAATCAATTGATATGTGAGGGTACAGTACAGTGTTGCACAAATTATTTGTTTTCTTTCTGACTGAACCTGGACGGATGTCTTTTTTTTTTTTTTTTTTTCTTAACAATGTAAAATTAATTTTTGTAACATTTTAATTTTTTCTTTCTTCAGTTTTGATGGCCGTGTGGTAGCGAAGTTGCCTTTTGTTCCCCTTTCCTATATTCAAGGACTATCCCACAGAAACTTATTGGGGGATGATTATACGGACTGCTCTTTTATATTTCTGTACATACTCTGTACTATGTCTATTCGACAGGTAAGTAAACCGTTCTCAGAAATGTACTGCTTCTTTAAGACTTCAACACTGCAAGAATGACAGCTGGGGCTTTGGGAAAACATATTCTCAACCCATACAGAACTCCTTCTGGAATGTTTCTTAAAGATAACTTGAGTGACTATAGACAAAGACCAGCAACAACACAGGAATTTGCCTTCTGTGGAGAATCCTCCAGATTGTCCGAGACACAGCAGAGAAACATTTTAGGCCTGGTTTACTAGGAAATCTTTTGGATGCCAATCATTGAAGAATACAAATGATTGTAAACTAGAACTGGATTTAGTGAAAGTTTGTCTATAAGGTTAAAAAAAGTTTGCAACTCCTGTTTGGGTAACATCTGACCATAGTAGGGCTTGCTATAATGGTGGTAAATAATGGTTGTATTAATACAAGGAATTAATTTGCATAATGTGATGCATGCAGTGTGGTACCGCATAACGCGCGCACTAAAGCGGCAGTTAAGCATACGTTGTACATTTCAATTTATGTACCCCCAGTGTAATGCAGCCTCCTTCCAGTTTAGATGTGCCCCAAGTATTAGGAATCCCCCTACCCAAGTTAGATAGCCAGATGAGCCCCCCAGTATTAGGTAGCCCCCAGCCTAGTTTAGAAAGCCAGATGAGCCTTCACTATTTGGTAGCCCCCTCCCCAAGTTAGATAGCCAGATTTCCACCCTCACCCGTATTAGGCAGCCCCCTAACATGCAGAGTTGTGACCGGAGCACTGTAGAAGTGCTTCTCACTTCAGGATCTTCAGCCTGTCGCAGACTTGCAGCATCTCTGGTGCCTCTCTATCCTCTGCCTTGGCCTAGCCCTGAATGCAACACCCCAGTATGAAAGTGACCTTAAAGGGAAGGTTCAGGGACACTAAAAAAATAATAAAAATCGAAATCCACTTACCTGGGGCTTCCTCCAGCCCGTGGCAGGCAGGAGGTGCCCTCAGCGCCGCTCCGCAGGCTTCCGGTGGCCGACCCGACCTGGCCAGGCCGGCGGCCAAGTCGGGCTTCTTCTGCGCTCCATTATACGTGTCACGCCGCGCGCTGACGTCATCGGACGTCCTCCAGGCTGTACTGCGCAGGCTCAGAACTCCCTTTGAGGAAATCACACGTCAGGTGACTTGGCAGAATCAAATGAAAATCTGTGCTGCCAAGAGCATGACGATGCAACCAATTTCAGGCTGGAATTTGTTGCATGTATTGATCAGACATGCTGAAAGATGGGCCGACATGCTTGATACGGTGCATGGCAGTAACGGCATGCGATATTAGGACGAGCGATAAATGTGACAGAACCCCCGGTGCTGACACTGCCCCTCCCCATGTTTAAAATGTGCCCCGTGCAGGAATACTTTACCTGTCCATGTCCTCTGCTGTCTCCATCCTCTTTCTCACATACACATGCCCCACTTGGTTGCCGATGTATTGCACATGGATGCTTGTTTGATGTCACACACACACACACACCCATGTGCAGTATGTTGGCAACCACATGGGATGTGTGTATGTGAGGAAGAGGATGGAGGCAGCAGCGGGCACCGACAGGTAATGTGTTCATTCATGGACGTCGGGGACACATTTTACACTGGAGAGGACAGCGTCGGGAATCTTCCTGCGGTTTATGGCGACCCAACAGATCTCTCTCCGATCAGAGTGAGATACTTCTTGTGGTTTATCTTTCCATACATCATCTGATTTATGGGCTCCTTTTAGTGTTCTGCAGAAAAGATGAGAGCAGCAGAGCCTGGTAATCAATCAATGAATTCCATTTTGTAATGTTGGAAATGTGCTTGCTGCAATGGGGAAGAGGAGTAGGAAAATAGTTTAGTACTATGTTAGCAGAGTGAATAGGATGATCTTGGCTCACACACACACCACACACACACACACTTTAGAATGTTCTGTATGTCTTTATTTGGCAAATAAGGGTCTTGAATAGTTCCAAGCTAATTCCTCTCTCCAATGTATTCTATACTGAATTCTAGAGCTTTGAGCACACTCCAGGCATTAAAAAGCCATGCTGACAGCTTAGAAGTGTCTTCACGGTTTGTCTCTTTCTCCCCTTAAGTTACATGATTTGAGGTGTAATTGATACTAGTTGTTGATCTATCAGAGGTCTAGTGCCCTTTTTGGACATGTTTCAAGATGAGTGCTAAAGTGACACAGTACAAGATACACAGGCATTCTAACAAAAGTCAATGAAAATATCTCAGGTAGGCTGCATGCACTGCCCCTCCCCTCCTCCCACAAAGTACAAAGAGCCTGTGTGCAATGCATCCGGGCTCCCCCACCCAGCCCTCCAAAAAAAGTGCCGGTAGCTTTTACGTGCTTTCCTCACAGAAGCACAAACCCAACTCTGTTGTAACCCCCCAGAACTGGAACACGTCCTCATTCTACTCTTCAGTGCAGCCATGCTCTGTACTTCTGTATTTCTTTGCAGCTCTAGTCTCTGCATGTCATGTGACTTGCATTGGGAGCCACAAAGAGGACGCCAGTGTGGAGCAGAGTTGCATTAAAAAGAGGGGTGAGTACCAGTCCCGTCAGTGGAAGTAGGTAAAAAAAAATATCAGCCGTCGCTGTTTCTAAGTCGCCACAGGAGTGGACTCCCTTAGTCTCCAGGCCCTCTCCTTAACATGCAGGGGCTATTGTTGCACCACTGATCCCAAGTGCGCTGAACTCAAAGGACCACTATTGCGTACAATTTAAAATGTAAACACATTCAAATCAGAAGTACATTTCTTCCAGAGTAAAATGAGCCATAAATAACTTTTCTCTTATGTTGCTGTCACTTACAGTAGGCAATAGAAAACTGACAGCTTTTGGAGTAGTCCATCCCCTCATGGGGGTTTCTCAGGGTTTTCTTTATTTTGATCCGTCCATTAATTGATCCGTCCATCTGCCAAAAAAAGTGTAGCGAGCAGGGAGGCTGGCCAGCATCTTTGAGTAAATCCTGTTCAGTGAGTGTCTTTATAAAGAATAAAGGCCATGCTGAGAATCCCCCATGAAGAGATGGACTAGCCCAAAACCTGTCGGTTCTGTCAGATTTCTACTACATACTTTGACCACAACATAGGAGAAAAGTAATTTATGGCTTATTTTACTCTGGAAAAAATGTACTTATTTGTATGTGTTTACATGTACTTTAAATATTACGTTTTTTGCGATAGGGGTCCTTTAAAGGACAACTGAAGTGAGAGGGATATGGAGGCTGCCATATTTATTTCCTTTTAAACAATATTATTTGCCTGGCAGCCCTGCTGGTCTACTTGACTACAGTAGTGTATGAATCACACCAGAAGCAAGCGTGCAGCTAATCTTGTCAGATCTGTCGATAATTATGTCACCTGATCTGCATATGCTTGCTCAGGGCTTCTGCCAGCCCCCTGCAGCCAGCCTGTGCATGCGCCATCATGGAACGATCCTCTGGTCCCCCACAGTGGCTCAGTTTTTATTCTACCAGTCGATGGCCACTGCATCTACGTTGCCCTGGCAGCACGCGTCCTTGTTCGCGCTCCCTTTGCCTGGGAGTGTCCTGCGCAGGTGCAGTATGAGACAACATTGTACTGCGCCTGCACAAGACGTTCCCGCAAACGAGGACAGGCATAGGTGCAGTGGCCATCAACTTGCAAGTTGGCAGAATCGAAACTGAGCCATGGCGGGGGACCGGAGGGTTGTTCCGTGATGGCGCGGGCACAGGGCAGTTGCAGGGAGCTGGAAGAAGCCCCAGGTAAGTGAAACTTTTTAAAGTTACTTCAGGTTCCTTTTAAAGATAACCTGAGGTGGTTCCTTAGGGGGGCATATGGGACACAGAGGCGTGTTCTCTGCCTCATGACATGCCTCTATGTCCCCACACTGCTGTTCTCAACACCCCCCCCCCCCCCCCCTCCCGCCACACTATATCTTCCTGTAATTTAGCATAATTATTTGTCACCATCTCGGAGGGTAAATAGAGGAGAGGAATTCCCTGTTCAAAATGCCCACTTAGGGGCGTTCCTACAGGCTTTCCTCCATAGCTGCAATTGGCCAGCTCTCTCCCTGGCTACACCCCCTGACGCTCCCCTACCTCCCTGCACACTGGGGGAGAGAGATCTCTTTCCTTGCAGCGTCGTGACCCACAAAAGTGAAAGTGGCCCACAGGAGCGGCGGAGAGCAGCGGTTTTGGCGGCTACCTGATCCGCTCAGCCGCCTGGATCAGGTATCATAATATTTTTTTTTTCAGTGTATGAGCCCACCTCAGGCTCTCTTTAAGATAATGCCTTTCCACCTTCATACATTTTCTGTCTTGCTCTGCACTGATTGCAACGTTTTCTCTTGTACCTTCTGCATTTCTTCTTTTGTATGATCGACATAATTTGCGTCCTTTATTTTTATTTTTTGCATGATTGTAAAAATCTTTTTTAGTAGGACGTTTTGTATGACGAGTCCTTCATAAATAGTTTTAATTCTTAGTTTAAATAGTTTTAATTCTTAAAAAAAAAGGAAATAAAGATGTACACGTTAACTATTTTGCCCCTTTTTGTAAATCCGTCTTGTGATATTCTTACTATATGACATGCATTTACCACACTCACCAGACACTGGCCTCACATTCCTAACATATTTTTGGTGTTTAGCAAGTCTAAATATTGTTAAATTTACTCACAGCAGTTTTTGCACACAGCTGAAATTCCTGAGACGTCTCATCTGCGTTAAAGGGAAGGTCCGAGATAAATAAAAAAAAAACAAAAATCTACTTACCCGGGGCTTCCTCCAGCCCCTGGCAGCTGTCCTGTGCCTTTGCCACAGCTCCGCTCACCAGGGGTGCTTCTAGCCATTTTGTCACTCCAGGCAAGAAAACCCGTGGCGCCCCGCCCCCCCCCCCCCCCCAAAAAAAAATAATCGTAATGCGGCAGTGTCACCAGAAAATACACGTATTGCAGCAGCGTTTCACCAGAAAATAATCGTATTGCAGCAGCGTTTCACCCAAAAATAATCACATTGCAGCAGCGGTTCACCCGAAAATAATCATAATGCGGCAATGTTTCACCAGAAAATAATCATAATGCGGCAGTGTTTCACCAGAAATTACACAATGCGGGCAGTGTTTCACCAGAAAATACACATAGGCAGGGCTCCACTTTCATGAGGCACAAAGGGGGACAGAAAGAGGCACAGGGGGACTGAATATGGCACACAGGGCGACATAGGGAGGCACAGGGGGAAAGGAGGAGATATGAGGGTCAGAAGAAGTCACAAAGGAGGACATAAGGAGGCACATGGGCAACAAAAGGAGGCACAAAGGAGGACAGAATGAGACACAAAGGAGGACAGGAGGAGGCACAGGAGGACAGAAAGAGGTACACAGGGGGACAGAAGAAGGCATGAGGGCCAGAAGTAGGCACACAAAAGGACAGAAGGAGGCACAGGGGGAGTGAAGGAGGCACACGGGGACAGAAGGAGGCACAAAGGGGGACAGATTAAGGCACAAAGGGAGAAAAAAGGAGACACAGGAGGAAATAAGGAGGCACAAAAAGCGGCAGAAGGAGGCACGGTGGGGGACAGAAAAAAAACACAAAGGGGGAGGCACAGGGAGACAGTAGGAGGCACAAAGGGGAACAGAAGGAAGCACAAAGGGGGACAGAAGGAGGCACAAAAGGGTGACAGAAAAAGGCAGAGGGGGGTGTATGGGGGCACAGGGAGGCAAAAGGAGGCAGAGGGGGACAGACAAAGCCACAGGGAGACAGAAGAAGGCACACAGGGGCACAGAAGGACAGAGGAAGGCGCAGGGGGCAGAGGTAGCACATGGGGACTGAAGAGGCACATGGAGACAGAATTAGGCACAAAGGGAGACAGAAGGAGGCACATGAGGACAGAAGGAGGCAGAGTGGGACTGAAGGAGGAACGGGGGCAGAGGTAGCAGGGGGACAAAAAAAGGCACAAGGGGACATAAAGAGGCACAGGGGGACAGAAAAAGGCAGAGGTGGCACAGGGGGACTGAATGAGGCACATAAAGACAGAAGGAGGCACAAAGGGAGACAGGAGGCATAAAGGGAGACAGAAAGACAAACGGGTCAGGCATGGCACAAGGGACTGAAGGAGGCACAAGGAGACAGAAGAAGGAGACACAAAGGACAGAAGGAGGCACAAAGGGGGGGGGGGGGCACAAAGTGGGAGGGGGGAGGATGTACAAGGCACAGAAGGACAGTGGCAGCTGCCTGCAACTTGCTCTAAGCAGAACACCCATGGGGGTGGGGCTTAGTCAGGGGCGGGGCTTCTGTCGGGGGGGGCAGCTTAATCCAGCAACATGGCGCCCTCAGGCCCAATAGCACTCCAGGCAATGGTCTGTACTGCCTATGCCTAGAGGCTCCCCTGCCGCTCACAGCCAGTGGCCCGGGGTCTCTCGCGCAGTGGAGGCACCGGAGGGGATCTCCGTGCCACTGGCTGGGAGCGGAGCTGCGGTGAGGGCACAGGATGGCTGCTAGGGGCTGGAGGAAGCCACGGGTAAGTAGAGGTTTGTTTTTTATTTTGCTTGCATCTTTCTTTTAACCTGCCTGGCGTTCTATTAAGATCGCCAGGCAGGCTGCGGGAGGGTTTTTTTTTAATAAAAAAAAAACTATTTCATGCAGCCAACTGAAAGTTGGCTGCATGAAAGCCCACTAGAGGGCGCTCCGGAGGCGATCTTCCGATCGCCTCCGGCGCCCAGAATAAACAAGGAAGGCCGCAATGAGCGGCCTTCCTTGTTTTGCTTATATCGTCGCCATAGCGACGAGCGGAGTGACGTCATCGACGTCAGCCGACGTCGTGACGTCAGCCGCCTCCGATCCAGCCCTTAGCGCTGGCCGGAACTTTTTGTTCCGGCTGCGCAGGGCTCAGGCGGCTAGGGGGGCCCTCTTTCGCCGCTGCTCGCGGCGAATCGCCGCAGAGCGGCGGCGATCAGGCAGCACACGCGGCTGGCAAAGTGCCGGCTGCGTGTGCTGCTTTTTATTTCAGCCAAATCGGCCCAGCAGGGCCTGAGCGGCAGCCTCCGGCGGTACTGGACGAGCTGTGCTCGTCCAGACCGCCCAGCAGGTTAAGGGCTCTGCCTCTAACACAGGAGACCTGAGTTCGAATCTTGGCTCTTCCTGTGCAATAAGCCAGCACCTATTCAGTTTGGGCAAGACTCCCCTAACACTGCTACTGCCTATAGAGTGTGCTTTAGTGGCTGTAGCTCTGCCGCTTTGAGTCCGCCAGGAAAAAAGAGCAATATAAATGTTCTGTGTCTTGTCTTGTTTATCAGCCTGCTGAATAAACTACTATTTCTTTGCAACATTTGGCATGATGAGTGCAGGAGCACAGAGAGATTATGCTGCTAGTTAAACCCTGTTTAACTGCACCCCATGAAATTTGGAACCGGTAGTTCTGTGGGTAACCTCAGGTCTGCCCTCAGGTCTTTAACCCAATTAGACGTGCGTAAAAACTTACTTGATAAAGGGTATTTTGGATTATATTTGAGAACATTTAGGCTTCAAAACATTTTTGCACAGAAATGTATGTTCTATTCTTCCACACAAAGGAAACTTTTAGTATAATAGGCTTTTGTTCAAGGAAATTAATACTGTGTGCCTTGATTAGTAAGAAATGTTCTGTTTTTTTTTCCTTCAGAACATCCAGAAAATGTTGGGACTTGCTCCATCCCGAGCTGCCACCAAACAGGCCGGAGGGTTCTTAGGACCTCCTCCACAAGCTGGGAAATTCTCATAGGATCAATATGGAAGATTGCTGCTAACTTCTTTCAGCTGTGTTGCTAAAATCCAAGGGATTGTATGGACCTACTTCATAAAGACACAATTTAATTGCGTTAGGATGTGCATCATTTTTACAGCAATTTTTTACCTGAAAAGCTTAACACCTTATTTAAAATATGTTATCCTATCTTGAAAATAAATCCTGCTGGAAATTACTTTATAAAGAACAGTCTATACAAGCTAGAAAATTTAAAGTAAACAAGGACTCCTGGCATTGCTGATCAAAAGATTCCCAGAAGGTCTGCTTGATTGTAGCCTACCACTGAGAAGTATTTAGGGCACACACAGTGTATTTCTCTAATCTGCAACATAGAAGTCATTCCTTGTCACCAAGTTTACACATTCTGAAAATGTCCATGGCCCATATGCAATTCACTTTTTCACCTTAATTTTCTCCTAGGTGATATTTTTCGAACTTGTAAATAAAATACTATTTAAATTACCAGCAAGCACATACAAAAAATAATTTTGATAGTCGTTTAACTAATTTTTGATACTCTTTCAAATGCAAAATGCTGAAAAGTTATGTTAAATAAAGATGAAAAAGTATCTCCTAGGAGAAAACTTAGGAGAAAAGGTTAATTGCATATGGGCCCATATATCATCAATTCTGGTAGACTTCAGTGATTTCTGAGCTGCTGCAATAGGTTTTGTGCTCAGTTGGAAAATGTGATAATTGTGACGTAGAATGTTTTTTTTCAAGCAGATACAACATTTATTACATGAAGTTACCCTGCTTCTTATCACAATAGATAAGTGTAACATGAATGCTAGTGCAATTTGAACATTAATCTGCAGTATCCAGTCTTCTATTGAATAGAAAGATGGAGTATTTAATTGAAAAGGAGTTTAAATTAATGTTTTATTGGGATGTGGTTAAATAGTGTGTATAACATCCCAAAGACCTACAATAAGTTAATTATCACCCCCAAATCCCTTCCCATCCACAAAAAAAAATAAAAAATAAAATTAGCCTCGACTTATAATAGAGATATTAGACTATGATTATCATATATTAGATTGTGAGCTCCTCCGAGGAACAGATTGTGGCATTACTATAACTCTGTAAAGTGCTGTAGAAGATATCAGTGCTATAGAAGTACAAAAGGATGATAATGCTTGAATATGAAGGTTATGTGATCTGTTTGTTACATGATATCATCTCTAGATATGCTGATCATAAGGATGCTATTTAGCTTTCTGTGCTAATAGTGGTTACATATGAAGCTATATTGAGACTTGAGATTTACTTAACTAGCTTGATATTCGTAGTTAACCCAATTTATGGATAACTGGTTAGTCCCCATGCAACTTTTACTGATGCACTCAGAGAACAGAGGTAAACAATAGTGGCATCACTTTGGCTCCACTGCACTATTTTGGCAGCAGTGTAATGGGGAGGGCTGGACTTGTTTTCTGTACCGACTGCCTGTTGAATAAAGAACTGCACATCCCATGTTCCATAGAAGTGCCTGTTAACAGAGAATACCTAGCTGGAAATACTGTCTGTACGGTGATCGTAGGCACTTTGTGACCTGAAACAATGAATTCATGTTTGTTTTGGGGGTTAACTGTTAACATTTTGTACAAGACTTTAATCTCCATTAAACCCATTTTTGCTGTTGATACATTCATTATGCATGTATTTAGAGTAGTAAGTATTGGTATTGTATTTCTTTGGGAATTACATTTTCAAATTGAATTTAAAAATCTGTTTTATAGCTGACAATCTCTTTTGCATAGAGTTGAATGTGGATACGGTGGCCAGTGAGTTAAAGGATACCAGAGTCAAAGTATATAGGAGAAACTGGGGGAGTAGGCATGTATGGTGAGCCGTCCTGATGCCCACCGCTTCCCTCGTTCTACCTCCCTCTAGGTGAGGTAGATTGAGAACAATCTACCTCTCAATTGCCTTACATAGAAAGGTGTTAAGGCACCCTTAGATAAAATCAAGATAGATATTGCACCAGTCCCAGATGGCATCCACCCCTGAATATTAAGGTGGCTGATTTCAGTTATCGATAGGCCACCTTACCTTATTTTCTACAATTTTCTCTTTCATGCTGGCCAGTTCCCCATGACTGGTGTAAAGCTGATGGTTTCCCCTTATTTAAAGTGGTCTGAAACTCAGCATTTCTTGTATTGCTCTAAAAAAAGATTACTTACAGAATTAAACCTACTATCACAGAAAAAAAATTGAAGCAGAACAGCATTCAAACAGTTAAACACAGCTTTGCAATGTAAAGCTCCTTCAGCTTATGCTCCACATCCAAAGAAGTGATCACATCTTTCATATACATTCCTCTGTTTGCTACATTCCTAGCTGTGATGAAAAGGAGCTCTCTATGCTTTTAGCATGCATACAGCTCAGAAGAGTTCACTAGAAGATTTTATGATATAATTTTTAGCAGCTATGAATAAAATGCAATGGCAGCTTTCAGAGCTGATAAACTCTAATTTGGGAACTTGTAATTTGTAAATGGACAATATTCCTTGTGCACAAAAGCAAATATAATTATATGGGTGATAAAGAGTTGAAAAAAATGAATTTTTATTGAATGTTATGTCAGAATTTTATTCCACTTTAAGGGAAGGGAAAAAGACCAGAACCAGGAAGCTACAGACCTGTAAGCTTAACATCAGTTGTGTGTAAACTGAAGGTATTCTAAGAGATGCTATACAAAGTTATATAGCACAGAGTAATCTCATTTTAGCTAATCATCATGTGTTTACTAAAGGGAGATCTTATCTCACCAACATGCTCAGCTTTTATGAAGTGATGAATGCACATTTAGGTCTTAGGAACGCTATAAATGTAGTGTACTTGGACTTTGCAAAGACCTTTGACACTGTTCCCCACAATAGCCTGGTGCAGAATCTAAGGATACAGGGACCAGGAGAAAATGTGTGTTTGTGGATAGAAAACTGGTTAAGGGACAAAAGGCAAAGGGTGGTAAATGGGCCATATTCAAAAAGGGAAACGGTTAACAGTGGGTCCTGCAAGAGTTAGTACTAGGTCCAATCCTTTTCAATCTACAGTAGTCTCCATTATCCAGCACTGACGGGGATCGGCTGATGCTGGATAAGTGTGTGTTCTGGTTGGATGATGCTTGGTTCACAGTGGTCAGTTGCATAACTCACGCGTTATGAGTGTGAACTGCAATGGAGACTGGCCATAGACTTATAATACAAAGCCTGCATGCAGCGAGTATAATCACGTGATCCGTTACTGTGAACAGGCCCATAGAATTGTATGGGCAGTGAGTTGAAATGCAAAATTATTCCGCAACGCAACTGACCACTATAAACAGGGCCTCAGTCTCTCTATTAAATATAAACCTAGCTAATACAGTACTATACTCTCATTATACAGGATCTTCTCAAAAAATTAGCATATTATGATAAAGTTCATTATTTTCTGTAATGTACTGATAAACATTAGACTTTCATATATTTTAGATTCATTACACACAACTGAAGTAGTTCAAGCCTTTTATTGTTTTAATATTGATGATTTTGGCATACAGCTCATGAAAACCCAAATTTCCTATCTCAAAAAATTAGCATTAACACCTGAGCAGTGCCACAGGATGATTGCCTCCATGCCACGCCGCATTGAAGCAGTCATTTCTGCAAAAGGATTCACGACCAAGTATTGAGTGCATAACTGAACATAATTATTTGAAGGTTGACTTTTTTTGCTTTAAAAACACTTTTCTTTTATTGGTTGGATGAAAAATGCTAATTTTTTGAGATAGGAAATTTGGGTTTTCATGAGCTGTATGCCAAAATCATCAATATTAAAACAATAAAAGGCTTGAACTACTTCAGTTGTGTGTAATGAATCTAAAATATATGAAAGTCTAATGTCATTCCCCGCTGCTGGCACCGGGCATTATTCGTCTGTCAAAGCTGAATAATGTGCGCTGCCGTTCGCATCATCGGAAGCTTACTGTGCAGGCGCAGTATGAAGTTTTCTTGTATTGCGCCGTAAGCTTCTGATGACATGGGCGGGAGCGAGCACGGCCGCGCAGCCGCAGTTGGACGGCGAGCCGCGCTAGACCGGGAACGGCAGATCAGAGGAGGACGGCGTGGGACATTACTGCTACAGGGGGCTGATAGAAGCCCCAGGTAAGTGGTGGTTTTTATTCATAGCAAGCCCCCACAGAACCCCTTTAAAATACTCTAATTGAAAATATGGAATACAGAGTAATTGTTACACTTGGTGGTACATTCTCCACGGTCAGCACACAATGCGGATTCTGACGTGAAGGAGGTACACACACTAGCACAAGGTACCAGGAAATTCCCAGTTTAGTGGAGGAGAGGACTGACTCCAACAGGAGATGTGGCGCACAGAGCAGGCGTAGATCCGAACAGCCACAAACAATCCTTCCACTGTAGTGGGTCAGCGCAAGGTAGCGCTGAGCGCATAAACCAGAACTCAGAAGATCAGGACAGGTAACAGAATGAACATTTGCTTAACTAGTCACTGCTTAAGTGACAGCAAACGTCCAAGACAAGACAGACTGGAATGAGGCAGCCAATGCGATTGCAGTGGTGGCGTGCCTCACAAGGACAGGACAGAATAGTCGGGAAATAGTCAAAGAAGGCAGACGTAATCCACACAAATATACAATAGGTATTATTTCCTAGCGTATTACGGTTACAGCTATCGATGAACTACAAACGACTAACTGACATATGTATATATCGGCGATAAACCGATATATGACATAAGCAAGGAACACTAACTAAGAACTGGAGCACGACTAGGAACAGGACTGACATAGCTAAGCACGGGTGATCACGATACGCGCAACCTACCAAAACGTGCTGGAAACTGACTGAACACAGGATATAAACAGTTTGAGTACGTATATATCAGCAACACTGATGTATTAACGTAACATGAATACAAAGAAAATAACAAACGTGCTAGTATGCGTATATATTTGCGATGAACTGATGTATGACGCAAGACAAGCAAAGTAACAACTTCTGATAACGAGCAAAACTAGGAGGACTCGCTGACTCCTTCGCAGGAGTCAGTGCAGTCCACACGGACTAGGAACGAGGTGGGGGCCGGACAGAGTAACAGACAGAATCTGAGACTATGATAGCCCATGGAACACTGCAGGAAGCAGTCCTTTATACTGAGGTCATCCAATGGGAGCAGACATGCAGATTCCCACACAGGTGAATGGTAATCAATCACAGGCTGACAGCAGGAAAGGGCAGACAATGATATGCAACCTGCAAGAAAGGGATTGCAGCTCCATTGTAACAGACAATGTTTGTTTTCACAAAAGCATATTAATCTGTCATTAACTTCAGAGTGACTGCAGATGGAATCAACGCTCAATGTAAGAGCACGCAAAACTATGCGAGCAAATGCACGTAAAGAAATCAAAAACTGCTTGTCTTCAGTAAAACTGCAGCCAGCAGTACATGCTGCAGAAGTGATCATAACAGTAATGTAGGCATCTTTGCAGATAATACAAAATTATGCAGAATTAGAAACACTAAGCAGGATAGTAACATTTTAAACAGGATTTTAATGTGTACCTGAGGTGACATGTAACATGAGGTAAGTATGTTTATGTACAGTGCAAACATAGTAACCTCCCTGGTAGTTCATTTCTGTCTGGATATATGGGTCTAAAAGTAGTACATTTTTTGTTCAAGAATTTTAGGCCTCCAATTCTTAAGTCCTAACTCGCCAAAATATGTCAGAATAAAGGTCACAAGACATCCTGCATATAATAAAAGGCTATGTTAGCTCGATTTCATTGGAGGCAGCTACAAGATGATTTAGCAGATCCCAGATCTGCAACCCAGGTTAAAGTTCTCCCCTGATCCAAGTGAATACCCTCTCTCCAGCTGGGAGATACAGAACCACAAACACTTAAATTGGTGGAACAGCATCTGAAATCTTTATTTACAGGTCAATCTTATATACACCCTGATGTTAGGGAAAAACCAGATTAGACCGGAGTGCACATAGAAAATATTTGAAACAATAGCATAGACATGGTACAGACAGCAGAGACAATAGGATTTGTTATTCTGTAAACAACTGGCAGAGATAGACTTTGTTACATGTGTTAATTTCTCAATAGACCAGGTTTTTTAACAACAATGCATGAATAGGTCTGAGTCTTCAGATCTCTGTCACAGTGGCTTGTATGGTAATATACCAACTGGGTATTGAAATACAGGTTTTGTATTCAGGTGCCTGGAACTTCTAGAGTGTTAATTATTAATGTATCTGTAAAGCACTGTCTGGAGGAATGTGCTGCTGACTAGTTGAAGCAATGATGTCATTTTTAAGAAATTGTGATGTGCTGTATATATTTTAATATCGGGGTGATTTAAGCAGCACATTATTACAACCTTTCAACCCAACCTTTGATCCCAACCTTTTCTAAAGGAAAGGGCGGGATCACTTAGATACTATGCACAGCTCTATGTATGTTAGAGATCAATGAGTTAGTGTTGTCATTGGTACACAAATACAATATACAGTTTAAAGGGTTACACAACTACACGATGAATTAACAGTAGTTAGCTTTGCTAGTATATCATCCTAATCTAGCCCTGCATAACTTAATGGAAAACTGAATGTGGTAAACTTTAACAGGTTGCCTAAAGCCACACCTCACCCATAAGGTTAGAACTCCTTAATGCATTTTGAAAAAAAAATGATCCTCGAGTGGGTCCAGGAAATGTCAGTTCATTAGTGCAGAGTAGAATATTGTTCATCTGAAGGGTGAAGGAGGACGGTGAATTCATCACCACAAGCCCTCATGATGAATGCAGATGTTTTTCTGCCAAGCTCTCGCTGTCTCGGGGCAAACAGACAGTGGTGGTTGAGAGCTGGCCGTGTAATCACCGTGGCTACACCCAGTGCCTTTTTGTTAGCAGTTTCATTGTATGGCATTGGGCACCCACAAAATAAATGGAAACAGATTTATAACAAGGATGTAGCAATTGCAGCCAGGTTGTAAAAGGCAGGGAAGGGCAGACTCAACTTCTCATCCCAGTTGAGAAACCTCACATCACAGTTGCAACAGCAGAGGCGGAGTTCTTCCCAAAGGATGACACAAAAGAAAGGCTTGAAGCAGCCATTACCAACACAGGAGGAGGGCAGGTGCAGGAAGGGCTCATCCTTACAGCAGAGGGTCATCCTTCTAGGGCTGCATCAGTGCAGGAGAATCATATCAGATGATCTCCAAAGTATTCCATAATCAGGTGATATCACAGGTAGGTCTCCAAGTGAACAGGTAATAAAGAACACTTGTGCAGGCAAATTAGTAAAGATGAATCAGACAAGAGTTCAAGGTTTGTCAAACTGCATGAGCCAAGTAATTGATAGCTCAGTCTCAATCAAAGCAGTTATGTAGAGGTCCTCAATGGTAATAAGAAGTTAAACAGCTTAATGGGTGTGTGCAACCTATTTACCACATGTGTAGCTATGTAACAATATTTTGGACAAAGGTTACTCTCTCTATTCTCGTCTCTATTCAAATTTCTTCTACTAACATCATACTGTCTGTAAATCCTAGTACTATAGAGTTCTGACACTTACAACACATTTCTCTGACCTTGCTTTATACAGCACAGTATTAATACAAACAGACATATGGAGACAATTACAATCAAATCAACCAATAAGTATTTTACATGACATATTTGTCTCCACCCTCTCCAGGCATGTTAGAACACTGATGTGGGCCGGGTTATGAGGCTGTGTGATTCAGCCACTTGCAGGTTTAGTTGGCCCCCCATCTCACCCTGTGCACAGTGGGTGGTACAGGGAGTCAACGTCTGCTGTTCAAAAACCTCCCCAAATGCACCAACACCAGGGTTTGTTTCCCACACCCCTCAGATTGTAACCAGATACAGACCAGAAACCAACAAAGAAATTGCTGTAAAAGCATTTGTTACAATTTTACACAATTACAAGTGAAAAAATATAAGTATGTCACTTTGCTTAAGGGACTCATCACCACTAATTGCATACAAGTACCCAAACATTCACACAATTGTTTGCATTATTCTTGGCAATGTGAACGGAAAACCTGGAATGAGCATAACTTCTAGTGATTTGAGCAAGATGATTTTGGACACAATCTCTCTACATTACATTCATATCGGCATGAGTGCAAGCTCAAGCTAAAATGATTACGTTTCATTCAAAGCAACTTAATTCCTACTTGAATATTTACAAACCTAATTAACCTATTGACAGCAAAACTGTTGTGTGCTTATATGCAAAATACCCGGCAACCAAAACACAAACTCCAGATTGAACATGCCTTATCATCCGTTAATTTGACAATACTGACCTTACATTACAAATGTTAGGCATTTTAAATCTGGTTTCCCTTAAATAAATTGTTACCTTTTTCAAAGATTAAAATTAAAAATCATTGTAATGGCCAGCAACTTTGTGCATGGGTAATTAATTATATGAGGTGAAAACCAATTACACATTCAATCTCACCTGCCTTGCCTCAAGACAATTTACAAACCTTCTCCTACAGTAACAAAGAAAGGCTACACATGCACATTTACATAACCACAGTCAGCATACCTTAGACTCCAACAATAATTTAGCTTTTGACTTTTCTGACTGTAGAAAAAAAAACGATCAATTAAATTAAGAGGTTTATTCCTAACTCTAAAAAAAATATTTGGATACTCTCTGTGCACAGACACATACACAAACAGACAAACAACAAATAGCTGGGATCTCCTCTCGTTTCTGTTTCCTGCCACTCTCCTCATTGCCCCCAGTCTTTTCAGGGAAGAGGAAAGAGAAAAAACAAAAGCATTAACACAAGTATCTCCCAATACATGGAGGGAGGGGGTGGAAACCTGCAACAACTCTGAGCAGATGTCCAGAGATGCATATGTAAAGTACAACCTAGCTGAAAAAGTGCAACCAGTCATACACAAGCAATTTAAATCACAGTTCCACAGAAACTACAGTGAGAGGAGATAGACAAACACATTTATAGTAATTAGAAGAAAAGGCTCAGAAACATCTAGTAGCCAGGCCAGAACATTTTGGAGGGACTGATAAAAAAAGTTATCCTGCGGCCGCAATGCCCATTCAAAATGTCCTGGTCCAGAGAGACACCTGCAACTGCTGAGTGTCTCCGAGAAAAAAAATGAAACTCCTAAATAGAGTTAGTCAGAAATAAGATTCAAAGCAAATTGTGGAACATGATTCTTTCTAAAACTTACAAATCTATATATCCGCATTAAACAGCATCACAGAATATGATACATCATAAATCAAAAATAACCCTTGGGAGTCCCCTTACCTTTGAGACTTTCCCATTATGCTAAGCTAAAAAAAAAATAGAGTGAGATTAGCTGAGTTTGAAGGTTTATCTAGGGATGGTGACGTCAGTATTAGACTTTACTGGCAAACCTGGTCTCCAGCTTATGTGATTCTTCTATAGTTTCTAATCAGGTTTATCTACACCCGATTTATGGTTTGAATTTTAACTATCCTCTGTGGACAAGTTTATACCTTCAATCTCAGCTTAACCTCACATACAATCTACACAAATCTATACAGTAACATGCAATCTTATATAACTAAAATTCACTTAAGCGACTATACAACAATATACAAGGTTTAGAGAGAATATTCACTTAGACACACAGTACTGCTTTCTTACTTTAGGAATATCAGATTCCTGGGAGTGGCGCTACAGAAGCGCTTTCCTTCCGGGTTCTATTAATCCGCTCTGACAGTATAGGGTGGTAATCAAAAAATAGAATTACTCACCCAATACTGTATATGGCGGATCCAACTTCTCGACACCAAACTGTTAGCTCGATTTCATTGGAGGCAGCTACAAGATGATTTAGCAGATCCCAGATCTGCAACCCAGGTTAAAGTTCTCCCCTGATCCAAGTGAATACCCTCTCTCCAGCTGGGAGATACAGAACCACAAACACTTAAATTGGTGGAACAGCATCTGAAATCTTTATTTACAGGTCAATCTTATATACACCCTGATGTTAGGGAAAAACCAGATTAGACCGGAGTGCACATAGAAAATATTTGAAACAATAGCATAGACATGGTACAGACAGCAGAGACAATAGGATTTGTTATTCTGTAAACAACTGGCAGAGATAGACTTTGTTACATGTGTTAATTTCTCAATAGACCAGGTTTTTAACACCAATGCATGAATAGGTCTGAGTCTTCAGATCTCTGTCACAGTGGCTTGTATGGTAATATACCAACTGGGTATTGAAATACAGGTTTTGTATTCAGGTGCCTGGAACTTCTAGAGTGTTAATTATTAATGTATCTGTAAAGCACTGTCTGGAGGAATGTGCTGCTGACTAGTTGAAGCAATGATGTCATTTTTAAGAAATTGTGATGTGCTGTATATATTTTAATATCGGGGTGATTTAAGCAGCACATTATTACAACCTTTCAGGCTAGAACACAACATTGCTGAAATAATTAAATTTATGAATAAACTTAAAAAAATAGTAAAGGGGCCCATACACCTAACGATTTTCCCGCCGATATACAGCCGTTTTGATCACAGTGATCGAAACGGCTGTGAAATCGCCGCGCACACCGCTGACAGAACGATCGATTTCCGTCCGAAATCAATCATTCCCGTCGCCCCATCTGTGCGGAAGATTTTTCTCGGTCGCCGGCGGGTCGGGAGTGCGTCGTTAGCGGCGTTTGAAAGCCCGACGACTGACGCAATACAGCGGGTATACATTACCTGCTCCAGCCGGCGTGAGTCCCCTGGTCTTCTTCTCCGCTTCGGGCTCCAGACCTTTTCTTCTCCGCTTCGGGCTCCAGAGCTACACAGAACTTCCTGTTCCGGCAGGAAGTTTAAACAGTAGAGCGCCCTCTACTGTTTAAACTTCCCCTGGACAGGAAGTTCAGTAGCCGGAGCGGAGAAGAAGACAGCGGGGACTCGTGCCGGCCGGAGCAGGTAATGTATGCGCGGGGGGGCGCCACCAGCGTCAGCTCCACAGATTGTGATCGGTTTCAGGCTGAAATCGATTCACAATCTGTTTGCAGTAAAGGTGGCCATACGATCCCTCTCTGATCAGATTCGATCAGAGAGGTACCTATCTGTTGGTCGAATCTGATGGCAAATCGACCAGTGTATGGCCACCTTAAAACTGTTACAAATAAGGCACCAGACTATACAGTATGTTCATACTGTATTGTGCCCATAATTATTCATACCCCTGGCAAATTTTGACCTAGTTACTTTTATTCAACCGGCAAGTAATTTTTTGACGAGAAATTACATAGGTGTCGCACAAAAGATAAGACGATGCACAAGAGGCATTATTGTGGGGGAAAAAAACATTTCTCAGCTTTTATTTACATTTGAACAAAAAGTGTCCATTCCAAAATTACTTGAAGTTTTCCACATTTTGTCATATTACTGCCACAAACCTGAATCAATTTTATTGGAATTCCACGTGAAAGACCAATACAGAGTGGTGTCCACGTGAGAAGTGGAATGAAAATCATACATGATTCCAAACATTTGTTAAAAAAAAAGTGATGTGCAGTGTTAGTTTTCCGCCACACATAGCGTTTTGCATTTTGGCCAAAAAGTTCCATTTTAGTCTCATCTGACCAGAGCACCTTCTTCCACGGTTGTTGTGTCCCCCACATGGCTTGTGGCAAACTGCAAACGGGACTTCTTATGCTTTTCTGTTAACAATGGCTTTCTTCTTGCCACTCTTCCATAAAGGCCAACTTTGTGCAGTGCAGGACTAATAATTCCCCCACCTGAGCTGTAGATCTCTGCAGCTCGTCCAGAGTCACCATGGGCCTCTTGACTGCATTTCTGATCAGCACTCTCTTTGTTTGGCCTGTGAGTTTAGGTGGACGGCCTTGTCTGGGTAGGTTTACAGTTGTGCCATACTCCTTCCATTTCTAAATGATCGCTTGAACAGTGCTCCGTGGGATGTTCAAAGCTTTGGAAATATTTTTGTAGCCTAAACCTGCTTTAAATTTCTCAATAACTTTATCCCTGACCTGTGTGGTGTGTTCTTTGGACTTCATGGTGATGATGCTCCCAATATTCTCTTAGGGCCCGTGCGAATTGGCATGGGCAATACAAGTGGATGGGACTGTTTCCACTTGTCAGAATTTCTGAGCGTTTTTCTGTGCAGAAAAAATCTGCACGGCAGAGGCATCAGAATTTGCATAACCCTATGCGATTCACATACAATGTATTTAATAGGAAATTTGCATGCAGTTTTGAATGCAAATTTTCATGCACATTCGCATACGATTTTGCATAGAAACAATGGAAAAGCACACAGGCACTGCCATGGTTAAATTTGCATACAGTCATCCATACGAAATCGCATGAAAATTTGCATGCAAAATTTACATGCAAATGTTTTCCGTGGCGATTCCCACCGCACGAGTAGAAACGGGCCCTTAGGCAACCTCTGAGGTCGTCACAGAGCAGCTGTATTTGTACTGACATTAGATTACACCCAGGTGCACTCTATTTAGTCATTAGCACTCATACAGCCATGTCTATGGGCAACTGACTGCACTCAGACCAAAGGGGGCTGAATAATTGCGCACACCCCACTTTGCGATTATTTATTTGTAAAAATGTTTGGAATCATGTATGATTTTCGTTCCACTTCTCACGAGTACACCACTTTGTATTGGTCTTTCATGTGGAATTCCGATAAAATTGATTTATGTGTGTGGCAGTAAGATGACAAAATGTGGAAAACTTCAAGGGGGCCGAATACTTTTGCAAACCACTGTACAGCAATCAAATGCTTCCTATAATTGCAAACCAGCTTTTTGCATGTCTCCAAAAGTATTTTTGCCCATTCATCTTTAGCAATGAGCTCCAGATCTTTCAGGTTGTATGGCTTCTTGCCATCACTCTGATCTTTAGCTACCTCCACAGATTCTGAATTGGATTCAAGTCAGGACTGTGGCTGGGACCCTCCAAAACGTTAATGTTGTTCTCTGCTAACCATTTCTTCACGACTTTTGTTGTATGTTTTGGGTTATTGTCATACTGAAATTTCCACTGGTACCCAAGGCCAATTTTCTCTGCAGACTGCCTGATGTTGTCATTGAGAATCCTTGTGTATTGCTCATTTTCAAGGTGATGTTTACTGTGATTAGGTTTCTTGGGCCATTGGCTGAATAAACATCCCCAAAGCATTAGGTTCCCACCACCATGTTTGACAGTGGGGATGGTGTTCAAGGATTCTCCTTTTTTACACCAAATGAAGGAAAAGTCATTGCGACTTTTCAATTCAATTTTTATTTCATCTGACCATAACACAAAAGACCAGAAGTACCGTAGTCTTCTTTGTCCAGGCGAGCTTTTGTGTGCCTTATCTAGAGAAGTGGCGTCCTCCTTGGTCTGCATCCATGGAACCCAGCAGTGTGCAGTGTCTATTGGATTGTCTGCCTTGAGACAATGCCACCAGCAGAGCCCAGATTCACAGGGATGGGCTTGGTTGTGATCTTTGGATTCTTTTTCACCTCTCTCACTATCCTCCTGGCCAGCACAGGTGTCACTTTTGGCTTCCGACCACGTCCTCTGAGATTTTCCACAATGTGGAACGTCTTGTATTTTTTAATAATACTTTGCACCATAGCCACTGGAACTTGAAAACATTTAGAAATGGCCTTGTAGCCCTTTCCTGACTTGTGAGCAGCCACAATGTGCAGCTGCAGGTCCTCACTGAGCTCCTTTGTCTTAGCAATGACTGCCCACAAACCAACTGCAGAGAGCTGCTGTTTTTCACCTGTTGAGTTGATTAAAACAGCTGTTCCCAATTAATTAGGATAATTAGGATGCTTAACCTATTTTGGTTTCTGGATGTAGAAACTATGTCCAGAAACCATGTGCGCTACCGCGCGCCCCCGCGGCCGATCGCGCGCGTGCACGCGCACTCCCGGCCGCGGATTCGGTAGTCAGGGAATCAATGTATCGGACTATGAAGTCCGATCACTGATTCCTCTCCCCCGCTGAAAAAGCGACAGCTTCTCTCGGAAGCTGCGCCTTTTCTGGCCATTCACTTCCTGATGCGCCACTCTAAGCGTATGTTACGCTTAGAGTGACGTCATGTAAACAAACTCATGGCCGCCATCTTGTGGCCAAAAAGTAATACTACACCTGAAAATAGAAATGAATTAAAATCAACACACATTTACATTATAAATCTATTGTTTACCCCCCACCCTCCCAAAACTACCCAAATAAAATGTTTACTATAAATAAAAAAAACCATTACAATAAAAAAAAAAAACATGTAAATATTTACCTAAGGGTCTAAACTTTTTAAATATCAATGTAAAGATGAAATATTTCTATATTTTTTTTATTTTAAACTTGTTAATAGTGATGTATGCAAAATGGAAAAAATGCACCTTTATTTCCAAATAAAATATTGTCGCCATACATTGTGATAGGGACATAATTTTAACGGTGTAATAACCGGGACATATGGGCATATACAATACGTGAGTTTTAATTATGGAGGCATGTATTATTTTAAAACTATAATGGCTGAAAACTGAGAAATAATGAATTTTTCCATTTTTTCTTATTCTTCCTGTTAAAATGCGTTTACAGTAAAGTGGCTCTTAGCAAAATGTACCCCCCAAAGAAAGCCTAATTGGTGGCGGAAAAAACAAGATATAGATCAGTTCATTGTGATAAGTAGTGATAAAGTTATAGGCTAATGAATGGGAGGTGAACATTTCTCTCGTGAAAACCACGGAACCTGAATGGGTTAAGAACAGCTTGGACTATTTGGAATGGTATAGAACTTTGGATTTTCCCACAGGCTGTGACAGTTTGGAAAGGTATGAATAATTTTGGACTAGACATCTTTTGCTCAAATGTAAATAAAAGCTGAGAAATGTTTTTTATTTCCACAATAATGTCTCTTGTACATCGTCGTCTTATCTTTTGGGAGACATCTACAGTGATGTGAAAAACTATTTGCCCCCTTTCTTATTTCTTATTCTTTTGCATGTTTGTTACACTTAAATGTTTCTGCTCATCAAAAACCGTTAACTATTAGTCAAAGATAACATAATTGAACACAAAATGCAGTTTTAAATGATAGTTTTTATTATTTAGTGAGAAAAAAAACTCAAAATCTACATGGTCCTGTGTGGAAAAAGTGATTGCCCCCTTGTTAAAAAATAACTGTGGTTTATCACACCTGAGTTCAATTTCTGTAGTCACCCCCAGGCCTGATTGCTGCCACACCTGAATCAATCAAGAAATCACTTAAATAGGAGCTATCTGACACAGAGAAGTAGACCAAAAACACCTCAAAAGCTAGACAGATCCAAAGAAATTCAGGAACAAATGAGAACAAAAGTAATTGAGATCTATCCGTCTGGTAAAGGTTATAAAGCCATTTCTAAAGCTTTGGGACTCCAGCGAACCACAGTGAGAGCCATTATCCACAAATGGCAAAACATGGAACAGTGATGAACCTTCCCAGGAGTGGCCGGCCGGCCGACCAAAATTACCCCAAGAGCGCAGAGAAAACTCATCCGAGAGGCCACAAAAGACCCCAGGACAACATCTAAAGAATTGCAGGCCTCGTGAGAAAACGCGGAAAAGCCGCCGCGAGTACTCAAAGTAAGGCGGCTGATTCCGCGTTCAACATGGCAGCTTGCACGCATGGGCCTGCATCCACTAGCCTGACGGAGCGCGGAGAAACCGCCGCATGCCCAGTGAACAAGGCGGCGGATTCCGCATCCGACGCGGCGGTTTGCACGCATGGGCTTACCACTAGCAGTATGGCTGAACGCGGGGAAACCGCCCCATGCTCTGACAGCGGTGCGGCTGGTCCCGCGTTCAAACCAACAGATGCATTACAACACATGTCTGGTGTGGCTGGGACTGATAGTCCACACAGGTTCAGAAGGACGCGCGCGCTGAGAGGCAGAGCCTTTATGGCACTCAGAAGAGTGTCAGCTGATCCAGCCGATCAGCTGACAATTCTATCAGGTTTCATTGGTCCAGGACTTAGGGGAGGCGCTGGAGAGCGCTTGTGTATATATACTGGGTGCTGGTCATTTCTCTGGTGTCTGGCGTTGCGATCACTACGTTGTAGCACTCAGACCTTGTCAGTATCTGTGATATTATCTGTGTTATTATCTAGACCAGTTCCTAGGTGTTGATGATCAAGGACCTCACACCTCAGTCTAAGGAAAACTGTGTATTATCTGTGTTATTATTTAGACCAGTTCCTAGGTGTTGATGACCAGGGACCTCACACCTCAGACTAGGAATTAGCCTTACCATCTAGTTATACTCAGACCAGTTCCAGGGTGTTGATGATCAAGGAGCTCACACCCAAGATTAGGCATTGTTGATTATTTGTTATGACCTTCTGCTTTCCTGACTACTCTTCTGATCGCTGATTAGGTACTTCGTTATATCTGATACTCTGTTGCCGTACTCTGTTTGTCTTAGGATTCCGCATCTGTCTCCTGTCTTTGTCCCTGATCTGTCTGTCTGTTGCCGACCTGGCTTGTCCGACCTCGAGAGCTATCTCCTCAGTCAAGAGATAGCTCACAGACCTGTGGGTGACACCCCTCCTGGTGTCACTCACACTTGTCCTTCCTACTCCTAGCCTGACCCCTCCCTCGGGAGAGTCTCAGGCTTACGGAAGGAACGTGTTACTGTGCAGTACTCCTTACTGCTGTGCGCCTGCTCCACAGGTGCAGTCCTCAAAGTATTTCTGTTGCACTAAACACTCTTATTACCCAGGTGTCCAGAGGTTAGAGATATATCTGATTATCGGTGATACTGCAGATCATCAATAATCGGGTATATATCTGTATTCTCGGTGATACTGCAGATCACCGGTAATCAGACCCTCTCTGTGTTACACCGATCGTTACAGAACGCCAGACCGAAAAATGCAAATGGCCGCACACACCGACCGTCTGGGCGCACTTACCACTTCGGTGGATACCATCAACCAAGTGCTGGGTAATCACCGGGCGTTAATTAACGCTTTGTCCGGGTCTTTACAAACCCTCCAGCCGGCTGTGGATGAAGTGCGATCTCCTCCTAGCTCAGACATACGCATGCCTGTACCTGAAAAATGTTCTGGTCATAGATCTGATTTCCGAAATTTTAGGAGTAGAGTGTTATCATACTTTGAGTTGAGACCTAGATCTTCAGGAACTATGGCCCAAAGGGTCACATTTATTAAGACTTTGTTATCAGGCAATTCTCAGACCTGGGCGTACAGTCTACCCGCTGGAGACTTAGCCCTAACCTCTGTAGATTAATTTTTTAAAGCCATGGCAATAATTTACAATGATCCAGACATTGCCTCGATTTCTGAGCGGAAGCTCAAGTTGTTACGTCAAGGCAAGAGTCCGGTTGAGGAGTATGCTGCTGAATTCAGAAGGTGGTCAGTATCAGCCAGGTGGGACACCTTTGCCCTGTTAGACTGTTTCTTATCAGGGTTATCAGATGAGGTCTCTGATCTTATGTTAAGTCAGTCTGAACCTAAGACCATTGATGAGGCCATTTCATCGGTCATCAGGATCAACCGTAGGCTACGCTATCAGAGACAGACCCGGGGTAGAAATCATGTAAAGTTGGTGTCCTACGCTGCGCCTCCTGTGACTCCACCTCCTCCCATTTCACCTCCACCCGAACCAATGCAGATTGGTCGGTCAAAGTTGTCTCAAGTAGAGCGGAGACGCAGGATTTCAGAGCAGTTATGTCTTTATTGTGCAGAGGGGGGTCATAGAGTACAGAATTGCCCGAAGAAATCGGGAAACGCTACTGCCTAGGAGTAGTTGGGGGTAATACCCTAGGCGTACAACTTTTACCCCTAGGTGATAAAAGGTTGCTTCTTCCTTGTACGGTTACATGAGAAGATAAATCTGAAGTCACTGAGGCCTTCGTTGATTCGGGCTCAGCGGCTAATTTTATGGATTACGAATTTGCTAAGAAATTGGGTATTCCACTCACCCCGGTAACACCACCTATCCAAGTTACGGCAGTGGATGATTCCCCCCTGCAACGTAACCATCCTCTGTCTCAGACACCAGAGGTGGGAGTCACTATAGGGGTGTTGCATAGGGAGAAGTTGTTTTTTTTGTGTTACACATAACAACCTCCACTATCATCCTTGGCATGCCTTGGTTGCACCTTCACTCCCCTCAGATTAATTGGGCCACTGGTCAGCTAACAAGCTGGTCAGCCCATTGCTTTCATCATTGTTTAGTGGGGGTGACCTTGGGTCAGACCAGGATTCATGTGGAGGGAGTACCAGAACAATATTCTGAATTTGCAGATGTGTTTTGTCCCAAAGCTGCAGAGAAACTACCTCCACATCGTCCTTTTGATTGCCCCATCGATCTCCGATCTGGTTGTATGCCCCCTAGAGGTCATCTCTACAATTTGTCTGGGCCAGAAAAAGTGGCCATGCGAGAGTACATCCATGAAAACTTAGCTAAGGGTTTCATTCGCCCTTCCCGGTCGCCTGCCGGAGCAGGTTTCTTTTTTGTAAAGAAAAAAGACGGAGGCCTTCGGCCATGCATTGATTACCCGGGCCTGAATAAAATCACAGTAAAAAATCGTTATCCATTGCCTTTGATAGACGATTTATTCACTCAGGTCACCAATGCTAAGATTTTCTCGAAATTGGATTTGCGGGGTGCATACAACCTGGTGCGGATCAGAGAGGGCGATGCGTGGAAGACGGCCTTTAACACACCCGATGGGCATTACGAGTACCTGGTGATGCCCTTCGGGTTGTGTAACGCCCGGCCGTCTTTCAGGAACTCATTAATGAAGTATTCAGGGAGGTGTTGGGTAAATTTGTTCTGATATATCTGGATGATATACTAATCTTCTCAGATAACCTCTCTGAGCACAGGGCTCATGTCAAATTTGTGCTGCACAAGTTAAGACAGAACATGCTTTATGCTGAATTGGAGAAATGCATTTTTGAGGTAACATCTGTCACTTTTCTGGGGTACATAATTTCCACCTCGGGCCTTTCTATGGATCCTGCCAAAGTCTCTGCTGTCCTGGAATGGCCCCAGCCAGTGGGACTAAAATCTCTCCAGAGATTTTTAGGATTCGCTAATTACTATAGAAGGTTCATAAAGGGGTACTCCACAGTCATAGCACCCCTCACCAGTCTCACAAAGAAAGGGGCAGATACCAACCACTGGTCACCCGAAGCTCTGGCTGCTTTCTCCACTTTGAAAGAATTGTTTTGCTCTGCACCCATTTTGAGACACGTCAACACCTCCTATCCCTTTATTGTGGAGGTGGACGCCTCGGAGGTCGGGGTAGGGGCTGTGCTGTCTCGGCGTTCTGGGTTGCAGGGAAGATTACACCCGTGTGCCTATTTCTCTCGTAGGTTTTCACCAGCAGAGAGAAACTACGATATAGGCAACAGGGAGCTCCTAGCCATTAAATTGGCCCTCGAAGAATGGCGTCACTGGCTAGAAGGAGCAGAACATACGATTACCGTTTACACTGATCACAAAAATTTGGAATACATTGAGGGGGCTAAGAGATTGAGTCCCCGTCAGGCTCGGTGGTCACTGTTTTTCTCGAGATTCAGATTTGTAATTACGTACACTCCGGGTAGTAAAAACATTAAAGCGGATGCTTTGTCCAGATGCTTTGAGCCAGAGACAGCACAGCCCTCAGACCCAGAGACTATTATCCCACAGAGAGTAGTGTTGGCAGCCACAGAGACCTGGAAAAACTGGATGGAGACTTTAAGTCCCTTCCAGCAGGATGTCCCTGAAGGAAAGCCTGAGGGGGTGATGTTTGTACCACTGCCATTTTGTCTCCAGATATTGCAGATATTCCACTCCCACAAAAATGCTGGACATCCTGGGGCCACCAGAACATAGGACCTTGTTGCTAGGTGTGCTTGGTGGCCTTCACTGGCAACTGACTGCAAGGAGTATGTTAGAGAGTGTGCAGTATGTGCAAAAAGCAAACCCTCCCGTCTGGCACCTGTGGGAACGTTGCAGCTTTTGCCCACCCCGAGTGAACCATGGACCCATTTGTCCATGGATTTTGTGGGTGAGCTTCCGAGGTCTGAGGGCATGTCGGTCATTTGGGTGGTAGTTGACCGTTTCAGTAAAATGGCCCATTTTGTGCCCCTGAAAGGACTCCCCTCGGCCCAGGAGTTGGCCGATCTTTTCATCATCCACATTTTCCGGCTACATGGCATTTCTGGAAAACGTTGTGTCAGATCGGGAAGTCCAATTTGTTTCTAAATTTTGGAGGGCATTTTGTCATCAAATGGGCATGGAACTGTCATTTTCGTCGGGCTACCACCCACAGACCAATGGTCAGACTGAGAGAATTAATCAGTCATTGGAACAGTTTCTAAGGTGTTATCCAGAAGCATCGGTTGCAGCGGTGTACACACCACACTTCTCTTCTAAGGTGTTATGTTGCGGATGCGCAAAATGATTGGGTCAAGTTCTTGCCATTTGCAGAATTTGCGCACAATAATTTGAAGAGCTCTTCCTCAGGATTTTCTCAGTTTCAGGTGGTAACTGGAAAGTTGCCTAAGTTCTCCCCACTGCCAGTAGCTTTCACTCCGTTTCCAGCTTTGGAGGCTTGGCAAAAGTCATTTAAGAACATTTGGGGGATCGTGAAAAATAATTTGGAGACGGCTTGTCAAAGTCAGAAAGGTCAAGCTGACAAAAAACGCTCCTTAGAGTGGAAGTTACGGCCAGGAGACTTGGTCTGGGTGTCCACACGTCATTTGACCTTGAAACAGCCCTCGCCCAAGTTAGGACCCAGATTTGTGGGCCCTTTTCCAGTGACCAGGAAGATCAACAATGTTACTTATGCCATTGATCTCCCTGCCAGCATGCGTGGTGTAAGATCCTTTCATGTGTCCCTGCTTAAGCCAGCAGTTCATGTAGGTTCCACTCCTCCTCCTTTTGTGATGGTAGATGGCCAACCTGAGTACGAAGTAGAAAAGATTTTAGACTCACGTGATGTACAAAACTCAGTGCAGTATCTAGTTCACTGGAAAGGGTATGGTATTGAGGAGAGAACATGGGTACCTGAGTGTCGCATGCATGCGGATAAATTAAGGAGGGAGTTCCACGCTTTATATCCTGAGAAACCGGGTAGGAGCTGTCCGGAGTCCACTCCTCGGGGGGGTACTGTGAGAAAACGCGGAAAAGCCGCCACAAATACTCAAAGTAAGGCGGCTGATTCCGCGTTCAACATGGCAGCTTGCACGCATGGGCCTGCATCCACTAGCCTGACGGAGCGTGGAGAAACCGCCGCATGCCCAGTGAACAAGGCGGCGGATTCCGCGTCCGACGCGGTGGTTTGCACGCATGGGCTTACCACTAGCAGTATGGCTGAACGCGGGGAAACTGCCGCATGCTCTGACAGCGGTGCGGCTGGCCCCGTGTTCAAACCAACAGATGCATTACAACACATGTCTGGTGTGGCTGGGACTGATAGTCCACACAGGTTCAGAAGGACGCGCGCGCTGAGAGGCAGAGCCTTTATGGCAGTCAGAAGGGTGTCAGCTGATCCAGCCGATCAGCTGACAATTCTATCAGGTTTCATTGGTCCAGCACTTAGGGGAGGCGCTGGAGAGCGCTTGTGTATATATACTGGGTACTGGTCATTTCTCTGGTGTCTGGCGTTGCGATCACTACGTGGTAGCACTCAGACCTTGTCAGTATCTGTGATATTATCTGTGTTATTATCTAGACCAGTTCCTAGGTGTTGATGATCAAGCACCTCAGTCTAGGGAAAACTGTATATTATCTGTGTTATTATTTAGACCAGTTCCTAGGTGTTGATGACCAGGGACCTCACACCTCAGACTAGGAATTAGCCTTACCATCTAGTTATACTCAGACCAGTTCCAGGGTGTTGATGATCAAGGAGCTCACACCCAAGATTAGGCATTGTTGATTATTTGTTATGACCTTCTGCTTTCCTGACTACTCTTCTGATCTCTGATTAGGTACTTCGCTATATCTGATACTCTGTTGCCGTACTCTGTTTGTCTTAGGATTCCGCATCTGTCTCCTGTCTTTGTCCCTGATCTGTCTGTCTGTTGCCGACCTGGCTTGTCCGACCTCGAGAGCTATCTCCTCAGTCAAGAGATAGCTCACAGACCTGTGGGAGACACCCCTCTTGGTGTCTCTCACACTTGTCCTTCCTACTCCTAGCCTGACCCCTCCCTCGGGAGAGTCTCAGGCTTACGGAAGGAACGTGTTACTGTGCAGTACTCCTTACTGCTGTGCGCCTGCTCCACAGGTGCAGTCCTCAAAGTATTTCTGTTGCACTAAACACTCTTATTACCCAGGTGTCCAGAGGTTAGAGATATATCTGATTATCTGTGATACTGCAGATCATCAATAATCGGGTATATATCTGTATTCTCGGTGATACTGCAGATCGCCGGTAATCAGACCCTCTCTGTGTTACACCGATCGTTACACCTCACTTGCCTCAATTAAGGTCTGTGTTCACGACTCCACCATAAGAAAGAGACTGGGCAAAATCGGCCTGCATGGCAGATATCCAAGGCGCAAACCACTTTTAAGCAAAAAAGAACATTAAGGCTTGTCTCAATTTTGCTAAAAAAAATCTCAATGATTGCCAAGACTTTTGGGAAAATACCTTGTGGACCGATAAGACAAAAGTTGAACTTTTTGGAAGGTGCATGTGTCACGGAACAGCCGTGAGAAACGAGAACGCAATCGGTTTATTGCGCCGATTGCCATTGATTGTAGTCGGGCAAGCAATCAGAGACTGACATTCCTGGTTTTTAAAAAGGCAGATTTTTTCCCACCTTTACCAGCTGGCAGTAAACCTGGCCCTGTGACTTGCTAATTAAGCCAGAGGTGTAACACTCAGATGTTAATTAACAAACCAGGAGTCTTTTCAGAGCCAAGGAAGCTAATCCCAGCAGGAGGCAGATTTAGCGGAACCATTCAGCCAGAATAGGGAAACATAGAGTAAAGGTAGCCATACACTGGTCGATTTGCCATTAGATCGACCAGCTGACAGATCCCTATCTGATCGAATCTGATCAGAGAGGGATTGTATGGCTGCCTTTACTGCAAACAGTAAATGCAACAATCTGTTGAGCTGCTCCTGCCGCCTGTCCCCCCATCCCCGTATACATTACCTAAAGCTGGCTCCGGGTCCTCTTCTCCGCGCTGCACCCCGCACCGCATCCCAGCGTACACTGTGTCACTCCGTGACCAGGAAGTTCAAATAGAGCGCCCTTTATTTGAACTTCCTGGTCACTGCAGTGACACAGGAAGTTAATGTACGCTGGGATGGAAGCAGGAACAGAGCGGTGCAGCGCGGAGAAGATGCCCGGGAGCCAGCGTCAGGTAATGTATACCTGATCGAATCGGCCGCCGCTTGCGACACGCTCCCTACCCGCGGGCGATCGACGGTATTTTTCCGCACGGCGCGATCGACGGACCGATCCGATTTTGGGAGGAAATCGGATCGGCGGGTGCGTTTAGCGTGAACGATTGGCAGCAGATTCGATCCCAGTGATCGAATCTGCTGTCGAAACGGCCGCAAATTGGGCCAGTGTATGGCCAGCTTTATGATCTTTACGCATGTTTTAGAAGTACCATACATTGGAGAGCTGTGGAAGTTATCTCATTCTGTTGGTCCGGATCTTGTGAGTATTTTGATATTAAATTGGGGCCACTGGCATAACCAGAACTCGGGAGATTCCACTGTTTTAACCGGGCATGCAAACATGCCCAAGTTTGGTATCATATGAACTGGCCTAGTCTGAAAAATATGAATATGTGATGGTCATGTGTGTGCGGAAAGCGGAAGCCGAGATATGACAGATGTCATATTTGGTGGGCATAGAGCACCCCTCCAGGGAGCTCACCGCCCCTGTCCAACCCCTGGGCTGTACTTGAGGCTCCACCCAAAGATGGTCATTGTTCAAACGTGGTTGCGAGGGACTCCTCCCTCAGTCCTCCAAATTCCACCTTCACAAGAGCACACTGCCAGCCAGGGGACCATGTGGTTGGCGGGCATCTTGTCTGAACTGAAACAAAGGACATTTTCCATTTTGCTTCGATTTTAAATTGAGCTGAAACAAAGGATTTTACCAAGGACTTTATGATTTTTCCCACAAAAGGACATCTTTCCATGAAACTAAGTATTTTTTTCTCCCTTTCTTTTATTTTTCATACTGGCTATCAATGTTTCAATAACTGTTGATTTTAAAAATTGTCTGTATATATTAATTATTTATATTGCCCGTGAGTAAAAGACTTTATCAAAGTAATTCACTGTTCCGCTACCCTGCTTCTCAGCCACACAAACTGAACCAGACTTCTGAAGAGACACTACTATTGTTGATATCTAGACCGAATAGAGTGTGTTTAACTGTTTTTATTCACAGGACCAGTCAGTCAGTCGGGTCCACTGGCCCATACCAGTGGTGGTGGCAGATACCCTGAAATCGTGTGTAAGTTGTAATTACCGTACCTCACAGGCTCCCTTCTGGTCGGGCTGCTGCCCAATTTCTGTCGGTTTCTGCGCAAAGATCGCGACCAAAGCTTGCATGGTCAGTGTGCTGAAACCGATTGGAAGGCAATTTGCGGTCTGACCACTAGGGCTCCTGTGACAGCGTGTCCCATTACATCTGACGTAGAAGTAACACAGCATTTCAGCAAAAGAACATCATACCAACAGTGAAATATGGTGGTGGTAGTGTGATGGTCAGGGGTTGTTTTGCTGCTTCAGGACCTGGAAGGCTTGCTGTGATAGATGGAACCATGAATTCTACTGTCTACCAAAAAATCCTAAAGGAGAATGTCCGGCCATCTGTTCGTCAACTCAAGTTGAAGCGATCTTGGGTGCTGCAGCATGACAATGACCCAAAACACACCAGCAAATCCACCTCTAAATGGCTGAAGAAAAACAAAATGAAGACTTTGGAGTGGCCTAGTCAAAGTCCTGACCTGAATCCTATTGAGATGTTGTGGCATGACCGTAAAAAGGCGGTTCATGCTAGAAAACCTTCAAATAAAGCTGATTTACAACAGTTCTGCAAAGATGATGAGTGGGCCAAAATTCCTCCAGAGCGCTGTAAAAGACTTGTTGCAAGTTATCGCAAACGCTTGATTGCAGTTATTGCTGCTAAGGGTGGCCCAACCAGTTATTAGGTTCAGGGGGCAATTTCTTTTTCACACAGGGCCATGTAGGTTTTGAGGTTTTTTTCTCACTAAATAATAAAAACCATCATTTAAAACTGCATTTTGTGTTCAATTATGTTATCTTTGACTAATAGTTAACGGTTTTTGATGAGCAGAAACATTTAAGTGTGACAAACATGCAAAAGAATAAGAAATCAGGAAGGGGGCAAATAGTTTTTCACATCACTGTATGTAATTTCCCGTCAAAAAAATACTTGCTGGTTGAATATAAGTAACTAAGTCAAAATTTGCCAGGGGTATGAATAATTATGAGCAGCACTGTACCTAATACACCTCCCTCATGCGGTATATTTTGAAACCGGGAATGGCTCAGAGGGCGACATCACAATCGGGCAGTAGAAGCGTGATTTCTTTTTGGACTTTTTTACCTTTGCTATCAAGCTTAACCACTTCCCGACCGCCGTATGTACAATTGGCGGCCGGGAAGTGCACCCCGCAAGGACCGCCGTATTGACAATTGGCGGCGGTCCTTGTAGGGGCATGGGCGGAGCGATCGCGTCATCAGTGACGCGATCCTCCGCCTCCGCCTGGCGCCGCTCACCCGCCGCAACATCCCGCCGGCTATACGGAAGCGCCGGCGGGATGTTAACCCCGCGATCGCCGCATACAAAGTGTATAATACACTTTGTAATGTTTACAAAGTGTATTATACAGGCTGCCTCCTGCCCTGGTGGTCCCAGTGTCCGAGGGACCACCAGGGCAGGCTGCAGCCACCCTAGTCTGCACCAAGCACACTGATTTTTCCCCCCCCCTGCCCCAGATCGCCCACAGCACCCATCAGACCCCCCCCTGCCCACCCCCCAGACCCCTGTTTGCACCCAATCACCCCCCTAATCACCCATCAATCACTCCCTGTCACTATCTGTCAACGCTATTTTTTTTTTATCCCCCACCCTGCTCCCTGCCCCCTCCTGATCACCCCCCACCCCTCAGATTCTCCCCAGACCCCCCCCCCAGACCACCCCCCCTGTTTACTGTATGCATCTATCCCCCTGATCACCTGTCAATCACCTGTCAATCACCTGTCAATCACCTGTCAATCACCCATCAATCACCCGTCAATCACCCCCTGTCACTGCCACCCATCAGCCAGCCCCTAACCTGCCCCTTGCGGGCAATCTGATCACCCCCCCACACCAATAGATCGCCCGCAGATCCGACATCAGATCACCTCCCAAATCCATTGTTTACATCTATTCTCTCCTCTAAACACCCACTAATTACCCATCAATCACCCATCAATCACCCCCTATCACCACCTGTCACTTTTACCTATCAGATCAGACCCTAATCTGCCCCTTGCGGGCACCCAATCACCCGCCCACACGCTCAGATTGCCCTCTGACCCCCCCTTATCAATTCACCAGTGCATTAATTACATCTGTTCTTCCCTGTAATAACCCACTGATCACCTGTCAATCACCTGCCAATCACCTATCACCCATCAATCACCCCCTGTCACCCCCTGTCACTGCCACCCATCAATCAGCCCCTAACCTGCCCCTTGCGGGCAATCTGATCACCCACCCACACCATTAGATCGCCCGCAAACCCGCCGTCAGATTACCTCCCAAATGTATTGTTTACATCTGTTATCTTCTCTAAACACCCACCAATTACCCATCAATCACCCATCAATCACCCCCTATCACCACCTGTCACTGTTACCTATCAGATCAGACCCTAATCTGCCCCTTGCGGGCACCCAATCACCCGCCCACACGCTCAGATTGCCCTCAGACCCCCCCCCCCTTATCAATTCGCCAGTGCATTAATTACATCTGTCCTTCCCTGTAATAACCCACTGATCACCTGTCAATCACCTGCCAATCACCTATCACCCATCAATCACCCCGTCACTGCCACCCAACAATCAGCCCCTAACCTGCCCCTTGCGGGCAATCTGATCACCCACCCACACCAATAGATCGCCCGCAGATCCGACATCAGATCACCACCCAAGCGCAGCGTTTACATCTATTCTCTCCTCTAAACACCCACTAATTACCCATCAATCACCCCCTATCACCACCTATCACCACCTGTCACTGTTACCCATCAGATCAGACCCTAATCTGCCCCTTGCGGGCACCCAATCGCCCGCCTACACGCTCAGATTGCCCTCAGACCCCCCCTTATCAATTCGCCAGTGCAATATTTACATCTGTTCTCCCCTGTAATAACCCACTGATTACCTGTCAATCACCTATCAATCACCCATCAATCACCCCCTGTCACTGCCACCCATCAATCACCCCCTGTCACTTCCACCCATCAATCACCCGCTGTCACTGCCACCCATCAATCAGCCCCTAACCTGCCCCTTGCGGGCAAACTGATCACCCACCCACACCAATAGATCGCCCGCAGATCCGACATCAGATCACCACCCAAGCGCAGTGTTTCCATCTATTCTCTACCCTAAACACCCACTAATTACCCATCAATCACCCCCTGTCACTGCTACCTATCAGATTAGACCCCTATCTGCCCCTAGGGCACTCAATCACCCGCCCACACCCTCAGAATGCCCTCAGACCCCAGCCCTGATCACCTCGCCAGTGCATTGCTTGCATCTATTCCCCCCTCTAATCACACCTTGAGACACCCATCAATCACCTCCTGTCACCCCCTAGCACACCTACCCATCAGATCAGGCCCCAATTTGCCCCGTGTGGGCTCCTGATCACTCGGCCAATCCCTCAGATCCCCCTCAGACCCCCTTCCGATCACCTCCCCAGTGCATTGATTGCATCTATTTTCCCCTCTAACCACCCCCTGAGACACCCATCAATCACCTCCTGTCACCCCCCTAGCACTCCTATCCATCAGATCAGGCCCAATACAACCTGTCATCTAAAAGGCCACCCTGCTTATGACCGGTTCCACAAAATTCGCCCCCTCATAGACCACCTGTCATCAAAATTTGCAGATGCTTATACCCCTGAACAGTCATTTTGAGACATTTGGTTTCCAGACTACTCACGGTTTTGGGCCTGTAAAATGCCAGGGCGGTATAGGAACCCCACAAGTGACCCCATTTTAGAAAAAAAGACACCCCAAGGTATTCTGTTAGGTGTATGACGAGTTCATAGAAGATTTTATTTTTTGTCAAAAGTTAGCGGAAATTAATTTTTATTGGTTTTTTTTCACAAAGTGTCATTTTTCACTAACTTGTGACAAAAAATAAAATCTTCTATGAACTCGCCATACACCTAACGGAATACCTTGGGGTGTCTTCTTTCTAAAATGGGGTCACTTGTGGGGTTCCTATACTGCCCTGGCATTTTAGGGGCCCTAAACCGCGAGGAGTAGTCTAGAAAACAAATGCTTCAAAATGACCTGTGAATAGGACGTTGGGCCCCTTAGCGCACCTAGGCTGCAAAAAATTGTCACACATGTGGTACCGCTGTACTCAGGAAAAGTAGTATAATGTGTTTTGGGGTGTATTTTTACACATACCCATGCTGGATGGGAGAAATTTCTATGTAAATGGACAATTGTGTGTAAAAAAATCAAACAATTGTCATTTACAGAGATATTTCTCCCACTTAGCATGGGTATGTGTAAAAATACACCCCAAAACGCATTATACTACTTCTCCTGAGTACGGCGGTACCACATGTGTGACACTTTTTTACACCCTAAGTACGCTAAGGGGCCCAAAGTCCAATGAGTACCTTTAGGATTTCACAGGTCATTTTGCGACATTTGGTTTCAAGACTACTCCTCACGGTTTAGGGCCCCTAAAATGCCAGGGCAGTATAGGAACCCCACAAATGACCCCATTCTAGAAAGAAGACACCCAAAGGTATTCCGTACGGAGTATGGTGAGTTCATAGAAGATTTTATTTTTTGTCACAAGTTAGCGGAAAATGACACTTTGTGAAAAAAAACGATTAAAATCAATTTCCGCTAACTTGTGACAAAAAAATAAAAACTTCTATGAACTCACCATACTCCTAACGGAATACCTTGGGGTGTCTTCTTTCTAAAATGGGGTCATTAGTGGGGTTCCTATACTGCCCTGGCATTTTAGGGGCCCTAAACCGTGAGGAGTAGTCTTGAAACAAAAATGACCTGTGAAATCCTAAAGGTACTCATTGGACTTTGGGCCCCTTAGTGCAGTTAGGGTGCAAAAAAGTGCCACACATGTGGTATCGCCGTACTCGGGAGAAGTAGTATAATGTGTTTTGGGGTGTATTTTTACACATACCCATGCTGGGTGGGAGAAATACCTCTGTAAATGACAATCTTTTGATTTTTTTACACACAATTGTCCATTTACAGAGGTATTTCTCCCACCCAGCATGGGTATGTGTAAAAATACACCCCAAAACACATTGTACTACTTCTCCCGAGTACGGCGATACCACATGTGTGGCACTTTTTTGCACCCTAACTGCGCTAAAGGGCCCAAAGTCCAATGAGTACCTTTAGAATTTCACAGGTCATTTTGAGAAATTTCGTTTCAAGACTACTCCTCACGGTTTAGGGCCCCTAAAATGCCAGGGCAGTATAGGAACCCCACAAATGACCCCATTTTAGAAAGAAGACACCCCAAGGTATTCCGTTAGGAGTATGGTGAGTTCATAGAAGATTTTATTTTTTGTCAAAAGTTAGCGGAAAATGACACTTTGTGAAAAAACACAATTAAAATCAATTTCCGCTAACTTTTGACAAAAAAATAAAATCTTCTATGAACTCACCATACTCCTAACGGAATACCTTGGGGTGTCTTCTTTCTAAAATGGGGTCATTTGTGGGGTTCCTATACTGCCCTGGCATTTTAGGGGCCCTAAACCGTGAGGAGTAGTCTTGAAACGAAATTTCTCAAAATGACCTGTGAAATTCTAAAGGTACTCATTGGACTTTGGGCCCTTTAGCGCAGTTAGGGTGCAAAAAAGTGCCACACATGTGGTATCGCCGTACTCAGGAGAAGTAGTATAATGTGTTTTGTGGTGTATTTTTACACATACCCATGCTGAGTGGGAGAAAGATCTCTGTAAATGGACAATTGTGTGTAAAAAAAATTAACAAATTGTCATTTACAGAGATATTTCTCCCACCCAGCATGGGTATGTGTAAAAATACACCCCAAAACACATTATACTACTTCTCCTGAGTACGGCAATACCACATGTGTGGCACTTTTTTGCACCCTAACTGCGCTAAGGGGTCCAAAGTCCAATGAGCACCTTCAGGCTTTACAGGGGTGCTTACAATTTAGCACCCCCCAAAATGTCAGGACAGTAAACACACCCCACAAATGACCCCATTTTGGAAAGTAGACACTTCAAGGTATTCAGAGAGGAGCATGGTGAGTCCGTGGCAGATTTCATTTTTTTTTGTCGCAAGTTAGAAGAAATGGAAACTTTTTTTTTTTTTTTTTTGTCACAAAGTGTCATTTTCCGCTTACTTGTGACAAAAAATAATATCTTCTATGAACTCACTATGCCTCTCAGTGAATACTTTGGGATGTCTTCTTTCCAAAATGGGGTCATTTGGGGGGTATTTATACTATCCTGGAATTCTAGCCCCTCATGAAACATGACAGAGGGTCAGAAAAGTCAGAGATGCTTGAAAATGGGAAAATTCACTTTTTGCACCATAGTTTGTAAACGCTATAACTTTTACCCAAACCAATAAATATACACTGAATGGGTTTTTTTTTTATCAAAAACATGTTTGTCCACATTTTTCGCGCTGCATGTATACAGAAATTTTACTTTATTTGAAAACTGTCAGCACAGAAAGTTAAAAAAATCATTTTTTTGCCAAAATTCATGTCTTTTTTGCTGAATATAATAAAAAGTAAAAATCGCAGGAGCAATCAAATAGCACTAAAAGAAAGCTTTATTAGTGACAAGAAAAGGAGCCAAAATTCATTTAGGTGGTAGGTTGTATGAGCGAGCAATAAACCGTGAAAGCTGCAGTGGTCTGAATGGAAAAAAAGTGGCCGGTCCTTAACCACTTTACCCCCGCGCGTACGTATTTCTCCGCCCCTTTTTCCATCCTTTAAAAACCAGGGACGGAGAAACACGTACTTTCCGCGTTCCCGACGCTGCCCGCGCTCCCGCTCGTAAACACGCCGCCCGCCGCTAGTAAAACCGCCGCCGCCCGCTCGCCCAGAGATCAATGAACGGGAAAATCCATTCCCGTTCGTTGATCTAAGCCCCGCAATGATCAGCTGCTCTCCTATGGGCAGCGCGATCATTGTGAGAAAAAACTCACGTGTCCATGCTCATTATACTTCCTCCAAGCTTCCGGAAGGAAGCTTGGAGGTCGCATTAAAACAAAAAGTTACTGTGGCCATCTTGTGGCCAAATAGTAAACTACACCCTACACATTTTTCACATACAAATAAATGACTTTTACACATAAAATTAACTCATTACCTCCCACACTCCCCATTTTTTTTTTTTTGTAATTAAAAAAAAATTAAAAAATTTACAATTAAAAAAAATACATAAATAGTTACCTTAGGGACTGAACTTTTTAAATATTTATGTCAAGAGGGTATAACACTGTTACTTTATAAACTATGGGCTTGTAATTAGGGATGGACGCAAAACTGAAAAAAATGCACCTTTATTTCCAAATAAAATATTGGCGCCAAACATTGTGATAGGGACATAATTTAAATGGTTTTATAACCGGGACAAAAGGGCAAATACGTTTCATGGGTTTTAATTACAGTAGCATGCATTATTTAAAAACTATAATGGCCGAAAACTGAAAAATAATTATTTTTTTCCCCACATTTTTCCTATTTTCCCATTAAAACACATTTAGAAAAAAATAATTCTTGGCATAATGTCCCACCTAAAGAAAGCCTAATTGGTGGCGAAAAAAACAAGATATAGTTCATTTCATTGCGATAAGTAATAATAAAGTTATAGACGAATGAATGGAAGGAGCGCTGAAAGGTGAAAATTGCTCTGGTGCTCAGGGGGTAAAACCCCTCAGTGGTGAAGTGGTTAAGGGGTAGAAAGCCCTAGGTCCTCAAGTGGTTAAGCGGCAGGCAGAGAGTAGTCAAAATCCATGCAGAGGTCGGTGCAGGTGGAAGGCAGAGAGTAGTCAAAATCCAGGCAGAGGTCGGTGCAGGCAGCAGGCAGAGAGTAGTCAAAACCCTGGCAAAAATCAGTAAGGCCCCATTCACACTAAAGCGTTTTGCCAGCGATTTCGGCAAAACACTCAAGCGCTAGCGCTTTTTAAAGCGCTAGTGCAATACCTGTTCTCACTTGGGCGATTTGCGTTAATCGCTGGCGATTAATGTAAATCGCTCAAAACAAATTTGTATCCTGCACCATTTTCAGGCGATTTCCCGGTGATCGCGTTTAGTGCTATAGAAGCGCTAGTCCCGATCGCCAGGAAATCGCCCCAAGTGTGAATGGCGTTAATCGCCAAAAAACGCCAGAGCAAAAGCGCTAGCGTTTTGCATTTTGTAAGTGTGAATTGGGCCTAACACAGTAAGGCAGATCAGAAGAAGCACTTAGCTCAGAAGCAGTTGGGGACGAAATGGCTATATTGACATCCTGTGCTTTCAAATGTGCTCATCTGTGTCATGTGACACGGGAGAAATGAAATTACAACTTCTGATTCAATGATAGTGACAAATGAGGAGTAATTTGATAGGCTAAACTCTCTACATACATGCAGCATTTCTCTGTTTACCTTCTGATCCGTGCAAGAGTTCAGGTCCAGATGGGGGATTAGGTAGGCTAAACTCTCTACAAACATACATGCAGTATTTCTCTCTGTTTACCTTCTGTTCTGTGCCATAGATTGGATCCAGATGTTGAGGGATTATATACACTAAACTCTCCTCGTAAATCCTGCAGGCGGCAGCATTTCCATTTTTCCTTCCGTTCCGTGCAAAAGTTCAGGTCCACTTTAATTTCCTGCTCCTTCCCCCCAATCCACCGTTACACTGATCTGATTGGCTGCTGGGACCGCGGAAGAAGAGCAGGGTCATGGGGAACCCGGTGGCCTTGGAGAGAAGGCTGGAGTCTCACTGTGCAATGCTGATCGTGTGCGGGACTCCAAACGGTAAAAAAACAGGTATTTAACTACCCCTAGCTCAGGATTACCACTCTGGGCTATTTTTTCCGCCAGGTTACCACCAGACAGTTTAATAATCGGGCTGTTTTATTTGTTTTATTTTGCTGCCTGCAAGAGTTAATTTTTAGGCATGGATGTGACTGCTTCTGTCTTGTTGGAAATATAGTAAACATCGCTGATAAGCAAAATGCAATCATAAATTTCCCTGGCAGAATACAACTTCTTAAAGCAGGGGGGATAGAAAAAGATAAAAAATAGTTCATGTATTTTCATTTAGGGAGACTTAATAGGCTGCCACTGAGCAGAGACAACAATACATTCAATCTAATTTGTAAATGTTTAAATATAAAATAAAATCATGGGGGGGTTAGGAGTATAAATACAATTGTTTATCTCATCAGTTTTTCACCTTGGGTTTACTTTAACAGCATGGCTATTTGGGCACATTGATGGCAGAATAATTTTGTTTTTTTTGTCATTGCATTTTGTTTTTCCAAACTACAAAAAAAAACCTAACTTATACAAGTATAAAAGACATGTTGTTATATCCACAAAATAAGGAACCAGGGAATAAGGGCAACAACACGTGTATGTACAAAATACCACTGTGTGGTCTCTTTATTTAGTATCAAAAAAAGTATTTTAGTGCATCCTAGGACTGTGATCCATATTGATAGTTTGACAGATCTGTCAATACATTAAAAACATACATGGCCAGCCCACGCATCCAGCCATACACACTACCGACCCACAGCACCTGGTTAGCCTATCAATGTTAATAACCTATGGATCAATTGGGAACAGGTATTCCGAGATTCAACTAGACTTGATAGCAACATCAGAGAGCTACGTTGCTTGAGAGAGGCATAGCGAGCAGACGCCAGATCTGACTTTCCATACGTGAATCACAAGAACCAACTTGCTTGACACAGCACAGATGAATGTGTTAGCGACAGTTCGTACAACAAACTTTATATAACTTCCCGATGGCAGCTCAATCGCAGCTGTTCAAAACAGCGGGAGTCCTCAATGTATGTATGCCGCAATCACGCTCAGTTTCTAAGCATGCATCACCTTGTATTGATACTAGCAGTTTTCAATGTGATGTATCGGTGCAGCCTATCCGGCTGTTGTCTCTCACCCAACCACTTGCCGCGTGCTTTCCAATGCCCTCTTGATGTTACTGAGTCTGCTTCCCGGATGGTAATGCCCAAAGTCCGTGCTGCATCGCGCTCAGATTTGTACAAATCGCCGACCTCTGTGTGTGAGACGGCTTCCAGGTTTATCCACTGTATCAGGACGGCATGTGCAGCGTTACCACGTGGTGCTGGAGAGGAAACGCCTACAAGTTTCGCTTGGTCCAATCCCAAGCTTCCTCAGGGTGGAAGTGATTTCCATGTTGTTATATCCACACTTTGATAATCGAAATATTCACATCAACCCCCAAAATACAGATGTCAGCCAGATACAGTTTATACAAATATACTGCCATGTCACAGATCCAATTACCCATAGGCTTCTTGTAATTGATCCCCTGATTAACCACCCAACATCTGCATACTGAGCATTCCATTATCTAGAAGACTTATGTAGAACAGTACTAAAGGTGGCCATACATCAGCCAACCACCAACCATCCAATTTGATTATTATGATCGAATTGTATGAAAATTGGTGCTGCCAAGTGCATGCCCGACTGACAAAGCGACCAATTACGGGACGGAAATTGACCGCATGGGCGATCGCGCATGCTGCAAGATGTCGGGCCGAAGTTGGTTGGTTGGGTGTGTGGTGGTATGGTGGCCGATTTTAGTGACGAGATGACGAAACCCCCGCCGCCGCTGCAATGTATAAATGTATGTAGTGTGTGCATTTATACATTACCTGTCCGGTGTCAGCCTCCGCGTGGTTTCCGTCTATCTCGCCGGGGTTCTGCATACACGCTGGCGGCGCATAGCATCTGACTTCAGACGCTATGCGCCGCTAGCATGTATGCGGCTGTTACCTGGCAAGATGGACGGACACCGTGAGGAAGCTGCTACAGGACAGGTAATGTATAAATGCACACATTACATACATTTATACATTTTGGGAGCAGCAGCGGGGCAGACGCGGTGGGCTCAGCCAATTCCCCGATTATTTCATGCTGAAATCAGACGGAAATCGGCCTGTAGTGTATGGGCAGATTCAACCAAGAGACACATTTATCTCTAATCAGATTCAATTAGAGTAAAATTTGTCTCTTGGCCAAATCTGCCCATAATTTGGCAAAAACGCTCAAACGCTAGCGCTTTTTAAAAGCTCTAGTGTAATGAAACCCTATGGGCCCGTTGTTACTTGGGTGATTTGCGAAAATCGCCGCAAATCGCCCAAAAGTGCCCAAAAATGTGAAACCCAAACGTGTCGCCTGCACCATTTTTAGGCGATTTCCCAGCGATCGCGTTTCAGTGCTATAGAAGCACCAAACGCGATCGCGGCAAAAAGTGTTCAGTGATTTTTTTTATTATTTTTTTCCACGTGAAATCGCGGAAAAATCATTCCTGCAAAACCGGCGTTTTGAAAACGCAAGTGTGAATAGGCCCTAAGGCCTCTTTTCCACGGACTGTTGATAGGCAGTGAAATGCCTCTTAAACACTTATAACTGCTTGCTGCCTGGTAACTGCTTGCTGAGCACACAGTTCAACAGTCTGTAAAAGAGGCCAAACATAGATGCCCTGAGGCTCCAATGGTCTGGAGACCTAGAAGAGCAACATAAACAAAAAAGGGAAAAAGAAAGCAGAACATATAGAAATAGAGACCACTCTCTGTGGGTGTTGACTCAAGGGGAAAAAAGTCTACTTGACTCCAGCACTGCAGGGAGACCCAAATTTTACTGTTGTCCTACCTCCAACCAGAGCCGGGACCAGGTCCTCCAGCACCCAAGGCTGAGATACCAAAGTGCGCCCCTCCATCCCTGCCACCCCAGCCATCACACACTGATTGCTATTTGACTAAGAGGGCCACAGGGCCCACAACCTCCCCAACACCTTAATATCTAGTTATCTGGCTTGCAGTCACTGCCATGTATCCCCTTTTCTTATTTCTTTCTGCTTCAAACACAATTAGGAATGACAGCTGAATGAATTCTGTGCCCCCTCCTACACTGCGCTCCAGCCTATGCCTCGGCCCGGCCCTGCCTCCAACACACCCTAGATGCCTAGGGTGGTCTTGCCCTTCTCCGAATCCACAAAAATAGCCCACAGTAATTATGCATTATAATGATTAAGGAGTCTACTATGCAACTCCTGGACAATATCCTCTAATTTGTTGAATGTGGTTGATTTCTGACAGCCAGTCAGTAATAGTGGGGACCACTGATGATTTCCAAAATTTACGAATTGTCAGCCTTGCTGCTACCAGAATATGACGCACCAATGACTTCCTAAATTTCAATGCTGCCTCATTTTGTGTATATTGGGGGAAACTGCATAATCATGTGTTTGTTTTTGGAGGGAGGGGAGGGGGGTGCTGCCATATTATGTGAATTTTATGGGGAAATGCTGCCTCATTTCCTGTACTTTGGGGGGAAACTGCTAAATTAAGTGAATGTTGGGGGGAAATGCTGCCAATTATGTGTATTTCTGGGACAACCTCTGTCTGTTTTGGCTTACAAAAAACATGGTGGGTACATAGGCTTAGAAAGGGGTACATGCGCTGAATAGGTTGAGAGCCGCTGTTCTAGTTACTTGTTCTTCCTGAAGTTATTTTATTATCTCCTTTGACAAAGAGTCCTTTGGTTAATCCAATTGGCCAAAAGTAAAACAAAACATTTTGGCCAATAGAATTGTAAGCTTGCCCACTGCAGCAAGGTAGACTCTACTAGGGCAGGTTTATTTATTTATTTATTTTTTTGGGGGGGAGGGGAGGGATGGGGTAGGCAGGTGATCATAACGGGTGTCCCTCTTACACCTTGCACTAAAGATCAATCAACCAGGAGGCTAGGGGAAGCATTGTGCAGTCTGACCGACGGATACTGGACCTGACTGCTGGTGAATTCCATCACTTATCATCTCTGGATGAGCAGCTCACTCCAGGGACACTGTGTACTGCCTAGCCATTCTCCATACCCTCTCATTCCCACTTTACAGTCCTATAAGGCAATCAGACCATAGAGACAGCAAAGAGGACCACTACTAACCACCTGTTGTGTTTTGGATGTTGGAAACCCACACAAATATGGGGAGAACATACCAACTGCATGCAGATAGTGTCCTAGCCGGGATTTCAACCCGGGACCCAGAGCTGCATTGGCAAGGGAGATAGGCTCCCCTCAGCCACCCGAGCTGTTTATTGATTCTACTGGAGCCTGTATCTCCCAATTATAGACGTTTGAGTACTAACAGCGGAAGTCCGGTAGAAGGGCTATGGGAAAAGTGTCTGAAGCCTAGCAGGAGTCTATTTGTGTCTCCAGTGCTGGGCTCCGGCCATTTTTCTGTAGCCCTGCTCTGCCTGTAAGAATAGCATGGAAGATTTGCATCAATCAATCTGCAGCAACGAAGGTCGGAAAACAGTGTTGGAGGACAGAAGGAGACTCTACTGTTAGGCATATTAGTCACTAACTGGAGGTGTGGGGGAGGGGGGAGTTTAAAGAGGAACTCTGCCAAATATATTTGTGTGTCTTTTTTTAAGGGGATCAATGCCTAATTATGTTTATTTCAGGGGCAACCACTGCCTAATTATGTGAGGTTTCTTGGTGAAGAAAATGCTACCAATTAGGTGTATTTTGGGGGACAATGCTGCCCCATTGTGTTTATTTTATGGGGAAACGTTGCCTCATAATCCGTCCCACAGAGCGTCCCACACTGCGTTCCAAGCTGCGTCACGTGGCTACTACTTGCTTCCTCCATCCGGATTGAAGGAGGAAGCGCGGTAGTCACGTGACGCGGCTTGGAACGCAGTGTGGGACAGATTAAAGAAGACGGCTGCTGGGTACGTTTAATCCTCCCTCACCCACCCGCTCAGGTGCTCTAATTATCTGGATGAATTCCGAATGAAACCCATTCAGAATTAATCCGGATAGCATCCCTGTTGGCGATTGCTGGAGCTCAAATTAGAAAAAAGGTAATTTTGGCTGCCAGCAATAACCGGTGCCCGAATTAAGTGTCTACCCCTAGTTGCGACAACTCGGAGGGGGAATAGCATTAACGCCATCTGCGAGTTTGCCTGCAGCAGGGTGAGCTGTCTTTCTGCTTTACCCTCCGCCAGAATAATTCAGTTGTGATTATGAATGTATGCATATTTCTGGATGAACTTCTGTCTAATTATGTTTTGGCTTACAAAAACCATAGGTGGTACTTAGGCTCACGGCTGACCAGCAAAGCGGTATATGTGCTAAAAAGGTTGAGAACCACTGCTCTAATTAGTTGTTCTCCCTGATGTTATTTTATTATCTGCTTCCTTGACAAAGAGTTATTTGTTTAATCCAATTGCATAAAGTAATGGTACGTACACACTTGCGACTATGGTCGTTTGAAACAGCAGCTTAACGATCGGTCTGCCGACAATTGGGTAAAGAACTTTACCAAACAATTATTAAGTACAACGACGAACTAACGATATCGGCACAATGAGAAAATCCAACAGGATGGATCATATCGAGCGACAATAGTTACAAAACTATAGTGTGTACAGTTATCTGCCGAGAATGATCGTTACAAGGGCCAATGCGCCTGCGTTGGATTCTGCCCAGCTTCCGTACTTCCTGTGTAGCGCGACCCGTAAAGATTGTTACATTACATATTTCAAATAAACTTTGTTTTCAAGTTAACTATCATATATTTTTATCTTTTGTAACTCCATGTTAGTGGGTTTTTATTTTATATAAATATGTACGCAGCATTTCCCTCTGATCGTTCTTTTCTGCGAGAACGATCGTTAGTATGTGTATGATGATCGCTGCATTCCAATCGTTGCATTCCATTCGTTCCAATATTGTTCGTCTGATAACTATCGTTCCTTGCAAATGATCGTTATTGCAAGTGTGTATGTAGCATAAGACAAAACATTTTTGCCTATAGGATCGTGAGCCCGCCCACCGTAGCAAGGTAGACTCTACTGGGGTGGGTTTTTTTTTGGTGGGGTGGAAGGCAAGCAGGATGAGAGGAGACAGGTGGTCATAACTGGTGCCCCTCTTACACCCTGCAGTAAAGACCGATAACCCAGGGGGATAGAGGCAGTGTTGTCTAGTCTGACCGACTGATACTGGACCCGTCTGCTGGCAAAAGCCATCACTTCCCATCTTTGGATGACCAGCTTACTCCAGAGAGACCAGGTACTGCTTATCTGTTCTCCATAAAGTGGTACCCCCTTCATTCCCACTTTACAGTTGTACGAAGCAATCAGACATACAGGCAGTGAAGAGGACCACCACTGACCACCTGTATGTTTTTAGGATGTGTGAAGACATTGGAGTGCCTGGGGAACACACACACACCACTGATTCAACTGGAGCTTATACCTCCATAGACTATACAGTAGATAGACATAGATTTATAGACTTTTGAGTATTATGACATCAGTAGGAGCATGACCAAATTTACCAGACAACAAGAGCAAACCTCAGACTAATTCTGAGTTCATGCAGGATTATATATATTTTGTATGCAAATGTATGCAACTTGAAAATGGAATCAAATCCCACCACAATCCAGCAAGAATTATTTGCATCTCATTAATCATCCTTACAGACATGCCCCCACAGGAGGTTTCTGGAACACTCTCACATTAACCAGCTGGGCGGTATGGACGAGCTCAGCTCGTCCAGTACCGCCGGAGCCTGCCGCTCAGGCCCTGCTGGGCCGATTTGCCCCAAATAAAGTGCAGCACACGCAGCCGGCACTTTGCCAGCCGCGTGTGCTGCCCGATCGCCGCCGCTCTGCGGCGATTCGCCGCGAGCAGCGGCGAAAGAGGGTCCCCCCAGCCGCCTGAGCCCTGCGCAGCCGGAACAAAAAGTTCCGGCCAGCGCTAAGGGCTGGATCGGATGCGTCTGACGTCAGGACGTCGGCTGACGTCCATGACGTCACTCCGCTCGTCGCTATGGCGACGGTGTAAGCAAAACAAGGAAGGCCGCTCATTGCGGCCTTCCTTGTTTATTCTGGGCGCCGGAGGCGATCGGAAGAACGCCTCCGGAGCGCCATCTAGTGGGCTTTCATGCAGCCAACTTTCAGTTGGCTGCATGAAATAGTTTTTTTTTAATTTAAAAAAAACCCTCCCGCAGCCTCCCTGGCGATCTTATCAGAACGCCAGGGTGGTTAACAAGTCCCCAAACTTGACACAGTTGTCAATGGGTAACTGGGGTTAAAATTCAGTAAGACCGAACCCACACTATAAGCGCTTCTCTGAGTGCTTTGTGATTGATTAGCGCTTTTGGTGGGGTCTGATTGCTCCCCAGATGTTGTTTTTTTTTTATAAATATTTGTTTGTTTTATTTTATAATATTTTGACCTTTTTTTTTTTTTTTAATTTTGTAATCCTCCCTCCCACAGCCAGCCAATCAGCGTGATCAGCTGTCATAGCCTTCATAGTCTGATTGCCCCCCAGATACGTATTTATTTTTTTTATATATAAATATTTACATCATTATTTTTCTAATAAATTTTCCCTTTTTGTTTATATTTTTTTAGCCAGCCCGCCAGCCTATCACTGTGATTGGCTGTCATAGGCTTCAGCCTATGACAGCGGATCACCTCTGAGCTAATGGAGGGGACAGCCGTGTCACATGGTTGTCCCCAGTACAGCGCTGCTGTAGATTGCTGCACTGTACGGGTAATTAGACGGCGGTTTCCCGATCTCCTGCAAAACAGAGCCCCAGGACTTTACGATGATCGGCGTTAGGCGGTCCTGGGGCTGCTGCCGTGGCCACGCCCATTGGCGTGACACGGTCGGCTAGTACTTAAAGAGACTCAAAAGCTAAAATATAACTTATCATCAAATAACCTCACTCAGTAAAATATATAGATTTGTGATAAAAATAATATCTAATTCTTACCACATGTTACTGCAATCAATCAATTAATTAATAAGCCACTCCCCCCTGTCAATTTTGCCCCTGGCGATTTTTCTTCTTTTGCCTGGCCAGCTCGCACAGCATTGTGGGATTGCTGACATCACTGGCAATCCCACTTACAGAGCCCGACCCACGAATGGCTCAATTTGCAAAATCTCGAGAGATGATGCATGGTAAACTTCTGCATCATCTCACGAGTGAGAGACCAGGAACACAGGCTGAAGCAGCTGCACAGCAGGGAGTGACAGGCTTAAAAAGGCAGAGAGAGGCTGGTGGCTGCACAGCGGGGAGAGAGATGATTTAGAGACGTCTGCAGGAGGTTATCTATGATGTCATCAGTCCTTCCTATCTGCACGGGACTTCCCAGACATAGTTATACAAAGGTAGAGTGACCAGACGTCCCGGATTGCCCGGGACACGTCCCGGATTCGGGGTCCGCTGTCCCAGGCTGCATGAGGTCCCGGGAAACGTCCCGCTTTCAGCAGCGGGACGTCCCGGCCTCGGGACTCTGGCCACTCTATCCTTATGAACTGGCAGCGGCGTCTATAGATGCCGTGCCAGTTCATTGCCCGCAGCCCCGCTGCTGCCTCCTCTTCCGGTGTCTGTTCTGACACCGGCAGGCGAGCAGGGCTACGGCAAGATGGCTGCCGGAGTCCTGTACTGGAGACTGTTTGTCTCCAGTACAGGGCTTTGGGCGCCATCTTGCTGTAGCCCTGCTCTGCCAGGCTGTCAGCGCGGGAGACTTCAGGAGGAAGGTGGTCTCGGGAGCAGCGCGCCAGAGGCCGGAGACTTCTGCCAGGTGAGTAAATGCTTTCTTTTCCAGGTGAAATGTTTGTCCGCATTGCGTTTCTTTTCTGGTGAAATGTTTGCCCGCATTGCGTTTCTTTTTCAGGTGAAATGTTTGCCCGCATTGCGTTTCTTTGCCAGGTGAAATGTTTGCCCGCATTGCGTTCCTTTTCTGGTGAAATGTTTGCCCGCATTGCGTTTCTTTTCCAGGTGAAATGTTTGCCCGCATTGCGTTTCTTTTCCAGGTGAAATGTTTGCCTGCTTTGCGTTTCTTTTCTGGTGAAATGTTTGCCCGCATTGCGTTTCTTTTCTGGTGAAATGTTTGCCCGCATTGCGTTTGTTTTCTGGTGAAATGTTTGCCCGCATTGCGTTTCTTTTCCAGGTGAAATGTTTGCCCGCAGTGCTTTTCTTTTCCAGGTGAAATGTTTACCCGCATTGCGTTTCTTTTCTGGTGAAATGTTTGCCCGCATTGCGTTTTTTTTCCCCAGGTGAAATGTTTGCCCGCATTGCGTTTCTTTTCCAGGTGAAATGTTTGCCTGCATTGCGTTTCTCTTTCTGGTGAAATGTTTGCCCGCATTGCGTTTCTTTTCTGGTGAAATGTTTGCCCGCATTGCGTTTCTTTTCTTGTGAAATGTTTGCCCGCATTGCGTTTCTTTTCTGGTGAAATGTTTGCCCGCATTGCGTTTCTTTTCTGGTGAAATGTTTGCCTGCATTGCGTTTCTTTTCTGGTGAAATGTTTGCCCGCATTGGGTTTCTTTTCTGGTGAAATGTTTGCCCACATTGCATTAATTTTCTGGTGAAATGTTTGCCCGCATTGCGTTTTTTTTTCCAGGTGAAATGTTTGCCCGCATTGCGTTTCTTTTCTGGTGAAATGTTTGCCCGCATTGCATTTATTTTGTACTGACATGTTTGCCCGCATTACGTTTATTTTGTACTGACATGTTGCCCGCATTGCGTTTATTTTGTGCTGACATGTTGCCCATTGCGTTTATTTTCTGGTGTCCGGGGTAACTGTTACTGCATTTATTATTTAATGGTCATAGGTGGCTATGTTTGCTGCTTTGTGGTTACGGTATACTATTAGCATCACACAGTTTCTGCACACCCATGATGCAAAGTCTTGTTTGTCCACATCATGGCGTAAACACTGCTTTCTTATGCCTCGCTGTTACATCAATACGTTAGCTCCGCCCATACAATGGCTTGGCCATGCCCATTTTTTGCCGCTGCGCGCACCGCAGCCCCCTCCCCAGTCTTCGTCGCTGCGCGCTCCTCAGTCCTCCCCACTTTTCGCCGCAAACGACTCTTAAAAAGACTCTTAAGCCACGCCCATGATCATACCCCTAGTCACACACACCATAAAGATTTCATAAGAAAAATATGTTGTTTTATAATTCTAACCACACTGGTCTTTTCTATCCTGGTTAATTTTCCTTCATATTAACATTTTACATTTTTAAAGGATGGGAATAAAGTTTAGAGTCAATCAGACACATTTTTTAGTAGAGAAATATATATATTTACATAGAAAGAGGGACAACGTCCTGAAAGTGGGACAAATGAGGAGGAAAGAGGGACATAGGGACAGGGTTTCCAAAGACGGACTGTCCCTCCAAAAGAGGGACAGTTGGGAGCTATGGTAGTGTACTGCTTCACACTGACAGACCAAACTCACTGTGTAACGCACCGCAAACAGCTGTTTGTGTAGTGATGGCCATGCTGGACTGGTGCGCGCCATGGTGAGAGTGCAGGTGATGGCGGTTTTCAAGCCCATATGGACGGGCTGAGGTAGCTCAATGACAGAACAACAGTGACTGTTCAGCTGATCGAATTTGGTCTGTCCACAATGAAGCAACGATCTTATTATTTTGGGTGTGCCCCCTAACACACTCATATAGGTTATTGTTTCAATGTGATACGCAAGCCCCTTCACTGCAGCAAGGTAACGACCACGAAGGGGAATTGACACATGTACATGCCTTTGGTTTTGTTGTTGCAGCCGCAGTGCAGTCAGAAAAATTAGTCAGGCATGTACACACACCAGAAAAATTATTATTCTTTTTGTTGGCCTTAAAAATTCAGGAATCCACCTGGAGTCCTGGACCCTGTTGGTGGTGGCGGAGAAGGCAGTCAGGCGGCCTGCAGGCAGAGATGCTGTGTGTGGGGACTGACTTAGTCTTCGGTCGTGCAGTAGCCCTCCGGGATCCATGCCCCATTCATTTTGATAAAGGTGAGGTACTGAAAACTTTTTTGACCTAGGCGACTTCTCTTCTCACTGACTATGCCTCCAGCTGCGCTGAAGGACCTTTCTCACAGCTTGAGGCAGGGCAAGACAGAAGTTGGATGGCAAATTGTGACAGCTCTGGCCACAGGTCAAGCCTGCGCACCCAGTAGTCCAGGGGTTAATTGGTGCTCAGAGTGTCTATATCCACAGTTAAGGCCAGGTAGTCGGCTACTTGCTGGTCGAGTCGTTGGTGGAGGGTGGATCCGGAAGGGCTAAGGCGAGGCGTTGGACTAAAGAATGTCCGCATGTCCGACATCACCATAAGTTTGCTAGAGCTTCCTGTCCTTGCCTACGTGGACATGGGAGGAGGAGGAGGATTACTGGCAGTGGCATCTTTATTCCGGTGTGCTGTGACATCACCCTTAATATGGAAGTGAAGCTGTGTGGCCCCAATTCATGGGGCTCACTGCTAATCCGCTAAATTGCACTTTTTAAAGCCCTAGCGCAATACAAACATATGACAGTGATCTTACTGCCGCGATTGCCGCTGATTGTGGTGGATTTGCGATTAGTGGCAACCGCAAAATGCGCTACATGTAGCATTTTACTGTGATTCTAGAGCAATCGTAATTAGAATGCTAAAAAGTGCTAATCGCGATCGCTCAAAAATCGCGAGAGTGTACAGTGATTTTACCACGATAATCGCAGTAAAATCACCCACGCAAAATGCTAGCACTGAACGCTAGCATTTTGCGCTTCTAAGTGAGAACGGGCTGTAAGGTAGCAAGGCATCTTAAAGCATTTATGTACAGCTCTCAAAACAATGAGGTTTGTTTAACCCTAGTCAGCATATCCACTGATGTAGTATTCTCCAATAAGCAGATTCATTTTGACAAAGGTTTCTCCCAGCTAACTGAACACAGCTGGCTGAGCCCTGAGAGGGAGGAGGAAGGGGTGGGCTGAGCTGCTATTTACCAGACAAGTCCGCTCAGCAGAGGCAGCAGCAGTTCAGTGCTAGAAGGCTGATCCGGAAGAAGCTGGACAAGCACTAGCAGGGTGAGCTCCAATTGCGTGTGCACTTTCACCACTTCTCTACTGCTGTGCGTGTTTAGATTTAGTAGTTGGGAAGGACGTATAGGTAATTGCTACCTAAATGTGGAATGTTGTTCTATGCAGTCGATCATTAGGAATGCTTTGCAAACCAGTGTGGTCATAGCAAGCTATTCGTTTTTAGCATTGAGTGTATGGTGTTTGTGTGTTGTGTAATTGTTTTATTGACAGCAGATGTCATTGCAAAATGTAAACAGCAGTTCCAGGACGGTATAAAATGTTAGTAGTCATAAGATGCACACTAGAATCAATGCCAGCTGAAGTTTTAGTTGTGTAACATCTGATTTACTATGAATCTGTAGAATTCTAGGTACACCCTATACAATTTTCTGTTAGACTTACTTTCTCTCAACTTGGAAAACAAATTCTGGATGGTAAATTTAACAATTGTATGGTGTGTACTTAGCATTAGGTTGTAGGAAAAGCTCATTGGAAGAGTTTCTTCAGGCTCTTATGCTAAGTTCACAATGGAAGCTGCATTACATTCCCTGTAAAAAACAGTAATGCAATAAATCTATAATGTTGCGCTGCTTATTGTGCAACCTTTGTGTTGCATAAAGTCAAAGAAAAGTATGCTTCACTTTCACTGTTCATGTGCACATTATGTGGTATTGCACTGTGTTGGGATACTGTTTGAATATGCTGCACCAAATGCATAGGGCCCATTTACACTTAATCAGTTGGTATGTGTTAGTGAATGTTATTTCCATAGCAGTGCATTGGGAAGAAGATTTCAGTTAAAGTGCGTCAATGTGAACGGTGCCATGGGAAAACATGGACATTACTTTTGAAAATCAGTTTTCTTTGCATTGCAGGAGTCTGACAGCCACAGTCATGATTCATAAAGGCAAATGCATTGTAGGACTTGTAGTACCTTAACAGCTGGAGAGCCAAGTTTGCAGATCACTGTCCTAGATCACTTTTCATTTCTCTTTAAATGAAGGGGTGTGTTTTTTTTTTTTTTTTTTTTTTTTTTCCCCTACAATTTCCTAACATTTTGGTGAAGGGGTACTATCAACATTATTTTGAGTATTTTCTTGCTCGCTGGTGGCTTAAAAGGCATTTTATTGACAAGTTATGTAAATATCACTCAAGAGAAAAAGTGAATTGCATATGGGCCAGTGGGGATCCATTAAAAATGGCACCAGAGCCTACAGTGTAAAAATGGCGCCGCATTAATTTGCATTATAAAACGATATTTATCGTTTTATGAGTTAAAAATGGTGCCGCACTAAAAATGATATTTATCGTTTTACGACTTCAATAAAACGATAAATATCATTTTGGACTGTTGAATATGGGCGCACGCACGCACACACACACCATATTCAACACATTCCAAAACGATATTTATCGTTTTTAGTGCGGCACCATTTTTAATATGGTAATAATATAAAATATCGTGCGTAACCAGGTGCCATTATTTGGCTGGTGCCATTTTTAACTGGACGCGGGCCAGTGACCTATGAATCTGATTAGCTCCATGCAATGTTCTGCTTCCTGCAGACACAAAAATGTAAAGAACACTGTTCTTATTAGGAATGATAAATGATAGGCAAATACTTCTGAGTTTATGCTACTATATGCAGCTTGAAATTGGACCAATCAATTTAAACCTGGATGGGACTTGATTAGTCCATTTCAAGCTGCATATTTGCATAAACTTGAAGTACAGATAGTCCCTGACTTACAAATGACCCTTCTAAGGGTACAATGGTTAATTTGCATATATTCAGCAGTGTTGCTCTGGGAGACATCTCAAGCTCACTCCAACTTGAATTATCGCAAATTCTTTTTGTTTTAGGAAAGCAAACTTAGTTTTTTCTTAACATCTTAGTAAGGGGGCTTTTAGGACCATTGTAGTCCCTTACACACTCCAATGAGTTCTGGGTCACCATGAGCTTGCTGGTTAGTCTGTACCTTACAAATGACCCGGCATGGATTCTTTGTTTCCATGGGAACAAGGGGGGAAAAAAATTCAAATTGGACATGTAGTTGTAGAAAATCCTGCCCATCTTCAAGTTGCCCAGTTCTAAAGGTGGTGCGGATCATTACGCCTTTCCTTTACACTCCACATAGGTGGGAACGAGAATGGCGCTTGCTTGGCCAGCATCTGCATCTGAGTTGACGTTCATTTTAAATATCCGAGGTGGCCATGAGAAACTTGCAAATCTAAGTGAAGAGTTAAAGTTATTAAATGGGCCTTCGTGGAGCTGGATTTTACTGTTGTGTAATGACTTCATGCTGCTGTGTGGTTTGGAAGCAAAAGTTAAACACATCCAAGTACTCCTTTCAGCTTCCCAATTAGGATCCAAAAAAAAAAAAAGTATACATACAAATATACAGTTATATATTTTAGTTTTAGATAATTTATTCCTTGATGCAGAAAGACTTTTTTTTTTTTTTTTTTTTTTTTTTTTTTTTTTGAAATTTGCTGCTGATTACCTAATGTTGGTCAACTAATGTTCAATAAGTATTGAGCAGTTTATTTGCCTAAAGGGCAATCGGTCACAGTGTTGTACTGCATTAAGCAGCAAAACACTCTTAAAGAGAACCCGAGGTGGGGTTCTTCCATTGCAATCCATATACAGAGGCTGGGTCTGTCTATAGAGCCCAGCCTCTGTTGCTACTTCGTTCCCTCCAAAGCCTCCCCTGCGCGCTGTCAGACCCCATAAATCACAGCCGCGCTATGCGGCTGTGTTTACCTCACTACTGTCAGTGTCGGCTGCTCCCCAGCCTCCTGAATAGCTCCGGTCCCCGCCCGCGTCTCTTCCCTCCAATCAGCGGGAAGGGATGTGGGCGGGGACCGGAGCTATTCAAGAGGCGGGGGAGCAGCCGATACTGACAGTAGTGAGATGAACACAGCCGTCTGCATGTCGCCAGCGCGGCTGTGTTTTATGGGGTCTGACAGCGTGCAGTGGGGGCTTTGAAGGAAACTAACTAGCAACAGAGGCTGGGCTCTATAGACAGACCCAGCCTCTGTATATGGATTGCGATGGAAGAACCCCACCTCGGGTTCTCTTTAAAGAGACACTGAAGAGGAAAAAATAAAATGATATAATGAATTGGTTGTGTACTATGAATTACTAGAAGATTAGCAGCAAAGAAAATATTCTCATATTTTTATTTTCAGGTATATAGTGTTTTTCTAACCTTGCATCATTCTATAATATGTGCAGATTACACAACACTCAGCATTCAAAATGATTCTTTCAGAGCAGCCTGTGAACTAATGACCTCTCCTCTGGCAGAGAAAAAGACATTTGTTAACTAACAGTTGAGATAATAAAAGTCAGAAGACAGCCCTCTCCATAGAGCTTAACCTACCTTGGTTCCTGGACGTAGAAACTACGTCCAGGAACCATGTGCGCTCCCGGCCCGCGGTTTGTTAGCCAGGCAATCAGTGAATCGGGCTATGGTGCCCGATCACCGATTCCTCTCCCCCGCTGAAAAGCGACAGCTTCTCTCGGAAGCTGCGCCTTTTCGAGCTGTTACCTCCCCCATGCGTCGCACTAAGCGTATGTTACGCTTAGCGTGACGTCATGTAAACAAACTCATGGCCGCCATCTTGTGGCCAAAAAGTACAACTACAAGTAAAAAAAATTAAATTCAACACACATTTGCATTATAAACCTATAGTTTACATCCCACCCTCCCAAAACTACCCAAATAAAATGTTTAATATATAAAAAAAAACATTACAATATAAAAAAATGTAAATATTTACCTAAGGGTCTAAACTTTTTAAATATCAATGTAAGGATCAATTTCTATATTTTTTTTATTTTAAACTTGTAAATAGTGATACGTGCAAAACGGAAAAAATGCACATTTATTTCCAAATAAAATATTGTCGCCATACATTGATAGGGCAGGGGTCTCAAACTCGCGGGCCATTTGCGGCCCTTGATGCAATATTTTGTGGCCCCAGAGCTTGTAGGGGCCCCCAGTGGCTACAAGAGGAAAACATTTTTTTTCAAATCGGCCTTAGTTTTTGAGAAAATTGTTTTTAAAGTTGCAAAGGAAAAAAATACACATTTAAAAACCCGCCAACTTTAATGGTTAATAGCAAATCCACCTTAAAGGGGAACTGAAGAGAGAGGTATATGGAGGCTGTCATGTTTATTTCCTTTTAGACAATGCCAGTTGCCTGGCAGCCCTGCTGATCCTCTAATACTATTAGCCATAGCCCCTGAACAAGCATGCAGCAGATCAGGTGTTTCAGTGGTTCAGACTTATAAGTCTGATCTGACAAGACTAGCTGCATGCTTGTTTCTGGTTTTAATCAGATACTACTGCAGAGAAATAGACCAGCAGGGCCGCCAGGTAACTAGTATTGATTAAAAGGAAATAAACATGACAGCCTCCATATACCTCTCTTCAGTTCCCCTTTAAATGCTAGAAACCCTAAATTTGCAGGATATGTTAAGGAGATCATTAGGAATAAGAGGAAAAAACAATTTTTCAAAAAGACCTTATAGTTTTTGAGAATCGATTTTAAAGTTTCGAAGGAAAATCGTATACTTTTAAATGCGGTAAATGTCACTTTTAGTAGCAAGCCTAACGGTAGTGTAATTTTACATGTATCAAAAGAAAGAGCAATACATTTCCTGACAGGGTTTCCAGGGGGTCCATACGCAGCCACAGCGCTTTGGCCAGGGATCGCTATACAGCCGCAATATGGCTGTATGAAGATTCCTGGCATTTTTTCCTATTTTCCCATTTTTTTTTTTTATATTTTTTTTTTTTTTTTTTGTTTTAGAATGTGGGAATTTTTTTTTCTTAAATTATGTGGGGTCCCCCCTCCTGAAACTTTTTAACCCCTTGTCCCCATGCAGGCTGGGGTAGCCAGAATGTGGAGCTCCGACTGATTGGGGCTTCACACCCTGACTATACCAGCTGCAAAAAAGGTCCCTTAATGCCGATTTTTGTTCCAAGGTATCTGTTAGGGGGGGAGGGCAGGTTTATTTTGCTCTGGGGCCCTATTGTTGCTTAAACCGGCCCTGCCTGCCGGCAAAAGCAAAAGAGACACGGAAGCAAACTATATTTGCCCATTTTACCTTATAGTTCGCTTCAGTGCTCCCAAGTAATCCGCCGCATCCCCGCCGCTAAACAAGGGCTGCAGACCCCCAAATCCCCCGCGCAAACATCCACGACTGCGCTGAGGGGCAGAGCTTCCAGCTGTAGCTCTGCCCCTCCTGACGTCAATCGCCGAATGGATCGCCGCCTCTCCCCGCCCCTCTCTGTGAAGGAAGAGTGAGAGGGGTGGGCAGAGGCGGCGATCCGCCGCGATTGACATCAGGAGGGGCAGAGCTGAAGCTGAAAGCTCTGCCCCTTCCAGGAAATGCCGGCGGATTGCCCCCCGGGGCGATTTTGCGGCGGGGACACGTGAACTCCCTTATGCGGCCCAGCCTCATCCTGACTTTGCCTCCTGCGGCCCCCGGGTAAATTGAGTTTGAGACCCCTGTGATAGGGACATAATTTTAACGGTGTAATAACCGGGACATATGGGCAAATACAATACGTGAGTTTTAATTATGGAGGCATGTATTTTAAAACTATAATCGCTGAAAACTGAGAAATGATTTTTTTTCAGGTTTTTTCTTCTTCCTGTTAAAATGCATTTACAGTAAAGTGGCTCTTAGCAAAATGTACCCCCCCCCCCCCCCCCCAAAAGAAAGCCTAATTGGTGGCGGAAAAAAAAAGATATAGATCAGTTAATTGTGATAAGTAGTGATAAAGTTATAGGCTAATGGGAGGTGAACATTTCTCAAATGAAAACGACGGAACGCGAATGGGTTAATGGCTTTTTTTGCATAGAGATAACTGGCTCTTAACTCTTTCTGTACTGGAAACAATTAGACTGATGTATCTGATCTTAAAGGGATACTGTAGGGGGGGGGGATTTGGGTGTTAACTTTGTTTACATAAGCGTTTGAGTTAAAGAGAAACCGTGACCAAGAATTGAACTTCATCCCAATCAGTAGCTGATGACACGTTTTTTTACATAAGAAATCTATTCCTTTTCACAAACTGATCATCGGGGCTCTGTATGGCTGATATTGTGGTGAACCGCCACCCACAGGAAACTTGAGGACCATGGTCCTGGCAGTTTCCTGTCTGAACCTCCTTGCATTGTGGGGCATGGCTGTTTACAGCTGTTTCCAACTGGCAAAAAAAGCAAGCAGCGATCTCATTCCACAGACATCACCTGCCAGCAGTAAAAATGTCACCATATGATAAATGTCAGAATGTAAATCAGGGAGAGAGAAAAGCTTTTTAGAATGGGAAAACACTGACTAAATCATTTATACATAATTATAATAAAAATGTGCTGCATTTTTACAAAATTTATTTTCACTAGAGTTCCGATGGGCGGCGGCAAAGTGGACGCCGAAAGGACCGCAATACGCCCATCGGCGGTGCGTCCTTTCGGCTCTGCGGGGCAGCGATCGCGTCACTGGTGACGTGCGCTGCCCCTGGCAACAGGCTCCGCCCACCCGCGACAACATCGCGCCGGCGGGATGTTAACCCCCGATCTGCCGCAATACAAGCGTATAATACGCTTTGTATTGTATACAAAGCGTATTATACAGGCTGCCTCCTGCCCTGGTGGTTGGTGGTCCCGGTTTCCGAGGGACCACCAGGGCAGGCTGAAGCCACCCTAGTCTGCACCCAAACACACTGATCTGCCCCCTGATCGCCCACAGCACCCCCCCCCCCAGACCACTGTTTGCACCAAATCACCCATCAATCACTCCCTGTCACGATCTGTCCAACGCTCCATATTTTTTTAACTTCCTAAACTGCCCCCTGGGGACTGCTGATCACCCCCCCCCCAGTACTGTATGCATCTATCCCCCCCCCTGTAATAACCCACTGAACACCTGTCAATCACCCCCTGACACTGCCACCCATCAATCAGCCCCTAACCTGCCCCTTTCGGGCAATCTGATCACCCACCCACACCATCAGATCGCCCGCAGACCCGACGTTAGATCCCCTCCCAAGTGCATTGTTTACATCTGTTCTCTCCTCCAAACACCCACTAATTACCCATCAATCGCCCCCTGTCACTGCTACCCATCAGATCAGACCCCTATCTGCCCCTAGGGCACCCAATCACCCGCCCACACCCTCAGACGCTCTTAGACCCCAGCCCTGTTTACCTCGCCAGTGCATTGCTTGCATCTATTCCCCCCCCCCCTCTAATCACACCTTGAGACACCTCCTGTCACCCCTTCCCCCCCCCCCCCCCCCCCCCAGCACTCCTATCCATCAGATCAGGCCCAATACAACCTGTCATCTAAGAGGCCACCCTGCTTATGACCGGTTCCACACAATTTGCCCCCTCATAGACCACCTGTCATCAAAATTTGCAGATGCTTATACCCCTGAACAGTCATTTTGAGGCATTTGGTTTCCAGACTACTCCTCACGGTTTTGGGCCCCTAAAATGCCAGGGCAGTATAGGAACCCCACAAGTGACCCCATTTTAGGAAAGACACCCCAAGGTATTCCGTTAGGTGTATGACGAGTTCATAGAAATTTTTTTTGTCAAAAGTTAGCGGAAATTGATTTTTTATTATTGTTCACAAAGTGTCATTTTCCACTAACTTGTGACAAAAAATAAAATCTTCTATGAACTCACCATATACCTAACGTAATACCTTGGGGTGTCTTCTTTCTAAAATGGGGTGACTTGTGGGGTTCCTATACTGCCCTGGCATTTTAGGGGCCCTAAACCGTGAGTAGTCTAGAAACCAAATGCCTCAAAATGACCCGTGAATAGGATGCTGGGCCCCTTAGCGCACCTAGGCTGCAAAAAAGTCACACGTGGTATCGCCGTACTCAGGAGAAGTAGTATGTGTTTTGGGGTATATTTTTACACATAACCCATGCTGGGTGGGAGAAATATCTCTGTAAATGACAATGTTTTGATATTATAATTTTTTTTTACACACAGATATTTCTCCCACCCAGCATGGGTATGTGTAAAAATATACCCCAAAACACATTATACTACTTCTCCTGAGTACGGCGATACCACATGTGTGGCACTTTTTTGCACCCTAACTGCGCTAAGGGGCCCAAAAACCAATAAGCACCCTTAGGCTTTACAAGGGTGCTTACAATTTAGCACCCCCAAAATGCCAGGACAGTGAACACACCCCACAAATGACCCCATTTTGGAAAGTAGACACTTCAAGGTATTCAGAGAGGGGCATGGTGAGTCCGTGGCAGTTTTGTTTTTTATTTTTTTTCCACTAACTTGTGACAGAAAATAAAATCTTCTATGAACTCACTATGCCTCTCAGTGAATACTTTGGGATGTCTTTCCAAAATGGGATCATTTGGGGGGTATTTATACTATCCTGGAATCTTAGCACCTCATGAAACATGACAGGTGCTCAAAGTCAGAGATGCTTCAAAATGGGAAAATTCACTTTTTGCACCATGGTTTGTAAACGCTATACCTTTTACCCAAACCAATAAATATACACTGAATTGTGTTTGTTTTTTTTTTTTTTTTGTTTTTTTTTCTTTTCTTTCCCCCCCATGTAGCACAATAAATTTGGACAAATGTATATAGAAATCTTAAGCTGGCCACTAACGGTCCAATTTCTAGTGAAAAATCGTTCGAGCGATCAGAAATTCTGATCGGACGAAAAATCGTTCACTACACCATCAACTAACCAATCATTTCTTCCTATCTATCACGACCACCAAGAAAATCCAAATTTTCGTTCGACAAATTCATTCGGGCGACATTTTTTTTCACTCGTTCATAATCGATTGTGTCCACCAATGGAGATTATTTACAACCAATCCGATCAGAATTTCTGATCGCTCGAATGATTTTTCGCTAGGAATTGGACCGTTAGTGGCCAGCTTTACTCTGACAAATTTTATCAAAGTTAAAACTTTTTTATTTTTTTTTTATTTTTTTTTACAAAATTCATGTCTTTTTTGATGTATATAATAAAAACTAAAAATCGCAGCAGCAATCAAATGGCACCAAAAGAAAGCTGTATTAGTGACAAGAAAAGGAGGTAAAATTCATTTAGGTGGTAGGTTGTATGACCGAGCAATAAACCGTGAAAGCTGCCGTGGTCTGAATGGGGAAAAAGGCCCTGGTCCTTAAGGGGTAGAAAGACTGTGGTCCTCAAGTGGTTAAAGTACAGTTTTAAAGTCCACACATTAGGGGCCAGGTGGCACACCAGTACTGAGTAAATATGGCACTGGAGTAGTTTTGGGTTGAAGAGAAGAGCGGCTGGTTGTAAATGCACATTAGCGTTTGTGTGGTCAGTAATCATTAAACATACAAGTACGTGTTTGGATCTGGAAGAAAGCCATGCATGAAAAAACAGAATATATAAACTCCAAGTAGAAAGAGCTGTTTGTGGAATCTGAACCCAGAGAGACACAGTGGACTGAGTACAAAATCACTGAAGACTGGTGTCATGGGGAAGAGCACTGTCACCAACTAGCAAGTAAGCTGTGCAGCATATCCAGAGGCGCACCCTCATCACTGCTAGTCTTGTCCTGACTTCCAGCCTGAATATTCAGAACCAGAATGATCTCCAAGCTCCAGGTAACAGACAGGGGAAGCTGATAAAACATGCAGAACAGAAACATGTGCTTGATAAAGTTAGATGGTTAGGAAAGGATAACCCCATTGGTAGTTTAGTAAACAGCCTTTCCTTGTGGATCTATGTAGAATTTCTGATAAGTGTTAAATGATTGGTTTGTTCTGTCTGAAGGCATGGTAGTAAAAAGACAGAATTCAAGTACTGCAAAGGAGGCATTTATCTCCATATCTTGACTTGCTTAATAGTTGACGTTTAGAAGCAAGCTTGTTTTAATTCTTATTTTTCCAGGTCGTTGATGAAACTGTTTTCAGCATATCCTCTTGTTCAGGTTTTGCTACCAAAACTAAGAATTGCCATGAGTCGTCCACTTACCACCGGGACTTTCCAGAACACTCTGCCACTCAATTATCGTGGAGGAGCTCGAGTGAAGCCCATAGATTCCGTAGGAGAAGAAAAGGCATATGAACCATCCACTGGTTAGTAAAAATACTTAACTGATATGCTGACCATCCTGCAGCTTATTTCTTGAAGGCATAAAAGATGGGTGTATGAGTCTGGATGCATTTTTATCTGATGGAACTGAGTGTCTACATTATCCTATATCCTCTATAATAAAACCCTGTCCCTGTGTCGTTGCCTTATTTTTTATTTTTTTTTTTTTATTTTTTTTTTACTGCACATGTGCAGGACGTGAGGATTAAGTTGTAGTTTTGTATGAACTTGTCTTGCGAATGTGTTTTGCTGGTACAAATGGTAATGAGGCCTTTGCTGCTTCCTAGTAATATCTGTGAGTTACTGCATGAACTATTTCATTACTTTTTCATTAATTATGTGCCCATTTAATACATGGTATTTTCAAGAATATAGCTTCATATGAGATTACTACTTTAATACATCATTCCAGGTCAGTAAGTGAAAATGTATATCATTCCTAATATGCCTGAACGATCAGGCATTTAAAGGACCACTATCACGAAAAGTAGTAACATTTTAAAATACATGTAAACCTATACAAATTGGAAGTGTTTCTTCCAGCGTAAAATGAGCCAGAAATTACGGTTTTCCTATGTTGCTGTCACAGGTTCGGACTAGTCCATTTCTTCAAGGGGGATTCTCAGCAAGGGTTTTATTCTTTTATAAAGACATTCCCTGAAAAGTACTTATACAAAGATGCTGGCCAGCTTCCCTGGTCGCTGCACACTTCTTTGACAGTTGGACAGAGCAACTGCCATTCAATAAGTACTTTTAAAAATAAACATGAGAATCCCCCATGAGGAGATGGGCTGGTCCAAAACCTGTTGGTTCTGTCAGATTTCTACTACCTACTGTAAGTGACAGCACCATAGGAGATAATTAATTTATGGCTCATTTTACTCTGGAAGAAATGTACTTATTTGTAAGTGTTTACGTGTGTTTTTTACGATTTTCGCGATAGTGATCCTTTAACCGGAACTGGTGTGTGGTTTTTTTTTTTTTTTTTTTTTTTTTTTTTTTTTACACAATATTTTTATTTGAAAGACAATGGTTTGTAAAACATGATATAAAACACATAAAAGTCAAAGAGATTGGTTATCAGCAGAGTATCACAGATAAAGAAAGTCTGAACAAACATAGCGTTTAAAACTTGGTAACAGCTAGTCAAATACAGTATTGCTCATGAAAATATTAGACTATACAATGGCACTACTTGAAAGGTGGAGAGAATTTAGTGCATCTTGGAGTACAATAGATGAGTTAATCTGAAGAATGTTGGCCTAAGGGGAATCTTAGCATCCAGGGGTCCCAAATTCGGTCAAAGATATGTATTGTTGATTTAAGCATATGGGTGATCTGCTCCATGCGATAGAGCCACCAGATTTTGTGGACAAACCAGGATGGTGGTGGTAAGGGACCTTTCCAAAATTTAGCGATAAGACATCTGTTGGCCACACACATTAAAGATACTAGCTTGTTCTGATGTGAGTTAAGACCTGGGCAGTCCTTACTGAATAGTGCGGTGCCCATATCTTTAGGTACTGGGAAACCCAGTGTTAAAGTGATTTGTTGGAAGCATTCGACCCAAGTCTTGGAGATTGTAGGGCAGCTCCACCAGCAGTGAATCGTGTCCGCATTGGCGTCATCAGTGGAAGCATTTAGGGGTTGGTATGGCTTTGATTTTAGCTAACTTCCAGGGGGTGAAATACCAATGGTACAATATTTTGTAAGCTTTTTCCTTTAGCACTGTTAGCTGAGGTTCTGGCCATATTGTCAAAAATGGAGGTCCATTCTTCGGGAGAGTCTATAGCTAAGACATTGTTCCATTTTTCTATAGGAGGAATGAGGAGCGGTAGGGTGTCATACCATAATATTGTATACAGTTGAGAAATTAAATTTGGCCTATCTGCTCCTTGAATAAATTCCCGTTCGACTCGTGAGGGTTTGGGTGTTGTATCTAGCTTTAGAGAAGATGTGATGTAGCTTCTGAGCTGTAGATAGCAGAAGAAGTCAGAGTTTGGGAGGTTGAATCTGGCTTTCATATCTTCCCAGGAGAGTAATTTACCATCACTAAGCACAGAATTGACATTCTTAATGCCCGCCCTTTTCCATCTATTCCAGATAGGCGATTGGGCGGTGAAGGGGATGTTGGGGTTGTGATATAAGGGCTCTAAAAGGGTGTGTGGGTAGCAAATGTTAGCCTTTTTCCTCCATGACAGCCATGAGCTAGCTGCATATTGGATGAAAGGCGAGAGCCGGAGTTTGTCTGGAAGGGGTGACCCACAGGGGAGCCACAAAATACCAGAGGTAGAGATAGGCTGGATAATTTGAGCCTCGGGAGACCCATCTAGTGGGGGGAGACAGTAACGCCCCAGGCCATATTTTGGGCTAGGCGTGCTGCTTTATAGTAGAATGAGAAGTTAGGTAAGCCTGTGCCACCTTGTGATTTTGATCGAGCTAAGTAATTGAACTTCGTAGGCTCCATCACAGCAGGGTTCGGTTGTTCCATGCTGTTTGGCAGCCGGCTTCCAAATGATTTCAGCTCCTTGAGGAGCCTGGTAACTCCACCCCTCCTGAAGGGGACCCTCGGCGCCATGTTGGATTCTGGCAGACGCCATTACTAGCTGCTGCCCTTTGAATCGAGGGAGATGCAGGGATAATAGCGTCCCTCATTGCCCCCTCCGGTGCCGCCAGTCAGCCGCTACGGTTTGTGCAGACTACTCACGCACTGCCCAGCGGGGAAGCCATTCCTCTACCCCCCCCCCCCCCGAAAGCGCGTCACCAGGGGGCGTGGCTTAATCACGGCGAGGTTTCCGGACGCTAAGCAAGCTTCCGGCCCCGTTACCCGCTCTGCCTGATGCCCCCAGCCTCCACCCGCACTAGGCCTATGGACACAGAAGGGAGACACGCTCCCTGCGGACAAACGTCACTGCTCCTATGTTAGGCCTGCAGACAGCCCCAGCCCTCCACAGACCTACAGCCAGGTACAGACTTCTGTTTGTGTCCCCCCAGCCGACCCGCTGGTAACACCAACCAGCGGTACGCATAGGGTCCATAGCCGGTAGGGTAGGGATAGAACGTAGGAGCCATAACGACTACAACACATGGCCCCCTAGTCCCCTAGAAGCCCGTGAATCCTGCAGTGAGGAAACAGTGAAAACTGAAGGTGGGAGGGGAGCACCTGTCCTATATACCTCCTCAATTAATTGAATGCTAAGCCTGTGTTTCACTTTGCAGGGAGGGGCCAGGGTACTCTCAACTAGGGGCCATCCTGGAGGCCTCGTAGAAATACCGTCTTCCGGTAAGTCTAACGAGTATTTTCACCTGGGTGTAAAATACACCAAGTATCCCAGAGATTAAAAGAATTTAGGATATTCATTAATGCATGGGGGGGGGGGGGGAGGCATTTTCTGGATGGTGAAGCAGGGCCTACTAGTGGTGCAGGGTCATCAATCCTGGTATTAAAATCTCCGGCCAGCACAATGGTGCCCGAGCATTTGCTAAGCATAATGTTATGGAGTGATTTAAAGAATTTTACCCTTCCCTTTGTTGACGCGTAACTATTAACTAGAGAGAATGAACGCACTCCTATTGTCCCGTTGACTATTAAGATGTGACCATCAGAGTCTCTGTAGGTGGAGCACATTTCAAAGTTCAGCCTTCTATGGACGACAATAGCCAGCCCCGCCTTTTTGTTATTATTGGAAGAATAAAAATGTGAGGGGTAGTTCTTGTGCCAAAATTTGGGCTCTTTACCTTTTTTTTTAAAATTGTGTCTCCTGGAGCATCCAGATATCACTTTATTTTTTTTTTTATTTTTTCCCCTACAGTATTCGTCTGAGGCTTGTCTGTGTTTAGCAGGCGAGTTTAGGCCTTTTACATTGTGTGAGATAACCACCACTGGATTTGGCGGGATTTGTTGCCTCGGAGGAGGGCTAGCCATTGTCATCCACAAGCAGCCGCCATAAAGCATGCCAGAATATAAGATGCACTTTCTGTTTGTGTATAGTAGCAGTGAACAAAATGGTACCGTATGCATTGAGCAGTTAGTAGGTTGGATATAAAGTTAAATACACTATGCCAAATAAGATCATACCAAGTTGCAAAAACCGAGTTAACTTTAGTATATGAACAGGGGAATAACAGACCTGGAATGAACGAGGGGAGGGGGGGTAGGAAAGGAACAACACGGGTAGGTGCAAGCCTTCGATGTTAGTAATAAAATGCAGGTCATAAGCATTGAGGCCCGCAGAATGGGTATATCAGTCCCATAACAAGCCATGTGTACTGCTGTATTAGCAGTCATCGGGGGTCGGACCATGTCCAGAAACAACGCGAACAGCGTATCAACCCAGTCTGGTTTGGCCTAGATTCGAGAAAAGTTGTGCTCTGAAGAGCAGTTATGCTGACACTCAAAGTGGATAATGTTAAAAACAATAATAGGAACTCAGTAAGTACTTAGAGTGCAAAGTCAGTTAAACAGTTTGCTGGTGAAGTGTGGCCTTTGGTAGGGCGCAATCTGCTGGAAGAGCGAATAGGCAGCGTGGTCCACTGCAATGCCGGTGAGGATCTGTGCGGGGTTCCAGGGGCTGGTGAGGATGTACTTTGGTCATCTTGCGAAGCGGTGCGGGCTTCAATACATCTCAGGAGCCTAGGTATATCATCAGGGGAAGTTGCCGTTATTTGGGCCCCGTTATGGGTGACGATCAGCCTGAAAGGGTATCCCCCATCGGTATTTGATGATTTTTGCCAGCAGTGCAGAGGTTAGAGGTTTCATTTCACGGCGCCTCGACAGCGTGATTGGAGAGAGATCTTGGTAAATCTGCATGGTGTAATCTGAGAAATCGATAGAGATTCCGCGTTTTAGCGAGAATCGCTTCCTCTGTAAAGAAATAGTGGCATCTTAGTATAATATCTCTAGGAGTAGCGGTATCTCTTGGTTTAGATCTAAGAGCTCTGCGTATTCTATCGATCCTTTATTCTTCTTCAGGCAAATCAGGGACCAAGAAATGGTTCTGAAGCAAAATCGGGGAGTTCAGTTACTGTCTCGGGCACAAATCTTATGCGCAGGTTGTTTCTGCGGTTTCTATTGTCATGATCTTCCTACCCGTCTTTAATAGAAGATATTTCAGTTCTGAGCTCTGCAATGTCAGCTTCTGCCTGATGAAGACTTTCCTTAACCAGCCGGGCGGTATGAACGAGCTCAGCTCGTCCATCACCGCCGGAGGCTGCCGCTCAGGCCCTGCTGGGCCGATTTTCATCAAATAAAAAGCAGCACACGCAGCCGGCACTTTGCCAGCCGCGCGTGCTGCCTGATCGCCGCCGCAGCGCGGCAATCTGCCGCGTGCAGCGGCGAAAGAGGGTCCCCCCAGCCGTCCATGACATCACTCCGCTCGTCGCCATGGCGACGAAGTAAGCAAAACACGGAAGGCCGCTCATTGCGGCCTTCCGTGTTACTTCTGGCCGCCGGAGGCGATCAGAATGCCTCTCGAGCGCCCTCTAGTGGGCTTTCATGCAGCCAACTTTCAGTTGGCTGCATGAAATCGTTTTTCTAAAAAAAAAAAAAAACCCTCCCGCAGCCGCCCTGGCGATCTTAATAGAACGCCAGGGTGGTTAAGCGATGTCCAGCCCTGTTTCTACCGTGTTAACACTATCTCCCAGTGCGGAGATCTCAGATTTGATCTCATTAATCACCTTATTAGCTGCACTAATAATTTTTTTCGATATTGCCCATCAATGCGGATAAATCAGCTTTTGTGACAGTCTACCTTACTTTGTGCGCTGGAGTGGTCTGGTGAAGGGGCTGTAGCAGACTTTGCAGCGGCGCCATCTTTGTTGCCTGCAGTCTTAGACTTGTTGAACTCCGAGATGGGAGCCTCCGGGTCAGTCGGTTTGGCTGAGGTGGTAGCTGTGCCAGTAGCTAATTAGGGAGAGTTCCGTGCTCATCGGCGAGTGCCCGGGCCGTTTACCGCTGGGTGATGTGAGGAGCTCTTACTCCATGCGGCGGCCTCCAGACTCCGCCCCCGTAACTGCTGCTTTTTATAGCACACCATGTATAAGACAGGTGCTGCTTGGTTCGAGCACACGCATGTTGTGTGTGGGTTTTTTTTTTTTTTTTTTTTTTTTTTTTTTTTTTTTTTTTTTTTTTTTTTTTTGTGTGTGTGCAATAGTCATAGCCTAGCCTTTTAACTTGTACATTGCCCTAAAATTCAACTTGCAGACAGCTGTTTCAAGGTTTATTGGCTTTCATTTGTTCAAGGTATGCATCTGGAGTTAATGGTTAAAATTCAGCCTCAAGTATGTTGCAAGATCTCAAAGTGGATCAGATAAACTTTTACTCATTGCATAATTGTGTTCCTTTCATATAGTTTATAGGGCAATCCTCAAGCCAAATACTTTTTGTTTTAATACTCCCTAATTCCCTTTAAACTAAACAAGCCCTGCCCACAGCTCCTTTTGTGCCTTGGCACTGTAGCAAGGGCTTATGGGAGCTCAGTCTGGGGAGGAGGTTACTAGCCCAGGCATGGGCAAACTTGGCCCTCCAGCTGTTAAGGAACTATGTCCCACAATGCATTGCAGGAGTCTGACAGCCACAGTCATGACTCATAAAGGCAAATGCATTGTGGGACTTGTAGTTCTGTAACAGCTGGAGGGCCGAGTTTGCCCATGCCTGTACTAGCCATTGATTTCAGAGGCCGTGTGTGTGTGTGTGTGTGTGTGTGTGTGTGTGTGTGTGTGTGTGTGTGTGTGTGTGTCTACACGTTACTTGTTATAGGTTTTTTTTTTTTTTTTTTTTTTTTTTTTTTTTTGTGTATCCTGGCCAGCATTAGTATGATGTCTTGTTCTGTGTTGGTGTATTGATTAGAGAGCACCTTCATTCCATGCTAAGGCCCAATTTTACATGTAATGTTTCTTTGTAAAGCGTTTTTACATTCCATAGCAGTGCATTGTGAAAAAGCTTCAGGATTTTCAGCGTATGGTTCCCCCATAGGGAAACGTGGACACTGGACTGCACATCGGGTGACCTTTCAGTTATAACTGATATAGTGTAAAAGGACCCTAACAGGAAAAAAAAAAAAAAAAAAAATTTCCAATTTGACTTGCATTTGTGAATGATGGAACAAAGTTATTTTATGCAGGACTAACTGATATGGTGCTGGTGTGGTTGAGAAGCAGGCCATGACAATACTCTGCTGCAGGGAACAGCACCCTGATGATAGCAATTGCTATTCTCATGGCCAAGATGTATAACTTATCAGCTTTTAATTTGAAATCTGCCTGCCCATTTAGTCATCTTGTCAAGATCCTCTTCTAGTTGGTCACTATCCTACTATGTGCTAATTTGACTCTATTTACAAATGAGGGGGGGGGGGGGGGGGGGGGGCAACTCTGTTTCATCTACAAAGTCATTTAAAATAAGTCAAGAACTGGCCCCAATTAGGACCATTGTGGAAATCACACTGTTAACATTGGCTCATTTTGAGTATGGGTTATTTTCTATTACACTCTGCCTGATGTACCACTAGTTCTTTATCCATACACATTGTGTGTATTCCCTAGGTTTCCTAAGTGTGGAACCACAATAGGGAACTTCTGATGGGTCCAGGGGGTACCTGGGTCTTGGTATAGTTAATCAAGTACAGTAGAATCTCGCCATAGTAAACGCTGTCCCCAGGTCCCAGTAAATGCACCTGTATACATGTACAATGTATGAAGAATTCTGACGTAAACATCTGTTATAGTTAAGTACTTGACTATGTCCCTTGACGTTTACAATAAAGGGGTTCAACTGTATAAAACGTTTAGAGTTCTAGAAAATGGTAAACGCCAAATTAGTACTTGAGCATATATTTAAAGGAAATTCTGGATCCATGCTTTGAAACAATTGCTATGTACTACTTTTTAAATCTTTAAGGGTTACTTGAAATAACCTTTGCCATACCAGGCAGTATTTTGTGAGCACAGGCTTTCAAAAGGGGGTACAGACCTATCAAATGTTGAGAAACACTGCTCTAGTCCATGCATCTTCTGTACCAGGCTCTAGAGCTTCAGTTCTGACTCACTCCACTCCTTTTTAAAATGAGGGCATCAACTGTATGCCAATAAATGGAACCAACCCCCTGGAGAGAAATTTCAAATATTGTTTAGTACCTGGGATGAATGTCATCTGGGCCAGGTGCATCTTTTGTTAATCATTAGACATGCTTGCTCCTGATCATTTTGTTAAGCAATTAATATTTAATTGTGGAAGACTCTCACAATTATTTGTATGGTGACGTGTGTGTTAAAGAGCAACTGACAAGCATAAAATCCAAAATCGATTCTCTATTTGTACCTGTTAAATAAAAAGGATGCTAACCGGGCAATTCAAAAGTTCAAAATCGATCTTACTTATCCAGAAGAATATCATTAATCATGCTTCCTGGTGCTTATTTTGTATGGTTGCCGGACAAAGGAAGTTGCAGTGCATGCTTGCTTTCAACCCCCCCCCCCCCCCCCCCCCATTTCGTTACTTCCCTCCGCTTCATTAGTTATTCGCCCCTCACACTCAACTAATGTAGCCTGATTGGCTGTTTCCTCTAAAGGCTCATACACATATCAGACCATAGTCTTTGGAAAATGAAAGATCACAGACCAATCTTACCCCTTCCATGTAGTATGAGAGACATACTCTACACAGTCTTTTCTATGGAGCTGAACTCCACATCAGAAAAAAATCTTTGCAAGATGCTGCACACACAGATGCTGTACAGACACAAAAGATCAGTATCTGCAAAAGATCTGTTCCTGCCAAAAATCCATTCCTGCAAATTGCAATGATAGACTATGAGCTCTGCAGATCATCATACACACATGATTTAACTGACATTCATCTGCAGATCAAGCAATCATCTGCAGATCTGAAAATCCATCCTGGTGGATCTGATCTGCAGATGACTGTCAGTTAAATCATGTGTGTATGATGATCTGCAGAGCTCATAGTCTATCATTGCAATTTGCAGGAATGGATTTTTGGCAGGAACAGATCTTTTGCAGATACTGATCTTTAGTGTCTGTACAGCATCTGTGTGTGCAGCATCTTGCAAAGATATTTTTTTTTTTTTTTTTTTTTTTTTTTTTTTTCCTGATGGGGCGTTCAGCTCCATAAAAGGACTGAAGGTATGGCTCTCATACTACATGGAAGGGGGAAATATTGGTCTGTGATCTTTCATTTTCAAAAGATTATGGTCTGATGTGTGTATGTGGCCATAACCTCCTGTTTTCCACTCCCACACCTTTGTTCCTCTCTGATTGCCCGCCCGGCCTCTAGGAGATCCTGTTCTCCTCCACTATGCTGGTGGTGTTAGATCGTGCTGACGCAACACCAGCCAGATCCTGTAGGGTGCAGGGAAGGGGGCCAGCACCTCTCCTCTAAACCTGTCCTCAGCCCCCCTCCTGTAGTCTCTCCCCCTCCCTCCCATGTATCCGATTGACAGAAATCGGCTGACTACGAGGATCTGGCATGTGTGCAGCTGGCCTCTGTCTGCCAAAAGCTCTTAATGCACCAGTATGCCAGATCAAGTGACAGTCAGTGGCCAATCATTCTCCCCTCCTTATGCCACCCACAAAATCCATTTCGATTGCTGCTCCTCCTTTCTACATAGACCCAGAATACATCGCTCAGCTGTTGCCTAGCAATGGTACTGCAGTATCGTACACAGGATTGATCCCAATCATTGCTGGTGATGCAAATTATTTTTTTTTTTTGTTTGTTTTTTTTGTTTACCCAGTATGACATGGTTCTTGGACTTCTGAGGAGAGGTCATGCTAAATGCAACAAGTGCATGGACATAAAGTGCTATCTTTACTAGGTACATCAATTTGCAGAGTGGTGACTTCTCTTACTGCATTTAACACCGTTACTAGCAGGGCTATCAAGTCGAGCAATTCCTCAGTCCTCAGGTTCCAGCAAATGTGTCTGTATAAATACACCATGTATGACCGATTCTGATATAGGAGTACTTTTCCTGGTCCCTTGGAGTTTACTATAAAGGGATTCTGCTTAGTTAAACCATGCCTATTGCCTGGGGTCCTGCTGGTCTTTCTGGCATCAGGAGTGTCTGATAATCACACACCTGACATGCTTGTTCAGGGTCTATGGCTAGAAGTATTCGAGGCATATGATCAGCTAGACAGGTAATTTGGATATAAATATGGCAGCCTTCCTGTTCTCATTTCAGGCTAGTTTTTGATGTTTTCTCCCCTGTGCATATCAAGCTTCTTGCAAGCAGTGTCTAAAGGTGCCCATTAACAGTACAATATTTTCCTCGGATGCAATCATTCAGTCAGGTTTGCAGTATTGGAAGGAATTGTAAGGTAACCATCAGTTTGTTTCCATAAATGGGTCAATTGGGGCACATTCTTTCTTTAGATACTATTGATAAAATTCTGTATACCAATCAACCATAGAGACCTTTCACGCCACCTTTGTCCAGGTACTGCATGGTTTTCAGTACAACATGATTATTAAAATCTGATCGAATGATCACATCTGAGGAAAATGTTGTAATGCCCTTTGAAGGTTCATGGTGAAGTATGTGCTAGTTTTGATCTGGATTTGATTATATTTTATTTTTTTAATTTTTTTTTTTTAGGCCGTGTTATTACAACTTTTGTTTGTTCTGGAGAAAAAGAAGTAAATGAAGCCATTCAAAGTGCCAAAGCTGCTTTTAAGATATGGAGTCAGAAGTCGGGAATGGAGCGAGGTCGCGTCTTATTGGAGGCAGCCCGTATTATTAGGGTAGGTCATGTTAATGTAATCATGTCTTTATTTCAACTACTTAATTCCATGGGTGTGCACTCAAGCTTGTTTGTCACATATGCAATTTAGCGGGATTGTTGACTTTTATAAACGCCCTATTTGCACTGAAGGTGCACAAAAACTCCTTTTTTTTTTTTTTTTTTTTTTTTTTTGACAGTACTACAGCATAAACAGCAAGTGCATTAGCCTTTTCCATCATATAAAGCAGGGGTAGGGAACCTATGGCTCGGGAGCCATATGTGGTTCTTTTGATGGCTACATCAGGCGCCCCCCCCCCCCCCCCAACAAGAACTTCCCCCTCCACCTTGTCAAGCCTTTAGATTTCAAGTGGACCCTAATACCTATACTCCTTGTTACAGTTGCCCTTTAAGAGGCATAAACGTATGCATATTTCTACGAAATGTAATCTGCAGTGCTCTAGAACTACCAAGTGTGACATTTCTTGCTGTCTAAACAGGCCTTGTACATACCAGTGCCAAGTTGGCAGCACTTGGTGCACTTTCCCATAGAACTCCTTGGTGCTTTTAGCAGACGTTTTGGTATTTTCACACGATCAACGTTTTGTGATTGTTAAAATGCAACATAGATGAAGTCGCATTGCACGTTAGTGTTGCCTTTTGGCCATACAGTGAGGCACACAGTACTCTGAAAAGTGTGCCTCACTGCCACCGTAAATGTGCACATTTTACCATGTAAATGCAGTGCATTATTCTGATGGACTGCATCTCACCACACTGTGTAATGGCCCCATAGGAATATCCTTGCATCAAGTTGTGATGCAACAATTTTTTTTTTTTTTTTTCCCATTGCGTGCTGCCATAGACTAGCACTTGGCGTTATGTAACTGAACTCTGAATATTGTTTTAGTTAAAGGACACCTGGAGTGAGAAGAATATGGAGGCTTCTATATTTCCTGTTAAACAATACCAGTTGCCTAGCAGCTCTGCTGATCTTTTTGGCTGCAGTAGTGTCTAACACCAGAAACAAGCATGCAGCTCATCTTGTCAGATCTGACAATGTCCAGCACCTGATCTGCTGCATGCTTGTTCAGGAGCTATGGCTAAAAGCATTAGAGGGGGCTATAGCTAAAGGCATTAGAGGCAGAGGATCAACAGGACAGCCAGGCAACTGGTATTGCTTAACAAGAAATATGGCAGCCTCCATATACAGCTTGCTTCAGTTGTCCTTTTAAATGGAACCTAAACTGAGGGATATGAAAATTTTACCCCCCTCCCCTTTTAAACAAGATCAGTTGCCTGGCACTCCTGCTGATATCTTTGGCTGCAATAGTGGCTGGATCACAGACCTGAAACAAGCATGCAGCTAATCCAGTCTGACTTCAGTCAGAGCATCTTATCTGCATGCTTGTGGAGGGGCTGTGGCTGAAAGTATTAGAAACAGGATCAGCAAGTGAGTCAGGTAACTGGTAGTATTTTTTTTAAAAGGAAAAACCCATATCCTTCTCAGTTTAGGTTCCCTTTAAGCAAGTATGGGTTGGACCAAAGTAAATTTCAGCTGGCATTGTGGATTTTACTTTTATACATGACAAAAACACAGTTAGGTAAGATTCCATCCTCTTAACTACTTTCTGAACCAAAGTGCTAGAATCATCAGGTACAATGACTTGGAACTGTTTGGCCTAGATTTCTCTAGGGCACCTGCTGACTTGCTTCAGAATGCACGCCAGTCGGACGGTTTACTGCAATCAGGTTGTACTCAATTTTTGCATGAGGCTTCATATCAACTGGGGGAAGGACTCCTGAGTCCTCAGAGAAGACAAGAAAGCAGGTGTCCCACCATTTCTGATGTCTAGCATTTTTATTTTACAATGTGGGCAGCAGTGAAAAGTGGTGTCTCTGCCTGATGCCTTTCCCATGATGGGCCTAACTGGTGACAATACCTGATGGCTAAAGGCAGGCAGCATGCCACATCTGAGCCTGGGCCATGGGGATTTTCCTTCCATCGCCTATTATGCGGCTTTCAGTTATTGTGCTGCTGTTCCTGATTGACCTGAACGTGACCCAGCAGTTTGTTCTTTTACTGTTTAGAAGACCAGTCATCCTATTCACAACAGGGAAAGCTACAGCTTTAGGGCAATTCTGCAGCATCATGGGTTCGACCTACTTCTGGATTTTCACAGTAGACAAATTTTAGTATAGTGTAAGCTAACTGGACACAGGCTTTGCCCTAAAACAGCCTGTATTGCATGCATTTTTATTTTTTACTAGCCGACCCGTGACTTAGCATATGCCGCATAAGGGGGTAGCGGGCAGGAAGGGGGTATTGGGCACAGCGGCGGGGGGGTCGGACCCCCCCCTCACCTGGGTCCCCCATGTGCGCTCCCCCTCGAGCTTAAGCTGAGCAGCAGCCGCCGCTATTAAGAGGCAGCTGGGGGGGATGACTCGCCTCTTCCGCGTTCCAGTGTGAGTTCCACTGTCACTTCCTGCAATGCTCCCCACTGTATTGTAAATGGACGGCATTGCAGGAAGTGACGACAGTGGAACGCGGAAGAGGTGAGTCCTCCCCGTCCACTGCCTCTTACTAATAGCGGCAGCTGCTGCTAAACTTAAGCTAGAGGGGAGTGCAGATGGGGGACCCAGGGGGGGGTCCGACTCCCCTCCCTGCCGCTATGCCCAATACTCCCTTCCTGCCCGCTACCCCCTCCAGGTCAGTCAGCAAGTGTAGGACTGCCCCTGGGGGAAGGTAGCTTCTTCTTGCTTGGACCGGCCCTGGGGGCAGGGCGCTGCTACTTCTTGGTCGAAGATCTACCTACCATCCTATATACCTAGATACCTACCATCATGGCACATGTCACCTAAGATGTCCTTTAAGCATTTATTGTATTTTACAAGGGTTTCACTCCTTTTGTTGTAACATCACACCCTCACCTATGGGTTGGAGGAATTGAGGTGGGTGGGAATGTTCATGTTACTGCTCTTGTGCAAACAGTCACTGGTGCTCTGCAGTCATGACAAGCAGTGCAGGGAGAGGATAAACTAACCTGACGGATGCAAGTTAATTGCACAGTATACTTTGCGTGGCAGATAAAAGCAAACTGCTTTTACTTTATGGATGACCCTCATATTTTTCAGAAAAGGCAGTTTGGGAGTAAGAAATCTGGCAAGGTTCCTGTTTTTGTCATTATTTGCTCATGTCTGACAATTTGGTCATGTTGTGTTTCAGGAGCGCAGTGAAGAACTGGCCGCCATGGAAACTATAAACAATGGGAAGTCTATCTTTGAGGCAAGAGTAGATATAGAGATTTCATGGCTGACTTTGGAATATTATGCTGGGCTTGCTGGAAGTATGGCTGGTAAGATGCATTCACAAATGAACACTATCATACTGTTTGTTTTTTCTTTATTTTTTTACTCCTCACCTTTCTGCTACTTTTGTGTTCTACAATATAATCCAGTAGTGAAGAATTGCTAATTATAATATGCACTTATCACACCTGCTTAGGTCCTACTGTAGCCAAAATGCAGCCTGGCAGTGCCAATTTCCCCAGTTTCAATTACAGCCAGGACACTACCTGTACAGCGTTTGTATGTTCTCCCCGTGTCTGCTTGGGTTTCCTCCCATGTCTCAAATACCTACAGATACGTTTTAATATGCTCCTTCTCCCCAAATTGGCCTTAAAGAGACTCCGTAACAAAAATTGCATCCTGTTTTTTATCATCCTACAAGTTAAAAAAGCTACTCTAATGTGTTCTGGCTTACTGCAGCACTTTCTGCTATCACAGTCTCTGTAATAAATCAATGTATCTTTCCCCTGTCAGACTTGTCAGCCTGTGTCTGGAAGGCTGCCAAGTTCTTCAGTGTTGTGGTTCTGCTATGAACTCCCCCTTCCAGGCCCCTCTATGCACACTGCCTGTGTGTTATTTAGGATTAGAGCAGCTTCTCTCTTCTCTCTTATCTTTTACAAGCTGGATAAATCGTCCTCTGAGCTGGCTGGGCTTTCACATACTGAGGAATTACAGACAAGGGCAAAGCTGTTTGCAGGAAGAAACGAGCAGCCTGAAACTTCAGTGCATGAGAACAGGGGGAAAGAAACACACAAATGATCTCTTGAGATTCAAAAGGAAGGCTGTATACAGCCTGCTTGTGTATGGATGTATTTTCTATGTGTGGACATACTGTACATCAACCTACTTCCTGTTTTGGTGGCCATTTTGTTTGTTTATAAACAAACTTTTTAAAACTGTTTTTAACCACTTTTAATTCGGCGAGGAGCGGCGAAATTGTGTCAGAGGGTAATAGATGTCCCCTAACGCACTGGTATGTTTACTTTTGTGCGATTTATTTTTTTTTTTTTTTTTTTTTTTTTTTTTTTTTTTTTTTTTTTTTTTTTTTACAATACTTTAAGTATTGTAATACTTTAAATACTCTTTAAGGTGCCCATACAATTTTTTTTTTTTTTTTTTTTTTTTTTTTTTTTTTTTTCTTTTTTCCCCGGCTGGTCTTCTGCATATCCTCTTAACTTCCTGAACCGTCCTGTGAAAAGGGGAAGTTCAAACAGTAGAGCGCCCTCTACTGTTTAATCTTTTCACTTCCTGTCCCGAGCGGAAGTTTAACCTCCTTCGCGGTAATCCCAAGGTGCGTTTGCAGTTTCTGCGGGGGGGGGGGGGGGGCTTAGCGCACCTCTGATTGGAGGCCATTCGGAGGCGGCCTGGTGATGCGCTGATCCACCACCTGCGCAATTTTTAATTTTACTTGGTGCACCCAGGCTATGCATATGCATAGGTTAGGATTTAGTTAGTGTTATGTCCCCTCCCATATGAGGATGACTTCTCCGCAGTGGGAGGGACAAGTACTTAACAAGTTGCATGCAAGCTGTTACAGGAAACCAACATCCTTCAGTGGTAGACAGGTCATGTGTATGCTAGGTGTGTATTTTATCCCACAAGTGGGGCTTGCACTCTCTTGCAGGTAGGCACTAGTCTGCTTTTTAAGTAGCGCTGTTCATTTCCTTGTCATGTACAGATTTCATGCTGAAATCCATTCAAAATCTGTGTGCAGTGTATGGGCAGCCAATAGATCTCTCTCTGATCTGATTCCATCAGAGAGGAATCTGTTGGTCGATCTGGTGGTAATCGAGCAGTGTATGGGCAGCCTTTAGACTGTGATGGACATATGACTAGTGTAGGGACTAGATTGTGAGCCCCTCTGAGGAACCGAGTAAGTGACACAACTATATACTGTGTAAAAGCTCTGCAATAGAGGTCAGCGCTATATAAATGCTTGCATGGTTATTGAAAAAGACATGATAAAGAAGTTTGTTTGGGTGTTTTTTTTTTTTTTGTTTTTTTGTTTTTTTTAATTATACCTGAGATGGAGCAGGAGGAAAAATTATACATACCTGGGGCTTCCTCCAAGCAGACGGCACCCTTGCCGTCCTCCACAACCTCCAGGATCTTCCGCAATCGGCCCCGGTAAGTCGTCAAGTTGCGGTCCGTCTGTGCAGTCTGGCCGTGCACACTCCCCAGTAGTACTGCGCAGCCAGGCTGTGCATGCGCAATACACCACACACAAGCAATAGAACACAGCAGTACATGCATCCAGCTTCATTTAAAAGTGGTCAGCAGGTGCTCGTCAGCCAATCAGGATGCACTGTCATACACCCTTTACCTGCCATACCACATCTAGCAGCCATTAGCATTCAGGTGGGAGGCTTCAGTTGGACGCTATCGCAAGATTGCGTCGCTAGCAGGACCGCCCCGTGCAGGCATCCCTCCCACAGGGGTCCCTCCCTAACCGCTCACCTGTCCGCCATGTCCTAGAGCTGAAAGAAACCGTTTAAAAACACACTATTGGTTCACACGATGGCCAGGGGCCCCCGGACCTCTCTCACTGGCCGGGGCCCCAAGGCCAACACGTGATACCTGGAGGTGAGTGCAGGTGGGCCTGGACCTCTCACACCCAGGCTCTGGACTTCTCACATCCAGAAAACCCACCAACACTGCCTCCATACTGAATACTGAAGCCTCCCACCTGAATGCTAATGGCTGCTAGATGTGGTATGGCAGGGTAAAGGGTGTATGACAGTCCATCCTGATTGGCTGACGAGCACCTGCTGACCACTTTTAAATGTAGCTGGATGCATGTACTGCTGTGTTCTATTGCTTGTGTGTGTTGAATTTAGCATTCAAGTATGGAGGCAGTGTTGGTGGGTTTTCTGGATGTGAGAGGTCCAGGCCACCTGCACTCCCCTCCAGGTATCACGTGTTGGCCTTGGGCCCCGGGCCAGAGTGAGAGCCGGGGCCCCTGGCCATCGTGTGAACCAATCGTGTGTTTTTCATGCGCAATACACCTCCAGAGGGAAGGACTTACTGGGACCGATTTACTGAACTTCCAGGAGGAAGTGGAGGATGGTAAAAAAGCGATCTGCCTTGTAATCTCTCTCCCCCCCCCCCCCCCCCCCCCCCCCAATATCTCGGGTTTCCTTTTTAAGGGTGTCTACTGACTCTTGCCATGCAGCTGTTCAATGTGCTAACCATTTATTATAGGGTTCTTCTCTTTTCAGGTCAGCATGTACAACTTCCTGGGGGCTCGTTTGGTTACACTAGAAGGGAACCCCTTGGAGTTTGTGTTGGGATTGGTGCTTGGAATTATCCTTTCCAGATTGCTTGCTGGAAGTCTGGACCAGCCCTGGCTTGTGGTATGTATATTGACTTTTTTTTTTTTTTTTTTCTATAAGATTTTATTCAGGATCAGCAAGTGGAAAGACATAACAATGAGTTTTTCTTATCAAATAACACAAATTGTATAATAGACACTCTGGTATAAAATAATACAATAGACTACTCGTCCATATGTAACTCGTCCTCTACAGGAGAATATTGTGCAAAATTTCATTTATTTCAGTAATTCAACTTAAAAGGTAAAATTAAAGGGGTTCTTTCGCGAAAAAAGTAGGCAGTTAAAAAATGTGACAGATGACAGGTTTTGGGCCAGTCCATCTTTTTAAGGGGCATTCTCAGGGCTTTCTTTGTTTTCAACAGCATTTCCTGAACAACAGTTGCAAAATCTAACTGACATAATAGTGTGCAAGTGATTAGGGAGGCTGGCTGGTATCTTGCTATTTTGGCAGTTAAACTGTTGTTCAGGAAATGCTGTTGAAAACAAAGAAAGCCCTGAGAATCCCCCTTAAAAAGATGGACTGGCCCAAAACCTGTCATCTGTCACATTTTTTAACTGCCTACTTTTTTCGCGAAAGAACCCCTTTAATATTAAAAAATACTCATTACATGCAAAGCAAGATATATTGCAAGTCTTAACTTTTGATTGTGCCTTAGGGCTGGTGCACACCGAGCGGCTTTTTCAGCGTTTCTGCAGCCGCTTGCGGCTGCGGATCCGCTTGGTCAATGTATCTCAATGGGGTGGTGCACACCAGAGCGGGAGGCGTTTTGCAGAAACGAAAAATGCTGGGGTGAGGCATTTTTTGGATTTCGGATGCGTTTCTGCCTCAATGTTAAGTATAGGAAAAACGCAAACCGCTCTGAAAAACGCCTGTTCAGAGCGGTTTTGCCGGCGTTTTTGTTACAGAAGCTGTTCAGTAACAGCTTTACTGTAACAATATATGAAATGTACTATACTGAAATCCGCTGCAGCAATCCGCAAAACGCCATAGAAAAAAAAAGCGTTTCAAAATCTGCTAGCATTTTGCGGATCTGCTGGCGGTTTTTGGTGTGCACCGGGCCTTACAGTTTATGAAAACCTCAATCACTGATTACATGAAATCAGTAAAACATATTTTAAATTAAGGAAATGTGAGACCTTGGAAAAATATATAATCATGCATGCGTACTCAGTACTTGGTTTGGGCCCCTTTTGCATCATACTTCCTCAATGTGGTGTGGCTTGGATGCTATTAGCCTGTGGCATTGTTCAATCTCATGTCTAATCTGTCTCTTAGCAATTCCCCATAGATTCTCTATACGGGTCAGGTGAGTTTGCTTGCTAAACATGCACAGTAATCCCATGGTCGTCGAACTGGGTTTTCGTACTTTTGGCAGTGTGGGCAGGTGCCAAGTCCTGCTCAAAAAAATGAAAATCTCCATAAAGCTCATCTGTGGAGGAAAACATGAAGTTCCCCAAAATCTTGTCGACTACTGTATTGACTCTGGACTTAATAAAGCACCGTGAATAAAACGAGAAAATGAAATGGCTCCTCAAACCAACACAGACTGTGGATCTTCACACTGGACTTCAAGCATCTTGGATTGTGTCCCTCTTCATTCTTCCTCCAGACTCCGGGTCCTTGGTTTCCAATCCTCTCCAGGCTGCGGTCATCCCTGCTGCTTGTGCACTTTTTTTTTACCACATTTTTCCCTTCCACATAACTGTATTAATGTACTTTGGGAAGAGTATCGTCAAAATTATAATGGCTTGAAATACCTTGCTTTGCATAGGAGTCTATTTCAAGTATTGGTTTTCATCTTGTGGTTACTGATCTAAATGACATTTTGCAAGATTATATTTTTTTTTCATTTATTAACCTGTACTTTTGACATGAGAAAATCTCAGGCTACGAGTAGATTACATGACATTCTAAGAATATTTTAAACCTGGAAATGTGGTCAAAAGGTAAGAAGACAGATGAGGCAAAGGTTTGGGAAGACCAAATAACAATCAGGAGTAAGAATTAGAACAGCTGCTTCATAACCTCTTATCACTTGTGTAATGAGTGGGTGTATTTGTCAGGGGTGCATTTATATGAATCTCCAATACAAGGGCCAATAAGTCAGTTGGTAAGTGACCGATTTTGCTGCATCACAAGTGTATTATGTGGGGGTGGTAAGAGACATGAGTCTGGTTAGAAAGTGACTGAGGTGGGTGAATCCATTTTCTGGCATGAGGGGGTGTAAGGTTTAGTTATTGTTGCAAAATTGCTCAGCTTGCTCAGTCTCTTAATTCACTGCACAATGTTGTACCCAAACCTCTTGTTTATCTTGGGCTGTTAGTATTCGTCTATCCATTCTCATTATTTTTTTATTGTATTAATAAAGCGCCAACATATTACGCAGCGCTGGACATTAGTTTAGGTTATATACAATATTTAGGGGTGACATACAGGAATATAAGAAAAACCAGATCATGCAGCACAGTATGAGTGCAATGTAATGCTTAGTCAGTCACTGGATGAAGCATGGAGATTAGGCAAGTTAGGTTCACTCAAATGCATAGCATGGTTTCACAGTAATGGAGGTACATGATCAGGTAGGACACAAAAGGAGGACCCTGCCCAGACTTACAATCTAGAGGGAGAGGTAGGGGACCAGATTTCAGCTGTGGGTTTAGAGCACTCGTGAGGGGTGGTAGGTCAGAGTGAAAAGGTGAGTTTTGAGGGCCTTCTTGAAGATGTTGGAGGTGGCTGCCCTAACGTGTGGAGGTAGGGAGTTCCGTAGTGTTGGAGCAGCTCTTGAGAAGTCCTGGAGGAGTGCTTGGGACTGGGTGATGGGGGGGGGGGGGGGGGGGGGGGGGGGCGCGCGCGCAGGCGAAGTTCATTGGAGGAGCAGAGTGAGCGGCTAGGTGTGTACCTCCTGAGTAAGATCAGAAATGTAGGTTGGATTCACGGATGGAAGCCACCATGGTGGAGCGATGGGAGTGGATAATTCTGGCTGCCGCATTCATGATAGACTGCAGTGGGGCTATTCGGGTCATAGGGAGACCAGACAGAAGGGCATTGCAGTAGTCAAGGCGGGAAATTATGAGGGCATGGATGAGGAGTTTGGTGGTGGCAGAGGTCAGGATAGGCTGAATCTAACAGATGTTACGAAGATGGAAGTTGCGGGACTTTGTGAGGTTTTGAATGTGGGGGAGTGAAGGAGAGTGCAAAGTCCAGGGTGACACCCAGACAGCAGGCTTGAGTGGTAGGGTGAATGGTAGTGTGGTTAACAGTGATATGCACATCTGGGAGGTTCAGGGATGGCCGGGGTGGGAAGATTATACATTTGTCTAGATTTAGTTTCAGGAACCTAGTGGACATCCAGGAGGAGATGGCTGATAGGCAGGAGGAGACCTTGTCCATGGTAGTGGGGGATATGTCAGGTGTGAAGGTAGATCTGGGTGTCACCTGCATACACATGATAGTTAAAACCCATGATCCATTAGATCCACTTCCTGCAACAACTCTGAACCTAAGGGGCTTCTGGTACTTTTTCAGGACCTAGTAATCAGCAGTGGTGTAGCTTAGGAGCTCTGGGCCCCAGTGCAAGGTTTACAATGGGCCCCCTTAAGCGCTCTATGCATAATAATTCATATGGAGCACCAAAACCTGCCAAGGAGAGCTGCAGTATTCAGATACTTAGGATTCTCTGGTTCCCCGCTGTGGCTGTTTCTTCACTGCTGACTTACAAGTTGCCGGCTACTGTGCCTGTGCAGCCCTAGCCAACTTTTTGATACTTTTTTTTTCAATTGCAGAGTGCTGAAAATTTACTTTAAACAGAAGATGAAAAATGTGAACGGAATAAGGGCCTATGCGTTGTCTTTGTTTTCAGTGCCTCCTGTTGTGGTCCTGGGAACCTTAGGCTGATATGTTAGATGTCCTGACGTTTGCACAACACAGGCACTGTAAATGGCAAATATGCCACAGTTCTGCCTGGGATATGGCTGTTGGCTCAGTTTCACCTTCCCAACAAAGGGTGTTGCGCAATTAGGTTTTGTCAGTTAAAGAGGAACTCCAGCCTAAACAAACATACTGTCATTAAGTTACATTAGTTATGTTAATTAAAATAATCTCTTACCCACCCTGTTTTTAAAAATACAGGCAAATGTTTGCTTTCATGATGGCAGCCATCTTTTTGGTTGAAAGGTGACAGGGAGCACGAGACAGAGTTCCAACTGTCCTGTGTCCTGAGCACCTCTCCTAGTTGCTAGGCGATGTGAATAACATAGGAAATCCCATCATGCTCTGCACAGCATCAGGGAAAAAAGCCTGGCTTTTTTTCTTTGATGCCTGGAGCTTTGATGCCTGGAGCTTAGATAAAAATGCAGCTAAAAATGATGCTTTGGTAAGAAAAACAAAGTTCTGATGCTGTGAAACTGTTAAAGAAACACCAAGCCTATTCAGTTCTGCTGAGTAGATTTTTAGTCCGGAGGTTCACTTTAAGCATGCTCCATTTATTTATTTTTGTATTCCTTTTTAATATGCAGGCAATGCCATGGTGTACAAGCCTTCTCCCTTCACACCGATATCAGTTGTTTTTGCGGGCTGAGATCTTTGCAGAGGCAGGAGTACCTACAGGTCTTTTCAATGTGGTGCAGGGAGGAGCCACCACTGGAGAATTCCTCTGTAAGCATCCTGATGTTTCCAAATATCTTTCACTGGGAGTGTTCCTACTGGCTCAAAGGTAAGGTTGCCCCAGTTTACATACAGTAGCACAATTCGCATACAAATCTAAAAATAGACACACTTTCTGTTGGTCGCCATGAAAGTGGTATTGGTATCCTTAAGTTGTTTTTTTTTGGGTAGGCATCATGCAAATTTCATGTCTGTGGTGTGGTTTGTGGTTTTTTTTTTATTTTTTGCCGCATAGACACATCTCCTGTCTCCCATCAGGGACCAGGACCTGATCCCCCTTGGGGAACATCACATGGCCAGGCTGCATGCATGTGTTCAGCTGTGTAGCTGGCAAAGCGCTGTTGCTGTATGGAGGGATAACAAGCGGTGCGTGGTGTGACGTCACATGGGGATCGGCATAGCTGGAGATTGAGTAGATCCGCCTGGCGAATTGCTCATGGGTTGGGAGTCGCCAGCTGCCGTACACATGCCCTTATCGGCGGAGGTGGTGTCGTTATTGGCCGACTTACGCCAGGCATGTGTATGAGGCTTTACTGGCAACAACTAATACAATTAACACATTCAAGTAAAAATCTTATATATATATTTTTTTTTTGTGTGAAGTGCTTCCCGGTTGCTGTAAGATCTTTGCATTTACTAATTGCTCACTTTATACTTGTCGAATCTTTTGTGTGAGTTTTCAGCCACCTACTAGGCTAGCCAAAACTCTGGAGCTCAATTAATTGTGTAGTCAACACCGGCATCCTTGACCTTCTGAAGCTTGGTTGTTTACTATGTATGCCACTTTTTAGGCTGGTTGGCACTTTTCCTGTGACACACCAGCACTGCCTGACCGCTAAACCCTTCCTTCACTTTTTTCTTTGGAAAGGGGATCTCTGGCATGTGGCATATAGTGTAGAAGATGCTTGGGATTGTTAGTCACCGCATGTACAGACTTGTATTATTGCTTACTTGACAAATTAATCTCTTATCAAATCTGTCTGTGCAGATCATGGAGATGGCAGCCAGAGGCATCAAACCTGTAACCTTGGAGCTAGGTGGAAAGTCTCCTCTTATTATCTTTTCAGACAGTGACCTGGAAAATGCAGTGAACGGTGCTATGATGGCAAATTTCCTTACCCAGGGACAGGTAAACAAATAGTTTGCACAATATTATTCGGTCCTACAAAAAGTGTAAAATTTATCCGCAACAAAAATCTGCAATGCATACCCTACATTTGCAGATGAAGTCTAAGGCCCGGTGCACACCAAAAAACGCTAGCAGATCCGCAAAATGCTAGCAGATTTTGAAAACGCTTTTTTTTTATTTTTCTATGGCGTTTTGCGGATTGCTGCTGCGGTTTTCAGTATAGTAGATTTCATATATTGTTACAGTAAAGCTGTTACTGAACAGCTTCTGTAACAAAAACGCCGGCAAAAACCGCTCTGAACAGACGTTTTTCAGAGCGGTTTGCGTTTTTCCTATACTTAACATTGAGGCAGAAACGCATCCGAAATCCAAAAAAATGCCTCACCCAGGCATTTTTCGTTTCTGCAAAATGCCTCCCGCTCTGGTGTGCACCACCCCATTGAGATACATTGACCAAGCGGATCCGCAAGCCGCAAGCAGCTGCAGAAACGCTGAAAAAGCCGCTCGGTGTGCACCAGCCCTAAATGATTATAAAATACTTGAGCATCATTAAAGGCATAAAAAAAAATTTAAGCTTTTGTTAATCCTGGAAAAAAACTTTCAGAAAGTAAATCCAGAGACTGAAGGTGCTTAGGTCCCTTTTACTTATGGCATGAATTCCCAGGTAGTACTTCCTGTGCAACTTGTCCTCTTACTTCCTGGTACTGCTTATTGACTTTTCAATAAAGAAAACAGAGAAAAATACAGGTACAAAAAACCCCAATCCCTCTCCCACCACCCACTTCCAATGCAGTTGGTCAGTGTCAACCATCATATCGAACATGGAGGTCATACAAATTGGCAAAGTACCTTGTTCCTAAAGATATTTCAGTCAAGGAGACCAAACCCTATCAAAGGAAAAGTTTCTTTTGTATGTACGTTAACCTGTACATATGAAGCCAGAACTAGTTTAGTCCAACGTACAGAGGTGGGGGGCTCCTGCTTGGATCCATTGTTTCCTCGTACTAATTTAATAGTTGTGGTAAAAGGGGTCATCTTAACTTTCACTTGCATATTGAGTAGGCAAAGTTAAATATAAATGCTTATTGAACTGACTTTTTTTCATGTCACAGCAAGGGTCTCTTTCCTGCTGATAGGGGAGACTATGCTTGTTTCTGGGTGTGATTCACACTACTACTAGGATACTCCTAGGCAAGCAGATGTAATCCTGTTTCTGTTCACATGACTTAAGGTGCATACAAACATCCTATTTTGATTAGCCAGTCATTGATCAATTTTTACCACCTACATGTAGCATGAGGAGCTTGCCTACACAGTCTGCTCATTGTATCTAAAATCTGTTGGTCCTCCTACCACATATGTATCAAAATTGGATGTGTATGTACCCTTATAGTTCTTCTGTAAAGGTAGGCTTTCCTAGCCTTTTATTTATTTTTTGCCAAAACCTGTGTGTTATTGTACTGCTTGTTGAATGGAGCAGGGGAGTTATGGAGTTGTTAAGCTTTGTACCTAAAGGATTGTTTTAAGATTATTCTAGCACTTTGCAGACAACACAAGGTTCCTGCATTCATAACTTGCTCACAGTATGTGGCATAACAGCTACTGATAGGGGGTGTTCTGGTTTAGGTGTGTTGCAACGGTACACGTGTCCTTTGTCCAGCGGGATATTTGTGGAGAAGTTTACAGAAGGAAGTGGTAAAGAAGGTGAAGAAAATAAAAATTGGAGACCCCTCTCTTGGAAGATACCAGAATGGGGCCACTCATTAACCGTATTCAGCTGGACAAAGTGTTTGGATTCATTAAAGGTGCCAAAGAGCAGGTAAGTAGAAAGTGACAATTTGAATACCTTCCTAGATAATTTTACATTTTAGTAGGATCTGTCTTTCTCTCCCCCCCCCCCCCCCATTAAGACCCCTAGGGCCGTATTCAATTCACTTTTTCCTACTTGGTGATATTTTTACATCTTATCCATAAAATGCCCTTTAAGCCGCCAGCAAACTATAAAAAATACTTAATTTACCTTTTCAGCACACAATTTGAAAAAGTACCAAACACGAGATGAAAAATTCTCCTGGGTGAAAACTTGGTAGAAAAGGGATTTGCATAAAGACCCTATTGTTAAATGTGTTATATGCACTGTGAGTTCGCTTTTTTAAAATTTTTTTTTTTTTAAACCTGTTGTTTACCAGCAGTCTCTGGCCCCTTAAATGCCAGAGACTGCCAGTACAGCAAAAAACGGCGCTTACCAACTAATCTCTACGAGGTCCTGTCGAAGGACTCTGACATCACTGTCAAAAGTATGTATATTTCTCCCCCCCCCCCCCCCCCCCCCCCCCCCCCCCCCCCCCCCCCCCCCCCAGTGTATTCGTATTCGTCTGCATTTAACAACCTTAAAAATTGTGCATTTAAAAAAAAAACACAAAAAAACCCAAATACACTTTTGGCAAACCTCACAAAGGTTTGATATGACCCAGGCGTGGGTGGTAATCAACAGATTGCTATTATACATGTAGTTTACGTACTTCTAGCAAATATGGGACAGAGTAATATTTCAAATTGAACATACCCATATCCACATGTAACAATCAGACCAAAACGGTATCAATCCCTATCCTCTGTAGATGTCTCTTTATTTTCCTTAACACTCTTGGTACTGCGTGTTTTAAAATTGTACACAAGTCTGCTGTTAAAGCCTTTAGCCATAAAAATGAGTTTAGACTTTACATTTGAAATGCACTTTGTTAGAATACAACATATAGAGCATTGCACAAAATCTAAAAAATGATTAAGGACAAGTTTTTACATTTTACAAACTTTAGTAGTGTGCCGAGAAGCTTGTCTTGAGAATTCTCCTGTTAACAGACTGCTCACTGCTAATCTTTGACAGATCTCCCCATTTTCTCTTCAAGCAATCCTATGTAAAGTGGCTGAGAAATTGGTGTAGGAAGGAAGGGTTTGGGTTCCTGGAGAACTGGGCAGACTTTGCAGTCGGCTACAGGTTCTACAGCAGGGATGGGCTGCACCTTAATGGGGAGGGTGCAGCTGCATTGGGGGAGAAGATGGCTAAACGGTTGGAGATTTTAAACTAGGATCTGGGGGGGGAGGCGGGAGGATAAAGTCTCAATATGTAGACAAGATAAGGTAAAAAGACAGTGGGAGCCTAACATTATGGGGGGTGGAGAGGGGGGTGGAGACAGTGTAAAGATTAAGGAGGTTGGTAAAACTTCAAGTAGCCCATTTCGTGTAAACAAAATTGGTAAATGTGTTGGTAAAAATATAAAGTGCATGGTAACCAATGCTCGGAGCCTTGCAAATAAAATAGACGAACTAGAGTTCATTCTGAATGACAAAGGCTATGACATTGTGGGAATAACCGAGACATGGATGGATGAAAGCCATGACTGGATAGCTAATTTAAAAGGATACAATGTGTTTAGGAGGGATAGAACAGGGAAAAAAGGTGGAGGGGTTTGTCTCTTTGTTAAGAATTCTTTTACAGCTGGCCTCAACGATGAGATGGAGGAAGATTGCGAAGATGTGGAGTCCGTTTGGGTAAATATTCATGGTGGAAATAAAAGTTGCCAATTGCTTATTGGGGTATGCTACAGACCACCTCTTATTAATGAAGCTGCAGAACTGCGATTACTACAGCAGATTGAAAAAGCTGCAAGTAAAAACGAGGTCATAATTATGGGCGACTTCAACTTTCCAGACATTGACTGGGGTATTGAGGCTACCCATTCTGGTAAAAGCAGCAGATTTCTTGCAGCACTACAGGACAATTACTGGACTCAAATGGTAACGGAACCAACTAGGGGGAATGCGTTACTGGATCTGATCATTTCTAATAGACCAGATAATGTATCAAATGTGCAGGTTCAAGAACATTTGGGAAATAGTGATCACAACATAACGTTTGATCTGGTGACTGATAGGCCACGGGGCAGCGGGACCACTAAAACTATGAATTTTAGAAAAGCAAAGTTCAATCAAATTAGGCAGGCACTAAGTTTGGTGAACTGGGATAATGTACTACAAGGGGACGACACTGAAGGGAAATGGCAAGCTTTTAAATGTATTCTCAATCAATATTGTAGTATGTATATCCCATATGGAAACAAAATGTCTAGGAATAAAAAAAGGCCTCTATGGATGAATAGAAAGGTTAGGGATAAAATGAAGAGGAAAAAGAATGCCTATAAGGTCCTAAAACAGGAGGGGACTGAGGCTGCACTAAGCAATTATAAGGAGTGCAATAAAAATTGTAAAAAAGAAATTAGGCTGGCAAAAATCGAAGCTGAAAATCAAATCGCTAGGGATATCAAATCTAACCCAAAAAAGTTTTACAAGTACATAAACTCTAAAAAGAAAGGTTGACTGTATAGGAATCCTAAAGGATGAGGGTGGGAACTTAATGGTGGACGACCAAGGTAAGGCAGAGTTATTAAATGCTTTCTTTGCTTCTGTCTTCACAAAGGAAACAGCACTGTTGCAAATTACAGAGGCAGAAGTCTCAATCTTCTAACTGTAATATTAAATACTTAACGCAGGAAGAAGTAAAGGCAAGACTAAATAAATTAAAAATGGACAAGGCACCTGGCCCGGATGGCATGCATCCTCGGGTCCTAAGAGAATTAAGTTCAGTTATAGCTAAGCCCCTTTATCTTATCTTTTGTGACTCTCTTGCAACTAGCAGAGTCCCAGTGGATTGGCGTACAGCCCACGTTTTACCATTATTTAAGAAGGGCAAAAAATCTGATCCAGGAAATTATAGACCTGTAAGCTTAACATCAGTTGTATGCAAACTATTTGAGGGGTTACTAAGAGATACTATACATGACTTCATAGTAGAAAATAATCTTATTTCTCAGCATCAACATGGGTTTACTAAAGACAGGTCCTGTTTGACTAACATGCTCAGCTTTTATGAGGTAGTGAATGCTAATATGGATATTGGGGAATGCTGTAGATGTGATATACTTGGACTTTGCAAAGGCCTTCGACACTGTTCCCCACAGAAGTCTGGTGCAAAAGTTGAGGATGCAAGGACTGGGGAAGAGTTTGTGTGCATGGATAGGGAACTGGCTAATGGACAGAAAACAAAGAGTTGTGGTCAATGGATCGTACTCAAAATGGGAGACTGTTAGCAGTGGGGTCCCACAGGGGTCTGTACTGGGTCCAGTGCTCTTCAATTTATTTATTAATGACCTAGTAGATGCAGTAGTGAGCAATGTTGCTATTTTTGCAGATACAAAATTGTGCAGAATCATCAACTCTCAGGAAGATAGTGTCATATTGCAACAGGATCTGGATAGGATGGCTATATGGGCACATACATGGCAGATGAAATTCAATGTTGACAAATGTAAAGTCATGCATTTTGGTCGTACCAATGGTCTAGCACCATACAAAATAAATGGGATACAGTTGGGAACATCAAACTTGGAGAAGGACTTAGGAGTACTCATCGCCAACAAGTTAAATAATCGTACTCATTGCCAAGCCGCTGCAGCTAAAGCGAACAAAATTTTGGGATGCATTAAAAGGGAAATAAAAACTCGAGATGCTAGCATAATATTGCCCCTGTTTAACTCTCTAGTAATTTCACATCTGGAATATGGAATTCAGTTCTGGGCACCACATTACAAAAAAGATATTGCAGTTTTAGAGCAGGTGCAGAGACGAGCTACAAAATTGATACGTGGGATGGAAGGTCTCGCTTACCAAGAAAGGTTAGATAAACTGGGTTTATTTAGTTTAGAGAAAAGACGCCTTAGAGGAGATCTAATTAACATGTATAAATACATTAGAGGGCAATATAATAGCTTGGCGGATGAGCTTTTTGTCCCTAGGCCTTCTCAAAGGACTAGAGGACATGAGCTGCGCATGGAGGAAAAACGTTTTAGCCATTTATTTAGGAAAGGGTTCTTTACAGTAAGAGTGGTTAAGATGTGGAATGCATTGCCACAGGAAGTCGTTATGGCAAACTCTATACCTGCATTTAAAGGGGGCTTAGATGCTTTCCTTGCGTTGAAAGACATCCATGGCTACAATTACTAGGTTATGCCTAATGTTGTTCCAGGGATTTTATCTGATTGCCATCTGGAGTCAGGAAGGAATTTTTCCCATTTGGGGCTAATTGGACCATGCCTGGTGGGTTTTTTTTCGCCTTCCTCTGGATCAACAGGGGTATGTGGGGGACGGGCTGGAGTTGTACTTTGTACTGGTTGAACTCGATGGACGTATGTCTTTTTTCAGCCAAAATAACTATGTAACTATGTAAAGCAATAATTGTGTATGAGGTCCCAGATATACTGTATTTGCTCTTTACTGTCTACATTTACTTATTCTGCAAGTATATTTGTGTGTATATTTCACTTATTTAGGGTGTTAAAGTGTTGATTGGTGGAGAGCCTTACACACCAGAAGATCCTAAACTGAAGGCTGGATTTTTCATGAGCCCTTGTGTTCTAGGTAGTTATATTCATTATACATCTTGTTATATATTGCCCTGTGGTGGGTTTTTTTTTTTTTTTTTTTTTTTTTTTTAGTGGCTGTTATAGAACTACTCATACTAAAAAGGCCTTAAAGGGAAGGTCCAAGCAAAATAAGAGTTTCACTTACCTGGGGCTTCTACCAGCATACCTTTTTTTTTATTTTTTTTTTTTTTTTTTTTTTGAGTTACTGGTTCAATGCGTACATTTTTACGCATTGAACCAGTAATGCGTAAAAAATTGTGTTCATGTTTCTGCACTAGTGGGAATGCGTAAACGTACGCAATGCGGCACGCCGACCTCCAAGGTCGGAAAGCTGCCAGCGGGGGTCTGGAGCAGCAGTGAGTGACTACGAGGGCACAGGATGGCTGCATGGGGCTGGTAGAAGCCCCAGGTAAGTGAAACTTTTTTTTTTTTTTTTTATTTTGCTTGGACCTTCCCTTTAAGACTACAGTTGCAGAGCTTTGAATCAACCCTCATAAGTGTGTGTGTGTGTGTGTGTGTGTGTGTCCTGGTAATCTCCTATGGGCTTGCTTGTGAAGTGCAATGCCTGGTACACACTGTGCAATTTTCTGTCGCAGGTCAAATTGATTATTTCTGTCAGGTCCATTCTGATTTCCAATTAATTTTTCTACCCTGAAATCAATTTGACCCGTCTAACAGGAAATTGCTTGGTGTAAACCAGGCATAAGAAATGGTGATCTTCATGAATATCTTTCCTGTCTCCCCTTTGGAACAGTTTCTTCCTGGTGGGTGTATATATATATATATATATATATGTGTGTATATATATATATATATATATATATATATATATATATATATAAATTTTTTTTATTTTTTTTTCCCAATTATGGTACTGCCTGTTATGCCATATATCAGTGGATCGTGATGCCATAAATAAGGTTGGGAGCACGCTTGTTTAAATTGTGTGCACTTTCCCCCCAGGTGAAGGTAACTCGCACAATTGCTCATAATGAAAAGTCTATACAGTGTTCCCCCAACCCTGTCCTCAAGGCCCACAAACAGTGCATATTTTGTGGAAATCCAGAGGTAGTTAATCAGCTCTGCTGAGACACTAATTACCTCACTTGGGAATGTGTGTGGTTTCCTGCAAAACATGTACTGTTGGTGGGCCTTGAGGACAGGGTTGGGGAACTCTGGTCTATGGGACACATTACAAATCTCAGCTATCTGCGATTTTCAAATATAACTTTCAAAATGCACGTCCTTCTCGCATAGTGTATGTCAGTGATTCTTCTAAAACTAAGGCAAAGCTGCTCAGTTAACAGTTGCACCTATAAAGGTTAAAATCTGAGAAACTGATCATTTTTACAGTGCTTTCATTTTTCACAGCTCTAGCTTTTTATCGCAGAGTAATGTGGAGGTTGCCATATTTATTTCCTTTTTCAACAATTCCAGTTGCCTGCCTTCCTGCTGATCTTTGCTCACAGTAGTAGCAACTAATCCAGTCAGTCTATGGGTCTACTGCTAAAAGTATTAGACAGAGAACCAGCAGGCAGCCAGGCACTTTGCATTGTTTAAAAGGAAATTTAAATATATCAGCCTAGATGTCCCTCTCAGTTCAGGTGTACTTTAATTTCAACATTGCCTTCCACTGCCACATTGGGCTGACATGGCCCCATATGATGGTCCACATGTGATGGCAAATTGTATCTGGGAGAAATATTAGACAGCAACAGTGGCGTACCTTGGCCATTTGACACCTGGTGCTGGGTAGGATAGTTAGGGAGGATGGTGTTAGGCATAGGTATAAGGGAGGTTATTGTTAGGTGTATGTGGTGGGTGTTAATGTTAGGTATAGGTGGTGGGGGTCAGTACTAGCTGTAGGTATGGGCAGAGGTGTTGGGTACAGGTATGGGGTTAGGTTAGGCCAGCGTATGTGGGGGCCCCAGTTAGTGTTAGGTGACGATTAGCAGTTTCTAAGGCATGACTTTGCATTGATTGAAGTACCCCCACCTATGCCTTCTCTGCCCGCAGCCCACCTTCACCTAACACAAAATGCTGCAGGGTAATGCGAGCAGAAGGTAGTTGAGGCATGTCATTAACTCGTTCCACCGCTGGAGTCCGCGATGTGGCGTCCTGTCCCCGTTCAGCTCCCCCATCCACCCCCCCCCCACCCCAGCATGGTGACACCCAGAGCGGATCGCTCCTGCTGCCAAACTGCAGAGGACCAAGAGCACTGAGAAGGGACTGATAACTTCCCTCTCTATAGGTATCTAACTACTTTATATCAATTGTGCTTTAAATTTGCTTTTAAATTCACAAATTCCTTTATTTACGGTTTTTGAAATTCTTGGAAAAGCACTATATTCATAGAAACTACATTTTCAGAATTTTGAAGCTGCAGCATTTTAAAGGAGGGGAAATTGCTGATCAGTGCTTTGCGATTTATTTCCCTCATGCATAGGAAACTGCACAGATGACATGACCTGCGTGAAAGAAGAAATTTTTGGTCCTGTGATGTCAATCCTTTCGTTTGAATCCGAGGAAGAAGTTTTGGCCAGGGCAAACAATACAACCTATGGCCTAGCTGCAGGAGTCTTTACCAGGTGTGTGCCATAATGGTAGTGTGTATGTATAAATACATATATACAGTAATTTCAGTCTGGCCTCTTGCACACTACATGCGATTCTTGGTGCAAGAGGCCATATACAATGGAGTGCGGCACTGTAGATGCAACACTGTACTTTTTTTTTTTTTTTTTTAAATCACGCAGGCAGACCGCGTGGTATGCAGTGGGGGTTAACAAGCTTGACCGCTGTTTCGCGCACACTAGATAACTGTGTCAAGTGTGCAAGAGGCCTCAGAGGAAGAATCTTATGTCTAATGCTTTAATTGGTTATGGGGTAGGCTTTCGGCCGTATATGCTGTAGCTCTTAATCCTACTATGGCATGCAGTGGTGTAGGGATAACTATAGCAGGCATAGCATCTGCTATGGAGCCCATAGCCACTAGGGGGCCCTCCAGTCCTGGCTGCCTCATGTATTTGCAGGGACAGACATACACACGTGCATGCCCCATGATCTTTGGGACCCTTGAAGCAGTCTTTGCTGACTGAAAGCTTTCCTTACCCTTTTGGCTGGCACAGAGGAGAATGGGCTGCAACATGGAGCTTTGCAGCATGGCATAAGCCCTGCCCCCTTTTTGGAGGATGCCCCACCCACTTTTGGGAGGATGCCTCGTCCCCTCATGAACACAAGAGTATGGAATATTGCTGGGGCTGAAAAAATGAGCCCCACCAGGAACAAGAGTGTAGAAGAGACAGCCGTGGCAGCTGAAGTATAAAACCCTGCTAAGAGGAAGTCTTACTCAACACCTGGGAAGCCTGTAACTAAGTTAGATATTTAGTTTTTTGCCTTCCTGCCACCAGCAATCCGTTTCCTCTTCCACCCCCTTCCCCAGTGACCTTTTCCACACCCCTAGTGACCTCTCCCACCCTCTCTAGCACCTAGTAGCATATTTGCAGTGTGGAAGGTAGCATTAGAGGAAGGCATTCTGCTGCTGTGAAAAGCAACAAATTCTATGAAAAAAAAAAAAAATCCTGTGTGCATGAACACACATACCCCTCATTCCCCCTCCAAGCAGGATTAGGGGCAGAGGTGGCAACTGTGCCTATACAGACAACATACTGTTGCTTAATATGAACACATCCCTGCAGTCATGTCAGGACATCCCATTCCCAGTACTGCAAGCCGACTCATTACTGAAATGCTGCAGTGATGCTTACAATCACCGTGACAAATATGAACTTGTTATGCAGAGCTAGAAGCCAAGTATTCACGCAAGGCCATTAAATCTGTAATTTGATTAATACGTCTTTTAGCATCTTTGAATAATTTAGGACAGCAGAGAACAGACTGTTCTCTAGTCACACCAAAATAACATGTCAAGAGGGGCTCATGTGAATCAAATCTCTCACCGCACCTCACCACACGATTCTAGGCATCTTTAGAGAGCATGAAACCGGCCGTGATGTGAGTTATCACGGTTTAGTGAATCACCATACGTCCATAGAGTTCAACCAGACTTGGTTTTTATTTTTTATTATTTTTCTCCAACCCATGTAACTATGTAAGCCCTTGGTGTGCACCAGCCCTCACTCTTCACAATTCTAGCACTTGCCTAGTTTTCAATTTTTTTTTTTTTTTTTTCTTTTTTTACCCCACCCAATTTTTTTTTTGAAGTGATCACAATTGTGCCATTTGTGCATAGATGCAGTTCGTTCTTCTTTTTTTTTTTTTTTTTTTTTTTTTTTTTTTTTGCAACTTCAGCAGCCCCAATTAACTGTTTTTAATTAAATCTGCTGTGAGCCCCAGCCGCCAACAGGTCCTGATAACTCACATGGTGCAAGTGAGGGTATGATACTCATCCACTCAGCTTCCCCCCCCCCACCAATGCTAAAGCAGGAATTACAGTAGGGCGAGTAGATTCAGACAGATCAGACCCTTGCTGACTCCCTATATAACATGGACCCAACGATGGGCCTCAAAGATAAATTGAATTTAAACCGAAATCATGATCACTATTTCGGAATCGTCAAAGCATCAATTATCGTGATCACGTCATTTCCACATGGGGGAAGTTTGAAGAAGTGGCTTCATACTGCCCCAAAGTCCCGGTGCCTGCAGCATTAGACATACCTTCCACGTGAGTCCACCGCTGTCCGTCGTCTTTCGCCATCTGCTGGCTCTTGTGCTTGGCAAAACTCTGGGCTCCTGTATGTCACAGGACATATAGGAAGTATTCCCTGCATTAGAGCCTGCAGGAGGCAAAGTGGATAGACAGGCATCGCTGGACTCGTGCTTAAAGCTATGTCCAGTACTGATGCAGCTTGGGAGACAGAGGAGGCACAGACAGAGTGGTCACAGAGACAGAGGAGACACAGAGATGCAAAGCGGGCAATAGAGAGACCCAGAGGAGGCCTAAAGAGGCAAAGGGTGCACAAAGAGACAAGGGGGATAGGGGGAGAACAAACGGGCACAGAGGGGAAACAAAGCTTGATTTGAAGGAAATCGTGTATATAATTGAAATTTCAGACAAATCGCTCAATTAAATTTTTTTTTTTTTTTTTTTTTTTATCCTAAAATCGTTCAGGCCTACCCAACGAGATCACAAACTGTGAGCTGTTATATGCGGTTTGAGAAATAAAGATACATTTAACAGCAAGTTTTCATTTAATCTCCGCTAGGGGCGATATTCTAAATACACGCATGCATTTAAAGCTATGCAACATTTTAAACTTTTCCATTGTCTATGGTTAGACTTTGTTGTCTTACATGAAAGTGAATTCTGAAGCCTGTTTACACTAGCAGGGGTCACACTTCAGGGGTGTTTGTTTTTTTTTTTTTTTTTTTTCTCCTGCCAGCACATCACAAGTCAAATCGCAGCGCTGCAAACCAGCTCCCCGCGGGCTGACCACAGATACCTGCTCTGCCTTGTGACAGAAGCTTGCGTTCATGCTAGCGTGAACTCTCGTCAAATCTTGTGCATCGCGAAATGACGCCCTTTGGCATTAGGCGGTCCTGGGGGAGCCACTCTGAGGCAGCCAATTGGCGTTAGGTGGTGGCAGAGTGCTTAATATGTACTGTATGTCATGCGGGTATATTACTGTTATCTTTGCAAATAAATGCTTGTAATGTGTTAGTATTAAAAATCACAACGGGGAAAAATACACCTTATTGCCGTACATTGTACTAGGGACACAATTTAAATGTTGTAATAACTGGGACAAATGGGCAAATAAAACGATGCATCGAAGCAAATTTAATTTTAAAACTATATTGGCTGAAAACTGAGAAATTTTCTTTCTTATTCCCTTTTAAAATACATATAAAATGCTTAGCAAAAAGTAACAACCCAACAGCCTAATTTGTGGCAAATAAAACAAGATATAGATCATTTCAATGTGATAAGTAGCAATAGTTATTGGTCGAATTAACGGGAGGGGTGTGATGTACAAATCTTAAAGGGGAAAAGACCTCAGTTTATAACTTTTTTTTTTTTTTTTTTTTTTTTTTTTATATATTATACCCTTCTCTCTCCACAGGGATATACAGCGTGCTCACAGAGTAGTGGCTGCTTTACAGGCTGGAATGTGCTTCATCAACAATTATAATGTCAGCCCAGTGGAATTGCCCTTTGGAGGGTACAAGAAATCTGGTGAGTGGATATAAATCATTCTGAAAGATCTAAGCTTTGTAGTCACTATGGGGGCATTGATGTAGTGATGTACATTGAGACAGCTTGGTCAAGTCTCTCGAGTTATTTGCTTTGCTTTGCACTCTTCTCACTTGGCAGGTGACAGCTTCTAAAAACCTAATGCTGGTAATAGTTTTTTTTTTTTTTTTTAGCTGATTAGATGGTTCGATAATTTCCGACATGTCCGATCTCCCTTTCGATTCTTTAGCCACTCGTTTTCTGATAGAAGTGAATGGCAAAAGCTAAGAAAAACGAGCGGAAGATAAGAGAATCGAGTGGCAAATGATCAGGATCAGAAATGCACGGCAGAAACCGTGTATTCCCAGCATAAGTTTAACCCACCCAATACCCACGAGCCTCCAGTGACTTCTTGTAGCCTTCTGGTTGCTCCTAGCTGCTTTCCTGAGTCCTTCGTGCACAGAAGGCGGCGTGTCACCCGACTCGCGTCAGGTGACACTCTGGGAGCCGTGAATGGACGCCGCAAGCCACTAGGAGCTACAGGAACGATATGAGACGTCTCTGGACAATCGGTGAGTATTTTAATGCCTGCAAGCACCCTCAAACTCCCAAAAGAGTCCCCGTTATCCATTTAGGTATGCCAGTTATCCGGAACTCAGGCAACTGGAAGTTTCAACTAACGGGACTTTGCTGTAGTTATGTAGGGGAATTGGAGGCTCCCAAAAAGCATATAAAAAATTTAGTGTACCCAAGGCGAATTTAATTTTAATTAAAAGGAAAAAAAGAGACTTGCCTAATAGGTCAGCCTGTGTATCCTGCAGATGCTTCCCTACGTCCTCCTTGCCTTCACTGTTGCTGCGAGAGGACCCCCGGAACATTTCCGACAAAAGCTTGTCTGCTGCCAAACCTCTGGTAGAGAGACTTAAAGCACAACTGAAGAAACATAAATATGGAGGCTGCCATAATTTTCCTTTTAAACCATACCAGTTTACTAGCAGTCCTTCTGGTCTATTTGGCTGGAGTAGTGTTTGAATATCACCAGAAACAAGCATGTGGCTAATCTTGTCAGATCTAACCATGTCACGCTTGATCTGCTGCATGTTTGTTCAGGGTCTATGGCTAAAAGCATTAGAGGCAGAGGATCAGCAGGAAATGAATATGGCAGCCTCCATATTCTTCTTCATTTCAGTTGTCCTTTAATGCCCTGTGGGACTTGGAAGGTCCATTCTTTGTACACATCCAGGATCAACTGTACTATCCAAGATGCAATTTCCCTGAATGATGCAGTAAGACTCCTCCTAGGCGTGCATATGCTATGGTCATCGGTGAGATGGGCACAAGGTGAGCAGAATGACAGCTCTCCCTGCTGTCACTAAATTCCCCCTCCGAGTTGTGGTTGTAGCAACTCGGAGGGAGATGTAATCTCGGGTCTAGCGAGCGCCAGATGCCCAGATTACACTTGTGCGGGGCACGTATCATAGCATTACTTTCCCCCTCTAGGACCGTGGGGAATTTATAAGTACATTTTCACTTTTTCTGATGTCTTAAGAGGACACATGACAGAGCCTACATCCTAAGATTTTAGAGGTTCTGGAGCCTTAAGAAAAGAATGTGGCACGGACTTGTTTGATGTAGAAAAGTCCTAGTTACTTTCGGAAGAAAGCTGATCATTAGACATAATGCCACTTTGTCGGGGTGGGGGGGGGGGGGGGGGGGGGGGGGGGGGAATGTATGTATGAATGATTCTCTTATGGAAAAGGCATGAATCTCTAACCCCCTTTTGGCTGTTATAGCTAAAAGACACTGTTTTCAATGTGATAATTCCATAATCTTATAACGAGCACAAGAAAAAATGCCAATTTAGGCCAGAAAGCATAATGAATTGATGAATGCTTCATACAATATGATGAGAAAATTCTAAGTCAATTTTATTGAGGTCAGAAAATATCTATAGAAAAAGATTCCATAATCTTCTTTGGTCACATGGATGGAAAGGTGTTGAGATTTATCAATCATCCTGGATGTCCTATATCAATTTGGAGAAGAAAGGGAGAGTCCTGTTTTTTGAGAGCTGCTTTATGAAACTGCACAACTAAGGGATTTAGCCCACTGGATATGACAAGGGTGAAATCTGCACTGGAATAGCTGTCTAAACCTGACTGTAAAAAGGGTTCGGTGTGGCAAAGTCCAATATCTCAATCAAATTTACAGTTGTCATAAGTCATTCATGTTGCACCAACTGAGAAATCTTTCCCAGGTCCTATAATATGTTACATTGATCAGGTCCAGGAAAAATTTTCTACCAGTGTTATGACCAATTCAGAATAGCCCAAGTTGGTTTCTCAACTTTCATGCCGTTAAATGTAAAGGACAACTGAAGCGAGAGGGATATGCAGGCTGCCATATTTATTTTCTTTTTAAGCAATACCAGTTGCCTGGCTATCCTGATGATCCTCTGCCATAGACCCTGAACAGGCATGCAGCAGAACAGGTGTTTCAGATATTGTCAGATCTGACAAGATTAGCTGCATGTTTGTTTCTGGTGTTATTCAGTCACTACTACAGCCAAATAGATCAGCAGGGCTGCCAGGCAACTGGTATTGTTTAATATGAAATAAAAATGGCAGCCTCCATATTCTTTTCACTACAGTTGTCCTTTAAGTCTTTTGAGGTGTCATATGAAGGAACTAGCCCTGAAACAGAAGATCTGGAAGCGATTTAAAAGCTGGTATTGCAGTGACTGTCACTTCCTCCTGCAGTATTCGGTTCAATCAACACACCAATCACTGGGATTGGAGGAAAGACATTACCAAAACCATTGCTATTTTCGCCAGGTTAAGCATTGGTTTCCCCTGGCAGTCAGAAATGGTGTTCTGAAAATACAAAAACTTACACTTCCATTAGATCTGCCTCTGGCATTCCAATCAATGCAATTTTGTTAGAGTATCTAAAGATTCAGTGACCACTCCTTGTGCTGTACAAAGTTGCGACTGAAATTATCCGCTAGGATATTCTGGGTGGTCGGTAAGAAGTATTCAAATCTGGGTTTCCTTATTCAGAACCTGGGTACACAGCAGTTCAGCACCATTACCAAGGGAAAGTCCCAGTGTTGCGTTGCACTTGACGTGACTGAGCTGGTTCCTCCTTTTGACTTGGGAGTAGGAGACATTGGAGACTTGTGATGTACAACGGAACCCTGGGACTCTCTCAGCTCCTGGTGCTGAACTGCTTACGGCATTATCTGGGTTTCCGAATAAAGAAACCTGGATCCAAACACTACTGGTATGTAAGTTACTGACAGACTCCAAATATATTTTTTACTCATCAGAGGATTGGTTTCACCTCCTTCAAAAGAGATGCTCCCATCCCTGTCTGTCCACCCCATTTTGTTACATAAGTCGTCAGTCCTGTGGTCAATCTGAATTTAAACTACTTTGCCTGCTATCTGTTTGGAGAATTCAGAGCCTGTCCTGTTCTCCTTAGGAACTCTTTAAAAACGTTTTTAAAGGTATATACTTGAGGTGAATATCAAGTTCCATTGCTTTGTATTCCATATGACATGCTTGTTAACTTCTTATTTAAGTAGCTGCAATATATTTTGCTTTTTGTGTTTCAGGCTTTGGACGTGAAAATGGACATGCAGCCATGGAGTACTATTCACAACTTAAGACGGTCTGTGTGGAAATGGGAAAAGTAGAGTCTGTGTTTTAAATGGAACATCTGTCATATATCTAAATTCCGAAAAAGTATTGAAAACCAAGATGCATCTCTCTACATTGCTCATGTTTTTGAAACACTTTTTCTATGCATTGTACATATTTTCTATGGCAACAAAAATGTTATGCATTTGATCAATCAACAATGTCTGTATCAAACTTTTTTTTTTTTTTCTGTAGCAGGTACTTTACAAAATTCTGTCACATTACTGACCTGCATTCTCTCTACTACATGTTAAAATGACAGTCTATCGAAAATCAGAATTTTATAAAGGTATTCAGAATTTTTACTTCATTACAACACAGTCTCTGTAAACGTATTTCTGGCCTACACAATGTGACTGCATATGGAATGTTCCCTAAGTCATTTTGGAAGAGATACAAAGTCTGGTGAAATGTAGCATACTGGTAGATAAGACAGTGCAAGGTTCAGTGCAGTATTTGCTTTGAATGAAGAGACTGCTGACCTTTTGTCTATGAAGTAAATTCAAGCAATTATCTGTTACAACATAAAGCTTGCAACCACCGATTACACCCACTTTGTTAAACAGTAACAGAGAAAATGTTTCACCAATAAATTGCTTAAAATGGCTTATAGAAGTGGTGTGTGTTTTTTTTTTTTTTTTTTTCACTTGTGTTCCTGTTATATTGGCACGCTTGCTGCTGTTTTTGAACTATCAGAGTTCCAGGCAAATTTTGAAACTAACACTTGCTCCCTCTGAAGCTGCTCTCCTCTTTTCTCTTCTGGCTGCCTCTGCCAACTCTAGATTGAGTAATAATGTCTCAATCCCGCAATGTCTGTTCCTTCCAGCCAGTGCTCTGCTGATTGTTCTAAAGCAGACCAGAATAGTATTATGGTGGCTGCCATATTTTCTTTTTAAACCATACTAGTTGCCTAAGTTGCATGCAGCTAATCCAGTCATACCTCAGCCAGAATATGCTTGTCCAGGACTTGTTCACATTGCGTTCCGTTCGTGTGTCCGTCACATTGGTTTTGGTTTTTTTCCTATACCTTCCATTGAGGCGGAATCGCCCTGAAAAGGGAACATGCACTGCGCACGACCCGCGCAGATATGAACCGTCTCATAGACATTTACTGGCCACGCGGATGGAGGGCGTTTAAAAAAAAAAAAAAAAAAAAAAAAAAACCCCGCAGGAAAAAAAGCCAAAACCGCCTGCAGCGTGAACAAGCCCTCAGGGTCTGTCTCTAATAAGTTTAGCCAGAGTATCAGGATGACAGCCAGGTTATTTGCATGTCAGCTTCCATTTTCCTTCAGGTGTGCTTAAATATCCATAAAAAAGTGCCATTACATTCTCCTACTCTCAATTTTCCCACTGATCTAAATCTAACGCCATGCCCCTTTCCTTAAAAACCAGATGGATGTGTCTTCCATAGAATACATGTTAAAGCAGACTTGAACTCAGAACTTCCTCTCTGCTCTAAGATACACAACAGCATAATGATCTTTAAACAAAAACATTTTTGTTACAGCTGATATAAATCTGCATGATTTCTACTTCCTGATTTACGGAAGCAGACATATTGACATCCTGTGCTTTCAAATGAGCTTATCTGCCATCTGTGCCGTGGCAGTCATGTGACAGAGAGATATCAAATTACAACTTGTGATTAGATACAGATAAGCAGGGATTAGACAGGCTAAAATCTCTAAATACATACAGGGTGCATTTCTTTGTTTTCCTTCTGCCCTGTGCAAGAGTTCAGGTCCACTTTAAGGGCTGGTGCACACCGAGCGGCTTTTTCTGCGTTTCTGCAGCTGCGGATCTGTTTGGTCAATGTATCTCAATTGGGTGGTTCACACCAGTGGGAGGAGTTTTGCAGAAACTAATCCTCCGGGGGTGAGGCATTTTTTTGGATTTCTGATGCCGGATGCATTTCTGCCTCAATCCTAAGTATAGGAAAAAACGCAAACCGCTCTGAAAAATGCCTGTTCAGAGCGGTTTTGCTGGCGTTTTTGTTACAGAAGCTGTTCAGTAACAGCTTTACTGTAACAATATCTGAAATCTACTACACCAAAACCGCTACACAAAACCGTAAAACGCTAGCTGAAACGCTACAGAAAAAGCAAGAGTTTCAAAATCTGCTAGCATTTTGCGGATCTGCTAGCGGGTTTTGGTGTGCACCAGGCCTATGTACTGATCAGCTGGTGTAGACCTGTTGGCTTCTTCCATTGCCTTACACACAATTTCTCCAATTCCATCCCCTATAGTTTTAAAATAAGCAATGCTACTATAAATAAAACCTACACATTTTATTTGCCCATTAGTCCCAGCTGTCACAAGATTTCCAAATAATATATTGTTGCCATACATTGTAATAGAGAACGAGACCTCTTTATTTAAATGATGTTCCGGTCTTGTAGTTTTTGTTTTTGTATTTCACTCAATAACTACAAGCCCTTACTTGCTAATATATCTTCATGACATACATAGAAAGAAAAATACTTTTATTGCCACTAAAAGGCACTACAATCACTATCCTGTGTCAACAGGAATTTTTTTTTATTCCACCCCCCCCCCCCCCCCCCCCCAATGGGAAAAATCCGGATTGGACGCAAAGCAGCGTTTTAAGGGCCGAAATCACATTGAATGCTAAATTTCAGGCCTAAAATGCTTTAAAACATCTTGTATGTGTATGCATCAATCAGGGAGTGTATTTAGAGTACTGATTCACACTGACACACCAAACTCACTGTGTAACGCACCACAAACGGCTGTTTGTGTTGTGACGGCCATGCTGGACTGATGCACACCATGGCCAGAGTGCAGGCCGTGGCGGTTTTCAAGCTCATATGGTTGCCGGGCTGTGGTAGCTCAATGATAGAACAGTGACTGTCCAGCTGATCAAATTTGGTCTGTCCACAATGAAGCAACCACCTTATCTAGCTGTGCTGAAGGTCCTTTCTGACAGGTCGCTTGAGGCAGGACAAGACAGAAGTTGGATGGCAAATTGGGACAGCTCTGGCCACAGGTCAAGCCTGTGCACCCAGTAGTCCAAGGGTTCATCGCTGCTCAGTTTCTACATCCACACTTAAGGGCAGGTACTCGGCTACCTGCCGGTCCAGGCGTTGGTGAAGGGTGGATCTGGAAGTTGGACTAAAGAATGTCCGCATGTCCGACATCACCATGAGATTGCTTGAGCGTCCTGCCCTTGCCTGCGTGGACATGGGAGAAGGATTACTGGCAGTGGCACCTTTATTGCGTTGTGCTGTGACATCACCCTTAAACACATTTGTAAAGCATAGTTGCCAGCTTGTTCTGCATCCTTTCTGCCTTCTGGTGAGTTGGTAACATGTCCAGCACTTTGTGCCTATACCGAGGGTCTAGTAGCGTGGCCACCCAGTACAGCTCATTTCTCTTGAGATTGTTTTTTTTTTTTTATACGGGGGTCCCTCAACAAGCTGGACAGCATGAACACCGCCATCTACACAAAGTTGGATGCAGATGTACTATCCATCTCCTCTTGCTATTCCTCAGTGATATCAGGTAAGTCCTCCTTATTCCCCCCCCCCCCCCCAAGCCATGAACAATACCACGGGAACGTTGAGCAGCACAAGCCCCCTGCGACGTCTGCTGCGGTTGTTCTTCTGCCACTGCCTCCACAGAAACCCCTTCCTCATCATCCGAGTCTGACTCCTCTTCCCCACACAACTCTTCCCCCCCCCCCCCGTGCTGCCGCAGGTGTTGAGGAAACCTCTGGTTCTGATGTAAATTGCTCCCACAACTGTTCATGCCGTAACTGTTCCTCTTCACACTCCTCCACAGCTTGATCCACCACTCTACGCACGGCACGCTCCAGGAAGTTAGTGTATGGGATCAAGTCGCTGATGGTGTCTTCACTGCAACTCACCAGGTTGGTCACCACTTCAAACGGCCGCATGAGCCTGCATGCATTTTGCATCAGTGTCCAGTTGTTGGGCCAGAACATCCCCATCTCCCCAGATTGTGTCCTTTTACTGTAATTATACAGGTACTGAGTGACGACTTTCTCTTGTTCTAGCAGGCGAGAGAACATGACCAGGGTGGAATTTCAGCAAGTCGGGCTGTCACATATCAAGTGTCTCACCGGCAAGTTGTTTCTCCGCTGAATGTCCGCAAAGCGTGCCATGGCCGTGTAAGACTGCCTGAAATGCCCACACAACTTCCTGGCCTGCTTCAGGAGGTCCTCTAAGCCTGGGTAATTTGACACAAATCTTTGAATGACTAGATTCAGCACATGTGCCATGCAGGGTACATGTGTCAACTTTCCCAAATTCAAAGCGGAAAGGAGATTGCTGCCTTAGTCACACACCACTTTGCCGATCTTCAGCTGGTGCGGGGTCAGCCACTGATCCACCTGTTTGTTAGGAGCAGCCAGGAGAGCTGGTCCAGTCTGACTCTCCGCTTTGAGGCAAGACATGTCTAAGATGGTGTGAAACTGTTGTACCTGGCATGCAGCATAGGCCCTTGGGAGATGGGGCTGTGTAGCTGGAGCGGAGATCGCAGCACCGGTAGAGTTGAATTGCCACTCAGCCAAGGAGGAGAGGAGGTGGCAGGAAGCCTGCCTGCAAGCCGTGGAGGTGTCACAAGTTGGTCTGCTGCACAGACACGTACTCCCTGCTTGCCATCGGTCACCAGGTTGACCCAATGGGCTGTGTAAGTTATGTACCTATCCTGACCGTGCTTGGCAGACCAGGCATTTGTGGTCAGGTGGACCCTTGACCCAACGCTGTGTGCCAGAGATGACACCACTTGCCTCTCAACTTCACGGTACAGTTTGGGTATCGGCTTTTTAGAGAAATAATTGCGGCCTGGTATCTTCAACTGCGGTGTACCAATGTTCACAAATTTACGGAAGGCCTTAGAGTCCACCAGCTTGTATGGTAACAGCTGGCAAGCTAACAGTTCCGACCACACCAGCTGTCAGACGCCGGGCAAGGGGGTGACTGGCAGAAATTGGCTTCTTCCGCTCAAAGATTTCTTTCATGGACACCTGGCTGCTGTAGGCAGAGGAGCAGGAACTGCTTAAGGTCAGAGGCGGGGTGGAGGAGGGTGGCTGTGATTGTGAAGGTGCAAGGGCGAAAGTGGCTGAAGATGCTGTACTTGAAGGAGGAAGAGGAGAAGGAGGGTGGCTTTTCTTTTGTGTGCTGCTTTTGCTCAGGTGCTCTTCCCATTGCAGTTTGTTCTCCATGTGCCTTCGTAAGGCACTTGTCCCTACATGAGTGTTGGCCTTTCCACGGTTCAATTTTTGGAGGCAGAGAGAACAGATGGCATTGCTCCGATCTGAGGCAGACACATTAAAAAAAATTCCAAACCGCTGAGCCCCCCTGGGGTGATGGCACTATGGTGGCATCAGCAGCTGACGTTGAAGGGCATGTTGGCTGGCTGTCCATAGGTGGCGATACATGGTGCTGGATACTGCCACCAGCTGTTTGACAAGCTCCCTCTGCTTCTTTCAGGAACTCGTCTCCTCCTACTCCTCTCTGACTCCCCCTCAGACAAAATGACCAAGGGGACAGTTCAATTAGGAACCCATGTGGGATCCGTATCATCATAATCCTCCTGCCCAGCTTCGCTTGCCTCAGACACCTCCAAAACTGCACCAACCGCAGGTACTTCATCATCCTCCTCCTCACACGTTACGTCCATAGTGTCGCCGCCTAACTCGGACATATGAGGTGGTGTAACTTGCTTAGCGCCTTCATCTGGTTGTAATAATTGGTGGGAAATTAACTGATTCACAGCCATTATTAACTCCTGCGAAGTGTCAAATGCAATGGATGTGGTACTTGTAGTAGCGCTGGTGGCTGCGGAAGATGAGGTTTTGTGTGTTAAATAGTCAACCACGTCCTGACAATCTTGGGAGTTGATGGGACGTGCCTTCTTCTGAGCACTGCCAGGGCCGCACAAAATCACATCAACACGACCTTGCACAGACCTGCCGGGTGGCCTTCCTCTGGGTCTACCTCCGCCTCTATCCCCCCCGATATGGACACAACGGACAAAACAGGTAAAGTGAAAGGTATGCACTGACTTGACTAATATAATGTACAGTCACACAGGTGCAGTTAACAGGTATGCACGGAGTGGTATAACACACTGCGTGCACTCATGTAGGTAGGTGGGTGCACTGAACACAACAGGTAGGTATATGCAGTGATGGGTATTACAATGTGCACCTGTCACACACACAGGTTGCAGACAGGCACAGTGACACTGTGTGCGCTCAACTCACGTAGGTAGGTGGGTGCACTGTGAACAGGTAGGTAGGTATATGCAGTACTGGGTATTACAATGTGTACCTGTCACATTGCAAACTCGGGCTTACCACTCGGGCTCGGGCTTGCCAGTCACAGCACCTTTTTCCTACTCCCAGCGCAGGTCGAGGTTACCGCCAGGGAAGTTAATGTCTAAACTGCTGCCAACAAAAGTGAGTACACCCCTAAGTGAAGAATGTCAGAATTCTGTTAGTGTTACAAGGTCTCAGGTGTGAATGGGGAGTACGAGAGGAGTCGGCGAAGAGAGCGAGTGATAAATCTACCTGGCTATCTGGGGTTCTCAAAAACACACGATTGGTTCGCACGATGACCAGGGGCCCGGAACCTCTCTCACAGGCCGGGGCCCCTAGGCCAACATGTGATACCTGGAGGGGAGTGCAGGTGGGCCTGGACCTCTCACACCCAGACTCTGGACCTCTCACTTCCAGAAAACCCACCAACACTGCCTCCATACTGTGTGCTAAATTCAACACACACAAGCAATAGAACACAGCAGTACATGCATCCAGCTACATTTAAGTGGTCAGCAGGTGCTCGTCAGCCAATCAGGATGCACTGTCATACACCCTTTACCTGCCATACCACATCTAGCAGCCATTAGCATTCAGGTGGGAGGCTTCAGTTGGACGCCATCGCAAGATTGCGTCGCTAGCAGGACCGCCCCGTGCAAACATCCCTCCCACAGGGGTCCCTCCCTAACCGCTCATCTGTCCGCCATGTCCTAGAGCTGAAAGAAAACGTTTAAAAACACACGATTGGTTCGCACGATGACCAGGGGCCCCGGACCTCTCTCACTGGCCGGGGCCCCAAGGCCAACATGCGATACCTGGAGGGGAGTGCAGGTGGGCCTGGACCTCTCACACCCAGACTCTGGACCTCTCACTTCCAGAAAACCCACCAACACTGCCTCCATACTGTGTGTTGAATTTAGCATTGCTTTTGTGTGTTGTATCTGGGGTTCTCTTCGGACAACTGTTGAACACAAAAGGCAAGGCCATGCCTGGGTGGGCTTGAACCACCAACCTTGCAGTTAACAGCCAAACGCGCGAACCAATTGTACCACAAAGACTGTGCATGCAGTTGCTGTTGAATGATTTTATGGGGATGTATGTGTCTTTTGGAGGGAGGAAGTAAGTCTGCTCCAAGAAGTTTCAGCATGTAGTGTTGGTGGTATAATGGTTAGGATAGCAGCCTACAGAGCGGTAGGCCTGGGTTCTATTCCCAGCCAATGTGAGTTGGTTTTTGACATGCTACAAATCCTTAAGCAAGCTCATTTTTCTCTTGGATATATAATAATGGTACATGCTAGGCTGGCTTCAGCATGTAGTGTTGGTGGTGGTATAGTGGTGAAGTGAGCTACCTACCACGCACTCAGACCTGGGTTCAATTCCCAGTCAAGGTATGTAAGCTGGCTTTTGAAATACTACACTTCCCTGGAAGATGAGATACAGGTTATCAGGTAGAAATTAGTTAGGTGGGGAAATTAAATTTGAATTCCATAAAATTCCGCGGAACTTTAAAATTTTCAGCGGAATTCTGTTTTAGAGCTATAGCAATTCCGTTCTGTCATATCAGAACCGGAATCACCAAATTCCGTCCGGAACCGCGGAGTTTACAATGCTGCGGAATCCAGCGACCATCCCTAGTCCTGTCAAGCATTGGATCTGCATGAGTGCTGCTGGCATTGGGGAGCTACAGTTCTCTGAGGGTACCATGAATGCCAACATGTACTGTAGCAGGGCATGATCCTCTCCCTTGGAATGCTGCCCTGCTGTCCAGTTTCCAAACATAACTATCCTAAACACACCTCCAAGACGACCACTGCCTTGCTAAAGAAACTAAAGGTAAAGGTCCTGAACTGGTTAAGCATGTCTCCAGACCTAAACCCTATTGAGCATTTGTGGGGCATCCTCAAAAAAAGGTGGAGAAGCACAAGGTCTCTAACATCCACCAGCTTTGTTATGGTGGGGTGGGAGAGGATTCTAGTGGCAACCTGGGAACTCCATGCCCAAGAGAGTTAAGCCAGTGCTGGAAAATAACGGCGGGCACACCTAAGTATACTCACTTTTGTTTCCAGCGGAATAGACATTGAGGCTGGGAACACAGCAGAATCGCATGCGTTTTCACCATAGCACATAGTAAAAAACACAAATGCAATTCTGCTAAGTGCGTTCCCAGCCTAATGGAAGTGTGTTGTTATATTCATGGAACAACAAATTTACAGTTATAGAAGCTGTACACTGACTACATGGTAACAAAGTGTCATATCTTCAGTATTGTCCCATGAAAAAATGTAATCAAATATTTACAAAAATGTAAGTGTACTCACTCTTGCGAGATGCTGTATATCATTTAGGTGTTATAAGTAGGGATAATGTTATTTCTGATTAAATAGGGACCAGGGCAGTTACTAGGCTACATACAGTTGTGTTTAAAATTATTCAGCCCCCACTGAAATTGAGTGTTTTGGCCAGTTTGACATTGATTTAATTGTAAACAAGATAACTGAAATGATCAAAATCAAAGAGGCACCTGTAAGTCAGACAAATATAACATTTATAATGAAATAACCACAAATGTCTTTTCTGTGCTCTCATCATTAACAGTTTTATTCAACCCCTAAGTGACATTCATTCTTAGTACTTAGTACAAAATCCTTTTCCAGTTATAACCGCTTTTAAACGTGAAGCATAGCAAGTGTCTTGCAGTGATCTACGGTTATCTTAGCCCATTCTTCATGGGCAAAAGCCTCCAGTTCAGTCACATTCTTATGCTACGTACACACATGCGACAATGATCGTTCGTTGTGAACGACGAACGAACTTTTAATTGATGAAAGAACGACCTAAGTAAAGTTAGTTTTTAAATGTGTGTAACGATCTGATCGTTAGAAGGAACGTAACATCACACAAAGCAACTATTGCGCTTGCGCATAAAAATGAGAAGTTCCATGGAGAAATAGCAAAATGCGCATGTCAAGCCTAGTACGAACGATCGTTTCCAACGATGTACTACTTTTGCAAACGATCGTCGTTGGAAAAAATCTGCCAAGCTAGATCGTTCGTTTTTAACGATCTAGCTCGTCCGTCGTTAGACTTAATGGTCGTGGGTTGCTTTTTTTTTTAAAACGATCGTCGTCTGAAACGATCGGGGAACGATCGTTTCAAACGACTATAGTCGCATGTGTGTACGCACCTTTAGGCTTGAGCGCTGCAACTGCTTTCTTTAACCATTTGCCGACCGCGCACTCATACCGTGCGTCGGCAAAGTGGCAGCTGCAGGACCAGCGACGCAGTTCTGCGTCGCCGGCTGCAGGCTAATTAATCAGGAAGCAGCCGCTCGCGCGAGCGGCTGCTTCCTGTCAATTCGCGGCGGGCGGCTCCGTGAATAGCCTGCGGGCCGCCAATCGCGGCTCGCAGGCTAAATGTAAACACAAGCGGAAATAATCCGCTTTGTTTACATTGTACGGCACTGCTGCGCAGCAGCGCCGTAAGGCAGATCGGCGATCCCCGGCCAATCAGCAGCCGGGGATCGCCGCCATGTGACAGGGGACAGCCTGTCACTGGCTGCACAGGACGGATAGCGTTCTGTGCAGCCCAGATTGCCAGGGAGGACAGGGATGAGAGGGAGGGGGGGGAATTTCGCCGCGGAGTGGGGCTTTGAGGTGCCCCCCCCGCAACACCCAGGCAGGCAGGAGCGATCAGACCCCCCCAGCACATCATCCCCCTAGTGGGGAAAAAAGGGGGCGATCTGGTCGCTCTGCCTGCACCCTGATCTGTGCTGGGGGCTGCACAGCCCACCCAGCACAGATCAGCTAAAACAGCGCTGGTCCTTAAGGGGGGGTAAAGGGTGGGTCCTCAAGTGGTTAAGTCCCACCAGAGGTTCTCAATTGGATTTAAATCTGGTGACTGTGATGGCCACTCCAAAATGTTCCAGCCTTTAGTCAGCATCTTCTTTCTGCCACGACCAGGTAGTGTTTCAACAGTGCCCTTTGCCTCGAATTTGTGAATGATGCTTCCTATGGTGTCTCTTGGTATTTTTAACATCTTTGCAATCTTCTTATAGCCATTGCCCTACCTGTGAAGAGAAATCACCTCTTCTCTTGTCTTCCTGGACCATTCTCTTGATTTCACCATGTTTGTAAACACACCAGTAAATGTCTAGAAGGAGCTGAGTATCACAGTCATTTTAAATCTTCTTAATTGGTGCTTATTATGCTTGATTGCTGCTCGTTAACATCCACAGGTGTATTCAATACCTGATCGAAAACACTTGAATGAACCTCTGTTCTTAAGTGTGGTAGTCTTTAAGGGGTTGAATAATTGTGTCAATGAAGAAATCACAAAACAAAACATTTAATACCGTATTACAAAAACAATTGATGTCATTTTAGTTGCATTTGATTCTTTAAAAGATTTCTTTAATGATCTGCTCAGCTGTCTGTCCACTCTTTAGGTCTGAGTGCTGCAGGACTCTGGAAAAGAGACCTGTCTTCACTTTGCAAGTTTCAGAGTTGCTCTGCTGGTGAGGAATTTGCATACACTTGTCATGCAAATTGCCTAGCTGCTTCCTTTGATGGCTTGCAGTATAAATGCCTTTTGCTCCCAGAATTCCTTGCTGGTCATGATGGTTTGTTCCTGCTATCTCACCTGGAGTATCAGCCTTTGCTATTGTTTGCTAAGATTATCTTAGAGTAATTCCTTGGGACTGCACTAGGCATCCCTTCTAGCATAGTCAGGTTGTATTATCTGTTTTGCCTTGTAACGGTCTATCTGTTGCGATTGTCTTGTTGCCAGCGGCGGTCGACAGGAAATCGTTCTGTCTGTACTCCGTCTTAGGGGTGCAAGCCGGAGCAGCGGTTGCTACTGGTTGCTCTGTTTGTCTGTCTGGATCGCATCTGCTCTAGCGGTAGTGGCGGTGGTTCCTTCTGTGCTCTGTCTGGGAGTGTAGGCCAGAGCTGCGGTTGCTGCTGGCTACTCCTTCTGTCTGTCTTGTCTGGTATGAACGCTTGCTGTAAGCTTGGTGAGGTAACCGTTTAGCAAGCGGTCGCGTTCTCTATTTCGTGTTTGTGTTACATTGGTTAGTTAGGGTGGCACGCTTATCACTGGGCGCCTAACACGCGGTGATCGTGTCTTAAACGCGTTCGCTGTTGCGAATGAGTGCGGAGTTCACGTTTAGCTACCGTTTGTTATTTTCCTTGGCATTCTGATAATTATTTGCTGTGTCTTTCTTGCTACACTTGTGCGCTGTCTAACTCGGTCTTGTGTCACTATTGGCAATCGTCACTCTTGCGATTGCGTTCCCACTTCATTTCCGCTGTTGTGTGTTCACTGTCGCTGGGTGGTGACTAGATTGGTGGACACACATACATTCTGTCTCTGTGCTCACTTTCTCTCTACAGGTGCATTGCACCAAAGCTGGGTTCTGTCGTTTTATACGCTTGTAGAGGACTTCCGCAGTGTCAGCGCACATCTTGTGCGCTGACCAAGGAAATAATTCCACAATCGTTACAATTTCATTCTGAACACAATTACAAATGTACACTAAATTCTCTAAAACCCTTTACAGCATTGGGGGTTGAATAATTTTGAAAACTAGCTCCCAGGGCTAAGTAACTAGATGTAGCCTCCCCAGAATGGGTAGCCAGAAGGAACCCCCAGAATTATGTAGCGAAAAAACGCCTGACCCTGCTTTGGCCAATTTCACCGTGGCCTTAATTACTATTCTCCTTTCAAGGCCCCGTACAGTGGGGGTAAGATGCAAATCGCCTTCCTGCTATCGCTGGCGGCTGAATTGCACTCACTCATTGAGCACCACTATAGCTGTTTTTCACATTCCGGCCTATGGCGACACCAAAATGTTCTCAGCCACGCAGCGCCCTTTTTACTTGTCTCATACTAAGCCTCTAGTATTTGGTAGCATACAAAATGCAGCCCCCCCCCACACACACCCCACCCAGAATGGGTATCTAGAGGAACCCTCAGTATTAAGAATCCAGATGCATCCCCCATATAGGTAGCCACAGAAGTCTCCAGTATTAGATAGCCATGTAAAGCCTCCTTCCCTGAGCATTGGTAGCCAGAAAGCCCCACCTATTCTATGGGTAGCCGATGACCCTGCTCCCCTCCCTCTGCATAGGCTGCCAGAGAGCCTCCCTCCTCTCCCTCTGTATAGGTAGCTAGTGAGCCTTCTCCCCTCCCTCAGTATGGATAGTCAGCCTCCCCCCTCTGTATAGGTAGCCAATAAGCCCCCTCCTCTCCCTCAGTATGGGCTTCCATAGAGCCTTTTCCCTTTCCGTCTGTATAGGTAGCCAGTGAGCCTCCTCCTTTCTGTATAGGTAGCCAGTGAGCCACCTCCCCTCCCTCAGTATAGGTAGCCAAAGAGTCCCCCCACACACTCAGTATAAGTAGCCAGAGAGCCTCCTAACACTGCATAAGTAGCCAGTGATCCCCTCTCCATCATTATAGGCAGCAAGAGAGCCTCCCCCTCTTGCTGTATAGGTAGCCAGTGACCCCCCTCCTCCCTCAGTATAGCCAGTAAGCCCCCATTCCCTTTGTGATAGGTAGCCTGTGAGCCCCCTCCTCTCCACCCCTCAGTATAGGAAGCCAGAGTGCCCCCCCCCCCCCCAGTCAGCCTCCCCTCCCTCAGTATAAGCAAGCCAAAGAGAGCCCTCTCCCCACGGTACTGTAAACATAAATGGAGAAATGTCAACCTTGAAGTGGGCTCAGAAAAGAAAAATGTATGAACCTAAACAAATCTAAGGCATTGTCATGCTATACAAAACAGAATAAAAATAGATTAAAAAAAGAGGCTTTTCCAAGGTTGTGATGTCACCACTTGTAAATTATAGTGCAATAATTAAGGTGGTCATTTTCCTTGACTCCCTGAATTTAATGTAAAGATATTTTTTTGTTATAATGCAATATTATTTACTGATTAGTTTTATTGCTCTTCCCCTGCGACATATCTATGTTAGTCTACCATTGGCTAGGAGATAAGATTCAAAACCCAAGAAGCTAATAGTAACTGATTACTATTTATTGCTTGCATTTCTATCACAAAAGAAACTTCTTATTAGCTCGAGAAAGCTACGTGAGTTTTTCCATTGATGGAGAACATTTATTTTGGCAGCCATTTCATTCAAGTATTGTTTCGCTTTTTTCAATGCCAGAAAAACCAGCTTGCCTGTTTCACGTAACATAATATCTAGTCCTGGACTGAGGTAGTGCAGAAGTCCGTGAAAAGTCGTTTCTATACTCCATAAATGTCTACACTGTAGCACTCTATTTCAAAGATCCATCATCCAAGCACAATTTAGGTAATTTAGTTTGTACTTTGAGAAGACCAAACAATTGAATATGACCCAGCAAAGACTGTGGAACTCATTGTGGACGTCAGGCACTTTCACCCTGTACCTAGACTTCATTGGTGAGGTCAAAGACTCCAGGGTACCATGCGTTCAGAAGGCACAGCTAAGGTTAATCATCCTGCTCCAACTGTAAAACTTCAGTAAGCCATGAGAGCTGCTGACCAGCTAGCGACAACTACAAACTCTAAAGAGTTATTTGTGCTGCAGAAAAGATCATCGGATTGGCCTTGCCACCTCTAGACCACCTCCACACTTCTAGAATGAGGACAAGGGCCACCAGGATTGTGGCACGGCCCCTCCAACCTAGGCAGCAGCTTCTTGGAGTTCCTCCCATTGGGCCGCATTACAGAACCATCCCCTCCAGAACCACCAGGCGCAGGAGCATCCTCTTACCCCAAGCAGTATTCCTGCTGAACTCCAGCCTCTAAACCCTCCCACCCCCATCAAGTCTGTCTTACAGCTCTCTAGCCCCTTGGACAGCATGACTCCACAAATGCTTCCCTATGCAGTACTGCCCTAGATGTTTAGAGTTCCTTATGCTTGTCCTGTATGCTCCAAATGTATGCTTGTATCACTGTACTGTTGTGCTGGTAAGTTTACATACCCTGGCAGAATGTATGATTTCTTAACCATTTTTAAGAGAATATGAACGATAAAACAAAAACTTTTCTTTCACTCATGGTTAGTTTTTTTTTTTTTAGTCAACTATCAGGAAAATTGTTCCGGATGCAAGGAAAACCCCACAAAACCCAACTTCAAGTGACATACGGGACTCTCTGAAATATGTGGTGTGGCAGTTTCAAGTATCACAACAAGGAGGCACTTGAATAATGATGGGCTGCATGGTCAAGTTGCCAGAAGAAAGCCATTACTACGCAAACGCCACAAAGTATCCCACTTACAATATGCCAGACAGCACAGAGACAAGCCTCAAACCATTCCTACTGTAAAACATGGTGGATTGCTAATGTTTTGGGGATGCATGGAGCTACAAAGGCACAGGAAATGTAACTAGGTTATTAAAAAATACTGGGGGAAAATTTGCACTTATCAGCCAGGGAGTTAAGCATGGGACGTACGTGGACATTCCAACATGACAATGATCCAAAACACAAGGCCAAGTTGACGTGTCATTGGCTACAGCAAAATAAAGTGACGGGTCTGGAGCGGCCATCTCAGTCTCCTGGCCTCAATATCATTGAGACACTCTGGGGGACCTCAAACGGAAAGTTCTTGCAAAACAGCCCAAGAATTTAAAGGAAAATGGAGGCGTTTTGTCAATAAGAATGGACAGCTTTACCATTTGAGAAGATAAAGAGCCTCTTCCACAACTACCACAAAAGACTTCAAGCTGTCATTAATGTTAAAGGGGGCAATACATGGTATTAAGAAAACTTGTATGTAAACTTGTGCTCAAGGTCATTTGGGTAGTTTGTGTAGTGATTATGATTTAAAAAGATTAACCACAGTTGATTGATAATGAATGGCTTCAGCCAACCACTAACCATAAGTAATGGTGGCCACTAATGATGCAATCCTTTTCATCTAATCTTATCATTTCCATGTAATATAAGGGAACTGCCTAAATTATCCATTCAGTATATTCACTCTATCTACCCTAAGGCTGCTTTCAGTTTAAAGTCCCACGTTGCAGCAGCCTGTAACACAGCCAACTTACAGCAATGATAAATCAATGGGCTGTTCACAGTGCCCACGTTGCGTTGGAGTATAACGCAGCACGTTTAATGAAAGTGCAGCGTGCTGTACATTATACTCGTATTTGGCTGCGTTAGACTGTTTGCACATGCTCAGTAATGCGCCGTTTTCGTTCGATCCGTATGCTTCAAAAAGTACGCATCACGAGACGCATAACGCAGTGCAATGTAACGTCCAACTTCAAAGCTAACATGCGTTGCGTTAGGGGTACGTTATGCGCATCAAACGCATGTCAGTTTGAAAGAGCCCTTATACAACATAGATTTGGTAAAATTAGATGAAAAAGATTGGATCATTAGTGGCCACCTTAAAAGAAAAGTTTTTTTGTTATCATTCATATTTTATGAAACTCCAGTAAGCCAACAATTCTCAAAAGAATCGCACAACGCAACCGCCGCATAACCTTCGCGCCCAGCACCAGAGCCTCTGCCACCCACAGTCCCACAGCACTATTACCACACTCAAGATGGCCACTAATGATACAATTCTCTGAACGAAAATGTACTAACCAATCTCATCAGATTGACTGGATTGATCCAAAAATTGGATCTATTCCATGAATCTGATCATATTGGTTAGGAAATTTTCAGCCATTAGTGGTCCCAAACTATTGTTTCTGATCAATCATACGAATAATCAAAAAGGAATGATCATTCAGAGAATTGAATCATTAGTGGTCACCTTAAGCCACTGCCCACAATAAGTTACCGGCCAGCCTACAAACTTCAGTTAGTACACTGGATTCCTGGCGGATCAGCTGTTGACTGAGCAGTCAATCGTGCAATGGCCAAGTGTTGAAGCTGAATACCCACCGGCAGATACGGCAGAGGGATCGGGGATCTCCGCCGATGAACGATTGTTTACCCGATCCATCTGGCTGAATCTGCAAGTGACGTTTGCAGCATCGGAAACCAGGGATCGAGTCCTGCATGAACGCAGGTGGATGACGCCCAACTACTTTTTTAAGAGAGCGGACGTCGTCCACCCTAAAATGTGGAGGGGAGGCAGTGCAGTGAAGGGGGAGCAGCGTGCACAGCGGCAGGGAAGGGGGGCCGTCTCCCCCTTCCTTCACCATGGAACTCTCCGTTGCTCGCTCCCCCTTTCAGAATTATTACCTGCAAGAAGACAGAGGTAAGTCCCTGCCCACTGCAAGCTGCTCGCAAAGCTTAATTCTGGAAGGGGGTTGTGGGGGGGGGGGGGGGGGGGGGAAGGGGCCTTAAGAGGTCCCCTTCATCAGAAAAAGTGCAAACATATAAAGCTTTATATATTTGCAATTTTTCTGATGAAGGGGACCTCTTAAGGCCCGAAACAATTGTCAATCTGTGCTGACAAATGCAATAAAAGGGAACACTGTATCTTGAGACTAGTGTGCAGACCTGATCCTACTAGCACTTGATAATTAAATGGTGACGTGGCTTAGCACCCACAACACGGGTAAGGTTTGCCACATCAAAATCTGAATAGACATGGCTGCCTATTCTGGGGGCACCAATAGATGTGGCTACCTATTCTGGGGACATCTATACACATGGATACTTATACTGGGGGCACCTATAGACCTGGTTACCTATACTGCGAACACCCTTAGACCTGGTTACTTATACTGGGGACACTTATAGACCTGGTAACTTCCACTGGAGACACCTATAGACCTGGCTGCCTATACTGGGGGTACCTATTTTGGTGGAACAGCTGCCAGATTAGGTGTATGTTGGGGGAATCGCTACTGCCAGATTACGTGTATTTTGGGGAACTGCTGCTAGATTGTGTATGTTGGGGGAACCACAGCTGCCAGATTACATGTATTTTGGGTGATCCGCTGCCAGATTACGCATATTTTGGGGAGCTACCGTATATACTCGGCTACAAGTCGAGAAATTTAGGACTGACTCACAATTTAAAAGTGGGGGGGTCGACTTATAGTCGCGTCAGCCCTAAATTTCCAAACTTGTAGCCGAGGTCGGGGTGCCCCTTTCTCCTCACTACTCTACACTGCACTGCCCCTCTCTAGCTCTCCCTCCTTCCTGCCTCCTCCTAATTATAATTGTGGCCAGTTTTCCCTATAAACTCCCCCTCCCCTTCCAGCCACTATGGTGCCTGCCGTTCTCTCTCCCCGGGTGGCCCCTCTCTCCCCCGTGTTCAGTAAATGAATGCAGTGTAGAAAGCTGACATACGTTACCTAATCCACCGCTGCGCGCTGTGTCCTTTGATCTCCTCTTCGCTCATGCCGGCGAGCATACTATAGCGTCTCTCCTGCTTCAGTACCATGTGACTCCCGATGTCACATGGTACTGGAAGCAGGAGAGACGCTATAATATGCTCGCCGGCATGAGCGAAGAGGAGATCAAAGGACACAGCGCGCAGCGGTGGATTAGGTAACGTATGTCAGCTTTCTACACTGCATTCATTCACTGAACACGGGGGAGAGGGGCCACCCGGGGAGAGAGGACCGCAGGCACCATAGCGGCTGGAAGGGGAGGGGGAGTTTATAGGGAAAACTGGCCACAATTATAATTAGGAGGAGGCGGGAGGGAGAGCTAGAGAGGGGCATTCACTAAACACGGGGGAGAGAGGGGCCACCCGGGGAGAGAGAGAATGGCAGGCACAATAGCGGCTGGAGGGGGAGTTTATAGGGAAAACTGGCCATAGTACTCAGGATATCCGCTCTGCATACAGAATGCAGAACAAAATGAGTTGAACAGTGAAAAGCTGAAGCAGCACCTGGGGACCAGGAGGAGTTAATGGCTGCAGAGTTTTATGCACTACAACCATTAACTTCTCCTGTTCCCCAAGTGCAGGCATTACTTCTGGACCCCAAGTGCAGAGCCAGTAACCCCTCCTAGTCCCCACCTGCAGCCATCAACTTTCCTAGGTCGACTTATACTTGAGACTTTGAGAAATACCAGCTTTTGGGGATCAAATTTGGGGGTCGACTTATACACGGGGTCGACTTGTATCCGAGTATATACGGTACTTCCAGATTACATCAGGTGTTTCAGACTTTAAAGTCAGATCTGACAAGACTAGCTGCATGCTTGTTTCTGGTGTTATTCAGAAACTACTGTAGAGAAATAGACCAGCAGGGCTGCCAGGCAACTGGTATTGATTAAAAGGAAATAAATATGGCAGCCTCCGTATACCTCTTACTTCAGTTCCCCTTTAAAGTACTCCTGACCTGGTACTTCATCCTCGATCATTTTAAAATGTTTTATTACTGGTGCTGTGTGACTAGCACAAAGCACCAGCCTTTCCTTTCCAGCGCCCCCAGTGGTACAGTTTTGACATAAAATATGTGCAGGGAGGAAGTGACAGTTATTCCTCCCCTCTGCTCGTTTATAATTCATTCCCCTTATGATTTACTACACACAGCGCGCAGGGGAGCTGCGTGTGTGCGATCTTGTGGTATTTGAGGTCGGAAGGATATCTGACCTCAAATTACCACACAATCACGCACAGAAGCTCCCCTGCGTGCTGTGTGCAGTAAATAATAAGGGGGAACTATAGCGGCAGGTGGAGGGGGATGAATTATAAACGAGCAGAGGGGAGGAATAACTCACTTCCTCCCTGCACATAATCAACGTTCTGCCTCAATCGAAGATTATGACTGAGCAGAACGAGGACCTCAGGGGGCACAGTAGGGGGGAGGAGGGGCAGGATGGTGCCTTGTGCTGGTCACAGCACCAGTAATTAAACAATCTTAAAGTAGGAGGGGGGAGAGGGAACCATGTCAGGAGTACTTTAAAGCGTAACTGTCGGGCATAAAATCAATTCTTTATTTTTATCTGGTAAACAAGTAATAAGGATGCTAACCAGACAATCCAAAGTTAAAAAAAAAAATCACTTATTTTTCTTCTCCCTAAAACATCTTCCCCCAGTTTCCCTGGCCCTTATTTGGTACATCTGCCACACAAAGGAAGTTGCAAGGCATGCTGGGTTGTCTTTTTTTTTTTGCTTCTTTAGTATCCCCTCAGACTTAACTAATGCAGCCTGATTGGCTGAAGCATCTTTCTCTCCTGTTTTCCCCTCCCACACCTTTGTTGCTCTCTGATTAGCCAATATTTCTCATGCTTCTCAAGCTACAGTCACGCATTGACAATCCACTTTCTATTGTAGAGCTGGGTGGGAGTGTCTGAAGACTGTCTGTTTGCATTGGCCGCCCTCCTCCCAGAGTAAGGCCACATACACACATCAGACCATAGTCTTTTGAAAATGAAAGATCACAGACCAATCTTACCACCCTTCATGTAGTATGAGAGCCATACTCTACACAGTCTTTTCTATGGAGCTGAACTCCACATCAGAAAAAAATCTTTGCAAGATGCTGAACACACAGATGCTGTACAGACACAAAAGATCAGTATCTGCAAAAGATCTGTTCCTGCCAAAAATCCATTCCTGCAAATTGCAATGATAGTCTATGAGATCTGCAGATCATCATACACACATGATTTAACTGACATTCATCTGCAGATCAAGCAATCATCTGCAGATCTGAAAATCCATCCTGGTGGATCTGATCTGCAGATGAATGTCAGTTAAATCATGTGTGTATGATGATCTGCAGATCTCATAGACTATCATTGCAATTTGCAGGAATGGATTTTTGGCAGGAACTGATCTTTTGCAGATACTGATCTGTTGCATGTGTGCAGCATCTGTGTGTGCAGCATCTTGCAAAGATTTTTTTCTGATGTGGAGTTCAGCTCCATAGAAAAGACTGTGTAGAGTTTGGCTCTCATACTACATGAAGGGTGATAAGATTGGTCTGTGATCTTTCATTTTCAAAAGACTATGGTCTGATGTGTGTATGTGGCCTTAGGGAGTAAAGGACACCAGTATTGGCTTCAGTTAGAGGGAATTAAGATGGCAAATGCCTAAAACAGAATTCTCTATTTACTCCATAAAATTCACTGAAATCAAAACATGGACAGTGCAAAACATTTGTTATGTACATAGAGCAAGTATCTACTTATATATGTGTGGGTTTTGTTTTTTTTAGATAGTATAGCTGACAGCTCCTCTTTAAAGGGGCACTTTATTAATAAAGGTGTGAAAATATCACCTAGGATAAAACTTAAATTCAAATGTTGCATGTGGCCCATGGAATTGCAAATTCTGCTGATTTTAGGAATTATAAAAAAGGTAACCATTGCTTGCATTGCACGCCTGTTCCTCTCATTATTGACTGCCCACTGCAAAATGCTTAATATACTGAATGGAGTATGACGGAGGTCATTTCCATGGCTTTTAGTTATGCAGCAATACTGAAACATCTTGCTCTGCAATCTACCACTTTCTCACAACCCATTTTAGAGTTTGGATTATAAAATATGGTGGGTGAATCTGAAACCTATATTAAAGGATGCTTATCTGACTTTCTCAATGGATCCCTCAGCAAAGGTGACTGCTGCTGTCCCACTTCTGCAAAATCATTAACAAACAAAAAGTACCAGCACACAATTTTATATATAATTTTATTCATAAAATAAAAGGTTAATTATTAACACCATAATTATTTTGTAGCCTTACAAAATCCCTTTTAGTGCAAAAGGGAATAAATGAGGCGTTACAAATTACTTTAATGAAAACATTTGATCAGTTTTCTTCATATTCAAACCCACGTTTTGGGGTTGAAAGACCAGCCAAGCAGTTTGAATGCAGAGCATACTGTAGTGCCAACTAATCCAAGCAGGGCAACGGAACCAATGCCTCCTCTTACTCGCTTCTTTGGATCTAGTTACAAGGAAATACAAAATAAGCGATAAAACCACATGAAGAAAAAAAACAAATCCTGATATTAATAGCAAAGGCAACACTGTACAATTTCAGGGTTTAGTGAGCGCAGGCAAGTCTGTAGTTTAGATTGAGATTAGTATCACAAAAAAAATAATTTTAAAGAGATACAAAACATACAGCTCCCTGCTGCTGTTACACAACTATTGTTAAAAGAAATGAATCACCTGGACCTCAGCATTGTACACAGTGTATGCCTTTTAAATATGTATGTCATGAGGGAACATTACTGTTATTTTTTCAAACAAGGGCTTGTAATTATTGAGTATTGAAATGTGAAAATTGCTCTGGTCCATCAGGGGAAAACAACCTGTAGTGGTCAAGTGGTTAAACAAAGTACTAGTGTTTTTGTGTGGGTACATGCCAAGCCCTGCTGGAAAATGAAATCAGCAGCTCCATGAAGCTTGTCAGCAGCTCCATGAAGCTTGTCAGCAGAGGGAAGCATGAGGTGCTCTAAAATTTCCTGGTAGACAGCTGTTCTAACTTTGGACTTTATAAAACCTAGTGGACCAACACCAGCAGATGACATGGCCAGTTGGCCCCACAAATCAGCACTGACTTTTGAGACTTCACACTGGACCTGAAGCAACGTGTATTCTGTACCTCTCAACTACTTTTCTAGACTCTGGGACCTGAATTTCTAAATGAAATGAAAAAAATAGGGCTTTGGATTACTGTGACAATGCAGTCTGTTTTTTTACTTAGTCCAGGTATGACCTGGTTCAGGTGTGGTTTGACACAAATAATGCAACAGTTGTACCCCATGTCCCAGATAGGTCTGTGTGTGGTGGCTCTTCAAACACTCCAGCTCCTTGTGAATCTACCCCAAATGCGTGAATGGGCAGAATTTCACAGTTCCCAGCTGCATACAATACTGTTGCTTGAGCACCTTTTTCTGCCACTTTACCCCCTTCTACTCCATTTGTACACAACACTCTGAATAGCCACTGTCAAGTCAGCAATCTTTCCCATGAGAGACCCTTTAAAAGGCTCAGGACATCTTTGCAGATATTTTGGGTTAGTTAGCTGAGTGTAATGAGACACCACACGACTACACTATTGACCTTTTTCACAATATTCTAATTTCCTGAGAAAATAAATAAATGCTTGAAATATATCACCCTGTGTGCAATAGATCTATCATGTTTCCCCAAAAATAAGCCCTACCCTGAAAATAAGCCTACAAGTAGAATACCGCTCCACTGTGCCTGGGAAGGCAGTGCTGGATCCAAAGCAGCCAGGCTCAATAAGGAAAAAGTGGAAAATGATCCGCAACGATGTCTTCACCAAACGCTTTATTTAGGACATATCCTCAGTACAGTCATGAGACCTCATAGCTAACATGTTTCGGACCAAAGTCCTTAATCATAGCTATGATTAAGGACTTTGGTCCGAAACATGTTAGCTATGAGGTCTCATGACTGTACTGAGGATATGTCCTAAATAAAGAGTTTGGTGAAGACATCGTTGCGGATCATTTTCCACTTTTTCCTGAAAATAAGCCCTAGCAGGAAATTTTCAAGCATGCTCAAAATATAAGACTTATCCCCAAAGTAAGCCCTTGCAGCAGTTAAAGGTAAAGTAAATATAAGCAATGTATACCATTACAGGTATACACGTAACCCCTTGATTTCCCCCGGAGCACGAGAGAGAGAAAGAGAGAAAGAGAACGAACATAGTGGTTTCTGTGCCGGTGAAGCCCTGGTTCTGTCATCCCAGCACACAGCAAGGTTATCAGCTGTGTGCAGGGCTGACATGACAGGGCAGGTACCTGATCAGTACAGTACCGTGCAATCCAGAGAAGGAAGAGACAGCCAGCAAGCAGGGACACAGCGGTGCAGTGCTGATCGGGCATCGGTCCTGTCATCACAGCACAGTTATCAGTTGTGTGCAGGGATTACATGAAAGGCAGGTTCCTGATCAGTACAGCACCGTGCAAATCCAGAGAAGGAAGAGGTGGCCAGCAAGCAGGAGTGCAGTGATCGGGCACCGGTCCTGTCATCCCAGGACACAGCAAGGTTATCAGCTGTGTGCAGGGATGACAGAGCAGGTGCCTGATCAGCACAGTAGCATACCTTCGGATCCAGCAGAGGAAGTGGCAGCACAGTGGGGAAGGCACACACAGAACATGAACATTTGAAATAAATTTTTATTTTTTTGTTCAAGAATATTTGGAGTTTGTGGTTCATAGACAGAGGTCATCCCCCAAAAAATAAGCCCTAGCACATCTTTTGGAGCAAAAAATGAATAAGACATTGTCTTATTTTCAGGGAAACATGGTATATAATATATGAGAAGCATGAGCTATGCACAGTGCAGTTTCTAGGCTAAAATGCACCCAGGGCGAGGGTGTTAAAATTGCACCCCCCCCCCCCCCAGGTATACAGGCCCGCAGTATAGGTTAGCCAGGTCTAGTTGCACTCAGTATAGGTAGCCAGCTATAGGTCCCCCCAGTATAGGTAGCCAGGCATAGTATAGGTAGCCAGGCATAGGTGCCCCAGTATAGTTGCCCCCAGTATAGGTTAGATAGGCAGGTGCCCCCGGTATAGGTTAATATAGGTAGGTGCAGGTGCCCCCAGTACAGGTTAGCTAGGTGGGTGCCTCTAATATAGGGAGTCAGAATAGTTGCCCCCAGCCTAGGTTAGATAGGTAGGTGCCCCCAGTATAGGTTAGTTAGGTAGGTGCCTCCAATATAGGTAGCCAGTATAGTTGCCACCAGTATAGGCTAGGTAGGTAGGTGCCCCAATACAGGTTAGATAGGTAGGTGCCCCCCAGTATAGGTTAGATTAGGTAGGTGCCCCCCAGTATAGGTTAGATTAGGTAGGTGCCCCCCAGTATAGGATAGGTAGCTGCCCCCCAGTATGGAGAGGGGAGCCGAGGGGAGGGCAGCCCGACCTCTCCCTCCCTTCCTCTCCGCGGGCCGCACTCTGTGCTCCCCCCTCCGAGTCTGACTGCAGGGAAGGGAAGCGCTGTGTACAGAGCGCATCTCACCTCCCTGGTTCCAATCGCCGCCGGTCTCCTCTTCTGTCTTCTCCTCACAGCCGCTGATGCTGCTTCCGGCTAAACAGGAAGCAGCGTGTGTATCAGCAAGCATGAAGAGAAGATGAGACCAGCGGCGATTGGAACCAGAGAGGCGAGTTGCGGTCTGTACACAGCGCTTCCCTTCCCTGCAGTCAGACTCGGAGGGGGGAGCAAGGAGGGCGGCCCACGGAGAGGGAGGGAGAGGTCGGGCTGCCCTCCCCGCGGCTCCCCCCTTCATTACAGTGCCCACAACTCCTTCGGCGCCCAGGGCGCCCGCACGGCCCTAGAAACGGGCCTGGCTATGTACATCTAGAGCCAATGCTCTGCCAACCATCCCAGCAAACCACTTGTGCCCAACATGCAGTAGAGCCTTCTGAGCCTGCATCGGATTGATCAGTCACAGCCGGACACATCGTACCCAGTCAAATATATATTATATACACATACACTCTCCATACAAGGACAGTTATAGTAAGTACAGTAAATTATGCATGTCATACTTACCACCTGTAGAGTATCCTGCAGCATACAGCTCTCTACCAATAATCCAAACAGCTCCCAATGCGCTTGCAGCACGCTGTAGTGATGTAAATATGTGGGAAGTTAACTAAGCAACTATAGACAACATTGTTAAAAATAAATATGTTAAAGCCTGTTCCCTGTTGCCTTAACATACTTGTAAATGTAGCTACCAAGCATTGCCTGTTTTCACTTTCTGAAATCTTCTGGCCCAAACACCAGGTCACTCATGTCTGCAAACCTGGCCCTCCACTGCAATGTATTCAATGATCCTTTAAAGGGAACCTAAACTGAGAAGGATATGGATTTTTCCTTTTAAAATAATACCAGTTGCCCGACTCTCCTGCTGATCCTGTGTCTCTATTACTTTCAGCCACAGCCCCTGAACAAGCATGCAGATCAGGTGCGCTGACTGAAGTCAGACTGGATTAGCTGCATGCTCGTTTCAGGCTTGTGATCCACTTACTACTGCAGCCAAAGAGAGAAGCAGGACTGCCAGGCAACTGGTATTGTTTAAAAGGAAACATCCACATCCCTCTCAGTTTAGTTTCCCTTTAATGTGAAGCTCAATCACCAATGAGGTTTGGAACTGACCAGGAGTTCGGCTTTCACCATTTACGTTGTAATAGTAATACTGAACATTTTAGCAATTAATAGAAGCAGAAAAACACATGGTCATAATATAATTTTCATTGGTGAACCGAGTAGCGTAAAGTGGGTGTGGTTGTAGGAGGTGGCTAAACAGTGCTTTCAATGTAATAGCATCCTGTTACACTGCTATTACATGTTCCCGTTCCATAGGTCTCTTTTCGGTGCTCCCATTTATAGTATCCCCTATGCTGTGCTCCACCTTTTTTCCCTGGAGGTCTAGTGATGCCCATACCCTCGTCGCTTTCTGTGGTGGTCCAATGGTAACCCCCTCCCCTTATAATTTTCCCTGATACCCTAAAATCGCCAACTCCCCCTTATAGCTTTGTCTGGTAGTCTAGTGGTTCACTCTACCTCCTTATAGCTTTGATCTAGTGCTGATATTCTATTGCCCCCCCCCCCCCCCCCCATAGGTTTCACTGTTAAAGGGAACCTAAACCGAAAAGGATATGAATGTATCCTTTTAAACAATACCAGTTGCCTGGCAGTCCTGCTGAACTCTTTGGCTGCAGGGCTCTCTGGATCTCACACTTGAAACAAGCGTGCAGCTAATCCAGTCTTACTTCAGTCAGAGCACCTGGTCTGCATGCTTGTTCAGGGGCTGTGGCTAAAAGTATTAGAGACACAGGATCAGCAGGAGAGTCAGGCAATTGGTATTTTAAAAAGAAAAATCCATATCCTTCTCAGTTTAGGTTCCCTTTAATGTAATGTTTAATTTCCCCCTTATAACGTTACATGGTAGAGTAATGTTTCACCTTCCCCCCCCCACCTTGGAAAGATCAGCAGCAGGTGGTGCCAACAAGCATCTCCCACCTCTCTCCACTGAACACTGGAGGAGTCGGTGAGGTGAGAGATAATCTGTTACTACTTCTATGGTCATGTATGTGTATGTACATATTATATGCACATGTATATTAGGATTTTCAATAGAATTACAAACATACAGGATTTCCTGTATCTATGTGATGAAAGTATCTAAGTGCTGTTTTCTGTAAAGACTTATTCATAAACGTTCATTGATGGTTGTTTCTAGTGACGAAACTTGAAAGTCTGACCATTTTTGGCACCTTATCTTTGCAGTTTGTCACTGATGGGGGAAAAAAAAAAAAAAAAAAAAAAACAAAAAAAAAAAAACACGGACACTGGGATCCCGCTCTGGTGTAATATCGTGGAGTGTTGAATAGATCTGATGATAGAAATATACTCACAAAGATGTGTTGCTAATGGAGGCAACCACTTGTCTGAGCATGTGGGGAAGATCCGTCCCCACCTGTATTTTTCCAAGGAGTACTGATCGCTGCTCCTAAAAAGTTCCCTTTGCAAAAATTGCAAAGTGGGACCCCACGAAGTGGGGTATCAAAACATATGTACTTGGTTGATGCAGGAGGCGCCCAAAAATTAATTGGTAGATACATTTGTATAAAATGATAACTCAAATGAGTTCGTATTAGTAAAAAAAGATCAATTTCCAATTTGTTTAAAACTTATTTCTTTTTATTTTTAATGTCCAATTTCCATTGTTTTAAAGGGACTCCGAGCAGTGCAGAAACTATGGAAAGATGCACATCATTTTAAAGCTCTCTTTCTCCTCTTTCCAATGATATATAAACCGCCACCCTACGCCTTTTAGTTTTAGCTATTTTCGCGATTGAAATTGCCGCGGCTGCGATTTCGATCGCAAAAATAGAGAAAACTAAAAGGCGTAGGGCAACGATTTAGGTGTCGTCAGAAAGAGGAGAAAGAGAGCTTTAAAATGATATCCATCTTTCCATAGTTATATTGTATTACACAGGGCGACTTTTTGTCAAAGTCAGCAGCTGCATTTAGCAGAATGGAGCTGCTGACACTCTGGAAAGTGTCGTCCTGTGTAATACAATATAACTATGGCTTGATGGATATCATTTTAAAGCTCTCTTTCTCCTCTTTCTGACGACACCTAAATCGTTGCCCTACGCCTTTCTCTATTTTTGCGATCGAAATCGCGGCAATTTCAATCGCGAAAATAGCGAAAACTAAAAGACGTAGGGTGGTGGTTTATATATCATTGGAAAGAGGAGAAAGAGAGCTTTAAAATGATGTGCATCTTTCCATAGTTTCTGCACTGCTCGGAGTCCCTTTAAATAAATTGGAATTTTTTTTTTTTACTTATACTAACTCATTTGAGTTATCATTTTATACAAATGTATCTACCAATTAATGTTTGGGCACCTCCTGCATCAATCGAGTACATATCTTATCTTTGCATGCTCTTCTCAAGTACACATGCTCAGAATGTTACGGCTGCTGTGGGTAATAGAGCAAAACTACAGGGAGTAAGTGGATAGAACATGTGCTGTTTGTTTGTCCTCCATGCAACTGGAACAATGGTAGGGAGCACATTCTAACCAGACAACAGCCAAGTATAAGGTCCCCCATACCTGCATTGTGTCATCTGTCACCCTAAAGGTCCGTACACACGCCGGACTGGAGGCAACGACGGGTCCGTCGTTGCCTCCCGCTGGGTGGGCGTGCCAACGACAGTCCGGCGTGTGTACGCACTGTCGGCGTACTGATACGGCTGTTTCTGAGCGATCCGCCCGGCGGATCGCTCAGAAACGGCCGTATCAGTCCGCCGACAGTGCGTACACACGCCGGACTGTCGTTGGCACGCCCACCCAGCGGGAGGCAACGACGGACCCGTCGTTGCCTCCAGTCCGGCGTGTGTACGGACCTTTATTAACATTGTATGTAACTTTATTAATTGTCCAACGTTACGTAATATGTTGGCGCAATATAAATCCATGTGTAGCTTTATTGATATAGTGTCATTTTAGGTGCTACACATACAAAAAAAATACACACAATCAATGAGATGCAAATAATTCTGTTGTAATATAGACTTTTGCAAATGTATCCTGCTTGAATATGGACCAATTAAACTCTGCCAAGGAAAAATTCAATGGGTCAATATTCTAGCTGCATACAAAATTTGCATAATCTTGCATTAAAGTGCACCAGAGACGAAGCACCCTCATGTATTTTACCATATATAATAGTGGGAACATTAGAGAAAACACCTACCCTGATCTCTGTTTCATTCTTCACTGCTCAGCTTGCTTCTAACCAGCCCTGATAAAATCCCCAACTGAGCATTCATTCTGGCTATGCTCAGGAATCATTATAGCAGAGCCAGAAGGGGGCAGGCTTGAGCTTGAAAAGACATCAAAGACAGGCTCAGCTATAATGATTTCTGAGCAAAGCCAGACTGAATGCTCAGTTGGGGATTTTATCAGGGCTGGTTAGAAGCAAGCTGAGCAGTGAAAAATGAAAGCGAACAGGGTAGGTGTTTTCTCTAATGTTCCCACTGATATATATGGTAAAATACATGACAGTGCTTCGTCTCTGGTTCACTTTAAAATAACTCTAATTGAAAAAGTACCAAGAAGTACGTAAAAAAGGATTGTCAAATTATAGTATTTGCCTGCTTTTTGTTGACTGTCCCTGCTAGATCTTTCTCGCCAACAAAAATCTAGTGTGTATGTAGTATTAGAAATAAGGAGCGATATCAGATGATAGTTTGTCTGGTATTGTATCCTTAAAAAAAAAAAAAAAAAAAAAAAAAGTTACTGAATTATGGCCAGATTGTATCTAAAAGTGTCTGAAAAACATCATATTGCTGACAGCCCAGTGCTAGTGACATCTATGGGAATTTGAGCCGATTCACATAGCAAGTTCATTTTCAAATTACTAGCACTTAAAAAATCTCTTGCAAATGCAATGCTATGGGGGGATTTTTACAAAATCACATCGCTCCAGTGAGAACACACGCATAGGACTGCATTAGCAAGAGCTTTTTAAAAAAAAAAATAAATAAATAAAAAAAAAAAAAAAAAAAATCACAAAGAGCTCAGAGATGCTCTTATAGTGTGAACTAGCCCTTTCTGTGGTTGCTTGCTCCAGGTCAAAGAACGGTTATTGCTTATTGGTATGCTTGTGTTTATACAATCCTCTTCACACTGTGTTGCAGGCATAAATTGACAGAAAAGTCAGATGACAAAATCTTTAAGGCTAGTTGCACACTGGGAAAAACAGGAACGCAACACAAAGGAGGGAAAGTCACATTGTGCACCGCACTTGCATTGCAATACAGTACATAAAAGCATGCTTGGACCGCAACTGTAAATACCCACGTGATTTGGTAAAGAACAGCATGCCTCATCCTATACCTATCCTGTGAACATACCATTACAATTCAGTCGCATTTACTATGAGATTTTATCATCCAATGCAAAGCAGCATTGTTTTAAACGCTGTAGTATATGAGACCCTGATAAAAATGGTTCTTAAAGTCAGATAAGAAAATCTTTTCTTATCAGACTTTAGTTCTGCTTTACATTAAACAATATAAATAAAAATGCAAAGGATGCAGTGGCTAATTAGAGTAACTACTGGAAAAAAAGTGAACTTACAAAAAAAAATAAAAACAATAATATGCAAATATATTATCTTACCGGCTGTGTGAGTCCTCCAGCAGCAAGGAAGAAAAGGAAGGCAGGGTAGGACTCCAAACTAGGCAAGACAAAAACAAAACAAAAAAACAGAAAGTAAAAGCAGATACGGATTTTGATTAATAGCATTAGCATAGTCTAGATTTATACATATTATGAATAAGTGCTTTTGTACATACAAAGATCAGCCGGAGCTGTGGGAGCATTGCAATGCGTTAACTCGAACAGTGCAGTCTGTTTGCATGATTTATATATCCTTGACTCCAACAGCAAAAAAAAAAAAAAAAAAAAAAAAAAAAAAAAAAAAAACAGGGCCGGATTTACAGCGGAGGAGCCTATAGGTACATAAGCTCCGGCATCCTAAACTCCTTACAGGCCACACCCCACTCACACAAGCCCATGACATTCAGATGTGCCCCCCCACCCCCGTCAGATGTGCCAGATATAGGTGCCCCAGTATAGGTTAGCCAGGTAAAGGCGTTTTCAGTATGGGTAGCCAGACATAGGTGCCCCAGTATAAGTTAACCAGCTATAGGTACCCCAATATAGTTTAGCCAGCTAAAGGTGGCCCAGTATAGGTTAATCAGCTATAGGTGCCCCAATATACAGTAGGTTAGTCAGCTATAAGTGCCCCCAGTATAGGTTAGCTAGGCATAAGTTCCCCACCCAGTATAGGTTAACCAGCCATGGGTTCCTCATCCTCACCCAGCATAAGTTAGCAAGCTATAGGCTTCCCTTCTCTCTCCCCCCCTGTGATGATCATGTGACTCGCTGTTTTTAGCCACCGGATCACACACACAAAGTCCTGCTGTAGCTATGGAAACAGCGCAAGATGCACTGCCGCTGTGGAATGGACGTCATCGCTGGAACGTTGGGTGCCGCCGGTGAGTCACTATCTGCTAATAACCGCTCTGCTTGTGCTCTGCACAGGGAGGCAGAGGGAAGGGAGCAGAGGGGGCTGTAGGGCTGTGTCATCTGTAGGGACCGTTGGTGATTATTACAAACAGTTACAGAACATTGTTGTACAGACAGACAAACTGCTTGGCTACAGCACAGAAGAACAAGGGAAGCTGGGGTTACACACAGCAGGTGATTAAGCAGCACCCGGTGACAAAGAAATATATAAAATACAATAGAATTTATTCTGCGATTAGCTTTCCATTGGGTCATTAACCCTCTGCACTCAAAAACACACTCCCGCAACAAGCTGGAACTCTAGTAGTGACAACAACAAGGTAAAAGCATATAAAAAAAAAATAATAATAATAAAAGAATGTGCATAAAATGACTTACGTATTTTGGTGTGCCCGCTGGATGCAGTTAAATATTTTGCCATTTTCAGGATCATTACTGTACATATTGGGATACTTCATAAGAAAAGAAAAAATAATTTATACAAATATCATGAAGACTCCAGATGTACTGTTGCGGACGACAATAGGTGTTTCTGCATCCATATGCCATGACGTCTAAAGGCATTTTAGTACAAAACTTCCATCTACAGTGGACATCTATAGGCATTTTTGTGTCCCCATATATTCCTTTGCCACAAGTGTCTAAAGGCATTTAGTACAAAGTTTTGTGTGAATGTTACTGTAAATCTGGAAAACGGACCAATGAAATAGTTTACTGCACGTTTTGATAAGTCCATTTACAATCTCAAATGTATTTGTATCTTAATGACATCCCTACTGGGTAATATGGAACATGTAGATTTTTGACAAGACATTTGCCATATTTTTCAGACCACAAGGGTCGGTTCACATTGGCATAAAAAAAAATAAAAAATAAATATGTTCCATTCACGGATCTCAAAGGAACAGATCGTAACAGATGCAAACAAATCCAATGTTAACCTATGGATCCGTTTGCATTAGCCCGTTTGAACTGATCTGTTCCGCATGCTCCACTGAACGGACCACAAGTTTGGTGCAGCAGCAATTATTCCAGGAGCCCAGCGGAACAGAAGTGGAAGAACTGCATTTCGGGCAATAAAAAAATGGATCCTTTTATCACACTGGCTAGAAAAAGGGACCGTTCTAGCTAGCAATAATCTACTTTGGTGATGGGGGTCTGGGGTATATATGGAAACAGACCCGTTCAAATTGAAATTGGATCAGTTTCCCAGAAAGTGCCAGCGTGAACCAGCCATAAGACGCGTTTAAAGGACAAAAAACATGGTAACCAAGAATTTACACCTTAGGAAGAATGTAATATTTGTAACATGTAGTGTACTTGTTGATCCAATACAGCAAAATCATTGCAGCCAGTGGTGTGCCGTCTCTTATTATTATTATTAATTGTATTTATAAAGCGCCAACATATTACGCAGCGCTGGACAATAAATATATACAATGATACAAGGATGACATACATAGGGTTATACACATAGAACAAAGTTATACATAGAAATTGTACAAAATACATGATCATGCAATATGGGCTGGTTAGGTAGGCCCAGTAATACAAGTACAGGCTGTCATAGGACAGGAGCACATTATCCTGTAGATTACACTAGGGAGTGGAGGACCCTGCCAGAGGCTTACAATCTAAAAAGAGGGGTGGAAACACTAGGGGGGGCTGTTAAATATTCCTTAGAGAGTTACTGTGTGGTAGGAGGTGGGCAGGCCATCATAAAGAGGTGGGTTTTGAGGGCTTGCTTGAATGTGTTGAAAGAGGGAGCAAGTCTGATGGGTGGTGGAAGGGCATTCCAGAGGGTGGGGGCAGCTCTTGAGAAATCCTGCAGGCGGGCATGGGAGTGTGAAATGCGTGGGGTGGTGAGGCGAAGGTCGTTGGAGGAACGGAGGGGGCGACCTGGTGTATACTTGTGAACAAGCTCCGAGATGTAGGTAGGGCAGGTTTTGTGCACAGATTTATACGCCAGGCATAGAATCTTGAAACTTATCCTGAAGGGATAAGGGAGCCAGTGCAGGGATTCACAAAGGGGAGATGTGGATGCAGAGCGGTGCGAAGAATGGATGAGTCTTGCAGCTGCGTTCATCACTGATTGAAGGGGGGGGGCAGTGCGTTTCAGGGGAAGGCCAGAAAGGAGGGAATCAAGGCGGGAGATGATGAGGGCATGGATGAGCAGTTTGGTCGTGTCCGGGGTTAAGAAGGGGCGGATCTTGGAGATATTACGGAGGTGGAAATTGCAGGCTCTGGTGATGTTTTGGATGTGTGGGATGAAGGAGAGGTCAGACACCCACGTGACACCCAGACAGCGGGCCTGGGAGGTAGGGAGAATGGTTGCGTTGTCGATTGTGAGGTGGAAACCTGGGAGGGGTGCAGCAGCATGGGGTGGAAAGATCAGGAGCTCAGTTTTGTCTAGGTTAAGCTTTAGGAACCTAGCTGACATCCAGGAGGAAATTGCTGAGAGACACGAGGAGACCTTGTTTATGGTGGTGGATCAGAGATAAATCAGAGGTAAATCTGAGTGTCATCTGCATAAAGGTGGTAATTGAAGCCCAGGGATGAGATAAGCTTGCCAATTGAGGAAGTGTATATGGAGAAAAGAAGGGGGCCTAGAACAGAGCCCTGGGGGACCCCAACTGAGAAGGGGGCAGGGGTTGAGGAGGAGCCATTGAAGGAATTATTGCTAATAGGACGTTCATCTGTAGCCGTTGGGCAATCCGGCTGAGATAAGGCACCGGCAAGCATACTGCTCTCATAAGACTAGATACACTTGTTCCCCGTGCAACAGTTGATGCGAGTAACCAATAATTAAACCTGGTGTGTCTATGGTTCAGGGGCATCTTGTGGGCCCCACTTTCCCCCAAGCTACTGAGGTCAGTAATGTGAGGCAGGGATTAATTAGACTGCAAGATCCTGAGTGTCAGTGATATGAGGCAGGGAATAGACTACTGTGCACATGAGTGCCTCACTGCTGGAGCAGTTTCCCTGCATGAACAGGACTCCTGTCTTGAGCAATGTTAGTGTGCTGCTGTGCGATACTGGCCCCTTCAGTGGTGCAGGAGCTCATTCAACATGTATATAGTCAGGGCCAGCCTTTGACCTGAGTGATCGCTCAGGGTGCCGGCTTCCAGGGGGGCGCTCCTGCTGCCTGGCCCGCATGTGTTATCTGGCTGCTGCTGCGGGCTCCGTCTGGGTCTGTCTCGCTCAGCCCCCTGGTGCCACTGGGGGTGATGGGGGCGAAGACCAGCCCATCCCGACAGCAGGCAACTTTTTTTTTTTTTTTTTTTTTTTTAGCTTATAAAAACTAAAGCATCCCCCACCCTCCCCAAACCCCCCTTCCCCAATGTCCCTTCCTTAAAAATTCTTGAAGGAGCAGCAGGCAGGTGAGAGGGGACCGTTTCCTCACTAGTCTGCTACTTACAAATACCTCCCTGGCCATCCCGACAATTTGTAGTTCCGGCCAGGGAGGAGGAACTGGTGGTGGTGCTGTATTGGGATCCTTTTACCGGCAAATTTCATAACTTCCTCCTGTTGTCTGCTGCTACACAGTAAGTTCAGCTGTATGTTTCCTCTTGCAGTGCAGGAACCCTATAATCTTTATTAGTGGTCACCTGATCAGTCAGCATTCTTATCAGTATGACGCTCTCCCCACAGCACCCCTAATGCTGGGCATATACGGAGCGGTTTCTCCTTATCAATCGAGCCGCTGATGGCTCGATTGATAATATCCGACAGGTCCGATGACCTGCTGGATAGATTCCCCCACTCGATCCCCGCGGCCGGACAATAGAGGGGAATCGAGCGGAAGATAAGGAGCGCCGGCGGGGACGAGTGGGGATGCGCCGGGATCCGGCGCATAATCGAGGCCGTGTATGCCCAGCATAAGAGCAAAGGAGTGTGAATCTTCTGACCCACAGCTGTACACTGTGGGTACTGTGGGAGCCTGGTCAGAGCTGTGTATACCTGTAGTGTTGTCTGTAAACTTTACACTGTTGATACAGACTGCTCTCTGAACAAGCTCAGCTCACAGGTGTACAGCTGTTGGTCAGACATTCACACTCCTTTGCTTTTATTACTGTGGGGAGATCCTGTACTGATAAGAAGGCTGACTGACCTCCAATGAGTAGGTAATTAGCAGGCAGATTCTGGGGAAGGAAGGGGGAGAGTATTGAACAGTCTTCTGACAGCTCACCATCATCTTTGGTCTTTATCACCCAGTCCCAGAGTCACCCTTCAGTTGAATGTGTCCTCAGTGCATTGGTTAGCTGAAACTGATGAGCAGAGATAGCACATCTGCTATTCACACTGGTAGCCTGATCTGATAGGTAGTCAAAATGAAGCAGTGGCTGGGTGTGGGGTGATGGCTGTTGACATTTTTTTGAACCCCATTCACACTTGAGCGTTTTGCTGGCGATTTTGGCAAAACGCTCAAACGCTAGCGCTTTTGAAAGCGCTAGTGTAATACAACAACAACAACAAATAACATTTGTAGAGCGCTTTTCTCCCATAGGACTCAAAGCGCATAAGCTTAGCTCAGACCATAGTGGTACAGAGGAAGAATTTTATAAGTCCGGAAATGCCAGGCTAAACAGGTGGCTTTTCAGTCTGGATTTGAATAGCTCCAGGGATGGTGCTGTCTTTACTGGGTGTGGCAGGGAGTTCCAAAGAGTAGGGGCAGCATGACAGAAGGCTCTATCTCCAGATTTTTTGAGGTGCACTCTGGGAGTGACCAAGTTTATAGAACTTGCTGATCTGACTTTGTGAGAGGTGTGGTGCAGCTTCAGCAAGTCCTTCATGTATCCAGGGCCCAGATTGTGCAGGGATTTGAATGTCAGCAGTCCAATCTTGAAGAGTATTCTCCATTCTACTGGTAGCCAGTGCAGTGAGCGATGGATCGGTGTAATGTGACAGTGGCGAGGCTGGTTTGTTAGCAATCTGGCAGCAGCATTCTGCACTAATTGCAGGCGACGCAGGTCCTTTTTGGGGAGGCCAGCATAAAGGGCATTGCAGTAATCCAGCCGTGATGTGATGAAGGCGTGAACTAGGGTTGGAAGATCCTCTGGGGGAATCAGATGTTTAATCTTTGCAATGTTCTTCAGGTGAAAGTAGGAAGATTTAACTACAGATGAAATTTGTTTTCTGAAACTCAAATCCCCATCGATTAGTAAGCCAAGGCTGCGCACAAGGCTGCTGTTTATGTCTGAATTCCCAATCCTGATTGGTGTTGCTTTAGGATAGAGCTGTTTTGATGGCGAGCACTGGCTTTGGACAAAGAGGACCTCAGTTTTGTCAGCATTCAGTTTCAACCAGTTATTCATCCATGCCTGTAGCTCAGCTAAGCAAGAGTTTATTTTTGGAGTAGGGTCTGTTCCACCAGGTTTGAAGGACAGGTATAGCTGTAATAAAACCCTATGGGCCCGTTCTTACTTGAGCGATTACGTTTCAGTGCTACAGAAGTGCTAAAACGCAATCGCTGGGAAATCGCTGCACTGTCCAGTGATTTTTCCGTGTGAAATCGCAGAAAAATCACTCCCGCAAAACGCTGGCAAAAATCGCCAGCGTTTTGCGGTTCTAAGTGTGAATGGGCCTGACAAAACATGCATGTGCATTTTGTGGAGACAGCAGGGTGTAGTATATGTGTTTTTGTGTCATTCATTCCCCCTATTTACTATAATAAGTTAAAAAGTTAAAGGATGCCTTAGTGTATACAAAAATTTAATAACGGAGGTTCGGGCATGTGAAGTGGGCTCTCCTCATGCCCACTGCTCCCCTTTCTCCTACGTCCCTCTCCATTAGTGTGCACCGACCCCCGAACTTACTGGTCAGGATGGTCGCCATGGACTGCGCAGGCGCTGTCCGGCAACACGCATCCTTGATTGTGCGCCCATGGCCGGGATCGCTCTGTCCAATTACACTACGTGGTTGTGATGTGGCTCGCCCCTTGCTGGTGCGCGCACACGTGAAGAGGAATGGGGGGGGGGGGGGCACCAAAATCTGGTTACGCTCAGGGCGCTGTGAAACCTAAGGCCGGCCCTGTATATAGTTACATGGCTGTCAATAATAGAGTAAAATGTATGATCTTTGTTTCTAATACTACTACTATGAAGAAACTTTAAAGTCAGGAACCAGGGGACAACTAGACTGCAGGGATTTAGGGGAGGCATTGCCTAAAGCCTCAGCTACATGGTACAATTTTCCATCAGATCGGATCTATTACATAATTTCCAAGCGGTCCAATCGGATTGTGATAAATTTTGCAATAGATTTTGGGTACTTAATGCAAAATCTACCTCAAAATTGATCTGAAACAATTGAAACACACAATGCAATTTCTCATTAGATTACCGGTTGATCTGATGGAAAATCACGGTATGATTTTTCATGCGATAGATAAAATACGTCATGTCCGATATTGCTCCCGATCATTTCCGCGCTCGTTTTCTCATAGCGGTGAATGGAAAAAAGATAAGAAAAACGAATGAAGATAAGATAATCGAAAGCAGAATTGTGCGGAAAAATAATCGGGTCACAAAAAAAAAAAAAAAAAAAAAAAAAAAAAAAAAAAAAAAAAAAAAAAAAAAAAAAAAAATCGCACCCAGCATAAGATAGATCTAATAAGAAATTGCATTGTGTGTAAACGTCCAAATTGTTTCAGATCAATTTTGCAATAGATTTTGCTTTGATAGGTACCCAAAAATCTATTGCAATATCTAACGCAAAGGACTGGTTGGAAATTAATAAATCCGTCTAATAGATCCGATCTGATGGAAAATTGTACCATGTAGATGAGGCTTAACCCTCCTGGCGGTTTATTAAAATCCGCCAGGGGGCAGCAAAGCCGTTCCCCCCCCCAATGTAGTGACAAGGTCTCGCTACATGATAGCCGCTGCTCAGCGGCATCCCCCCAGCCGATCTCCTGGAGGGCTTCCCTCGTCGCGGTCGTCCTCGACGTCAAAAGGGGAGCGGCTGCGGCGCGACGGATAGCGGAGGATCGGATTGCACACGCAGCTAGCAAAGTGCTAGCTGCGTGTAGCAAAAAAAAAAAAAAAAAAAAATTATGCAAATTGGCCCAGAGGGGCCTGAGCGGGGCCTTCCGGCGGCATAGCCCGAGCTCAGCTCGGGCTTACCGCCAGGAAGGTTAAGGCGCACATTGGCACCATAAGATGCACCAACATTTTCCCCCTCTATTTAGGGGGGGGGGGGGGGGGGGGGAGGAAGAAGAGTGTCTTCTGGTCTGAAAAATATGGTAATAAGCATAATTCAAACATAGCTGGTGTGTAGCTTTAAAGGGAAAAAAAGAATAGCTGACAGTTTCAAAGTAAACATTTTCCATGCAAATGAGCATTTATCAGATTTCTACACATCTGTATTAAAGCTTCAATTTTTACACCCACCGCTTCCCTTATCCATAGTGTCAATAGATTTATACAACACTGGGAGTATGCATGACATTCTGCCAGCTTGCCCACACTGCATCTGCATTCCCACTAAGAGGCATTGGTTGGGGGGGGGGGGGGAGGGGGGGAGAAGGGAAAGAGGTTTCCTGCATGGCTCTAAACTGCCTGTAGCAAGAACGGGCCGTAAAGGAGAGCGCTGCTTTTTACTAGGTTGCTGCCCTTATCGTATTTCATACTGAAGAAAGCTTACAATATATGCAATATGAAGTAAAAACAGCTTCTTACCTCTACGTTGTACTTCTTGCGAGCTTTTGACACATTTATAGCCAGATGGGCCACCATAACAAAGCTGGCTGCTCCCGTGAGGAGTACATACCCATGTTCTTTAGAAAGAACTACCATTGTGAGGCTGAAAACAACACAAAAATATAAATAAGGGTGTACAAACAATAACTGCATTACAGACTATGCAAAACTTGCAGAAAAATTGCTACTCCTTCACAAAGGAGAACACCTATATAAGCAAACATGTGAATGGAATCAACTATTAGAATGGGCAATGATATATTAAAAAAAAAAAATAATAATTTCTCACAGTGTATATCCACTCCTGGCTTGAGGAAGGACACGTGACTCTCCAAACCTGTCTGTGGCAAGTATGCTATCATTTTGATGCTGTCATTCCTGGAACCAGACCTTACTACTAAGGCCTCTTTTACATCAAGACGTTGCGTTTTAGGGGATGTTAAGGTCGCATAACGTGCCCCTAACGCAACGCGTGGTGGTGTTGAAGTTGGACGTCAGATTGAGCCGCGTTATTCGGCTCTCAAAGCAAACGCTCCAGGATAGTGATGGGAAGTCCGGATCTTTTTAAGGATTCGGATCTTTGAAAAGATCCAGATCTTTGAACCAAATCATTTTACTAGGGAAGCAGACTGGGTGAAATGACTAGCAGGACAGGACTTTCCCTGCACTGTACATTCTGTATGTTCCTGTTTCTTCCAAAAAAAACTAAAACAAAAGTTTGCCTTCTTAAAACAGAAATAATTTGCGATAATTTAGGTTGGAGTGAGCTTGAGATGTCTCCCAGTGCAACACTGCTGAGTATATGCAAATTAACCATTGTTGCCCTTAGAAGCTAAACACACCTCCAGAATTGCTGGAATGCAATGATGTGTCAGCTTGTTAATTTGTACAGAGCCAGAATAATCCAACATGCATACAGACTGTTTCGGATTGTTTCATCCTCATCAGTGCATAGCATGGATTAATTTGGCTCTATGAAGTAGGGCTTGTAACACCGAGGTACAGACAGACATCCACTGTGAACCAAATCTTTTATTGTGGAACGATTCGTTCATGATCTGGACAACACTACCAGTCCCACCAGGAGTCACCACAGTGCAGTGAATATTAATTAGCCATGTGGCTAGTCACTGAGCATGTGCAAACAATCTAACACAGCTCTATAGGGGTATAACGTACAGCATGCTGCACTTTCATTTAACATGCAGCGTTATACCCTAACGCAACGTGTGCACTGTGAACAGCACATTGATTTTACAGTGCTGCGAGTTAGGCTGCGTTACTGGCTGCTGTAACGTGGGACTTTAACGTCCCACTGTGAAACCAGCCTAAGAGATCATCAATGAGATGCAAATTTTTATATAGCTTAAGGCTACTTGCACACCAAGACGTTGCGTTAGGTGCTACGTTAAGGTCGCATAACGTGCACCTAACGCAACGTATGGTGGTGCGGGAGAGGACGGTAGAGTGAGCCGCGTTAGGCTCTATCCGTATAAGGTTTCCCAGAGTGGCACTGATTGGCCAGCGGGACCACGTGATGCAGAGCGAGACACTCCGCATCACGTGGTCCCGCCGGCCAATCAGCGGCCGCCAGTGCAGTGAATAATAGCCATGTGCGCAGCTACTGTAGCTGCATCTCCCCGCCTCCTCTACGCCCCCCACTGAGCATGTGCAGTCTAACGCGGCTATAGCCGCTCTAACGCCGTAGCATGCTGCACTTTCGGCAGAACGTGCAGCGTTACATGTAACGCAACTTGGGCTGTGTGAACAGCCCACTTGTGTTACATTGCTGTGCGTTGGGGGAGCGTTACAGGCGCACTAACGTGCACCTGTAACGTCTTAGTGTGTAAGCAGCCTAAAAGCATATCAACCCCTAGACCTTATTAATTAGCAGAACATTCTACTGCATATATAGAAGTTGTTTTTTTGTTTTTTTTAAATCCAAAATTGATGAGAACAATTGGATTCATCCTGCTACTCCTAAAAAGAATCCCAGTTTTTTTTTTTATAAGTGTATAAGCTATCATGCACAAGTAGTTTTAATGTTGTATCATCTCAAATGAATGACAGTTATTCCACACAGTCTGAAAGAGTTCTAAGTCACACACACACACACACACACACACACACACACACACACACACACCTTTGTAGCAGAAAAAAAAAAAAAAAAAAAAAAAAGAACTCAGCCTAGTTATTTGTATGCTTGGCACTGTACATACACGTTTATCTAATCAGGTCAGCTCGGGGTACACTTTTACTGAATTTATCACGCCCCAGTAGCCCCTGAACCCATGTGAAATAACCCTTGAGGTAGACATACCACATATCGAGAACCCAGGCTTGAACGTCTAGTGCACTCTTAGGCTTTGTTCACATCTAAAATTGAAATCGCAAACGCCAGCGACTTTATTTTTTTTGCGTGTATTTTTCCACCTCCCAGCACTCCACTGTGCGCTACGACTGTGTACAGCGCTTTTCAAAGCACTTTTGCAGAGTGATTTGTTTTACCACTTCCTGACGCAAGTCAGGAAGTGAACTCTTTGACCCAGAAATAAATAAATACAATGTATTCATCAAAGCGCGAACGCAATCGTCACACAAAGCGATTTTGTAGGCGTTTTGCTCTTTTCCTATACCTTCCATTGTAGCAAAAACGCCCTAAAAAAAAAAAAAATGGTACATGCAGCGCTTTGCTGAGCGGAAAGCAGACAAAACACGCTGATATGAACCCTCCCATAAGGATTCGATGCACTAACGATTTTAGGACTTTTTTAAATCGCCTGCGGAAAAAAAAAAAAAAAAAAAGCCAAATCTCTGCTCACACAGATGTAGAGGACACAGTACATCAGTAGTTTGGTATTGCCTGTTTTTACATTTTTTTTTTTTTTTTTTTTTTTTACATACTAGCTGAATTCTCCACTCAACACTGGTTATCATACTACACAGATGTTGGCAAGATCATATAATGCAGCATACAGGCACCATATTATGGTACATATCAAGGAATGTGTGGTCAGACATAGCTGGAAGTTTCCTGTATAAATCGTTGGTTGTTACAATAAAAAAAAAAAAAAAAAGTCAGTATAAATATAAATAAATTTATCATATAGGAGACACACAGTGATATGGGCTGTGGAGTCGGAGCAATTTTGGGTGCCTGGAGTTAGAGTCGGGAAAAAAAAAAATGCACCGACTCCGACCCTAATGAATTTGTAACTGTAATTAAAATAGAAAATATGATAAAATGTTCTATTTCTCAGATAATAGTCATTAAAAATAATGTATATATACAGTAATAGCTGTGTTCAGTCCACAAAAATGAAATAAACCAATCAAAATTAGTTAGTTACTTGTGCTGCTTCAATAAAGCAGTCCCCGTATTTTTAAAGTCAGATATACATATCTGATTGTGACTGTACAGTATATATGATGTGTACACAGGAATCTCATATATACGAAATAACATCTGTGCTGTAAGTATAAAGCCTGATGTGTAGCTGTGTCACTAAGAGATGGTCAATGAGATGGAAATAATTCTGCATTGATGCTGGTTCATGCAAATGTATGCACTCCCTTTGCTCATGAAATCAAATAATTTGATATGTTAAAATTTGGTTTGGTGACTATGAATTAAAGGGTACCTGAGGCGAATTAAAAGAAAAGCTTTATACATACCTGGGGCTTCCTCCAGCCCCCTTCAGGCCATTCAGTCCCTCACTGTCCTCCTCCGCCACCTGGATCTTCAGCTATGAGTCCAGGTAATTCAGCCAGTCAGAGCAGTCTGGCTACGTGCCGCTTCCACAGCCAGGAGCGTTCTGCACCTGCACAATAGTGCTGCGCAAGTGTAGTACGCTCCCGGTGGCGGAGTGTGTGCATGCGCACTACACCAGACTGGCTCAAGTACCTGGCCTCATAGCAGAAGATCCAGGTGGCGGAGGAGGATAGCGAGGGACTGATTAGCCTGAAGGGGGCTGGAGGAAGCCCCAGGTATGTATAAAACTTTAATTTCATCTGTCTCAGGTTTACTTTGTTACACAGTAGTACTATACTCTACATATGCACTCCCCACAGAGCTGCAGGGAATCCACTGAGAATGTTGTGCACATTGAACATAGAGGTTTTGCCCATCACCCATAAACCTTGTTCAGATTGTGCATGAAGAATGTGTAATAGAGGAAGAATCTCCTCATTCCCCTGAAGAGTACCTGCACATCATTCTTACATGTTCCCAGAGTTACATTGCCTAGGGCCTGATAGATGTTCTTTGTTCCGGTCTGTACCTTTTACAAGTACTCTTACCAAGGACTAGTTTTAGTCTAAAGGGAATAAATATAGTAGTCTACATATCCTTCTCACTTCAGTTGTCTGTTGTCAATTCCTAAGCGTTGGCAGTTAAGAGACGAATTTCACGTTACATACTGTTAAATCAACAAAATTGTAATATGCAAATTAGAGGAGTCGGAGTCAAGGAGTCGGTGGAATCCTAAACTGAGGAGTCGGTGGATTTTTGGACCGACTCCACAGCCCTGGATATTTGAGAAGTGAAATTAAGTTTATTGGAATTACAGAAGGTGCGCAATAATTGTTTAAATAAAATTAGGCTGGTGCATACATTTGGGCACGGTTGTCATTTTATTAATTCAAAATCCTGACCTACATACATAGGTGAATCCAATCAGGAGAAAGTATTTATTACTTTGTACAGCGCCACAGAATAGGTTGGCGCTTTATAAATCAATAATAATAGTAATAATAATAATAATTATAAATAATAATAATTTAAGTGGGTCAATTGTACGTTTCCCTCCTCTTAAATTTCTCTGAAGAGTAGCAATATGGGGGTCTCTAAACAACTCTCAAATGACCTGAATACAAAGATTATTCACCATCATGGATTAGGGGGAAGGATACAGAAAGCTGTCTCAGAGATTTCAGCTGTCTGTTTCCACAGTTAGAAACATACTAAGGAAATGGAAGTCCAGAGGCTCAGTTCAAGTTAAAACGGACCCAAACCAAACATTTTTTTCAATTCAAAATATTTAGTTGCACCACTCTGACACATACAAAGATAAACACTCCTTCAAGCCTATGAGCATTTCAGTGCATGCTTTTCACCCTCCTCTTTGCATAACTAGGGTTATACAGGTGGCAGCCATTAGCAATTCCTCCTTTGCTGGACACCATCTACTCCACCAGTTTGCCGGATTATTTGCCGGCAATATGAAAGGAAGGGAGGGGTTTCTCCAATAAATGTAAAATATTTTATATTTGTCATCATGCAGCTGAAAAAAGGCTGCTATTTATTATTAGAATTTAGAAAATAGATTTTATTTCTGAAATCTTGTATTTTTAGTTTGGGTCCACTTTAAAGAGACTCCGTAACAAAAATTGCATCCTGTTTTTTATCATCCTACAAGTTCAAAAAGCTATTCTAATGTGTTCTGGCTTACTGCAGTACTTTATACTATCACTGTCTCTGTAATAAATCAACTTATCTCTCTCTTGTCAGACTTGTCAGCCTGTGTCTGGAAGGCTGCCAAGTTCTTCAGTGTTGTGGTTCTGCTATGAACTCCCCCCTCCAGGCCCCTCTCTGCACACTGCCTGTGTGTTATTTAGGATTAGAGCAGCTTCTCTCTTCTCTCTTATCTTTTACAAGCTGGATAAATCGTTCTCTGAGCTGGCTGGGCTTTCACATACTGAAGAATTACAGACAAGGGCAAAGCTGTTTGCAGGAAGAAACAAGCAGCCTGTCACTTCAGTGCATGAGAACAGGGGGAAAGAAACACACAAATGAGCTCTTGAGATTCAAAAGGAAGGCTGTATACAGCCTGCTTGTGTATGGATGTATTTTCTATGTGTGGACATACTGTACATCAACCTACTTCCTGTTTTGGTGGCCATTTTGTTTGTTTATAAACAAACTTTTTAAAACTGTTTTTAACCACTTTTAATGCGGCGAGGAGCGGCGAAATTGTGTCAGAGGGTAATAGGAGATGTCCCCTAACGCACTGGTATGTTTACTTTTGTGCGATTTTAACAATACAGATTCTCTTTAAGGCTTGAAGTGGCAGACCAAGGAAAATCTTGGATAAACAGAAGCTACGAATGGTGAGAACAGTCAGAGTCAACACACAGACCAGCACCAAAGACCTACAACATCATCTTGCTGCAGATGGAGTCAATGTGTATCGTTCAACCATTCGGCGCACTTTACACAAGGAGATGCTGTATATGAGAGTGATGCAGAGGAAGCCTTTTCTCCGCTCACAGCACAAACAGCTGTTTGAGGTATGCTAAAGCACATTTGGACAAACCAGCTTCATTTTGGAATAAGGAGCTATGGACTGATGAAACTAAAATTTAGTTGTTTGGGCATAACAAGTGGCATTATGCATGGAGAAAAAAACAAAAAAAACAAAACACAACATTCCAAGAAAAACACCTGATACCTACAGTAAAATATGGTGGTGGTTCCAACATGCTGTGGGGCCAGTGCAGAGACTAGAAATCTTGTCAAAGTTGAGGGACGCATGGATTCCACTCAGTATCAGCAGATTCTGGAGACCAATATCCAGGAATCCGTGACAAAGCTGAAGCTGTGCTGGGGCTGGATCTTTCAACAAGACAACGACCCTAAACACTGCTTAAAATCCAGTAAGTCATTCATGCAGAGGAACAAGTACAACGTTCTGGAATGGCCATCTCAGTCCCCAGACCTGAATATAAATGAAAATCTGTGGTGTGAGATAAAGAGAGCTGTCCATGCTCGGAAGCCATCAAACCTGAATGAACTAGAGAGGTTTTGTAAAGAGGAATGGTCCAAAATACCTTCAACCAGAATCCAGACTCTCATTGGAACCTACAGGAAGCGTTTAGAGGCAGTAATTTCTAAAAAAGAAGGATCTACTAAATATTGATTTCATTTTTTTGTGGTGCCCATATTTATACACCTGCCTAATTGTGTTCAAATAATTATTGCACACCTTCTGTAAATCCAATAAACTTCATTTCACTTCTCAAAGATCACTGTGTGTGTCTCCTATATGATATATTTAACTGCCATTTTTTATCATAACCAACGATTTATACAGGAAAATCATGACTATTAACAAGGTTGCCCAAACTTACGCATCCCACTGTACTAGTCTAAGAAGAGTGAAGGATAAAGAAATTGGAGGAGAAATGACACTCCAGCAGGAATAAAAAAAAAAAAAAAAAAGAAAAAAAAAAAAAAGGGATGTCAGACAAGGCAGATCCAGCTTGAGCTCCTGAGGGGAAGCCAATGAGGGCCTGTACACACTTTTAGATTTCTGGCCATAATGATCAGGAATGACTGTTTCGGTTAAGGATACAACTACAGTGCTCTCCCCAGAATTTTTTTCTAGCCAGGTGGCATGAAACAGTAGCCGGGTGGGGCAAGATGAGAGAATGCAGGGGCGGTGCTTCTGTGTGCAACTCTGCTTACAGCATAGGAGGAGGTGAGCTGATAACAGCTGGGTGGTCACCAAAACAAGCCGGGTGAAGCACCCGGCTAAAAGAGCCTGGGGAGAACAATGAACTAAAGTGAGCCTTAAATCCAGAGTAAAAGCAAGGAAAACTGGGGCTCACCCAAACCTAGGAACTTGGGGCCTGAACCAATTCGCTTTTTCTCCTAGGTGATATTTTCACACCTTAGGAAAAAAAAAAAAAAAAATCCTTTTAAGCCACCAACAACCTAGGTAATACTACAAATAATTTTGACAGTACTTTTTCAATGAGACAGGTAATAATAGCGCCTAAAATAAAAAAAAATAAAAAAAAAATGGTGCTCCCACCACAAACTGCAACACCCGCAGTAATGGCGGCTGCGGACACTCAGGGTGTCTCCGCAACCGCCTTGCCTTCATGTTCAGGGATCTCGCCCGTGCCTCTGGCGTCTAGTATGCCGAGGACGGGTCTGTCATTTGCACATAGAGTTGCCAAATCGCGCGTGCGGAGACAGGACCTTTATGCAGGGAGGAGGCGCGTCAGCTGACCAGCCGGTCGGCTGACATCAGAGGAGACTCACGGCGCTCCGGATTGGTTGATTGTTGTGGGCGTGGCGGTGGGGGGTCTCCTCTGCTTCATAAGCCTTCTCTGTTCACTCGCAACTTGTCTGCTGTTGCGAATACTTATGTGCTAGCGCTCAGACCTTAGATAGTATCCGGTGTGCTTTGATCTGGGAGGAAACCAGGGATTTCACACAAGACTAGGATTATTGTTTACCGTTATTGATATTCTGTGTATGACTCTTGCTACCCTCTGACTCTGCTCTTGCTTATCGTTCCTGTACATCTGCCCATCTGACTCAGTTACTGAACCCTGCCTGATAGCTTACTATTCTCTTGCCTGTCGATTCTGTACTGTGCCTGCTCGCTCGATTACTGATCATAGCCTGTCTGACCTCTCTACTCACCAGTGAGCCTTTGTCACTGGTGAGGTGCTCTACTGATAGTACCCACCTGCTCCTCTGGTGAGGTTTAGCTAAACTATTCTGTTACTGTTGCACCAAGCACTACATACCTCGTTGCTTACCAGCTATACTTGTATTATTGGTGATTCTGCAGATCACACATAATCAGACATCTGGGTTGCTACACTAATCGTTACACAAACCTTTTCTCTATTGGAGTTAACTGTATAAAAAGGGCACCATGTAAATAAAACTACAGTATAATCTCATTATAATAAACATTTGGGTATAGTAAATGGCCTTTCCAAGTCCTGGCCAATCTCCATTTTAAGTCATGGTCGGCTGCTCTCTTCAGGCTGGTTGCAAATGAGTTGATGCCTGATAACATTTGTAAGACAAAAAGAATGGCACCAGTGCTCGATATACATATATCTGCCAGAGAGATACGTAGAGGGCGCACTCCTCTTGCGTAGACTGGCCGAAGTTACAGGACCCGTACCGGAGCTGCAGAAGGCTAAAGATGGCGTGGTGGGAGCGATCCTCGCGCATGGAGCTGGAGTAGGCCCCAGGTATGTATAAAACTTTTTTCATAGGAACGAATGAACGAATGAAATGAACAGAACAAAGAATGCTAAAGAGCTAAGCAGATGTTAATAGAGTTTGCAATATAATTGTATGGCGAAATGTGCAGCGTTTGGCAGAATAAAGGCATGTAGTGTCCTGTAGTGGTAGGCCTGCTATAAGTATTGTTCTTCTGTTCTGGCAAATGTACTGAGCATACTCTATAATTAGTTAAGGCGTGACATAAATGGTGCAATAACACAGCACTGCTTAGTATTGTGTAAAATAAGATCATATAACACAAATAATGGGAAAAAAGCAAACATAATCATATTGCATAGACTTGCAGTCATCTTTAGTATATCATATTCTCACCAGCTGCTCTTGAGTTCATGAAGTAGAACTATTGTGAAAACTAATATCTTTCATCAGTCACTGCATTAAGGGCAAAGACAATGACTTGCAGTTTTCAGACTCCTCCCCCTCCCACACTATTGTACATTCTTCACAGTTTTAATAAGCTGACAAGAAGTTCCAGTGAGAGAAGTTCATTATTTTGGGTTACAAAAATGTAAATAAAAGCTGAGAATTTTTTTTATTTGAGCAAAAAGTGTCCAGTCCAAAATTATGCATACCCTTCTCAATAATCGATAGAAAAGCCTTTATTGGCTAGTACAGCAAACAAACACTTCCTATAATTGCAGACCAGCTTTTTACATGTCTCCACAGGTATTTTGCCCATTCATCTTTAGCAATGAGCTCTAAATCTTTCTTGCCATAACTCTAATCTTTAGTTCCCTCCACAGATTCTCAATTTGATTACAGTCAGGACTCTGGCTGGGCCACTCCAAAATGTTAATATTGTTGTCTTCTAGCCATTTCTTTACCACTTTTGCTGTGTGTTTTGGGTCATTGTCATGCTGAAATGCCCACTGGTGCCCAAGTTTCTCTGCAGACTGCCTGATGTTATGAAGAATCCTTATGCATTGCTCTTTTTTCATGGTGCAATTTACTGTGATTAGGTTCCCTGGTCCATTGGCTGAAAAACACCCCCAAAGCATTAGGTTCCCACCACCATGGTTGACAGTGGGGAAGGTGTTCTTTGGGTTTAAGGTTTTTTTTTGTTGTTGTTTTTTTTTTTAAATGCCAAATGAACGAAAATCATTGTGTTTAACAATTCATTTTTTGTTTCATCTGACCATAACACAGAAGACCAGAAGTCTTCTTCTTTGTCCAGATGAGCATTGGCAAAGGCCAAGCAAGCTTTTGTGTACCTCATCTGGAGAAGTGGCCTCCTCCTTAATCTGCATCCGTGGAACCCAGCAGTGTGCAGTGTCCGTTGGATTGTCTGCCTTGAGACAATGCCACCAGCAGAGCCCAGATTCACCAGGATGGCCTTGGTGGTGATTCTTGGATTATTTCCCACCTCTCTCATTATCCTCCTGGACAGCACAGGTGTCACGTTTGGCTTCTGACCACATCCTCTGAGATTTTCCATCATCATCTTGTATTTTTTACTACTTTGCACTGGAGCCACTGGAACTTGAAAAAACATTTAGACTTTGTAGCCTTTTCTGGACTTGAGAGCACCCCCAATGCACAGCCAAAGGTCCTCACTGAGCTCCTTTATCTTAGCCATGACTGTCCACAAACCGACTGAAGAGAGCTGCTGTTTTTCACCTGTTGAGGTGATTAAAACAGCTGTTCCCAATTAATCAGGGTAATTAGGATGCTTTAGAAGAGCTTGGACTATTTGGAATGGTATAGAACTTTGGATAGATCTGCTCACCTAGGAAGACAGAAGCCTCTGTCTCTCCCTTCCTGTATCCTCATTAACCCCATAGTTGCCACGCATAGAGCCTCTGTACATATTTGACAAAGGCTTGTCGGATTTGTTCTTGTGGCTGCGTTAGTCTGTGAGCAGCTCCATGTTACCGCTCAGGCAAAGCTGTACTCACACAGGTGCAGTTCAGCCTTGCTCGTGCACAAAGGGAAGTGTGCGCAACCGATAACTAAAACAGGATTCTGGCCAGGGGTAGTGGGGTTGAGGAGAACTTAAAGATACACTTAAAGTGGACCCAAACTAAAAATACAAGATTTCAGAAATAAAATCTATTTTCTAAATTATAATAATAAATAGCAGCCTTTTTTCAGCTGCATGATGACAAATATAAAATATATTTTACATTTATTGGAGAAACCCCTCCCTTCCTTTCATATTGCCGGCAAAAAATCCGGCAAACTGGTGGAGTAGATGGTGTCCAGCAAAGGAGGAATTGCTAATGGCTGCCACCTGTATAACCCTAGTTATGCAAAGAGGAGGGTGAAAAGCATTCACTGAAATGCTCATAGGCTTGAAGGAGTGTTTATTTATATTTGTATGTGTCAGAGTGGTGCAACTAAATATTTTGAATTAAAAAAAAGTTTGGTTTGGGTCCGCTTTAAGCCAGAAAGAAAAAAAAAAAAAAAAAAAGAAGGTTTTACTCACCTGGGGCTTCTACCAGCCCCCTGCAGCAGTCCTGTGCCCTCGCAGCCACTCACTAATCCTCTGGTCCCCCGCTGCCAGCCAGATTCGTTTTTGCCGACAGGCCCGTCAGGACTGGCCACGCGTAGCTTTTTCCGCATTCCCGACTGTAATTAGCGCTATTGCGAGCCGCAACGCGTACAAAAATCCGCGTTGCCGCATTACACACGCATAGATATGCGGCAACGCGTATTTTTGTACGCGTTGCGGCACGCAATAGCGCTAATTACAGTTGGGAATGCGGAAAAAGCTACGCGTGGCCAGTCCTGACGGGCCTGTTGGCAAAAACGAAACTAGCTGGCAGCGGGGGACCAGAGGATTAGTGAGTGACTGCGAGGGCACAGGAGTGCTGCAGGGGGCTGGTAGAATCTCCAGGTGAGTAAAACTCGTTTTTTTTCTGGCTTAAGGTTCACTTTAAAGTGGATCCGAGATAAACTTTAAGGCTAAGTTCACAGTGGGACGTTAAAGTCGCACGTTAAAACAGCATTTAACGCAGAATAACTCACTGCAATGAAAAATCAATGCCCCGTTCACAGTGCACACGTTACGTTAGTGACTAACGCTGCACGTTAAGTAAAAGTACTGCATGCAGTGCGTTATACACGTTATTAGCTGCGTTGGACTGTTTGCACATGCTCAGTAATGACTTGGATGCATACTTTTCATTGCCTGTATTTTTTACTGTATCTGCTGTATGCGACGGTAACGCTGCGTTGCCACTTTTTGGGCGCGTTGCGTTGTAAGCTTGCGGTGCGACTTTAACGTGGCATCAAAACGCAACGTCCCACTGTGAATCTAGCCTTACTCATTGCATAATTGTGTTCCTTTTATATAGTTTATAGGGCATTCCTCTAGCCAAATTAATACTCTAATTCCCTATAAACTAAACAAGCCTCGCCCACAGCTGCTTTTGTGCCTTGGCACTGTAGCAAGGGCTTATGGGAGCTCAGTCTGGGCAGGAGGAGGAGGAGGTTACTAGCCATTGATTTCAGAGGCAGAGGGGAGGAGGGAGGAGGAGAGGGGACTAAATTTACACACAGGCAAGCCAATTGCATCTCCAACCCTTAGCCTGTGACAAACAGAACATGGCTGCCCTCATTGTATCACAGGAATAAATAATCATTAACTTTTGAAGCCGTTTGTAGCTAGATTTGCTGTGTAAACTAACAAAAAAAAACCCACACCTTTAGATAAGATAGACAAGTGACTTGTTATAGTTAGTTTTTCATATCTCAGATCCACTTTAAAGGATACCACAACCGAATGGTATGTACACCGGGATGTATAAACTGAGAACGGTGGCAGACGGAGGGGGGCAGGAGGAACGGCTGGTATGTGCTGATTACAACCTACACAGTGGTGCAATCATTTTTACCACAACCGTTCGGAGAACCTGAGGTGGCATAAAAAGTTAGACCCTTACCTAACTACAATTAAAACCTTTTTGGGGCCCCTTTCCACTGGCCACTTTGCGATCACATTCTCAGATCACCGCGATCCACTGCAATTTGCCGACTGCAAGGGCACCATGATTAACAATGATGCTCCTTTTCCATAGCTGCAGTTCATTTTGTGGGGCCAATCACAAAACTGCTGCATACTGCATTTTCTGTTTGATTGGCCTCCATTAGGTTTTTCAATACCCGCCACGAATCTCCTATGAAAACGCACTCAGTTATATGGTGAAAATCATAATTGCCCTCCCAGTGCATGTGTGGTGCTGATCACGATTTTTGGTGTAAAAGGGTACTTACAGTTTTGAACAGAGCAAAGAAGGATTAGAATCTTGGCTAGGTGGGCACTAGTATGGTTGAGATGAGCTAATGAAAAAGTCCATGGGGAAATTCCGCTAACGTAATTGGGTGGATAGCACTCTCTCCAACAGCTATGTTTCAATAGGCGATTGTAATAATACAACCACACTATTCGGCCAATTAGAATGCTTCAAGGTGTAGAAATTGCTGTGATTGGAGAACTGTTCCCCATGGACTTTTTTTACTGGCTCACCTCAACCATACTAGCTCTGCTAGGCATTTATAGCTGTCTGGGTCACGATCTGAAGAATAGCACTTACTTCCTCCCAGTTTGATGCGGGAAAGGACTTCCTGAATTAAGACAAAATCTAAATGGTGACAGAGACTGCAGTGGACCAACAGACGGGAGCCCTTTCAAACAGGATTAGGACCCCATGTTACACTCATCTTGTGTGATTTAACATTTACAGGATCGGTTAAAGTGAATGGTTACAGATTTAAAAAAAAAAAAAAAAGTCAGATACTCACCTGAGGGAAGGCTCGGTCCTAATGAGCCTTCCCTCTCGTCTCCCGGTGCCCTCAGGATCCTCCGTTCAAATCCCCCGCCGTGGGGGACTTCGGAAGTCTTCGGGAGCACTCGGGCTCCCGAAGACGGCTGCTCCATACTGCGCGAGTGTGTCATGGACCCGTGCGAGTGCGTCATAGAGGGCGCTTGCGCAAGCACAGTATGGAGTGGCCCATCTTCGGGAGCACAAGTGCTCCCGAAGACTTCCAAACCCTCCCTTCGGCGGCGCAAGTGGCAGTATTTGACCGAACTGGTCGAATACTGCTACGGGGGATCCTGAGCGGGACAGGGCACCGGGAGAGGAGAGGGAAGTCTCATTAGGACCGAGCCTTCCCTCTCCTTAGGTGAGTATCTGACTTTTTTCTTTTAAAATCAGTACCCATTGGCTTTAAGGTGTTTTTAAAGGAAACATGAAATATTCACTTACCTGGGGCTTCTGCCAGCCCCCCCCCACAGCCGCACTGTGCCCGTGCTGTCACTCAACGATCCTCCGGTCCCCCGCCATGGCTTTTCTTGTACTGCGTCTGCACAGGACGCTCCCGGCGACGGTGCAGTGGCCATACCAAAACTTAGCCACGTCGGGGGACCGGAGGATCGCTGAGTGACAGCGGGGGCACAGGGCGGCTGCAGAGGGCTGGCAGAAGCCCTAGGTAAGTGAAACTTCCTTAGAAGTAGTCAAGTAAATTATGCTACCACCAGTACTACTTAACCAGGGCTTCCTGGCAGCCTCTATGTCCCTTGCCGCAGCTCCGCTTGCCCCTGTTTCCCAACAGTGCGCAGGATGACCTCCAAGTCATCCTCTATCTCCAGATACCTCCCCGCTCGGACCCTCCGTTCCTCACAGGAGACCCTTTTGTCCTCCAGCCTAGTCACCTCCTCTCACTCTTGCATCCAAGACTTCTCACGGGCGGTCCCTCTCCTTTGGAACTCTCTCCCTCAGCCGGTTCGTCATGCCACGAGTCTGGAAACCTTCAAACGTACTCTGAAAACACACCTGTTCAGAAAAGCCTATAATTTGCTATAGGCAGCACTGAAGGCACACTGGCTCACCCACTAATCCTGGTGTTTCCTTCCCACTACCCTCTAGATTGTAAGCTCGCAAGGCAGGGACCTCCTAGTGTTTCTCATACTGCTGTAATTTTAACATATGTATATGTACCAACTACATATCAACTATGTATGTATCTGTATTTATTCTATTCAATGTCATGACTGTACAGTGTCTTGTATTTCTTATGTATATTTGTTCCCCATTATTTGTTTGTACTATGTACAGCGCTACGGAAGATGTTGGCGCTATATAAATAAAAAATAATAATAATAATAATAATCCTCTAATGCACAAGCTCCACTGTCAATCAACTCCACGTAATCCCGGAGCGTACTGCGCAGGTGCCTGCGCAGTACACTCCAGACCACGTGGAGGTAATTGACAGAGGACACAGTAGAGGAGGACCTGGGAGGTCGTCCTGCACATCGCCGGGGGACAGAGGAGCAGCGGCAAGGGACAAATCGGCTGCCAGGGCTGGAGGAAGCCCCGGGTAAGTAGTACTGGGGGGTAGCATAATTTAATTGATGACTCCTTTAAATGAGGCACTGTAGTGACATATAGTAGATTACAGTAAATTATTCAAGATGGCCAATTTAATGTTAATTTTTCTGGATTCCGCATCACAAACATTTCCTATATCTAAATACTGCTGTATATTGGGATGTTGCCCTGCCAGTGATGTCACAACCTAGGATATTTAGCTATGCAGAATTCTTCCTCCAGAGCATTCTGAGAGACCAGGTATTTTTTCTACTGGCTTTTGAACACAGAGTATACAAACATTCTGCAGCGCTGAACCTGACAGCAATAAAGATGTCACCAACTGTGATAACTAGCAGAATGGGTGAGGAAAGATTTTAGAATGAACAAAGATTAAATATTTTATAAAGTAGCACTGTAAAAAAAAAAAAAAAAAAAAAAAAGCAATTTTATTCATTGTGTTATTTTCAGCACAGTTCATACCAGTGTACTCATTTAATCAGCTAAGGATCAATATTCACTCGCAAACCCCACCTCGGTAGCTAACCTGGATCAACCTGCTCACCTTTCCTCCTTGTCAAAGTCACAAGAAGCAGGAAGCTGGCATAGGAGAAGCATGTGAAGTCATCAGGTTTACACTGCCTGTTCACAATTCTGCTCAGATACATCCGTATAGCTCACAGGCAGCCTTGTACCATTGCCGTCTTATCACCCACCTGCACTGCAGTAGCCTTACCCGGGGAAATCACAGCAACACCCGCAGAAACCACGTCTGTCTCCACACCGGGAATCAAAACTGGACGGGGAGGAGGAGTTTACAAGGCAAAGCAGGAAACTCCACGCATTCTCCTCCCATCCAGTTCCTTTTATCATAAAGTGCAGTGTGTCCTTTCGTGAAGGTGCTGTATAGATTAGAGATGGGAAGTTCGGATCTTTTCAATGATCCGGATGATTCGAATCGGATCATTGAAAAGATCCGGATCTTTGATCCGAATCTCGGATCATTTTACTACCGAAGCATTCGGGGTGAGATGACTAGCAGGACAGGTCTTTCCCTGCTGTGGACAGGAGACGGGGAGGGGGGTGGACACACAGAGAGAAGGGGAGAAGATGGACAGAGGGCAGGGAGTGGACAGAGAAGGGAGGAGGGACGAGCAGAGAGCAGAAATGTTTGTGCACACAATACCCACATGCTGCAATCATATGCTTTACATGTATTTATTTCACCTATATGCTCATCTGTGTACTTTCCATGCAAACGTCACACAGTGAAGGAAAGCATTCCCAGAAGATAAGTGCAGCTGTTTAGTGCCGAGTGCAGGAGGATTATTTTGCCCTGCAATCACAGTGCCTGCAAAGTTACTGAGCTGTGCTGAGCCAAAAGCTTCAAATGTGTTCACTGTGTACAACTACGGAACAGCCAGCCTATAATGAGCAGCGCATTGCAGCCAGTATGTGTGCTCTACACATATCTGGCAGTGGCACCCATGTCCCCTCTCTCTTATCTACCTGCTGTCCCTGCAAGGGTGGCTCCCATCCAACAGAGCGATCCATCTCAGCTCTGCTTCCAGGACCCCGCTGCCCGCTGAGAGGGGGCGTGTCGCTCCTGGCCCCGCCTCTTTTGCGATCCGAATCGTTCATTTTGATGATTCGGATGATCGACTCATTAAATAGATTCGGATCAAAGATCCGAATCGTTCATGATCCGGACAACACTAGTATAGATTGCGTGTTGTGCTCTCTGGACCTAGCAGATGCAGTGATGGTGTAAGTGGAAGCGGGTCTTCAGTTTAGAATTATAGCGCTCAGCGGCAGGCACGATTCATGGACCAGCACATAGCAAGAGCTGCTGTCTGACAGGTCCTCATTGAGGAATTCCTAACATACCAGTACAAATACACACGCATATGACATACAAGAACTGCACAAAAGGAAAAAGGCATGCAGCTGAAAAGAAAAGCTGAGCAAATAGTAGATGGTACTAATGCAATTAGCAATTTTGGCCACAGATCGACCAATAGATAGACCTCTCCCTAATCCAATTTGATTGAAGAGAGATCTGTTGGCCACTACGAACCACAGGCTGATTCCAAATTGAGTGCAGCATAAAATGTTTTGTGAATTGCACCACTACCGCATACCCCTAATGTATCCCCCCCCCCCCCCTTTAGGAAAAGCAGGGGGGATTACAACTGCCCAGAATCCCCCCTCAGGCCAGTGCAGTGTCTGGGGACAGGCACAAGCTAAGACACTAGAATATCTGCAGGTATCCGGCAGCTCACAGCTCCGCCCCCTTTCTTTCCCTGGCTTTGGATGGCACAGCAGCATGTGTACAGAGTATGGAGCAGCTCTGGAGAAGTTAACAGTGTCTGGTATGAGCACAGCCCTGTGTCCTGATGTGTGAATGCTTCACTTTTCCCTTCATTAGCAATGTCGGCTGTCCTCATTATTATCTGTATCCAAACTGCTCCTGATCGATCCCCTTGTCGATTGGGAGCAGATCAGACATTTAGGAAATAATTGTCAGATCCTGTCAGTCGGATGGAAAATTGCATTGTGTACCCAGCAAAATGTTCTACCATATTATCATACTGTATTGTGCGTGGTTGAGGGAGACCTTTCAGGATTCCCCCCCCCCCCCTGAAAATCCTTGGTTTGCCCCTGCCCCCCCACCCCCCCCTCCCCCGCCTTAATACATTAACTGGTGTCCGCACCCCTCTTCCGCATTTGCACTCCCATGGATGCTGGTGTCGCATCACTGCGATCACACACATACACCCCACATGCAATGCATCATCAACCACATGGTGCGCGTACCTAGAAGAGGAGTGTGGACACCGTGACAGACGCCTGAAGTAAGGGGTACTGTGGGGGACCCGGACAGTTTGTGATTATCTCGCGCTTTACTGTCACGCATCCGATCAAGTGTTTCGGCCCAAGTTTTTCCAGCATGTCCTATCGATACCTGCGATCAATTTCGTGAAATTTGGCGCATCTTCGGCCGGGCTTTTGGCAGCACCGATTTTAATCTGAGAATAATTATCAAATCAAATAGTTGATCCTGATTTACAGATGTATGGCCACCTTAACCACTTGAGGACTGCAGTGTTAAACCCCCCTAAAGACCAGCCTGTTTTTTTCCTAATTGGCCACTGCAGCTTAAAGGGAAGGTCCAAGCAAAATTAAAAAATGAGTTTCACTTACCTGGGGCTTCTACCAGCCCCATGCAGCCATCCTGTGCCCTCGTAGTCAGTCACTGCTGCTCCAGTCCCCCGCTGGCAGCTTTCTGACCTCGGAGGTCGGCGGGCCGCATTGCGTACGTTTTTACGCATTCCCGCTAGTGCAAGAACATTAACACATACATTTTACGCGTTACTGGTTCAATGCGTACATTTTTACGCATTGAACCAGTAATGCGTAAAATGTATGTGTTAATGGTCCTGCACTAGCGGGAATGCGTAAAAATGTACGCAATGCGTCCCGCCGACCTCGGAGGTCGGCAAGCTGCCAGCAGGGAACTGGAGCAGCAGTGAGTGACTACGAGGGCACAGGATGTCTGCATGGGGCTGGTAGAAGCCCCAGGTAAGTGAAACTAATTTTTTTATTTTGCTTGGACCTTCCCTTTAAGGCCAAGCTGCAGGACCGCACAACACAGCACACGAGTGATTCCCCCCACCAACAGAGCTCTCTGTTGGTGGGGTCTGATCGCTCCACATTTGTTTATTTTTTTATATAAATATTTATTTACTTTTTAAAAAAATAAAAATAGCCTTTTTTAAAGAGACACTGAAGCGAAAAAAAATGATGATATTATGATTTGTATGTGTAGCACAGCTAAGAAATAAAACATTAAGATCAGATACATCAGTGTAATTGTTTCCAGTACAGGAAGAGTTGAGAAACTCCAGTTGTTATCTCTATGTAAACAAGCCATTAAGCTCTTCGACTAAGTTAGTCGTGGAGAGGGCTGTTATCTGACTTTTATTATCTCAGCTGTTCCTGGACTATTCACTTTTCCTCTGCTAGAGGAGAGGTCATTACTTCACAGACTGCTCTGAAAGATTCATTTTGAATGCTGAGTGTTGTGTAATCTGCACATATTATAGAATGATGCAATGTTAGAAAAAACACTATATACCTGAAAATAAAAGTATGAGAATATTTTCCTTGCTGCTAATCTTCTAGTAATTATTCATAGTACACAACCAATTCACTATATCATATTTTTTTTTTCGCTTCAGTGTCTCTTTAAATTCTTTCCCTCTGCTCCCACCCACCGTCAGCCAATCAGGGTGATCAGCTGTCATAGGCTTCAGCCTATGACAGCCGATCACTGTCCAGCCTATGGAGGGGACAGCCGTGGCACACGGCTGTCCCCAGTACGGCGCTGCTGCCGATCGCAGCACTGTACATGTAACTAGACGGCAATTACGCTGTCTAACAGTCTCCCAAGCGGCGATTGCCGCTTGGAGACTGAAGGCGGGGCGGAGCTCCCCCCCCCCCCCCCCGAGAAGGAGATGCGCAATCTCCTTCAATAGCTGGCTCCAGGACCTGACACCAATTGGTGTTAGGCGGTCCTTGGGCTGCCGCCGCGTCCTCGCCCATTGGCGTGGAGCGGTCTTTAGGTAGTTAAGGCCTCTTTCACAGTGGGACGTTGCGTTTGATGCGACGTTAAAATCGCACAACGTGTCCCTAACGCAGCGCATGTAGGTTATGAAATTGGATGTTATTTTGCACTGCGATATGTGCTATTGGTGCGCTGTTTTCGACGCATATTGATGGAACAAAAATGACGCAACTGCACAGCATGCAGCACTTTCTAAATATTGCTACACGTTACACACAACGCAATGTGTGCACTGTGAATGTCGCACAGCCTTTGTATTGCTGTGCGTTAGTCTGCGTTATACATTTTTATAACGTGCGACTTTAACGTCCCACTGTGAAAGAGGCCTAAAGGAGCAATAGGGATTTGGAGGCTGCCATATTTATTTCCTTTTAAAGGGAAGGTTCAGGGACTGTTAAAAAAAAAAAAAATCCGCATCCACTTACCTGGGGTTTCCTCCAGCCTGTGGCAGGCAGGAGGTGCCCTCGGCACCGCTCCGCAGGCTGCCGGTGGCCGACCCGACCTGGCCAGGCCGGCAGCCTGGTCGGCTCCTTCCGGGTTCCAAAATGCGCCTCACGGCAGCGCGCTGACGTCATCGGACGTCCTCCGGGCTTTAATGCACAGGCTCAGAACTACCGAGGGCACCTCCTGCCTGCCACGGGCTGGAGGAAGCCCCAGGTAAGTGGATGCGGATTTTTATTTTTTTTTAACAGTCCCTGAACCTTCCCTTTAAGCAATGCCACTTGCCTGGTATGATCCTCTACCTCAGTAGTCCTCAAACTAAGTCCCGCGGGCCGAATGCGGCCCCCTGAGGCTTTTTCACCGGCCCTCCACTCAAAAAATGTATTACTTATAGATGCTGTCAACTGCATCTTTAAATATTGGTGTCTCGCAGATAAAATAGCAGTGCTGGTACCATCAATCCACAGGGAAGCCAGTGAGCAGTCATTGGCAGAAGAAGAGGACGCTTTGCCGGAGGACGACTGGCAGTCTGCCGAAAACGAAACTTAGCCGCGGAGGGAGACCGGAGGGCACCGAAGGACCGGTGCGGGCACAGGACGGCTGCAGGAGGCTTGGGAAAGCCCCAGGTAAGTGAATTTTTTTCCCCCCCACAGTTAAGGTTCCCTTTAAGTTGTCTTTAAAGGACTACTATAGGGGGTTAGGAAGAAAAAAAGTTGAACTTACCTGGGGCCTCTAATGGCCCCATGCAGACGTCCAGTGCCCGCGCAGCCACTCGCTATATCTATTTGATTTAGACAAGTCTGATAATATTTGCAGTTTTCTGAATGTGTGCCTTTGTTTCCTGGCATAGAAAATGGTCTGAAAACCTTGCTAAAGAGACAAGTGCCTCAGCATTTTCATACAACACTAGTATAATAGCGTGATTGTGGATATGGCCTTGTTCACAGTGGTGCGTTGTGGTGCAGCTTAACGGCTGCTTTGTAACACGGCTTGTCGCATGGCGATGCACCAACTATAGCGACATACACAGTGTGGCGGGAGCATTGCAGTACAATGGCAGTTGTGCGGTATGGTAACGCATTGCGTTACCACAAAACATGTGCATAGGGCTTGATTCATTATGTGCAGGAGTGCGAGTTATGCACGCCTTACGTAAGGAACGTGGCTTCCCTTAGTTAGGCAAGCTGCTTCCATAGCAGCGCATGTAACTTTAAATGCGTCCAGTCCTGTGAAGTATCGCTACCTTGCTACTTCGCTAGCAGTCACTACTATGACAATTCACATGTTAATTGACATAGTCAATAGGCAGGGTCACACTTGTCTTTCAGTTTTCTGCACACCATGGGCTTGATTCACTAAGACAAATAGCATGCGTTATCAAAGTTAGCACGCCTTATTAAAGTTGACACGCCTTATCAGAGTAGCATAATGAATTTATGCCTGCTAATTTGCAATCACAAGAGCTCCACTCGTCCTGCCCTGAGCCCCTGCGGGTTCATAGCGCTCGTTATGCTACTCTGATAAGGTTTGTTAACGTTCGTAAGGCGTGCTAACTTTGATAAGGTGTGTTATTTGTCTTAGTGAATCAAGCCCATGTGTGTTTGTATGCAGAAAAACGTGTGAGCTTTTTCACTGCAGCTAATGTAATTGGTAGAGAAAACACACAATTTGCAGAATTGTGCTGCAGGACATATTTTTTTTTTGTGCATGTGAAAAACGCATTCAAGTGTAAACTAGCCTATTGATTAACGTGAGTTCTTCATTTAAAATGTGTTTTTCTGTGCAAAAAATGTGTACGAAAACAGAGGAGTGTGACCCCCTGCCTGAAGCATACTTTTTTTATTGACTGCATGCCACGCAACGCGTCAGTAACATGCGGTATAATTTACGTTGCTTTTGTTACACAGTGAACAAAATGCAACATCCCACTGTGAACGTGGCCTATTACAGGGCTTTCAACCAGTGGTATGGGTACCACCAGTGGTACTTTGCTGTTGGCCAGGTGATACACTCCAAGTTCACTTAATTGCCCGCCTGCCACTTGACCTATCCTGCTCCTTGCTGTGCTGTCTTGCGGCATACTTCAGACCTCAGATCAGCAGTGAGGAGACAGCCAGGCGAATGGTGCACAATGATGGCGGGTATGCATCAATTACTGAAGTAGTATACTACAAATACAATAAAGTGACGTAACTGCTCACTGCCTGTATTTGAAGTAAACGTGCCGTCACTGTGCACCGTTTGCCTGACTATCTCTTTACTGCGGCCGGGTTACCACTAATCTGAGGTTTGAACTATTCCACAGGGCAGCACAGCGAGGAGCGAGCGAGGGGGAGGCAAACTTTGTGGTGAGTCACTGCCCAGCTATCTGGTGGTGAGTGGAGGCTGCCAATATTGGCTATCTACCAACCGATTGCCAATAATGGCAATATGTAGGCTAGCAATCTAATTTTAATCCTTTTCCCCATGAATGCCTCCTGCTATTCCCCCTTTTCTTAATGTGTACCTGTAAGAAAAAAGTGCCCCTGGGGGTACTTGCCTAAGGAGGGGGAAGCCTCTGGATCCCAAAGAGGCTTCCTCCTTAGTAGAGGGGATCCAGCGCTGGGACCCCCCGAAGATCTTCTGGTCGGTGTGAGTAAATGCGCAGTAGCGCTCTCCGCTTGGGCTCCGGAGGAAACAGCCGAGCCTGATCCGGTCCAACCTACCCCCCAGACACACTGGTGGTACTTGAAATTTTTAAGGCCATAAAAGTGGTACAGTTAGTGAAAAGGTTGAAAAGCCCTGGCCTATTACTACATTATACTGGACTACATTATACTACTACATTATACCGTTTTAAAAACAGGCGCTAGGCTGTGGCCGTGACCCCCCGCGCGCACAGGCCCGCCTCCTTCTGGACCCGTCCTCTGTTTCCCGTCATTCCCCCCAGCTCTCGGCAGTGTCTCTGCGTCCCAGCACATGTGCAGAATGAAAAAGCACTGACACATGGACATGGGACGAAGGAACACTTGCCTTTTATTATACTGGATGCCCTGGCCCTGCTATTCTGAGGAGGAGATGACACAACTGCTGGATGCTAGTTTTGAACATATACAAGGCAGTCTTTCCTATTGTTTTACCTCTTTTTGCATACAGTACATACACAGACACCGTTGATCTGACAGAGGTAATTATGGAAGTATCTGATGCCATTTTGGCAAACAGTATCTGTTGCTTTTTATATATCGACCCCAGTGAATCTATGAATAGTGGATACCTCTGGTGAGTCTTTGACAAGTTTGTAAGCTTCTTCAACTCTTTTATGGCTGGTGGTTTTCTTGATCCAATGTGCGGAAGGCGGAACAGGTCATTTGGGAAGTGAGAAAGGCGCATAGCTAGTACTTCTATAGCTTATTGGCTAGCCGAGTTTCGGTCATTTGGGTGCCGGGGAAGTTAGTGTTCAAAGCGGATCCGAGATGAAAAACTAACTATAACAAGTAACTTGTCTATATATCTTATATAAAGTTTAGATAGTTTACACAGCAAATCTAGCTGCAAACAGCTTTAATAGAATATGATTATTTCTTCCTGTGATACAATGACAGCAGCCATGTTGTTTGTAAACATTACACAGAGGCAGGCTTATCTGCATCTTGAACAAAAAAATCCTAATCCCCCCTCCTCCCGCCTCCCCTCTGCCTCTGAAATCTCTGGCTACTAATACCTCCCCCTCCTCCTGCCCAGACTGAGCTCCCATGAGCCCTTGCTACTGTCTGAAAGTTACTTGGCTCTCTGAAAACCTGTGGGCGTGGCTTGTTTAGTTTGTAGGGAATTAGAGTATTAAAACAAAGACAAAAAAGTATTTGGCTTGAGGAATGCCCTATGAACAATAGTAAAGGAACACAATTATGCAATGAGTAAAAGTTTATCTCGGATCCACTTTAACCTCCCTGGCGGTTAATTTATTTTTGAAAATGGGCAAAAATCCTTTTTTTTTTATTTTTTTGTTTTTGTTTCATGTAAAGCTACCAGAGTGGTAGCTACATGAAACACCACTAGAGGGCGCATGTGGCCCTCTAGTGCGATCGTCGCCGGCATCAATAGCAAACAGGGGAACGCGTATATGACGCGTTCCCCTGTTTGGCTTCTCCTGTCGCCATGGCGACGATCGGCATGACGTCATGCGCACTCGATCCAGCCCATAGCGCTGCCCGGAACTCATTGATCCGGGCAGCGCAGGGCTCTGGCGGGGGGGGGGCCCTCTTCAGCCGCTGCGTGCGGGCGATCGGCGCAGAGCGGCGGCGATCGAGCTGTGCGCGCGGCTAGCAAAGTGCTGGCTGCGCGCACAGCACTTTGAATGGGGCGAATCGCCCCAGCAGACCCTGAGAAATCCTCCTGCGTGGCATAGCCCGAGCTCAGCTCGGGCTTACCGCCAGGGAGGTTAAGTGTAAAGGTGATGCGACATGATGAGAGAGGTAGTCTATGTGAATGCCAAGCATACAAATAACTAGGCTGTTGTAAGGCTAGGTGGTGTATTCTCCACAGTCAGCATGCAACGCATGAGCTGACGTGGAGGAGGTACACACACTAGCACAAGGAAACAGGCTATCCCTAGTATAGTGGAGGGGAGGACTGACTCCAAAAGGAGATTGTGGCGCACAGAGCCGGTGCAGATCTGACAGCCACAAACAATGCTTTCGCTATAACGTCTCAGCGCAAAGTAGCGCTGAGTGCATAAACCAGAACTGAGGAGATCAGGACAGGTAGACAGAATGAACGCTTGCTAGCTAGCCGCTATTTAGTGACAGCAAGCGTCCACAACAAGACAGACTGGAATGAGGCAGCCAATGCGTAGCGGCGATGCCGTGCCTCACAAAGACAGGACAGGATAGTCAGGAAATAGCAGGATCAAGATAGATGAACGTAACACAGATAAATATACAATAAGTATGTTTTCCTAGCGTATTACAATTACAGCTATCAATGAAACTATTTGTAACGTCTGACTAACATATGTATATATCGGCAATGAACCGATATATGACATAAGCAGGAACACTGACTAGGACTGCAATACAGGGAACTGGACTCAGAAGGATTCGCTATCTCTTCGCAGAGATGAACGCAATCCACAAACAGAACCAGGAGCAGGGTAACTACCTCAGCACGGGTGATCACGGTACGCACAACCTACCAAAACGTGCTGGAAAGCTGACTAACTGCACACAGGATATAAACAGTTCGTGTACGTATACATCAGCGACACTGATGTATCAACCAGTGGCGGACATACGGCCGTGCCGCCGCACGAGGGCCCCTGAAGTTCCGTTTTCTTCAGGGGCCCATTAAGTATTTTTTTTTTTTTAATTTTTTTTTTTTATTATTTTATTCCCCGGGGGGCCCCCCGACTCCTATGCTCCCTCCCTCCCTCACCTCGGGGGCCCCCCTCCCGATATGCGCGGCGGGAGAGCGAGCGAGCGGCAAATGCAGGAAGTCTTCAGGGCTCTCCAGGCATCCGCTAGAGGCCCAGCCGCTTGGTCTCCAATATGTCTCCAGTTGGAAACATATTGGAGACTCAGCGGCTGGGCCTCTAGCGGATGCCTGGAGAGCCCTGAAGACTTCCTGCATTTGCCGCTCGCTCTCCCGCCGCGCATATCGGGAGGGGGCCCCCCGAGGTGAGGAAGGGAGGGAGGGAGGGAGGATAGGAGTCGGGCCCCCCACCCGGATAGCTACCCACCCGGCTACCTAACCACCTACCCACCCGGCTACCTACCTACCCACCCACCAGGCTTCCTACCTACCCACCCGACTACCTAACCACCCACCAGGCTTCCTACCTACCTACCCACCCGGCTACCTACCCACCCACCAGGCTTCCTACCTAACCACCCACCCAACTACCTAACCACCCACCCGGCTACCTACCCACCCGGCTACCTACCCACCCACCAGGCTTCCTACCTAACCACCCACCCAACTACCTAACCACCCACCCGGCTACCTACCCACACGGCTACCTACCCACCCGGCTACCTACCTACCCACCCGGCTACCTACCTAACCACCCACCCGGCTACCTACCTAACCACCCACCCGGCTACCTAGCGGGCTAGTTACCAACCCACCCACCAGGCTACCTACCCACCTACCCGGCTACCCACCCACCCACCAGGCTACCTACCTACCTACCCACCCGGCTACCTACCTAACCACCCACCCGGCTACCTACCTAACCACCCACCTGGCTACCTACCTAACCACCCACCCGGCTACCTACCGGGCTAGTTACCAACCCACCCACCAGGCTACCTACCCACCCACCAGGCTACCTACCTACCCACCCACCAGGCTACCTACCCACCCACCAGGCTTCCTACCTACCCACCCGGCTACCTACCTACCCACCCGGCTACCTACCTACCCACCCGGCTACCTACCCACCCACCAGGCTTCCTACCTACCCACCCGGCTACCTACCTAACCACCCACCCGGCTACCTACCTACCCACCCACCCGGCTACCCACCCACCAGGCTTCCTACCTACCTACCCACCTGGCTACCTACCTAACCACCCACCCGGCTACCTACCTAACCACCCACCCGGCTACCTACCGGGCTAGTTACCAACCCACCCACCAGGCTACCCACGCACCCACCCGGCTACCTACCTAACCACCCACCCGGCTACCTACCTAACCACCCACCCGGCTACCTACCTAACCACCCACCCGGCTACCTACCTAACAACCCACCCGGTTACCTACCTAACCACCCACCTGGCTAGCTACCTAACCACCCACCCGGCTACCTACCGGGCTAGTTACCAACCCACCCACCAGGCTACCTACCCACCCACCAGGCTACCTACCTACCCACCCACCAGGTTTCCTACCTACCCACCAGGCTTCCTACCTACCCACCCGGCTACCTACCTACCCACCCGGCTACCTACCTACCCACCCGGCTACCTACCCACCCACCAGGCTTCCTACCTACCCACCCGGCTACCTACCTAACCACCCACCCGGCTACCTACCTACCCACCCACCCGGCTACCCACCCACCAGGCTTCCTACCTACCTACCCACCCAGCTACCTACCTAACCACCCACCCGGCTACCTACCTAACCACCCACCCGGCTACCTACCGGGCTAGTTACCAACCCACCCACCAGGCTACCTACCCACCCACCCGGCTACCCACGCACCCACCAGGCTACTTACCTAACCACCCACCCGGCTACCTACCTAACCACCCACCCGGCTACCTACCTAACCACCCACCCGGCTACCTACCGGGCTAGTTACCAACCCACCCACCAGGCTACCTACCTACCCACCCACCCGGCTACCTACCGGGCTAGTTACCCACCCACCCACCAGGCTACCTACCTACCTACCCACCCACCGGGCTACCTACCTACCTACCGGGCTAGTTACCCACCCACCAGGCTACCTACCCACCCACCCACCAGGCTACCTACCCACCAGGCTACCTACCCACCCACCCACCAGGCTACCAACCCACCCACCCACTCACCCACCCACTAGGCTACCTATCCACCCAACCACCCATGGGAGCTGCGCGCCAGATGGAGGCTGGGACAGGAGGTCTGCTGCTGCAGGTGAGTAAATGTTTTTGTTTTATTTATATTAGCAGGTGTATGTTCTGGGCAGGTCTGCCACATGATTGCATGTATTTTCTTCGCAAATCTGCCGACATGATTGCATGTATTTTCTGGGCATATCTGCCGACATGATTGCACGTATTTTCTGGGCATATCTGCCGACTTGTTTGCACGTATTTTCTGGGCATATCTGCCGACTTGATTGCATGTATTTTCTGGGCATATCTGCCGACTTGTTTGCACGTATTTTCTGGGCATATCTGCCGACTTGATTGCACGTATTTTCTGGGCATATCTGCCGACTTGATTGCACGTATTTTCTGGGCATATCTGCCGACATGATTGCACGTATTTTCTGAGCATATCTGCCGACATGATTGCACGTATTTTCTGGGCATATATGTGTATTTTCTTGAGAAAACCTGCACAATTATGTGAATTTTCTGGGGAAAGGGTCACCAAAACTTGGGCCCACTGTCTTTGCGTTGCACTTTTCAAGGGAACCTGAGGTGAGAATAATATTGAGGCTGCCATATTTCTCTCCTTTTAAGCAATACCAGTTGCCTGGCTGCCGTGCTGGTCCTCTGCCTCTTATTCTTTCAACCATAGACCCTGAACAAGCATGCAGCAGGTCAGGGGTTTCTGACAATATTGTCAGAACTGAGAAGATTAGCTGCATGCTTGTTGCTGGTGTAATTCAGTTTATTACTGCAGCCAAATAGATCAGCAGGGCCGCCAGGCAACTAGTATTGTTTAAAAGGAAATAAACCCTCACCCCGGGATCGCTTTAAGTTACAGTTAGCTCCGCCCTCATCCGGTCATTGCCACACCCATTTTTTTGCCACGGCGCTATGCGCCGCAGGTTCTATCCACTATTTTTTGCGCCGCAGGTTGTAGCCACGCCCATATTTTGCGGGGGCCCACAATTACAATTTTGCACAGGGGCCCACTGCTGGCTGTGTCCGCCACTGGTATCAACGTAACACGAATACAAGGAAAATAATAAACGTGCTGGTATGCATATATATTGGCAATGAACCAATATATGATGCAAAGACCAGCAAAGTATCTTTAGAACAAGAAACACGATCGGGGGCTGAAGCAACAGCAAGACAGGCTTAAACTGAAGCTATGAAAACCCGAGGAGTCCTGCAGGAAGCAGATCTTTATACTGAGGTCATCCAATGGGAGCAGACATGCAGATTCCCACACAGGTGAATGATAATCAGTCACAAGCTGACAGCAGGGAAAGACAGACAAAGCTATGCAGCTTGCATGGAAAGAGATCAGAACTACCTGAGCTGCAGCACTACTACTTCCAGCAATGCCTGCTGCAGCAGCGATCATGACAGCTGTGTTCCTTTTGATGTTTTCCTGCCTGAAAGTATAAACATTCAAGTAAGCAATGGACAGTTTCTCTCCAGTTGGGACCTAGTCAAAATTTAGGAAACCCTTCGCTGATTATGAATTACAGCTATAAAACTCTTTCCTGGCAGAAAACAGCTTTTGAGTGCAAGGGATAGATAAAAAGTTGTAATGTTCTGCCTCAGCCAAGGTTCAATATTGCATTGCCTCTCTGTTGTTATATCTCTCTACAGCATGTATTTGGTCAGTTAGTATGCAGCACAGCCACCTTGTGGCTCTTTTTTTGTAATGCCCCTTTTTTGTTATGTAAATTTTTCCCCTCCTATTTTCTGTATACAGTTAAGGTACTCTCCATAGTGCATTCTGGGAAAGTATCCGAGTTAGCTGTGTACAGAGGTTTGGGAAAGAAAAGACTCTTTTTTGACCTTCACCAGTGTACAGTATGTATCTCCCAGGGTTACAACTGTACGAGTATTATCGTGTGATTATCAAGATACAGACGTCTGCAATGGTTCTGCTATCTGCCTGAAACAAACATATTGTGAATCTCTTCTGTCCATGAGGTATCATAACAAACCCCAAGTAGGAGGTTACCAAATTGAGAACTAAAGTCGAAATATTGTTAAAGGGACCCTGAGCAGTGAGTTAAAATAAAAAATGCCACTTACCTGGGGTTCCTCTAGCCCCCCCATAGGCTACAAGCTCCCCCAGCGTCCTCCTGGCTCCTCTCCGTGTCCCCCCGGTGACTCCGTTACCGGCGACACCCGGCGGCGACACCCGGGCCGGGTTTCGGGCCGACTCTTCCTGGATCTGGTCGCACAGCTTCATCACGGCGGCTGGCGTGACAGTCCTGTGCATGCGCGGTTTAGTGTCAGGCACTAGGAAGGGGAAAGTTAGTGGTAGGCTCTAGGAGGCGGGGTCAGTCTTAGGCACTAGGAGCGGGGTTAGTGTTAGACATTAGTGTTAAGGTGGCCGCACACGATACAATAAAATGATCCAATTTTACAGCAATTTAATAAAAATTATCAGATTTCCCGAAAAATAGAAAGCTGTAATAGATTGCGGAGAAGGTTTGCACGCAGCAGCATGCGTCTGAGGTGGCTGGGCTTGTTAGTGCACACAGACTGAGGAATACGCGCGCGCGCTGAGAGGCAGAACCTTTATGTCAAACGAGGAGGAATCAGCTGACCACGTTGGTCAGCTGATCTCGGAACTGGTGGCCATTGGTTGATCGGCGGTGGGTGGCGCCAGAGAGCGCTGCTGTATATATACCTATGGCTGGTCAGTCTCAAGTTGTCTGCCGTTGCGAACACTTACGTGAAAGCACTCAGACCATAGTCAGATCCCACAGTGTGTTTGAACCAGGAGGACCTGGGAATTCACACTGAGCCAGATTACTTCTGTGTTATCATTGTGTTATACTTCAGACTAGTTCCAGGGTGTCCACACCACGGACCTCACACACAAGACTAGGGATTCTGTGTTATCATTGTGTTATACTTCAGACTAGTTCCAGGGTGTCGAGACCACGGACCTCACACCCAAGACTAGGGATTCTGTGTTATCATTGTGTTATACTTCAGACTAGTTCCAGGGTGTCGAGACCATGGACCTCACACCCAAGACTAGGGATTCTGTGTGATTATCAAGATACAGACGTCTGCAATGGTTCTGCTATCTGCCTGAAACAAACATATTGTGAATCTCTGCTGTCCATGAGGTATCATAACAAACCCCAAGTAGGAGGTTACCAAATTGAGAACTAAAGTCGAAATATTGTTAAAGGGACCCTGAGCAGTGAGTTAAAATAAAAAATGCCACTTACCTTGGGTTCCTCTAGCCCCCCATAGGCTACAAGCTCCCCCAGCGTCCTCCTGGCTCCTCTCCGTGTCCCGCCGGTGACTCCGTTACCGGCGACACCCGGGCCGGGTTTCGGGCCGACTCTTCCTGGATCTGGTCGCACAGCTTCATCACGGCGGCTGGCGTGACAGTCCTGTGCATGCGCGGTTTAGTGTCAGGCACTAGGAAGGGGAAAGTTAGTGGTAGGCTCTAGGAGGCGGGGTCAGTCTTAGGCACTAGGAGCGGGGTTAGTGTTAGACATTAGTGTTCAGGTGGCCGCACACGATACAATAAAATGATCCAATTTTACAGCAATTTAATAAAAATTATCAGATTTCCCGAAAAATAGAAAGCTGTAATAGATTGCGGAGAAGGTTTGCACGCAGCAGCATGCGTCTGAGGTGGCTGGGCTTGTTAGTGCACACAGACTGAGGAATACGCGCGCGCGCGCGCGCTGAGAGGCAGAACCTTTATGTCAAACGAGGAGGAATCAGCTGACCAGGTTGGTCAGCTGATCTCGGAACTGGTGACCATTGGTTGAACGGCGGTGGGTGGCGCCAGAGAGCGCTGCTGTATATATACCTATGGCTGGTCAGTCTCAAGTTGTCTGCCGTTGCGAACACTTACGTGAAAGCACTCAGACCATAGTCAGATCCCACAGTGTGTTTGAACCAGGAGGACCTGGGAATTCACACTGAGCCAGATTACTTCTGTGTTATCATTGTGTTATACTTCAGACTAGTTCCAGGGTGTCCACACCACGGACCTCACACACAAGACTAGGGATTCTGTGTTATCATTGTGTTATACTTCAGACTAGTTCCAGGGTGTCGAGACCACGGACCTCACACCCAAGACTAGGGATTCTGTGTTATCATTGTGTTATACTTCAGACTAGTTCCAGGGTGTCGAGACCATGGACCTCACACCCAAGACTAGGGATTCTGTGTGATTATCAAGATACAGACGTCTGCAATGGTTCTGCTATCTGCCTGAAACAAACATATTGTGAATCTCTGCTGTCCATGAGGTATCATAACAAACCCCAAGTAGGAGGTTACCAAATTGAGAACTAAAGTCGAAATATTGTTAAAGGGACCCTGAGCAGTGAGTTAAAATAAAAAATGCCACTTACCTGGGGTTCCTCTAGCCCCCCATAGGCTACAAGCTCCCCCAGCGTCCTCCTGGCTCCTCTCCGTGTCCCGCCGGTGACTCAGTTACCGGCGACACCCGGCGGCGACACCCGGGCCGGGTTTCGGGCCGACTCTTCCTGGATCTGGTCGCACAGCTTCATCACGGCGGCTGGCGTGACAGTCCTGTGCATGCGCGGTTTAGTGTCAGGCACTAGGAAGGGGAAAGTTAGTGGTAGGCTCTAGGAGGCGGGGTCAGTCTTAGGCACTAGGAGCGAGGTTAGTGTTAGACATTAGTGTTAAGGTGGCCGCACACGATACAATAAAATGATCCAATTTTATAGCAATTTAATAAAAATTATCAGATTTCCCGAAAAATAGAAAGCTGTAATAGATTGCGGAGAAGGTTTGCACGCAGCAGCATGCGTCTGAGGTGGCTGGGCCTGTTAGTGCACACAGACTGAGGAATACGCGCGCGCGCGCTGAGAGGCAGTACCTTTATGACAAACGAGGAGGAATCAGCTGACCAGGTTGGTCAGCTGATCTCGGAACTGGTGGCCATTGGTTGATCGGCGGTGGGTGGCGCCAGAGAGGGCTGCTGTATATATATCTATGGCTGGTCAGTCTCAAGTTGTCTGCCGTTGCGAACACTTACCTGAAAGCACTCAGACCATAGTCAGATCCCACAGTGTGTTTGAACCAGGAGGACCTGGGAATTCACACTGAGCCAGATTACTTCTGTGTTATCATTGTGTTATACGTCAGACTAGTTCCAGGGTGTCCACACCACGGACCTCACACGCAAGACTAGGGATTCTGTGTTATCATTGTGTTATACTTCAGACTAGTTCCAGGGTGTCGAGACCACGGACCTCACACCCAAGACTAGGGATTCTGTGTTATCATTGTGTTATACTTCAGACTAGTTCCAGGGTGTCGAGACCATGGACCTCACACCCAAGACTAGGGATTCTGTGTTACCATCATATTATACTTCAGACTAGTTCCAGGGTGTTGTGACCACGGACCTCACACCCAAGACTAGGCATTGTTTGATATCTGTTATGACCTATTGCATTCCTGACTATCCCTCTGCTTTCTGATTCGGTACCTACGCATATCTGATATCCTGTTGCCAATCCTGCCTGCCCCTGGTTACCGAATCAGCCTTCTGTCTCTGTACCTTATCTGCCCGTGTGTTGCCGACCTAGCCTGCCCGACCTTGAGAGCTATCCCTCTCCATTGAGAGATTAGTCTCCAGACCTGCTAGTGACGCCCACCTTCTAGGTGTCACTCAGCCTCAGGGCCTTCCTGTCATTCAGCCTGGGGCTCCACCCCTTTGGACGTCTCAGGCTGCTGGAAAGTCTTTGCATCTATCAGAGGGAGGTAACACCCATACGACCAAGGACCACCTGCTCCTCTAGTGGTCCCACTCAAAGTCATTACTGTTGCACCAAACACTCACATTACATAGATGTCCAGAGGTTAGTGATACTTGTATTATTGGTGATTCTGCAGATCATCAATAATCAGGTATATATATGTATTCTTGGAGATACTGCAGATCACCAATAATCAGACTCTCTCTGTGTGCTGACACCGATCGTTACAAAAGCTTTTTTTTCTATTCAAGCAAGAAATCCAATCAGATTTCCCATTTTATTTGATATAAGTCTATCGGGAGTGGTGGATTTTTCTTAGCAGTTTTTATGAAAATTAAATGGTGTGTGATAGATTGTCAATTTATTAATATATACACCCAAGCAATTTTCTCATAGGTTTCAATCATTTTTTTTTTCATAATTGGGGCAAAATTTAACACGTGTGTGGTACATTGGTCAGATTTTTCAAATGTAATAATCAGAAAAATTGATTGTGATCCTTGAATTGAAAATAAATTTTAAAAAAAATGTATGGTGTGTGGCCACCTTTAGGCATGAGGAAGGAGTCTATAGTAAAAGTCTATAGTAAAATATTGGTAGTGTCACATTTCCAGAATTGTAACTATCCCCTCCACCCATCACACGATAGAATGGGTAGTACCACTATGCCTGCTCAGCGGGGGAGGGGGGGGGGGGTAAGGGATTTATAAGCAGTAGGCTTGAACTATATACAATAAGGTTGACTTCAAGTTTAGATAATAATTACATAACTGGAACAACTGTGCTGCTGGGAAAAAGGGAGAACCAGATAATATTCCTGACAAACGAAGTTTTGGTTTGGATTTTAACCACTACACCCCACAGGCGTTTTTACCCTAACGGACAAGAGCGATTTTCACCTTTCAGTGCTCATCCCGTTCATTTGCCAATAGCTTAATCACTACTAATCACAATTAAATGATCTATATCTTGTTTTTTTTCACCCCCAATTGGGCTTTTGGCTGTTTATATTTGTTTTCAGTAATTACTTTATTTTTTATGCATTTTAAAGGGAAAAACAAGGTAAAAATTAAAAAATACACTATTTCTCCAATTTCATCCCCTATAGTTGTAATATAAACACTGCTACTGTACATAAAACCCACACATTTTATCTGCCTATTTGTTCTGGTTATCACAAGATTTTAATTATGTCCCTAGTACAAAGTATGTTGACAATATGGTATTTGGAAATACAGGGAGTGCAGAATTATTAGGCAAGTTGTATTTTTGAGGAATAATTTTATTATTGAACAACAACCATGTTCTCAATGAACCCAAAAAACTCATTAATATCAAAGCTGAATATTTTTGAAAGTAGTTTTTAGTTTGTTTTTAGTTTTAGCTATTTTAGGGGGATATCTGTGTGTGCAGGTGACTATTACTATGCATAATTATTAGGCAACTTAACAAAAAACAAATATATACCCATTTCAATTATTTATGTTTACCAGTGAAACCAATATAACATCTCAACATTCACAAATATACATTTCTGACTTCAAAAACAAAACAAAAACAAATCAGTGACCAATATAGCCACCTTTCTTTGCAAGGACACTCAAAAGCCTGCCATCCATGGATTCTGTCAGTGTTTTGAGCTGTTCACCATCAACATTGCATGCAGCAGCAACCACAGCCTCCCAGACACTGTTGAGAGAGGTGTACTGTTTTCCCTCCTTGTAAATCTCACATTTTATGATGGACCACAGGTTCTCAATGGGGTTCAGATCTGGTGAACAAGGAGGACATGTCATTAGTTTTTCATCTTTTATACCCTTTCTTGCCAGCCATGCTGTGGAGTACTTGGACACGTGTGATGTAGCATTGTACTGCATGAAAATCATGCTTTTCTTGAAGGATGCAGACTTCTTCCTGTACTACTGCTTGAAGAAGGTGTCTTCCAGAAACTGGCAGTAGGACTGGGAGTTGAGCTTGACTCCATCCTCAACCCGAAAAGGCCCCACAAGCTCATCTTTAATGAGCCCAAACCAGTACTCCACCTCTACCTTGCTGGCGTCTGAGTCGGACTGGAGCTCTCTGCCCTTTATCAATCCAGCCACGGGCCTATCCATCTGGCCCATCAAGACTCACTCTCATTTCATCAGTCCATAAAACCTTAGAAAAATCAGTCTTGAGATATTTCTTGGCCCAGTCTTGACGTTTCAGCTTGTGTGTCTTGTTCAGTGGTGGTTGACTTTCAGCCTTTCTTACCTTGGCCGTGTTTCTGAGTATTGCACACCTTGTGCTTTTGGGCACTCCAGTGATGTTGCAGCTCTGAAATATGGCCAAACTGGTGGCAAGTGGCATCTTGGCAGCTGCACGCTTGACTTTTCTCAGTTCATGGGCAGTTATTTTGCGCCTTGGTTTTTCCATACGCGCCTTGGTTTTTCCTTTGCAATTTTAAGAGTGCTGCATCCCTCTGCAAGATATCTCACTATTTTTGACTTTTCTGAGCCTGTCAAGTCCTTCTTTTGACCCATTTTGCCAAAGGAAAGGAAGTTGCCTAATAATTATGCACACCCGATATAGGGTGTTGATGTCATTAGACCACACCCCTTCTCATTACAGAGATGCACATCACCCAATATGCTTAATTGGTAGTAGGTTTTCGAGCCTATACAGCTTGGAGTAAGACAACATGCATAAAGAGGATGATGTGGTCAAAATACTAATTTGCCTAATAATTCTGCACTACCTGTAAAGGTGTATTTTTTCTTTGGTGTTTTTTTCCCCCCACTATTTTCACGTACACGGGAATGCACATGCACGTGCACAGCAGCAACACTGTCTGACTTATAAAAACCGTCCTGGAGCCATTAAGAGACTCTAACGGGACGTTTTTATAAGTCAGCTTGTCATTAAGTGGTTAATCTGGTTTTATATACTGTACTGTCTTGTTACATGAACTTCCTAATGAAATGTAATGTACCGGTACTTCCTAATGAAAACATAGCAGTTGCAACTTGTTGCTATTTACTTCATTATTATTAATTTAGATAATTACCATATATCTCCGCTCATTAGCCGCCCTGCACCCAACCACCACAAACACACACACATACACTTTTTCCCTAAAAAAATGCCAAAAGCAGAGATATGCCAATTAGTCGACCCCCCCAAGTGGCACCCTAGCCCCCCATGCAGAGCATGCATTGGAGAGTGAAGAGGAATGCATAGCTACCTGTCCTTGCTCCAGCTCTGGTCCCCGCAGCTCCTCAGCAGCTTCTGAATTGGCCACTAGAGCTCCAAGCTAACTGCCATGTGACCACTGTGAGCTTGGAGCTCTTCTGGCCAGTTCAGAAGTTGCTGGGTGGACGTGATGATGCAAGATGGAGTGGGATATACAGGCAGATATACATTGTGCAGTATGTTCCAACACACTCTCTGCATGGGGGTGTTGCTCTAGGTATATCACCTGCAGGTAAACTAACCTACTTTGCACCTAAAAGTTTGGTGTTAAAAAGTCTTTATTTGCTGCGTTGTATCATTTTTATATGGTAGATAATATATTTTTGTAATGGATCAGAGTATTTACAATGTACTTGACGAAATCTCTATTTTGCTTGAAACATCCTTTGGTGGTTGTGAACCTAAACTGACCTGTTTAAAGGGAACTAACCACCCTTTCTCTCACTGGCATAGAAACTGCCATGTTACCCCCTCCCCTTTTCACAGTCCTTATTTATACAAGTCAGAGATGCTATCTGTGACGCCGGGCGACGCCCAGTCGTCCGAGGATTCGCGGCCGATTGTCCGATCGCAACCGTGATCGGAAAACTGACATTCTTTATTTTTAAAATAGAAGTTTTTCCTTCCTGCCTTCCCCCCCCCCCCCTTTTGCCATGAGGGCTGAATGGGCCTGCGTTAGCATATGGCTAAAGCAACCTGGTTTAGCAAGAAATCCTGTTAAGGCTCCCGGAAAAGCTCTGGTGACACTAATGTGCTAATTGGGCAGAGCTGAAATACCAACAGAGTCTATTCAACAGGGGAAGCTAGCACAGCATGAGGTCTATTGACACCTACATTCCTCCCAGTCTTGACGGCACCGACTAAACTGAGTATGGAATGCATGGTGTTGATAACTTTGTCACATTTTGCAAATACCATCCATGGGAGGAATATGAAAATTACATAATTTTGTTTCCCTAATTCTGTAGAATATGGTGATACTAGACATAGCCAGGTAACCCGAGCAGGGGCTGAGATATGAATAATGGGGTCCCCGTGCGCCCCAAATATTGCAAGTTTGATGTCCTATGAACGTGTATTCTCAGCCCAATCTGAATATGAAATCGGTTTGCATGTGCGACAAAACCCCGGCGGGGTATGAAATTGGACATATTTTGTGGATGGCTGGAAGTTCCTCCCCTGAGAACTCACTGCCTGACACGCCCCTGGGCTGAGCTTGAGACTCCGCCCAGAAATGTCAGTGCTCAAAACTGATTGCATGAGGACCCCCAGCCAATTCCCCCACTTTCCATCATACCGAAAAGACTGCCACTGCTTGGGGAAATAGCAGTGGCCATCTTGCAGGCGGAGCAACGGCCATGTGGTTCGGCCATATTGCGAACTAACTGCAACAAAGGAACTTTGTCTTTTCCCGAACGGACTTTCCACAGAATCATAAGTATTCGTTCTTTTTATCCCTTTTTCTTTTATGTACTGTGTTATCACTGTCTCTCATCGTTTAATTGTTCACGATTGTCTGTATATATTAATTATTTATATTGTAACAAATAAAGGCTTTTTAAAAGGTCTTTACCTCTCAGTAAAACCTTCTATTCAGTATACACAGACGAGACCTAAACTTCCGAAGGGACGCTACTGTTTTGATAGATAGATAGGAATTGCACAGTTTTAACCGGTTGTTTGTTTCACAGGTCTATAGCCAGTTAGCAGTTATCTCTGGGCTGATAGAAAACAGAGATGGTGGCAAATCTACCCCTGGGTTGGAGTAAAAGTGTATTTTCGTAACCTCACAGGCTCCCTACTGCGTCGTGACGCTCAAACTCCGCCAATTCTACGCAGATTGCGTCCATAGCTCTCAATCTGTGTGCTAGAATCGGATCGGACGGTTTTGCGTGTTCACGGCCAGTGGGGCTCTTGTGACAGTGGTCGGCAGCGTTTGGGATCTGTGTGTGCTGATAGTATCTCAGGTAGGGCTATCGAATTAGCCCTATCGAGAAACGAACTGATTCGTTGGTAGTGACTGAGTGCAATATATTTTTCATATATACAGAGAGACTGTGTAACCAGTACCCCTCCCCTAAGTTTTCTTTTATTTGGCATGGAAATGTCCGGGAATTACAAGGTCATGGTCCTATCCGACCTGCAGAGTCTGTGCGAGGCGAGAGGCATGGACATCCGCGGCAAGAAACAGCAGGACCTGATAACGGACTTGTACCGATGGGATAGCCAGAATCTGCGGACGCTGGAGGTGTCCACTGTAGAGGACACCGGCTCATCTAACGCAAGTCGAGGGGAACCAGAGACTGAAGATCCTGTGCGTACCGAGGTTGAGCAACCCGCGGGCAATGCGGCAACAGATACGCAGGAGGCTGTCAGTGTGATCCCCGACCCCAGAACCCCTGAAAGTACTCGCCTGGAACCGGCCAGTACTGGACTGTCCAGTTATGTTGATCCAGTAATGCAGCAGGCATTGCAAAAGCTGATGGAAACTGATGTGGACAAGTACCTGCAGTACATGGCGGAGCAAAAGCGAGAGGAACGCCAATCTGCAGAGGCGCGGGAGAGACGACAGCATGAGCTGAACATGGCGAAAGTGCAGCAAGCCAGCCGGAGTTCAACGCCCAGCCTCCCTGCTGAAGGGACTGCCGCTCCAGTAAGTGCAAAATTTAAATTTGCTATTATCGAAAAAGACACTGACATTGACTTGTTTTTGAGGTCTTTCGAAAAGGCCTGCCGTCAGTATCGTCTGTCCCAAGACCAGTGGGCCAGACATCTGACACCCTTGCTGCGCTACAAAGCGCTTGATGCTTTCTCAGAGCTGCCTGTGGAAAAGGACAATGATTATACCGCTATAAAGGAGGCTATAATCACTAAGTACCAGCTGACGCCAGAAGCCTACCGGAAAAGGTTCAGGTCCTGGCAGAAAAAATCTACTGATTCTTATCAAGATGTGGTCAGCAGTCTGCTCACCACACTCCGCCAGTGGACGCTAGGCCTCACTAAAGGGTCTTACGGTGTCCTGGAGGACTTAATCGTCCTGGAGCAGTTTCTGAACATTTGCCCGGCTGATGTACGCCAGTTTGTGCTGGAGCGCCGACCGGCGTCAGCGACGGTCGCTGCAGACCTCGCTGAGACCTTTGCAACGACCAGGGTGCCGGAGACCCGCAGGACTGCCCCATCTAGCTGGAGAGGAGGTCAGTCCCACAATTTTGCAGACTCTCCTACCTCTGTGAGCCGTGCGCCCCAGAGGCCCTCCAGCGCAGCTGCTGCGTCCAGGCCTGCAGTAACAGAGGGCATCACCTGTCACTTTTGCCGCAAGCCCGGACACATGAAGTTTAACTGCCCGGAGCGGAGGCAGACCGCGCCAGCTCCTGCACCACCTACACCTCGCCCACGGCAACTGCCGCCAGCCAGCGCACCCCAGCCGGGAGCACCCAACAACGTCATGTTCGCAGGTGGGAGAGGGATCCACTCCGCTACGAGCAACCACCAGCTGGTTACAGTGAACGACCAGCTTGTTACCGGTTTCCGCGACACTGGAGCGGATGTCACCCTGGTGCGTGCGCACCTGGTCCCGACGGAAAATATCCTCCCTGACAAATACCTTACCCTCACTGGAGTGGGGGGCACTCTTTCTCGCATTCCCCAGGCTCGGGTGTCCATCGATTGGGGGGTGGGGGTTCAAGAGAAGGTTGTTGGGGTCCTGGACCAACTGCCGGTCCCAGTTTTGTTGGGGACCGACCTGGGCAAGCTTGTGTCCTATTATGAACCTGCCCCAAGCCCCTCAGACTGCCAGGAGGGAGACGGACTCTCCGCCCACACTAAGGTACTTTGCACCAAGGGGCAAGAACAGGGGGGAGGTGGGTTGAATGTGCCCAGTCCAGGGGTACCGAGTCCAATAGTACCTGTGTCACAGGTACCTGTGTTTGATATACCGATTGTTTGTGATGAAAATGTTGTTGTACCTGTCACTGTAATTCATGCATGCAGCCAGGATGTGAGTAATGCCAGTATGTGCCAGTCTGAAGGTGTACCTGTACTGGCAGTAACACGCAGCCGCGCTGCTCAGAACCTGGGCTCAGAGCAGGTGGAAGAGGTTCCGGCCTCCTCCCCCTCCTCTGACCACAGGGATGGTAGCCTTCAGCCACTAACTGCATATGCCACGGGCCAGCTGGCTGAGAGCGAGAGTGCTGCATTTGTGCAAGCACTCCAGACTGACCCTAGCCTCGAGGCACTCAGAAGGCAGGCTTCGGAGCCCCTCACGAATGAAGATACCTTCAAGGTATATTGGGAAGGTGGTAAGCTGTACAGCGAGCCTGTACAGCCCACCGAAGGTGAAACAAGTGTGGGTACCAAGTTGCTTGTGGTACCCAGTGCCTTCCGGGGGCATGTGCTGAAGTCCGCACATGACATTCCCCTGGCAGGGCACTTGGGAATCCACAAGACACTTGACCGTATCCAGGGTCATTTCTACTGGCCCAGGATGCGGATCGATGTGACCAACTATTGCCGCTCATGTACTGTTTGCCAAAAGGTAAAACGGGCTGGGAACCCCCGCAAGGCTCCCTTGTGTCCACTGCCAATCATAGGTGAGCCCTTTCACAGAGTGGCAGTCGACATAATTGGACCATTGCCCACTCCCAGCAGCAGTGGCAAAAGGTACATCCTGACGGTGGTGGATTACGCCACCCGCTATCCTGAGGCCATGGCGCTTTCCTCCCTGAGGGCGGACAAGGTAGCAGACGCGCTACTTAACATTTTCTCCCGAGTCGGGTTCCCTGCGGAGATGCTCTCCGATCAGGGATCCCAGTTTATGTCCGAACTCATGGAGGCCCTGTGCAAAAAGATACACATGACGCACATTGTCTCCAGTCCCTACCACCCGCAGACCAATGGACTGTGTGAACGGTTCAACGGGACGCTGAAGCAAATGCTGACCACGTTTGTTGAGTCGCAAGGTGGGGACTGGGAACGATACCTGCCTCATCTGTTGTTTGCGTACAGGGAGGTGCCGCAGGAGTCAACCGGGTTTTCCCCGTTTGAACTCCTGTATGGGAGGAATGTCCGAGGACCCTTACAATTGATGCGGGAGACATGGGAGGGCAAGGGCGACCCCACTGATGTCTCCGTGGTCGATTACGTCCTCAAGTTCAGGGACAAAATGGAGTCCCTGTCCGCAGTAGTGACCAACAACCTGGCCCAGGCTCAGGCCAAACAAAAAGCATGGTACGACCGCACTGCTGGAGAGCGGTCATTTGATGTGGGTGACAAGGTATATGCCCTTCTTCCCGTGAGGCAGAACAAGCTGCAAGCAGCCTGGGAGGGGCCTTTTACTGTAGTGCAGCGGTTAAACCCTCTGACGTATCTAGTGAACATGGGGGGCAGGAAGCAGAAGAGCTTTCATGTAAACATGCTGAAGGCCCACCATGACAGGACCCAGTATGCGCTGCCAGTGTGCAGCCGGTTAGAGCAGGGAGAGGCAGACCCCCTGTTAGACCTGCTGGCTGACGTACGAGATGTGGACGGCGACCTAAACGTCAATCCACAGCTCGCCTCAGCCCAGCAAGAGCAGTTACAGAAGGTGCTGGGCCAGTACCAGCACACCTTCTCCGGTATCCCGGGGCGGACCAGTATGGCGGTGCATGGGGTAGATACAGGTACCCATCCCCCCATCAGGCAATCCGCTTACCGTGTCTCTCCCGAGGTACAGGCGGACATGCAGAAGGGGGTGAGGGAGATGCTGGAGTTAGGGGTGGTTCAAAAGTCCAGTAGTGCCTGGGCAGCCCCTGTTGTCCTGGTCCCCAAGAAGGACCAGACAACTCGGTTCTGCGTAGACTACAGGAAACTGAACGCCATCACCACTACAGACGCCTACCCCATGCCTCGCATTGATGAGCTGCTAGATACACTGGCATCAGCCAGGTACCTATCAATCATGGATCTGAGCCGGGGGTATTGGCAGATACCACTTGCACCTGACGCGAGGCAAAAGTCGGCCTTCATCACCCCTTTCGGCCTCTTCGAGTTCACGATGATGCCCTTTGGGATGAAGAACGCCCCCGCCACGTTTCAGCGGGCCGTGAACGACCTGCTAGAGGGAATGCAAGGGTTCGCTGTAGCGTATCTGGATGACATTGCGGTGTTCAGCCCCACCTGGGAAGAACACCTCAAACACCTGTCCCAGGTACTAGAGAGGCTGGCCATGGCCAATCTGACGGTTAAACCGAGTAAGTGTCAGATTGGCATGACCGAGGTGCAGTACTTAGGTCACCGGGTGGGGGGTAACACCCTGAAACCTGACACGGGAAAGGTGGACGCCATCCTGGCATGGCCTCGACCTATCACGAAAAAGCAGGTCCAGGCGTTCCTGGGGACCGCCGGCTACTATAGGAAATTTGTTCCCGCCTATAGTACACTGGCGAAGCCCCTGACCGATGCCACTAGCAAGAAGCACCCCAAGGTTGTTAGCTGGACCCCCGCTTGCGAGAATGCCTTCCAGGCCTTGAAGCAGGCCCTCGCAAGCGCCCCTGTGCTTCAGGCCCCAGACTTCAGTCGTCGGTTTGTGGTGCAAACCGATGCCTCTGACTACGGTCTCGGCGCAGTCCTCAGCCAGGTGGATGGAAAGGGGGATGAACACCCTATCCTCTACCTGAGCCGGAAGCTCCTGCCCCGAGAGGTAGCCTACTCCACAACTGAAAAGGAGTGCCTGGCGATCGTGTGGGCCCTACAGAAACTGCAGTCGTATCTGTACGGCCGCTCCTTCACGATCGTCACTGATCACAATCCCCTGAGTTGGCTAAACCGTACTGCTGGAACCAACGGCAAGCTCCTACGGTGGAGCCTGTCATTGCAGCAGTACGACTTTACGATCCAACACAAAGCAGGCAGCCGACACCAAAACGCTGATGGGCTGTCGCGGTGTCAGGGGGAACCCGACCCAACAGCGCCAATAGCTGCTACGGAAGGCGTCCTGTTGACACCTCCCTGAGCAGAGCTCGGGAAGGGGGAGGTGTGACGCCGGGCGACGCCCAGTCGTCCGAGGATTCGCGGCCGATTGTCCGATCGCAACCGTGATCGGAAAACTGACATTCTTTATTTTTAAAATAGAAGTTTTTCCTTCCTGCCTTCCCCCCCCCCCTTTTGCCATGAGGGCTGAATGGGCCTGCGTTAGCATATGGCTAAAGCAACCTGGTTTAGCAAGAAATCCTGTTAAGGCTCCCGGAAAAGCTCTGGTGACACTAATGTGCTAATTGGGCAGAGCTGAAATACCAACAGAGTCTATTCAACAGGGGAAGCTAGCACAGCATGAGGTCTATTGACACCTACATTCCTCCCAGTCTTGACGGCACCGACTAAACTGAGTATGGAATGCATGGTGTTGATAACTTTGTCACATTTTGCAAATACCATCCATGGGAGGAATATGAAAATTACATAATTTTGTTTCCCTAATTCTGTAGAATATGGTGATACTAGACATAGCCAGGTAACCCGAGCAGGGGCTGAGATATGAATAATGGGGTCCCCGTGCGCCCCAAATATTGCAAGTTTGATGTCCTATGAACGTGTATTCTCAGCCCAATCTGAATATGAAATCGGTTTGCATGTGCGACAAAACCCCGGCGGGGTATGAAATTGGACATATTTTGTGGATGGCTGGAAGTTCCTCCCCTGAGAACTCACTGCCTGACACGCCCCTGGGCTGAGCTTGAGACTCCGCCCAGAAATGTCAGTGCTCAAAACTGATTGCATGAGGACCCCCAGCCAATTCCCCCACTTTCCATCATACCGAAAAGACTGCCACTGCTTGGGGAAATAGCAGTGGCCATCTTGCAGGCGGAGCAACGGCCATGTGGTTCGGCCATATTGCGAACTAACTGCAACAAAGGAACTTTGTCTTTTCCCGAACGGACTTTCCACAGAATCATAAGTATTCGTTCTTTTTATCCCTTTTTCTTTTATGTACTGTGTTATCACTGTCTCTCATCGTTTAATTGTTCACGATTGTCTGTATATATTAATTATTTATATTGTAACAAATAAAGGCTTTTTAAAAGGTCTTTACCTCTCAGTAAAACCTTCTATTCAGTATACACAGACGAGACCTAAACTTCCGAAGGGACGCTACTGTTTTGATAGATAGATAGGAATTGCACAGTTTTAACCGGTTGTTTGTTTCACAGGTCTATAGCCAGTTAGCAGTTATCTCTGGGCTGATAGAAAACAGAGATGGTGGCAAATCTACCCCTGGGTTGGAGTAAAAGTGTATTTTCGTAACCTCACAGGCTCCCTACTGCGTCGTGACGCTCAAACTCCGCCAATTCTACGCAGATTGCGTCCATAGCTCTCAATCTGTGTGCTAGAATCGGATCGGACGGTTTTGCGTGTTCACGGCCAGTGGGGCTCTTGTGACACTATCTCAGTGTTCTCCCCAGGGCTCTTTAAGTGGGCGGGCCGCCCGGCTGGTTTGAGATCCCACCCGCCTACCTTGCTAAAGCTGATGTCACGCTGGCAGAGGGTTTCATTGCCTGCAATAAATCAGTGCTCAGCTCTCGCTATACATTGCAGGAGCGCTCATCTGCCTGCGTGATCTCCTGCTTGTACAGTGATTGGCTGGGCAGGTTGTAAGGGGCAGGGCTGGCTGACTGTCTGTCACTGCCATAACGGAAAGCCTCTTCTATGCCCCGCTTTGCTGGCTGCCTGTGTCTGTTAGCTTGCAGGCAGCTCAGCTAGCACAGGCAGCCGCCAGGTACAAATACAAACAGAGCGCAGGGAAACTAGTCCTGTCACAGTTACTTGAGGGCGGCTGGGAGAGAACCTGAAGCTGCAGACACTCTATCCCCCCTCCCCTGAGCGATCGTATCCACACAGTCTCTCCTGTGCCCTGGCAGCTAGTGTTGTCCGGATCATGAACGATTCGGATCTTTGATCCGAATCTATTTTGTGAGTCGAATCATCCAAATCATCAAAATGAGTGATTTGGATCGCAAAAGGGGCGTGGTCAGGAGTGACACGCCCCCTCTCAGCGGGCAGCGGGGTCCTGGAAGCAGAACTGAGATGGATCGCTCTGTTGGATGGGAGCCAGCCTTGCAGGGAGACAGGTAGATGAGAGAGAGGGGACATGGGTGCCACTGCCAGATATGTGTAGAGCACACATACTGGCTATAACGTGCTGCTGATTATAGGCTGTCTGTTCGTAGTTGTGCACAGTGAACACATTGGAAGCTTTTGGCTCAGCTCAGCACAGCTCAGTAACTTTGCAGGCACTGTGATTGCAGCGCAATATGATCCTCCTGCACTCGCTCTAAACAGCTGCACTTCACTTCGGGGAATGCTTTCTTTCACTGTGCGACGTTTTGCATTCAAAGTATACAGATGAGCATATAGGTGAAATATATGTAAAGCATATGACTGCAGCATGTGGGTATTGTGTGCACACAAACATTTCTGCTCTCTGCTCGTCCCTCCTCCCTTCTCTGTCCACTCCCTGCCCTCTGTCCATCTTCTCCCCTTCTCTGTGTGTCCACCCCCCTTCCCTTCTCCTGTTCACAGCAGTGAAAGACCTGTCCTGCTATTCATTTCACCCCCGAATGCTTCGGTAGTAAAATGATCATGGCCGGATTTCAGGCAAGGCCACATAGGCCATGGCCTAGGGCAGCAGGAAAGCAAGGGACGGGCTGTGGGCAGCAGGGTGGCAGTAGCACTTAGCCTGCTAAACATTCATCCTGCCACACAGAGTTTGCACATAGCGGTGGGCGGCTACCAACAGTCGGAACTGGCACTCGGGGGATGAAGGGGCAGCGAACAGACACTTACAGTGATTTCTGAGCTGCCTGTCAATTACTGAATGTGCCACTTGCCAAGGAGCTTACAATCTAGTCCCTGCTATCATGTCACTAATTGTCCTCAGAGGAGCTTATAATGTAATCCCTGCCATCACTTCACTAATTGTCTTCAGAGGAGCCTACAATCTAATCCCTGCTGAGTGTGTGTGTGTGTGTGGGGGGGGGGGGGGGGAGTTTCAGATACTGTTATCAGGGGGCAGCTGGTGATAGTGGGCCTTGGGCGGTAAAAAGTACAAATCCGGCCCTGAAAATGATCCGAGATTCGGATCAAAGATCCGGATCTTTTCAATGATCCGATTCGAATCATCCGGATCATTGAAAAGATCCGAACTTCCCATCTCTACTGGCAGCATGAATCTTCAGCTCCAGATACAGTGCACGGCAAGGAGTTCTGACGCCCCGCCCCCTCTGTTTCCTGGCTGCTTCTCTCTCTACAACACAAGCTCCTCTGAAGCATGCCACACTGATGCCGGGGAAAAGTTCAGAGCACTGCACATGAGTGGATAATCATCCTTCCTCTGGTGTGAGTGAGACCTCTGCTAATCTTCACTTCTTATCTGATATCGTATAGTCTGCTGAGTACACGGAACTTTCAAGCTAGGGGACCTGTGAAAACAAACAATGGCTGCAATGTGGATTAGATCAGTGTTTCTCAACATTTTATTGGTATGTACCCCTTTTAAAACCCTGCAATCACCAAGTACCCCCAGGCATAGTAAATGTTATCACAAGTACCCCTTGACAAATATGTATTTAATCGTAGTACATTATAATTGGTTCTAAACAATTTCCAAACATTTACTATTGCTTTTAATTAGCTAAAATGCAAATTTGGTATTGTTTAAATAAGATGTATCATCTTTTCAAACTCTAAATTTGTTATTCTTGGTTAAGTATATCAAGCCTGAGTACCCCCTGGAACCATCAAAGTACCCCCTGGGGTACGCGTACCACACGTTGAGAACCTAGGGATTAGATGACTTGCTGGGGATGGAGGCTGCTGCTGATGCTGTCTGTCTCATCTGCCTGCTTGGTTGCCCATAAGATGTGATACATGACTTGATTTTTAGCAACTGGCCAATTCAATCACAGAGATCAGTTGTGAAAAGTTTGCCTAGGGCAGTAAAAATTACAAATCTGGCTGTACTAGCTGGACAAAGTATGTTAAAAGTTGCTGCTGCTGCTGCTGCTGCAAAAATAGTAAAAATGGAACATAGATCCAGTGTTGAGGGTATGTGCAAGTGGCTTGAAAGGACAGTGTGTGGGGGTGATTCTTGCAGCGTTCACATGCAAGTTATTTCATATGGATGTTATTTGCTGCTGGGGTAGAGGGGTATTGCAGATAATTTAGTATGATACTGACTCCTGTTTACTATCTGCAATACCGCTTGACCCCAGCAGCAAATCACAACCATATGAAAAACAAAAATCACCCCCTTTATGAAATGCAACACCCCTGTATGAAACGTGAAATTACCCCCCCCCCCCCCATATTAAATGCAATAATCACCCCAGTATGAAATGTAACTATAACACCCATATTCTGTGTTCTCTCCAGGCTCTTTTAGATGGGTGCATCACCTAACTAGTTTTGGTGAGCAACCGGCTGTCATCAGCTCGCCTCCTCATCCTCTTCTTATGCTGTAAGTAGAGTTGCACTGGTCCAGCATTCCCACCTCGCACCCCACCCGGCTACTTTTTCATGTCACCCGGCTGGAAAAAAATCCTGGGGAGAACACTGCATCTTGACATATTGACACACACAATCTCTTTGAAGAAACTGTCCTAATTACCCACCCCCCTCTGTTGATGAAAAGATATTGTTTACTTCTTGGTAATGACTGTAATAAAACATTTAGCTTCCTGAAATCTCTGTGGCCGGGGACGGACAGGCAGGCCTGCTGAAGTAGGCTAATAAAACTACTTTGAATGTACAATAAAAGGTAAAATGGAAGTTCATTTTTAATAAAGAGACCTATTGTTGGCATGCATTTTTCATGTGCTATTGAGATGCCCTGGGTGCTAAAAATTGTGCTCGGTTCACTTTAATGACATTCAACAGTAAGGCCTCTTTCACACGGGAGGCTGAACTGCTCGCTTGTTGGACAGTTCATCCTCACAGCTGCTGGTCAAGAACACCTTTTGACTGAATTACATTTAGCGAAATGTCATCGTTTGTAACCACACATATAATTTTGCAGAAAATCACAACATGTCACGTCTCAGATGTCTATCCATATCTAACAATAAGGATATTGGTGGAGAGTGATCTATGAGCCTGTGTAGAAGGAAAGGTGCAGCTTGTTGTAGAACAATACGGAGTAAAAAGGAAAAACAGCACACACTGTAGTGATAGGTATAGAGGGGGCTTATAAGGAACCTGTCTGTTTCTGATGATGATTACGCCGAGACCCGGGCGGAATCCGTTGCTTCCGGGTCTCGGCGCTTGTTCCCTGCTGATGACGCTGCTGCTAAGGCACAGGCCGCACATTCTGATAGGCGGAGGGCGCGTTCCCAGTACGCCCTCCGCAGATATAAACAAGTCAGCTGACTCCGGTGTCAGCTGATGTTACAGCTGACACTTAGGTAGGTGTACTACTGTGTGATTGGATGTGCAGAGTGTGGCTGGCCACTGATTGGATGAAAGCTGTATTTAATATGGCATGTAGACACAGCGTTTTGTGAGTGGCACTCCCTACCATGTGATGTACAGATGTCAGTGGCAAAAATGACAGGCAAACAGTTGTTCCTCTCACCTTCCTTCCAGTAACACCTTGTGTGTGGCTTGCTCAGACGTGTGCACTGCGGAACAGCATGGCGGAAATGACAGGTATCACAACTGAGGGTACAAAGAGGGAAAGAAATATCCGGGCACCTTCCGTCCGTAAATTTATTGTGCAATGTTCACATTCGTTAGGGTTACATACCACAGGTGCATTCCAACTGGAGCACAGCGTGACCAAGCGTCTAGCGAGACGCGAAACGGCCGTCGCAAGCCCCAACTGATGCCCAGCATCCCCACCTCCACCTCACAGCCACCATATTGACCACCCGTGGAATGCACCTGTGGTATGTAACCCTAATGAATGTGAACATTGCACAATAAATTTACGGACGGAAGGTGCCCGGATATTTCTTTCCCTCTTTGTACCCTCAGTTGTGAAAGCTGTATTTAAACCTGCAGAGTGCTCCCAGTCATCGCCCGTGATAAGCATAGCTTTGGCTAGTTGCTGGGTGTGCACTTACATTGTTAGATTACTGGATCTTGCTCTGCTTGTATTTGACTATTCTTGTCTGCTGTTATTAACCACTTGAGGACCGCAGTCTTTTCACCCCGTAGCCTCCGTGGTGGTATGGACGAGCTGAGTTCGTCCAGCAAAAACTTGCAAAAAGTGTTAATGACGAGCTGAGCTCGTCTATGCCGACAGGGAGATTTCCTGTTTCTCTGCCCCGCCGGCTGCATTTTTTTCTCATCAGAGGGATTCCCCAGGATGGCTGGATGCCTGACTGCACACTGTGGGTAGCGATCTGTGCTACCCACAGCGTGCAGAACAAGCATCCAACCACCCTAGGGAATCCCTGGGCTGCCAGCGGGGCAGGGAATGTGCGGGGTTCCCCCTTGTATGCGGAGGCTATGTGGGCGGGGGGGATCCCCCTCTGTGCGGGCGGGGGGATCCCCTTCAATGGTGGCTATGTGGGCGGGGGGATCCCCCTCTGTGCGGGCGGGGGGATCCCCCTTCAATGGTGGCTATTTAGGTGGCCTATCCCCCTTCTCTCCCCCTCCCTCCCAATTCCCCCCCCCCCGTCTCAGCCCGTTGAGTAAGTAGGTGTACTCACCCGAGGGCTTTCTCCAGCGACGGCTGCGGCGTACACCCTCCTCCATCTCCAAAGTCTCATTTTCCGTACAGTTACATTACGAGACTTGGTGACGTCACCAAGTCTCGTAATGTAACTGTACGGAGAACAAGACTTCAGAGATGGAGGAGAGAGTGCGCTGCAGCCGCCGCTCTGGAGAAAGCCCTCGGGTGAGTACACCTACTTACTCAACGGGCTGAGACAGGGGGGGGATCGGGAGGGAGGGGGGAGAAGGGGGATAGGCCACCCAAATAGCCACCTTTGAAGGGGGATCCCCCCACCCGCACAGAGGGGGACCCCCTGCCCACATAGCCACCATTGAAGGGGGTCCCCCCGCCCACATAGCCACCATTGAACGGGATCCCCCCCCCCCCGCCCACATAGCCACCATTGAAGGAGATCCCCCCGCCCACACATAGCCTCTGCATACAAGGGAGCACCCCGCACATTCCCTGGCCCGCTGGCTGCCCAGGGATTCCCTAGGGTGGCTGGATGCTTGTTCTGCACGCTGTGGGTAGCACAGATCACTACCCACAGCGTGCTAGGATGGGGGGGAGGACATCTGGCAACCTATAAATCTTGCTAAACACCTGGCTCACTATATATCTGGCTGCACATCTGGCTCACTATATATCTGGCTGCACATCTGGCTCACTATATATCTGGCTGCACATCTGGCTACCTATACATCTGGCTGCACATCTGGCTCACTATATACCTGGCTGCACATCTGGCTCACTATATATCTGGCTAACTATATATCTGGCTGCACATCTGGCTAACTATATATCTGGCTGCACATCTGGCTACCTATACATCTGGCTAACTATACCTGGCTGCACATCTGGCTACCTATACATCTGGCTAACTATACCTGGCTGCACATCTTGCTATGTATACATCTGGGTCTTATACTCACCATTGGCGTGCTGATCCCTCGTCGCGTACCTCTGATAGCTTCCCCAGTGCCTTCTTCCATGTCCCTTGGCGGATTTTTCTTCTCCCTCGGCGATCACATGTCCCCCGTTGATCGGCGTTGATGACACCAAGGTCATCGGCGTTGATGACAACAGCGTCATCAACATCTTGCAGAAAACACTTTTTCTTTAAATTAAATTCAATACAATAACCTGTATTGAATTAAATTTAAAAACAAATTAATTGCAAAAAAAAAAAAAATGGTTGAAAATTATTGGAATTTAATTGAAACACTTTTTGCACAGAAATCCTGGGGAAATGGAACGCCAGGGTGGTTAAGGACCGGAGCCTTTTTTTCCATTCAGACCACTGCAGCTTTAATGGTTTATTGCTCGGTCATACAACCTACTATCTAAATGAATTTTACCTCCTTTTCTTGTCACTAATACAGCTTTCTTTTGGTGCTATCGGATTGCTGCTGAGATTTTTAGTTTTTATTATAGTCATCATAAAAGACATGAATATTGTAAATAAAAATTATTTTTTTAACTTTCTGTGCTGACATTTTTCAAGTAAAGTAAAATTTCTATATACATTTTTGTCCAAATTTATTGTGCTACATGTCTTTGATTAAAAAAACTAAAAAATCATTCAGTGTATGTTTATTGGTTTGGGTAGAAGTTATAGCATTTACAAACTATGGTACCAAAAGTGAATTTTCCCATTTTGAAGCTGATCTCTGTAAATGGAGAATTGTGTTTAAAAAAATAAAAAAAATTGTCATTTACAGAGATATTTCTCCCACCCAGCATGGGTGTGTGTAAAAATACACCCCAAAACACATTATACTACTTCTCCTGAGTAAGGCGATACCACATGTGTGACACTTTTTTGCAGCCTAGGTGCGCTAAGGGGCCCAACGTTCTATGACTACCTTTAGGATTTCACAGGTCATTTTGAGGCATTTGGTTTCTAGACTATTCCTCACGGTTTAGGGCCCCTAAAATGCCAGGGCAGTATAGGAACCCCGCAAGTGACCCCATTTTAAAAAGATATAACAGTATTCCGTTAGTAGTATGGTGAGTTCATAGAAGATTTTATTTTTTGTCACAAGTCATTTTCCACTAACTTGTGACAAAAAATAAAATCTTCTATGAACTCACCATACTACTAACGGAATACCTTGGGGTGTCTTCTTTCTAAAATGGGGTCACTTGTGGGGTTCCTATACTGCCCTGGCATTTTAGGGGCCCTAAACCGTGAGGAGTAGTCTAGAAACCAACTGCCTCAAAATGACCTTTGAATAGGATGTTGGGCCTCTTAGCGCACCTAGGCTGCAAAAAAGTGTCACACATGTGGTATCGCCGTACTCAGGAGAAATAGTATAATGTGTTTTGGGGTATATTTTTATACATACCCATGCTGGGTGGAAGAAATATCTCTGTAAATGGACAATTGTGTGTGAATAAAATAAAAAAAATTGTCATTTACAGAGATATTTCTCCCACCCAGCATGGGTATGTGTAAAAATACACCCCAAAACACATTATACTACTTCTACTGAGTACGGCGATACCACGTGTGACACTTTTTTGCAGCCTAGGTGCGCTAAGGTGCCCAACGTCCTATTCACAGGTCATTTTGAGGCATTTGGTTTCTAAACTACTCCTCATGGTTTAGGGCCCCTAAAATGCCAGGGCAGTTTAGGAACCCCACATGTGAACCCATTTTAGAAAGAAGACACCCTAAGGTATTCTGTTAGGAGTATGGTGAGTTCATAGAAGATTTTATTTTTTGTCACAAGTTAGCGTAAATTGATTTTTATTGGGGTTTTTTTCACAGTGTCATTTTCCACTAACTTGTGACAAAAAACAAAATCTTCTATGAACTCATCATACACCTAACGGAATACCTTGGGGTGTCTTCTTTCTAAAATGGGGTCACTTGGTGAGGTTCCTATACTGCCCTGGCATTTTAGGAGCCCAAAACCGTGAGGAGTAGTCTGGAAACCAAATGCCTCAAAATGCCTGTTCAGGAGTATAAGCATCTGCAAATTTTGATGACAGGTGGTCTGAGGGGCCGAATTTTGTGGAACCGGTCATAAGCAGGGTGGCCTCTTAGATGACAGGTTGTATTGGCACTGAAGTGCAGGAAGCGCAGGATGTTCTCAAATCGTAACCTGGACATGGCAGAAGGGAACATGGGCATGTGATGTATTGGGTGCGTAGACCAATAAGACCGCAATACATTCTTTTTGACTAGACCCATGTTAAGGAGAAGGCCCCAAAAAATGTTACGTTCGGAAACTTGGAGTGGTTTTCACCGAAAAGGCTGGGCATGGTAGCTTCTTGGATTTTTGGTTGCGTATTGTGTGGCATAACGGTTGGTCTAGGCCACTATTAAGTCATAGAGACCAGCAGTGATCAGAAAAAAAAAATTCGGTCACTGGGGTGGGGCGGTGGAGGGTTTGGCCGGGTGATCAGAAGCCTGCAGGGGGCAGATTAGGGCCTGATCTGATGGATAGGAGTGCTAGGGGGTGACAGGAGGTGATTGATGGGTGTCTCAGGGGGTGATTAGAGGGGAGAATAGATGCAATCAATGCAGTGGGGAGGTATTCGGAAGGGGGATCTGAGGGTTTGGCCGAGTGATCAGGAGCCCACACGGGGCAAATTAGGGCCTGATCTGATGGGTAGGTGTGCTAGGGGGTGACAGGAGGTGATTGATGGGTGTCTCAAGGTGTGATTAGAGGGGGGAATAGATGCAAGCAATGCACTGGGGAGGTGATCAGGGGGGGGGGGGGTCTGAGGGTGTGGGCGGGTGATTGGGTGCCCGCAAAGGGGCAGATGAGGGTCTGATCTGATGGGTAGCAGTGACGGGGTGATTTGATGGGTGATAAGTGCGTGATTAGAGGGGAGAACAGATGTAAATAATGCACTGGAGAGGTATTCAGGCGGGGTCTGAGGGTGGGGGCGGGTGTTTGGGTGCCTGCAGGGGGCAGTTTAGGGTCTGATCTGATGGATAGTGGTGACAGGGTTATTGATAGGTGATCGGTGTGATTAGAGGGAAGAATAGATGCAAGAAATGCACTGGCGAGGTGATCAGGGCTGGGGTCTGAGGGTGTGGGCGGGTGATTGGATGCCCGCTAAGGGCAGATGAGGGTCTGATCTGATGGGTAGCAGTGACAGGTGGTGTCAGGGGGTGACGAGGTAATTGATAGGTGATCAGTAGGTAATTACAGGGGAGACTATATGCAAGCAATGCACTGGCGAGTTGATCAGAGGGGGTCTGGGGGGCTATTTGAGGGTGTGGGCGGGTGATTGGGTGCCCAAGGGGCAGATTACGGTCTGATCTGATGGGTAGCAGTGACGGGGTGATTGATGGGTGATCAGTGGGTGATTAGAGGGGAGAACAGATGTAAACAATGCACTTGGGAGGTGATCTGAGGGCGGGTCTGCGGGCGATCTGAGGGTGTGGGCGGGCGATCAGGTGCCTGCAAGGGGCAGGTTAGAGTCTGATCTGATGGGCAGTGACAGGGGGTGATTGATGGGTGATTGACAGGGGAGAATAGATGTGTACAGTACACGGGGGGGGGGGGGGGGGAGTCTGGGGAGGATCTGAAGGTGTGGGGGGGGGGTGATCAGGAGCCCCCAGGGGGGCGGTTTAGGACCTAACCTAAAAAACAGCGTTGACAGATAGTGACAGGAAATGACTGATGGGTGATTAGAGGGGTGATTGGGTGCAAACAGGGGGAGGGCAGGGGGGGGGGTCTGAGGGGTGCTGTGGGCGATCAGAGGGCAGGGGGGCAGGATCAGTGTGGTGTTGTGCTTACCAAGGGGGATGCCTCCTGCCCTGGTGGTCCCTCGATCACTGGGACCACCAGGGCAGGAGGCAGCCTGTATAATACGCTTTGTATACTTTACAAAGCGTATTATACGCTTTCTATGTGGAAGATCGGGGGTTAACAACCCGCCGGCGCTGCTAATTGACCGGCGGGTTGACGTCGCGGGTGGGCGGAGCCTATTGCTGGTGGACGCATCTAGCGCGCGATCCCAGGCCACTTACTGCAGAATGAGCCGCCGCTGATGGGCGTATTCCGGTCGTTCTGCACACCACTTTGCCGCCGCTCATCGGCTGTGGGCGGTCGGCAAGTGGTTAACCCTTGTTTTGATTCCTGGATACTCTTGCCTGCCGCCTGGACTTAGCTCTGCCTGTTTACTGGATACCCTTGCCTGCCGCCTGGACTGACCTCTGCCTGTTTACTGGATAACCTTGCATGCTACCTGGACTGGACATTCTAAATATACTTGAACCAATCTTTGTCTGTTGCTTGAATAACCTTGCATGCAGACTTTGCATGAGCTCTCATACTGTATATTACGTGGATCATCCATTACCTTTTGAATAACCTTGCATATGGACCTTACATGAACTCTCTCATTACCTGGATCATTAATTGCCTGTTGAATAACCTTGCATGTGGACTTTGCATGAACCCTCTCATATATACCTGGATCCTTCACTGCCTGTTCCTGATACATCTATCATTACTGTCAATCGACGCTGAGGGCCTCATCCTCCTGAATCAAGGTAAATGCCCTGTGTGATACTTATAAACTAGTGTTTGTATATTTTAAACTTCAATTGCAGCTCCTTATGCAGTTTAGTTAGGAGGGGGGCAGATGAGAGGGCGTTTCCTGCACGCTGGTGCCCCTGCTGGTCATATAGCCATAGTCTATGTGCGACTGAACCCTCTTCAATGATTGACTGAATTGCTCAGCCTCTGCTCAATTAAGTACTGAAGACTAGGTGTAATGTATTTGCACTTCTGATTGGCTGACAGGCAGGCTGCAGATTCACAAAGCGGTGCTAACCCAGTTAGAGACTTTAGGCGTGATAACCATTGCACCATGCTGGTGAAAAGCCAGTTTAGGCGTGATAAGTTTAGGCATGATAAGTTTAGATAAGTTTAGATCGCGCGCAAAGTCCCGCACGCAAAGCAGCGCCATTAAATTGTATGCGAAGTGCACCAGACTTTGCCAGCGCAAAACTTTTGATCAGCTGTGCACCGCGGTGCTAACCCAGTTGGTGCTTAAACTTATCACGCCTAAACTTATCACACCTAAACCTATCATGCCTAAACTGAGTTTAAAGGGCTTTTCACCAGCGTGCTAACTGTTAGCACCGCTTTGGGAATCAGGCCCTATATAAGTGGCAGAATGCTGTCTGGGAGTGAGCAATCCTTTTGTGTTTGGTAAGTTGAAGGAGTGGTGGGGGTGAGTTCCTGGTGGTGGCAGCTCCGGGGCTCACCTGCACTCCCCTATTGTGTTACATGCTGGTTTGGTGGTCCTGAACAGTAGCAGCAGTGCTCGGGGCCCCCGCCTGTCATGTGCACTAGTGTTTGTGTATCATACAATATACATAGATATACCCCTACATGTACTCATCCATTCTGCACAGTACTATATGCTTTTACGGTACATACAATGGACAACCCCGCGCTGTACACTTTCCAATACCCTGTACTATGTACTATCCTCCAAGTGTAACCATGCTCAACAGACTCCTGCTAGCAGATTTTGCTACATTTTATTTTCCTTCAACTTTCACTGTGCCCAATGGGTATCAATCTGCTAGTGTTAATAAAAAATGAAAAACAGCCTCCTTGTTTTTTTTTCTTTTTTTAACAAATTGCAGCCTCGAGCCACATAAGCTGTTTCAGCCACACTTTGGAATTACCAGCAATTCCGCTAGGCTAATGAAAGTCAATGAAGGTTAATTCACAGGAGAAATTGCAAATTAATACCCCAAATTGCACTTACTGGTCTTGCTGCATTTTTGAAGCATTTGTGCTCCTAATTGCTGCAAAATCACTATTTAATTGCTGAATTGCAATTGTGCAGCAAATGTACTACCCAGAGCAAAAAAGAAAAAAATGCAAATCACAATCACTGTACAATCACTTGCAGTAAATAAAAAAATCACTTTTGAGGCGCAGGATATTGCTCAGAAAAATGTCACAAAAATCAGTATTATCTCATACTAGCATAGTAGCTCAGTGATTGTGATTACCAGAGGGCTTCAGCCCTAAGTAGTTTTACATTCCACTTTTAAAGGAAACCTAAAGTAAAATAAAAGATGCCTGTTTAACTTACTTGGGTCTTCTTCCAGCTCCCTGATGTCCTTCTGATCCCTCTGCATCATTCTGCACTGCTCCAAAAAGTAGAAGTGTTCTTCTGAAAGCTGCATTTACAGCCACAGTCCACGCACCTCCTGAAGGCACTCCTGTTGCAGGGAGCGTTATGCGCTTGCGCGGTTTGTAAAAATTAAAACTTCGCAAGCTCAGAACGCTCCCTGCTACGGGAGCACAATCTAGGAGACGGGCGGATGAGGCCACGCATGCGCAGTAGCCCACAGCTGGCACAGTCTGCCAGCATTAAGAAGGGCACTTCTGCTGAATGGAGCAGCGTGGAATGATGGCAAGGGACCAGGAGGACTTCAGGGGGCTAGAAGAAGCCCAGGTAAGTTAAACTGGCATCTTTTATTCACTTTAGGTACCCTTTAAAGAAACTTCGAAGGTCATTTGGAAATCTGTTTGGCCAACTAAAACCCTCACTTAAATATGAACTATAGAAATGCAGAAATATTTTTTTGAATATTTTATAATTCCATGCTGAGTTTACACCTTGGAGAGAATTTACTAGACTATCAAATGAAATGATAAGAAGGTTGTCAGAAATGGATAACTTGATGTACTATATGCCTTGCAATGATCTAGGCCTCTTCTTTTTTCTTTGGTTTTGGAGGTGGGGGAGGCTCTTCATCTTCTTCATCTTCATCATCTTCAGTTGTGCCACACAGTCGATCATAGATAACAATGCAGACACCAGTTAGCCAGGCTACTACTGTTCCAGAGCCAAATATGACAAAACCTACAAGTGTGAGGAAAATGTAGTCTCTCTCATATAGGTTGGTGAAACACATGAGATTGATATGTTTTTCAGTATTTTTCAATAATTCTCCATGGATTTGCAACGGTGTGGTACATGTCATGTTTTCTTCATCTGCAATTACATACAAAAACAGCAAGGAGTTAGGACTTTCCAATTATGCTTGACATGAGCACTGCTGTGTCTATACTCTGATTCAGTACCAGCTTCTCCAAGACTCTTACTGCACTCACTGTGCTCTGCATATCAAATCTGGTCCTCATTTATATTTTTTGTGTACCTGGGCCAACTTTCTTGCAGATCCCTTTCCTTGTACAGCACCACCCTCTTCCTGTGCAGACCCCTCTTTTATGTCTAACATTCAATGGAATTGGCTTACAGTGATGACAGGGTCAGGAGCTGATGAAATCGGCTCCTGACCAGCTCATAGAGCTCTGCCGTCATATTGACAGCAGGGCGAGTGGTTTGCTGCGGGGGCAGAGCGACGTGATCAGTGACGATTGTTGAAACCTACGTCCTGTCAGAGCTGCGCAGCCACAAGCAGGACATAGATTTCAACTCCGCTGGTCTGGAAGTGGAAAAACGAGCACTAAGTTTTACACATTTTCCAATAACACTGGTGCCTACAAACATGTTATGAGGTAGATTGTGTTAAAGGGATTGTGGAAGTGCTAGGCCAAATAAAGGCAACAACAAATATATATATTTTTTTACTTTAGCTTTTAACTAGTTTGTAAATAAACAGTACCAAACCGTAACCCCTATTGGCTTGCGAGAGTTTACTATGTGGTCATAGCTTTTAGTGTAAACTCTTTCTATGCCTAAACTTAATGCAATTTTAAAATAATGCAATCATTTTTATTACTATATTTGTTTATTTATTCATGGATAAGCCAGTTCATGGCTAAGCCGACTCCCCCATTTTTCTTTCTAAAAAATCTTTAACCACTTGCCGACCGCCCCCAGCCGATGGGCGGCGGCAAAGACTGGGCCCAAACGACCGCAATACGCCCATCGGCGGGGGCGGCTGCGGGAGTGGCTATGCGGCGATCGCGTCATTTGTGACGCGATCAGCCGCCGGGGACTGGCTCCGCCCACCGCTCGTAGTAACCCGCCGGCCGTTCGGAAGCGCCGGCGGGTTACTAGCACCCGGATCGCCGCATTTACATTGTATAATAGGCTTTGTAATGTATACAAAGCCTATTATACTGGCTGCCTCCTGCCCTGGTGGTCCCAGTGTCCGAGGGACCACCAGGGCAGGCTGCAGCCACCCTAGTCTGCACCCAAGCACACTGATTTCCCCCCCCCTGCCCCCTGATCGCCCACGGCACCCCTCAGACCCCCCCCTGCCCACCCCCCAGACCACTGTTTGCACCCAGTCACCCCCCTAATCACCCATCAATCACTCCCTGTCACTATCTGTCAACGCTATTTTTTTTATCCCCCCCCCTGCCCACTGCCCCTCCTGATCACCCCCCACCCCTCAGATTCTCCCCAGACCCCCCCCCCCCGTGTACTGTATGCATCTATCCCCCCTGATCACCTGTCAATCACCAGTCAATCACCCCCTGTCACTGCTACCCATCAATCAGCCCCTAACCTGCCCCTTGCGGGCAATCTGATCACCCACCCACACCAATAGATCGCCCGCAGATCCGACATCAGATGACCTCCCAAATCCATTGTTTACATCTATTCTCTCCTCTAAACACCCACTAATTACCCATCAATCACCTATCAATCACCCCCTATCACCACCTGTCACTGTTACCCATCAGATTAGGCCCTAATCTACCCCTTGCGGGCACCCAATCACCCGCCCACACGCTCAGATTGCCCTCAGACCCCCCTTTATCAATTCGCCAGTGCAATATTTACATCTGTTATTCCCTGTAATAACCCACTGATCACCTGTCAATCACCTATCAATCACCCCCTGTCACTGCCACCCATCAATCAGCCCCTAACCTGCCCCTTGCGGGCAATCTGATCACCCACCCACACCAATAGATCGCCCTCAGATCCGACATCAGATCACCTCCCAAGTGCAGTGTTTACATCTCTTCTCTCCTCTAAACACCCACTAATTACCCATCAATCACCTATCAATCACCCCCTATCACCACCTGTCACTGTTACCCATCAGATTAGACCCTAATCTGCCCCTTGCGGGCACCCAATCACCCGCCCACACACTCAGATTGCCCTCAGACCCCCCCTTATCAATTCGCCAGTGCAATATTTACATCTGTTATTCCCTGTAATAACCCACTGATCACCTGTCAATCACCTATCAATCACCCCCTGTCACTGCCACCCATCAATCACCCCCTGTCACTGCCACCCATCAATCAGCCCCTAACTTGCCCCTTGCGGGCAATCTGATCACCCACCCACACCAATAGATCGCCCGCAGATCCGACATCAGATCACCTCCCAAGTGCAGTGTTTACATCTCTTCTCTCCTCTAAACATCCACTAATTACCCATCAATCACCCCCTATCACCACCTGTCACGGTTACCCATCAGATTAGACCCTAATCTTCCCCTTGCGGGCACCCAATCACCCGCCCACACCTCAGAACGTCCTCAGACCCCAGCCCTGATCACCTCGCCAGTGCATTGCTTGCATCTATTTCCCCCCTCTAATCACACCTTGAGACACCCATCAATCACCTCCTGTCACCCCCTAGCACACCTACCCATCAGATCAGGCCCTAATTTGCCCCGTGTGGGCTCCTGATCACTCGGCCAAACCCTCAGGTCCCCCTCAGACCCCCTTCCGATCACCTCCCCAGTGCATTGATTGCATCTATTTTCCCCTCTAACCGCCCCCTGAGACACCCATCAATCACCTCCTGTCACCCCCCTAGCACTCCTATCCATCAGATCAGGCCCAAAACATCCTGTCATCTAAGAGGCCACCCTGCTTATGACCGGTTCCACAAAATTTGCCCCCTCATAGACCACCTGTCATCAAAATTTGCAGATGCTTATACCCCTGATCAGTCATTTTGAGAAATTTGGTTTCCAGTCTACTCACAGTTTTGGGCCCGTAAAATGCCAGGGCAGTATTGGAACCCCACAAGTGACCCCATTTTAGAAAGAAGACACCCCAAGGTATTCTGTTAGGTGTATGATGAGTTCATAGAAGATTTTATTTGTTGTCAAAAGTTAGCGGAAATTAGATTTTTATTGTTTTTTTCACAAAGTGTCATTTTTCACTAACTTGTGACAAAAAATAAAATCTTCTATGAACTCACCATACCCCTAACGGAATACCTTGGGGTGTCTTCTTTCTAAAATGGGGTCACTTGTGGGGTTCCTATACTGCCCTGGCATTTTAGGGGCCCTAAACCGTGAGGAGTAGTCTAGAAAACAAATGCCTCAAAATGACCTGTGAATAGGACGTTGGGCCCCTTAGCGCACCTAGGCTGCAAAAAAAGTGTCACACATGTGGTATCGCCATACTCAGGAGAAGTAGTATAATGTGTTTTGTGGTGTATTTTTACACATACCCATGCTGGGTGGGAGAAATCTCTCTGTAAATGGACAATTGTGTGTAAAAAAAATCAAAAATGTGTCATTTACAGAGATATTTCTCCCACCCAGCATGGCTATATGTAAAAATACACCACAAAACACATTATACTACTTCTTCTGAGTACGGTGATACCACATGTGACACTTTTTTGCAGCCTAACTGTGCTAAGGGGCCCAAAGTCCAATGAGTACCTTTAGGATTTCACAGGTCATTTTGAGACATTTGGGTTCAAGACTACTCCTCACGGTTTAGGGCCCCTAAAATGCCAGGGCAGTATAGGAACCCCACAAGTGACCCCATTTTAGAAAGAAGACACCCCAAGGTATTCTGTTAGGTGTATGATGAGTTCATAGAAGATTTTATTTTTTGTCACAAGTTAGCGGAAATTGATATGTATTGTTTTTTTTTTTCACAAAGTGTCATTTTCCGCTAACTTGTGACAAAAAAAAAAATCTTCTATGAACTCACCATACTCCTAACAGAATACCTTGGGGTGTCTTCTTTCTAAAATGGGGTCACTTGTGGGGTTCCTATACTGCCCTGGCATTTTAGGGGCCCTAAACCGTGAGCAGTAGTCTAGAATCCAAATGCCTCAAAATGACCTGTGAATAGGACGTTAGGCCCCTTAGCGCACCTAGGTTGCAAAAAAGTGTCACACACGTACTCAGAAGAAGTAGTATATTGTGTTTTGGGGTGTATTTTTACACATACCCATGCTGGGTGGGAGAAATATCTCTGTAAAAGGACAATTGTGTGTAAAAAAAATCAAACAATTGTCATTTACAGAGATATTTCTCCCACCCAGCATGGGTATGTGTAAAAATACACCCCAAAACACATTATACTACTTCTCCTGAGTACGGCGGTACCACATGTGTGGCACTTTTTTGCACCCTAAGTGCGCTAAGAGGCCCAAAGTCCAATGAGTACCTTTAGGATTTCACAGGTCATTTTGAGACATTTGGTTTCAAGACTACTCCTCACGGTTTAGGGCCCCTAAAATGCCAGGGCAGTATAGGAACCCCACAAATGACCCCATTTTAGAAAGAAGACACCCCAAGGTATTCCGTTAGGAGTATGGTGAGTTCATAGAAGATTTTATTTTTTGTCACAAGTTAGCGGAAAATGACACTTTGTGAAAAAAAACAATTAAAATCAATTTCCGCTAACTTGTGACAAAAAAAAAAATCTTCTATGACAGTGTTCTCCCCAGAATTTTTTTTCCAGCCGGGTGGCATGAAATAGTAGCCGGGTGGCATGAAAAAGTAGCCGGGTGGGGCGAGTTGAAAATGCAGGGCAACTGTGCGTACAGCATAGGAGGTGAGCCGATGACAGCCGGGTGGTCACCAAATCTAGCCGGGTGGAGCACCCGGCTAAAAGAGCCTGGGGAGAACACTGTATGAACTCACCATCCTCCTAACGGAATACCTTGGGGTGTCTTCTTTCTAAAATGGGGTAATTTGTGGGGTTCCTATACTGTCCTGGCATTTTAGGGGCCCTAAACCGTGAGGAGTAGTCTTGAAACGAAATTTCTCAAAATGACCTGTGAAATCCTAAAGGTACTCATTGAACTTTGGGCCCCTTAGCGCAGTTAGGGTGCAAAAAAGTGCCACACATGTGGTATCGCCGTACTCAGGAGAAGTAGTATAATGTGTTTTGGGGTGTATTTTTCCACATACCCATGCTGAGTGGGAGAAATATCTCTATAAATAGACAATTGTGTGTAAAAAAAATAAAACAATTGTCATTTACGGAAATATTTCTCCCACCCACCAAAACACATTATACTACTTCTCCTGAGTACGGCAATACCACATGTGTGGCACTTTTTTGCAGCCTAACTGCGCTAAGGGGCCAAAAGTCCAATGAGCATCTTTAGGCTTTACAGGGGTGCTTACAATTAGGCACCCCCCAAAATGCCAGGACAGTGAACACACCCCACAAATGACCCCATTTTGGAAAGTAGACACTTCAAGGTATTCAGAGAGGAGCATAGTGAGTCCGTGGCAGATTTCATTTTTTTTTGTCGCAAGTTAGAAGAAATGGAAACTTTTTTTTTCTTTTTTTTTGTCAGAAAGTGTCATTTTCCGCTAACTTGTGACAAAAAATAAAATCTTCTATGAACTCACCATGCCTCTCACTGAATACTTTGGGATGTCTTCTTTCCAAAATGGGGTCATTTGGGGGGTATTTGTACTATCCTGGAATTTTAGCCCCTCATGAAACCTGACAGGTGCGCAGAAAAGTCAGAGATGCTTGAAAATGGGAAAATTCACTTTTGGCACCATAGTTTGTAAACGCTATAACTTTTACCCAATCCAATAAATATACACTGAATGTTTTTTTTTTATCAAAGACATGTAGCAGAATAACTTTTGCGCTCAAATGTATAGGAAATTTTACTTTATTTGAAAAATGTCAGCACAGCAAGTTAAAAAAGTCATTTTTTTGCCAAAATTCATGTCTTTTTTGATGAATATAATAAAAACTAAAACTCGCAGCAGCAATCAAATAGCAGCAAAAGAAAGATGTATTAGTGACAAGAAAAGGAGGTAAAATTCCTTTAGGTGGTAGGTTGTATGACCGAGCAATAAACCGTGAAAGCTGCAGTGGTCTGAATGGAGAAAAAGGCTCTGGTCCTTAAGGGGTGAAAAGACTGTGGTCCTCAAGTGGTTAAAATAGCCTTCAATGTAGGAAAAACATTCAAGCCCTTTTTAAATGCAAATATAAAATATGCTGTAATTACTTCCTGTGGTGAGCTATTCTACTCTTACTATGAAGAACAGTAAGACACAGGTAAACAGATGGTAAAATCTACATTCCACCATGAGTAGTTCATGTCCTCTTGTACTTTGTACAGGCCTATGCTTAAAACGCTAATTAGCTAAGCCTTTATATTGCCCTTGGAGATAATTATACATGCTAACTAGATTGACTCTAAATCGTTTCATCAGGGCAGTTTCTAGGCTAAATTGCACCCAGAGCAAGGGTGTAGAAAATTTTGCCGACCCTTAACACCAACCTTCCCCACCCGTGGACGAACTTTATTTGCCATGCGGTATTTAAGCCCCAGTGTAGGCAGCTAGGTATAGGTGTCCCCAGTATAGGTATCCAGGCATAGGTGCTTCCAGTATAGGTAGCAAGGCATTGGTGCCCCCAGTACAAGTAGCCAGGCATAGGTGCCCCCAGTATAGGTAGCCATGTCCCCAGTATAGATGGCCAGGCACAGGTGTCCACAGTATAGGTAGAAAGGCATAGGTGCACCCTGTATAGGTAGCCATGCATAGGTGCCCTCTGTATAGGTAGCCAGGCATAGTTGCCCCCAGACGGTATAAGTAGCCAGGCAAAGTTGCACCTGGTATAGGTTAATCAGATAAAAATGCACCAGTATAGGTGATGGAGGGGGAGCCAGGCAACACTGGCACTCAGCCATGGAGCGGGGGGCCCGACTTCACCCTCCCTTGCTCTCCTCAGGCCCCCATCCGTGCTCCTCCTTCCACAGCAGAGTAAGTGCAATGGTAATCCTGAAATAGATACAACTCACCACCTTCTGGGCTCCATGCAACAATCACTTGCCGCTGGTCTCCTCTGTCTACAGCATTGCTTACCCTTACTATTTCCTGATTAGCAGGAAGTGCCAGGCAACTGCTATTGTTTAAAAGGAAATAAATATTGCAGCTTCTATAGGCCTCACACCTCAGGTTTCCTTTCAAAGAGTCAATATTTTGTGTGCTCACCATTATTTTCCAGCACTACCTTAACTCTCTTGGGTATGTAGTTTGCTAGAGCTTCACAAGTTGCCACTGGAATCCTCTTCCACTCCTCCATGATGAAGCTGGGGGATGTAGAGACCTTGCGCTACTCTACCTTCTGTTTGAGAATGCCCTACAGGCAGTGCACTTCTGATATTCTTGCGAGTCACACACTATACGTGTTGCTGAAACGTGCATGGCAATGCGTATAATGTGAATGGGGCTGTATAGAAATAGGCATATAGAGCACAAGAGTGGGCAGATGATCATAGAATGGTCAGACAAGAGAGTGATCAGAAAAAGCAAGTCAGAGGTGTTGGACAGAAATACAGTGATGCTGGGAATACACCATAAGTTTTTTCAGCAGATGATGGTTCGATAGATGATTTCCAATATGTCCGATCTTATTTTCGATCATTTTTCTGATCGATTTCTCATAGAAGTGAATGGAAATTGATAAGAAAAGATAAGAAAATCAATTGGAAATAAGATCGGGCAGTAAATCGACTGAAAAATCTCATCGTGTTGTGATGATCCGCTCAGCTGGCTGCACAGGCAGACAGCTGTTTGACCATTCCTCTAGTCTGTGGGCTGCAGGTCGCGTTTAGTTTGTGTTTGTTATTTTCGTTACTTCACATTGTCGTTTGCTGTGCCTTTGCTCCTCTCGTGTTCTGTTCTGATCTGTCTTGTGTCACTTCTGGCAATCGCCCATCTCGCGATCGCATTCCTACTTTTGTTTCTGCTGATGTGTGTTCACCGTCGCAGGGTCGTGACTAGATTGGTGAACACACATTCATCCTGTACCTGTGCTCTTTCTCTTTAAGGGCTGTTCAGTCCTGCATTGTCTTGATCTGTACAATCCCCATCTGGCATCTGTGGCCGTGCAGCGATTTTACTCGTCTGCACTCCACAGCGCCATCTGCCGGTCGGAATTGCCCTCTGCTGGTGCATTGCACCTAGCCTGGGAAGGTTACGCTTGTGGAAGGTTTTCGCTGTGTCAGTGCGCATCTCGTGCACTGACCACGAAAACGACTCCGCAATCGTTACACGTGTATTCCCAGTATTAGAGAAAGATTTGAGAGTAGGTGAGCAGAGAGAGTGAAAGAGCAGTGTTAAAGAAAACGTTTCAGAGAAGGGGCGGGCAAAGAGAGGGAGCAAATAGACCAAGCAAGCAGTAATCTCTCACTGACACCTCCTCACCCTGAATTTCCACTGTCCCATGCTGGCTGTGAGGAAGTCTCAGACGAGGGAGGATTCTACTGCACCACCCTCTAAAGCTGGTCCGGGATTGAGTTGTTGGAGGGGAGGGGGGATCTGAGAGCAGGGCCCTCTTCCAAACAGATGTGCTATTACTATCGCTCTGCCTCCCCCTCCGCTTGCATGTACTGTAGTCCCATAGAAATTGCTATGGGACTACAAGAAAATGGCCACCATTTAAAAATATGTCCTCAAATGCAGACTCCAGTGGCCATTTTCTATGCAATTTTTACGGGACTACAGTACATGTGAGTGGAGATAGAGGCGGAGCAGTGGTATATGTCACATCAAGTTGGAAGGCAGCAGAGGGAGCCATGTAGAAAAAAAAAAGAATCTTTGTATATACAGACCTGTTCGCTGGGCCACAGACGCACTGGGGCCCCATATATCGAGCCCCCCTGTAGTGTCTTGTCAGTGATCCTGGGTGTACTATTGTATATATCATGTATAATTATGTTCTGTATTATTGTGCTACTTTATATAATGGTGGCCATTAAAGATACAATTCTTCGAACGATCGATTCTCTGAGGGCACATATAATTAAAAAAAACTATGCTACCTAATCCGGGAGGCTGGGTGGATCAGGTAGCCACCGTACATGCCAATCTCCGCCACTCTGTTGGCTTGCTATGGCCGACTTTTGTTCTTGTGACCTCTGGGGTCATGATGGTGGAAGGAGAGAAAGATTCTCTCCCAGCGTGCAGGGAGGTGGGGTAGTGGCAGGGGGCATGGCCAGGGAGAGAAAGCTGCCCTATAGCAGCTGGGGGAAGCTTACAGGAACGCCCCTAGTTGGTATTTTGAGCAGGGAATCCCTCTCCTCCCATTTTCCTCTGAAATAGCGACAATTATTGTCGTCAATTTGGGTGTTTGGTGGAGGGGGGGGGGGGGGGGGGCTGTTATAGCGCGGCGGGGGGGGGGGGGGGCACAGAGGCATGTCATGAGGCAGTGGACATGCCTGTGTGTCCCATCTGCCCCTCTCACCCCGCCTCGGGTTCTCTTTAAAATCAATTATGTAGCGAAAGACTGCAGCCATCATGTAGATTATTCTAAAACAGAATGGGGCTGCTGAAAGATTAGCAAGTTGGCTGTTGTTTGATTGCAGTCTCATACAGATGCTTACAGTGTGAACTTGTAAAAACTCACAGTGTAAAAGAAAATAATCTAATTTCTGCATTTATTAAAAAAAAATATTTTGCTGTGGATGTAGCATGCAATTGCAACCACACACCCGGTCTATGATCTGCTGTGACCCCGGGGAGGGGGGCACATTCTAACCACATCATAACTGACAAAAGTTAATTATTCCAGTCCAGGTTTGCAGGATCATTTTTCATATCCCCAGTGAAAATGCTTGGAGGGTCACTAGAGTAAATTAGGACCATTGTATTTGATTGACTTTTACTATATACCATAGTATTCATCTTTTCTTTTTATCTTTCTATGAAATTATATTATGCATCTTTGTTACATATAGAACATGTCAATATACAAGTAATTATCTATACAACTTCCAACATATTTAATTATCATGCATATTTGATGTATTAGTACGCATTCGGTGGGATTTATACTAATTTTCAAACTGTAGACATTATTTATAACAAATGTGTATCTTCTCCACTTTTCAGTCCCTTGCTTATGTACTGTATAATTCTTAAGAACATAATATTATGTCTCCCAGAACAGTCTTTAGCTTAAAGACGTTAATATAAAACTTCTGTAGTTCCTACCAATTTTGCACTGTATTTAATAAAACACAGTTAATAGAGTCTGTATATCAGTGAAAGAAGCATTACTGAACAAGTATGACTGCCTGCATCTAAGGTAGTACCTTACTCATTTTCTGCCTCCTATTGTTTCACTACTCATGTAATTCAGTCTATTAAGTCATGGAGGAATACATAATATCATCAGCTTACCCCATCATATTGGCAGACAGCGTTCTCAGATCGATAAAAGGAGATACAAAGGCCAAATACCAGCAGAGATACGTTAAGGTGATCGTTATTCTATATCAGCGTCAGCTGGAGCATGATCAGTTGACTTGATCTCATCAGGTAACCCTGCCTGCGCCACTGATGCCAGCATCTCTCAGTCAGAAATCTACTGCAATTATTGCACTCTGTTAAGCATACCTATAGAATGACTACAATATATAAAACTGTACTAAAAATATACAGGATATTAAAAGAACACATGGGAATTCTATCAATGTAAGAAATTAAACATTTAATAAAGGTGCAGGAAAACAGTATACCATTAATGCAGATAAAGAAAATGCAAGTATGTATACTGTAAACAATTAATTTGCTTAATACTTCCCTTTCTTACATGAGTAGTATATACAGGCATAATACCTGTACTACTGTACACATAATTTTGAATAAGTTATGAGAAGTAGTATTAGCGCAAACATAATGTAATAAGCATATCTGCTACTTTAAATTCTAGACAGTGTTGTGTTTTTTACACTATGCTCTAGGGACAGGTCTTCTTTTACTGCCCTTCCCCAAAAGTATGTATTAGCTGTAACCGTATCCTCCAACCTGAAGGCCAGGACAGACTTTGCCCCATAAGCAGAGACATAGCTAGGGTTTTCAGCCCGGGGACAAAGACAGTTTTTGCTCCCCCCCCCTGGGTAAAATGAGCATGGCCGTGCATCAGAATGTGGTCATGGTCATAGGTGGGGTCTATTTACAAATGCTGTTTAGATAATCAAATGTGCCCCTTCCCCCATTCAAATAGCCAGGTGTTTCCCCCTATAGATAGCCAGATGTGTCCCCCTGCAGATAGCCAGATGTCCCCTGCTTTTTCTGCTGCTATTAAACCTTCTGCACTCCTCTGCAGAGGGACGGAGAGAAGCAGGGGTACTGCTGCACCCGGGGGCATACAGTGGTGTGAAAAACTATTTGCCCCCTTCCTGATTTCTTATTCTTTTGCATGTTCGTCACACTTAAATGTTTCTGCTCATCAAAAACCGTTAACTATTAGTTAAAGATAACCTAATTGAACACAACATGCAGTTTTAAATGATGGTTTTTATTATTTAGTGAGAAAAAAAACTCCAAATCTACATGGCCCTGTGTGAAAAAGTGATTGCCCCCCCCCCCTTGTTAAAAAATAACTTAAAGGTGGTTTATTACACCTGAGTTCAATTTCTGTAGTCACCCCCAGGCCTGATTACTGCCACACCTGTTTCAATCAAGAAATCACTTAAATAGGAGCTATCTGACACAGAGAAGTAGACCAAAAGCACCTCAAAAGCTAGACATCATGCCAAGATCCAAAGAAATTCAGGAACAAATGAGAACAAAAGTACTGTAATTGAAATCTATCAGTCTGGTAAAGGTTATAAAGCCATTTCTAAGGCTTTGGGACTCCAGCAAACCACAGTGAGAGCCATTATCCACAAATGGCAAACACATGGAACAGTGATGAACCTTCCCAGGAGTGGCCGGCCGACCAAAATTACCGCAAGAATGCAGAGAAAACTCATCCGAGAGGCCACAAAAGACCCCAGGACAACATCTAGAGAACTGCAGGCCTCACTTGCCTCAATTAAGGTCAGTGTTCACGACTCCATCATAAGAAAGAGACTGGGCAAAAACGGCCTGCATGGAAGATATGCAAGGCGCAAACCACTTTTAAGCAAAAAGAACATTAAGGCTCGTCTCAATTTAGCTAAAAAAAATCTCAATGATTGCCAAGACTTTTGGGAAAATACCTTGTGGACCGATGAGACAAAAGTTGAACTTTTTGAAAGGTGCATGTCCCGTTACATCTGGTGTAGAAGTAACACAGCATTTCAGCAGAAGAACATCATACCAACAGTAAAATATGGTGGTGGTAGTGTGATGGTCTGGGGTTGTTTTGCTGCTTCAGGACCTGGAGGGCTTGCTGTGATAGATGGAACCATGAATTCTACTGTCTGCCAAAAAATCCTGAAGGAGAATGTCCGGCCATCTGTTCATCAACTCAAGCTGAAGCGATCTTGGGTGCTGCAGCAGGACAATGACCCAAAACACACCAGCAAATTCACCTCTGAATGGCTGAAGAAAAACAAAATGAAGACTTTGGAGAAGCCTAGTCGAAGTCCTGACCTGAATCCTATTGAGATGTTGTGGCATGACCTTAAAAAGGCGGTTCATGCTAGAAAACCCTCAAATAAAGCTGAATTACAACAATTCTGCAAAGATGAGTGGGCCAAAATTCCTCCAGAGCGCTGTAAAAGACTCGTTGCAAGTTATCGCAAATGCTTGATTGCAGTTATTGCTGCTAAGGGTGGCCCAACCAGTTATTAGGTTCAGGGGGCAATTTCTTTTTCACACAGGGCCATGTAGGTTTTGAGGTTTTTTTCTCACTAAATAATAAAAAACATAATTTAAAACTGCATTTTGTGTTCAATTATGTTATCTTTGACTAATAGTTAACGGTTTTTGATGAGCAGAAACATATAAGTGTGACAAACATGCAAAAGAATAAGAAATCAGGAAGGGGGCAAATAGTTTTTCACACCACTGTATGTCCCCCCTTGCCCGCCCATAGCTATGCCTCTGCCCATTAGACAATCTGTCCAATCTTTTCACCCTAAAAAAAATTAAAGCATTTCTGATTTTTCTTACATTTTAATATTTGTATTTTATTAGCCATAAGTCTAAAATAACCATTTGCAACATTATTTCCACAAAAAAGCCTACTATACACTGTCGTAACCATGTTCATGAGCAGTGATGAGCGAAAATACCAATATTCTTTTTGCATTCATTTTCATGAAAATTACCGTATATACTCGCAAGCAAGCCGACCCGCATGTAAGCCGACCCCCCCAACTTTTACCTGAAAAAACAGGAAAAAATGATTGACCCCCATATAAGCTGGGGGTAGGAAATGCTGGCTGCGTGATCCCCCCCCCCCCCCCTCCAGTGTGTCCCAGTATAGCTAGTAAAGTGCCCAGTATAGCTAGTAAAGTGCCCAGTATAGTTAGTAAAGTGTAAAAAGGAATAAACGGGATATCTATAACCATATATAAAGTGCCCGTCTCACCCATAAATGTATCTTAGAGAAAAAAAGTGGATTTGGGTAGCACTAGAGCAATATATAATTCAAATGGCTTTATTAAAGATTCAGTAGCAAAAAAGATCAAGCATACATATCATATAAACCCCCCCCTATTAAAAAGTAACAGAAGCACCTATTGTTATGGCCATATTAGTCCTAATTGGAGTGCACTCCTATTCATAAGAACCAATTTGTGTACACACATTAATCTTCAGGCCCATATATAAGGTTATCTTCAGTTGCAACAGCCGGGAATCCAGTAAGCAGTTATCACCTCTGTCACCCCGTTTGCGGAATATAGCAAGCCTCTATGCCTTACACATGTACGCATCCATTACAGACCCGCATTGGGTCTAACCTCAATCCTATTGCTGGCTTTATGGAGTATAACTCACGTAACCTCAGGCGAACCTTCTGCTGGAGTACATCATGGTGGGGTACCCTGCAATTGGGTTTCTCGACCACCGTTACCAGTTGTATGATGTCCGCTGGGATCCCTTTGGTTATCGGCTATGGGAGTGGTTCTTTAAACTTTCATCTCCGTGTGTGGCCGGTTAGAAGGAGAGGAAGGATGCGGAGGCACGGGGGACGCTACGAAGGTAGCTTCCTGGATCGGCGTCACACAGCACGTGACGCGTTTCGTCACTCTGGTCTTCCTCAGACGTACTGCGCATGTGCAAAGCTCTCTTTTATAGCCACGCTGGAACGCATAAAAATACGCTTGTACGCATGTCTTACTGGGGTGACATCTTGTGGATAAATTTGGAACTGCAGTTCAGGGGACAAAAAGTCCGGTATAGACTATAAGAATGATTTTATATTCAAGTCCTTATTCAGGCCGTTTGGGTATAGGCTTCCACATTGGTAAATCCACATGGATTCTTTTCTAAGCAGTTGTTTGTCAAAGTCTCCTCTTCTAGGACTTATATTTAATTTATAGATACCTTTTACTTTAAAACCCGATACGTCAGAGTTATGTACCGTTCTGAAGTGCATTGCCAAGGGGTTCAGTTTTTTCTTGTCAATTGTGGTGCTTCTAATGTTGGACAGGTGTTCTCCGATTCTTGCATTCAATGGTCTATATGTCTTTCCGATATAAATATTTTTTTTTAGCTAGTAAAGTGCCCAGTATGGGTAGGTAGTCCCCCAGTATAGCTAGTAAAGTGCCCAGTATAGCTAGTATAGTGCTCAGTATGGGTAGGTAGCGACCTAGTATAGCTAGTATAGTGCCCAGTATAGCTAGTAAAGTGCCCAGTATGGGTAGGTAGTCCCCCAGTATAGCTAGTAAAGTGCCCAGTATAGCTAGTATAGTGTCCCAGTATAGCTAGTATAGTGCCCAGTATGGCTAGTATAGTGCCCAGTATGGCTAGTATAGTGCTGCCCAGTATGGCTAGTATAGTGCCCAGTATGGCTAGTATAGTGCCCAGTATGGCTAGCATAGTGCCCCAGTATAGCTAGCATAGTGCCCAAGTATAGCTAGCATAGTGCCCCAGTATGGCTAGTATAGTCCCAGTATGGGTAGGTGGGTGGGTAGGTAGGTAGTGCCCCTCCCCGCTCCCCCCGCGGCCACCACTGCTATTACCTTAGGCGGCGCCGCTTCCTCTATCCCCGTCCTGCTCCGGTAACTAATTCACAGCAGCGCGCCCCTCGGCGGCTGCTGTGATGACGGAGGAAACCATAGAGAGCGGCTTCCTGTAGCGGCGATGTGTCTTTGCAAGACAGCTCCAGCTCAGTCAGATTAGATGGACAGCGTTTGTGAACAGCAGTTTTCAGATCTTGCCACAGATTCTCGATTGGATTTAGATCTGGACTTTGACTGGGCCATTCTAACAAATAGATATGTTTTGTTTTAAACCATTCCATTGTTGCCCTGGCTTTATGTTTAGGGTCATTGTCCTGCTGGAAGGTGAACCTCTGCCCCAGTCTCAAGTCTTTTGCAGTCTCCAAGAGGTTTTCTTAAAAGTTTGCCCTGTATTTGGCTCCATCCATCTTCCCATCAACTCTGACCAGCTTCCCTGTCCCTGCTGAAGAGATGCACCCCCGAGCATGATGCAGCCACCACCATATTTGACAGTGGGGATGGTGTGTTCAGAGTGATGTGCAGTGTTAGTTTTCTGACACACATAGCGTTTTGCATTTTGGCCGAAAAGTATCATTTTGGTCTCATCTGACCAGAGCACCTTCTTCCACATGGTTGCTGTGTCCCCCCCATGGCTTGTGGCAAACTGCAAACGGGACTTCTTATGCTTTCTGTTAACAATGCCTTTCTTCTTGCCACTCTTCCATAAAGGCCAACTTTGTACAGTGCATGACTATGGACAGAGTCTCCCACCAGAGCTGTAGATCTCTGCAGCTCGTCCAGAGTCAACATGGGCCTTTTGACTGCATTTCTGATCAGCGCTCTCCTTGTTCGGCCTGTGAGTTTAGGTGGATGGCCTTGTCCTCGTAGGTGTACAGTTGTGCCATACTCCTTCCATTTCTGAATGATCGCTTGAACAGTGCTCCGTGGGATGTTCAAGGCTTTGGAAATCTTTTTGTAGCCTAAGCCTGCTTTAAATGTCTCAATAACTTGATCCCTGACCTGTGTTGTGTGTTCTTTGGACTTCACGGTGTTGTTGCTCCCAATATTCTCTTAGACAACCTCTGAGGCCCTCACAGAGCAGCTGTATTTGTACTGACATTAGATTACACACAGGTGCACTCTATTTAGTCATTAGCACTCATCAGGCAATGTCTATAGGCAACTGACTGCACTCAGATCAAAGGGGGCCGAATAATTACGCACACACCACTTTGCAGTTATTATTTGTAAAAAATGTTTGGAATCATGTATGATTTTCGTTCCACTTCTCATATGTACACCACTTTGTGTTGGTATTTCATGTGGAATTCCAATAAAATTGATTCATGTTTGTGGCAGTAATATGACAAAATGTGGAAAACTTCAAGGGGGCCGAATACTTTTGCAACCCACTGTATGTTCATGCTGGATCCATCCTACCTCTGCGTGTTGTCTGTTTCTCTCCTTGTTCCCTCCGGTCCCCATAATCACTGCACAGCAAGGGACAGAATTTCTTTGATGTTCCCTCCTATCACCCTCCTATTCCCTTCCCTCAATGGGGCGTGAGTGTTGTGGGGAAGAGCAGGCAACAGGAAAAATTTGACTTTAGCCAAACGTGATTGACTTTAGCCAAGGAGTGATTCTGGGGACCTGGAGCAATGGGGAGATAACTGTACTGTACTCTTCTATTATCATCTTTCTTCTTTATACTTATTTCTTCATATCTGTATACGGTACTTCTTTTGTCTTTTCTATACAGTATGTTTTCTTGTAACATGCTCGTCTTCTGCATGCTTCTATCTTCTGGCAATTCTCGCATAGGAAATATCTCGAACTGATAATTTCCAGACTCCGCATCAGGTCAGGTGACACGCCAAGAGCCATGGATGCCAGAAATCCGCTGGGAGCTGCTGAATGTTTAGAAGACGGTGCCCAGAGGGTAGGTAAGTGGTTTAAGCCCTGCAAACCCTCAAAAGTTCTGTCCCCGTTATCCCCCTCAGGCATGCCGGCTAGTTGATGCTTCCAGTTTACTGCGTTCTGGATAAGGGGGACTTTGCAGTAATTATCTTACATTTCTGAAGGTGGAGTATTGTGTGTGGGTTTTTAAATATTAGTTAAACTCAAACAAAATACTTTTTTTGTTAATGTGACTAATTTCAAGTCTACATCCTACTCCAGCAAGAAAAATGTTTGTTAAAAAAAAGTTATACTGCCTACAAAGCTGCAGCCATACCACTTTACTATTTGTAGTTAGGGCAAATACATGCTATTTTACTGTTCATTTACAGCTGGCTTCAGACACTCTAACGCCAAGCCTGTAAATGAAATATTATATTGTGGTATTTTGTATCTTTAACTACAGGCAGGATAACGACTGGGAAGATATGGATTTCTGACGGATAAGTATATAATGAGGTGAAGAACTGACCTGTAAATTTGTAAAAGCATTTTCTTTCACCAAAACAAACACTTGGGGTGAAAAGTTTATATTGTCCATGATACAGCGAGATACAATCAACACAAGATGTTATTTCTAGGCTAAGTGCGCTCTAGCATGTTGCCAAGTGAGCTAGTGTGCTAGCTCCTATAACAATGACCCAGTCATGGGATATACAATAAGTGTTGCTGCTGAACCTCTTACCCCTGTTGTTAAGTGCCAACATTCAATGTGCACCTGTTTCCAAGCCAGCAGATGCAATTACACACGATTAGGAAAGATGAACCACTGTGTTGCTTTCCTGAGGAACCCTCACTAATTTGCCTCCATTAAACATGGGTGTATGTTCAATACCAGTAACAAATTACAGCTAAAGGAGCCTATAGTCCACAAGAAATACCATTATATTTTCTGTTTTCAGATAAAAAATATAGACCTAATTTATCAACTGGTTATACTTTATCGAAGCTATAATTTTTTTTCTAGTGATATACACAGACGGCTACATTGTTTTGCAGTACATGTAAAGTAAGGCTCAGCTCACATTAGACATGTTGCATGTCATAGGTTACATTGCTGAGTAATTGTGAGTTTAAATCAGGTGTGCCATTCAGCAAATAACTATTAATGCACTCTGCTGTCCAGGAAAAAATGCACGCTGTAAGACTTTCCTGAAACAGAATGCAGCAGCTAACAAGACAACCACCATATGAAAAGTATGGGTACTTTTTGTATGTCCATCTTGATATGTTTTGTCTGCTGCTTTAAAATCCAAGGCATTAGATGACAGTGTAAACAAGGCGTAATGCGCCATGTCTCTAAATTAAAAAATTAAAATGGAAATACCGGTAGGTCCTGTAGGTTAATTGGTCTTTCCAAACACTTTTGTCATACCTCTCTGTATTTATAAAGAATTAAATATGACAAGTGCACTCCAGTCTTCACAGTCCAGACTTCATTGAATTGAGGTGTTTTTACATGTTTATAAACTACCTGCGGACTGACGCAGTTTAAATCTACGGCGGGCGGGTGGCACTGCGGTTCTGACCGGACGTAAACTCTACGTCCCATTCACCGCCGCCCCCGCCCGTCCCCGCTGCTCTGTCCATGCCGCAATGTGCTGCCCTGCCGTCTCTATGACGGCAGAGCACTGTGAGCCGGGCAGGAGCCGTTTTCATTGGCTCCTGGCCCTGTCATTCCTGTAAGACGTTCCCATTGGCTTACATTGAGTGACAGGGTCAGGAGCCAATGAAAGCGGCTCCTGACCGGCGCACAGCGCTCTGCCGTCATAGCGACGGCAGAGAGAGCAGCCTGCGGCGGGGACAGAGCGACGGGAGCGACTGATTTTAGCGGCGATTCGTCGGGAAGCGGTGGTTTACTGTACCAGCACCCTCTGGTCCTTAAGGGGGCAGAGGGTGCTGGTACTGAAGTGGTTAAATGCGTTTATTCATGATATAGTGTAATGCAAATGCACCGCTACTGAATATACAAATTTATCTTATTCCCTGGTGCTTCCATGGCAGCATACTGTGGGTTCTGGCCCCGCCCGTGAACCCTGTTGGACACCGCAACTATAAATTTGTTGAGCGTATCACCCACCAGTATTCTTTTTCCTTTGTCCTCCCTTTTGGACACTATTTCTATTTTCTTTCCTTCTCTTCATTTCTTTTTTCAGTACCCTTTCTAACCCCAGGGTTTGGGTTTATCCCTTTCCCTGGGAAGTCTCTGCATAGGTACTAAATGTACCTTACACAGAGAGCCCGGTCTTCTTTTCCCGGAGATATACATGTGTGCTAAATGCATACGAATGAGCAATGCCTGCATCAGTATCCTGTGCTAAATGCATACAAGTGAGCAATGGCTGTATTACTTTCATGTGCTAGATGCATAGAAATTAACGCTGGCTGCATTACATTCATGTGCTAGATGCATAGCATGAACATCGGCTACATCACCTTCATGTGCTAAATGCATACTAATGAACTTTGGCCGCTTTACCTTTATGTGCTTCATGCATACTAATGAAGTTTTGCTGCATTACCTTCATGTGCTAGATGCATACTAATGAACTTTGGCCGCATGACCTTTATGTGCTAGATGCATACTAATGAACTTTGGCTGCATTACCTTCATGTGCTAGATGCATACTAGTGAACTTTGGCTGCATTACCTTCATGTGCTACATGCATACTAATGAACTTTGGCTGCATTACCTTCATGTGCTACATGCATACTAATGAACTTTGGCTGCATTACTTTCATGTGCTACATGCATACTAATGAACTTTGGCTGCATTACCTTCATATGCTAGATGCATACTAATGAACTATGACTGCATTACTTTCACGTGCAAAATGCTTACAAATGAACTATGACTGCATTACTTTAATGTGCAAGATGCATACAAATGAACTATGACTGCATTACTTTCATGTGCAAGATGCATGCAAATGATTTATGGCTGCATTACATTGATGTACTTAATGCATACAAATTAACTATGGCTGCAGTACTTTCATGTGCAAGATACATGCAAATGAACCATGGCTGCATTTCTTTTATGTGCAAGATGCATGCAAATAATCTATGACTGCATTACATTCACGTGCAAAATGCATACAAATGAACTATGGCTGCATTAGTTCCTGTGCTAAATGCATACAGGTGTGCAATGGCTGCATTAGTTACCTCTGCCTGTCTGTCCTTTTCTTCCCTGGGTTCTATCTTGTTCTATCTGGTTCTATCTCCTTCCATCCTTTCTCCCTAGCAGGCTGCTTCCAGCATCTCCTGGGGGGGGGGGGTTAGTCTCATGGTTTGGTAAACACCGGTTCTCTACTTTCTGCAGTGGCAGGACAGTGTGGATTGGTGGGGAGTGTTCACGAGTGTGCGGGTGTGTATAGCACGAGTGCGCGGGAGTGCACTTCCGTATATAGGCCAGTAGCTTTTTCCTCTCTGCCCATACTTGGGTGATGTTACAACCATCTTGGTTGTGGGCAGCTTGCTTCTGAGCATGCTCACAGCCTCATGGAGTTTTTTTTAAGGAGTGTCTAGCCTAGAGAAATGTTTCTATTTTAAAGCTGCTAGGACACTGCTAATACTCCTGTGAGAAGTAATTTTCTTCCAAGGGATTAATTTACTCTTCTTAAAAGTATCTTACAATAATATCCTTAAAAAAAATGTTTAATATAACTTATTGTTACTATTTAACTCTTGCAGCCTATTCCTGCTAGAAACATGGCACACAGCTCTAGAGACCAGGCAAAAGCCCATAGAAAGGGGACTCTAGGGCAAAGTTTAAAAAAAAAAAAGGAGGGTCATTGGGTGTTCAAGATCGAATAGTCATTCTAGATTCGGGTCAACTCGGCAGGCGATGCCGGATAAGATTATTTGTGTGAATTGTTATACTGAAAATTCTGCAGACAAATCTGAAGATTCCTTTGAATATCACATCTTTATGAAGCAAGCAGTAAGAAGGGAACAACATTTTGACGCACCAGTTGCAGTTCCGCCAACCTTACAGAATACTGATCTTTCCAAGTTGACTCTAATCAAGAGGTTGTTTCTGAAACAGAAGGTAATGGTATTTTCCACTAAAGAACCTTTCACAGTGGAAAGAACCAGAAGATCCTTCCATAGAAGTAGGTACATATTATCCACATCTTACCGAGGTTGGACTTGCCTTTCATTTAATGAAAGAAATCAGAAGAGTGATTCTTGAAGAAAGGAGCAAAGTCGATAATATAGAAGACTCCGGAAACAAAAATTTGTATAGAAAAATCCGTTCCAGCAAAGATTCAGGAATTTTTGTTCCTATAAACCAGATAAGAATTAAGAAAAAAAAAATTGCAAATTTCTCAGTCGGCCCTCTCTAAGCAGTCAAGGTTGCTCCAGCTAATCGACAAGCCCAAGAAAAGTCCTTTTGGGTCCCCATCCATACACACCCCTGGGAGCGGGGTTTCAGGCCATCTCCGAGCGTTATCGGTGGAGACTTAAATTACTCTACAAGATATGTTTATGCCTACCACTCTTTAATCATCCAGAGAGAAAAGTCTGTCATCTTCAATATGCCAAACAATTAATAGTGCAAGAGGCAGCACTGGAGGTACCTTGCTCACAGAGAGGCAAAGGGATGCACTATCCTCTGTTGTTGTTCTGCAAGAAAACAGGAGTTTGGCAACCTGTCATAGATCTGGAATCATTTAAACAGTACACACAGCTTCCAAAATACAGGATTGAAACTCCTCAATCCATTATCCTGACAGTCCAATAAAACAATTTTCTAGTTTTAATAAACTTAAAAGATGATATTTCCGTATTCCCATACATCCTTAGTACCAACAGTTTCTTTGGTTTCCAATTCAAGACATTCATCTTTCAGCAAGGAAATGTCTTCAAGTCTTGGGAATGTTAGCAGCTACAATAATGATGAAGTGGCCACGCTGGCACATGATGCATTTTTCAACCCCCTTTCTTACATTAGTGGGTCAGAGTGTCTCTACAATAGAAAATGGTGATTTTCCACATCAATGAAGAATTCCCTTATCTGTTGTTGCAATTAGGATTATTTACTCAACAGATTCTCTGATTCTGTCTCAATTGAATTGTTTCAGAGATGCTGGTCTATTGGTGTGGGGAGCATGGTGCCAAGACCAGTTGGTTCAGTCCAGATGGCCATGTCACCCCTTAACAAACAATTTAAATCCTTTGGAATTAAGATCCGCTTGTTTAGCCCTTCAAGATTTAAGGACAGTTAAGTCTACCACAATGTTTCTCCCGGAACCATTGTCCAGCAGCAGTGGGAATAGATGCTCTATCACAGTCTTGGATTATTCTGCTTCTGTACGCTTTCCCCCCATTACCAATAATCTTTCGATAATTCTATACTGGCCGCACAGACTGTGGTTCCCACTTCTTCTCCAATTATTTCAGACGGAGCCAATGTTTCTGCTGGTCTCTACGAAACTGTTGTCTCAGAGCCGTTGTTGTCTCAACCAACACCTCACAAATTTTGTCTGGTGGCCTGTATATTTAAGAAGAGAAGTTAAAGGGATACTGTAGGGGGGTTGGGGGAAAATGAGTTGAAGTTACCCGGTGCTTCTAATGGTCCCCCGCAGGCATCCTGTGCCCATGCAACCACTCACCAATGCTCCGGCCCCGACTCCGGTTCACTTCTGGAATTTCAGACTTTAAAGTCTGAAAACCACTGCGCCTGCGTTGCAGTGTCCTCGCTTCCCCTGATGTCACCAGGAGCGCACGGCACAGGCACAGACCATACTGGGCAGTACGCTCCTGGTGCCATCAGCGGGAGTGAGGACACGATAACTTTAAAGTCTGAAGTTTCAGAAGTGAATCGGAGGCGGGGCCAGAGCATTGGTGAGTGGCTGCGCGGACACAGGATGCCTGCGGGGGACCATTAGAAGCCCCGGGTAACTTCAACTCATTTTCCCCCGACCCCCCTACAGTATCCCTTCAACTAAGTTGGGATGTTCCAAGACCGCAAGGAAAGTATGAACAAATGCGGTATGCCAGAAAGTCTGGAATAGGTTTCAAGACTTTGTTTCTAGAAACAATTTTAATCCATTCTCCCCATCAGTAGATAATATTTTAAACTGGTTTCAGGCAGTATTTGACCTTGGTTCTAGCTACTATACCTTGAAGGTCCAGGTGACGGCACTGTTCTCATTTCCTGGAGACAAGTGGGCCTTAAATCCTTTGCAGCAATTCTTAAAGGCAGCTTTTAAAAGGAAACCTCCTAGAAGAAATGTATATCCCAAATGGGATTTAATGTTGCTGTTGGATTGCCTCAGTTTTCCTCCCTTTCATCCTCTGGAAGACCGTCTGTCTGTGATGAATTTGAGATATAAAGTAGCATTTCTTATGTCAATAATACCTGCTAGAAGAGTGTCAGAATTGCATGCTCTAGGTTGCAAAAATCTAAGCTTTTATCACGATCAAGTTACCCTAACACCAGTGATGAACTTTTTACCTAAAGTGGTATCAGTGTTCTACCTAGAGAATGATTGTCTTTATCAAAGAAGGTAAAAACCAATGTCTCGAATACATCCTCTGGACGTGGCATGCTCTTTAAAAAGATATCTGCAGATCACAGAATCTTTCAGACAGTCAAACCATCTCCTGTTAGTTCTTACTGGTTACAGAAAAGGTTAAGAAGCACCTTACAGAATGTTAGCTGCTTGGATTCGGAAATTATCTGCTGTGTGTGTATAAGGCTAAGGTCTGCCTGGTCAGACATTAGCTCACTCAAGCAGAAGTATAACTTAATCGCGGGCATTTCTTGCCGGTGTGTCGACAGCCCAATCTTTAAAGCTGCAGGATGGTCCTCAAAATATACTTTAGTTGAATATTAGAGTTGACCCTTCAGTCCTTAGCTCTTCAAATGTGGGATCAGAAAATCAATGATTTCTGATCCGACTAATGTTAAAAAATAGTGTTACTTTACCTTCCCTGTTTGTTCTTGCTAGTTAAATCCCAGAGTATGCTGCTATGGAAGCACCAGGGAAACAGGAAAATTAATACTTACCTATCGGAAATGTTCCTTTCCTGGTGCATTTCCATGGCAGCATACGAACCCACCCTCAAAACGGAGAGGACTATAGTTACTACAATACTGGTGGGTGATACTCTCAACAAATGTATAGTTATGGTGTCCAATAGGGTTCAGGGGCGGGGCCAGAACCCATAGTATGCTGCCATGGAAATGCACCAGGAAAGGAAAATTTCCAATAGGTAAGTATTAATTTTCCTGTTTATGCCCTTGAAAGCCAGGCTAGCATCCAGAACCGATGGTGTCTAGCAAGCCTATAACTTTACATTTTTACAGAGCCCTATAGCCATATCAATCCCTGCCATGCACCGATGAGGCCCAAAAGTCCGAAACAGGCATGTGAGGTTAATGTGGCTCTGTAAAATTATATAAAATATGTAAAATTACAGATAGCCATTTTTTCCAAACTGTAACGATTGGTGTCAGCACACAGAGGATTTCTGATTATTGGTGATCTGCAGTATCACCAATAATACAGATGCTATACCCGATTATGTGTGATCTGCAGAATCACCAATAATACTAGTATAGCTTGACACAGGACACCTAATGTGGTAAAGTGTTTGGTGCAACAGTAAGAACACGTTATCTCCCAGGGTGCGGGAGATACAGACTCTACTGCAGCCAGTGGACCCCTGAGGTGCAGGTGGTCACTGACAGCTGAACCTGACCTCCTCAAGCGGAGGAGAGACAAACTGTACTGCAGCCAAGGATTCCCTGATGGATTGGGAATCAGACTGTACTGCAGCCAAGGATTCCCTGATGGATTGGGAATCAGACTGTACTGCAGCCAAGGATTCCCTGATGGATTGGGAATCAGACTGTACAGCAGCCAAGGATTCCCTGATGGACTGGGAATCAGACTGTACTGCAGCCTGTGGACTCCTATGGAGTAGAGCTCCCTGACTGAACTGCAAGAGGGTCTTCATGAGGAGCAGGTAGCCCTTGCAGCTAATTGACACCTGGAGAGTTAGTGTCACGAGTAGTACAGTAAGGCTGATCACTCAAGGGATGAGTGACAGCCAGAAGGGTCAGACAGGCCAGGTCGACAAAACACACAAGTAGACAAAGTACAGAGACAGAAGGCTGATTCGGTAACCGGGTACAGGCAAGGTTGGCAACTGGTAGACAGATGAGCAGAGGTACCGAATCAGTAAGCAGGGGAGTGGTCAGGCAAGCCAGAGATCATAACAGGTAATAGTATCACAATATCCTAGTCTTAGGTGTGAGGTCCTTGGCCTCAACACCTGGGAACTAGTCTAGAATATAACAGTAGCAACACAGCAATCTCCTAGTCTTAGATGTGAGGTCCTTGGTCTCAACACCTGGGAACTAGTCTAGAATATAACAATACAGTAATACAATAGAAACAACAGCGGAATCTGACTAAGTGTGAATTCCCAGCTCCGGCTGGTTCTAACACACTTTAAGATCTGACTGAGGTCTGAGTGCTCACACGTGAGTATTCGCAACGACAGACAACTTGCAACTAACAGGCAAGTCCTATATATACCTGCAGCGCTCCGCAGCGCCGCCCCAGCCACTCAGCCAATCCGGAGCCTAGCTGGGATCAGCTGATCGGCCTGAACAGCTGATTCCCCTTCTGCTGGCATGAAGGTCCTGTCGCCTGGCGCGCACGCGTGTAGCTCTCCATTTGTGTGCACTAGAAGGACCAGGTGAACCAGTGACATGTTGCTGCACGGCAGAGGCCGCCGGCTGGAACGCGGCGGTATCTCCGCTATTTATTACACAAACCTTATAAAATTATAAATGATTGGAATTAAATTTCATTCCTAAGAATGAAAAAATAAGGTACAACATTGGTCACTACAACCTATCGGAAACCCACAGCAGGGAATACATTACTTCACTATACTAGTCACCACTTGGCCTGTCAGAAACAAGCGATCCCAGGGGGCAGTTCCTTAGGTTGCACAGAAACTGCACCAGGGACGATGATTTTGAAATTGAGGCACAAGATCTGCAAAAGAGATTAGTAGCCAGGGGGTACCCTGTTGAGTTGGTGGAACAAGAAAAGGAAAAAGTTTGGAATATACCTAGAGCTGAGATTGTTGATGAAATTAAAAGGATGGCCCTTTAAGATTTGAGGATGGCCCTTTAAGATTTGTGACCACATCTCATTGGTACAGCCTGCAGGGTTTGTTACAAAAGCATTGGCATGTTATGATTTTGGATAATAAGGTAAAAAAAAGTTGTAAGTGAGAGACCTTACATGACAGCAAGAAAGGCAAATAATTTAAAGTCACATTTAGTTAGATCTGAATTCAACAAAAAGAGGGCAGGTACATGGCTATAGAACTATCCTAGGGTAAAAGGAATGTTTAGCTGCGGGAATGCAAAAAAATAAGGCTCAGTTCACATCTGCGTTTGCCAATGGAACTGGCCGTACGGTTCCGTGGTCCGTTCCGCCGAACGGACAAAAAAATGCAGCAGAACCCAATTCTCACTCAGTGGAACAGAAACGCAAGGTTTTGCAGCTACATAGGAACAAATAGAAAACTGACCGTTTACGGCACACTGACAGTTTTTACCTGATCTTGATGGCGGATCCGTATGGCCGGCTCCACAAAAAAAATGCAGATGTGAACCGGGCCTAAGACTTTTACTGATGCTGACGGTAAAAAAAACCTATGAGACGAGAGATTTGATTACATGTGCCACAGAGAGAGTCATGGTATACTGCATACGATGCCCCTGCAGCCTATTTTATATAGGCAAGACCAAATGAAAACTTGGCACCCGGATTAGGGAACATATTCAAAATTTTGAGGACGCTGAAAAGGATAGCCCCTTGGGATTGCACTTCAGGGATTACCATGGAGGCAGCCCAAGGGGACTACATTTTAACCTCCTGGGGACTGCGTAACGCGATTGGCGTCAAGTCCTGGGGCTGCAGTTTGCAGGAGATCGCACGCAGGGTGCGCGTGCATCTCCTGCTTGGGGGGCAGAGCTCCACCCCGCCTTCAGTCGCCGCTCGGGAGCCTTAGACGGCGAAACTGTTAGTAAAGCGCTGCGATCAGCAGCAGCGCTGTACTGGGGACAGCCGTGTGACACGATCAGCTCTCATAGGCAGAAGCCTATGACAGCCGATCGCTGTGAATGGCCAGCTGGGGGGAGGGAGGGTTTGGGTGGCAAAAAAAAAATTAAAAAAAATAAAAATTTTATATATATATATATATATATATATATATATATATATATATATATAATAGAAAAATAAATGAATAAATATTTACCCCCCAACAAATAAATAAACAACTGGGGGGGCGATCAGACCCCACCAACAGAGAGCTCTGTTGGTGGGGGGAAAAGGGGGGAATCACTCGTGTGCTGTGTTGTGCGGCCCTGCAGCTTGGCCTTAAAGCTGCAGTGGCCATTTTATTAAAAATGTGCCTGGTCTTTAGAGGGGTTTACCACTGTGGTCCTCAAGTGGTTAAAGGTAGTGTAAAACAGAAGTTGCCAAAAAGAGGTGGCAACATTGAAAACAATTTATATAAAATCAAAGTTACATGGATCTATAGACTTGGGACATTGCCTCCAAAGGTTTGAACTCATATATACTTTCTGGAAGTGTGATCAGTGAGATCTGTATCTGATGTCTATGATTACTTGAAACGCAATCTAGGACGACAGACCTCTATATTTTGTAATTTATATGTAAGCCTGTTTGATGATTGAAATGATGAGCTCAAGAGTGCAGAAATGGGGACATAAAGAACCTGCTACCTGTTCTTTGGTTGGACTTAATAAAAAAACGTGGTTGTTTAAGATTACAGGTGCAGAGTATCTTGTAAATATTCATGATCTGAAAAATACACCGCCCCCAGGAAGATGGTGCTTTTAAGGAAGCAAACCATGACATCCTGACAGCCCATTTGCTTTGAAAAATCCCTGTGGGCGGGTCCAAATGTGTCAGCAGGGGCGGGGAGGAAAATTGAGTGAACGCTCAAGTGGACTGGAACCGATGCCTGCTGAAACGGTATATGCTAACACACGCAGACGGGTTTCCGCATATACCAGCGTGCAGGAGTGACACATATAATCCGACTTTAGCAGGGAACTTGCCGAGAGACTGACACGCGGCTGATGTCTCGTAAGCAGGCATGATCCCAACTCTATGTGATACAAAGCCGGCCTGTATGTGAGTGAAGAGCCCACAGCTGAGGTGGAATCCTGAGTGGGAAGTACATTCATAACCATGTGGTTTGCATTATATAGACTGTAAGAGGAGGTTTCAAGCTGATGTGAGCTTTGTTGTTGGGAGAATCACGTATTTGCTATGGATTTAACATATAGCAGTGCGATCTGAGATCTACATTGGCTGCACATACAGCAGGTGGCAAGTATGCAATGTGCTTAATGCAAGTCCATGTTTTGAAATCCAAGCATATGAATAAGTATCAGTAGTGAGGGCCCCTTTTTTGATACTATTCAGTGATATATTGTGGATGTTAATTATCTGAATTGTGCATATATAGCACAGCAGCTGTATAAAGGCCTCAGTGGTGGCAGATGTGATTTGCATAGGCTTTGGCTGGGTGATCACATCATGCAATAACCTGATGAGGATTGGTGGAATCATAGAAGAAGCGCTCCCTCTCTTATTTGCATGATTTTAGATGATTTTTATGTGGCATTTTTATGCTGTTGTCTAATTTTGTGCTGTAACCAATAAATGTTGTTTTGTAAGCGCATGTAGAGCCACTAAATTTTTCATATATATTAGTTGAACCAATAATCTTGGTGGCTCTCCTCTGTGGAGTAGCGCTATAGCACGAACGGCCACACTCTATACTACATATTTTGAATCTTCACATTACCACTAGTGTCAGGGGCACTGTATTTATTCTCTCTGTCTGCTTTAAAATCATCCTTCATCCTAACACACTTACAAATACTTCACTATGTTCTCCTCACAGTATGCACAGAGGCTGAGGAGGAAAGCTGATCTGATCAGATGAGGTAAAGGATAGCTAGATGTGCTGGAATATTGCTGGAATATTACTAGCAGTCAGGGAGATATATTTACACCACTTCTGACCGACTGCTTGTGATGTTTCACTTCTGGCTCGAGTCTGCAGCTTGTAACAAACTCTGGCTACTCCATGCTGGGAAAGGGGAAACATTGGTAAATATATACTGCTAATGCCTTTCTGAACAGTCAGACAAGTGAAGACAATAACACACACATTTCTGCGAATTTAACCCATTATCACCACCTGAATAAGATCATTTCAGCTGGGTGATTTCTAGACTACACTGAGAAGTTGATAGCAACCCCTCCTCCTGTGCAGGAGCATGGTCTGTCCTGCACATTTGACACATTTTTCTATCTGGCGGTGTGGGGATGATTTTACAACAGAGAGTCAGAGCTGTGTGAGAAAAGAAACTGCTTTTAGTGCTTGTCATAATGTGTGCCCTAACATACAGCATTTAAAAAAAAATGCTTTAATCGATAGATGACCTTAAACAACTACAGGCCCGTGGCACTAACATCCGTCATCATGAAGACCTTTGAGAGAGTGGTCCTATCTTACCTTAAGCTCTCTACTTTGTCCCTACTGGACCCTTTTCATAGAGGGAACAGATCCACGGATGATGCCATCAACATCTGCATGGAGCTTGCAAATAACCACCTGCACAATCTGAACACATCTGAACAATCTGAACAGGAATACTCGTGCTGGACTTTATTTTTTTTTTGCCAAGTACGACCATTGTGGTAACGGGAATTATTTTAGTTCACATGGCATTGGCAGTAGTACGTAAGACAGACATTGCATTGACAAGCATTGGAGATATACATTGAGACAAGCAAGAAGCATACATTTAGAGCAGGGGTCCCCAAACATTTTGGGTCGAGGGCCGGGTCAACATACTTCAGACTGCTGGGGGGCCGGAGTATACATAAAATGATGTAGAAATCTTTGCGGACCAGACAGTAAAGCATACCCAGGGGATAACCAGCAGTAGACAGCAGTGTCACCTGATGTGGAATTTGATTGGAAACCAGCGAATTACTGCTTTCTGGCTTCCATGTGGATGGGTGGTGCCAGCACTACTATTCTATATGTGGACCACCAATATTTAAAGATGTAGCTGACCGCATCTATAATTAATAGATTTTGTAAGGAAGGGGCCGGTAAAAAAGCCTCAGGGGGCCACATTCGGCCCGCGGGCCTTAGTTTGAGGACCACTGATTTAGAGCATAGGGACAAGCATTAACCTCCTGAGCGTTACTCCGCTCAGGAGGTTTTGCAGCTTTAGAGTCCCCAGGATTAACAGATTGCATGGCTGCAAAAGGTTTAATTTAGCTAGCACTAAGCTAGCTAGTATAGGTTGCCAACACCCCCCGATTGCCTTTGATCCCCCCAATCTAGCCATTTATATATTAACCAGCCTGGTTCCAGCGATCGGTGCAGCCTCCCTGCACAGCTCCGGTCTTCTCTATGGGGAGGATCGTACATGACGTCGACGACGTCATGCGCAGTCCTGCTCCTCCCCATAGAGAGACCAGAGCTGTGCGGGGAGGCTGCGCCAATCGCTGGAACCTGGGCTGGGTAATGTATAAGCGGCTGGATCGGGGGGGGGGTTGGCCACCTATACTGTCACGGACGGTTGTGGGGCTGCAGACGCGTCCTAGAACCACCCGTGAAGAAAATGCGATCGCAATCGATTCTCTGCATCGATTACGATTCAGATCAATAGAATCTGGATTGGTTGTGTAGGGGCTACCTGTAGCAACCTGGAGTTTCCCTTTCTCCCAGCTGTCACGGAACAGCCGGGAGGAACGTAGGCGAATCTGGAAGATTCTCTGTCGGTTTCTCCGATTTCTTGGTCTTATCTGCTAGTCATTGCAGCGAGCAGAACTGACATTCCTGGTTTTTCTTTTTTTTTTAATAAAGACAGTCCTTTCCCTCCTTCCACCAAAAGGCACGAGCCTACTGCAGAGTGTCCCTGGCTTCAAACTGTGCTGATGGCCCATCCATCAGATATAGTTGATAAGCAGGATGGCAGAAACAAGTTAGTTGGGAAGAAGTCAGACATTCTGGCTCGCCTCCCAGCAGGGGAGCTGACACGTAGCTGGCTGCCCCCAAACTTGAAAAGAGCCTTTGCCTGGGAATGACCTGCTGTAAATCCCAGATGTATATCATATTCCATAAACTGCTATATGTGTCATATTTTCTGTGTTGCCAGGCTGGCAGACCCTCCAAACTAACAGAGCATGATGGGCCCTATCTGGCGCTGGTTCTGAGGAAGTTTCAGAACATTCTGAGGTAAAGACTTCCAGTTCAAAAGTGCCCTGATGATACCACAGGGGTCCCACCCCTCATGTTTGGTATCAGACTGCTGGGTAAATCGAGACAGACCTGAAAATGTTAGTTAATCTGCCCTGAGCTGTACGGTTCTGTGAGATCGAGCCCATATATGGTTAGATATGATTTCTGGTCCCCAGGACAAGGGGAGGACTCATCTCATTTTCTAAGGGGGTGTGTGGCTCCCGCTCTCACTCCCTCCTACTGGATCAGGAGAAGAAGAATGGCAGAGGAGCCAAACTCAGTGTCCTCCACCCTGAAACACCATCTTGATCTCATCTGTGCCAGCTTGAGGATATGCTGGCATCCACCTGGTCTGAACTTTGATCTGAAACAAAGGATTTTACCAAGGACTATAGGATTCTTCCCACAAAAGGACATCTTTCCATGAAACTAAGTATTTTTTCTCCCTTTCTTTTATTTTTCATACTGGCTATCACTGTTTTAATAATTGTTGATTTTAATAATTGTCTGTATATATTAATTATTTATATTGCCGTGAATAAAGACTTTATCAAAGTCATTCACTGTTCTGCTACCCTGCTTCTCAGCCGCACAAACTGAACCAGACTTCTGAAGAGACACTACTGTTGTTACTAGCCGGACAGAATAGAGTGTGTTTAACCGTTTTTATTTGCAGGTCGAGAAATAACCAGTTAGTGAGTTCCTCTGTCTCAGAAAACAGAGGCGCTGGCAGTTATACCCTGAAATAGTGTGTAAAGTTGTAATTCCGTACCTCACAGGCTCCCTTCTGGTCGGGCTGCTGCCCAAGTTCCGTCGATTTCCGTGCACCGAGTGCGACCACAGCTTGCATGATTGGTGTGCTGAAAGGGCGTTGCTAGCAGGGCCGGCCTTTGACCTGAGCGACCGGTGCGATCGCTCAGGGCACCGGCTTCCAGGGGGCGCTCATGTGTTTTAATATGGAAGCTGCGGGCCCTGGCTGGGTCCGTTTCGCTCCGCCCCCTGGTGCTGCTGCTGGGGGTGATGGGGGGCAAACATGCTCGTGCGGCCGCCGTGATGGAGGGGGGAGCCGCAGCCGCGGGGAGGGCAGCCCGACCTCTCCCTCCCTTCCTCTCCGGGCCACCCTCCGTGCTCCCCCCTCTGATGCAGACTGCTAGAGAGAACAACTCATCTCCCTGGTTCCGCTCGCCGGCGCCTCTCACTTACCGCTGGTCTCCTCTTCTACATAGTCACTGATAAACACTAAACTTCCTGCTTAACAGGAAGTTTAGTTTGTATCAGTGACTATGCAGAAGAGGAGACCAGCGGCAAGTGAGACACTGTGAGAGGCGCCGGCGATCGGAACCAGGGAGGTGAGTTGTTCTCTCTACTGCAGTGTGCATCGGAGGGGGGAGCACGGAGGGTGGCCCGGAGAGGAAGGGAGGGAGAGGTCAGGCTGCCCTCCCCGCGGCTCCCCCTCCACTATGAGTGGGGGGCACCTACCTATCTAATCGATACTGGGGGCAGCTACCTATCTAGCCAATACTGGGGACACCTACCTATCTAACCTATACTGGGGGGCAGCTACCTATCTTATCTATACTGGGGGCACCTATCTATCTAACCTATACTGGGGGCAGCTACCTATCTAGCCATTACTGGGGGCACCTACCTATCTAACCTATACTGGGGGTCAGCTACCTATCTAACCTATACTGGGTGGCAGCTACCTATCTAATCTATACTGGGGGCAGCTACCTATCTAACCTATACTGGGGGCACCTACCTATCTAACCTATACTGGGGGCAGCTACCTATCTAATCTATACTGGGGGCAGCTACCTATCTAATCTATACTGGGGGAAGCTACCTATCTAACCTATACTGGGGGCAGCTACCTATCTAACCTATACTGGGGGGCAGCTATCTATCTAACCTATACTAGGGGGCAGCTACCTATCTAACCTATACTGGGGGGCAGCTACCTATCTAACCTATACTGGGGGCATCTACCTATCTAATCTATACTGGGGGCAGTTACCTATCTAATATATACTGGGACAGCTACCTATCTAACCTATATTGCAGGTACCTACCTATCTAACCTGTACTGAGGGCACCTATCTATCTAACCTATAGCTGGGACAAATGCCTATCTAACCTATACTGGGGCAAGTATAATGGCTACCTATACTGGGGGCACCTACCTGGCTAACCTATACTGGGGGGGGGGGGGCATCTATAGCTGGCTACCTTTACTGGGTTACCTATGCCTGGCTACCTATACTGGGGGGACTTATAGCTATATGTCAGGAATAAGGATGGACGGAGGCACGCTGAGCCTCAGGCTGCTGCAGAGAAGCGCGCAGCACGTGTGCCACTCAGCCCTGTGACAATGTCCTGAGTGACGACGAGTCCTTCTCTCCTGCTCCCAGAATCCTGGCACCTACACTGGCACTAAGTCTGCAGACTGCTCTGCAGACAGTAAGAAGAGAAGACTGACCAGCAAAAAGTAAGGCTCCCTAACCTCCCTACGCTAAAGGGGGAATATGCTTATGCTGCTAGATACACTAATGGGGGAAGGGATCTCCCCCCCTTAGTGTATATAGGCTTAGGCTACTATTCTTGCCGTTGCAGATCCCCTTTTAGTTTATTTAGGCAGCAGACCCCCCCCCCTATTATTGTATGTGTGTGGTGTGCTCACACATGAAGAGGATGAATGTGGGGGGCGCCAAAATCTGGTTACCCTCAGGGCGCTGTGAAACCTAAGGCCAGCCCTGGTTGCTAGGATCTTAAGAGATCCGTGGAACTTTTGGGCACTCCAGGTGAAAAATGGGTGTGGCCACAAATCAGAGTGTGGGTGTGGTCATGGGTGGAGCCAAATTTACATGAACTTAACAGTGGTTTAAGTAGGCCTGCCCAGCAAAATGTTAGACAAAGCTCCCCTCTCCATTAATGAAAAAAAATGCATGCTGGGGCATGTGGTGCCTCTATGGGGCATACTGGTGCTGTGGTGCCTCTATGGGGTATGCTGCGTGTTGTGGCGACATGCTGGAAGTTGTGGAGAATCAATAGGGAGCATGCATTGTTGTGTGTATCCTCATTGTTCCTCCCTCTGGGATACATGTAAAAATGGCACTGACACATTTGGGTACAGGATGAAGCCGATAAATGGCTTACTGTGGTCCTGAACAAGTCCCGGTGGTGTTAATTACTATTCCCCCTCCAGGCTGCCATGAATAGTGTGGAAAGACGTAATTCAGCTGCCACTGTTTTTAAGCTATTTGGGTTCCGTCTTTCGCTTCTGAGCGCTGCTATAGCCATAATTCACATTACAGTCTATGATGTAAAATTTGCCGGCGCCAAGTTGTTCTGCTTCGCCCCCCCCCCCCCCCCAAGCCCCCCTTCCTTTCCCAGCAGAGTAGCATAGTGGGAGGAACTACTCCTCTCCTTCATCTACTCTCCAAGTCTGGAGAGATCCTCTGTATCTTCCCCTAGCATCCGAGAATCAGACGCTATGAGCTCTAGCTTCCGATACCTTTTGAGACACTAAGGGGAGAAACCCAGAAAAGATGTCTGCAGAATCTGGAGACCAAGTAGCCGGAGATGAGTACTGCTGCCTGATTCTGGTTAGGGGACATCCGGGGCACCCCAGAATAGATCCGGGGCACTTGCCACTGATCTTTGAGGCTAGCAACACCCCTGACATGAAGGGTGTGCAGACAATGAATCTGCAGAAACTGTGTGATGCTATCATGTCAAAATGGACTAAAATCTCTGAGGAATTCCATGAAGAATAAGGCAGTTTGAAAGGCAAAAAGGTGTCAAACTCAGTATTAGCAAGACGTACCTAATAAACTGGCTAGCGAAATATATGAATTTTCCTGTCGTATTTCTTTTGGTTCTTTTATTACCATACCATTTAGTAACCATGAGCCCCCAAAATGCCAAATGCTACACCAATAACCCCAAAGTAGCAAATATAGACACTATACGCATCAAATAATAAATGCAGCAAATGTTACCTCTGACACATGAAACGCAGCAAAAGTTATCTCCAACACATGAAATGCAGCAAACCATTATCTCCGACACATGAAATGCAACAAACTTTACCTCTCACACATGCAATGAGGCAAGAGTTACCTCTGACACATAAAATACAGCAAACATAAAATGCGGCAACCATTACCCCCCGAGCATGTTTAAATGCAATAAACGTTACCTCCCACACATGAAATGCAGAGAATGTGAAATGCTGCAAACAGTACCTCTGACACATGTGAAATGCACATTTAGTACATTACCCTACATATATGAAATGTAGGAAATGTTACTTCAGACACAAATGGATCAAACCTCCCCACTGGGTGCTGGAGGGGTGAGTAGGATGGAGCTGCTGACACTGGGTGGGAGGAGGGCGACACTGAGTAAGAAGGGTGACACTAGGGGTAGGAGGTTGACACTGGGTGGGGAGAGTGACACTGGGTGGGGGCATGAAACTGGGTGGGTGGAGGATGACACTGGGTGGGCCTCCCTGGTACTTTATTGCCTCCCACCCCTCTTCTGTGTCCTCTTGCAAAATACTGGCGCAGCAGTGCATTTTGTAAATCTCACACCTGATCCATGCACCCATGCTTCTCTACTTCCTGTTTTCCAGCATGACGAGTGTAGTAGAAATCTGTCAGAAGCGACAGGTTTTGGACTAGTCCATCTCTTCATAGGGGATTCTCAGCATGGCTTTTATTTTTTATTAAGATATTTCCTTAGGGCTTGTTCACACTAAGGGCATTTTTGCCATTTCTTCAAGCGCAGGTGATTTTCAAAATCGCCCTAAAAACACTTATGCAATGATTCCCTACGAGAGAGTTCTCATCTGAGTGGTTTGTTTCCGATCCGCTCAGCAAAGTGGTGCCTGTACCTTTTTTTGAGGCGATTCCGCCTCAATGGAAGGTATAGCAAAAATGAAAAACGCTCACAAACTTGCTTTGTGCAGCAATTGCGTTCGCGTTTTTAAGAATAAATACATTGAATTTATTATTTTCTGAGTCAAAGAGCACACTTCCTGACTTGTGTTAGGGAGTGAATTAAAAAAAAAGGCTCTGGAAAAGCGCTTAGAAAAGCGCTTTTAACAAAAACCCACCCAAGCACCAGGAATCGCAAAAAAAAAAAAAATTACGTCAAAAAATGCCCAACGTGAACGCTAACACGATCGGAACGCAATGTAAACAAGGGCTTATTCACACTATGTGCTGCACTGTCAGTTTTGACGCGACGCACATAGTGTACGATCTCCATGGCAACATGAAAGTCCATAGACTTGCATGTTACCAATTACATTACAGGTGTGCGTTCCCATGCGTTACGATGTAATACGATGTAACGCTTCTGGGAACATCTAATCGCACAACGCACACATTCTCCTGATTAGTTGGGTGCCAACGTCTGCGCTCCTAGCGCACTACAACGTGTATTCTGCACGATGGCAATGCATACACGAAATCGCGTTCGTGTATGCGCTCTGTAGTGTGAATGAGCCCTTAAAAAATGATGCTGGCCAGCTTTCCGTGCTCACTACACAGTTTTTTGGCAGTTGGGCAGAGCAACTGACATTTACTAAGTGCATTTGAAAATAAATAAATCCCTAAGATTCCCCTATGAAGAGATGGACTAGTCCAAAACCTGTCGCTTCTTACAGATTTCTACTACCTACTGTAAGTGACAGCAACATAGGAGAAAAGTAGGGATGGGACGACGAATCCGGCGAATCCACGAATCCCTCGAATATTAGGAAATATTCGAGATTCGTGGAATCGAATCCCGACGCCATTTTCCGTTCGCTGAATCCGCCGAATACCGATGCTGCATCGTCGCGCATCCGCCGCTTCACCCGCTCGCAATTGTCCTCCTCCCGCACCGCCTCCGCTCGCCCTCTGCATAAATAAGAAGCAGCCTCTCACATCCAGCGTGGAGCCCGGAGCGGTAGACCTCCTGCAGACTCTCTCATTCCCCCTAGTGACCGGCTCTTACTACGCGTCATCAGTAAGGCCTGGTGCACACCAAAAAACGCTAGCAGATCCGCAAAATGCTAGCAGATTTTGAAACGCTTTTTCTTATTTTTCTGCAGCGTTTCAGCTAGCGTTTTGCGGTTTTGTGTAGCGGTTTTGGTATAGTAGATTTCATGTATTGTTACAGTAAAGCTGTTACTGAACAGCTACTGTAACAAAAAACGCCTGGCAAACCGCTCTGAAGTGCCGTTTTTCAGAGCGGTTTGCGGTTTTCCTATACTTAACATTGAGGCAGAAACGCATCCGCAATCCAAAATCTGCAGCAGCCCGGGAGTATGCGCTTCTGCAAAACGCCTCCCGCTCTGGTGTGCACAAGCCCATTGAAATACATTACCCTAGCAGATCCGCACCCGCAAGCGGATCGCAAACTGCAGCCGAACCGCTCTGGTGTGCACTAGGCCTAAGAGCCGGTCCGGTGGCCACTAGGGGGAACTAGGAAGTGAAGGGAGAAGTCTGCCGCTCCGGGCTCCACGCTGATGCCGGAGGTGAGAGGCTGCTTCTACTTATGTATGCAGGGGGACGAGCGGAGGAGGCTGCGGGGGTGGGGGGGGGGGGGGGAGGGAGGAGGATGTGTGCCACCCATAAGAAGCCCCCATAGCCTGCTATCTTTACTGAAGCCCCCATACGAAGCCCCCCATAGCCTGCTACCTATACTGAAGCCCCCCATAGCCTGCTACCTATACTAAAGCCCCCATAGCCTGCTAACTATACTGAAGCCCCCCATACTGAAGCCCCCCATAGCCTGCTACCTATACTGAAGCCCCCCATAGCCTGCTACCTATACTGAAGCCCCGCATAGCCTGCTACCTATACTGAAGCCCCGCATAGCCTGCTACCTATACTGAAGCCCCCCATACTGAAGCCCCCCCATAGCCTGCTACCTATACTGAAGCCCCCCATAGCCTGCTACCTATACTGAAGCCCCCCATAGCCTGTTACCTATACTGAAGCACCCCCATAGCTTGCTAACTATACTGAAGCCCCCATAGCCTGCTACCTATACTGAAGCCCCCCATAGCCTGTTACCTATACTGAAGCACCCCCATAGCCTGCTACCTATACTGAAGCCCCCCATAGCCTGCTACCTATACTGAAGCCCCCCATAGCCTGTTACCTATACTGAAGCACCCCCATAGCCTGCTAACTATACTGAAGCCCCCCCATAGCCTGCTACCTATACTGAAGCCCCCCATAGCCTGTTACCTATACTGAAGCACCCCCATAGCCTGCTACCTATACTGAAGCCCCCCATAGCCTGCTACCTATACTGAAGCCCCCATAGCCTGTTACCTATACTGAAGCACCCCCATAGCCTGCTACCTATACTGAAGCCCCCCATAGCCTGCTACCTATACTGAAGCCCCCCATAGCCTGCTACCTATACTGAAGCCCCCCATAGCCTGTTACCTATACTGAAGCACCCCCATAGCCTGCTACCTATACTGAAGCCCCCCATAGCCTGTTACCTATAATGAAGCACCTCCATAGCCTGCTACCTATACTGAAGCCCCCCATAGCCTGCTACCTACACTGAATCCCCCTTACCCAGCTACTTATACTGAAGCCCCCCATAGCCTGCTAACTATACTGAAGGCCCCCTATACCCTGCTACCTTTACTGAAGGCCCCTATACCCTGCTGCCTATACTGAAGGCCCCTATACCCTGCTACCTATACTGAAGGCCCCTATACCCTGCTACCTATACTGAAGCCCCCTATACTCTGCTACCTATACTGAAGGCCCCTATACCCTGCTGCCTATACTGAAGGCCACTATACCCGGCTGCCTATAATGAAGGCCACTATACCCTGCTGCCTATACTGAAGGCCACTATACCCTGCAGCCGATACTGAAGGCCCCTATACCTTGCTACCTATACTGAAGGCCCCTATACCTTGCTAGCTATACTGAAGACACCTTTACCTAGCTACCTATACTGCGGGCAACTATACCATGGATCACACAATTCTTATGTGCAGGATTTGTTAGATTCGGGATTCAAAAGGTTCGAGATATTCGAGAACCTTTTTAGATTCGGATCTGGATTCAGATTCGAAGACATTGTGGATTCGTCCCATCCCTAGAGAAAAGTAATTTATGGCTCATTTTACATTTAAAAAACATACTTCTTTTTTGTATATGTTTGCACATATTTAAAATTTTACTATTTTTTCCACAGTGTCCCTTTAAAGGGAGCCAGAGATGAACGATAATGAAAAAACTAAAAAGCTTTTATACATACCTGGGGCTTCCTTCAGCCCCATAAACCTGGATCGCTCCCACGCCACCATCCTCCGCTTCCTCTATTGCCGGTACTGGGTCTCGTCACTTCCGGCGGACGCGACCAATTTTCTGCATGCACAGGGGCTCCCGGCATACCCTTATGCATGCGGCTGCGCAGTATGCAGCCGCACGCGTAAGGATATGGAGGGAGCCCCTGTGATGCAGACAATCGGCCGCGTGCTGACTCCGACTGGCCGAAACTACGGGACCCGGTACCGGCGGATCCAGGCAGCGGAGGACGGCGGCGTGGGAGCGATCCAGGCTTATGGGGCTGGAGGAAGCCCCAGGTATGTATAAAAGCTTTTTAATGTTTCAGCTCTGGTTCTCTTTAAGTACAGCTTCATGTACATTAATTGAATTGGCATGGAAGAAAAAAACATACAAAGCATGCACAACCCCCCTGCCCTGCCCTGAACAGCACAATCACAAAACACATAATTGGATGTGCAGTAAAACAACAGAATTCACAGAAGGAAAACCCAGGGATGAGTGTGAATGCTGCCTTACACTGGTCAAGGGAAGTGACTGTGCCTTTGGTTAAACTTTAATAGAGTTTTAGCCTTCTTGTTAAAAGCAGAAGTTTTTTTTAATACATGTACTCATAAAGCTGCCAATGAGTGTTATCAGCCACTACTTTTATAGCAAGTATAACATTCTCTAAATAATCTGCAGCTAATGGAGTATATACTTCATCTAGGCCTCTGGTTGCCTTTTTTTCCCCTTGCCAGGTTTTGATTTTAGATGATCAATAAGATGTTAATAATTCCAGCTTGCATGCCAACTACATGCACATTGTATGTAGCTTAGAACTAGAGATGGCCTGAACGGTACGTGTTTGCATCGAAACGCAAACTTTAAGCGAGTTCGACCTGCCCCCTATACTGCATCATTGGGCTAAACTTTGACCCTCTACATCACAGTCAGCAGATACATGGCAGCCAATCAAGCTGCAATCCCTCCTGGACCCCCCCCCCCCCATATAAAAGGCAGCAGCTTCGGCCATTTTCTCACTCTGTCTGCTGCTGATATTAGTGAGAGAAGGGAGAGACATTGGAGAGATAGGGAAAGCGATAGTTAGGAGGTCTGTTAACTTGCTCCCTGCTGATATTTATTGCTAAAAAGCTCCTCAAAACAGCTCTTTTGAGAGCTAATGTTCTTGTGATGTGTTTTTGTTTTTGTGTGTGGCCCACTGACACTGCATATACAGCCCTGTCTGTCACCGCTGGCCCTTGCTAATTGCTATACTGTACCAGGCCCAGCACATTCAGTGCCTACCTTTTCACTGCACCTGTGTGACTGCTGTACATTGTATTATAATACCAGTCACTGCATACCTTTCACTGCATCTGTGTGACCGCACGCTGTTTTATATACCAGCAGTCGGTGCATCCATTTTCACTGCACCAGTGTGACTGCACATTGTTATACCAGCAGTCACTGCATACCTTTTCACTGCACCTGTGTGACTGCACATTGTTCTACCAGCAGTCACTGCATACCTTTTCACTGCACCTGTGTGACTGCACATTGTTCTACCAGCAGTCACTGCATACCTTTTCACTGCACCTGTGTGACTGCACATTGTTATACCAGCAGTCACTGCATACCTTTCACTGCATCTGTGTGACCACACGCTGTTTTATATACCAGTAGTCAGTGCATCCATTTTCATTGCATCTGTGTGACTGCACATTGTTATACCAGCAGTCACTGTGTACATTTTCACTGCACCTGTGTGACTGCACATTGTTCTACCAGCAGTCACTGCATACCTTTTCTCTGCACCTGTGTGACTGCACATTATTCTACCAGCAGTCACTGCATACCTTTTCACTGCACCTGTGTGACTGCACATTGTTATACCAGCAGTCACTGCATACCTTTCACTACACTTGTGTGACTGCACATTGTTATACCAGCAGTCACTGCATACCTTTTCACTGCATCTGTGTGACTGCAAACTGTTTTATATACCAGTCAGTGCATACCTTTCACTGCATCTGTGACTGCACATTGATACCAGGCTGCAATTATTTTTCTAAAAAGGCAATACCCAAACTGTACTGTGATGTTGAAAAGCAAATGGTGTCATCTCTGGCACACAGCATTGGGTCAAGGATCCATCTGACCACAAAAGTCTGGTCTGCAAAGCACGGTCAGGGTAGGTACACTACTTATGCAGCACATTGGGTCCTTCCTTGGATGTGTGGTGGTAGCCGTTTCTCAGGCTCCCACTCCGGACCGGAATCGAACCCCGATTACCCGTGGTCAGCATGGTGCAGAAAGTACCAAAGAGAGTCGATCACACAGTTCAATGAATGGCAGACTTGCCCTCTATAACAGATTACCGTTAAAGGATTTTAAGTGTACTCATCATTATACAGGGCCTTGAAAGAGTCCTGTATTGTTATTTTTCGTCACTACCTGGGGACTTGCGTGCCATGCCTGCTGCCTTCCTTGGATGTGTGGTGGTAGCCAGGCTCGGACAGAGCCGCGGAACCACCGACGGTCCCATCGGTGTGCCCCGACTTCCCCTCCTCCTGGGGGCCCCTAGGGGTGCGCTCAGGCTCGGACAGAGCCGCCGAACCACCGACGGTCCCATCGGTGGGCCCCGACTTCCCCTCCTCCTGGGGGCCCCTAGGGGTGCGCTGGAGGGGAGAGCCGCGGGAGGGCAGCCCGACTGTTTTTTTTTTTTTTTTATGTCCCTTAAAAAAAACTATTTTTCCCGGGGGGGGGGGGGGGGGGGGGCCCTCCTATCCTCCCCCTCCCTCACCTCGGAGGGGCCCCCTCCTGTTACGAGCGGCGGGCGGGTACAGCAAAGTTCCGGCGAGGTATAGCAGAAGATAGAGGTCCAGCTGCCTCCCGGGCTACGCTGTCTCCTCTATGCCGCTCGCACTGCTTCCTGGTTTAGTGCGCGGCAATTACAAAGGAGACAGCGACTGGGAGGCAGCTGGACCTCTATCTTCTGCTTTACCTCGCCGGAAGTTTGCTGTACCCGCCGCTCTCCCGCCGCTCGTAACCGGAGGGGGGTCCTCCGAGGTGAGGGATTGGGCGGATAGGAGGGGGCCCCCCCAGGGAAAATAGTTTTTTTTAAGGGAAAAAAAAACAAAACAAAAAAACAGTCGGGCTGCAATCCCCGCGGCTTGTAATTGGAGGGGGGACACCCAGGTGAGGGGGAGCATAGGAGTTGGGGCCCCCACTGGCTACCCACCCGGCTACCTAACTGCCCACCCGGCTATCTAACTGCCTACATTCACACCCGGCTACCCTTCTGCCTACCCTCCCACCCGGCTACCTAACTGCCCACCCGGCTACCTAACTGCCTACCCTCCCACCCGGCTACCCTTCTGCCTACCCTCCCACCCGGCTACCTAACTGCCCACCCGGCTACCTAACTGCCTACCCTCCCACCCGGCTACCTATCTACCCACCCGGCTACCTAACTGGCTGCCCACCCGGCTACCTATCTACCCACCCAGCTACCTATCTGCCTACCCTCCCACCCGGCTACCCTTCTGCCTACCCTCCCACCCGGCTACCTAACTGCCCACCCGGCTACCTAACTGCCCACCCGGCTACCTAACTGCCTACCCTCCCACCCGGCTACCTATCTACCCACCCAGCTACCTATCTGCCTACCCTCCCACCCGGCTACCTAATTGCCCACCCGGCTACCTAACTGCCTACCCTCCCACCCGGCTACCTATCTGCCCACCTGGATACCTATCTACCCACCCAGCTACCTATCTGCCCACCCGGCTACCTAACTGCCTACCCTCCCACCCGGCTACCTATCTACCCACCCAGCTTACCTTTCTGCCCACCCTCCCACCCGGCTACCTATCTGCCCACCCGGCTACCTATCTACCCACCCGGCTACCTATCTACCCACCCAGCTACCTATCTACCCACCCAGCTACCTATCTGCCTACCCTCCCACCTGGCTACCTAACTGCCCACCCGGCTACCTAACTGCCCACCCAGCTACCTATCTGCCCACCTGGCTACCTAACTGCCTACCCTCCCACCGGCTACCTAACTGCCCACCCAGCTACCTATCTGCCTACCCTCCCACCCGGCTACATAACTGCCTACCCGGGTACCTATCTGCCTACCATGCCATGGGCGTCCCTACATAGGGCAAAATGGGGCATGCGCACTCCCCTGGCTAGCTGCTGCCCCCCCCCCCAGCTACCCGGACGTGGCTGGCCCGCCCGCCCTGGGGTGGCAGCGGAGAGAGAAAAGAAGTGGCAGGCACAGCGGCGCTGCCTGCCGCATCACTTAATTCTAAAGGGGGGAGCGAGAGAGGGGGAGCCCCAAGGTGAGGGAAGGGGGAGGGGGAAACGTCCTCCCTTCCCCACCGCTTCTCTTCTCTCACCGCTGCCACTGAGGACATCTATAGATCTGGCTATTTAAACTGGGGACACCTATAGACCTGTCTATCTATACTGGGGGGCCCTGTCACTACCTAAACTAGGGGCTCCTGTCACTACATACACTGGGGGGGGTCCCTGTCACTGCATACACTGGGGGGCTCCTGTCATACCTAAACTGGGGGTACCTGTCACTAACTGAACTGGGGGGGCGCCTGTCGATACCTGAACTGGGGGCACCTGTCACTTCCTGAACTGGGGGGCCCTGTCACTACCTAAACTGGGGGCTCCTGTCACTACATACCCTGGGGGGCACCTGTTACTACCTTAACTGGGGGGCACCTGTCACTACAAACACTAAGGGCTCCTGTCACTACCTAAACTGGGGGGTATCTGTCACTAACTAAACTGGGGGGCTCCTGTCGCTACCTAAACTTGGGGGTCCTGTCACTACCTAAGCTGGGAGGCTCCTGGTGCTACCTAAACTAGGGTGCACCTGTCACTACCTAAACTATCCAGGCCAGCCCAGCATCACCACCAGCCAACCAGCCCAGAATCACTGTCAAAAAGGCCATAGCATCACCACCAACAGTCAGGCCAACATTTACTTCAACCAGCCAAGTACAGCCCAGCATCACCGCCAGGCCGGCCACAGCATCATCGCCAGGCCTTTCAGCCCACACATCATCCCCAATCCAGCCAAAAACAGTATTGCCTGGCACAGCAGCCAGTAGAGGAGAATTCAGAAGCCAGGTGAGAGGTGTCTACCATATTAAGTGGGCATTCTGCCTATTTATGTGAAATGCTGTTTATTTATGTGCCTCATGACTGCTGAATTTGTCTTGTTGGGGGCCTCATGGTTACTGAATTTGTCTTGTTGGGGGCCTCATGATTGCTGAATTTGTCATGTTGGGGGCCTCATGATTGCTGAATTTGTCTTGTTAGGGGCCTCATGATTGCTGATTTTGTCTTGATGGGGGACCTCATGATTGCTGAATTTGTCTTGTTGAGGGTCACATGATTGCTAACTGCGAGACTATGGAAAAAGCTGAATCATCATCATATGAGACAATAGCTACTTTTTAAAACAGAAAATAAAACTGGGAGGTTCTAAAAAAAAAAAATAAAAAAAAAAAATACATTTTTCAGGAGTTGGATGGATGAAATTGTTTATCTTCACAGTTTATTTTCAACTTGGATTTTCCATAATGTTCATGTATGAGTTAAAACGTTTTTATTTAGTTTAAATTGCTGTTGCCACTTTGCAATAGATAAGTGACTTTTGGGTTGCAGTTTGGGCACTCTGCCTTCAAAAGGTTCGCCACCACTGTCCTAATCTAATGTCCCACCATTCATGCAAATTTGTCTCCACCCATGACTACACCCACATTCTGGTCCATGACCACACCCAATTCTTCCATGACCGCACCACTTCTTCCCCCTCCCCCTTTTTTCTATCTGCCCACCCGGCTAGCTATCTGCCCGCCATCTCACCCTGCTAGCTATCTAACCTATACTGGGGGCAGCTACCTATCTAACCTATACTGGAGGCACCTACCAATGTAACCTATACTGGGGGCAGCTACCTATGTAACCTGTATTGGGGGCATCTACCTTGCTAGCCTTTACTGGTGGCAACTATACTGGCTACCTATATTGGAGGCACCTACCTAACTAACCTATACTGGGGGCACCTACCTATCTAACCTATGCTGAGGGAAACTATTCTGGCTACCTATATTAGCCCACTGCCTTACTGTTCCAGTTACATTACAATTACCCCCCCACCCATGTGATGTCATGTCCACACCCATTTTTTTTGTCGCTGCGCGCTTTGCTTTTTGGGGGGGGTGTTGGTAAATTATCCGCACCGGGTGTCAAACACCCTAGCTACGCCACTGGAGGGGGGCACAGCTTGGAAGGGGGGGAATTGGGCACAGAGCGGCGGGGAGGGGGGGAAGCGTCCCCCCTCCCTCACCTAGGGCCCCCCCCTTCCGCGCACCCCCCTCCTCCAGAAGTGCAGCCAGCAGCGAGCGGAGAATAGCTACAGAGATGATGCTATCTCCGCTCCGAGTCCGCATGCCGCTGCCCTGCTGGTCTCTGACTGTAGTGTGTGACGCTGTCCAATCACGCTCTCGTAGTACTTCCTGCTAGAGCGTGATTGGACAGCGTCACTACAGGAGACAGAGACCAGCAGGGCAGCAGCGGCATGCGGAGCGGAGATAGCATCATCTGAAGCTGGTAAGCTATTCTCCGCTCGCTGCTGGCTGCACTTCTCGAGGAGGGGGGTGTGCGGAAGGGGGGGCCCTAGGTGAGGGAGGGGGGGGAGGCTTCCCCGCTGATCTGTGCCCTCTGCCCCCCCTTCCAAGCTGGGGGGGACTTGCATTGTGTGGGGGTATCTCTGCCACCAACCTGATTGCATTGTGTGGGGGTATCTTTGCCACCAACCTGATTGCATTGTGTGGGGGTATCTGCAGCCAACCTGATTGCATTGTGTGGGGGTATCTGCAGCCAAACTGATTGCATTTTGTGGGGGTATCTGCAGCCAAACTGATTGCATTTTGTGGGGGTATCTGCCGTCAACCTGATTGCATTGTGTGGGGGTATCTGCCGTCAACCTGATTGCATTTTGTGGGGGTATCTGCTGCCATTTGACTACTTGATGAATTATCATGAGGCATGTAACTACTTGAATATTTTATCTACAATGTATCTGGTCGGACATAATCTCTGAATAACGCCGCTACTTATTTTGTGTTTTGTATTTTTTTTTTTAAGTCTGCCCATGACTCATCATGACCACGCCGATGTTCCAGTGCGTGGTGACACCCATTTAGTTTCGCATTTAGACATATCCCTATTGGAGACTGTCCTCAGAATTGCTCACAATCTATTCCCTACCATAAAGTCATGCAACATTTCTAGAGTACATGTGTATGTGAGCCCAAAATGGGGGGGGGGGGGGGAGGGAGGAGGAGGAGAGGGGGGTGGGCCCCAGGCTGAAACTTCCTTGGTGGGCCCTTGGTGTCCCAGTCCGACCCTGGTGGTAGCCATTTCTCAGGCTCCCACTCTGGACCAGAATCGAACCCTAATTCCCCTGCTGTACCCTTTCTTTAACAATGGTAGAGAAAGAACCATCGACAGTCTGAGCAGTGATGAACCCCTGGACTACTGGGTGCGCAGGCTTGACCTGTGGCAAGAGCTGTCACAATTTGCCATCCAACTTCTGGCTTGCATCCTAGAAAGGACCTTCAGCACAGCTGGAGGCATTGTCAGTGAGAAGAGAAGTCACCTAGGTCAAAAAAAGTGTTCAGTACCTCACCTTTATTAAAATGAATGAGGCATGAATCCTAGAGGGCTACTGCCTGCCCGAAGGCTAAGTCAGTCCCCACACACACAGCATCTCTGCCTGCACACTGTGTTACTGCCTGCCCGAAGACTAAGGCAGTCCCCACACAGCATCTCTGCCTGCTGGCCGCTGCTGCCTGCCCCAAGACTAAGTCAGTCCCCACACAGCATATCTGCCTGCAGGTCGCTTGACTGCCTTCTCCACCACCACCAACAGGGTCCAGGACTCCAGGTGGATTCCTGAACAAAAAGAATAATAATTTTTCTGGTGCGTGTACATGCCTGCCTAATTTTTCTGGATGCTGGGGCTGCAACAACAAAACAAAAGGCATGTACATGTGTCAATTCCCCTTCGTGATCGTTACCTTGCCACAGTGAAGGGGCTTGCGTATCACAATGAAGCAATGACCAGCTATATGAGTGTGCTGGGGTGCACACCTGACCCAAAATAATAAGGTTGTTGCTTCATTGTGGACAGACCAAATTCGATCAGCTGGACAGTCACTGTTGTTCTGTCATTGAGCTACCTCAGCCCGACCATATGGGCTTGAAAACCGCCATCACCTGCACTCTCGCCATCGTGCGCACCAGTCCAGCACGGCCATCACTACACAAACAGCTGTTTGCGGTGCGTTACACAGTGAGTTTGGTCTGTCAGTGTGAAGCAGTACACTAATTACACTACCTGATTGATGTATATGTTATGGCCAAAACCAGAAATCGGCCAATTCTAGAATTGGCCGGCCGTTTCTAGAACTGGCCGATTTGACGTTGGCCAAAGTCCAAAATGCTGAAAATTTCTGACTTTGGCCGGCCAGTTTGCAAAATGGCCAAAGTCAGACGGCCAAAGTCCAAAATGCACAAATCTCACAAGAACGGAAGAACTGCGGAAAGGCAGGTGCAGCAGAATGTTCAAAGAAGCACCACAGAATGGCTGCAGCAGAAGAATCTACACCAAGCTACCACAGAAAGTTCACGAAAACACCACAGAATGGCAGCCGCAGCACAAAGTAGAAGAAAATATTATATTATCTTGGCAACGACAGCAGAATTCCCACAAAAATGAAGCAGCAGTAGTTGAACTACAAACTCCTAGCCATGTCAGAAATACCTCACGCAGGTGGGAACATTACAAACACACACAGTGAAGTGGGAGGCACACATGTAATATTACCTGTTCCCTCAGGGCTCTTTCACACCAGAGCCCACTTCTGGCGTTTTAACGCAAAGTCTATACTTTGCGTTAACCAAGGTAAAAGGAAAGTCCATAGACTTTCCTTTTACCTTTCACACCCGACGCTGCGTTTCGATACGTAGCGGTACGAACGCGTCCCGGCGCATTTTATCGTCGGGAATCGGCGCTTCCCCTTCGGGGTAATTAACTACCACCGCCGCTACTCAGCGTCGCACCGGAGTTTCCCGACGACACGCAGCAACGCGTGCAGGAGCCGTTCTCCTGCACGCTTTTGGTGTGTAACGAGCCTCAGTATCAGGCACTTCAGGCAAGGGTTCCCAGCATATATGTTCACATATTTTCCTTATCTTCCTCTCCTTTCTGTCTTTTAAATAGTGATCTTTTGATTACTTCTCCCCTCAATTATCAATAAACTCCCCCCCCCCTTCATCTATTACATAAATTGGTCCATCCTCCTATCAAATTCCTCCCCCTTCATTCTCACCGTGTCCATCCCCTGAGCCCTGTGTTATCCAGAAAGCAGGCTGCAGGGTCCTTAAATGGAGTGACTTGGGGACAGTGGGACATTCCCCCCCCCCCCCCCTTCATTCTTTCTCACCTCCCTGAACACAGACAGCTCCGACACCTCTGGGACATTCCTCCCTCCTCCTTTCTCTGGCAGCCTGTGGTCGCTGAAGCAGGCGGCAGACCGAGCGTACACCTCGGGACAATCCTGCCTCCTCCACCCTCTGGCAGCCGGTGGTCGCTGGAGCAGAAAGCAGCCAGCACGGACCTCGGGGACATAAAGCAGCCGGCATCATTAGGGCAGCCCAGGGGTCCTTGTAAGGAAAGCTGACAGCCGGAAACAGCGCGAGAGGGGACAGAACAGAGCTGACAGCCTGAGACAGCGCAGGGAAAGGGGACTTAAAGCAGAGAGGTGAGCTTCGGGACTTGGCCGGCCACACTTAGTTAGTACGCGATCTGGCCGGCCAAAGTCCAAAATTAAGCAGCGTTTTGTATGTTGGCCACAGAGAGCGGCCACTTCGCATTCTGACCGGCCAGAACCCGAAGTGGCCAGACTTCGGGTTCTGGCCGTAACATATATACAAACAAGATGTTTTAAAGCACTTTATGCCTCCAATTTAGCAATGCAATGTGACTTCTGCCCTTAAAACCCTGCTGTGCGTCAAATACGTAATTTTCCACGGGACTTTTGGCGTGTATCCCACTCCGCCATGCCCCCCTCCAGGTGTTAGACTCCTTGAAACATCTTTTCCATTACTTTTGTGGCCAGAATTAGTGTTTGTAGTTTTGAAAGTTCGCCTGCCCATTGAAGTCTATTGCGGTTCGCAAATTTCGCCGGTTAGCAAGCTTTTGCGGAAGTTTGCGTTCAAGGTTCACGAACCGAAAATCGGAGGTTCAAGCCATCTCTACTTAGAATTGGGCCAAGCCAGTTGCGTTCCTACCTAAGGGCGCAGGGGGGCGGGGCGCACCGGGTACCAGTCAGCCAGGGGGGTGTCGCCACGACCCCCCTACACCTGACTAAGGAGGGGAAGAGCAGCGCTAGGAGGAGGGGTGACAGCAGGGATAGCGGCGGGGAGGGGGAAATATCCCCCCCTCCCTCACCTGGGTCCCCTCCTTCTGCCTCTCTTCTCCCCCCAAAAATGCGGGCAGCGGGCCAGTGGCAGTGGGCAGCGAGCAGGCGAGCGCGGAGTATACTCACGTTACTTCCGCGTATCAGCCTGGAACGCTGCGTCACCGTCACGTGCCTCTTCTGCGCCTCCAAGGCTTTACCTTTTTTTGGGGGGGGGGGTGTCTTATAATACCCAGCACCGGGTGTCAAATGCCCTAGGTACGCCACTGGGCCAAGCAAATGCACTTCCTGGTGATTTTAATTGGGCCAATTCCAAGCTACTTACAATTTGTGTTAATTTTACTGAAAGTTGTATTTGCATTTAATGGACCTCTCTAGTTGCAGAATTTGCAGCAGTGTTATGCATGTCTGGTGTTTGCATGATTCAGCATTTGCAGGAATATGTCATCTCACATCAATCTTACATTTTTATTTACATAGGGTTATAATTTTCATTTTGATGCCCTGGTTTAGTAGAATTTAGCAACAACTTTCCAAATGCATGCAACTGTTATTTTATAAAACAAGAGCAATATGCTTGGGTGGCTAGGTTGTCAAGGAATACAAATCAGTGACTTTTTAAATGTAAACACTAAAGTCACCACTAGGTGGCACCCATAGACATCATATTACATGATAATCACTAAAAACTGTCAACTTATACCTATTGTATTTTTAACTGTCATTTTCAAAATTCCTATAATCAAATATGTTTAACTTTACAAAACTGTTTCTATAGTATAATGTAATTTTTATTATCCAGCGCTGCGTAATATGTTGGTGCTTTATAAATACGATAAATCATAATAATAATAATTTAATGTACCATTAGGTAAGGAGAACCAAACTGCCATTGCATAAAGCAGTACATTTATTTTTCAAATTATGACATTGGCACATTGTTTTAGGCCTCTTTTACACCAAGACGTTGCGTTTTAGGGGACGTTAAGGTCGCATAACGTGCCCCTAACACAAACGCATGCTGGTGCTGAAGTTGGACATCAGATTGAGCTGCGTTATGCAGCTCTTGGTGCGCTGTTTTTGTTCTATCTATACTGATAGAACAGCCGCTCCAGGATAGTGATGGGAAGTCTGGATCTTTTCAAGGATTCGGATGATTTGAATCGGATCACTGAAAAGATCCAGATCTTTGAACCAAATCATTTGAATCATTTTACTAGGGAAGCAGACTGGGAGTGAAATGACTTGCAGGACACGACTTTCCCTGCACTGTACATTCTGCATGTTCTTGTTTCTTCCAGACAGACATCCACTGTGAACCAAATCGTTCATTGTGATGATCCGGATGATTCGACTCACAAAAAAGATCCGGATCAAATGAACGATTCATTCATGATCAGGACAACACTAAGAGTCCAGGTTTGGTCACCACAGTGCATTGAATATTAATTAGCCAACGCAGCTAAAGCCCAGTATAACGCACAGCATGCTGCACTTTCATTCAACGTGTAGCGTTACAGCAAGCGCGTCATAGAGGGCCCGCTGCATACTGCGCATGCGCGAGTGCCCTCTATGACGCGCTCGCGCGTGCACAGTATGGCGCCGCCAGTCTTCGGGAGGCCGAGTGCTCCCGAAGACTTCCAAAGTCCCCGCGGCAGCGGATTTGAACGGAGCATCCACCGGGCACCGGCAGAGGAGAGGGTAGGCTCATTAGGACTCAGAGCCATCCCTCTCCTTAGGTGAGTATCTGACTTTTTTTTCTTTAGATGAGGTTACATTAGCTTTAAATCACAAAGCTCTTAGAAAAGCTCTTGTAGTGTGAACAAGCCCTAGAGAGGATTCCCATGTGTCTTTTAAATACAAATGGGAGTCTATACTTTAGGATAGCAAGTGCTGACGGCAGGGATCGGTGTGTGCGGAAGTTCGTCTGTGATCGTCAATCAAGGTTGAAAAGATATTGGTATGGGATAATTTCTGATGATATTGGCGTGGGAACATTAATTAAAGATAAGTATTTATGGTTAATTACACTATTAAAGTACTTTAACCATGGTTGTGTCTTTATACGCTTCTTAACTCTTTGCGGAAATGGATATGGGTATGGTGGCATCAGGGGGTCCCCTTGTAAAGGGGACCCTCTGATGCCACCATGAACCCCTCCCCCCCCCCCCCCAGGGACTAGACCCCCACTTCCTCCTGAGCACCAGAGGTGGGGAATAGCCACTTGTCCATGGTATGGACAAGGGCTCTGGGGTAGAGGGGGGGGCTTTGCCAAATCCTCTTCTCAAGAGCCTCTCCCATATCATAACCCATGCAGGCTGGTATAGCTCAGGGTGTGGAGACTCACACAGTCCAGTCTCCGCATTCTGGCTATACTAGCCAGCATGAGTGACAAAGGGTTTAAGATGCTTGGAAGGGGGGACCCCGCATAATTTTCTTTTTTTTTTCTTTTTTAGTGCAAATAATCAAGACAGGGCTTGTGGTTGTACAGCGATCTCCGGCAAAAGCATTGTCACTTTGTCCTAGGGTTGCCTGGCAGGAAATCCTCTGCTCTTTCTAGGGACATATGTAAATTCTGACTGCCGATGGGTAGATACATTATCTTTCATTTAACCACATTTAAAAAACATTTTTCCTACTGTAACTCTTAAATGTATTTTCTTGAAACTAAAAGTTCTTTTTGAAAAAAAAAATCTCCACTGTTCCTTAACATACCTAGCAAATTTGGTGACTCTAGCACAGGGGTGGCCTTCTTGGCCATTTCATCGGGACTGCCGAAGCAGGGCTGGATTGTTTGTCTACCCAGTAAGTGAACTGGCTTGCGGCGTCCAATGGATGCCACATTAGTTTACCGTTCACAGCTCACCTAATCCAGGCTGCAGTCATCTGTATTGCGGCAGAAGGGCTGCAATGAAGATCGGGACGGGACGCCACCCATGGTACCATCAGCGAAAGAACCAAGCCCTAAAAGACATACCGCTGCTAACTGCTATTTGGGATCTTGTAAGTTGCTGGAGTGCGCGAGAAGCGCTGTTGTGATTTTAATAAGAGTAGATATATTGGGGAATGAGGTTTTATTTGTTTTATTGAGGAATAAAAGGCAGTTTTACAACCTAATGTTGGGTATGGATCACTGATGTCTGAGTAAAACATACAGTACAAGCGAAACCTCCACCTGATAGAGAGGTGGTTTGCATCCTGTGAGCCTCCCTGTTTGCGGGGTGGTGGGAACACAATTTTGCACAGAGTAGCAGCTGCACTGTATGGTGAAGCATGAGTGAAGCCAAGCAGTTTTACACTATGTAAAGTTGTTTGCTACAGGTTGAATATCTGGAAGCGCGCAGTGGAATTTTATATGTATAGACTGGACTGGACACAGCGCACTAACAGGATTCTTGTCAAGTGACTCCCTATATAAATTTTGTACTGCATAATTGTGAGGACTTGTGCATTTTAGGAGTATGATTTAGTGGTTTGATACATAGTTTGTATGTGGGTGGAACAGCATATGGTAATTTAAATGAAGATCGGGGAGCAAGCTGGAGGCCGAGATAGGAGTATCCTGCCATTTGAGTTTAGGGGGCACTATCTGAGGGGAGGGCATTAACCTCCTTAGCGATAATCCAGAGTCAGGCTCGGGATAGAAATCCGCAGTTCAGAGCAGTCATCTGGAGCCTGAGTGAGTTTCCGTATATGCAGGGGCTGCTGCAGATCTCACTGTGGTATTTTTTTTCTTTATTTTTAAGGTTTGAAAGCTAGTGAAAAATTGCATGGCTTTTAGACCCTAAGGAGACACTGTAAGAGGAAAAATACTGCAAATTATATGTGTTTTAGCAAATTGCTGTTATATTGTGTGTATTTTGGTAAAACTGTATCATTATATTTTTTTTGCGGGAAATGCAGCACATTATGTGTATTTTGGTGACACAGCACCTTGCTATATGTATGTTGGTGAAACGCTGCCGGGTTATGTGTATCTTGGTGAAACGCTGCTGTGTTATGTGTATTTTGATGAAACATTAGGGACTTGTATGTTGTTTCGTAATAACTGATTTGTGCAATCACTCTGTATATATATATTTCAGTTTGAAAAGTTTTTGATTTATGCTATGAAATTATATGTCAATAAAAGCTGTGGCTGTTTAAAATCCAAGAGGTTGTCACAGTCTTTTATTTCCTGGGTATGTCGCCTTACAGGTAAAACCTGCAGAAGCACCTAGAGCAACATCCATATTCATGTCTAGAGCAGGGGAATTCCACCATCTTTTGGTCGCATCCCTCTGAATTGCCCATCCTCATGGAGGATGGTTTCCTGTATACCATACACCTCTAGGAGTGGCTGCTTGTACGTATGGCAAAAGTCACTGCTGCAGCCACAGAAAAAGAGAGATGAGAGTACATTTTATTAATTTAATATGTTTATTGGAATGAAATATTTTGAGGCCCTACAATGACTCTCTCTTCACTCGGTAAGAGGCAATAATCCTACTTAGAACAATACCACATGTACATGCAACATTGAAAAAGTTAATTATTTTACATTACTTCCTGAAGAGATACTTAAAAATAATAATGCATATTTTGCTTGAGCAGATTTAAGTGGTATGAAACTCAGCATTTCTTTTTTGCTCTAAAAGATTATTAACAGCCTCAAACCTACTACCGCAAAAAAATGTAGCTGAACAGCATTCAAACAGTTAAACACAGAACTTCAGTGGAAAGCTACTGGTGGCATCTAAAGAGGTGATAACATTATCTTTTGTTTACTAAATGTATCTGACAAAGGAATGTAAACATTAGCAAAGTGCTGAAACTGAGCTCTCTCTGCTTCTAGTATTTGTGCAGTTGAGATGTGACCTCTATCTAGATAGTTTCTAATATATAAATACAGCAGCTATGCAATAAAATGCAATGGCAGCTTTCAGAACAGATAAAATGTACTTTGGGTCCTTGCGATTTATAAACAGACAATATTACTCGTGCAGAAAAGCAAATATGGTAACTGTATGGGTAATAAAAAGTAGGAAAACACATTTGTATTGAATGTTATGTCAGAGTTTTATTCAACTTGAAAGATTGCATTTATAGGAACTGAACTGTATAATACTGGAAAGAAAAAACAAAGACAAACGGGAGCCCAAATGGTGCAGTATGTCACGAGTATTGAGTATAAAAAAATACTTCTGTAGAAAGGTACTTACAAAGGTGGGTTGCACCAGGGGGCAACCAACCACTTCAGGCACGTGGAGTATTTTATTCACTAAGGTTTTATTGCAAGAGAAGGTAAAGATAATACAAACAGTGTATGCATAAAAAATTGCAATGTTGACAGAAAAATATGCTAAAACATCTTGCATAAAATGACAGATATAGAGAAACCCCGATGGGAGCAAAAAACATATACAATCAGATTTGACTAAAATATAGAAATCTTCAGAGATTAGAACATACTAAACAAACGAACCACTAAGCTCTATGAAAAGCAGAGAAATATATCATAATATCCAACCCCCTATGCTCAAGGACCATTGTAGGAAGCAGAGAAAATAGTAGAAAGAGACCAATTTTGCCAGGCTAACTGATATTTAGGGATAGAATCTTGAGATAGATGAAGAATATAATCCATAGTGCGTATGGATTCCACCCTTTTTAAAATTTGCTCAGTAGATATTCCTGGTTGTTTCCAGTTCCTGGCTATCGCCCATAGGGTGGAGCAAATAACAGTATGATAAATACGTTTCCAGGCTTTTGGAATACTCTTATTGGGAGCTAATAACAACACATGTTGGGGTTCTAATATAATGGTGGTGGACGAAAGATTGCTCTGATCCCTCACAAACCAATCCCAAATATGTTTCACAGCCGGACAAGACCAAAATATATGCATAAAAGAACCTTCTTCTGAACATCCTCGAAAACAGAGAGATGAAGCAGAAGGAAATATCTTATTAATTTTGGTTGGAGTCCTGTACCAACGAGTGATTAATTTCAAGACAGTGTCCCTAATCATAGGAGTTTTGGTGGCATGTACCATATTGAGGCCTATGAAGAGCCAGTCACCTGTGTCTAATGTAAATTGCAGCTCTTCTTCCCAGTCAGTCATACATTTCGTTTTCTGATCAAACATCAATCCTAACATATGGGAGTAAATTTGAGAGATATATCCATTGCCTACAGTACAGGTTAGAAAGACATTTTCATAATATGTGCAATTAAGCCTTCCAAAAGGGCCCGTGTGTTTTTGGAAAAAACTTTTAATCTGGATATATCGAAAATATTCCTCGTTAGGAATGTTTTTATTAAACTTGAATAGGGAAAAAGATGTAAATTTGTCTGCTATCCAGAAATGATTAGACATAGTTAATGAATTAGAGACCCACCAATGAAAGGAGGAGTGGTCTGTAAAGGCGGGAGAAAAATCTGTATGACCTATGAAGGATAGTCTGGGAGGCTTATCTGAGCAAAGCTTCATCTTGAACCTATGTATATACCAAAGAGAGATATTATCCCAAACAATTAGGTTGAGAGATTTCAAAAATTTAGGAGAATGCCCAACCAATGAGGGGATTGAGGTAAGATTGTAAGGGAGAACCGAGTCTCTTTCAAACTGAACCCATGGAGTATGAAGATTCGGAGTAAACCAAGGGAGCATCTGTGTGAACCTAGCAGCTAAGGAATATAGCCAAAGATTAGGTTGCGCTACCCCTCCTTTGGCCACTCGTCTGTATAAGTATATATTTTTAAAACGGGCAGGTTTATTGCCCCACACAAATTTATTAATTATTTTCTGAAACTTATTGATAAGAGTACGTCCTGGGTTGACAGGTATTGCCCTAAGGAAATACAAGATTCTTGGTAGAATAACCATTTTAACTGCGTTCACTTTTCCTAACCAGGAAATTTGATATTGTGACCAATCCTTTAATGTAGACGATATTGTGTGGAGTAACGGCAAAAAGTTGGTATTGATAAGAGTGGTATAATGCGGGGGTACTTTTATTCCCAGGTAAGTAATATGCGAATTAACCCTTTTGAAATCAAAGTTGGCTCTATATAACTTGACCACCGCCTGAGGAAGATTAATTGGTAAGGCCTGTGATTTGGAGACATTAACAGTTAATCCTGAGAGTTTGCCGAAGTGTTCCAAGAGTTGGAATAATATGGGCATGGAGGTAATGGGTTGTGATAAAAATAGTAATGCATCATCAGCATATAAACTAATTTTATACTCCTTATCAGCTTTAATGTAGCCTTTTATATCAGGATTTGTTTGGATAGCTAACGATAAAGGCTCCATAGCTATTGAAAATAGAAGTGGAGAAAGGGGACAGCCTTGTCTGGTCCCTCTGCTAATTTGGATAGGGTTAGATAAAAGGCCAGGTAATCTCAATCTAACTTGGGGCAAGTTATATAGAGCCATAATCGCTTCCATGAAAGCCCCATTGATTCCCATTCTATTGGTTACTTTATGCAGGTAAGTGCACAGGGGGGTACTCTGGGTGCCCAGGCACCCCCCTTTTTAAAATATTTAAAAAAAAGCCCCTCTCGCCACGCAAAATAAGCTCCTCCCCGACCGTGATAAGCCCCGCCACCCGCGGGAAGCTCCGCTTCCGCCTGGGGCACTTTCAAGTGAAGAGGCCCAGACAGAAATCCTAGTGTGGCATACTGACCTCTCCTTCCACCTAGGACCCATACTGACCTCTCCCTCCCCCCGCACCCATAGTGACCTCTGTCTCCACCTAGTACCCATATTGACCTTTCCCTCTCCAGTACCCATAGTGACCTCTCCCTCCACCTAGTACCCAGTGACCTCTCCCTCCACCTAGGACCCATATTGACCTCTCCCTCCCCAGTACCCATAGTGACCACTCCCTCCACCTAGTACCCAGTGCCCTCTCCCTCCACCTAGGACCCATACTGACCTCTCCCTCCACCTAGCACCCACAGTGACCTCTCCCTCCCCCAGCACCCACAGTGACCTCTCCCTCCATCTAGCACCCACAGTGACCTCTCCCTCCACAGCTCTAGCAATGATCCTGCCTAGCCCAGCACCCACACTGACCTATCCCTCCCCCCAGCACCCACAGTGATTTTTCCCTCCCCCAGTGGCTACCCTCCTGTCCCCTGCAGCACCCACAGGGACGCCCCATCCCAAAAGCAGCACCTACAGTGACCTCTCCCATTGCCAGCTCCCACAGTGGCCTCTCCCAACACCCAGCATCCAATCCTTCCTCCAGTAACCAGTACCTGCACTCAGAACCCACATGACAATGCCCAACCATAGCTAGCACCCATTCATGGCACCAAGTATTTGCACCTATGTGATACCCAGTACCTGCACCCACCACCCACATGTTTCATCTGCAGTAGTTCCAGTTGCACTAAGCCTCCACTTGGTGCCCAGCACCCACACCAAGCACTCACATATGATATCCAGTACTTGCACCCAGAACTCACAAGGGACTGAGTACCTGCAATCAACACCTACATGATGGTTAATACACACCCATACAGCCAGAATCCACATGGCACCCTGTGCCAGCACCCAGAACCCACATGGCACCCAGCATCTGCCTTTAGCACCCACATGACAACAAATACCCCACTAGCCAGCACCGATCACCCATATGTTGCCTTTGTTGCCTTTAAACGCTCTCTAAAAACACACTTGTTCCGACAAGCATATGCGCTACCTTAGGCCACTTCCCTTTGTCCTAAGACCAAATTGCACTCCTACTAGGCGTCCTAAAACACACAGCCTTTATATATTTGCTGCATACTACCCCTCCTCTTGTTTCCCCCCATTCCCTTTAGATTGTAAGCCCGCAAGGGCAGCGTTCTCTCCCCCTTTTGTGTTTTGGTAACCATTATACATTTTATTCATCATGTTAATTTTATCACTGTCATTACCAATTCTATAATTTGCTTTTGTATCATTCTTTGTATTTTGTCACTAATTATGTATCTTGTATTTTGGTGTATAGCATTGTCTGTATTATTATGTACCCCATGTTTGTTTCCTACTTTGTACAGTGCCACGGAATATGTTGGCGCTTTATAAATCAATAATAATAATAATAATAATAATATGTCACCATGTACTCACTCCCAGTACCCACTTGGCACTCAGTATTTGCACCTAGGACCCACATACCCCCATAATCAACACACACATGGCACAGTACTCGCACGTCACCAAGTTCCAAAGTCATTATATGCACCTAGTCCATGGCCAGCACCCAAATAGCACCCAGTACCCATCCTTGGTCCGAACCCATATGAGACTCAGTACTCTCCCATGGCACACATCCAGACCACACATGCTACTCCCTACTCACTCATGTCCAACACTCACATGGCTCCCTGTACCAATTAGCACTCACATGGCACCCAGTATTGTTTATCACCATCTGCTACTCATTCAGCACTCAATACTGCATAGCAGCCACTGGAAATAAACACCCAATACAAACTAGACCTTGGTACCCAAAGCAGCTTGATACAGACTTTACTGCTAACTTGCTAACACTTAGCGCCGGTTAGTGAATCAAGCCCCAAGTATCTGCACCGAGGCCTAAAATTGCACCCAGTACTCACACCTGCACACAGCTTCCACATGGCCCCCGCTATCTGCACCAAGTACCTACTTAACCTGTACTCGCACCCAAAGTACCTGCATTCAAAACCCATGTGATGCCCAAAGCCCACCCATAGCCAGCACCCAGTACAGTCATGGCACCAAGTATTCACACCCATATCACATCCAGTACCTGCACCCAGCATCCACATGACATCCAGTACATGCACCCAGATCTTACATGGCACAAAGTATTTGCAATCAACATCGGCATGGCACTCGATACCCAACCATAGCCAGAACCCACATGACACTCAGCACTTACACCCAGAACCCACATGGCACCCAGCATCTGCATTCAGCAGCATGACAATCAATACCCCCTAGCCAAAAACGAGGTGGGGGGGGGGGGGGGGCATGCGGGGGAAGGCATTTCCAGGCCCCCTTTTTAAATTTGAGCACCCCCCACTTAAGGACCCTCTGCACGGCCCTGCAGGTAAGGCCATAAAACTGAATCAAATGCCTTATGAAGGTCAAGGCCCAACATTAGTAGCCTTTGGTCATTCAATTGAGCATCTTGGAGAATATTACATACAAGCCTAGTATTATCAGTGGTTTGTCGTTGGGGAATAAACCCAGATTGGGATGGGGAGATTAAATCAGTGATCACCTGAGAAAGACGACCGGCTAGGATCTTAGAAAACAGCTTCACATCGTTGTTGATAAGTGAAATAGGTCTATAATTTTGTGGTAGTGTATGATCTAAATTAGGCTTCGGTAAAAGGGAGACAAAAGCATTTGTTAACTCATTAGGAAATTTAGTGCCTTGCAATGCGTCATTAAAGAGCTGCTTTAATTGTGGAATCAATACTTGTTCGAATTTTTTATAATAAAGGCCTGAAAAGCCATCTGGGCCTGGGGCTTTAGAATTTTTAAGAGAAGAGATTGCATTGCTAATTTCTTGGGAAGTGATAGATGAATTTAAAATCTCCAATTTGTCTGTTGTCAAGGATGGGATGGGTAAAGAGTCCAGCCAGTCGTCTAACTCAGACAGGGAAGGATTAAAGAGGGCAGCAAAGAGACGAGTATAGTATTCTTCAAAAATGTGCATTACTTTGTGGGGAATAGATTCTAACATCCCATGTTTGTTTTGAAGCTTATACAGGTGGGGGGATCTTTGAAATTGAGAAAACTTTCTAGCGAACATAGTGCTAGGGGCATTACCATGAAGTAAAAATTTTGCTTTTGCAAATTTTAAGGATTTCTCAACTGCTTCTGATAAAAGTTGGTCTAAGGCTTGTCTTTTTTCCCTAATGCTAATAAGCGTCGATTGATCAAAAGAGGAACTATGTTGTTTATACAGAACATCCAATTCAGAAGTAAGTTTCAAAATTGAAGCTAATCTTTCCCTCTTTCTTTTGGCCCCCATCTGTATAAGCTTTCCCTGAATCACAGTTTTATGTGCTGCCCACAGAGTGCCATTAGAGACTTCCCCATTATTATTTAATATAAAGTATTCTTCCAGAGATTGTTGCACATCATTAAGAATAGCTGGGTCTTGCAGCAACAAATCATTTAATCTCCAGTTATCAAATGAGAAGGGAGTACCCATTGATCCCAAAGTTCCATTAATGATCTGGTGGTCAGACCAAGCACAAGCATGAATAGCCGATGCCTGTGCATTAGACATCAAAATGGGAGAGAGGAGTAAATAATCAAGTCTGGCATACGAATTTTGCGTATTTGAATAATATGTATAGCTCCTATCTCCCATGTTGAAAGCCCGCCAGAGATCTGTTAATTGAAAATTCTTAATTGATTTCTGAAGAATTTTAGGAAAGGTTCTACTACTATCAGTGGTGGTGCTTCTATCAAATAATGGGTTGCTGACACAATTGAAGTCACCTCCTAAAATAAGATGATTAGATAGATATTTCTCAAGTCGCTGGAATAGTTCTTTAAACAATTGAGCTTGCTGTGAGTGCGGGGCATAGATATTACAAAAAGTGACTTCCTTTCCTGCCAAAGTACCTTGTAGAATCAAGTACCTGCTTTCAGAATCTTTATGTGATTTCTTGAGATCAAAGGGTATCCCATTGCGAAATAAAATAGCTACCCCTCTGGTTTTATTTGAAAATACCGTGTAATAATTTTTTATAAACGTCTTATCCATGACCTTGGTTATATTGGAAGAGAAATGCGTCTCCTGAAGCAACAGAATGTCCGCCTTCAAAAGCCTATATTGTTTAAAAGCCTTACGCCTTTTGTTGGGGGAATTAAATCCCTGTACATTGTGACTCAAAATATTCAAAGTCACAATTAAGGTTTTGATATTGCCAAGGTAAGGCTAAAAGAAAAGTTGTTCAGGAGGCGCAAATCTCACATATTTAAAGACAAAAGGCTGAGTATTGGTCCGAGAGCATGAGGGATGGAAATAAGCAATAAGATAGAAAGCAGAGCCTGATTGTGGTTCGGTCAAACAGTACATTAAAACTAGTAAATAACTATAACAAGAGAAAATACTTGTGCATAAAGAAACCATTATAGTGGGTAATCACAGTTCCATAAACTTTCAGACAAGTGTCTAACCGATATCGGAGAGCCGAATGTCTGAAATACCACAGCCCAGGAGGGCACCTGAAGGCTGGGGGGGGAGTTCAGTGCACTTAGCCCAGCTCGGAAACAGCCGCAACCAGGGCCGGATTTGTACTTTTTACCGCCCAAACCCCACTAACACCAGCCCCCCCCCCCCCCTCTTCGACAACAGTGGGGTTAGAAAAGGTTTAACCAACAAGGAAAAGTGGAGAGATTAGGGATATAGAGGAGTTAAAGTAAGTAACTAACAAAAAGGCGGTAAGGGGAAATGCGGTAAGGGGAAATTAAAGGCTAGGAACTTCGGAAAATTAGGGTGAGGCTATGAATTTGAGAATGGGATAATGGATAACATTAAGTATCAAGTTAGGGTTACAGATCAAGAGATTAGGGTGATTAAATTGACTAAGGATATTTAAGGTTGCTATACATTTAGCCATTTGCTAAACAATCAACCATTTTATCAGGGGCGTAGCTAGAAATGACTGGGCCCCATAGCAAATTTTTTTCATGGGCCCCCCACCACCACACACACCCGTCCCGAACCATCAAAAAAGATTTTTCATCTAGTCAGAACAATATTTTTGATCCATTTTACGTTAAAATGTAATCAGACTGGATGGAAAAATCTCTATTGATTAAAGGAAACTTTTTTTTTAAAGCAGATCTACTTACCTGGGGCCTCCTCCAAACCCTAGCAGTGTCCCTCGCCGCAGCTCCGCTCCCAGCTGGTGGCCCAAGGTCTGCTCCGTTGCAGTAGTCCACCTGGCGAGGTTGACAGCCATTGTGCCTATGAAAGTGCAGAGCCTGCCGACCTCACCAGGTCGGCTGCTGCAAGGGAGGGGACCTGGACCGGCTGGGAGCAGAGCTGCTGCTGGGAGGGAAACATAAGCTGCTGCCAGGGGCTGGAGGAAGCCCCGGGTAAGAAGACTTGCTCTTTTTAAAAACCCCAGAGGTTTCCTTTAAAGTGGATCAAAACTCATAACTTTCTCTCTGCTGTAAAAAGATACATAACATCATTACAACATTTAAAGAAAAAAACAACATTTCTTTGTTACAGCTGATACAATTCCTTCAATAAATCTGCAGTTTCTACTTCCTGCTTTCATGGAGGCAGACAAATTGTTAACATCCTGTGCTTTCATATGAGCTTATCTGCCATGGCAGTCAGGTGACATGGGGAGAGATCAAGTTACAGCTTGTGATCAGCCACAAATGAGGGAGAATTAGAGAGAAACACACCCTGTATTTATGCACAGAGTTTAAAGAGAAACTCCGACCAAGAATTGAACTTTATCCCAATCAGTAGCTGATACCCACTTTTACATGAAAAATATAATGATTTTCACAAACAGACCATCAGGGGGAGCTGTATGACTGATTTTGTGCTGAAACCCCTCCCACAAGAGGCTCTGGTACCGTACGGTACTCTGGGCAAACTGCCACAATGTAACAATGACACACACAGGAAATGGCTGTTTATAGCTGTCTGTTAAAGCCAGAACAGCTACATAATCTGCCCACAGTAACAATGTCACCATGTAATACATGTCAGAATGTGAATCTGGGAGAGGAAAGATTTTACAATGAGCAAACTCTGACTAAATCATGTATACATAATTATTGTAAAAATTAAGCACCTTTTTATATTAAATTATTTTCACTGGAGTTCCTCTTTAAAGGGACTCCGAGCAGTGCAGAAACTATGGAAAGATGCATATCATTTTAAAGCTCTCTTTCTCCTCTTTCCAGTGATATATAATCCACCACCCTACGCCTTTTAGTTTTCGCTATTTTCGCGATTGAAATTGCCACGGCCGCGATTTCAATCGCGAAAATAAAGAAAACTAAAAGGCGTAGAGCGACAATTTAGGTGTCGCCAGAAAGAGGAGAAAGAGAGCTTTAAAATGATATCCATCTTTCTATAGTTACTTGTATTACACAGAACGACACTTTCCCCAGTGTCAGCAGCTCCATTCAGCAGAAAAAGTCGGCCTGTGTAATACAAGTAACTATGGAAAGTTGGATATCATTTTAAAGCTCTCTTTCTCCTCTTTCTGGCGACACCTAAATCGTCGCCCTACACCTTTTAGTTTTCTTTATTTTCGTGATTGAAATCGCGGCCGCTGCAATTTCAATCGCGAAAATAGCGAAAACTAAAAGGTGTAGGGCAGCGGTTTATATATCATTGGAAAGAGAAGAAAGAGAGCTTTAAAATGGTATGCATCTTTACATAGTTTCTGCACTGCTCGGAGTCCCTTTAACTTGTCTGTTTTCCTTCGGAGCAGAGAGAGAGACAGCCGAGAGAGAGAGAGAAAGAAAGAGAGAGAGAGAGAAAAAGAGAGAGAGAGAGAGAGAGAAAAAAAAGAGAGAGAGAGAGAGAAAAAGAGAGAGAGAGAGAGAGAAAGAGAGAGAGAGAGAAAAAGAGAGAGAGAGAGAGAGAGAGAGAGAGAGAGAAAGAGAGAGAAAGAGAGAGAGAGAGAGAGAGAGAGAGAAAAAGAGAGAGAGAGAGTGAGAGAGAGAAGCAAGCAGCCAGAGACAATGGCAGCACTGAACATGAGCTCCTGAAACTTTACCAATTTTACCTTGTAATGGGCAACTGAATGGACACAAAGGACACAGCCAAGACCAAGACATAACATGGAAACCAGAGGAGCCTATGGAAGTCTAAAGAATAAAAAGACTAAAGATTAAAAAGCAAATGCTCTGAATGGAGAAGATAACCACCTATAAAAGGATAAACAAGCTGTGTCACTCAGAGGAAAAGCAACAAGCAGCAGCAGCCAGCTCCAGCCAACCAACAAATCCTAACACCAGCAGAGAGTAACCCCAGAACTGACCAAACCTGCAGAAAACAAGGTAAGGGCATTTCTGCTGAATATTACTTATAGAAATTAGGAAAAGTTTATCAAGGGATTCACAATGGAAACCATATTAGAGCCAGCAGATCAAAAGGCAAGCCAGGATGCAGATAAGCCCAGCACATCTAGCAGCAGGAGGTCTGGCACTCGGGAGATTGTTTACTCTCCTGGCAATAAAAGCAATGATGCAAAGAAAGAAGAAAGACTGAAGCTAACTAAAAGCATGCCAGAGACCCTGTTTGCTGACTATTCCTCTAACCCTAGAGTAAGAACAAACCTGATATTTTTTACACATGACACCCAAGCTTGGCATACTGCCATCTGTGAAAAATTTGAAAAAAGCATTAAAAAAAATGTCATCACGAATGGGAGACAAATCAGAATAAAAGACAAGGAGGACCCAGAGGTTACTACACTTACAGTAACTGTATACCACAATGGCAGTGTCTTGATCCAGGGGGCAGAACGTTACTTAAATATTTTCGAAAAGAGTTATCCTGATATTGAAAGACTTGCAATTAACTTTAAAGAAAACCAGACAAACTCTGTCAACACAAACAATGGTCGTAAATCATCTGCAAGGACTGCTCCTAGAGAGAAGGCTGAAGACCAATCTGCAAAACAACAGCCCCTCTCCAGAGACCAGACACCAGGCTTCTCGCACCCCTCCCTGGAGACTCTCAGAGAAAGTCTGTCCCAATTAGAAAGGGACTTCACCCTTTTCAGGGAAGAAAGGAAAAGCAGCCAAGGTGTGAAAAATGCAAATGATCAACTGAGAGAAGAAATAGCCAGGATGAAAGCTGAGCACACTGCAGCCTTGCATGATATCAACATTTCCCTACAAAAACTACAGGAGGAAAACTCACAACTTAAAGAGGAGATCAGGAAATTAAAAATATTAAAACAGCCACAAAAGTTAGAGGAGACAACAAAAAGCACAAAGGCCCCCACAAAACCTATGCCGACCAAAGACAGTGCTCCGCACATCACACAGGATACAATAATCACCCAAGAGACTAGTGACAATCACAGCCATCCAGCCCCCTCTCCAAATACTGCCAACACAGCCTCATCCAACAACCCACAGCCCAAGCCTAAACACCAAGCAAATCGCTCCTATAAACATCGCAGTCCTGACATTGTGCTGGTTATAGACTCTAATGGAAAATACCTGGACATAAGAAGACTCTTTCCAGGGATGCATGCCATCAAAATCATCACTTCAACTATTGAACAAGTAACACAGGTCATTAATGAGCCTTATTTCACCGACCCAAAACATCTCATCCTGCACACCGGCACCAATGACATTATACAAGATAACACCGCAGACCAAGAAACCATCACATACAAACTGTCACAACTGGTTAAAAGGGCACAGCAGAAATTCCCCAGCACAAAGATTATCCTCTCTTCCCTGCTCCCAAGAAGAGACATTCCTCACCAGACAATTACACAGATCAATGCAGAGCTGGCCTCCAGTCTCAGATCCTCACCAGACATACAACTGGCACAGCACACCACAATCACAACCGACCATCTGTACAACAACAAACACCTTGACAAACAAGGAGTCAGCCGCCTAGCAAAGGAACTAAAGGACATGGTGCTAAGTAGACCCCAGAGACTCCAAGAAAGCCCCAACTCAACAATCAGACAGCAAACCACAATGTCCCAACACCAGAGAGAGAGCCCACAAGCATGGAAAACATGTAGGAAACCGCCTGCCCCACAATGGCAACACAAAGCGACAGAGGGTAGCATCATGGCGGAAATCAGAACTTTGCTTATCAATATACAAAGCAGATTGAGGTGACACCCACAACAGTGTCCACCCTCCCCCTGAAAATACTGAGTCCTATGAAAATTTCTGCTCATTACAAGGTAAACCGACTCAAAATGACATCCCTTATCATCAGTAGCTGGAACATCCAAGGGCTGAACGCCTCAGCTTTTGGATCCAAAACAAATGATCCAGACTTTAAAAAGAGACTTGAAAACATTGATATCCAAATCCTCCTGGAGACATGGACCCGGGCAGAGGATGAATCTTTCGTACCCATGGGGTACCGGGAATTCTCCATATCTGCACAGAAAAACAGGAACATTAAACAGGGCCGCCGTTCAGGAGGCATACTAATCTGGTATAAGGAGGAGCTCACAGAGCACATCAAAGCAATCAAACGAGGAGACAGCCACATCTGGATCAAAATAAACAGCTCCATCCTCACCTCTCAGTCTGACATGTACCTGTGCGCAGCATATATCCCCCCAACAGAGTCCCCTTACTACAAACCTGACATCTATGAGGTCCTACAAAGAGAAGCCAGCCACTTCCAGTCTCAGGGCAGAGTGCTCATCTATGGAGACCTCAACGCTAGAACAGGCACAGAGAAGGACTATCTGACCTCTGAGGGAAACACATACATACTTGGAGGAGAGAGCTACTACCAGGAACCAATGCAGACAGCAAGAAACAGCTATGACAAGACAGTAAACAAAAGTGGGAAATCCCTGTTGAACCTGTGCCGGAGCCTCGGCCTATACATAATGAATGGGCGAACCAGGGGTGACTCTCTTGGGAGATTTACTATGAACTCACATGTAGGCAGCAGTGTGGTAGATTATGCTGTCACAGACACAGACCCCATAAACATCAATGCCCTCATAGTCACCCCTGAAACACACCTGTCAGACCACAACCAAATCCTGCTGTACCTGAAATCCACCGATAAACCAACCACACAGCAACCTCACCAGAACGGTCTCTACAAGCTGCCACCATCCTTCAAATGGCCCAAAGAGTCTGCCATCAAATTCACCAACATGACCAACACTGCCAAAATCCAAGAACTGCTGACAAACTTTCATACCAACCTATATGAACTGAACAAACAAGGTGTCAACCATGCAGTGAAGGACTTCAGCAACATCTTATATAACATGGCAGTACTCGCCGGCCTCAAGCAGACCAACTTTAAGAGATCCACAAATAAACAGTCCCAAAAATGGTTTGACAGTGAGTGCAAGGCTCTACGTAATTCTCTAAGGGCAGCCTCTAACCAAAAGCACAGAGACCCCAACAACCAGGACCTAAGGGAAGCCCATGACCACCTACAGAGACAATACAAAGACACCCTCAGGCGGAAAAAACAGAGCCACATCTCCCACAAACTCCAACAGCTGGAGGACTCCCTCCAAGACAACTCATTCTGGGAGACCTGGAACCACATTGGGACAAAGCCCAAGAAAAGCCCTCTCCACATCCAAAATGGCCACATCTGGCTCCACTACTTCAGGGACCTCTACAAAGACATCCCAGAAAATGCCCAAACCCCGGAACAGAAACAAATAGCCGCAAAGCTGAAGGACATGGAGGAGACAATCAAGGACTTTCAAAACCCCCTGGATACACCAATCACGATGGAGGAAATAAGAGAAAGAACAAAGCTGATAAAATGTAAGAAGGCTAGCGGTACCGATGGCATCCTGCCAGAGATGATCAAATACAGCCCCCCGGACATACATGAGGCACTCGCAAGACTTTTCAACCTTATCCTGAGTGCGGGCTCCTTTCCTCAGGCCTGGAGTGAAGGCCTCATAACACCCATCTACAAGAATGGGGACAGATATGATCCAGCAAACTACAGAGGAATCTGTGTCAGCAGTACACTGGGGAAACTGTTTAACAGCATCATCAATAAAAGGATCCTCTCCTTCCTCACACAGCAGGACGTACTCAGCAAAAGCCAAGCTGGGTTCATGCCAAACCACCGCACAACCGACCACATCTACACACTGCACAGCCTTATCAAGACTCATGTCCACAGCTCACGTGGCAAAATACACGCTTGCTTTGTGGATTTTAAGAAGGCGTTTGACTCGGTGTGGCACCCAGGCCTTTTCCTAAAACTCCTAGAGAGCGGAATAGGAGGTAGAATCTATGATGTCATCAAGAGTTCATATACTGGGAACCAATGCAGTGTGAAAGTGGACGGGAAGAGAAGCGCGTTCTTCAAGCAGGGTCGAGGAGTCAGGCAGGGCTGCAGTTTGAGCCCAACGCTCTTTAACATATTTATTAACCAACTGGCTGTAGCCCTGGAATCCTCCCCAGCACCAGGCCTCCTCTTGCATGACCACGAGGTGAAGTTCCTGCTGTATGCAGATGATCTCCTGCTGCTCTCCCCAACAGAAAGGGGCCTACAGGACAGCCTGGCAGTACTGGAGAGTTTCTGCACCACATGGGCACTGCCCATCAACCCAAAGAAGACAAAAGTGATGGTGTTCCAGAGAAAAAATCTAAAAATGCCCACCTCCTCATTTATATTAAATGGCTGCCCACTGGAGACCACAAACAGTTACACCTACCTGGGGCTGGAAATTAACCAAACTGGGAGCTTTAAACCAGCAGTAGAGGCCCTGAAGGAAAAAGCCTGCAGAACGTTTTATGGCATCAGAAGGCAACTTTACCACCTAAAACCACCGGTGAGAGTCTGGGTAAAGATATTCAACAGCATCATCACCCCAATCCTGCTCTATAGCAGTGAGGTATGGGGCCCGGTCACCTACCCTGACCAATCAAAATGGGACTCCAGCCCAACAGAAATCTTCCATCTAGAGTTCTGCAAGTATCTTCTCCAAGTCCATCGCAGCACTTCGAACTCAGCTTGCCGGGCAGAGCTAGGCAGATTCCCACTATGGCTGACTATCCAGCAGAGGGCACTCTCATATTGGGCGCATATACAGAGCAGCAACCCCAGCACTTACCACCATAAAGCCTCACTGAGCCAGGGTGGGGAGGCCATACCACGCTCTCTGAAACAAAACGTCAAGAGCCAGCCCAGCCAAGACCACCAACACAGGCTGACAAAAGCCCAAATAAAAGGAATGATAGAAAGCTGCAAGGACCGATACATAGAGGAATGGAGAAGTGACATAAAGAACTCCCAGAAACTCACTATCTACCAATCACTACAGAGGGAGTACACAATGGCCCCATATCTGGAGAGGCTACACCACCACAAAGATAGACAGGCCTTGAGCCTGTACCGTCTGAGTGCCCACAACCTGGAGATAGAGACAGGACGACACAGACAGACATGGAAGCCCAGGGAGGAGAGACTGTGCCGGCAATGTGATCAGGGGGTCCTGGAGGATGAGGCCCACTTCCTGCTACACTGCAGCAAATATACACCATTGAGGACCGCCCATTTCCAAAGACTCTCCGCCCACATTGCAGATTTCACCTCCACAGATGAGGAGAGGAAACTCTATATCATACTGGGGGAAGAGGAAGAAACTGTGCAAATAGCTGCCAGATATGTCACGGCCTGCCACCAACTGAGAGGAACATGATAACACATGGACTGTATAACCCCATACTCCCCTCCCCTATGGACTGTATGCCTATACCACCCTCCCCTATGGACTATATACCCCATCCCCCCCATACCATCCCGTACATCCTCCTATGGACTGTATACCCATGTCCTTCCCTTATTCCCACAATCCCCCCCCCCCCCCCCCCACGTTAATGTTCTATTTTGCTTTGGCAATGCTAAATGTATTTGGTCCTGCCAATAAAGCTTTTTTGGATTGGATTGGATTGGATTGGAGAGTGAGAGAGAGAGAGAGAGAGAGATAGAGAGAGAGAGAGAGAGAGAGAGAGAGAGAGAGAGAGAGAGAGAAAGAGAGAGAGAGGGGAAGATAGACAGCTGAGAGAGAAAGACAGCTGGCAGGCAGAGATGGAAGAGAGGCACAGCTGAGGGGCAGAGAGGCACAGCTGAGGGGCAGAGAGGCACAGCTGAGGGGCAGAGAGGCACAGCAAAAGGGAGGGAGCAGTAAGTGAGGGAGCAGAAAGGGAGACAGCTGGCGAATAGAGATGGTAGAGACACACATCTGAGGGGCAGATAGACAGCTGGAAGAGAAAGCTAAGGGGAAGAGACAGCTAAGGGGCAGAGACAGCTAAGGGGCAGAGACAGCTAAGGGGCATAAACAGCTAAGGGGCATAGACAGCTAAGGGGCAGAGACAGCTAAGGGGCAGAGACAGCTAAGGGGCAGAGACCGCTAAGGGGCAGAGACCGCTAAGGGCCAGAGACATCTAAGGGCCAGAGACAGCTGGGAATAGAGATGGCAGAGAGATGGCTGCCATAGAGATAGCTAACAGGCAGAGAGAGATAGCAGGAAGAGAGCAAGAGAGAGAGAGAGAGTAGAGGGGAAAAATACAGACCAGGAAAAAAAGAAGCAGGAAAAGGGAGATAACGTGACCACTGGCTGCTACAGACTTCCTTAGTAGCCTCTCTCTGCACCCAGATGTCTATCTCCCTCCCCCATCTCTGTGCAAAGTGAGCTCCCTGCACACAGTCTGTCAGCGTCCCATAGGATTAGTACTCACAGTTTGCAGACATTGCAGGGCTGCACACTGTCAGACACATGTCTGTGGAGCCTCTCTCAGCAGCAGCAGCAGCAGTGCACTCGTGTGTTGGATAGATGGGACAGTGCACTGCTTGCTGAATGTGTGCTGAGGATGGTTCTCTTCATCCAGGAAGCTGTGGCAGCACGATGTGTGTACTTCCTGTAATCCATTCTATCCATCCTGTCTCCTCTCTCTCGCGCGCCTGGGTTCAGATGCCTGAGAGCCTCCCCTGATTGGCTGATGCAGCTGGAAAGGGGCGGAACTGAAGGGTAGTCACTTGTGAAGAGATCCTGGCCGGAACTACAGAGAAACTGTCGGGTCCGGCGAGGAGAGATCAATCCGCAGCCCAAAATAGTCCCCCATTAGAGGCTATATGCGGGGACTCGGGATGGAGAGGGGCCTGGCGGTGGTGCCCAGCTTTGTTACAGTTATTTATATATTTTTTATAAAGTCCTCAGTCTCAGCTGCGGGCCCCCCCTGTGGTGTAGGGCCAGCCGGGCCCTATAGCAACGCTATGGTTGCTATGGCGATTCCTACGCCACTGCATTTTATTCCATCATTTTATAGAATCGAGAGAGTCGATCGAGCAGGATGTGCAAAATATCAGTTGTTCGCACAGGGATCAGCTACCGTTCACCTATCATTCAGAGCAGCATGGTGGTACAACATCGGTCAGATCGACTAGTGAAGGTGAATCACATAGAATATCGCTTGTAGTGTGTGGGCCACTAGTCAATTGACTTTCGATCAACCACACTCAAGTTGATCGCTTAATAAATTGTATTGCTTTATCGATTGAATCAGAATCACTTGATGTATGTACCTTTAGTGACATGACTGTGTACTCTGCAGAAGATGTTAGTGCTACAGAAATAATATGGTAGAACATTAGACTAGGACTATGGTAGGATTAGATTGTGAGCTCCTCTGCGGGCAGTCAGTGACATGACTATGTACTCTGTAAAGTGCTGCAGAAGATGTCAGTGCTATATAAATACATCATAATAATATGGTAGGACATTAGGCTATGACTATGGTAGGATTAGAGTGTGAGCTTCTCTGAGGGCAGTCAGTGACATGACTATGTACTCTGTAAAGTGCCTCAGATGACAGTGCTGTACACACTTATTAAAGTGGTTCTGTGGTGGTCTGGAAAAACAAAAAGTGTCACTTACCTGGGGCTTCTAACAGCCCCCTACAGATATCCTGTCCTGCGCCGTCACTGACGAATCCTGTGTTTCCCACCGCAGGTCACCGTCTCATGCGGGTATTTGTCTAACAACACGAATATCAAAGCGGCTGTGCAGCCATGGCCGCGCGCTTTCTCCCGCTTGCGTCTCCAGAAGCTTACTACGCAGGCGCTGTACGGAAAAACTTCACAATGTCACAACGACTGCGCAGCCGTGGCTGTGCACGTCCTCGCTCCTGTCTCCGGAGCTTACTGTGCATGCACAGTACGAAGTTATTTTGTACAGCGCCTGCGTAGTAAGCTCCTGGAGATGCAAGCGGGAGCAAGGACGCGCACGGCTACGGCTGCAGAGCCGCTTTGACATTCGTCTTGTTAAACAAATACCCGCATAAGACGGTGACCTGCGGTGGGAAACAGAGGATTTGTCAGTGACAGCGCAGGACAGGATATCTGTAGGAGGCTGTTAGAAGCCCCAGGTAAGTGACACTTCTTGTTTTTCCAGACCACCACAGAACCACTTTAATAAGTATGTGTACAGCACTCAGGGCAGGGCCAAAGCATAGGCTGGAGAGGCTCCAGCCTCAGGGCGCAGTGTAGGAGGGGGCGAACAATTCATTCAGCTGTCATTCCTAATTGTGTTTGAAGCAGAAAGAAATAAGAAAAGGGGATAATAGCAGTGACTGCAAGCCAGATAACTAGAGATTAAGGTGTTGGGGAGGTTGTGGGCCCTGGGGTGCCTCTTAGTCTAATAGCAATCAGTGTGTGACAGCTGGCGTGGGAGGGATGGAGGGGCGCACTTTGGTGTCTCAGCCTTGGGTGCTGGAGGATCTTGTCCTGGCTCTGACAGCACTGTCATCTGAGGCACTTTACAGAGTACATAGTCATGTCACCAGACCACCACAGAACCACTTTAAAAATATGGTAGGACATTAGACCATATCTAGAAAGTAAAACTAGTGAGAAAAGTGTAAAGTACAGAGGGGGAGTGCAAGATGGGAGACAGGGGCTCAAAGCACAACCCCATGACAAATTGCCGGGCACCTATGCTGAACGCTTTTCTTCTGCTTGGTAGCAGAAAAGTGTTTTAACACAAGCTAACATTGGATAAACGAGCTGCCACCAACCATCCACAGAAACTCATCTGAATCATCCCTTCTCCTGCCTCTGCCACTGTAGCATCCTCAATAATATCTCCAGTTTAGCTTTGTGTAAGATGTGAGATACAGACATTACTTAAAAAAAAATGTTGATTTCCCAAAAGACAGTCATCATAATTTTCTACAAAACAGAACATGATTAACTTGGTGTAGTGGTGGCCAGCACTGCGTAGGATTGCAGCACACTTCATATACTTTGCGTGACCCCATTCAAAAGACTAGTTAAAAAAAAAAATATGCCCCAGCATGAGCATGAGCATGAGCATGGTACCTTAGCACACCACTGTGCAAGTTCACATCCCTGCACACTTCTTGCCATCTCTAGTGCTGGATGGAGCACAGGCAACTTTCCCTCCTCCTGGCTGACTCCTTCGTGCTGCTGTGTTTGTGTCCGTGGAGAGGGGCGGGGGAGGGGCCGCTGCAGATCACGTCTCCCCTGCCAGGTCACACAGTGTCATATAACGGCAGGGGAGAGCCAGATAACCTGACAGGCTGCAAGCAGACGCTGCAGCTAATAAGAAGCATGAAGTGCAGGAGAATGCTCTCTTTGCTTTCAGCTGCAGCTCTTGACAGACGGGCCTGAACGATGTGCATGAAGCTGTACTGTTGGGATAGAGAATAGTGTGCGCACGCCTCCCCACCCGCCCCTTGAAGTAGCAAAGAAGTCTCCGCCCTAGTCACCGGCCTCGGGGGCCTGCTCAGAAATCAGGCCCTGGCCGCAACATATTAAACTTTCAAAACACTCGCCATGCGAAAGAAGTATAAAATATAGCATAAAGCATAGAAGCTATGCGTATAACAGCATTTCAGAGCGGCAAAGAGGTGTAAAATAAAAGGTTAGTGGGTAAAACCTCCTATCCTTGCCAGAGTTCAGGAATGGTCCGGAGATTGCGGAGGGGAACCAGCTCGAGGAGATCCTTTCTGCGACCATATTGGCGAGGGAGAGCGTCTTTGGGGTTTTTGTGGTGTAGGAGCTGAACTGCGCAATCCAAGTTTATTCAGCAACTTTTCCCCTTCCCGTGGTGTTGGAGCCAAATAAGTGACCCCATTGTGCAAAACTATCAATTTGAAGGGAAAGCCCGGATTTGGGCTTTAACCAGTGAGGCAGTGATGTGCTTCATCTTCCGACGCTTCTCCAACGTCATAGGGTAAATATCTTGGAATATTTGGATTGCATGTTCCTCATATTTAAGATCAGGAGTGGTGCGAGATGCTTTCAATATCTGTTCTTTGATGAGGAAATCCTTAAAGAGAACCAGAGGTGGGTTTAAAGAATATTATCTGCATACAGAGGCTGGATCTGCCTATACATCCCAGCCTCTGTTGCTATCCCAAACCCCCCTAAGGTCCCCCTGCACTCTGCAATCCCTCATAAATCACAGCCACGCGGCTGACAAACAGCTTGTCAGAGCTGGCTGTGTTTATCTCTAAAGTGTCAGTCTGCTGCTCTCCCCGCCTCCTGCAGAACTCCCGTCCCCGCCTGCATCCCTTCCCTCCCTGCTGATTGGAGGGAAGGGACGGGGGCAGGGACCGGAGCTATGCAGGAGGCGGGGGAGCAGCTGAGACTGACACTACAGATGTAAACACAGCCTCACAGCATGGCTGTGATTTACGAGGGATTGCAGAGTGCAGGGGGACCTTAGGGGGGTTTGGGATAGCAACAGAGGCTGGGCTGTATAGGCAGATCCAGCCTCTGTATGCAGATAACATTCTTTAAACACACCTCGGGTTCTCTTTAAGGCAAAAAATAATGTCCCGAGGCGGCTGATCAGAAGCAGGTGGAGCTCTAAGAGCTCTATGAACTCTGTCACAAAGAAAGGCCTCAGTTGCGACCTCCGGCAAAATTTGATGGAATATGTTGGTAACATGTTCAGACAGATCAGTGAAAGATTCAGGCAAACCTCTAATCCGCAAATTATTTCTTCGATTCCGGTTGTCTAAGTCCTTAGTTTGTGACTGAACTACCTTGACTGTATCACATAAGGAATCGTGCACAGAACGCAATTCTTTGTGAGCTTTTAAGAGGTCGTCATATTTTGTTCCTAGCCTGTCTGTTCTGCTGCCCAAGGAAGCTATTTCCTGAGTCAATGAGGCCTCCACTCGTCTGAGTTCAGATTGAAATTTTCCAGCGAGTTTATTATACATTGCTTCCAAGCTTTCCTCTAGGTCACGCTTAGTGAGGTTCTTACCTCTTTCAGGCTTAGCTTGAGTCCAGTCCGGGCCAGCGTCTGAATTCTGTGACAGAGCAGGGGAACCGCGGCCATCTTGTGACATGGTGGAGGCTACACGCGGTCTCAAAAGATAGTCAGAAACGGAGGTTTGCCGCTTCGCTGGTCCTGGATTCCGCTTCCCAGGCATGCACCAGTGTTTCCGTTAGGGGTTGCTTAATGTCAGGGCCAGAATCGCTGCGTAGAAATCCCAAACAGTTGCGGAGAAAGAGCAGTGAGCTCGGAGCTACATCGGCTTGCTTCCGTCTCCTGGCGCGCCGCGCATGCGCCCCCGCACGTGGAGTATTTTAAAACCCGACTCCACTCAGGTTACCCAGGAATCCTGGACTCGGTCGCTCTCTTCGTAAAAAAACCTGCGATCCTTCACCAGGTGCGCAAGGCCCCCCTCCAGGGAGGATGGGGGGAGTAAGGTACAGTAGAAGGTAAAGAGCCTGTGCTAAACATTCTATTAAACTTCCTTACCTAAGGTGTTTTTGTCGTCTATGAGGTAAGCCACTTCAATCCTTTTTATTTTATTGATTTTAAAGTGTTTTATATATACAGTATATTGGGCGCCTCTTTACCTTCTACTGTATTTATAGGAACTGACTCACTTAAAAAATGTCATATATGTAATATACAGTACAAACATAAACTAAACTTTCAAATTAATAATTAAAAAAAAGAAAATTACATACATAATGTTGAAAATATATATTCCACCATTAGGATTGATTAAACATTAAATTAGGAATTAACAGCTGCAGAAACACATAATAATAGGGAGTAAAGAGACAGACAGTGTCTGTACTTAAACATTAGACCCTACACTCAGGACCAGTTATCTGTGAGAGAGCAAATGTAAAGTATCATTGCAAATGGCATATTTATGTCTGTGGCCTCTTATATCTGTACATCTCTCTTTCTTGTCCCCAATCTTTATCACTCTACTTTTCTAGAATTGTATTTTGTTATCTGCTTCATTCCTCAGAACCAGCTACAGATTTGAAAGAAAAGGCTTTGAATGTAAGGAGAATTTCAGTCTTTAGCCAGCGTTGTAGTAAGTTTTGATCTGTTTACAAGTAAGGCGTGTACAAGTCGACATGTGCCAACGGCTTTCCAATCCTGCCACATTTTCTATTATACCGTACATATTCTATGGCCAAGATAAACATTATGCATTCAAAACATTCCTGTAGCTTCCGCCAGGAATGTTGAGTTCTGAATCACATGTGACTGTGGGAGAGTAGCTTAATAATATGTAACATAAACTGTGTGTACAGAATCAGGAAACTGAGGCACATATCAGGAGGTGAAAAGCTACCAGACCATGTCCTCACAGAAAGGTCAACATGGCTGTACAGTACTAATAATGGAGGATTTACAAACTGAAACTATTTGTATTGGTGCTTTTAGGTTTCTTTAGTGATCATTTTATGAACAGTCAATTTGGAACTTTTTAACAAGTGTGATTTTTTATTTGCATAGTACAGTTTAATTTATTGTGATTGTACTTTTCCATTTATGTTTCCTGTAGAAGATTTTCCCTCATCTAAATTGGAAGAGGTGAATAAATAACCCAGTCCCACTAAGATATAAAGTAAAAGATGACATCTTTGTGTGGAACGCTTCTGGCATTCGTAAAGTTTTGTTAGAACTACATAGTGGGAAAACCAGTGCAAGAAACATGAGCAAACCAAATGTAAAATGGGCAAAAGTGGAGCAGATGCTAGATCAGGGATTCTGATTGGTCGATCTCTGAGCAGCTCTGCATCACACCTCTCCCCCATGTGAAATACTGAAAGGTTTTATTTGGAACATTTATTTATTTAAGTATTTATATAGCGCCAACATATTACGCAGCGCTGTACAAAGTGTATTGTAATTTGTCACTTAACTGTCCCTCAGAGGGGCTCACAATCTAATCCCTACCATAGTCATTTGTCTATGTATGTATCATGTAGGGCAGGGGTCTCAAACTCGCGGCCCGCGGGCCATTTGCGGCCCGCGATACAATATTTTGTGGCCCCAAGGCCCCAGAGCTTGTAGGGGCCCCCAGTGGCTACAAGAGGAAAAAAAAAATTTTCAAATCGGCCTTATAGTTTTTGAGAAAATCGATTTTAAAGTTGCAAAGGAAAAAAATACACATTTAAAAACCCGCCGACTTTAATGGTTAATAGCAAATCCACCTTAAATGCTAGAAACCCTAAATTTGCAGGATATGTTAAGGAGATCATTAGGAATAAGAGGAAAAAACAATTTTTCAAAAAGACCTTATAGTTTTTGAGAAAATCGATTTTAAAGTTTCGAAGGAAAATAGTATACTTTTAAATGCGGTAAATGTCACTTTTAGTAGCAAGCCTAACGGTAGTGTAATTTTACATGTATCAAAAGAAAGAGCAATACATTTCCTGACAGAGTTTCCAGGGGGTCCATACGCAGCCGCAGCGCTTTGGCCAGGTATCGCTATACAGCCGTAATATGGCTGTATGAAGATTCCTGGCATTTTTTCCTATTTTCCCAATTTTTTTTTTTATGTTTAGAGTGGGCGGGCAGAGGCGGCGATCCGCCGCGATTGACGTCAGGAGGGGCAGAGCTGAAGCTGAAAGCTCTGCCCCTTCCAGGAAATGCCGGCGGATTGCCCCCGGGGCAATTTGGGGGCTCTGCAGCCCTCGTTTTGCGGCGGGGACACGTGAACTCCCTTATGCGGCCCAGCCTCATCCTGACTTTGCCTCCTGCGGCCCCCGGGTAAATTGAGTTTGAGACCCCTGATGTAGGGCATGTATCATAGTCTAGGGCCAATTTAGGGGGAAGCCAATTAACTTATCTGTATGTTTTTGGGATGTGGGAGGAAAACGGAGTGCCCGGAGGAAACCCACGCAGACACGGGGAGAACATACAAACTCCTTGCAGATGTTAATCTGGCTGAGATTTGAACTGGGGACCCAGCGCTGCAAGGCGAGAGCGCTAACCACCATTTTGCTGCCCAAAATGAACATATTTGCATAATGGAGGGTTAACAAGATTCCCAGAGAAACTTCCCTGGGACGCCAGTCTACACAACACATATAAGGCTGATGTCCTTCTCCAATTCATCTCAACTATGTGAGATGTCTGTACTGTAAGTACAGTAAGTTCTGCCACTACCTTCTTCCTATGACTCTGCGTAATGTTTGATGTGCATCATATGACCACGTTGCTTACACTGTCAATATGCAAGATGTAATAATTATGCTATAAGTAATAGTTGAACTGGCAACTTAATAAAATCAGAAGGGGGGAGGGGGAAGAGGTGCCCAAGATGTGATAAAACTATGTTAAAAACTGTTAAAATGAGAAAAAGTGGCTTACCTCAATGAAGACAAATTCATGTAATAAATGAATTTTAATATGCATTGCCAAGTGTATTTTAAAATTCATTTATTACAGGAATTTGTCTTCACTGGAGGTAAGCCACTTCATTTTTTTTCTCATTTAACCATTTTTTAACATAGTTTTATAACATCTTGGTCACCTCTTTCCCCCTCTTGTGCTTCTCACCCTCCTCTGGGATGTACTCCTTGGCCTGTTGTGGCTTAGCCACCTCTAGGATCATTCAATTGTCTTTTGTAGCAAGAGTACGACCACAACTAGCTTGCCTGGACACCCGAGTGGAGTCAGATTTATACATCTCCACCTGTCTATAGTGGTTGGTTGCCCTTCTGAAAACTTCCCTTGTGAGTACAAAATTCATTATCTATATCCAGTAATTGTTTTGTGACGTACTGCACCATCAGGGCTCCCGGTGTCTCTGTGTTTTTTCTTTTTAGAGTGCTTTGATCACTCTTCACAATTATGACTTAAAGGGAATTATGACTTGAAGGCGAGAGGGATATAGAGGCTGCCATATTTATTTCCTTGAAAACAATGCTAATTGCCTGGAAGCCCTGTTAATCTTCTGGCATAAGTAGTTTCTGAGTCAAAACCCTGGAGCAAGCATATAGCTAATCCAGTAAAACCTGAGTCAGCTGACTGAGAGTACATTATCTGATCAGCTGCATGCTTGTTCAGGGTTTATGGCTAATAGTAAAGAGACACAGGATCAGGAGGACTGCCAAGCAACTGGTATTGTTTAAAGGGAAATATGGCAGCCTCCATATCCCTCTCACCTCGGGTTCCCTTTAATAAAATAGCTTTTGAAACTAAAAAAATAATATGGGGAGGAGGAACTATCAGTGATTTTCTATGTTAAATATTTTAAGTGCATGTTACATCACAGCTCCAGCTTAACAGGATCTTGCACAGGTAGTTTGAACTAAAGAAAGTAAGTATGCAATACAATGCAATGCAATAACATTTCTATAGCGCTTTTCGGACTCAAAGCGCTTAGGCTCTCTCAGATTCAGTAATTAGTAGGATGAAGTATTCACACAACAAAAGTTATATTTCTGCAAATGCCAGACTGAACAGGTGGGTTTTCAGTCTGGATTTAAACACGTCTAGGGATGGGGCTGTCCTGATCTGTTGAGGTAAGGAGTTCCAAAACGTAGGGGCAGCATGACAGAAGGCTCTGGGACCAAAAGTTTCCAAGTGGACTTTGGGTATGACTAGATTATTAGAACCTGTGGATCTGAGAATGCGGGGATTGCTACGCAGCTGTAACATATCTTTCATGTATCCAGGGCCTAGATTATTCAGGGATTTAAATGTCAGTAGGCCGATCTTGAATAGGACCCTCCATTCTATAGGTAGCCAGTGAAGGGAATGCAGGACTGGCGTTATGTGGCAGTGACGGGGTTGGTTGGTTAGCAGTCTGGCAGCAGTATTCTGTATCAGCTGTAGGCGGTACAAGACCTTTTTTGGAAGGCCAGTGTAGAGAGCATTGCAGTAGTCCAGTCGGGATGTGATGAAGGCGTTGACTAAGGTTGGCAGATCTTCTGGGGGTATGAGGTGCTTGATTTTTGCAATGTTCTTCAGGTGAAAATAGGATGATTTCACCACAGCAGAGATTTGAGTTCTGAAGTTTAAATCCCCATCAATTAGAACTCCCAGGCTACGCACATGATCAGAGCTGCGTAGATCCGTGCCTCCTATTCCCAGTGGTGAAGACTGCAAGTTAAGTTGTTTTGTTATCATGCTCTGCCCTCCAATCAGAAGGACTTCAGTTTTGTCTGCATTTAGTTTCAGCCAGTTGTCATTCATCCATTGCTGTAGTTCACGTAAGCAGGCGTTTATAGTTAGAGTTGGGTCTGTCACACCAGTACATGTAAAAAAAGGCATATGCAAAAAAAAAGGCGCCGGATGTAGCCGCAGATCAGAGAGCCACTGCAGAGGAGTACGTGTTTAAAAGGCGCATGTAAAAAAGAGTGCCAGACGTAGCCGTAGATCAGAGAGCTGATGCAGAGAAGCAGCGGCTCTCCTGTAAGAGCCCTGTGCCTGGCGAGCAGCATCTTTATGAGCCACAGATCATTTGCAGATGTGCTATTTATCAGGCGCAGATCTCCAATATCGCAGCCATAGACTGTAATGATAATTGTCATTATTTGCAGATATTGGAGGCAATAAAAGGCTCCTCTGGCAGTGAATGGCAGCGCCCTTTTTATTTGTTTGGAAAGAAAGTCTAGTGCAGTTGACACTATAATGAAACCGATATTAGGAGCATTTAACTCTAATGCTGGGAATACACGGTTCATTTTTAAGCTGATAAGATGGTTCGATAGATAATTTTCTACAGGTCCGATCTCGCTTTCAATTCTTTGGCCGCTCGTTTTCTGATAGAAGTGAATGGAAAAAGATAAGAAAAATGAGAGGAAGATAAGAATCGAGAGCTGAATCGAGCGGCAAAAATGGTCGAGAGCAGAAACAAACCGTGTATTCCCAGCATAACGTATTACGTAGCACTGTACAATAGATAAGGAAGACATTACAACGTTAAACAATGGTACACAGAATAGTGATAAGCATCATTAGCCCAACTGATATCAGGCATGTGCCCAAAAGATTTTTACGAGTCCAAATCAGTGAGTGGCAGCACTACACTGAGGTATCCACTCCAGCTCTCATAGGGTCTGATTCACAAAGTGGTGCAAAGTGTTTGCACGCCTGTGAAAAGCACTTTATCACGCCTAAACTCAGTTTAGGCGTGATAAAATGAAACTCGCGCGCAAAGCCTTGCGCACGCAATTGCGTGGCGCACGGTGCAGTGCGCGCGATGCACCCATTAAACCCTATGGGCGCTGCGCGTGGAATTGCATGAGTGCACGTGCAAAACTTTGCGTGCGGGGCTTTACGCGCGATAAAGAGCACAAAGTGGTGCTAACTCAGCGATGCAAAGGTTATCACGCCTAAAGTCTTTTAGGCGTGATAACTGAGTTATCACCGCTTTGTCAATCAGGCCCATAATGTGTGTGCTTATCTGCCTTTCATCCCCACACCCACAGAGGGGTCTCTGAGGACTGCCTTTGTACTTCCTTTCTGGTGACTGCATCTCATCTCCCCAGTAGGTGACTGCAAATCGCCAGAGTACGACAGTCTCTGCCCTCCCCATAGATAAGCAATCTCTCCTCCCAGAAGTCTTTGTCTCTGTTTTCTCCCCTTTTCCACACCCAGGGCTGGCGCTACCATAGCGGCAAAGAGGGCAATCTCCCCAGGGTCCAAGAGCTTGTAGGGGCTCCCAATGTGTATCCACCCCCATCGTTGCTCCCTGGAGCCTATGCAGAGTCTTTGGCAGAGTGGTGTCTCTCCTGTGCTGGTGAGCAAGTGAGGCGCTACACTACCAAAGACTCTGCAGAGGCCCAGGGAGAAACAGTTAAGTTGGAAGGTAATTGGGAGGGAGGGTCAGCAGCCAGCTCAGAGGCCCAGGAGGGAAATTTGGCTGCAACAAATGTCCTAATGCCAATTTTTTTCGGGGGGTGTCTGTTGGGGGCCCCCGGGTTAATTTTGTTCTGCGGCACCATTGTTGCTAGAACCATCCCTGTCCTCAACATGACCCATGAGACATGCAGTAGCAGCAGCATGAAGAGATAGTAGACAAACTTAAAGAGGACCACCAGTCAAAATAATGTAATACAAAAAGTGCTTCATTTTTACAATTATTATGTATAAATGATTTAGTCAGTGTTTGCTCATTGTAAAATCTTTCCTCTCCCTGATTTACATTCTGACATTTATCACATGGTGACATTTTTACTGCTGGCAGGTGATGTCAGTGGAAGGAGATGCTGCTTGCTTTTTTGGCAGTTGGAAACAGCTGTAAACTGCTATTTCCCACAATGCAACAAGGTTCACAGACAGGAAACTGCCAGGACCATTGTCCTCACAGTTTCCTGTGGGAGGGGTTTCACCACAATATCAGCCATACAGAGCCCCCTGATGTTCTGTTTGCGAAAAGGAATAGATTTCTCATGTAAAAGGGGGTATCAGCTACTGATTGGGATGAAGTTCAATTCTTGGTCACAGTTTCTCTTTAATCTAGACAGGTGGGCAATCACATTGGTGGACACAGGAAAAAAATCAGGTGAGTGACCACCGCTGTACTCTTCAATTGAGTGACCACCGCTGGTCAGGAACGGGAGGGAACATGATGTGATGACGACCCATGTCTATAAGTATCTCCAAGCTGTAGTCTCAGGCATGCAATGATTAGTGGAAAAAGACTTTGGGTTGGCCAGCTAATCCATCCATTAATAAAATTGGTATCAAAGTCCACAAAGACAGGCACAACCTATAGTAAAATTAGCCCTTTATTCAAAATGTATTAAAATGACATCAAGTAAAAAATGGCTACAGCATATATAATTACTATAATTGGTCACTTCATCAAAAATAAGGGGCTGTGGGAAGAAGACCTAATACAACTGTCCCATCCTAATGCCCTAATGTGCTCTATTTGCTACCTTGTTCTATTCCCCTCCTCTCCTGTTCCCAGCCTCAATGTCTTCCTGCCTCAATGCTGCCTACATTCCTTTTTGGTGTAGGGCATGTTGCTTAACATTATTTGGATGTTATATAGGCTAATTGTGTTAATTGGTGGACATGCTGACATTTTATGTGGGGCACATACTGTCTAAGTATATTATTTGGAGGGAATGCTGCCTAGTTTTGTTATGTAGGAGAAATTCCTGCCTAATTTTGCTATTTTGGGGGCTAAAAGTTATCTAAAATGTTTAGCGTCTGCAGTGGAAAATAGTACATGCACATACAATAGCTTTATGTCTTATCTTATTGTTTCCATCAGTGGTGGAGAGTCGAGTCCTGCCCAAAGTTTTGCTAAGGCTGCTTACTGATTTCTACAGATGTTATTGCTGGGTTTTTTGATTTTATGTCTATTATTTGGCTCCTCCCGCATGGCCATGCCCACTATTTGCAGTGGGTTGACATAGTACAAAGGAATATGGTATAACAGCAGCTTAGCATAGATTATACAAGTAGTGAAGCTAAGGGCCCAGTTTCTGAGAAAGCCTCGTAGCAAGAAATAGTAGTCAGATGATAAGCATTGTCATACCAAGAGTGGAATAGCTCCTTACTGTCACAAGAGATAAATATGACTGCTGTTTCTTCATAATGTGATTCCAGAACCACTTGTTAATAACCGCTACGGGACCAACCATAGTAAAACCTATGCCACACGTGGTAGCTTATGCTTTATGCGGCGTAGAATTTAATACACTAGCTCTCTCGCACGGGACACATCAGCAATAATCTCAGCTGTCTTACGACAGTTGAGCTCCGTGCCATTTTGTTGGCTACTGACCTTGTGATCGCTGTAAGCCAATCTTAGTGAACACAATACTTAATTTTTGAGCAGTAACGTTCATAGAGGTGCTTCAAATCTGGGCTTTGCCTCATGATGCATAAAGTATTACACCTATAAAGCATTTTCCCGTAGAAACTTAACTGAGGGGAAAATATAATATGTGGTTCCAAGAGAAATTATAAAAATGACTCATCTAAACCAAATGATTCAGCCATCAATTGATTCTGTACTTCAAAAATAAATTCCATTCTTTACTATCCAGTATCGCAAAAAGATTTTTTCCCCAACTGTACTGCATTGGATACACATTGGTTGGTGCCTTAACCCACTAAGATATTTGTAACTTTCATTGGTAAGGGTTGTTGTTATTGTTAATACTATACTAAAAAGTGTTTTGTACTCAAAATGATTCATATTTATTAGAGGTTTATGTTTACCGTCCAATTCCCCTCCGCAGTTTAGGAAGTTCCTATGTCTTGGAAGTGTTTTGTATTAGCTTGCCACTTCTCTTTTGGTGTTGGAAACTGTGAAATAGAATACATGTTATTTAGTGCAAGCATGTTTTACTTTTTAAAAAAGGAAGTTATATTAAAGTTAAGAATATTAAAATTAATTTGACTATATACCGTATATACTCGCATATAAGCCGACCCGCATATAAGCCGACCCCCCAACTTTCCCTGAAAAACCAGGGGAAAATGATTGACCCCCATATAAGCCGGGGGTAGGAAATGCTGGCCGCCTTATTCCCCGAGTGTGTCCCAGTATAGCTAGTAAAGTGTCCAGTATGGGTAGGTAGTGCCCCACTATAGCTAGTATAGTGCCCAGTATAGCTAGTATAGTGCTCAGTATAGCTAGTATAGTGCTCAGTATAGCTAGTATAGTGCTCAGTATAGCTAGTATAGTGCTCAGTATAGCTAGTAAAGTGTCCCAGTATAGCTAGTATAGTGCCCCAGTATAGCTAGTATAGTCCTCAGTATAGCTAGTATAGTGCCCCAGTATAGCTAGTATAGTGCTCAGTACAGCTAGTATAGTGCCCCAGTTTAGCTAGTATAGTGCTCAGTATAGCTAGTATAGTGCCCCAGTTTAGCTAGTATAGTGCTCAGTATAGCTAGGATAGAGCCCCAGTTTAGCTAGTATAGTGCTCAGTATAGCTAGTATAGTGCCCCAGTTTAGCTAGTATAGTGCTCAGTATAGCTAGTATAGTGTCCCAGTTTAGCTAGTATAGTGCTCAGTATAGCTAGTATAGTGCCCCAGTTTAGCTAGTATAGTGCTCAGTATAGCTAGTATAGTGCCCCAGTTTAGCTAGTATAGTGCTCAGTATAGCTAGTATAGTGTCCCAGTTTAGCTAGTATAGTGCTCAGTATAGCTAGTATAGTGCCCCAGTTTAGCTAGTATAGTGCTCAGTATAGCTAGTATAGTGTCCCAGTTTAGCTAGTATAGTGCTCAGTATAGCTAGTATAGTGCCCCAGTTTAGCTAGTATAGTGCCCCAGTTTAGCTAGTATAGTGCTCAGTATAGTGCTCAGTATAGCTAGTATAGCGCCCCAGTTTAGCTAGTATAGCGCTCAGTAAAGCTAGTTAAGTGCCCCAGTTTAGGCCCGGTTCACACTTGCGGTGGCCCTCCGGAATCGCCGTGCCGGAGCCGCACCGCTTGCAGAACGGACGGAACGGACGCACGGCATAGCAATGAAAGCCTATGCGTCCGTTCACATGCGTCCGTCCTGCCAAACCGGAGCCGGACCGGATCCGGGCCGGATCCGGACTCCGGCCTCCGTTCCAACATGCGCTATTTTTTCATCCGGCTCCTCCGGCAGCCGTATCCGGGGCGGAGCCGGACTGCACCATCCGGCCAATACAAACCAATGGGAACCGGAGAGCGCACAACACACTGGCTGAGAAATCCGGATGTTCTACCCCACTTCCTATGGGGATTGTTGCGGCGATATTGGATGGGGACACATGGGCAAGCATTTTGGAGTGGAGCAGCACAGCTGGATCCGGATCCGGAGATGTTGGCAGCATGTCGGAGGTGGAGGTGAGTGCTAAACAGCAGAGGGCCTGATTCCACAGGTCCCCCTTCTGCTGACCTCCCAGACCCCAACATTTTTTTTGTTTTTAACGGAACTTTTGCCAAACGGATCCGGATCGCATCCTGATGGACACCTGATGCAACCTGACCGGATCCGGATCGGATCCGGATCAGAACCGTACGGTTCCGATCCGGATCCGGTCCGGATCCGGTCAGGTCATCCGGTCCGTTTGGCAAACAACCGCTAATGTGAACCGGGCCTTAGCCAGTACAGTCCCCGCTCCCCATGGCTGCCGCCGCTATTACCTGGCTGCATCTTCTATTTCAGTCTCCGTTCTTGTAAACATTCAGAGCAGCGCGCCCGGCGCTGCTACTGTGACGAGCGGCGAGCCAGGAAAGAGCGGTTCCCATAGTAACAGGAAGCCGCGCTCTTTCCTGCCTCGTCACAGTAGCAGCGCCGGGCGCGCTGCTCTGAATGTTTACAAGCACGGAGACTGAAATAGAAAATGCGGACAGGTAATAGCAGCGGCGGCGGCCATGGGGGGAGCGGGGGACCCGTGGACCAGCGGAGGGGGGGACCCGCGGACCACCATGACTCGCATACAAGCCGAACCCCCAACTTTTGGCCCCCTTTTTGGGGGTCAAAAATTCGGCTTGTATGCGAGTATATACGGTAATAAATATATCTAGATCTAACAATCGTAAAATGAATACATGTTAAAGGTCTGGGCACACATCTTTCAAATGATGTTTGTCATCTGTATTACAGAATCAAGAATTCTGCCCCCGGGTTAGCTGCTATATTGATTAACTTAGTGGGGCAGAACAGTGATACCAACATAGTGAAAAAGCATAATTTGAGAGGGGGTAAGGCACAGATGGAGGGAGAGAGGGAGTGGCATGTGGACAGGGGAGGAGAGATTGTCTTAGGAGTGCAAAAGGAAAGCTGGTGTTGGATCAGTAGAATGCTGAGATTGTTCTGGACTGGTAGAAAATCATAGTGGTGCTGGCAGAGGTGGAAATCACAGTAGTGATTGCAGTAATATTATCATTTATTGGATTTATATAGCACCAACATATTACACAGCGCTGTAAATAAATAAGGTTACAGACAATGATAATAGGGGTGACAGACAACACAATACAGGTAATAAGCAAAAAGATACACAATGCCAGATCGTACACTGGAGTAGTTAGGAAGGGGCTGCATCAAGAAGTTCCCGGCATAGAGAGTTAGGGCATCGGCGGGTTGGGATTAGCCTTCTTGAAGAGGTGAGTTTTGAGTGCTTGTTTAAAGGTGTTGAAGAAGGGGGCAAGCCTGATGGGCAGTGGAAGAGAGTTCCACAGGATGGGGGCAGATCTTGTGAAGTCCTGTAGTTGCGCATGGGAGTGCAAGATGTGTGGGGTGGTTAGGAGGAGGTCATTGGAGGAGCGAAGTGAATGGCCAAGTGTGTATCTGCTGACAAGGTCAGAAATGTAGGTCAGGCAGCACTTGTGCATAGATTTGTAGACCAGACACAGGATTTTGAAGCTGATTCTGAAGCTGATTGAAGCTGATTCTGAAGCTGATTGTGTGCCAGTGAAGGGATTTGCATTGAGGAGTTGAGGAGAAAGAATGGTGTGAGGAGTAGATTCAGGGCCAGATTTACCATAAGGCACTGTAGGTGTAATGCTGGGGGGGTCATACTTTCTGACAGAGGCGTAGCTAGGGTTTTCAGCGCCCGGGGACAAAGACTATTAATGCGCCCCCCAAAGTCAAGGTTGCCAAAAGGGGGCGTGGTCACATAATAAATGTGGGCGTGGTTATGGGTGGAGCCAAATGTATATGGAGGTTAGCAGGCTCACGCTCACCCACCCTCCCTCAGTATGTACCTTCCAGCATGTTCCAAGACAAATTCAGCAATCATGAGCCCCCCCCCCATCAAGACAAATTCAGCAATCATGAGACCCCCAACATAACCAACTCAGCAATCATGAGGCCCCCAACAAGACAAATTTAGCAATCATGAGGCCCCCAACAAGACAAATTCAGCAATCATGAGGCCCCCAACAAGACAAATTCAGCGATCTTGAGGCCCCCAACAAATCATGAGGCCCCCAACAAGACAAATTCAGTAACCATGAGGCCCCCAACAAGACAAATTCAGCAGTCATGAGTCACATAAATAGACAGCATTTCACATAAATAGGTAGAATGCCCCCTTAATATAGTAGACACCTCTCACCTGGCAGCAGTTCTCCAAAATACACTCAATCTGACGTGGTTCCCCAAAAATAGGTAGCCCCAGGTCTATAGTTGTCCCCAGAATAGGTGGCCAGCAGTATAGATGTCCCCAGAATAGGTGGCCAGCGGTATAGATGTCCCCAGAATAGGTGGCCAGCAATATAGATGTCCCCAGAACAGGTAGCCAGGGGTAGGGATGTCCACAGAACAGGTAGCCAGGGGTATATGTGCCCAGTATATGTAGGCAGGGATATGTGTGCCCAGTATATGTAGCCAGAGGTATATGTGCCCAGTATATGTAGCCAGGGGTATATATGCCCAGTATATGTAGCCAGGAGAATAATATGTGCCCAGTATATATAGTCAGGCGTATATGTGCCCAGTATATGTAGCCAGGGGTATATATGCCCAGTCCATGTAGCCAGGGGGTATATATGCCCAGTATATGTAGCCAGGGGGTATATATGCCCAGTATATGTAGCCAGGGGGTATATATGCCCAGTATATGTAGCCAGGGGTATATATGCCCAGAGTAGGTAGCCAGGGGTATATATGCCCAGTATATGTAGCCAGGGGGTATATATGCCCAGTCCATGTAGCCAGGGGGTATATATGCCCAGTATATGTAGCCAGGGGTATATATGCCCAGTATATGTAGCCAGGGGGTATATATGCCCAGTATATGTAGCCAGGGGGTATATATGCCCAGTATATGTAGCCAGGGGTATATATGCCCAGTATATGTAGCCAGGGGGTATATATGCCCAGTCCATGTAGCCAGGGGGTATATATGCCCAGTATATGTAGCCAGGGGTATATATGCCCAGTATATGTAGCCAGGGGTATATATGCCCAGAGTAGGTAGCCAGGGGTATATATGCCCAGTATATGTAGCCAGGGGGTATATATGCCCAGTCCATGTAGCCAGGGGGTATATATGCCCAGTCCATGTAGCCAGGGGGTATATATATGCCCAGTATATGTAGCCAGGGGGTATATATGCCCAGTCCATGTAGCCAGGGGGTATATATGCCCAGTATATGTAGCCAGGGGGTATATATGCCCAGTATATGTAGCCAGGGGGTATATATGCCCAGTATATGTAGCCAGGGGGTATATATGCCCAGTATATGTAGCCAGGGGGTATATATGCCCATTAGATGTAGCCAGGGGTATATATGCCCAGTAGATGTAGCCAGGGGTATATATGCCCAGTAGATGTAGCCAGGGGGTATATATGCCCAGTATATGTAGCCAGGGGGTATATATGCCCAGTATATGTAGCCAGGGGTATATATGCCCAGTATATGTAGCCAGGGGGTATATATGCCCAGTAGATGTAGCCAGGGGGTATATATGCCCAGTAGATGTAGCCAGGGGTATATATGCCCAGTAGATGTAGCCAGGGGTATATATGCCCAGTAGATGTAGCCAGGGGTATATATGCCCAGTAGATGTAGCCAGGGGGTATATATGCCCAGTAGATGTAGCCAGGGGTATATATGCCCAGTAGATGTAGCCAGGGGTATATATGCCCAGTAGATGTAGCCAGGGGTATATATGCCCAGTAGATGTAGCCAGGGGTATATATGCCCAGTAGATGTAGCCAGGGGTATATATGCCCAGTAGATGTAGCCAGGGGTATATATGCCCAGTAGATGTAGCCAGGGGTATATATGCCCAGTAGATGTAGCCAGGGGTATATGTGCCCAGTAGATGTAGCCAGGGGTATATGTGCCCAGTAGATGTAGCCAGGGGTATATATGCCCAGTAGATGTAGCCAGGGGTATATATGCCCAGTAGATGTAGCAAGGGGTATATATGCCCAGTAGATGTAGCCAGGGGGTATATATGCCCAGTAGATGTAGCCAGGGGTATATATGCCCAGAGTAGGTAGCCAGGTGTCCCCCTCCCTGCCTCCCCAGGAGGAGGGGAGCAGCGCAGAGAAGAGGGAGAGCTGCTCTCTCTCCCTCGCTGTCCCCTCCATTAATGTCCGGGTGCTGGCAGCGGCGGGCGGAACTTACCTCCGTCTCGTCGCAGCGCGGATGGATCTGCCGCTACTCTGGTCTAGTCCAGACCAGAGCAGCGGCTGCGGGATCCGAACTTCCGGCCGGCGCTGGAGCGAGACGGAGGTGAGTCCCGCCCGCTGCGCCAGCACCCGGACAATAACGGAGGGGACAGCGATGGAGGGAGGGAGAGCCCTAAGGTGAGAGAAGGGGGGGAGATGGCCCCCTTCTCCACCGTCCGCATAGCTCTCCCTCTTCTCTTCTCTGCGCTGCTCCCCTCCGCAGAGGAAAAAAAAAAAAACCAGCTCAGCTGGGCGCCCTTAGGGACCCGGCGCCCGGGGGCACTTAACCTACCCCGACCCCCCCTAGCTCCGCGCCTGCTTTCTGACCACCCAGCACAACAAGGCTAAGAGCTGGATAATGAAAGAGGCTACACAGGCTGCTCAGAGCAACTGCAGCTCTGGGCTTCTGATAAGACGCAATGGCAGCGCAGTGCGATGTTGCGCTACTCTTGCGATAGCAAACATTCAGACAGATACAAGACAGACTGGAGTGAGGTAGCCAATAGCAACCGCAGCAATGACTACCTCGCAAGGACAGGACTAGGAGGACAGAGGCTGACAGAATGAATGCTTGCTAATCTAGTCACTGCCTCAGTGACAACAAGCATTCACAAAGACAACAGTGAGGTAACCAATAGCAACCACAGCAATGGCTACCTCGCAAGGACAGGACTAGGAGGACAGAGGCTGACAGAATAAATGCTTGCTAATCTAGTCACTGCCTCAGTGACCGCAAGCATTCACAAAGACAAGAGTGAGGTAACCAATAGCAACCGCACCAATGGCTACCTCGCAAGGACAGGACTAGGCTAGCTAAGCACGGGTGATCACGCTAAGCGCAACCTACCGAAACGTGCTAAAAACTGACTAGCTGAATGCAAGATATCAACAGTTCGAGTACGTATATATCAGCAGCACTGATATATCACCGTAACACGAATACAAGGAAAATAACAAATGCTGACTAGAATATGTATATATTGGCGATGAACCAATATATAACATAATCAAGGAAGACTAGCTAGATCTGGAACAATACAGCGAACTAACTAGGCATGCAATACAAACAATACAAATTCTCTGCACTAAAAGGAGTATGTATATATGTCCCCGTGGAAAATATATAATCGTAGCTCCACAAGATAACTGAATTAGAAAGTAAAAAGACAAGGAATATTATAAACATTAGGATAGAGAAGATGAGGGGAGTGAAACTGACAGTCGATATCAAATTTGCAAAAATATCAAAAATTACTTTATTAATCCAACAAGACTCACATAAAAATCTATAATTAAAAGTATGTTGCAGCTAGGTGGCCACCCTGCGATCAAAACGGCGCCCTCACATACACGCACCTGACCAACTCACACATCAAATAACCTGACAAGCGATTTAATATCTACAGAAGCTGTCAAATAGAGGCCGAATTAATTATAGCATGGTCGTTTGAACAATATGTCCCCAAATCCTTAAGGCTTAGTCGCAATAATATGCATTGAAAAGGTTGTTAGTATAAAGTTCTAGTGTATCAGATCACAAGGAAATGTGCCTCAAGCAAATGTCTTTTGGCGCAGCCAGGTCAGGAAAAAGCAAAGCACATGCAGCAATGTAAGCCAGTATAAGCCAGTGAGGCAATGTTCCATGCAAGCACAGTATAGCATAAATAGTGACTTGTCTTACCGACCAGATGTTTACACGGGTCTCAGCAAACAAAGTACCTCCTATAAATGTCACTCAGTGGTCCGCAGGCTGGCCACACACCAGAAGGGTTGCCCCCTTGCACTGGAGTTTGGAGAAGATGTGGAGGAAAGACTCCGTAATGTCAGGTGAATGAAGGATCCAGCCAAAAATGGCTACCGTCCAGTCAGTGAACAGCGTTGCTAGTTCACCGTTGTGTACTGTGATGTAGATAGCAGTGCTGGGCCGAAATTACGCACTAGCGTAATTACGCATCGTAATTCACTACAAATGCACCGTAAGCGTTACGTGTAAGGATACGGTATTACACGTAATTAATTACGCGTAGACCGTAGGTTACGTTATTACGCGTAACAAATTACGCGTAAGACAGTAAACTCCCATTGAAATTACACAGTCTGCCGTAATCGCGTAATATTACGCTCCCATATAATATAAAAAAGCCGCCGACTTTAAGGGTTAATAGCAAAGCCCCCTTAAGTGCTAAGAGCCTCAAATTTGGAGAATATATTAAGGAGATCAGAAGGAATAAGAGGAAAATTTTTTTTTTCAAAAAGACCTTATAGTTTTTGAGAAAATCGATGTTAAAGTTTCAAAGGAAAAATATATACATTTAAAAACCCGCCGATTTTAACGGTTAATAGCAAAGCCTGCTTAAAATGTAGGAACACCAAATTCACAGGGTATATTAAGGGGATCAGTGGGAATAAGAGGAAATTTTTTTTTTTCAAAAAGACCTTATAGTTTTTGAGAAAATCGATTTTTAAGTTTCAAGGGCAAAAATGTCTTTTAAATGCGGAAAATGTCAGGTTTTTTTTGCACAGGTAACAATAGTGTTCTATTTTCATAGAGTTTTACTTACTTCGTTCTGAGTGTGGGAAATATTTAAAAAAAACGACGTGGGGTCCCCCCTCCCAGACCTCTTTAACCCCTTGTCCCCCATGCAGACTGGGATAGCCAGAATGCGGAGCACCGGCCGCGTGGGGCTCCGCACCCTGACTATACCAGCCCGCATGGTCCATGGATTGGGGGGTCTCGGAAGGGGAGGGGCAGCCAAGCTCTCCAATCCAAGGACAAGGGGCTCTTCTCCACCTCCGATGGGCGGTGGAGGTGGAGGCCGCGATTTCCTGGGGGGGGGGGGGGGGTTCATGGTGGCATCTGGGAGTCCCCTTTAAAAAGGGGTCCCCCAGATGTCCACCCCCCCTCCCAGGAGAAATGAGTATAGAGGTACTTGTACCCCTTACCCATTTCCTTTAAGAGTTAAAAGTAAATAAACACACAAACACATAGAAAAAGTATTTTAATTGAACAAAAAACATAACCACGAAAAAAGTCCTTTAATATCAGAAGGAACCCCATTGGTCTGCTAAGGACCAATGGGGCTCCTTGGAGCCCAAATACAAAGATGCTTTAGAGAGCTCTGAGCTATATAGCTCAAAGCTCTGTCGGGTTTAGGACGCTAAGTCCCCGCGGGCTCCGCTGCCCTCCCCGCCTCTCCCACATGTCACCTATATACATGCTGGCACCCATGGGTGCCAGCATGTATATGGGTGACAGGTGTGGGCGGAGTGGATGGCGGGAGGCGGCGGGGACTTAGAGTGTATGCGGCGGCCGGCGGGTGAGTGGCGAGTGACGTCGGGTGCGGTGGTGTTACAAAGTAACAAAGTTGTTACATTGTAACAACTTTGTTACATTGTAACTGATTAGTATATTTCCGAGGATATTGCGTGGGAACTGGCTTTTAAAGGGACAGGTAAGTATTAATGGTTAATTAAGAATATTAAAGGACTTTTTTCGTGGTTATGTTTTTTGTTCAATTAAAATACTTTTTCTATGTGTTTGTGTGTTTATTTACTTTTAACTCTTAAAGGAAATGGGTAAGGGGTACAAGTACCTCTATACTCATTTCTCCTGGGAGGGGGGGGGGGTGGGCATCTGAGGGACCCCTTTTTAGTTTCAAAGGTTTTTATTGCAGTGAAGTAAGTTTAAACAGATGATACATTACAACTTTCCCCACGCAGGGGGCTTATGATAAAAGGGTGTATAGTGAACAAGGAACAACATAGAACATACCAACATGTACATTAGGTACCAATGACTAGATACTTAATTGGGTCAATAGAGCCAGGCAAAGAGGAGAAGCCTGAGATTAAAAAAAGGACAATTGCCAGATTATCTCTACTAGATTTAAGAAAAAAAACAGCAGATAATGGAGACCCCTATTGTCTGCATAGTCTATCCAGGGGGACCATGTGTTAGTAAATTGTATCATTCAATCCTCCGCGACTGCAACCATTCTCTCCAGGATCATAGTTTTATGGACCTTATCAATAACATGTTGTAGAGAGAGAGTTGAGTCTTTCCAGCGAGAGGCCAAATAGGTTTTTGCAGAGTTTACAATATGCTGGATCAGCCTGTGGGCTGGGTGTTTAACATTGTTGGGTTTGTCACCTAGGAGGAAGACAGTGGGGTTGGGAGAGAAGGGAGTCTGGAGGACTGTGGATATAAGACCAGCAACTTGTGACCCAAAGTTTGCAACTAGTGGACAGGACCACCACATATGGGAAAAGGTTCCCTTCGCCCCACATCCTCTGTAGCATAGAGAGGAAGCTTGAGGGAATATACTAGAGACTCTCTCTGGAGTCAGGTAGGCCCTGTGGAGGAGTTTAACATTGGTTTCGAGCGTAGAGAAATATAGGCTCCCTTTCATGAGAGTCTCAAAACAGTGGGCCCATCTATTTGGGGTTTGGTTATGGGGGACCCCTTTTTAAAGGGGACTCCCAGATGCCACCATGAACCCCCTCCCAGGAAATCGCGGCCTCCACCTCCACCGCCCATCGGAGGTGGAGAAGAGCCCCTTGTCCTTGGATTGGACAAGGGCTCGGAGGGGGAGGGGAAAGCTTGGCTGCCCCTCCCCTTCCGAGACCCCCCAATCCATGGACCATGCGGGCTGGTATAGTCAGGGTGCGGAGCCCCACGCGGCCGGTGCTCCGCATTCTGGCTATCCCAGTCTGCATGGGGGACAAGGGGTTAAAGAGGTCTGGGAGGGGGGACCCCACGTCGTTTTTTTTAAATATTTCTTACACTCAGAACGAAGTAAGTAAAACTCTTCCCACTTGGGGGAATCTATGAAAATAAAACACTATTGTTACCTGTGCAAAGAAAACTGACATTTTCCGCATTTAAAAGACATTTTTGCCCTTGAAACTTAAAAATCGATTTTCTCAAAAACTATAAGGTCTTTTTGAAAAAAAATGTTTTCCTCTTATTCCCACTGATCCCCTTAATATACCCTGTGAATTTGGTGTTCCTAAATTTTAAGCAAGCTTTGCTATTAACCGTTAAAGTCGGCGGGTTTTTAAATGTATATATTTTTCCTTTAAAACTTTAACATCGATTTTCTCAAAAACTATAAGGTCTTTTTGAAAAATTTTTTTTCCTCTTATTCCTTCTGATCTCCTTAATATATTCTCCAAATTTGAGGCTCTTAGCAATTAAGGGGGCTTTGCTATTAACACTTAAAGTCGGCAGCTACCTAACATTGATCCATGCGTCAACTTTTCCGCTTGGCAGCATGACCTTACGCATTAATTGCTAGTAGGATTTTACGGGTAAGCCTATAACGTAACAACCTGAATAACGGTATTCTTACGCGTAATTGCGTAAGGGCTATGCGTAATTACAGACATGTACCGAAATTGAATGTCTACGTCGTAAGCGTAATTCCGTAATGCTTAATAGCGTAAAATTACGCGTAATGATCCGTAAGCGTAGCTTTTTCCATTACGCCCAGCACTGGTAGATAGTACTACACTTCAGAGGCGGTGGATCCCAACTGATGTTGCCTACTATGGTCTGGTCGCAAGGTGCAGCAGGCTCCGGGGAGGTAGCAGAGTGCTCCGCATTTAGCTGCAAGACGTGTCCACGCCAAACAAGCCCGACATGTTTCGCTGGCAGGCAGCCAGCTTTCTCAAGAGAGGCGTGATAAGTGAGACGCTACACTAGCGAGACCCTTTTGAAGGCGCCGCCGAAGCGGCGGAAATGCGCGGACTCCCAGCAGTCACCACGCCCCCTATCCACCGGCCGGAAGCAGGAAGATGAAAATCACCTGCGCTCCAGACGGCAGGCAGGGGGGCGGGCAAGCGCTGTGACCCACCTCCTGACCCCCGCGCATGGAAAAGGAATATTATACACAGTATCAAAGGACCCAGTAACAGCATAGACAGAGCTGAAACTATGACGGGCGAAGTCTAAAAGGGAAGGCATACTTTTATGCTGGCATCAGCCAATGGATGCAAGCATGCAAATCTCCACACAGCTGAATGGTAATCATTCAATCCTGAGCTGGCTTGATTACCATTTGCTAGCTGAAAGACTATGATAACAAATGCATGCAGTACTATGTAGCATGCATGCAGGAAATCCAGGGCTATCTGGCTGCAGCTCAGCTGTAGTAAGCCATTGGTGGAATGATGACAGCATTCTGAGCTTCCTAGAACTGCAGAGCAATTGCAAATGACAATGTGACTCACTGCGAATGCACAACTGAATGCAGGCTGACAAGCCATAACTGTCCATTTGCAGCTCCACCGCAATGGACAGAACACGCCACAGGAGGAATCCTTACAGTAGACATGTGCCTACAGGCACCTGATGATGGATAGGCGGCTTACTCCCCTACCCAAGTGTAGCCCTCCTTCCCTATGCAGAGTCCTGAGCGGAGTGTAATTAAGAGTCACCCCTGTCTCAGCATTCCACTGACCAGATCTCAGGGGCACCTCTAGCTACCTAATTCTTGTGGACATCTCTAGCTACTTAATACCTAGGATAGCTCTGGCTACCTAATACTAAGGGGCACCTGTAGTCACCTATAGTGGGCAAGGGAACTAAGGGAAAAGTGACAACTGGACCAGCCAGCACACTTGCAGTGCGATTTGCCTGTTTGTAGGTTCATGGAGGGCGAAGTGTAGAGTGCCAGGACATCTGTGCCTATAGGCTCATGTGATGTAAATCCGGGCCTCATTAGATCAGTCTTGCTGCTGTGCTCATGATGGATTGTAGGGAGAGATGCAGTAGTCCAAGTGGAAGATGATAAGTGCATGGACGAGATCAGGTAGGAGAGTATCTGGGCAGATTGGTGGGACAACGCCATTGAGAGGGGTGAGACAGAGACAGGATGAACAGTATGTAGATAGGAATAGCAGAAGAGATCAAATTGGGGTTGCATGAGGCAGCCAGAAACAGGGAAGGCGGTGGTGACTCTGTGGGCTGCTGAGATTGGTGAATGCTGGCAGCTGAGCTGGCCGTATAAGAGCTACTGTGCTTACTGTGCAGGCACAGGCCGTAAATGTGCCTGCGCAGTATGGCAGCACTTGTACAAACATGGGGACGCAGCAAATAGAACACATTTGACAAGTTGTTGACAAATATTTTTAGAGGGTCCCAGAACAGCTATGCAAACAATGAATGACACTGTAACAAATAGTGCAAAAAAGCAATAGGCACACCTTAAGAATAATGGATTGCTGTGCACCCAGTTTGTAATCAAATGAGGTATATGTGACCTAGTTTGAATCAAAATGAGTTGTAGAATACATTTTGATGTCATACAGCTTAGACCCATGTCACATAAAAAATAGGGAAAACGTTAATCTGCCATTCAAAAAAGAGTAGTTTTCAAAATTACTGTATGATCAAACTTGGGAAAATTTCAGGAAAACTAACAAACTACCCATATTTGGAAAGCCCTGGATGTTCTCTTTTTATAATAGTGACATTTGAGGCCTTTTCTGATGTCCAGTCTGTTCTGGGGCTATAGAAGCAAAGTATGGCGCTGCAACAATTAGTGCTAAAAAATTTACTGCAAAAAAAAAACATGCTATGCACACCTTGAGAATAATGGACTGTTGTGCATCCAGTTTGTTATCAAATGAGGTATATGTGACTTCCAGCTTGGATATATGCCACATAAAAAATAGAAATGGACAAACTTAATCCATCATTCAAAAAAATGTCATTTTTCAAAATTATGATCAAACAAAACTTTCAGGAATACCATACGAGTTGGAACCGTACAAACTACACGTTTCCTCTTTATAATGATAAAATTTGAGGCCTTTTTCTGATGTCCAGACTCTTCTGGGGCTCTTCAAATAAAGAATGGTGCTGGCCTGTAGAAAGGCACATGCACACTTCAGGGATAATAGCCTGTTAACTGCCCAGCTAGCTATCAAATGAAACTTAGGTAGTATCATTTTAATTGTTATAAATAGTAAAGTAGATTTTAGGGTCTTTTTCTTGTAACAGTTCTTTTATTAAAAGTCAGCACAACAGAAGTGAACGTACAAATATGTGACCCACAACAGGTCTCTTAGTGAAATACAGATGAAAATTAAGCAAAGGTAAGACTAGCAGAGACAGACAAGAAGCCCATATAGATTTCACCTTCCCTGGCGGTGCATTTCTATCTGTATTTATGGGTCTAAAAAGCTGTAAATTTTTTCAAGAATTTTAGGCCTCCAATCCTTAAGTCTTAACTCACCAAAATACGGTATATCATAATGAAGGCCTGGTAGACATCCTGTGTATAAATAAAAGACTGGAACACAAAATTGTTGAAATAATTAATTTTATAAATAAACTTTAAGAATAGTAAAACTGTACAAATTAGCCACCGAACTACACCGTATGTACATTTTTACCTAATACACCTCCTGCGTGAGGTATATTTTGAAACAGGGAATGGCACAGAGGGCGACATCACAATTGGGGCAGTAGAAGCATGATTCCATTCGGACTTTTTCCCCTTTGCTATCAGTCTTAGGCGGCAGGCAGAGAGTAGTCAAAACTCAGGCAGAGGTTGGTGCAGGAGGCCGGCAGAGAATACTCAAAATGACAGAGGTCGGTAGAGGCGGCAGGCAGAGAGTAGTCAAAATCCAGGCAGAGGTCGGTGCAGGCAGTAGGCAGAGAGTAGTCAAAAGCCAGGCAGAGGTTGGTGCAGGCAGTGAGCAGCAAATAGTCAAAATCCATGCAGAGGTTGTTAGTGGCGGCAGGCAGAGAGTAGTCAATATCCAATCAGATCATTGCAGGCTGCAGGCAGAGAGTAGTCAAAATCCAGGCAAAAATCGGTAAAAGTAAGGCAGAAGCACTTAGCTCAGAAGCAGTTGGGGACCAGATGGCTATATATTGTTAACATCCTGTGCTTTCAAATGAGCTTATCTGCCATGGCAGTCAGGTGACAAAGGGGAGAGATCAAATTACAACTTGCGATTAGAGACAAATTAGGAGGGATTAGACAGGCTAAACTCTCTATATACATGCAGGCAGCATTTTTCTCTATTTACCTTCTGTTCTGTGCAGCAGATCGGGGTCCAGATGGAGGATCAGACAGGCTTAAACTCTCTATATAAATGCCGGGGTGCATTTCTCTATGTTTCCTTCTGTCCTGTGCAGATCGGGATTCAGATGGGAGGATTAAACAGGCTAAACTCTCTATATACATACAGGGCACATTTCCCTCTATTTTCCTTCTGCCCAGTACAAAAGTTCAGGTCCACTTTAAATGGTTGTGCAGCCCCCTGCCCCGATGACGTCACGCTGCACTGCCACACACCGCCGATCCGCCATCCTGATTGGCTGTCAGGATCCCGGAACAACAGCAGAGGTAAAGGGGGCAGCAGTATCAGCTGGCCTGAGCTGAGCTCGGGCTTACCACTTTCAGCTCCTGTGACTCAGCTCGGGATTACCGCCAGGGGGGTTAATGATACATTACAAATAATCAATATGATTGACATAAATATGAACAAGAAGCGACAGTATATGATGCAGTGTATCTTAGATGTTCTGAAAGGGCTCAAGACACTGGACAGAAAAATACTCAGGTTTAAATACTTACCATGAATTAATATTGTAAAATCATAAACTCAATGAGCAGACTAAGAAGTGGCTGAAGGGGTTGTAGTATTAGTCATAATGTATTTTCTTACTGTCTGTGAACTCAAATCATACTGCCCAGGTGGCCACATATTTTTCTGCTGTATTGTACATTAAAGAAATAAGATCTTCTCTGTCTGCTATGCTTTTTATTCTCTTGAACTACATTCTAAGCGTGGGAAGTGCAAGGGATTTCCACAGGTACAGGATACATGCCTTGACTGCGTGCACCAGGTGTAACATCGAGACGAAAACATGCTGGATCCCATTGGAGATCATGGGAAGTGGCTTTGTTTAGTAGGGTTTGCACCTGCCTCCAAAAGCCTTACATTTTTGGACAATACCACATATACAGATTGTGTCTCCGATATCTGAGTCATACTGCCAGCAGGTAGCTGGGATAGAATCAGCCATGTGATGTACAGGGAGTGCAGAATTATTAGGCAAGTTGTATTTTTGAGGAATAATTTTATCATTGAACAACAACCATGTTCTCAATGAACCCAAAAAAACTCATTAATTAAAGTAGTTTTTAGTTTGTTTTTAGTTTTAGCTATTTTAGGGGGATATCTGTGTGTGCAGGTGACTATTACTGTGCATAATTATTAGGCAACTTAACAAAAAACAAATATATACCCATTTCAATTATTTATTTTTACCAGTGAAACCAATATAACATCTCAACATTCACAAATATACAAAAGTTTGCTTTCCTAAAACAGAAAGAATTTGCGATAATTCAGGTTGGAGTGAGCTTGAGATATCTCCCAGGCACCACTGCTGAATATATGCAAATTAACCATTGTACCCTTAGAAGCTAAACACACCTCCAGAACCGCTGGAATGCAATGATGTGTCAGCTTGTTAATATGTACAGAGCCATAATAATCCAACATGCATACAGACTGTTTCGAATTGTTTGATCCTCATCAGTGCATGGCATGGATTAATTTGGCTCTATGGAGTAGGGCTTGTAAATCCGAGAGGCACAGACTAACCAGCAAGCTCATTGTGACCCAGAACTCATTGGGGTGTGTAAGGGACTACAATGGTCCTAAAAGCCCCCTTACTAAGAAAAACAAAAGTTTGCTTTCCTAAAACAGAAAGAATTTGCGATAATTCAGGTTGGAGTCATTCAAAAACAAAACAAAAACAAATCAGTGACCAATATAGCCACCTTTCTTTGCAAGGACACTCAAAAGCCTGCCATCCATGGATTCTGTCAGTGTTTTGATCTGTTCACCATCAACATTTGTGCAGCAGCAACCACAGCCTCCCAGACACTGTTCAGAGAGGTGTACTGTTTTCCCTCCTTGTAAATCTCACATTTTATGATGGACCACAGGTTCTCAATGGGGTTCAGATCAGGTGAACAAGGAAGCCATGTCATTAGTTTTTCTTTTTTTATATCCTTTCTTGCCAGCCATGCTGTGGAGTACTTGGACGCGTGTGATGGAGCATTGTCCTGCATGAAAATCATGCTTTTCTTGAAGGATGCAGACTTCTTGCTGTACCACTGCTTGAAGAAGGTGTCTTCCAGAAACTGGCAGTAGGACTGGGAGTTGAGCTTGACTCCATCCTCAACCCGAAAAGGCCCCACAAGCTCATCTTTGATGATACCAGCCCAAGCCAGTACTCCACCTCCACCTTGCTGGCGTCTGAGTTGGACTGGAGCTCTCTGCCCTTTACCAATCCAGCCACGGGCCCATCCATCTGGCCCATTAATCTGGCCCTTCCATCTGGCCCATCAAGACTCACTCTCATTTCATCAGTCCATAAAACCTTAGAAAAATCAGTCTTGAGATATTTCTTGGCCCAGTCTTGACGTTTCAGCTTGTGTGTCTTGTTCAGTGGTGTCGTCTTTCAGCCTTTCTTACCTTGGCCATGTCTCTGAGTATTGCCCACCTAGTGCTTTTGGGCACTCCAGTGATGTTGCAGCTCTGAAATATGGCCAAACTGGTGGCAAGTGGCATCTTGGCAGCTACACGCTTGACTTTTCTCAGTTCATGGACAGTTATTTTGCGCCTTGGTTTTTCCACACGCTTCTTGCGACCCTGTTGACTATTTTGAATGAAACGCTTGATTTTTTGATGATCACGCTTCAGAAGCTTTGCAATTTTAAGAGTGCTGCATCCCTCTGCAAGATATCTCACTATTTTTGACTTTTCTGAGCCTGTCAAGTCCTTCTTTTGACCCATTTTGCCAAAGGAAAGGAAGTTTTTCTAATAATTATGCACACCTGATGTAGGGTGTTGATGTCATTGGACCACACCCCTTCTCATTACAAAGATGCACATCACCTAATATGCTTAATTGGTAGTAGGCTTTCGAGCCTATACAGCTTGGAGTAAGACAACATGCATAAAGAGGATGATGTGGGCAAAATACTCATTTGCCTAATAATTCTGCACTTCCTGTAGAATCACAGGTGTGCTGTACTAACGGGAAAGATTGCGCAAGAAATGATTCCCATTTCTCCTTAAAAAGGTTACAAGGGTTTCCCTCAGGAATACTTTGTAAAATCGAGAGATGGGCCATTTTTATGAAAACAAACTGTCTGATAGCATACAATTAACTTTCACTCTAGCTGATGGATCGCTGAAAAGGAGGAAGATCCATGCCATCATGCTCTGTCCGAGGCCAATCTGAAGAAGCAAAGCTTGAATAAAGTTCCAGTATACTCGATCAAAAGCCTTCTCTGCATCAGTGGAGAGAAGAAGCCCCCTCCACCTAATACCGACAAAGCCAATGCTGCACACTAAGGGTTTTAGCGGTATTGTTCCTGACTTCTTGTCCAGGGACAAATCTCACCTTGCCAGTGAAAATCAATTTTGGGATATTCGTCAAGTACTAAGCAATAACTTTTGCAAAAAGCTTCAAGTCTTTATTCAATAATGAAAATGGCCTATACCCAGTGCATGATAGTGGATCCTTCCCCTCCTTATAGATTACTGCAATGTGTCCCTTTAACAAATTTAGAGGGTGTTTGTTGTCAGATACTATCCCACTGAAAGCTCTCACAAAAAAGGATGCTAGTATATTCTGAAATTTCTTGTAACAGTGAGCAGACACCAGACCGGTCCAGGGTTTTCCCTGAGGCCGTCCTTTTTAGGGCTGCATGGAATTCTTCTGCTGTAATGCTTGCCTCAAGTAATTCTAAGTCAGATCTCTCATGTTTGAGAAGAGCATTCTCCTACAAAAAGCACTGTATGGGAGAGGAGCTACCCCCTGGTGTGGCCAATACATTTTAAAGCCTTTCATAGTAGTTCATAAATTGGGCCACAATCTTATCAAGTCTGCATGTGGTACAAGTCTGCATGTGGTACTTTTTACCTGCAGTTCCAATCATCTTTGTTTCAGCACTCTATCAAGCATCTTTCCTGGTTTATTCCTGTCCTCATAAATTAACTTACAGTATGTCTGTGTAGAGGAATGATCTCTGTGCCTTCCTGTTTAAAGAGGAACTGTGGCGAAAATCTTAAAATTTAAAACACATACACATAAGAAGTACATTTCTTCCTGAGTAAAATAAGCCATAAAATTTCTCCTATGTTACTCTCACTTACAGTAAGTAGGTAGTAGGAATCTGACCTTATCGACAGATTTTGGACTAGCCCATCTTCTCATAGGGGGGTTCTCAGGGTTTTCTTTATTTTTAAAAGCACTAAGAGAATGGCAGTTGATCCGTCCAACTGCCAAAATAGTGTGCAGTGAGGCTGGCCAGCATCTTTGTATAAAGATTTTTCAGGGAATGTCTTTATTAAGAATAAAGGCCATGCTGAGAATCCCCAATGGAGAGATGGACTAGCCAAAAATCTGTCGGTAATGTAAGATTTCTACTTCCTACTGTAAGTGACAGCAACATAGGAGAAAAGTAATTTATGGCTCATTTTACTGTGGAAGAAATGTACTTATTGTTTGTATGTGTTCTAAATTTTAAGATTTCCGCAACAGTTCCTGTTTGAAGCCATTCGGAATCAAACATTTTTTTAAAAAAAAAATGACATGGATGGATGTAAAATAAAAAGTATGTGTACCTCTTCCTTCCAACTCCATCTCACATTCTCAAGCACCGATAAAATAGCGCGAGAGAAGGAGATTTTCGGGTGCACGGCCGTGATCACGTGCACGCGTGCATATGTGTATAGAACATTTTGTGCGCACGCAGTACTTGTGACTGTGACTCACTGCACAGTCAAAGGAGCTGCCTGCAGAAAGAAGCGTGTGAAGGTATGTTAGTACTTTCACTTAGCAAATGTTTTTATATACAGGGAGCCACGCAGAGGGACCTGCCCGCAGTGCTGCACACTCTTGTACTGAAAGCAGGGGAGCAAGGGGAGAAGATGGCCGCCCATCTCGGAGGGGTGACAGAGCAGGGAAAAGAAGCTCTGCCTCCTCTCTCCTAATGCAATATTCGACTGAACTGGTCAAAGAAGAAAAACTGAGATTTGGGGGGGCCAGGGTACAGAAATAATTACGAACTTGGGACAGAATGATAGAGGAGAATGAGGTAGGCTGTGCTCGATAGCAAAAAAATAAAATAAAACGGTTCCCATTGACTTTAAGGATACCAGAAGAGATTGTCTGGCTTCCTGTAATTTCTGCAGATCGTATTTTTATGCTCAACTTCCAGTCTGCGCACCTCTTGGATCTGGTGGTCAATTAAAGCCTCATTTTCCCTCTTAAAGGGACCCCGAGCAGTAAAAAGAAACAAAATTGGTACTTACCTGGGGCTTTCTCCAGCCCACCGTAGGTCGGGAGGTTCCTGGGCATCCTCCTGGCTCCTCTCCCGGTCCTTCCTCCGCATACCGCACTAGCGTCGGGCTCCTACTTCCTTAACGGTGACGCTCCTTCGTGGCGTGACAGTACTGCGCATGCGCGGTTTAATCGGGAGAGGAGCCAGGAGGACACAGAGGGACCTCCTGACCTACGGTGGGCTGGAGAAAGCCCCAGGTAAGTACCAATTTTGTTTCTTTTTACTGCTCAGGGTCCCTTTAAGTTGGGTGCCTAAACTGGTAAATAGCCCCCCTAATAGTGAGTCTATGAGCTAACCAGAGAGTCCTTGGGTTCATGTCATCAGTGGAGTTCATAGTTAAGTACTCTGTGTGGGCCTTTGCTATTTCCTTCTCCTTGACCTCATCAGCAAGCAGATTGGGATCCAATCTCCAAATCCATTGTTCAGATTGGGTGAGAGATTGGTGGAGTGTGGTGCTAACTGGAGCATGATCTGAAAACGAGTCAATACCAATATCAGAGTCAATTATTCTGTGAAGGTCTCTCTGTATAATCATAGCATAGTCAATGATAGAGTATTTACAGTGAAGTAAAGAATAAAAGGAAGAATCTCTAGCAGATGGGATGGCAAACCTCCATGAGTCTATCAACTGTAATGCAGAAAAATAATTGCCCAATTTTTATGGCCTCTGTGTGAAATAGAAGCTGAAAGTCAAATATGCATCTGGCAGGTAATTGGCCAAATGTTATGGCCTCTGTGTCATACAGAGGCTGAAAGTCAAATATTTATCCTGCGGGTAACTGCTTAATTGTTCTTGCCTTACCTAGTGTGGCTGCTATTTCAAATGTTTAGCTAGGTAACCACTCACACACAGTTTTTCAGGCCTCACCTTGATATTTCAAATGTTTAGGCAGGTAGATGCTAAATTTTTCAGACCTTAACTAGTGTGGCTGCTATGCTTTGGCAGGTAACTGCACAATTTTTCAGGCATCGCCTAGTGTGGCTGATATTTTTTTTCAAACAATTTATCTTTATCAGTAGATCCTAAAAAATAGAACAGCAGCATCTGAAACAGGCTTGAGTAACATCAAGAATTACAGAATCACATTCGTGTTGCTAGAGACACTCAAGGAAACATAAAGTAGCATGACCCATAACAGCGATTAAATACACAGTGACAATGAGTCAAATCAGTTTGTATGGTCACTTTGGTAATTCAAAAGTTGAAGTTTTGAGAGAAGGGTGAATAATATGGATCCCCTACACAACCTGTGTTTTTATTACTTATCCTAGCTACTCCTACGATCTCATGTTCCATGTTTCCCCCTATTGTAGTTAAGAGTGGCTGCTACTTCTAATTCTAATGTTCATCTGAGGTACTAAGAAACCCAGAGATAAGAGTACTAGGGGTCCTGGTGGTGCGTCATCCTTTGGCCCTGGCATATGTGATCCTCTGCCGAAGAAAGCTATTAGTTCATAGAATGCAGAAGAGGTGGTTGATTGGCTCACTCTACATGTTAGTTGTAGTAGTAATATACAAAATTTAATAACTTTGCCTGTTACACCAGACCTCATGCCAGCCTTGTACGCATGGACACAGTTATGCTGCACCCCACTTTCAGCACACAATAGTGTCATTTGTTCCTACTAACATGGAGTATGCCAATGCCACATTATTTGCCTGGCACCTGCCAGAAATATAATTTTTTTTCAATGAAATAAATACTGTAAAATATGAAAACTTGGCCTTTTTATTGATTAGCGTGCAGTGTTACAGTGTCACACCATCACCCCTGTGTCACCTTATTGTGCGTTTTCTCCTAGGTGATATTTTCAGAACTTGTCATAAAATGCATTTTAAGCCACCAGCAAGCAAGAAAATACTAAGAATAAATTTAAGAGCACTTTTTCACCAACTTTTCGGTACTTTTTCAATTGTGAAATGCTGAATAGTTAGTTTAAAGATAAGATGAAAATTATATCCTTGGAGATAACTCAGTTAAAAAAGTGAATTGCATATGGGCCAGTGTGTCCTTTAAAAAATGAATAAATACAGTGTCATGGACATAATTGAACACAAGGAAGAAATTCCTGTAATCTTCCATGTTGCAGCGGGACGCCACCTGTCGAAGCAGGACGCAACAAGAGGAGTAGAGAGAATGGACACCAGACTCCGCCAAGACATGACTCCCTCTCAGGTGTACACATGGACACAGTTAGCCAGTACCTTCACTTAAAGGGACTCCTCTCATGGGAATGCCTTTAAGCCAGATTGTCATGGACGGTTGCGGGGCCGCAGACGCGTCCTGGAACCGCCCGTGAAGAAAAAGCGATCGCACTCGATTCTCTGCATCGATTGCGCTTCAGATCGATAGAATCTGGATTGATGGTGTAGGAGCACCAGCTTAAGTGCAGGATGGCTCTTTTGATATGCTAATGAGCCTGGGCCAGGCCTGTGTCCTGGAGGATGTTTGTTCTCAATTACCTCCATTTGGTGAGTGTGAGAAAATGCGGAAGTACCGCCGCATGCGCTTCTGGCAGGGCGGCGGATTCCGCGTCCAGCGTGACTACTGATGTATGTGCTCACTCGTCTTTGTGTCTGCCTGAACGCGGAGGAACTGCCGCATGCGCTGGCGGCATGGCGGCGGATTCCGCGTGCAGCTCAATGGGCATTTCACAGCAGGGTTCTGGTGTGGCTGGGAGCTGTAGTTCACATAGGTTTAGGTGGACGCGCGCGCGCGCTGAGAGGAAGAGCTTTATGCCAGTCAGTGGGGGATCAGCTGACCAGGCTGGTCAGCTGACCCCAGAAACGGTTTCCATTGGTCCAGCACTTGTGGGAGGCGCTGGAGAGCGCTGAACTATATATACTAATGGCTGGGCATTTGCTGGTTGTCTGCCGTTGCGATCACTACGTGGTAGCACTCAGACCTTGTCAGTATCTGTGTTATCTAGACCAGTTTCCTAGGTGTTGACGGCCAAGGAACTCACACCTTAGTCTAGGAATTCTGTACCATCTGTATTATTCGTATTATCTAGTCTAGTTCCTGGAGTGTGAGAATCTTGGAGCTCACACTCAAGTCTAGGCATTGTTGATTATCTGTTATGACTTTCTGCATTCCTGACCATTCTCCTGATCTCTGATTTTGTACCTTTGTCTTTCTGATTCTCTGTTGCCAAAACTCGGCTAGTCCCTGGATTCTGAATCTGCCTACTGTCTCTGTACTTTATCTGTCCGTGTGTTAACGACCTGGCTTGTCCGACCTCGAGAACTATCTCTCCTGTTAGGAGATAGTTCACAGATCTGTCAGTGACACTTCTCTTGGTGTCACTCACGTTCTGTCCTTCCCACTCGCTGTCTGACTCCTCCCCCGGGAGAGTTCAGTCTACAGAAGGAACCAGTTGCCAAGCAGGATTCCTATCTGCTCTTGCACCTGCCTTCAGGGTGTCTTCCTCAAAGTATTACTGTTGCACCTAAACACTCCTGTCACTCAGGTGTCCAGAGGTTAGAGATATATCTGATTATCGGTGATACTGCAGATCATCAATAATCTGGTATATATCTGCATTCTCGGTGATACTGCAGATCACCAGTAATTAGATCCTCTCTGTGTTACACCGATCGTTACAGTGAGCCTTTCATTACAGGGAGAGCAAAGAAGCTAATCCCAGCAGGGGGCTATTCAAAACCTGCTTCCACTCCAGACTAAACGGCACCGAGCACGGGCCATAAGAAAGCATGGGTGGTAGGATTTCCTGTCGGTATACGAAAACCGTATATCGCACAGCTATGATATTCATATAGTCTTGTTCGGTAAAATCTGGCCATCGTGTTGATATGAAATTCATTGTGATGGCACATCCGGTTATTGAAATATGAATCTGATCAGAAACCTGATCCGTTGCACTAGCCATGTCTGATATCATATTAATCGGTAGGTTCTGGGGATCGATAATATGTCATTATTATTTGTGTGCCGGCCGCGTAGGTCGGCCTAGGGAACATGTCAGGATTATGGGGTTGCTGAAAGCCCCTGCCCAGATGTGATTACCATAATCCGGCCTGGGGGCCGACTCTGGAAGCCCGCCTCTGAACTCAGCTCCATTAAAAGTGAATGAGCTGCCCGGGCAATTCAGTCCTCCGATTCCATCTATATGAGATCATTCTGCTGCCAGCCAGAGGACACATGGCTGGCGGCCATCTTGCTGAACTTTGAATTGAGCTCTGAAACAAAGGGCACATGGCTAGCGGCCATCTTGTCGGAACTGAACAAAGGGCATCCTCCATATTGCTTGGATTTTAAACTTTGCTGAACTGAACATAAGGAACTCTACAAGTTTCCCAGAACGGACATATTTCCACAAACCCTAAGTATTTTTTCTCCCTTTCTTTTATTTTTCATACTGGCTATTACTGTTTTAATAATTGTTGATTTTAATAATTGTCTGTATATATTAATTATTTATTTTGCCTGTGAATAAAAGACTTTATCAAAGTCATTCACTGTTCCGCTACCCGGCTTTTCAGCCATACACAGAAACTGATCCCAGGTCTCTGGAGAGACGCTACTACTATTGTATTGTGGTTAACTAGACAGAATAGAGTGTGTTTAACCGTTTTTATTCGCAGGACTAGTCAGTCAGCAGGCTCCTCGGGCCCATGGTAACCGAGGTGGTGGCAGTTATACCCTGAATTAGTGTGTATTTTGTAATTACCGTACCTCACAGGCTCCCTTCTGGTTTGTCTGCGGCTAATTTCCAACGGTTCCTGCGCATTGACTGCGACCAGAGTTCGCTGGCACCATTTAGAAGGCCATTTGCGGTCTGACCACTAGGGCTCCTGTGACAGATCACTTTCAACAAAGTCGTGCTATGACCCCTCTGGAGGAACCTCTTGCAATGGCCAAAAACCTTCCTCTTCCTGCTCCTTTGATGTAAATCCGGGCCTGAGAAAAACACTTGGTAAGAAGTCAACCCTAGGACACTAGCACTACAGGGAAAGAGTGGGAATCACTTAGCCACTGTGTTGCATCATAAATATAATTGTATTTTGCATCTCTTTTAAAACGGCAGCCAAAATGAGATCTCTACACCTTAGATCTCTTTTTGAATCCTTTGGAGCTACTTGCCTTAGCATTTGTTAAAAATGACAGGCTGGTTGAAACTGAATTTGAAAGTGGTGTTCACATAGCAGGAGATTATGTTATGTAAACGGCAATTAACAGGAACAGAATCTGATGCAGTTGAAAAGGTCATAAAACTGCTAGAACAGCTCCTGTCACGGTAGAGATCAACTATTTCCTGAATGGCAGAGAAGGCTGCTTCAAGGATAACAGTGAGAGACTTTAAGTGAGTTTTTGTGTGACAAACATTTTTAAAAGTTGTAAAATACAGTCTGAGGAACCTACATAAATGCCTGGAGTGCTTGACAAACATGAGTAGTTATAATTTTATCCCCTCTAAATTCCACCTAATGATAAATGCTGCAACTCACCCTGGTCTCATTATATGCAGAACAAAGTGGTGTATGCAAATCAATCGGAGATCTAATGCAGAAGGTAGATTAGGTAGACATGGGTATGGGGCCTCAAACAAAGACCTCCAGATCCAATGTAAAAAATACAGTCCTATCAATCTGCCTATAACACAACCAGTTAATGATAACTTAATCAAAGACAATGGAGTTTGGTCTCAAGTGTAATATAAAAATACAAATACTTTATTTTATCAAAAGGGAAGAAATAAAACAAGGATAAAAATTGGGGAAGGAATGTTGGGGAGTCATAAACAGCATTATTCATGGCCGGCCATACAATCAGAACAAACCACTCACACCAATAATGCTGTTTATGACTCCGCAACATTCCTTCCCCAATTTTTATCCTTGTTTTATTTCTTCCCTTTTGATAAAATAAAGTATTTGTATTTTTATATTACACTTGAGACCAAACTCCATTGTCTTTGATTAAGAACAAAGTGGTGTAGCCTGCCTTTACATAGTAGTAGAGGCCTATCATTAACATCAATGACATCCTCTCCAAGCTATAGAATTAGAGGAATGTTTAAGGAGGTGGGACTTCTGGTGCTATAATGTGGAACCTATGGCTGGCTAACCTATACTGGGTGCACCTATACCTGGCTAACCTATGCCGGGGCTCCTACATATGGCTAACCTATACTGGGGCAAATATGGCTGGCTATCTTACACTGGGACACCTATGGCTGGCTAACTTATACTGGTGCACCTATAGCTGGCTAACCTATACTGGGACACCAGTAGCTGGCGAAACTATACTGGGGTACCTATGGCTGGCTAACCTATACTGGGGCATCTATACCTTGGCTAACCTATACTGGGACATCTATACTTTGTGTCATGAATGATACGGAAGTCGAGATGATTAGCGATTCGGTATCGTGCTGCAAAGCAGAGCAGAATGTCACTTTCTGTTTAAACGTACAACAGATGTCTTTTCCTTCTCTTCTGAGTGAAAGCAGACCCATCACTCACACTGAATTAGAGTCCCTTTCATGGCCAGTGACACAAAGGTGTGAAACCCTAGCCTGGTGTAATATGTCAAAGGTTGTTCTAGCTGGTCACACTCAGATGCTAATTGAGCACCAAAAGTTCCTTTCATCACAGGAAAGGCTAAGGCAGCTTTCCCAGCGGGAGTCCAGCCGAAGCGGCTCCAATTAGGAACAGATTTAAATGCATGTAGTTTATGATTTCGGTCTGTTAAATGAAAACCGTGTATAGCACAGCTATGAAATTAATATAGTCTTATTCGTTAAAATCTGCCCAATGTGCCGATATAAAATTAATAACCATAACCCGTCCGGTTCTTGGTGTACTAGGGGACAGGACAGCCTAACGCACTTATGCAAGATGTCATATTAATCGATATTTTCTGACAAGTATGAATCTGCTATCCACCTAAATATGACCTGTATAATTTATGAGTTACAGTGTTTTACAATTTAGGCTCAAAATCCTCCTAGGAGGAGGTGGACTGTCATTGGTGAGTAATTCAGAGGGGGCAGGGGTTGCCACACCCCCAAACCAGCTTCATCAAAAGCACATTGCCAGCAGGCGGACTTCAGTCCTCCAAATCCCATCTTCATGAGAGCCTGCTGCTGCTAACCAGAGGACCATGTGGTTAGCAGCCATTTTGGAACTGTAGCATCTGCTTGGATTACAAAATATACCTAAGGGCCTATGATTCTGAAACCAAGGACTTTGCATTAATTTTCCCAGAAGGAAATATCCCCACACAGACTGCATTTCGGCTAAGTAAACCTTTCACAATTGTTCCCTTTTATTTTAAGCTTTGTGTGTAGATGTTAATTAGTGTATGTAAATGTGTGTAATGCATTTTTGTGATTAAAATGTTTAAAAATCGTTTTACGGTTATGAGCTGTTCCTGAAAATACACAATCGTACTTACTCCTCCGAAACCGTTACCTTGTGTTCTAGAGTATCTTGTATTTATAACCCGTATGCTTGAATCGGGCACAGATAGACAGATCTGGCGCCGAACCCTGCATATAGCTAAGGGTTAACTTACAGTGTTCGCAGTGTACTAATATATTTACAGTCGTGTGCTGACTCACATGTGGTGGCAAGTATTTGAATTGTACGTCTGTGGTGAATCCTTTGGAGTCAGGACGCTCCTCTCGGCTAGTCGGCTCATAGATTTGTGAATCCACATATGGGCATCTATGCGCAAAGCGACAGCGAGACCGAGTTTCTGACTCTGAGCGATTGACCTGATCAAGGACCGGCCCGTGCAGTCTATGACACCTTGGCTAACCTATACTGGGGCAAATATGGCTGGCTAACCTATACTCGGGCACTTATAGCTGTCTAACCTATACTGGGGCACCTGTAGCTGGCTAAACTATACTGGGGCATCTATGGCTGGCTAACCTATACTGGGACACTTATGACTGGCTAACCTATACTGGGACACCTGTAGCTGGCTAAACTATACTGGGGCACCTATAGCTGTCTAACCTATACTGGGGCACCTATAGCTGTCTAACCTATACTGGGGCACCTGTAGCTGGCTAAACTATACTGGGGCATCTTTGGCTGGCTAACCTATACTGGGACACTTATGACTGGCTAACCTATACTGGGACACTTATGACTGGCTAACCTATACTGGGACACCTGTAGCTGGCTAAACTAAACTGGGGCACCTATGGCTGGCTAACCTATACTGGGGCACTTATGGCTGGCTAACCTATACTGGGGCACCTATGGCTGGCTAACCTATACTGGGGCACCTATGGCTGGCTAACCTACACTGGGGCACCTATGGATGGCTACCTATAATAGGGGCTAAATATCGCATTGTAAATAACGCTCTCAAGCCCATGGGGGTGTGCAATTTTTACACTCTCGCCCTGGGAGCAATTTAACCTAGAAACTGCCCTTTCCAGGGGGCACATGAAGTGCATTTATTAACCCTGTCCATGTGGTCCTTAAGTAAATCTTTAGTTTCTGTAAAAACAATCTCGCTGCAGAAATACTCTGGTACAGATATAGGGAATTACACAGGAATACACGCAGTGTTTCTTTCCTCCCTGCCTCCTACTCCTTCTCATAGATAGGCTTGAATAGCAATCAGCCACAGAGTGGGAGCTGGAAGGACCTGTTCACACAGGTGCAACCTGCTAGTGAGGAAGAATTGAAGCATTCTAGCCAGGTATATCAGTAGTTAATTTGTCTTCCATGATAGCTCCATCATTTGGACAATCTGGTCTGCTCAGAAGCCTTTGTATTCTGTTTGTGATGTACACAATTGGTTCCTGTCTTAACGAATTATCCTTAAATTTATCACCTGAGGGCCAAACAAATCTAAAGCTGGTCATAAGCACATCGACTTTGGTCACTTTGATTGAATCTGCCAGTATTGCTCGTACATATTTAGTCTATAAACTTTCAAAATTTTGTTCTGTTTATCAGTTGAAAGTCTGTTGAAAACATGTTGGAAAAGCTCTGTGGAATCTGGGAAGGATAGGAGTGGTGGGGGATCAATGGCCTGAGGCTCTGTCCTGCATCAAGCGCATGCACTTTGATTGAAGCTTAATAAATTTAATAAGTTCTGTCTTGTAGTGAATTAGTCACGACTTTTATTATTATTTGCATCTTATAGATCATCCCTAAACAAAAGTAGTGATAAAGTTATTACCAAATAATAGAGACATACCTCTACAACATCAACATTTCTAAACTGCTCTGGGCAATAAGGTAAAAACAACCTATAGACAGAAATCACCAGGCCCCCCTACAAAATTTGGATGCTCCCCCTCTTGGGCCTGCTCAGGGCCGTTTTGGGGGGCAAGAGGGGTCACAGCATGAGGGGAAAGCATGGACACACATTGGCGGGGAGGGGGGACAGTCCCCCCTCACCTCGGGCTCTCCCCTCAGCGTGCTCCCCTCCTGCATCAATCAGCGACAGAAGACGACTGCAAAGGTCCGATCTCTAAGTGCCTCACACTACTTCCTGTGTAAACATGAAGTAGCGTCAGACACTTAGAGATCGAAACCTTTGGCATGTGGATGAAGGTATGCGTTCCTGCCCTCCGCCTGCTGTCACTGATTGATGCAGGAGGGAAGCACGCTGAGGGGAGAGCAAGAGGTGAGGGAGGGGGGACAACCCCCCCCCCTCCCCGCCCATGTGTGGCCATGCTTTCCCCTCATGCTGTGACCCCTCCTTTCCCACAAAATGGTCCTGAGTGGGCCCAAGAGGGCCCTCCCCCGTGGGTGTAGGGGCTGCAGTCCCTATTATTACGCCACTGCCTCTAGATGCAAAGTGCTTAAATATTCTACAAAAGACTCACACCACTCTACTGGCTCTGGCAATATTAACATCTGTATTCAGTGAAACTTGTGAAATTGTTATCATTTGCTTTATTGTTTGTAAGTATTGTCCTTTCAAAAATAGAAAATGCAGAAGTTTTTATCCTTCTTTAAAGGCAATCTGAGCTGAATGAGATGCGTAGGCTGCTATCTTTATTTTCTTTTAAACAGTTATAGCTGACTGTTGAGCTGATCTATTGACTTTGGTAAATTCCCAGTTACACACCTCAACAGTGCAGGGCCAATGCCCTACATCCTGGAGGCTAGCAATGATTTCTCTTTCTATGCGGGAAGGAGACGGGCCGATGTGGGTGCACTCGAGGAGCATCATACAGTGGGCAGGGTGAGTGGGGAGAACAATGCCTTCAGCCAGCCCTTGGTTGAGTCGATTCACCAGGCAGATTGCTCTCTGAAGTGTCAAGGAATATCCAGTGCCACTTTACACAAACTAGAGACCGAGTTTAAACTTGCACGTGTACATAGCTTTAGTGTCAAAGTATTTAATTGTGGATGATGCCACAAATACTCTACAAAAGAAGTCCAAGATAGCTTGCACACTAAAAAAATAAATAAATGATGCAGTCATCACTAATGTTGTAGTTCATATTCGGGAGAATTCAGCACCTGAAGCAGTGGACAGGGTCACAGGGAGTTCACTCACTTGCCTTCAAACCACGCATCATGTGAACCGCAAGTGAGTTAACTCCCTGTGGCCATGTCCACTACTTCTGGTGCTGAACTGTGGTGTGTGGGAGAATTCAGGTTTCCAAATCCATTCTCTCAAATTCAAATACCGACACTTATCCTCACCACAAGACGCAAGATGCAGCAAATATTACCCAGACATATAAACACAACAAAATATCAATCAAAACACCTGGGCCCATATACAATTCACCTTTTCTCCTAAATGATATTTCCACACCTTGCCATACAATGCCTTTAAACCACCAGCAAGCAAGAAAATACTCAAAATAATTTTGATAGTACTTTTTCACCAACTTGAAGTCACTTTACCTGCAGATGAGTGCAGTGTAGTTCATAAATACTACTTAAAGGAGTTATCAGGCAATATGAACAAAATAGGCTCTACTTACCAGGGGCTTCCTCCGGCTCCCAGTATGTCCCTCGCTGCAGCTCTGCCGTCAGCCCTTCACCGCAGCTCTGTCCCGGTCCCCGGCGATGACGTCAGGCCGACCTCCAGGTCCTCCTATACTGCTCCTGCACTAGTGGCGCTGTCAATCACCGCCACGTGGACCGGAGCGGTTTCTGGGTGTAAGCCTGGCTTCAGGGGCATAAAGAGATAATTTGCATATTCACTAGCAGTGCATTAGGGGTAACCACAGTGTTCATTTAAACCTAAATTATCGTAAATACCTTCTGTTTTAAGAAGGCAAATCACACTAAATTAATCAGAGGGATGGAAGATCTAACTTACCAAGAAACGTTGGACAAATTGGTTTTATGTAGGTTGGAAAAAGGCAACTGAAAGGTGACATGATTAGCATGTATAAATACATCAGAGGGCAATACAAAAGCTTAGCAGATTAGCTTTTTGCCCCTAGGGTTGTACAACGGACAAGAGGACATGATCTGCATATGGAATAAAAAAGTTTATCCATCTATTTAGAAAGTTGTCCTTCACAGTGAGAATGGTTAAAATCTGGAATATCTTACCTCAGGAAGTAGTTATAGTTACATAGTGACATGGTTATTTGGGTTGAAAAAAGACATACGTCCATCGAGTTCAACCAGAGAACAAAGTACAACACCAGCCTGCTCCCTCACATATCCCTGTTGATCCAGAGGAAGGCGAAAAACCCTTACAAGGCATGGTCCAATTAGCCCCAAAAGGAAAAAAAATCCTTCCCGGCTCCAGATGGCAATCAGATAAAATCCCTGGATAAACATCATTGGGCATTCCTAGTAATTGTAGCCATGGATGTCTTTCAACGCAAGGAAAGCATCTAAGCTCCCTTCAAATGCAGGTATAGAATTTGCCATAACTACTTTCAGTGGCAATGCATTCCACATCTTAATCACTCTTAATGAAAAGAACCCTTTCCTAAATAAATGGCTAAAAAATGTTTCCTCCATGCGCAGATCATGTCCTCTAGTCGTTTGAGCTCATTCGCCAAGCTTTTATATTGCCCTCTGATGTATTTATACATGTTAATTAGATCCCCTTCTTTTCTCTAGACTAAATAAACCCAGTTTATCTAACCTTTCTTGGTAATTGAGACCTTCCATCCCACGTATCAATTTTGTTGCTCATCTCTGCACCTGCTCTAAAACTGCAATATCTTTCCTGTAATGTGGTGCCCAGAACGGAATTCCATATTCCAGATGTGGCCTTACTAGAGAGTTAAACAGGGGCAATATTATGCTAGCATCTCGAGTTTTCATTTCCCTTTTAATGTATCCCAAAATTTTGTTAGCTTTAGCTGCAGCGGCTTGGCATTGAGTACGATTATTTAACTTCTTGTCAATGAGTACTCCTAAGTCCTTCTACAAGTTTGATGTCCCCAACTGTATCCCATTTATTTTGTGTGGTGCTAGACCATTGGTACGACCAAAATGCATGACCTTACATTTTTCAACATTGAATTTCATCTGCCGTTTATGTGCCCATATAGCCATCCAGATCCTGTTGCAATATGTCCCTATCTTCCTGAGAGTTGATGATTCTGTACAATTTTGTATCATCTGCAAAAATAGCAACATTGCTTACTACTGCATCTACTAGGTCATTAATAAATAAATTGAAGAGCACTGGACCCAGTACAGACTAGGGATGCTCGGAAAATTCCGCGGAATTATAAATTCCGTAATTCCGGCCGGAATTAGGTTGATTCCGGTAGTCAATCGGAATTCCTATACCTCTCAAACGGAATTCCGCGGAAATGTTATAATTCCGACGAAATTTTCCAGAATACCACAAAAATATCTCTCTCTCTCTCTCTCTCTCTCTCTCTCTCTCTCTCTCTCTCTCTTCTCTCTCTCTCTCTCTCTCTCTCTCTCTCTCTCTCTCTCTCTCTCTCTCTCTCTCTCTCTCTCTCTCTCTCTCTCTCTCTCTCTCTCTCTCTCTCTCTCTCTCTCTCTCTCTCTCTCTCTCTCTCTCTCTCTCTCTCTCTCTCTCTCTCTCTCTCTCTCTCTCTCTCTCTCTCTCTCTCTCTCTCTCTCTCATGCAGTAGGGAATTGCAGATTTTCAAACAGCTTATATACCATAGCTGGGATTTGAACCCAGAACCTAGTGTGTAGTAGGTATGTGTCTTAACCTCTAGACCATGACCCACACTACATGCTAAAGCTGGCGGTAGCATAAACCATACTTCCATTATGATCAATTCGATAGAAAAAGTAGCATGATTAAGGATTTGTACTTTTTGAAAAGCATGCCTATATACCATAGCTGGGATTTGAACCAAGGACCTAGTGTATAGTAGGTATCTGTCTTAACCTCTAGACCATGACCCACACTACATGCTAAAGCTGGCGGTAGCATAAACCATACTTCCATTATGATCAATTCGATAGAAAAAGTAGCATGATTAAGGATTTGTACTTTTTGAAAAGCATGCCTATATACCATAGCTGGGATTTGAACCAAGGACCTAGTGTATAGTAGGTATCTGTCTTAACCTCTAGACCATGACCCACACTACATGCTAAAGCTGGCGGTAGCATAAACCATACTTCCATTATGATCAATTCGATAGAAAAAGTAGCATGATTAAGGATTTGTACTTTCTGGCTTCCATGTGGATGGGGGGTGCTGCACTGCTATTCCATATGTGGACCACCAATATTTAAAGATGTAGCTGACTGCATTTATAAGCAATACATTTTCTGTGTGGGGGGCCGGTAAGAAAGCCTTAGGGGGCCACATTCGGCCTGCGGGCCTTAGTTTGAGGACCACTGCTCTAGACCATCAACCACACTCAGGGCCAGGCTTTAGCATGTAGTGTGGTCAGAGGTGGGACAAGAGAGAGAGAGAGAGAGAGAGAGAGAGAGAGAGAGAGAGAGAGAGAGAGAGAGAGAGAGAGAGAGAGAGAGAGAGAGAGAGAGAGAGAGAATTTTAAAATTTTTCGGGCGGAATTCCGAGTTAAACGGAATTCCGCGGAATTACCCAGGTATACTGTCGGAATGGATCGGTACGGAATTTCTATATGACGGAATGCGGAATTGTGCCGGAAACGGAAATGGGCAATTCCGACCATGCCTGCTACAGACCCCCGTGGGACCCCACTGCTAACAGTCACCCATTTTGAGTATGATCCATTGACCACAACTCTTTGTTTTCTCTCCATTAGCCAGTTTCCTATCCATGCACACAGACTCTTCCCCAGTCCTTGCATCCTCAACTTTTGCACCAGACTTTTGTGTGAAACAGTGTCGAAGGCCTTTGCAAAGTCCAAGTATATCACATCTACAGCATTCCCAATATACACATTAGCGTTCACTACCTCATAAAAGCTGAGCATGTTAGTCAAACAGGACCTGTCTTTAGTAAACCCATGTTGACGCTGAGAAATAAGATTATTTCTACTATGAAGTCATGTATAGTATCTCTTAGTAACCCATCAAATAGTTTGTATACAACTGATGTTAAGCTTACAGGTCTATAATTTCCTGGATCTGATTTTTTGCCCTTCTTAAATAATGGAAAAATGTGGACTGTACACCAATCCACTGCGACTCTGCCAGTTGAAAGAGAGTCACAAAAGATAAGATAAAGGGGTGTATCTATAACTGAACTTAATTCCCTTAGGACCCGAGGATGCATGCCATCCGGGCCAGGTGCCTTGTCTATTTTTAATTTATTTAGTCTTGCCTTCACTTCCTCCTGCGTTAAGTATTTAATATTACAGTTGGAAGATTGAGACTCTTCTGCCTCTGTAATTTGCAACAGTGATGTTTCCCTTGTGAAGACAGAAGCAAAGAAAGCATTTAATAACTCTGCTTTACCTTGGTCATCCACCATTGAGTTCCCACCCTCATCCTTTAGGAGTCCAATGCAGTCAGCCTTTCTTTTTTTAGAGTTGATGTACTTGTAAAACTTCTTTGGGTTAGATTTGATATCCCTAGCTATTTCATTTTCAGCTTCAAACTTTGCCAGCCTAATTTCTTTCTTTCTTAGTTATGGCAAACTCTATATCTGAATTTAAAGAGGGCTTGGATGCCTTCCTTGCATTGAAGGGCATCCATTGCTATAATACTAGGTCATTTCTGGGAGAGTTGATCCAGGGATTTATCTGACTGCCATCTGGAGGTGGGAAGTAATTTTTTTCTTTTAAGGCTAATTTGCCCTGACCTTGTAAGGTTTTTTACCTTCCCCTGGATGAACTGGAATACGTGTGGGTTTAGGATGGTGTTTTTTTCTGATGGATGAATGTCTTTTTTTCAACCAAAATAACTATGTAACTATGTCTGCTTATTTGTTTAGCCAGAACCACAAATAAAAACAGATGTCCATCCCCAGATGGTTCACCTCATAAACTAAACCCTTTTCTTTTTCAAGAAGAAACCTGCGACCTGTGGTGACATCATCAAGCATCTACAGATCTTAGTTCTGGGTCCTCTGGAGGCAGGTGTCTACATAGTAGCCTGGCTTCCAACAGTGCCTTCTCAGAGAGGGAGTAGTGAACAATGCCAGTCACCATCCCTCTCCCTGAATCTGTTATAGGAATGTGTGGCTGTTACAACTAGGGATAGTCAATGAGATGTGAATAGGTCTGAGTTGATGCAGGATTATGTAAATTTTTTTATTCAAAATTATCCAGTTGAAATGAGCTGACAAGGGGGAATTCGAATGGAATAGTTTCAAGCTGAAATATTTGCATACTGAATTTGCATAATACTGCATTAACTCAGAATTATTTGCATCTCATTGAACATCCCTAATTACAACTTGTCGCTTCCCGCCAGTTCTTTCTGTAAGTGTAATCTTTCTTTAAGTGATTACCATTTATTAACTCTGTTGCTCATGAATGAATATGTAATTTGTGTTACAAAGAACACAAATTATTACATATAATCATTTACTTTACATATAAGTACACTAGTTAATTAGTTCGGCTCCTCTGCCTCTCCTTACTTGGTGTACTAGGAAATAAGTGTACTACTCTCCCAGTGCATCTATCTACATTGTAGAAATGTACTCTGCACGTGATACATTTTTTTGTATTGCATTATTGAGATGGACACACTGAGGAATGCTAATATCAGTACATTCCTGGATCAGAAATGGAGACCGCCATCTTTCTGCCATTCGGTCCTGATGGATATTCTCTACTTATAACGATTCCCTATAATCTGCCTGAATTTTAATCAGTATTTTTGGTTGTCTTTTCTAGTCAACAAGCAGGAGCAGTTATTTCTCTTTTTACCAGCTTAAACCTTATTCTAAGTAAAACAGTGTACGCATTGGTATTTTACCTTTTCTGATTGGCTTACCTGTGAAGTAAAGATCACTCTTCGTCACCCACATGAGGAAGTCTTTCATGGGGCAATAACAGTCCCAAGGATTGGAGCTAAGGCCTAGTGTCCGTAGACTAGGTAGCTCACTAACTGTAGTGACATCCAGATATGTCAGTGCTGTACGGCTTAGATCCAGTTGGCGCAGGCCTGTATTGTTGGCAAAAGCATCCTTTTCTATTTCCTCCAGGTTTGGATTATCTGATAACTTTAGGACCACTAAACTTGTTAAAAGATAGAACGTGGCAGTAGATATCTTGGTGATGTTGTTGTGACTCAGGTCCAAATAAACCAACGGAATGGAAATGAATGTGGCCTCAAGGGAATCTCCCAGAACGTTGTAGCTGCAGTCCAAGTATACTAGGTCAATTAAAAGATTAAGATCCACTGCTGGCAGGTAAGTCAGATTGTTATGCGTTAGGATCAGCTGTCTAGTATCCATAGGAATTCCAGTGGGAAATTCTTCTAGCTGTCTGTCAGTACAATTGACTAAAAGGTGTTCACAAGAACATTCCATAGGGCAGCCTATGCCAGATTCCATCACATTGACAACAATACTAAATAATAAAATATTTTGTGTATCCCAGAAAATAAAATTCCTGCCATTTCTTTTATCCATGAACTTCAAGTGTCCTTTATTCTAGTGGAAAGGAGGGTAATTGTCTGAACAAGGCCAGACTATTTTTCTACACTTTGGGATAAAAAGTCAACCATCATGCCAAGTAACATGCACACTTTGCTTACCCTATACATGGATGTCTATTGTAACAGTTCTTTGCTGTCTTATTCAGAAGCTCAGGTTGCTCATTCTTCAAGTCTCATTGACAGTCTATTTTCACTGCCTGGCTGTGAAAGTGCTGCGCTTACACAAAGCATCTTTGAACTTTAACGTCAGGAGGACATTTAAATAGCTGGCTCTGAGAGAGAGAGAGGACACGTCTCCCCACCGGCACCCTGGCTGCCAATCGACACCTTTGTGATGTCAGCAGCTCATCAAAGGCAGCTCTGCTTCTGCTCATGCAGAACACTCATGCTGATCTCTTGAGAAAGCCGCATTTACACTGTCCTCTCAGGTTCCACAAGAACAGGGTGCTTCATTCTCAATAAGAAATATCTTAGCGGATAACATGCAGCGAGTGCTTTCTTTTACCACTGTATGCATTTATTTCCAATCTTTATGACAAGTGGAGAGGTTCTCTATGCAATTACATTGCCTACTGAATATGTATTCTCCTTGCTACTCTTTGTCCTTGTTTAAAGAAACATTTTGGAATTACACTTGTACGTACGATGGTATCTTATTTGTTTTGCATCCGATGTACTAATATAGTAGTTGTAGTAATGTACTAAAAATAACAATTTCACAAAATTCAACTTTTTATGAAATAAGTACATTTAGCATCTCACCATTTTGTGAAATATTTTCTATGTAATTCAAAAATAGAGAAGAAGAAACTACTGTTTACAAATTCTGCATTCATTGTATACCAGTAGTGATGATCGTAATGAGCTAATTTCACTTACTTGGAATTTCATGAAACATTTTGCAATTGGGATAATAATTGCGTAATCCATGTGAAAATGTTGCATGTTATGGAGAACTATAAGAGCTGCAGTCATAAACTGTGAAAAGTGTTAGCGCAAACTGGCAGCCTCTACAGAGCGTGTTCAAGGCTGTCGCTCATCATTAGGCAGCCAGTCACCAATATGTGATCAGCGAAAACTCGGTATACAGAGGCGCCAGAGTAGAGTAAAACGTTTAAAAAACCGCTTAAAAGCAGAAGGGGTTGTTAGGGTGGACTTACCTCCCTCTTACAAAAAAGAAAACTCACTTAAGTCTTGATAAAACAGAATTGACAAATGATTTATTCAACTCCACAAATGCGACATGTTTCGCGGGCGTGACCCTGCTTCCTCAGGCAAAAATGAGAGCACAACTCAGTGGGTCAAGCAATAGGTTTGAGCGCCTCTAGACAATCAAAATTGTACTGTGTGTGGACTCACCAACCAATCCAAAAGGTTGCTTTACCTGCAGTGCTGAATGCCTTCAGGATTCCCTTAAGGGCCTGCCTAAGGCTGAATGGTAAACTGTGGCAAAGGGAACAGGAATTGGAGAGTGACTTCGTATCCATCACACACACTATATACATGTTATACAATAGTTTTAAAATGAATCTAAGATAGATAAATTGATGTGCTGCATTATTTAATCCTGTATCTTCAAGCATCTCCATTTGGGATGTCACCAGCTACCTAATAACTTGAGGTAGAAGGCCAGCCACAAATTGGGACTATGCACGTTGGACCACATGGGTATTGTACAGACACTAAAGCCACAACAATGGGCAGCCAAGTCTATGCCACAACTTCGGGACAGCGCATGCTTGTGTAGTTGGCTTTCTTGCAGACACTAGAGCCACTATATTGGACAGGAAAGTACTGGGTCTAAAAAACCCATTCACCAGCCACTTTTAGCCTCATGAGTTGTGGGATTACCATGCCGGCAGTGGGATAAAGGGTTACACTGTTCAATATGAAACATGGCTGACAATTTAAACCCTCTGTGTGTGATCCCACTTAAAACAGACCTGAAGTGAAAATAAACTTATGAGATAATTAATTTCATGTGTAGTACAGCTAAGAAATAGAAAGTTAAAAAACTTCAGTTGTTATCTTTGTTAAAGAGCTTCTCTGAGCTCTTTGACCCAACATGGGTCGGATACAGTCCTGTTTTCTGAAGCACTTAAACAGCAGAGAAAAAGTGACAGAGTTTGAGATAAGGTTTTGCTGCAAAAACGTTCAATAGCTCATTATTTCTGCTTTGTTTCATAGCTTAAAAGACAGAGTGTTCTTTCTAAACTGAAAATGGCCCGGCGTTGCCCGGGTATGTATTCGGCTGGTGTTGGCTACGCTCACTTTTTCTAACCCCAACACACAATTACTCAATTACACAATGACTTAGTTTGTGAGCTTTGCGCTCTTTGGCATCAATAATTTGCATTGAAATGAAACAAATCTGATTGGCTGTTTGTGGCTCCATCCCCTTTTCTGACTTTGAATCCCAGTCACCCAAAGACCAACTGTACCAGGTTTGAGACTTGTGCCATTAACAGTGCAAGAATGGCAGAAAGTAAATATTACCTTTCAAAATCAATAGGTAAATTTTGATTGGCTTTTGTAGGCTCCACCCACTTTTATGAAATTAATCACAGTCACCCAGTGACCAACTGTGCAAAGTTTGAGAACCCTGCCATTAACAGAGTAAGAATGGCTGCAGTTTACATTTTCCCAATATTTGTCTCCGCCCACATTTTGGTCAGGGGGATAAAAAGTATCGTATATGTTATTCCAGGTAATGTACTATGTGTGTGCCAAATTTCATTCAAATCTGTTCAGCCATTGTTGTGTGATTGAGTAACAAACATCCAAACACCCAAACGTTCACATTTATAATACTATTGAGATTGATGCAGTTATTTAAAAAAAAAAAAAAAAAAAGCTGTATAACGGAAAATAAAAATTAGACTTTTTTTTTTGCTACTAATGTTCTATTCCTTATCTGTACTACACACACAATTCATTATATTATAAGGGGTTTTTTTTTTGCTTCAGGTTTGCGTTAAGTGATGTAATTTTTTTTAAATCGCCCCATAACATTACATTGGCAAGAGCTTTTCAAATCACAAAATAAGTGATAAAACTTTCCTCCATGTGCAATGCATTTGTACAGAGCTACAAATGTAAAAAGCTCATTGGCCAGGGAAGCTTTTGTATTGCCCTTGGATGTATTTACAGTGGGTTGCAAAAGTATTCGGCCCCCTTGAAGTTTTTCACATTTTGTCATATTACTGCCACAAACATGAATCAATTTTATTGGAATTCCACATGAAAGACCAACACAAAGTGGTGTACATGTGAGAAGTGGAACGAAAATCATACATGATTCCAAACATTTTTTACAAATCAATAACTGCAAAGTGGTGTGTGCGTAATTATTCGGTCCCCTTTGATCTGAGTGCAGTCAGTTGCCTATAGACATTGCCTGATGAGTGCTATTGACTAAATAGAGTGCACCTGTGTGTAATCTAATGTGAGTACAAATACAGCTGCTCTGTGAGGGCCTCAGAGGTTGTCTAAGAGAATATTGGGAGCAACAACACCATGAAGTCCAAAGAACACACAAGACAGGTCAGGGATCAAGTTATTGAGAAATTTAAAGCAGGCTTCTGCTACAAAAAGATTTCCAAAGCCTTGAACATCCCACGCACTGTTCAAGCGATCATTCAGAAATGGAAGGAGTATGGCACAACTGTAAACCTACCAAGACAAGGCCATCCACCTAAACTCACAGGCCGAACAAGGAGAGCGCTGATCAGAAATGCAGTCAAGAGCCCCATGGTGACTCTGGACGAGCTGCAGAGATCTACAGCTCAGGTGGGTGACTCTGTCCATAGGACAACTATTAGTCATGTGCTGTACAAAGTTGACCTTTATGGAAGAGTGGCAAGAAGAAAGGCATTGTTGACAGAAAGCATAAGAAGTCCCGTTTGCAGTTTGCCACAAGCCATGTGGGTGACACAGCAACCATGTGGAAGAAGGTGCTCTGGTCAGATGAGACCAAAATGGAACTTTGTGGCCAAAATGCAAAACGCTATGTTTGGCGGAAAACTAACACTGCACATCACTCTGAACACACCATCCCCACTTTCAAATATGGTGGTGGCAGCATCATGCTCGGAGGGTGCATCTCTTCAGCAGGGACAGGGAAGCTGGTCAGAGTTGATGGGAAGATGGATGGAGCCAAATACAGGGCAAACTTGGAATAAAACCTCTTGGAGTCTGCAAAAGACTTGAGACTGGGGCGGAGGTTCACCTTCCAGCAGGACAATGACCCTAAACATAAAGGGCAACAATGGAATGGTTTAAAACAAAACATATCTATGTGTTAGAATGGCCTAGTCAAAGTCCAGATCTAAATCCAATCGAGAATCTGTGGCAAGATCTGAAAACTGCTGTTCACAAACGCTGTCCATCTAATCTGACTGAGCTGGAGCTGTTTTGCAAAGAAGAATGGGCAAGGATTTCAGTCTCTAGATGTGCAAAGCTGGTAGAGACATACCCTAAAAGACTGGCAGCTGTAATTGCTGCAAAAGGTGGTTCTACAAAGTATTGACTCAGGGGGCCGAATAATTACGCACACCCCACTTTGCATTTATTTATTTGTAAAAAATGTTTGGAATGATGTATAATTTTCGATCCACTTCTCACATGTACACCACTTTGTAGTGGTCTTTCACGTGGGATTCAAATAAAATTGATGCATGTTTGTGGCAGTAATGAGACAAAATGGGGAAAACTTCAAGGGGGCCGAATACTTTTGCAAGCCACTGTATATGTGTTAATCAGATCACCTCTAAGTGATATATTTTCCAAACTATATAAGCCCTGTTGCCTAAAGCTTCTTGGTCAGTGAGACCTTTCCTCTGATTACTTTGTCTCCTTTCTTTGTACCTGCTCTAGAACCTCAATGTCCTTACTTTAGTCTGGTGCCCCAAACTGTATTCTAGATGTGGCCATACATATGAGCTATACGGCGAGAGTAGTATACTAACATATGGTGATTGTATTTTCCATTTTAATCATCCTAGAATTGTATCAGCTTTAGCTAATGTTGCTTGACACCGTATATGGTTGCTCAACTTATTATCAACCAATATTACCTTCTTTCTATAAGTGCTATTTTGTTTAGATGGTGCTTTGTCATTGGTATACCCAAAGTGCATGACCTTACATTTTTTAAAATTACATTTCATCTGCAATATGCCTGCTTAGAGAGCCATTCTGTCAAGATTCTGTTGAAACATGTTATTATTCTGTGGACTGTTGATACTTCTACATACAGTCATTTTGTATTGTCTGCAAAAAAAGCAACATATTGATGATGTGAAATGAGATTGTTCTGTGCTATATTTTGTACTAGTAGACCCAAACCTGTTTAAAAACAGGCTCTAGGTCTTTTTCCTGCCCCCGCCGCCGCCAGTGCGCATGCGCCCGCCTGCCGTGCATGCAACCGACGCATGCGCCCGCCTCGCTCGCCCGCCTCGCTCTCTGGTCCCGTCCAGCTTTCCGTTACTGCGCACATGTGCAGTACCAAACAACAGGGACACAGGTACAGCTGGACGCACCGACACAGGGATTTTATAGTATAGGAGAGCATCACTTCACACAGTTAAAGAGGAACTCCAGTGAAAATAATGTAGTAAAAAAAGTGCTTCATTTTTTACCATAATTATGTATAAATGATTTAGTCAGTGTTTGCTCATTGTAAAATCTTTCCTCTCCCAGATTAACATTCTGACATTTATTACATGGTGACATTGTTACTGTGGGCAGGTTATTTAGCTGTTTCTAGCTGCTCTGTCTGTTACAGACAGCTAATAACAGCTATTTCCTGTCTCTGAACATTGTTACATTGTGGCAGTTTGCCAGCAGTACCGCGGTATTCAGAGCCTCTTGTGGGAGGGGTTTCAGCACAAAATCAGTCACACAGCGCCCCCTGATGGTCTGTTTGTGAAAATCATTGTATTTCTTATGTAAAATGGGGTATCAGCTACTGATTGAGATAAAGTTCAATTCTTGGTTGGAGTTTCTCTTTAACACACAACTGATGTTAAGCTTACAGGTCTATAGTTTCCTGAGTCTGATATGGGAAAAAGATCACCAGTATGCCAGTGATATGAAAATGAACCACTTGAAAGAAAATTGCTGAAAAAAGAATAAAGGATAAAGTTAGTAACCTATCGATAACTGAACTCAGTTCCTTTATTACCCAGGGTGGATGTCATCTGGGACCAGAGCTGGATCATCCACAAGGATCATCCACTAGGCAGCTGCCTAGGGCCCGGTGGATGATAGCCCTCACCAAAACTAACTGAAAAAGCCAGGTGACCATCAGCGGTGGGCAAAAAGAGCTATCTTGCCTTGGGCCTCATTTCATCTTAATCCTTTTCTGCCTGGGACAGATGCCTTATCTGTCTTGATTTTATTTCAGTGTGCTACACACTTTCCTGCATTAGGCTATTCAGTCTCTACAAGAGAGTGAAATTACTCAACCATTCTTTTGCTAGCCTTTAGTGCAAACCTGAATGGGAAAAAAGAAAGCAAAACCAGATATATACCGAAGCAGAGGAAAGCCTCTGGATGTATCATAGGCTTCCTCAGTCCTCCTCGACCCCACAACCGCTGATCAGTACCTTTTCTTTCTCATGGCCATGCTCTCCTCCATGAACGAGAGCAGCCGTACTGCACCTTTACGAGTACAGCTGCACCTGCACAGTAGCATGAAGCCACTCGTGGATAAGCAGCTTTGGCATACAGCGCAGGCGTGACCATACTCACAAATGCACAGAGTACAGTCACGCCCGTACATGGCAGGGCGCACAGCCACAAGACCACATCTGAAAAGCGCTTGTCAGATATGTTCAGAGGAACCCTGCATAGGAACACTGGGCTCATGGATGTATTGGGAAGCCTTGAGACTTTCTGAGGTAGTTATCAAACTTTTTTATTAGTACAGGTTCCCCTTAAGGTTCCCATACAATTTTTAAAATATATTTTTAATTCAAGAATTGCAATACATTTTTCTGAGTGATTGTAATAAAAAAAAATGATTGAAAACTCAGAGAAAATAGCTTAGAATTATATATAAGGAAACTGACAATCTACCACACACCATCAAATTTTCATAAAAATTGATCAAAAAAATCCAGCACTCTCGCAAGATTTTTATCGTATAAAAATGGGAAATCCAATCGGATTTCTTGCTCGAATGAAAAAAAAGCTTTACATTTTTTGGAAAATCCGATCATTTTCATCGAATTGCTGTAAAAGCGGATCATTTTATTGTATCGTGTGTGGCCACCTTTAAAGGAGTTATCAGGCAAAAATAGGCCAAATGGGCGTTACTCACCTGGGGCTTTCTCCAGCCCCTTGCAGCCAACTGTCCCACGCCGACCGCTCCGCTCCCCGCCGCTGTCCCGGTCTCCGGTGTCCGTATTCAGGCCAACCACGGGGTCGGCCTTACTGCGGCTGCTCGAAGCGCCACTGTCAATCATGGCCACGTGGGCCACGGCGAACAGCGCAGGCGCAGAACTACTGCTGCTACTGATTGACAGAGGTGCTTCGCGCAGCTGTAGTTAGCGGGGTCGGCCTGAATACGGACAGTCGGTTGCAAGGGGCTGGAGAAAGCCCCAGGTGAGTAAAGCCCATTTCGGCTATATTTGCCTGATAACTCCTTTAAGCAAACATGAACCTTAGTCACACATGCCCAGTCCATATGCACTTGTTTATGGCAGGATAGACAAGCAGGGAGCCTCCCTCCCTGCTTGTGAGGGGTTGGCTTGCTAGGGATTATGAAAACAGTTTTAAGTGCACTCTACCTTTTCCCACCCCCCATTCCTCCAATGGGGGGTGGGAAAAGGTAGAGTGCACTTAAAACTGTTTTCATAATCCCTGGCAAGCCAACCTCTCACAGTTGCGCACCAGCCTGTTTGGGTATGTCAGTATATAGGCATCAGTCCCTCTTTAAGTCAGGGAGACAGGAAACAGGGCTCCTCTTGAATGTTCCTGGCAGCAATTGACAACCACCCACTTGGTAAGCAGGCAGCGCTGATCCTTGTTGGTATGGTGGACAAGCTGAGACGCTGCCAGTGGTGCTGTGGCTGAAAGTCTTGGAGCAGTGCCTGTGTGTGAACAAAGCCGTGCTCTGCAGACCCACAGTGACTCAAACACCTTGAGAAAGCCCCGTGGGCGGGGCGAAACGCGTCGGTGGGCGTGGTCACCGCCGGAGTGCTCACGCGGCGTCCCCACATGCAACACCGGATACACTGACCTGGCTCCTATGGACAATACTGTGCTGGCAGCGCTGAGGCCTACATGGACGGAGAACATTGCATACTGAGCAGCAGAGAAAGTTTGATATACCCAGTGCACTGCGGTGAACGGATGGCCATGTAAGCAGGAGCTTACCATCTATCTGCGCAAGTATAACATGCTGACAAGCCGAAAGAGATCTTAAAGCAGTGGAAAATCGTATGCTACAAGCTGTGACCCCCTGTACGCAAATGCCAATGCTTGAACTGTCTGTTTGCATCAGTAGTTTGCAACAGTTGCCCCAATTGTCTGTGGAAGTTAATGGCCATAAATACTGCAGTCATTCATCACAACAGTCCCTAGAAAGCCGGTGTATGTTGTAACAACACAGTGTGTGCGGTGTACAGGTGGTGGTTGAGGACAAATAGATTGTGGTTTGCTTGGTGTTTTCTGCATTAGGCTGCGGCTGGGCGATCATACCTTGCAGGTAACCAGATCTGGTCCCTCTTAGATAAAAAAGCGTGCATATCCTGGCCAGGTACAATTGTTTTTAATGTCGGTTTTTAATCATGTCTTGTGATCTTCATGCAGCCAAGGCTGTAATTAAAATGTTTTGTATGTACAGAGAGACAGCAGCCTTGTTTAATGTGTAATGTAGTGGGTGTGTTGTTGGGCTGTAGGAGGATCTGGGAAGTCCCTGGACTATCCAGAGTATCCCCACTGCTGAGGTAAGTACCAGTAGACAGTGCAATCTCTCACAAAGATTATTCTTCAAATAAAATGTTTTTGCTTGTATCTTACCCCCAGACTTGAAAATAAAGAAGAAAGAAATCCATTATTTAGGTTATCATCAGAAAGTGAAGATTCCAGCACATTGCCATGGAGCATATCCTGCTTGCAGCTCAGTTGTAGTGAATACAGGCAGCCGTGATTGGCTAGTGATGTAAAAGAGAATGCAAGTAAATCATGGTTTATGTAAAACATGCAGTCTTAATTTTGTGGCGCACAAAGAACCGAAGATCTAGAAATAATGTGTCAGGAAAATAGTGACTTTCATAAGCAGCAATCACATTTTAAATTATATCCTATATTACAAAATGTGATAAATAACAGTAATTATAACAATAATGATCTTGTATGTGATTTTTCTCCCCCTCTTTACCATATTCCTTTGAATAGAATTCTGCAGCTGTTTGAATTCTCACTGCATATTATGTACGGTAAGATGATACAGATATTTTCCTATGTGCTCTACATTTATTTCACAACCTTCATGCAGCCCTTGGAGATGCTCTCCCAGTTTTTGAGGGGCTGCACAGGTTTTCAAACAAAAGATAATGTAAGAATTAAGATCTTGCTAATAATTTATTTCACTTTGCATTGTGCTGATAATGTTATGCAGCAGGTTTCTTAGAGAACTCTGAAAAATGAATTGAGAGTGACCATAGAAGCATGTTTTCTGTAGTATCAAACTTGGGAATCCTGGACCAAAATAGAATGAATGTATGAATGTATTCCTTTCATAGGAGTAAAGGGCATATAGGATTTCAGCCTTTGAACCTTTGTTCCATGCACTCTTCTGGCCTTGAAGAAGTGTAATCTATTAATGGACCACTGTCGCGAAAATCTTAAAGTTTAAGACACATACAAACAAGAAGTACATTTCTTCCAGAGTAAAATGAGCCATAGAATAGATTACTTTTCTCCTATGATGCTGTCACTTACAGTAAGTAGTAGTAGAAATCTGACATTACTGACAGGTTTTGGACTAGTCCATCTCTTCAAAGGGGATTCTCAGCAAATATTATTTAAAAAGACACTCCTTGAAAAAGATTTATAAAAAAATGCTGGCCAGCCTCTCTGCTCAACATACACTTTTTTTGGCAGTTGGACGGAGCAACAGCCATTTACTAAATGCTTTTAAAAATAAAACAAATACCCTGAGAACCCGCCATGAGGAGATGGGCTAGTCCAAAACTCTCCATTCTGTCACATTTCTACTACTTGCTGTAAGTGACAGCAATATAGGAGAAAAGTAATTTTTGGCTCAGAAGAAATGTACTTCTTATATGTATATTTTTATATATACGGTATTTAAAATGTTATGATTTTTGCGACAATGGTCCTGTAAGGAAGTGTCAAAATATGTTGAGCGGCAGCTATCTATTTTTTTTTTTTTTACATAAAATTATTATTTTATTTCTGGTAAAATGCATTTTTGTTCATACAGGCAGAATAGCAAGAGCACACATAAAAATATTCAGTTTATTTGCCCCTGTTTCAACACAACCTGTATGTAATATTTTGGTTATGTTCACAGTGGAGCATCTGCAAAAGCAGGATTGCAATGCAATGGAAGGGAAACGTTACATTACGTATTATATGTGCAGTGCAATGCATATAGCAAAATGCATACAGTACATACAAGGTATGCTTCACTGCACCTGTTAAAGAGACTCTGTAACAAAATGTTCAGCCTTATTTCTTTTATTCTATAAGTTCCTATACCTGTTCTAATGTGGTCTGGATTACTGCAGCCTTTTCTAGTTGCACTGTCTCTGTAATATATCTAATCTTCTTTTCTTTGTCAAGCTTTGTCGCCCCAGGGAGGAAAAAGCTGCCTCTGTTGCAATGAATACAAGTTATGCACTCCACCTGCAGGCTTTGTGTGCTTTGTTTACTCCTCACAGACAGCTTGTCTGTGTCATGCAGTTTGTGAGGCTGGGGGGGAGCTGCCTGTAACATGCTAAAAAGCTGTGAGAATCCCAGACTGGAGTGCAGGTAATTAGCAATACCCCGCTATCAATGTAGCCCAAATTGTATGTAAACTCACATGTGACATTATGAGGTAATCTTGGGGACATGTACTACCAAGCCTACTTAGAGCTTGTGTTAACTTTCCATGTTTGGCACCACTTAAAGTTTTCCACATTTTGTCATATTACTGCCACAAACATGAATCAATTGTATTGGAATTCCACATGAAAGACCAATACAAAGTAATGTACACATGAGAAGTGGAACAAAAATCATACATGATTCCAAACATTTTTTACAAATAAATAACTGCAAAGTGTGGTGTGCATAATTATTCAGTCCCCTTTGGTCTGAGTGCAGTCAGTTGCCCATAGACATTGCCTGATGAGTGCTAATGACTAAATAGAGTGCACCTGTGTGTAATCTAATGTCAGTACAAATACAGCTGCTCTGTGACGGCCTCAGGGGTTGTCTAAGAGAATATTGGGAGCAACAACACCATGAAGTCCAAAGAACACACCAGACAGGTCAGGGATAAAGTTATTGAGAAATTTAAAGCAGGCTTAGGATACTAAAAGATTTCCAAAGCCTTGAACATCCCATGGAGCACTGTTTAAGCGATCATTCAGAAATGGAAGGAGTATGGCACAACAGTAAACCTATCAAGAAAAGGCCGTCCTCCTAATCTCACAGGCCGAACAAGGAGAGCGCTGGTCAGAAATGCAGCCAAGAGGCCCATGGTGACTCTGGACGAGCTGCAAAGATCTACAGCTCAGGTGGGGGAATCTGTACATAGGACAACTATTAGTCATGCACTGCACAAAGTTGGCCTTTATGGCAGAGTGGCAAGAAGAAAGCCATTGTTAACAGAAAAGCATAAGAAGTCCTGCTTACAGTTTGCCACAAGCCATGTGGGGGACACAGCAAACATGTGGAAAAAAGGTGCTCTGGTCAAATTAGACCAAAATGGAATTTTTTGGCCAAAATGCAAAACGCTATGTGTGGCGGAAAACTAACACTGCAAATCACTCTGAACACACCATCCCCACTGTCAAATATGGTGGTGGCAGCATCATGCTCTGGGGGTGCTTCTCTTCAGCAGGGACAGTGAAGCTGGTCAGAGTTGATGGGAAGATGGATGGAACCAAATACAGGGCAATCTTGGAAGAAAACCTATTGGAGTCTGCAAAAGACTTGAGACTGGGGCGGAGGTTCACCTTCCAGCAGGACAACGACCCTAAAGATAAAGCCAGGGCAACAATGGAATGGTTTAAAACCAAACATATTCATGTGTTAGGAAGAACAAAGAGAAATCGAGAGCCCAATATGGTGTAGTATTGTTAAGTTGGTTGTGGTTTGAAGCAAAATATTAAGATATACTCACAAACATGGGTTACCCATAGGCAACCACTTCAAATGCAGGTGGGGAGTATTAGAACCTGACCCCACTCAGGTTATTAAGATGTCGCTCTCTGTAGATAGGAAACGGGGTAGCACCCCTCCACCGAGGGTGGAATCAAGATTTCAGCAAGGCTTGGTGTACAGAGGCGCCAGAGTAGAATAAAAATGTTTAAAAACCATCTAAAAGAGGGGGATGTTCAGGTGGACTTACCTCCCTCAAAAATATAGAACTCAATTGACGTTTTATTTAACTCCACTTAGTGCAACGCGTTTCGCAGGTGTGGTCCTGCTTCATCAGGCAAACAGGAGTATAACTCAATGGGTCTAGATGCAGAAGTGAGGCGCTCACTTCTGCATCTAGACCCATTGAGTTATACTCCTGTTTGCCTGATGAAGCAGGACCACACCTGCGAAACGCATTGCACTAAGTGGAGTTAAATAAAACGTTTTTTTGTATTGATATATTGTGACTCAATTGAGTTCTATATTTTTGAGGGAGGTAAGTCCACCTGAACATCCCCCTCTTTTAGACGGTTTTTAAACATTTTTATTCTACTCTGGCGCCTCTGTACACCAAGCCTTGCTGAAATATGTGTTAGAATGGCCCAGTCAAAGTCCAGATCTAAATCCAATCTAGAATCTGTGGCAAGATCTGAAAACTGCTGTTCACAAATGCTGTCCATCTAATCTGACTGAGCTGGAACTGTTTTGCAGAGAAGAATGGGCAAGGTCTCTAGATGTGCAGAGCCGGTAGAGACATACCATAAAAGACTGGCAGCTGTAATTTCAGCAACAGGTGGTTCTACAAAATATTGACTCAGGGGGCTGAATAATTAAGCACACGCCACTTTGCAGTTATTTATTTGTGAAACATTTTTGGAATCACGTATGATTTTCGTTCCACTTCTCACATGTACACCACTTTGTCTTTCATGTGGGATTCCAATAAAATGTATTCATGTTTGTTGCAGTAATATGACAAAATGTGGAAAACCTCAAGGGGGCCGAATACTTTTGCAAACCACTGTAAATAAAAAAGTGCTTTTATCTGTTCAAATGAGGCGATTAAAAGCAGCCTGTTCTCCTGAAAAGTACCATAAATAAAAATCAAAACAGCCATCTTTCTGCATACAGACTGCTCAAGGCTCACATCATGGCTGTAATTTATACTTTACATAAGAATGACAGCTGTTGAATTGAAAATAAGAACGTGAAACTGTAGCCACATTCTTTTTTCGTTATCTACACACAATTATCTATATAGTATTTTCAGCTCAGTTTTGCTTTAAATGAAACATTTACACAGCAGCGTGATTAAATATTAGCTATGGCAGCCTTATAGGCCAAAACGTGAAAAACAAACAGCAACAAGCTTCAGCAGCTTCAAGGACTATAAAAATGAGCCTCTGATTATGCAATACCCCTGCATTACAATACATTACCTTTGTCTGGGGGAGGGGTGATATATCAATTTCACCACACTCTGCTCCACAACTTCACTGCTGCAGTTACACAACTATACTTTGCAATGGGTTGTGCAATTCATTAGTGATCCTGGGGTGAGAGTGTCCAGAAAACACAGATAACAGCATGTAAAATATTGAAAATAAGAATAACTAGAGGTGAGGGAGTGGATTAAATTTGTTCAAAGGATCATTTATTCTGTCATTTTAATAATGCACATAAACACTGTAAGTTATCCCATTATTTTATTATAAGGTTTTACTAAAAACATACTTACATAGAGTTTCTACCAATAAACACTCTTGCTTGACCAGAAAGCACAACACGTGTTTCCAGGTAATAAAATGACAGTACAGTTTTTTTTGCAACAGTTAAGTACAGGCAAGACCCAATTTATACTTTTTGTGCCCCTAGGCCAATTATGTTGTGGCTCCCCTTTCCTGTGCACTAGCGACCCTCCCATTCTATGTGCAGCCCCCCTTCCATGTGTATCATCCATGTACAACAGTACAGCAGCCCTTTCTTTCATAAACAATGATGTCCCACTTGTGCCTCCTATGTCCCCCTGTGCCTTATGCCCCCCTATGCCTCTCATGTCCCCCTGTGCCTCTCATGTCCCCTTTGTGCCTTGTATGTTCCCCTTGTGCCTCTCATGTCCCCCTTGTGCCTCTCATGTCCCCTTTGTGCCTCTTATATCCATCTTGTGCCTCTTATGTCCCACTTGTGCCTCCTATGTCCCCCTGTGCCTCATGTCCCCTTGTGCCTCATGCCCCCCTATGCCTCTCATGTCCCCCTGTGCCTCCCATGTCCCCTGTGCCTCTTATGCCCCCCATGCTTCCTTTGCTCCCCCATCCCCATTCCTTTAGAGCATACAACGGAAGTAGCAGTGGTTCTCTCACCTGCTATAAGGGCACCTCCAGCAATGAGTGATGTCCTCTCACCCTCACTGCTTCCCCTAGTACCGGCTTCTCCTGATCACATCATTATGGGGCGCAAGAGAAGCCAGCAGAAAACAGCGTGAGTGAAAGGACATCACTCATCGCTGGATGTTCCCTAAGAGCAGATGAGACACGCAATTAGGGTTGCCAGGTGTCCGGTTTTACACCGGACAGTCCGGTTTTTGTGCTCTGTGTCCGGTTGAAAAAGGCATGCTAAACCGGACAATTAAGTTGTCCGGTTTTTTTAGAGCCCCCCCCCCCCCGCAGCGCAGGAGGAGAACAGCGCAGCAGAGAGAGAGCTGGGAGCAGCGGTGGAGAAGGGGGGCAATCTCCCCCCCCATCCCTCACCTTAGGGTGCTCTCTCTCCCCCGCTGTCTCCTCCAGGATGATGTGCAGGGCTGGCGAGTGGCTGCAGGCGGAACTTACCTCTGTGTCGCTCCAGCGCCGGAAGTTCGGGTCCCGCAGCCGCTGAGAATCTCATTCATGAGCCGGACAACACTAATCAGTCTGAATAGTGTTGTCCGGCTCATGAATGATTCGGATCTTTGATCCGGATCTTTTTTGAGTCGAATCTCAGGCTCAGCGGCTGCGGGACCCGAACTTCCGGCGCCTGCGACACGCCGACACAGAGGTAAGTTCCCCCCTCAGCCAGCCAGCCACCCGCCAGCCTGCACATCATATTGGAGGAGACAGCGGGGGAGAGAGAGCACCCTAAGGTGAGGGAAGGCAAGGGGGGGGAGATTGCCCCCCTTCTCCACCGCTGCTCCCAGCTCTCTCTCTGCTGCGCTGTTCTCCTCCTGCGGGGGGGGGGGGGGGCACCTGGCTACCTATTCTGGGCACATATAGCCCCTGGCTAGTGGCTACCTATTCCGGGCACATATACCATTACCCCCTGGCTACCTATTCTGGGCACATATAGCCCCTGGCTACCTATTCTGGGCGCATATAGCCCCTGGCTACCTATTCTGGGCACATATAGCCCCTGGCTACCTATTCTGGGCACATATAGCCCCTGGCTACCTATTCTGGGCACATATACCCCCTGGCTACCTATTCTGGGCACATATAGCCCCTGGCTACCTATTCTAGGCACATATACCCCCTGGCTACCTATTCTGGGCACAAATAGCCCCTGGCTACCTATTCCGGGCACATATAGCCCCTGGCTACCTATTCTGGGCACATATAGCCCCTGGCTACCTATTCTGGGCACATATAGCTCCTGGCTACCTATTCTGGGCACATATAGCCCCTGGCTACCTATTCTGGGCACATATACCCCCTGGCTACCTATTCTGGGCACATATACCCCCTGGCTACCTATTCTGGGCACATATAGCTCCTGGCTACCTATTCTGGGCACATATACCCCCTGGCTACATATACTGGGACATATATACCCCTGCCTACGTATACTGGGACATTTACACCCCTGCCTACATATACTGGGACATATATACCCCCTGGCTACATATACTGGGCACATATATCCCTGGCTACATATACTGGGAACACTGGCTGTTTGTCATTATGTGCATTTAGTGGTGAAAAGCTGTCTCTTTTGTGCATTTACTGGTGAAAAGCTGTCTCTTTTGTGCATTTACTGGTGAAAAGCTGTCTCTTATTATGTGCATTTACTGGTGAAAAGCTGTGTCTTATTATGTGCATTTACTGGTGAAAAGCTGTCTCTTGTGCATTTACTGGGGAAAAGCTGTCTCTTATTATGTGCATTTACTGGTGAAAAGCGGTCTCTTATTATGTGCATTTACTGGTGAAAAGTGGTCTCTCATGTGCATGTACTGGTGAGGACAGTTAGTGACATGGCTATGTACTCTGTAATGTGCTGCAGAAGATGTCAGTGCGATATAAATACTGCAAAAAACATTTTTTAAAAAGCCCATTGCTTAGCCCCACTCTACATAAAAGTGTGCTTCTGACTCTGCCCCTAACTCCACCCCTAACTCCACCCCCTGTCCGGTTTTCTCCATCAGCCGACCTGGCAACCCTACACGCAATGCTACTTGCGCTGCTTACTCTGCTAAAGGAAAAGGGCTGGGGGAGCGCAAGACAGGGAGTACCCAACTGCACAACATTATTGGAACGGGTATGTGGGACGTTTTTATTGGAGGGTCATGTGTACATTGGGTGTTTGTAGGTCGGTGACTCACTCTAATATGCTTTACAACGGCATTTCAACAAATTTCCTTTTACTGCTACTGGACCAGATGGATACTGTACTCCTGACAATATACAGTTAGGTCCATAAATATTTAGATAGAGACAACTTTTTTTTCTCGTTTTGGTTCTGTTCATTACCACAATTAATTTTTAATGAAACAACTCAGATGCAGTTGAAGTGCATACTTTCAGCTTTAATGCAGGGTGAACAAAAGGATTGCATAAAATTGTAAGGCAACTAAAGCATTTTTTAACACAATCCTTTCATTTCAGGGGCTCAAAAGTAATTGGACACTTTACTTAAAGGCTATTTCATGGCAAGTGTGGGCAAGTCCATCGTTATGTCATTATCAATTAAGCAGATAAAAGGCCTGGGCCAATTTGCAACTAACTTTTTCTTCTGAATTTTCTCCTAGGAAATAATTTTTAATTTTGTATTTAAAATAACTTTTCAATATTTTTCAATTGAAAAAGTACCAAAAAGCAGTTGAAAAACTACTAAGAAAATTATTTTCAGTCGAGTCTTGCTTGCTGAGGATTTAAAATGTATTGTATTTATAAGTTGTGAAAATATCGCCTAAGAGAAAACTTAGGTGATAAAGTGAAATGCTTATGGGCCCTGGAGTTGATTTGAGGGGTGGTGCTTACATGTGGAAGATTTTACTTATACCAGACAACAAGCAGTCGAAATACAGCAAACTCTTCTTGCAGGCTAAAGAAGCCATCCTTAAAGGATACCTTAGTCCTAAATAGAATTGTAAATGGATGCCCTGTATGTGTGCGGGGAGGTGTGCATAGGCTTACTGCACCTCCCTTTGCCCGAAGTTATGGGAGGTGCGGTAAGTCTATTTGCTCCTCCCCACATGCACACAGGGTGTCCATTTCCGATTCTATTAGGACTAAGGTAATGTGAATATGAAGAGAAAAAAGCACTTGCACGAAATGTAGCAGGGGTGGATACTGCCACACTGGGCTTACCTGCAGCGTGCTCCAATGGTAGTCCACGGTTTCAAACAGAAGAGAGGAAGGAGATGGGCACAACTGCTAAAATACCCTTTATTGTGGCTGGGTTGACACAAAAAGCTTACAGCAGTGTGGGAAAGGACAAGTCTGACAGCTGTTTCGCAGGGACTAGCCCTGCTTCATCAGAGACTCTGTAAGCTTTTTGTGTCAACCCAGCCACAATAAAGGGTATATTAGCAGCTGTGCCCATCTCCTTCCTCTCTTCTGTTTGAAATCGAGGACTAAGGTATCCTTTAAGCTGAAAAAAAAATCTGCTACAATATTACAAGTGGCAAAATCTACAGTTTGCTACATCCTGAGAAAGAAAGCAAGCACTGATGAATTCAGCAATACAAAAAGACCTGGACATCTACAGAAGACAATAGTGGTGGATGATCCTAGAATAATTTCCATGGTGACGTGAAACCCCTTCACAATGGCCAACCAAGTGAATAAGCAGAGGAAACACAAAAAGGAGACACAGAGAGCCCAATATAGTGTAGTATATACTGGTGATTTGGATATGATAGAGCAAGTATGTACAGGGCTGGTTCAAGTAACAATTGGGCCCTAGGGAAAAGTTAGCCTGGGGGGGCCCCCCAACAGACACTCCCGACCAAAAAGCGTCATTAGAGGCCCTTTGTTGCAGCCAAATTTTCCTCCTTGGCCCCTGAGCTGGCTGCAATCACCTCCCAACTTAATAGACTCTGCAGAGTCCAAGGGGAGCAACAGTTAAGATGGGGGAGGGGCACCTTGGGGGCCCCTACAGGCTCTGGGGCCCTGGGGCAATTGCCCATTTTTTCCTATGGTAGCTCCGGCCCTGAGTATGTAGTAATACAAACCAGAGTTACTATCCAGGCAACCACTGTAAAGGCAGGTGGGGAGATTAGACCTGTCCCCACTCAGGATTAAGAAGTCGCTCTCTGTAGAACGGAAGAAAAGGGGCAACACCCCTCTACCACGGGTGGACTCAGGTAGCGTACAAGCAGACAAAGGCTCCACAAGAATAAAAATTGCTAAAATTGTTAAAAATAGAGAAGGCAGAGGTGGACTTACCTCCTCCAAGCAGACACAAGATACTGTTGATAATGTTCAACAAAAATATTGTTTCTCAGATGCGCTAAACTTTGTATTAGACCTGCATGAGTTACAGTATATGCTCCGTTCACAGCCTGATAAAGCGGGATATTCCTGCGAAATGCATTGCAGTTTCTGGAGTATGTAAATAAATATTTTTGTTGAACATTATCAACAGTAGCCTGCGTCTGCTTGGAGGAGAATTTACCTCTGCCTCCTCTATTTTTAACAATGTTAGTGATTTGTATTCTTCTGGCGCCTCTGTCTGCTTGTATACAACCAAGTGAATAACACTTTCCAGGGTTTAGTCTACCATAAAGAGAAGACTGCATGAATGTAAATACAGAGGGTGCGCTGCAAGGTGAACTTAAAGAATAGAAAGGCTAGATTGCACTGGGCAAAGGAACATCTAAAAAAGCCAGCACAGATCAGGAAAAACATTCTTTGGACAGATGAAACCAAGATTAACCTCTACCAGAATGATGGCAAGAGAAAGGTATGGAGAAGGCGCGGAACAGCTCATTATCCAAAGCATACTACATGATCTGTACAACATGGTGGAGGCAGTGTGATGGCTTGGGCATGCATGGCTGCCAGTGGCACTGGGACATTACAACTTATTAACCACTTCCCGACCGCCCACTACACAGGGGCGGCGGGGAAGTGGAGCCCTGCAGGACGGCCTCACCCACAGAGGCGGCGGTCCATTTAAGGGCATGGGCGGAGCGATCGCGTCATCCGTGACGCGATCCTCCGCCGGCGCCTGTCACCGCTCGCTCGCCGCAACATCCCGCCGGCTATACGGAAGCGCCGGCGGGATGTTAACCCCGCGATCGCCGCATACAAAGTGTATAATACACTTTGTAATGTTTACAAAGTGTATTATACAGGCTGCCTCCTGCCCTGGTGGTCCCAGTGTCCGAGGGACCACCAGGGCAGGCTGCAGCCACCCTAGTCTGCACCAAGCACACTGATTTTCTCCCCCCCCCGCCCCAGATCGCCCACAGCACCCATCAGACCCCCCCCCTGCCCACCCCCCAGACCCCTGTTTGCACCCAATCACCCCCCTAATCACCCATCAATCACTCCCTGTCACTATCTGTCAACGCTATTTTTTTTTTTATCCCCCCCCCTGCTCCCTGCCCCCTCCTGATCACCCCCCACCCCTCAGATTCTCCCCAGACCCCCCCCCCCAGACCACCCCCCCCTGTTTACTGTATGCATCTATCCCCCTGATCACCTGTCAATTACCTGTCAATCACCTGTCAATCACCCGTCAATCACCCATCAATCACCCGTCAATCACCCCCTGTCACTGCCACCCATCAATCAGCCCCTAACCTGCCCCTTGCGGGCAATCTGATCACCCCCCCACACCAATAGATCGCCCACAGATCCGACATCAGATCACCTCCCAAATCCATTGTTTACATCTATTCTCTCCTCTAAACACCCACTAATTACCCATCAATCACCCATCAATCACCCCCTATCACCACTTGTCACTTTTACCTATCAGATCAGACCCTAATCTGCCCCTTGCGGGCACCCAATCACCCGCCCACACGCTCAGATTGCCCTCTGACCCCCCCTTATCAATTCACCAGTGCATTAATTACATCTGTTCTTCCCTGTAATAACCCACTGATCACCTGTCAATCACCTGCCAATCACCTATCACCCATCAATCACCCCCTGTCACTGCCACCCATCAATCAGCCCCTAACCTGCCCCTTGCGGGCAATCTGATCACCCACCCACACCATTAGATCGCCCGCAAACCCGCCGTCAGATTACCTCCCAAATGTATCGTTTACATCTGTTATCTTCTCTAAACACCCACTAATTACCCATCAATCACCCCCTATCACCACCTGTCACTGTTACCTATCAGATCAGACCCTAATCTGCCCCTTGCGGGCACCCAATCACCCGCCCACACGCTCAGATTGCCCTCAGACCCCCCCCCCCCCCTTATCAATTCGCCAGTGCATTAATTACATCTGTCCTTCCCTGTAATAACCCACTGATCACCTGTCAATCACCTGCCAATCACCTATCACCCATCAATCACCCCCTGTCACTGCCACCCAACAATCAGCCCCTAACCTGCCCCTTGCGGGCAATCTGATCACCCACCCACACCAATAGATCGCCCGCAGATCCGACATCAGATCACCACCCAAGCGCAGTGTTTCCATCTATTCTCTCCTCTAAACACCCACTAATTACCCATCAATCACCCATCAATCACTCCCTATCACCACCTGTCACTGTTACCTATCAGATCAGACCCTAATCTGCCCCTTGCGGGCACCCAATCGACCGCCTACACGCTCAGATTGCCCTCAGACCCCCCCTTATCAATTCGCCAGTGCAATATTTACATCTGTTCTTCCCTGTAATAACCCACTGATTACCTGTCAATCACCTATCAATCACCCATCAATCACCCCCTGTCACTGCCACCCATCAATCACCCCCTGTCACTGCCACCCATCAATCACCCGCTGTCACTGCCACCCATCAATCAGCCCCTAACCTGCCCCTTGCGGGCAAACTGATCACCCACCCACACCAATAGATCGCCCGCAGATCCGACATCAGATCACCACCCAAGCGCAGTGTTTCCATCTATTCTCTACCCTAAACACCCACTAATTACCCATCAATCACCCCCTGTCACTGCTACCTATCAGATTAGACCCCTATCTGCCCCTAGGGCACTCAATCACCCGCCCACACCCTCAGAATGCCCTCAGACCCCAGCCCTGATCACCTCGCCAGTGCATTGCTTGCATCCATTCCCCCCTCTAATCACACCTTGAGACACCCATCAATCACCTCCTGTCACCCCCTAGCACACCTACCCATCAGATCAGGCCCCAATTTGCCCCGTGTGGGCTCCTGATCACTCGGCCAAACCCTCAGACCCCCTTCCGATCACCTCCCCAGTGCATGGATTGCATCTATTTTCCCCTCTAACCACCCCCTGAGACACCCATCAATCACCTCCTGTCACCCCCCTAGCACTCCTATCCATCAGATCAGGCCCAATACAACCTGTCATCTAAAAGCCCACCCTGCTTATGACCGGTTCCACAAAATTCGCCCCCTCATAGACCACCTGTCATCAAAATTTGCAGATGCTTATACCCCTGAACAGTCATTTTGAGACATTTGGTTTCCAGACTACTCACGGTTTTGGGCCTGTAAAATGCCAGGGCGGTATAGGAACCCCACAAGTGACCCCATTTTAGAAAAAAAAGAAACCCCAAGGTATTATGTTAGGTGTATGACGAGTTCATAGAAGATTTAATTTTTTGTCAAAAGTTAGCGGAAATTAATTTTTATTAGTTTTTTTTCACAAAGTGTCATTTTTCACTAACTTGTGACAAAAAATAAAATCTTCTATGAACTTGCCATACACCTAACGGAATACCTTGGGGTGTCTTCTTTCTAAAATGGGGTCACTTGTGGGGTTCCTATACTGCCCTGGCATTTTAGGGGCCCTAAACCGCGAGGAGTAGTCTAGAAAACAAATGCTTCAAAATGACCTGTGAATAGGACGTTGGGCCCCTTAGCGCACCTAGGCTGCAAAAAAGTGTCACACATGTGGTACCGCCGTACTCAGGAAAAGTAGTATAATGTGTTTTGGGGTGTATTTTTACACATACCCATGCTGGGTGGGAGAAATTTCTATGTAAATGGACAATTGTGTGTAAAAAAATCAAACAATTGTCATTTACAGAGATATTTCTCCCACTTAGCATGGGTATGTGTAAAAATACACCCCAAAACGCATTATACTACTTCTCCTGAGTACAGCGGTACCACATGTGTGGCACTTTTTTACACCCTAAGTACGCTAAGGGGCCCAAAGTCCAATGAGTACCTTTAGGATTTCACAGGTCATTTTGCGACATTTGGTTTCAAGACTACTCCTCACGGTTTAGGGCCCCTAAAATGCCAGGGCAGTATAGGAACCCCACAAATGACCCCATTCTAGAAAGAAGACACCCAAAGGTATTCCGTACGGAGTATGGTGAGTTCATAGAAGATTTTATTTTTTGTCACAAGTTAGCGGAAAATGACACTTTGTGAAAAAAAACTATTAAAATCAATTTCCGCTAACTTGTGACAAAAAAATAAAAACTTCTATGAACTCACCATACTCCTAACGGAATACCTTGGGGTGTCTTCTTTCTAAAATGGGGTCATTAGTGGGGTTCCTATACTGCCCTGGCATTTTAGGGGCCCTAAACCGTGAGGAGTAGTCTTGAAACAAAAATGACCTGTGAAATCCTAAAGGTACTCATTGGACTTTGGGCCCCTTAGCGTACTTAGGGTGTAAAAAAGTGCCACACATGTGGTACCGCCGTACTCAGGAGAAGTAGTATAATGCGTTTTGGGGTGTATTTTTACACATACCCATGCTAAGTGGGAGAAATATCTCTGTAAATGACAATTGTTTGATTTTTTTACACACAATTGTCCATTTACATAGAAATTTCTCCCACCCAGCATGGGTATGTGTAAAAATACACCCCAAAACACATTGTACTACTTCTCCCGAGTATGGCGATACCACATGTGTGGCACTTTTTTGCACCCTAAGTGCGCTAAAGGGCCCAAAGTCCAATGAGTACCTTTAGGATTTCACAGGTCATTTTGAGAAATTTCGTTTCAAGACTACTCCTCACGGTTTAGGGCCCCTAAAATGCCAGGGCAGTATAGGAACCCCACAAATGACCCCATTTTAGAAAGAAGACACCCCAAGGTATTCCGTTAGGAGTATGGTGAGTTCATAGAAGATTTTATTTTTTGTCAAAAGTTAGCGGAAATTGATTTTAATTGTGTTTTTTCACAAAGTGTCATTTTCCGCTAACTTTTGACAAAAAATAAAATCTTCTATGAACTCGCCATACTACTAACGGAATACCTTGGGGTGTCTTCTTTCTAAAATGGGGTCATTTGTGGGGTTCCTATACTGCCCTGGCATTTTAGGGGCCCTAAACCGTGAGGAGTAGTCTTGAAACGAAATTTCTCAAAATGACCTGTGAAATCCTAAAGGTACTCATTGGATTTTGGGCCCTTTAGCGCAGTTAGGGTGCAAAAAAGTGCCACACATGTGGTATCGCCGTACTCAGGAGAAGTAGTATAATGTGTTTTGTGGTGTATTTTTACACATACCCATGCTGAGTGGGAGAAATATCTCTGTAAATGGACAATTGTGTGTAAAAAAAATTAACAAATTGTCATTTACAGAGATATTTCTCCCACCCAGCATGGGTATGTGTAAAAATACACCTCAAAACACATTATACTACTTCTCCTGAGTACGGCAATACCACATGTGTGGCACTTTTTTGCAGCCTAACTGCGCTAAGGGGTCCAAAGTCCAATGAGCACCTTTAGGCTTTTCAGGGGTGCTTACAATTTAGCACCCCCCAAAATGTCAGGACAGTAAACACACCCCACAAATGATCCCATTTTGGAAAGTAGACCCTTCAAGGTATTCAGAGAGGGGCATGGTGAGTCCGTGGCAGATTTCATTTTTTTTTGTCGCAAGTTAGAAGAAATGGAAACTTTTTTTTTTTTTTTTTTTTCCTCACAAAGTGTCATTTTCCGCTTACTTGTGACAAAAAATAATATCTTCTATGAACTCACTATGCCTCTCAGTGAATACTTTGGGATGTCTTCTTTCCAAAATGGGGTCATTTGGGGGGTATTTATACTATCCTGGAATTCTAGCCCCTCATGAAACATGACAGGGGGTCAGAAAAGTCAGAGATGCTTGAAAATGGGAAAATTCACTTTTGGCACCATAGTTTGTAAACGCTATAACTTTTACCCAAACCAATAAATATACACTGAATGGGTTTTTTTTTATCAAAAACATGTTTGTCCACATTTTTCGCGCTGCATGTATACAGAAATTTTACTTTATTTGAAAAATGTCAGCACAGAAAGTTAAAAAAATCATTTTTTTGCCAAAATTCATGTCTTTTTTGATGAATATAATAAAAAGTAAAAATCGCAGGAGCAATCAAATAGCATCAAAAGAAAGCTTTATTAGTGACAAGAAAAGGAGCCAAAATTCATTTAGGTGGTAGGTTGTATGAGCGAGCAATAAACCGTGAAAGCTGCAGTGGTCTGAATGGAAAAAAAGTGGCCGGTCCTTAAGGGGTAGAAAGCCCTAGGTCCTCAAGTGGTTAATAATGTGACACAGGACAGAAGCCGCCGAAAAATTTATGAGGTGTTCAGAGACATATTGTCTGCTCAAATCCAGCTAAATGCGGTCAAAATAATTTGGCAGTGTTTCGTGAACCAGATGGACAATGACCTAAAACATACAGCCAAAGCAACCCAGGAGTTTATTAAGGGAAAGAAGTGGAAAATTCTCCAATGGCGAAGTCAGTCACCTGATCTTAACCCAACCAAGAAAGCATTTCACTTGTTGAAGACCAAACTTAGCCCACAAACAAACAGCAACTGAAAGCCACTGCAGTAAAGGCCTGGCCGAACATTAAAGGGAACCTTAACTGGTGTGAAAAAAAAAAAGTTTAACTTACCTGGGGCTTCTACCGGCCCCTTGCAGACGTGCTGTGCCCATTACCATTGCTGCCCTGCGCATGCACAGTATAAGAAATCTCATACTGCGCATGTGCAGGACGGCAACAGGAGCGGGATCAAAAACAGGCGTGGCCAGGGCCGCGCGGACACAGTGGCCCATCCACTATCCAGTCGCCGGGAACGAAACTGACTCTCTGTGAGGGACCAGAAGATCGGTTTGTCCTGGCGTGCGCACAGAATGTCTGCAGGAGGCTAGTAGAAACCCCAGGTAAGTTAAACTTTTTTTTTTTTGCAACAGTTAAGGTTAAGGAGGAAACACAGCTTCTGGTGATGTCCATGAGTTCAAGACTTCAGACTGTCCTTGCCAGCAAAGGGTTTTCAACCAAGGCTTAGAAATGAACATTTTATTTCCAGATATTTAATTTTTCAATTACTTTTTATATCCTTAAAGAGTAACTGTTAGGCATGAAAAACAAAATCAATTCTCTATTTCTATCTGTTGATCATATAATGGAATGCTAAAAAGGCAATGCATAACTTTAAAATCAATCTTACTTTTTTATTGCAAAGCTTAATCCTCATGTCCCCAGCTCCTTAGTACGTAGCCAGTAATCAGCCGCAAAAGAGAAGTTGCAGTGCAGGCTGGGGCGGGGGAAGTTTCTGCACAGACACAGCTAGTTCAGCCTGATTGTCTGCAGCCTGTGTCACTATCACTCCTTTTCCTCTCATTGGCTGCCTCCCATGACTGTCCGTGTCTGACCCCTCCCCACTCTCCAGCCCGACAGGCATGTCCGCTGATGCATGTGGGCAGTTGCTGCCACCAACGCATCGCATCCATGGGGACCACCGTCCCTGCTACCATTTCCTTAGGTATTCCCTGCATTTACAATCAACGCTCGCTATTGGTGTGGGGAAGAGGGGGGAATAAGGGAGGAAATAACCTCACCATTGGCTTCAGCTGGAGGGAGTAAAGATGGCCCTTGCCAGCGAACAGAATGCTCTCCATTTACCTTTTTTTATTTTATAAAGTTCACTGAAATCAACACTTGGACCGTGCAATACACATGTTATGTAAGTAGAGCTAGTATTTATCTACTTATATATGTCGTTTTTTTATCTGGCATAGTATGGCTGACAGCTCCTCTTTAAATGAAGGGATTGTGTTAATAAATGCTTTAGTTGCCTCACATTTTCATGCAATCATTTTGTTCACCCCACTTTACCCGTGATGGACATTATGAGTAGAGATGGCCCGAACGGTTCGCCGGCGAACGGTTTCCGTCGAACTTTCGTGGTTCGCTATCGCGGAGAACCGCAAACTTTTGCGGAAGTTCGATTCGCCCCATAGTGCATCATTAGGGTCAACTTTGACCCTCTACATCACAGTCAGCAGGCACATTGTAGCCAATCAGGCTACATTCCCTCCTGGAGCCCCACCCACCCTTATAAAAGGCAGGCAACATCAGGGATTGGACTCACTTGTGTGACTGCAGTAATTAGAGAAGGGAGAGGTTGCTGCCGAGACATTAGGGAAAGCTTAGTTAGGCTCTTGTAGGCTTGTTAGCTTGCTCCTTGCTGATTCTTATTGCTAAAAAAGCACCCCTCAACAGCTGTTTTGAGAGCTAATCTTGTTCTTGTGATCTATTTGTGTGTGTGTGTGTGTGTGTCCCACAGACACTTGTGTTGCATAGACAGCCTTGGTAATTCCTACGGTGCCACTGCCAGGCCCAGCACATTCAGTGACTACCTGTGTGTATGACAGGCAGCTGCACATTTTTAATCCCAATCACTGCACCTGTTCACTGTTCAGTGCACCTACCTATATCTACGTGAGCGCACGCATTGTTAATACCACCAGTCATTGCACCTGTTCAGGGTACCTGCCTGTGTGTGTGTGACAAGCAGCTGCACATTTGTAATCCCAATCACTGCACCTGTTCACTGTTCAGTGCACCTACCTACCTACATTAGCGCAAGCAGTGTAATATACCACCAGTCATTGCAACTGTTCACAGTACCTGTGTGTGTGTGTGTGTGTGTGTGTGTGTGTGTGTGTGTGTGTGTGTGTGTGTGTGTGTGTGTGTGTGTGACAGGTGCACATTTGTAATTCCAATCACTACACCTGTTCACTGTTCAGTGCACCTACCTACCTACCTACATGAGCGCAAGCAGTGTAATAAACCACCAGTCATTGCAACTGTTCACGGTACCTGTGTGTGACAGGTGAACATTTGTAATTCCAATCACTGCACCTGTTCAATGTTCAGTGCACCTACCTACCTACGTGAGCGCAAGCAGTGTAATATACCATCAGTCATTGCAACTGTTCACGGTACCTGTGTGTGACAGGTGCACATTTGTAATACCAATCCCTGCATACCTGTTCACCTGTGTATACCAGTCTGTGCATACCTGTTAACTGCACCTGTGTGACAGCTGCACGTTGTATTGTAATACCAGTCATTGCTACCAGTTCACTGCACCTGTGTGACCGCATGCTGTTTAGTATACTAGTCCGTGCATACCTGTTAACTGCACCTGTGTGACAGCTGCACATTGTATTGTAATACCAGTCACCGCTACCAGTTCACTGCACCTGTGTAACCGCACGCTGTTTAGTATACCAGTCCGTGCATACCTGTTAACTGCACCTGTGTGACAGCTGCACATTGTATTGTAATACCAGTCCCTGCATACCTGTTCACTGCACCTGTGTGACAGCTGCACATTGTATTGTAATACCAGTCCCTGCATTCACTGCACCTGTGTGACAGCAGCACATTGTATTGTATTACTAGTCACTGCTACCTGTTCACTGCACCTGTGTGACCGCACGCTGTTTAGTATACCAGTCCATGCATACCTGTTAACTGCACCTGTGTGACAGCTGCACAAGGTATTGTAATACCAGTCACTGCTACCTTTCACTGCACCTGTGTGAATGCACATTGTATTAGTCAAGTCAGTGTACACCTTTCACTTCATACCCCCGATATGGACAAAACAGGTAGAGGCAGGGGCAGACCCAGAGGCAGGCCACCCGGCAGGTCTGTTCGAGGTTGTGCTAATGTGATTTCATGCGGCCCTGGCCCAAAGTACAGTGCTCAGAAGAAGGCATGTCCCATCAACTCCCAAGATTGTCAGGACGTGGTTGACTATTTAACACAGAACACCTCATCTTCTACAGCCACCAGCTCTACTCCAAGTACCACATCCGCTACATTTGACACTTCGCAGGAGTTATTTGATGGGGAAATCACTGATTCACAGCCATTATTGTTACAACAAGATGAAGGCGCTATGCAAGATACACCACCTCATATGTCTGAGTTAGGCGACACTATGGACGTAAGGTGTGAGGAGGAGGAGGATGAAGTACCTGCTGTTGGTGCAGTTTATGAGGTGTCTGAGGCAAGCGAAGCTGGGCAGGAGGATTATGATGATGAAGATGATACGGATGTCATGTGGGATCCTAAGAGACAAGATGACTAACGGGACAGTTCAGAGGGGGGTCAGAGAGGAGTAGAAGGAGACGAGTTCCTGAAAGGAGCAGGGGGAGCTCGTCATCAGAAACAGCTGGTGGCAGTGTCCGGCGCCATGTATCACCACCTATGGACAGCCAGCCAACATGCCCTTCAACGTCAGCTGCTGACGCCACGATAGTGCCCACACCCCAGGGTGGCTCAGTGGTGTGGACATTTTTTAGTGCATATGCCAAAGATCAGAGCAATGCCATCTGTACTCTCTGCCACCCATGTAGGGACAACTGCCTTACTAAGGCACATGCTGAAAAGGCACAAACTACAATGGGAAGACCACCTGAGCAAAAGCATTACACAAAAGCAAAGCCACCCTTCTTCTCCTCATCCTCCTTCAGGTGCATCATCTTCTTCAGCCACTTTCTCCCTTGCACCTTCACAATCACAGCCACCCTCCTGCACTCCGCCTCTCACCTTGAGCGGTTCCTGCTCCTCTGTCCACAGCAGCAGCCAGGTGTCCGTGAGAGCAATCTTTGAGCGGAAGAAGCCAATGTCTGCCAGTCACCCCCTTGCCTGGCGTCTGACAGCTGGCTTGGCAGAACTGTTAGCTTGCCAGCTGTTACCATACCAGCTGGTGGACTCTGAGGCCTTCCGAAAATTTGTGGCCATTGGGACACTGCAGTGGAAGATACCAGGCCGCAATTATTTCTCTAAAAAGGCGATACCCAAACTGTACCGTGAAGTTGAGAGGCAAGTGGTGTAATCTCTGGCACACAGCATTGGGTCAAGGGTCCATCTGACCACGGATGCCTGGTCTACCAAGCACGGTCAGGGCAGGTACATTACTTACACAGCCCATTGGGTCAACCTGGTGACCACTGGCAAGCAGGGAGTACGTGGCTGTGCAGTGGACCTAGTGACACCTCCACGGCTTGCAGGCAGGCCTGCTGCCACCTCCTCTCCTTCTCCTCCTACTCCTCCTGATACATCCTCTTCACTGTTGTCGTCCTCCTCCTCCTTGGCTGAGTGGCAGTTCAACTCTACTGGTGCTGTGATCTCCTCTCCAGCTACACAGCCCCAGCACCCCAAGGCCTCCGCTGCATGCCAGTTACGATGGTGTCATGCCATCTTAGACATGTCTTGCCTCAAAGCGGAGAGTCACACTGGAGCAGCTCTCCTGGCTGCTCTGAACAAACAGGTGGATCAGTGGCTGACCCCACACCAACTGGAGATCGTCAACGTGGTGTGTGACAACGGCAGCATTCTCATTTCGGCTTTGAATTTGGGAAAGTTGACACATATACCCTGCATGGCACATGTGCTCAATCTCATAATTCAGAGATTTGTGTCTAAGTACCCAGGCTTACAGGACATCCTAAAGCAGTCTAGGAAGGTGTCTGGGCATTTCAGGTGGGCTTATACGGTCATGGCACGCTTTGCCTATATTCAGCGGAGAAACAACTTGCCGGTGAGACGCTTGATTTGCGATAGCCCGACTCGCTGGAATTCGATCCTCCTGATGTTCGACCGCCTGCTACAACAGGAGAAAGCCGTCAAACAGTATCTCTACAACTACAGTCAAAGGACACAGTCTGGGGAGATGGGGATGTCATGCAGCCGTTTGAGGAGGTGACAAACCTGGTGAGTCGCAGTGAAGGCGCCATCAGCGACTTGATCCCATATGCCTTCTTCCTGGAGCGTGCCGTGCGTAGAGTGGTGGATCAAGCTGTGGAGGGGAGTGAACAGAAACAGGAATGGGAGAAAGAGTTGTGGGATCAATTCTCAGCAGAAGCAGATGATTCCTCAACACCTGCGGCAGCACAGAGGGGGGAGGAGGAGGAGGAAGAGTTGTTTGAGGAAGAGGAGTTAGATGATGAGGAAGGTGTTGTTTTGGAGGAGGAGGATGAGGCGGAAGAACAACCGCAGCAAGTGTCGCAGGGTGGTTTTGTGCTGCTCAACTTTCCCGTGGTATTGTTCGTGGCTGGGGGAGGAGGAGAACCTAGCTGACATCACTGAGGAAGAGCAAGAGGAGATGGATAGTACGTCTGCATCCAACTTTGTGCAGATGGCGTCTTTCATGCTGTCCAGCCTTTTGAGGGACATCCTTATAAAAAAACTCAAAGGGGAGTGTAGAACAGCCTTTCTCGGGGGGCGTGGTCTGACATGGCGCCGTGAAGAGGACAGTTGAAGAGGCTCTGCACCGCCGCTGGGCCCCGAGTGGGGTTGGAATGCCGAGGAAGCATTCTCTTTAGCCCGACAATCATGGCTGCATGAGAGGAGGCGGAGGCTGGGCTTAGGCGAGGTCGGGAGTTAGAGGGGAGCCCGGAGCGGCACTGGCTTGGATCATGGAGGAAGTGACGACACGGGATGTGACGTCAGACGCCGACCCGACACCTGTGCTCTCGAGCAGTGGGGAACGAGTGGCCGGTATCTGTGGCTCGGCTGCCTCTCCACCAGTGGAGAGAGTGATCCCACTTTCACCAGAGACGCTCTCTCGGGAGATCCTGGCTTTACTTCTCGGGTGAGAGCAGCGGCTGACTTGAAGGGGACCTCCGGCAGTAGCCTTCTGGACAGAGCAAATAGGAGCTCAGAAAGCCTTTCCACACTGAAAATGACGGGGATAAAAACAGAAGAAAGGCACAGAGACTCCTAAACAGGCTCAGGCCTGGGTCACCTCCTTTTTCCCAGCTACATCACCATCGCCGGGGAGACATGGTGGAGCATCGGGAGGGTCCTCTGCTGGTAGCTCACCAGATCCAACACAATCACAGGTACAGAGGCTGGAGGAGATATGAAGCTACCTGCGTGAGCTCCCCACGAAAGCGGACTTGGAGATGCAGACCACCACTATCCTGGATTCCACCAAGTTGGAAATAGAGGCGGTAAGAGGGGATCTTGGGGCGGTCTCCCAGAGGGTAGTGGTGGTGGAAGGAGAGACGGCTTCCCTTAAAAAAGAGATGGAACAACTTAAAGTGTTGGTAGAGCAGCAAGTGGGAGCTAATGCCGTCCTTAGAGTTCAGGTGGAGGACTTACAGAACCGTAGCAGGTGGAACAACGTCCGAGTGCGAGGACTATCTGAGGGGGTTAAGGGGGAAGGCCTGGATCAGGCAATGCGGGAGATCTTTGGCCAGCTGCTGGGTAAGGAGGGTCAAGATGTTTGCATTGACAGAGCCCACCGAGTTGGAAGGCGCTCTGTAAAAGACTCCCAGATCCCCCGTGATATTGTATGTAAGTTGCATTACTACACAGATAAAGAGGAGATCATGAAAGCCGCTAGAGATAGAGGAACCTTGTACTTTAGGTTGAGTAAGATACAGCTATTCCAGGACTTAGTGGGAACTACCCTTGCCCAGAGGAGGGCCTTGAAGCCATTACTGGCAGCGCTGAAAGAGAAGGATATTCCTTATAAACGGGGGTTCCCATTTCAGCTTGTGGCAAGAAAGGGCCAAGTATCTCTGAGCTTAAGGCACTCCAAAGACGTTGCGGACTTCTGTAGAAAAATTGGGGCTGGATGAGGTGGCTCTACCAGACTGGATCTCAGATAGTATATACATGGCTGTACCCCATAAGTTGAAGCCTACCTTCAGGGCCGGGCCGAGGCATAGGCTGGAGAGGCTCCAGCCTCAGGGCGCAGTATAGGAGGGGGCGCACAATTCATTCAGCTGTCATTCCTAATTGTGTATGAAGCAGAAAGAAATAAGAAAAGGGGATACATAGCAGTGACTGCAAGCCAGATAACTAGATATTAAGGTGTTGGGGAGGTTGTGGGCCCTGTGGCCCTCTTAGTCTAATAGCAATCAGTGTGTGACGGCTGGGGTGGGAGGGATGGAGGGGCACACTTTGGTGTCTCAGCCTTGGGTGCTGGAGGACCTTGTCCCTGCTCTGCCTACCTTGCCTACTTAAAAACAGCTTAGAGCTGACCAACCCAGTATATCATACTTGCTAATTGATTAATGTGCTATTTTTTTCCCTTTTTTGTGTGTGCTATTTTCACGTATTTATGAGATGAGTCGAATGTAATATGATGATATTTGGCCGGGCGGGTGTTGGGGGGGACTGGGGGGGGGGGGGCTGATGTTGTGGGGGGGGAGGGAGGGGAAGGAAAAAAATGTTTTTTTTATTTATATATATTTTTCTTCTTCTTCTTTTTTTTTTTTCTTTTTCTTTTTCTTCTCGTAAAGGGTCAAGTGAGGGTTATGAAATTTCACCCGATGTTGCTTAACACATGTATTATTTTTGGATGGATAGCTGGAGCACTGTTTGAGATATTTAGCACTGAAGTAGAATTATCCTGTAATGTTATTTTGGATTTGTTAAAGAGAATCTGTATTAAAATCGCACAAAAGTAAACATACCAGTGCGTTAGGGGACATCTCCTATTACCCTCTGACACAATTTCGCCGCTCCTCGCCGCATTAAAAGTGGTTAAAAACAGTTTTAAAAAGTTTGTTTATAAACAAACAAAATGGCCACCAAAACAGGAAGTAGGTTGATGTACAGTATGTCCACACATAGAAAATACATCCATACACAAGCAGGCTGTATACAGCCTTCCTTTTGAATCTCAAGAGATCATTTGTGTGTTTCTTTCCCCCTGCATCTCTCATGCACTGAAGTTTCAGGCTGCTCGTTTCTTCATGCAAATAGCTTTGCCCTTGTCTGTAATTCTTCAGTATGTGAAAGCCCAGCCAGCTCAGAGGACGATTTATTCAGCTTGTAAAAGATAAGAGAGAAGAGAGAAGCTGCTCTAATCCTAAATAACACACAGGCAGTGTGCATACAGGGGCCTGGAAGGGGGAGTTCATAGCAGAACCACAACACTGAAGAACTTGGCAGCCTTCCAGACACAGGCCGACAAGTCTGACAGGGGAAAGATACATTGATTTATTACAGAGACAGTGATAGTATAAAGTGCTGCAGTAAGCCAGAACACATTAGAATAGCTTTTTGAACTTGTAGGATGATAAAAAACAGGATGCAATTTTTGTTACGGAGTCTCTTTAAGTTGTGTTCTACACATATATACGCTGGTCTTGGGGGGGGGGGGGGGGGTGGAGATGGGAGTGAGAGTTTTTTTTTTCTTTTTTCTTTTTCTCCCCTCCTTGGGTTGTGGAAGGGGGTGGGTACAAGATGTAGTAAAAGCATGATGTATCACAATTGATTATTATGATAGAGGATACACGTTAAGTGGGGAATGTATATGAAATTTTATGTCACGACTTGGGGATATACAGACGCACTAGGATTGTGTATGCTCTATATGGGAAGGTATATGGGAAGGTATATGGGAAGGTATATGGGAAGGTATATGGGGTGGGAGGTGGGACTACACAAGAGGTTGACTTTACATCCTCTAGGGGAATAGAGGTAGGGACACAGATAGGGGTTGACTACAGGCTGGGAGAGCACTGGGATCGACTTTATGAGGGAATAAGGGGTGGGGAAATACACTTACGAGTGCTGATAGAATGGGGGTATGTGGGCGCATCGGGGTGGGGGGTGGAGTTTGGGAGGGGTGGAGGGGGCGTGGGGCGTCCGCTCCGGCCCCCCCTCCTCCCCCCCTCTTGTTGTGTTCACGGCTGTTGTCCGGTGAGTCCTTGGGGGCCGAAGAGTGGGGGGAGGAGCCCTGAAGCGGAGAGATTGGAGTTAAATTGCCATGTTTGGGGCCCGGCGGGCGGGGTGGGTGGGGGCTGGGGGGGCTGTGCGCGTGCGCCGCCCCTCTCCCCCCCGGCCCCTTGCCTCCCCGGCGCCGGGGGGCCTCAGCGGGGTATAGTTGCATTTGCACTGGGGGTCCTCTCTCCCTTTCCATCTCTCCCCCACTTTTTTCCGTTTTTTTCCCCCTCTTTCTCCCCTTCTTCCCCTTCTTTCTCTGTGTCCCCTCCCCCCCTCTTCCTCCCTCTTCATCCCCCCCCCCCCCCCCCGGGTGGTGTGGAGCCTTACCTCTGCGGTTCTGTGGTGAACCAGACCTACAAAATTGAATGGCCTTGGTGGCCAATTACCATGTAACTTTACTAGTCCATGGGTATGAAACGAGACCCGTATGGGTCTGTAGGTGTGACAGGGTGTGGGTGGGTGGTAGTGTGTGTGTGGGGTTTTTTTTTTTCTCTTTTCCTCTCTATTTTCTCCCCTTTTTCTTGCCTCCTCCCTTTTCTCGCCGGCGGGGGGACCGGGCCCGGGTATGGCTCAAAAAAATGTATAAATTATGACAAGCTAAATGCCAGGGTGTTGAATATACCTGAAAGGCCCTCTGCGCTTCTTAGGTATCTTAAGACACAACACATAGGAATTGCCTGTTTCCAGGAAACTCACTTTTCTCTGAAGGGTACCACAGTGATGAGAGATAGAGCCTACCCTCACGTCTATTGCAGCGTCCCACAGCCCACCAAGGTTAGAGGTGCTGCCCTCCTGGTCTCTAGGGCAATTCAAATGGAGCAGATACAGGAGCTGAGAGACGAGGAGGGCAGGTATATCCTCATTAAAGATAATCTGTATTGTTAAAATCACACAAAAGTAAACATACCAGTGCGTTAGGGGACATCTCCTATTACCCTCTGTCACAATTTCGCCGCTCCCCGCCGCATTAAAAGTGGTTAAAAACAGTTTTAAAAAGTTTGTTTATAAACAAACAAAATGGCCACCAAAACAGGAAGTAGGTTGATGTACAGCATGTCCACACATAGAAAATACATCCATACACAAGCAGGCTGTATACACCCTTCCTTTTGAATCTCAAGAGATCATTTGTGTGTTTCTTTCCCCCTGCATCTCTCTTGCACTGAAGTTTCAGGCTGCTCTTTTCTTCCTGCAAACAGCTTTGCCCTTGTCTGTAATTCCTCACTATGTGAAAGCCCAGCCAGCTCAGAGGACGATTTATCCAGCTTTTAAAAGATAAGAGAGAAGCTGCTCTAATCTAAATAACACACAGGCAGTGTGCATAGAGGGTCCTAGAAGGGGGAGTTCATAGCAGAACCACAACACTGAAGAACTTGGCAGCCTTCCAGACACAGGCCTGACAAGTCTGACAAGAGAGAGATAAGTTGATTTATTACAGAGACTGTGATAGTACAAAGTGCTGCAGTAAGCCAGAACACATTAGAATAGCTTTTGGAACTTGTAGGATGATAAAAAACAGGATGCAATTTTTGTTACGGAGTCTCTTTAAGGGTATGTTCAATGGACGTAGACTGACAGTGGGTTCCGTATACTTCCCCAAGGAAGGCCAAAACAGATACCTAGAACTGTTTATGGAAATGTTGGAGAACTTCTGGGAGGGGAGTATTATATTGGGAGGATCTGAATTTAACTCTGGACCCTGATGTAGATAATTCAACGGGCAGGTCTTTCTTGTCAAAGAAGGCGCTGGCTAGAGTAAGGGCAGTATTGCACCGCCAACAGTTGGTGGACATCTGGCGGGTACAGCACCCTTCGGACAGAGATTTTACTTTTTTTTCACCTATGCATAAATCTCATACGAGGATTGACTATTTCCTTGTGTCTCACAATTTGCTCTCCGAAGATCCTAGCTCGAGTATTGGGACTGCTGCAGTGTCTGATCACGCCCTAATCTTCCTGGACTTGTTTACAGAGGGACAGGCTAGGCCCCCATACAGATGGAGGCTTAACAAAGCCCTATTGTATTATGGGGAGGTGGCCTCTGTTGTTGGCACGGAGCTTAAAAATTATTTTGCTGAAAATGAGGTAGAGGGGACCAGGATATGCACTCTCTGGGAGGCGCACAAATGCGTCATAAGGGGAGTTTTTATAATAGAGGGGGCTAGACTTAAAAAAGAGCGATCTAAGGCACTGGGAGAGGTATGGAATAGAGTGCAGGAACTAGACAAAAAACGCAAACGCAAACCTCCCTGACCCTATACGAGGAATTGAAAGGCAAAAGAGAGAAGCTGAAAACACTCTTGTTCCAAAAATCAATAGAATTAGCGGCTAAATGTAGAAGGATATATTCTGAATATGGGAACAAGAGTGGGAAAATGCTGGCAAAGGCCCTCAAGCAGCAGCAGAGGGAATTATATATACCCCAGATTCTGGGAAAAAATCATGAGAGACACGTGCAAAGCGAGTCCATCGCGCGAGTTTTTAGCGATTTTTATAAAAACCTCTATGATATAGAAAATCTGGAAACCCGCTCCAGAGAGCAAAGAATAGAGAAAATAAAGGAGTATTTACGAAACTCCAAGATGCCCTTGATACCCGAAGAAGATATAGAGAGATTAGAATTTCCCTTCTCAATTGAAGAGCTAAAAAATGTTATACAACAGTCCCCGAATAATAAGGAACCGGGTCCTGACGGACTTGGAGTGGAGTATTATAAAGAGTTTATTGACATCCTGGCTCCCCAGATGTTGAGGTTTTTGAATGGAGTGGGGGCTGCGGACCTTGAGGGTCATTCTTTCTTGCAGGACCTATTGAGATCCGACATTGTGGTAATCCCTAAGGAGGGTAAGGACACGATGCTGTGTAGTAGTTATAGGCCAATCTCAATACTAAATGCTGAGATTAAAATATATGCAAAGATGATAGCCAGTAGGCTAACAGGATTGATTTCCAAGGTGATCCATTTAGATCAGTTGGGCTTCGTGCCGGCAAGAGATAACAAGGGATAACACCATCAGGGCACTGAACCTGATCGAATGGGCAAGGACTCAGTCCCAGCTCACCCTGCTATTGGCCACCGACGCGGAAAAAGCATTTGACAGGGTGGGCTGGGACTTTATTGATCAGACGCTGCAGCATATTGGGATTAGTGGGAGAATGAAATGCAGAATTTTGGCCTTGTACTCAGCACCAGTGGCGAGAGTGAGGATAAATGGGGCCTTCTCTGAGATCTTCCCGATAAAAAATGGAACCCGACAGGGGTGCCCCCTCTCCCCTCTTATATTTGCCCTCTGCCTGGAACCCCTGCTGTGCTCTATTAGGAACAATGGGGGAATCCAGGGGATAATCCTGCCCAAGTCCGGTCATAAAGTGGCAGCTTATGCCGATGACTTGTTGTTTTTCCTAAAGGGGAACTTCAGCCTAAACAAACATACTGTCATCAAGTTACATTCGTTATGTTAATTAGAATAGATAGGTAATATAATATCTTACCCACCCTGTTTTAAAAGAACAGGCAAATGTTTGTGATTCATGGGGGCTGCCATCTTTTTGGTTGAAAGGAGGTGACAAGGAGCAGGAGACACAGTTCCAACTGTCCTGTGTCCTGATCACCCCTCCCAGCTGCACACGCTAGGCTTCAAATGTCAAATTCAAAATGTAAAAAAAAAATTGCACCAAAACAGCAGAACAAGAACAACATCAGAAATCCTATCATGCTTTGCACAGCATCAGGTGAAAAAAGCCCGGGCAGTTTTCTTCTGTGCAGCTAAAAATGAGGCTTGTATAAGAGAAACAAAGTTCTGATGCTGTGAAACTGTTAAAGAAACACCAAGCCTTTTCAGTGCTGCTGAGTCGATTTTTAGTCCGGAGGTTCACTTTAAGGGCTACCCATGTCTCTGTTCCCAACTTGCTGCAGGAACTTTTCAAATATGGGGACATTTATAATTTTAAGATCAACTATAGTAAATTTGAAGCACTATCAGTGGGCCTGACTCAGGACACGATAGCAACAATCGGCCAAAATTTTCCATTTAGGTAGGTTCAGGGGGGCCTGAAATATCTGGGCATTTGACTTACACCCTCTATTAAAGAAACGTATCAAATAAATTTCCCCCTAATCCTGGAGAGCTTGGGCAGAGACATGGATAGATGGGAGGCGGGCACCTTTTCGTGGTTGGGAAGAGTGAGTGCTCTGAAGATGGTGGCAATGCCGAGATTAATGTATCTTTTTCAGAGAGTGCCGATCGCCCTACCCCCACATTTTTTTTAGCAGATCAAAAGATTGTTCTCCAGATTTATCTGGGAAAAAAAGAACCCCCGGGTTAGAGCCTCCTTGCTATACGCGAAAAAAGAGAATGGTGGCGTAGCTGCCCCTAACGTTAGATTGTACCATGCGGCAGCAGTATTGACTAGAATAGTGGACTGGTCACGACATTGGGAGAATAAACAGTGGGTGAGAATGGAGCAGGAGCTGCTGAATTATCCTATAGGTAATGTACCATGGATAGAGAATAAGCCAAGGGTAAGGCATGCAGCTGCTGCTCTTATGGGATTTACACTGGACATATTTGGTAAGTATAGGGGACATGGGAACGTCTCTCCCTGGCCTTCCCAGCTTGTTCCTTTGTTGGGGAACCCGGGCCTGGCCGGAGACGCAATGGGAGGGGGGTTCCCACGCTGGAGAGGGGTATGCGAGGTGAGGGCGATGCACCTGGTGGAGGGAGGAGAGTGGATTTCCCGACAACAAATTGAGAGGTACCTAGAGGTTTCTCAAATAGATGAATGGAGCCTGATTCAATTCAGGCATTACTTACTTTTGGTGGGCAGGAGGAGAGATCTCTCAAGGGCTCTCACCCCTTTCGAGGAGCTCTGCAGAGCACAAGGTCCCTCCAGAGACTCTATTGCAAGAATTTACGCAATCTTAAACGATGAGACAAACCCGGCAAATTTCATTAGGATTAAGTGGGAGAGGGACCTAAATAGGAACTTCTCAGATGAATAGTGGAGAAAGGTTCTCCTGTTTGCCCATAGATCCTCAATAGCATCTAAAACACAGGAATCTAACTACAAGTTCCTTACTAGGTGGTATATGACACCAGATAGACTAAATAAGGTGTTTCCGGGGGTCTCATCTATGTGCTGGGGGTGCAATAGGGCAGAGGGGACAATTCTCCATATATTTTGGGAATGTGAGGGATTGAGGGATTTTTGGGGGAGACTTAAAGGGAACCTTAACCGGCGAGGAAAAATAAATTCACTTACCTGGGGGCTTTCCCAAGCCTCCTGCAGCCGTCTGGTGCCCGCGCCGGTCCTTCGGTGCCCTCCGGTCTCCCTCCGCCGCTAAGTTTCGTTTTCGGACGACTGCCAGTCGTCCTCTGGCCCCTTCCGCATTCCTAGTCGTAAACTGCAGTAAAGCGCGTCCGCATGACACGTTTGGCGTCATGCACATGACACGTTTGGCGTCATGCGGACGCGCTTTACTGCAGTTTACGACGAGGAATGCGGAAGAGGCCCGAGGACGACTGGCAGTCGTCCGAAAACGAAACTTAGCGGCGGAGGGAGACCGGAGGGCACCGAAGGACCGGCGCGGGCACCGGACGGCTGCAGGAGGCTTGGGAAAGCCCCCAGGTAAGTGATTTTTTTTTTCCCCGCCGGTTAAGGTTCCCTTTAAGAGTTGTATGAGAGAGATAGTGGGTGAGGACCCTCCTGATGACCCTGCTTTTTACTTGTTGCATGCTAACTCATGGAGCATAAAGAGGTATAAAACATGCTCCAGAGGCACCTGGTGGAAAGCAGTTGATCCCCCCAAGATAGGTGACTGGATTCGAGTGGTAGAGGAAATTATGAAAATGGAGGACCTCTCTCTTATGGTCCATGGTCAGTCGGAAAAGTTCCGGAAGACATGGGCCCAATGGAGTGCCTTCAAAAATACAGATTATTACATACATGCCCTCGCTGAATAACCCCTCCTGGACGTCTGGCTGGCACAGAAAATGGAGCTATGGGCTTTTTGGCCTGGGTGGGTTTTCCCGCCGGGGAGGATTGGGGAGGTGGCGCTCCCTTTTTTTCTTTCTTTTGTATGAGTTGGGATGAATGATGGTGGTAACTGATTGGACGGCTGAGTGGTAATGGAGATTGGATCCCCGGAGCCCCCTCCTAGTACACTGAGGAGAAGAGAGGGAGCTCTGGAGGTAGTAGATTCACACTGGATAGGAATTCGAACAAAGGAATTAGAGTTATGTAGAAAGGATGATATGATGCTTGTATTATAGTTGAGAAGTGAGCAGGGGCGTAACTAGAAATCACCGGGCCCCCCTGCGAAACTTTGATTGGGGCCCCCTCCCACCAAGGGGGGCTGGGCACATTACACAAGAACCTGATGCACACTAAATAGGGACTGTCTACAAATCTTTGTCTGCAAAACTTTGTACGATTCCTTAACAGTAGCTGAGCACATGCAGTCATTAGAACAATTGTGCAGAGCAGAAATGTTTTTCTCTGTTTGCCTTTAGTTGTCAGTCTCTCAGGACAGGCCCCCTGTGGCCTCTGGGCCCCCCTGCAGCTGCATCCCTTGCAGGGTCTATTGTTACGCCCCTGGAAGTGAGAAATAGATCCACTGGGGTGATCTCATCCTCCAGGTATAAAAAGTGAGGTTATGAAATAAGCCGACTTTCTCTTCTTTCTCCTTTTTCATTATCTTTGGCAGAATTATATATTTAGTGTAATGTAATGGGTGATTATAGAATATTGTGTTTTTGTAATAATTTTGTATGGAAAATAACTTTTTATATTGGAAAAATAAAGATTATATATAAAAAAAAACAACTCAAAGGGAATGAGCTGTACTGGGTGGCAGAGTCGGGACAAGGTCCTCCAGCACCCAAGGCTGAGACACCAAAGTGCGCCCCTCCATCCCTCCCACCCCAGCTGTCACACACTGATTGCTATTAGACTAAGAGGCGCCACCGGGCCCACAACCTCCCCAACACCTTAATATCTAGTTATCTGGCTTGCAGTCACTGCCATGTATCCCCTTTTCTTATTTCTTTCTGCTTCATACACAATTAGGAATGACAGCTGAATGAATTCTGCGCCCCCTCCAACACTGCGCCCTGAGGCTGGAGCCTCTCCAGCCTATGCCTCGGCCCGGCCCTGCTGGGTGGCCACGCTACTAGACCCTCGGTATAGGCACAAAGTGGCGGAGATGTTTCCAAATCACCAGAAGGCAGAAAGGATGCAGCACTTGCAGAACAAGCTGGCAACTATGCTTTACAATGCGATTAAGGGTGATGTCACAGCACAACGCAATAAAGGTGCCACTGCCAGTAATCCTCCTCCTCCCATGTCCACGCAGGCAAGGACAGGACGCTCCAGCGATCTCATGGTGATGTCGGACATGCGGACATTCTTTAGTCCAACGCCTCGCCTTAGTGCTTCCGAATCCACCCTCCACCAACGCCTGGACCGGCAGGTAGCCGACTACCTGGCCTTAAGTGTGGATGTAGACACTGTGAGCAGCGATGAACCCTTGGACTACTGGGTGCGCAGGCTTGACCTGTGGCCAGAGCTGTCCCAATTTGCCATCCAATTTCTGTCTTGCCCTGCCTCAAGCGTTCTGTCAGAAAGGACCTTCAGTGCAGCTGGAGGCATTGTCACTGAGAAGAGAAGTCGTCTAAGTCAAAAAAGTGTTCAGTACCTCACTTTTATCAAAATGAATGAGGCATGGATCCCAGACTGCCTGCCCCATGACTAAGTCGCTCCCCACACAGCAACTCTGCATGCAGGCCACTTGACTGCCTTCTCCGCCACCACCAACAGGGTCCAGGACTCCAGGCGGATTCCTGAATTTTTAAGGCCACTGCTAGCAGCGGCCGCTATAATAATTTTTCAGGTGCGTGTACATGCCTGCCTAATTTTTTGGCTGCACTGCAGCTGCAACAACAAAACAAAAGGCATGTACATGTGTCAATTCCCCTTCATGATCGTTACCTTGTCGCGGTGAAGGGGCTTGCATATCACAATGAAGCAATGACCGCAAACTATATGAGTGTCTCGGGGGGTGGCACACCAAAAATATTAAGGTCGCTGCTTCATTGTGGACAGACCAAATTCGATCAGCTGGACAGTCACTGTCGTTCTGTCATTGAGCTACCTCAGCCTGGCGACCATATGGGTTTGAAAACCACTATCGCCTTCACTCTCGCCATGGTGCGCACCAGTCCAGCACGGCTGTCACAACACAAACAGCTGTTTGCGGTGCATTACAAAGTGAGTTTGGTGTGTCAGTGTCAAGCAGTACTCTAATTACACTCCCTGATTGATGTATACACATGCAAGACTTTTTAAAGCACTTTAGGCCTCCAATTTAGCATGCAATGTGATTTCTGCCCTTAAAACGCTGGTTTGCGTCAAATCCAGATTTTTCCCCGGGACTTTTGGCGTCTATCCCACTCATCCATGCAGAAACTCAGATGAGAGATGAAACTCAGACCCCTTGAAACATGTTTTCCATCACTTTTGTGGCCAGCATAAATGTTTCTAGTTTTCAAAGTTCGCCTCCCCATTGAAGTCTATTGCGGTTCGCGAAAGTTCTGGGGTTTGGGCCATCTCTAATTATGAGCAAGATCGGAGGTTGATTGTGGAAAAAAATGCCTATACCGATCAAGAGATGTTGCCCGTGAGTTGATTGCGGGACATCCACGGCACCGTGGTTAATCGCAGTTTGTGCTCAATTAAATGGGCACCTTAAGAAGGAGCAGTTGATTGGACTTCTGATCAAATACATTAAACTCTCAGCTATCCAAATCTCAGCTAACCAGAACTCTCAAGCAAACAGAAAAAAAATCCTAACTGTTCATAATGCATAAAGCTAATTTTACAATACTTAATACAGTAATAAACCTGTGCTACATTAAGTTAAGTTTGTGGGGTTTTTTTTGTCTTCAATTGTTTTTAATTACTGTATTCCAACATTAATACATAGTTCCTAGTGAGTATACAATGTGCAATATAGTACTATATTAGCTAGGCCTATTCCTAACATTGAATCTCAAGGAACCATAAACTACATTTATCTAGCATCACACACTGGTTAAAATAAGGCACCAAGCACCTACAAAGAGATAGGAAATTAACTATGCCTGGAGATGGCTTTAAATGCTTCTTTTGTTCATAGTTCAGAACTATGCAGATCAGGTTTTCTTCTCCAGCAAACCCTCACAGACTTCCAGTAAAACATAGAACTTCTCAGGCTTCCTCCGGAGATTATGATAGAGCATGGCCAGGACTGCATTTACCATGAGGCACTGTAGGCACGTGCCTGCAGGCACGTGATGATGGAAAGGCGGCTCACTCTCCTCCCCTAGTGCCATCCTCCCTCCTATGCAGAGTCCTGAGCAGAGCATAAATAAGAGGTTACTGACCTGGCTCTTGGCATTCCACTGAGATCTCCCTTCAGTCGGGGCACCACTAGCTACTTAATACTGAGGGTACCTTTGGCTACCTAATGCTAAGGGACACCTGTAGCTACCTATGACTGGCAAGGGAAGTAAGAGAGAAGTGACAGCTGGGCCAGCCAGCACACTTGTGGTGCAGTTTGGCGGGGGTTTGTAGCTTCATGGAGGGTGAAGTCTAGTGTGCCAGGACATCTGTGCCCATAGGCTCATGTGAGGTAAATCCGGCCCTGAGCATAGCAAACTGCCTCTTGATTGATTCTTGCAGCCAGGTGTGAATCCACCATCTCCTTCTGTTGCCAGCACTATGCTGGTCCACATATACAAATATAACAAGGGATACCAACCCAAGGCATAGGTCAATCCAGTGCATATGCATCAGGGGTCTAATCCTGAGAATAGAGGTGAGTGGACTCACCCTAAAAACCCCTGAAAAATGGGCGTGACTACGCAGCAGGATGTGGGCGTGGTCATGGGTGGGGTAAAATATACATGACCTCAGCAGTGGTCTAAAAGGTTTGAGTTCTGCCGTAGTGTATCCCCCAAAAATAGATGTAATCTGACAGCATTTCACTAAAAATACACGCAATCTGGAAGAGGTTCCTCCAAAATACAGATAATATGGCAGTGGTTCCCCCAACATACACATAATCTGGAAGCAGTTCCCCAAAAATACGCATAACCTGGCATTGGATCACCGAAAATACACGTATCACCCAAAATACATGTAATCTGGCAGCAGTGGTCCCCCCAACATACACAATCTGGCAGTGGTTTCCCAAAATACACATAATCTGGCAGCAGTGGTTCCTCAAAAATACAGATAATCTGACAGCAGTTCCCCCAAAATAGGTACATTAGTATAGGGAGCCAGGTTTATAGGTGTCCCTAGTATAAGTAGCCATGTGTATAGTTGTCCCCAGAATAGGTAGCCAGGTGTATAGATGTCCCCAGAATAGGTAACCAGGTGTATAGATGTCCCCAGAATAGGTGGCCAGGTGTATAGATGTCCCCAGAATAGGTAGGCAGGTGTATAGATGTCCACAGAATAGGTAGCCAGGTGTATAGATGTCCCCAGAATAGTTTGCCAGGTGTATAGATGTCCCCAGAATAGGTCGCCAGGTGTATAGATGTCCCCAGAATAGGTAGCCAAGTGTATAGATGTCCCCAGAATAGGTAGGCAGGTGTATAGATGCCCCTAGAATAGGTAGACAGGTGTATAGATGTCCCCTGAATAGGTAGCCAGGACTTTAGTGTCCCCAAGCAGGAGGTGAGGGAGTGGTGGGCACAGTGGTGGGGAAGGGGGACGTCTCCCCCCCTTCCCTCACCTTGAGGCTCCCACTTCCTCACTTCCCCCTCCAGAACTAAACTTTGTGGGCAGATGGCAGCGGGCATCAGCGGACGGAGACTTACCTCCTCCTTGTTCCGGCACCAGAGGGAGCTCTGCAATTGCTGCTAATCTGGTCTAGACCAGAGCAGCGGCATGCAGAACTTTTTCTGGCGCTTGAAACGATGAGGAGGTAAGTCCCTGCCCACTGCCAGCCGCCCGCAAAGTTTAGTTCTGGAGGGGAGAGCAAGGAAGGGGGAGACCTATGGTGAGGGAAGGGACATCCCCCCTTCCCCACCGCTGTGCCCACCGCTCCTGCTTCACTGCGCTGCCTCCCCTCCACATGCTAGGGTGGACGACGTCCACTCTCTGAGAAAAGTAGTGTCCACCCACGTTCATGCAGGACTTGACCCCTGATATGCATATTATATTGCCACAAATATGCAAAAAAAAAAAAAAAGTTTAAAAAACAAACAAACAGCTACAACTCTCCATTACCACTCTGCATGACTGGTCTTCCTCTGGGGTGCACAAAGACTCCTCCCAAGACAATAGGAAATACAGGAATTTGTCATCAACTGTACTGCGTAGTCAATTTTAATGCATACCAAGGGCGTACACAGTTGCTATAACCAAGAGATGGCCTGGGGCCCTGTCCTGTCTGGTTTTTTTTTTTTTTTTTTAATAAACCTCTGGGCCCCAATTCAGATCCCACCAAAGGCCCCAAAAATGTCGCACGGAGCGCACATCCCACTCACACACACTGCCACCGCTCACCCCGGTGAGGGCACCAGACCCCCAACCCCCCATCTCTCACACATACACACACTAAAAAAAAAAAAAAAACTTAATTTTTATAAGATAAAGTGGTTATACAACAATTCAGTTTCCCAGTACAAGTGAAATATTGACACAGGTGTTGCTAGGATGCCAGAATATCAAGTGCCTCTCAGGGCACCGGTAAATATGTGCCAGAACACGTAGCATGCAGCGGCAAACAAATGGGAGAGACCAAAACAGATTGTGGGAAGTGCTAAATATTTACAAATAACGGTAGCTATGCTGCTTCTGCAGTAATCTTCAATAGAGCAAGGACAGGTGCTAAGGGATGTGGCCAAATAACATACAAACTATTGATAACCCATTGAACACTTACACAAAACAGACTACGACATAAACAGGGCCAAATACTGGGCATAGCATAAAAATATGTGAACCTAGATTGCGTGTTGTAGGTACTGCATTAATATGCCACATTCCTTTTACTCAGACATCACTGGACCAGAAGCAAGTATGCCACAGTGCCACACACCAAAACAAGAGTTATAAAAAAAAGCAAGCATGACATTTACATTCCAATGAGAGGCATCAGGGCCGGGCCGAGGCATAGCTGGAGAGGCTCCAGCCTCAGGGCGCAGTGTAGGAGGGGGCGCACAATTCATTCAGCTGTCATTCCTAATTGTGTTTGAAGCAGAAAGAAATAAGAAAAGGAGATACATGGTACTGACTACAAGCCAGATAACTAGAGATTAAGGTGTTGGGGGCCCTGGGGTGCCTCTTAGTCTAATAGCAATCAGTATGTGACGGTTGGGGTGGGAGGGATGGAGGGGCCCATTTTGGTGTCTCAGCCTTGGGTGCTGGAGGACCTTGTCCCGGCTCTGAGAGGCATATAGTCATTATTTAGTGGCAGGCAAATAGTGAAAGTTAAATTCTAGTAGCAGGCAGGTATCAATTAATACAGTGCCTGGTAAGTAGTGATAGTTAGACTCTAGTGGCAGACAGGTAATGATCCATAGTCCCTAATGACCAGCAGGTAGTGAAATTTACCGTAGCTTCTAGAGGCAGGGAGGGATTGATAGGGAGTTCCTAGTGCAGACAGGTTGTTATTGGTAGATTCTAGGGGCCGGCAATCATGAAAGGAAGATTTTAGTGGCAGCCAAGTAGTCATAGGTAGATTTTAGTGCAGTCAGGCATTAGATAAAACTCGGCCGAGGGCAGACAATAACCACTGCCACAGAGCAGCCCCTAAACACCCTCAGCCTATGGCCAGCAATCTGCCTGGCGGATCGCTTCAGTCAACCATCAACTCCCATGTGACATATCACCCGCAACTGCTCTACCGGCCATCTGCCCTCCCCTCCCATCCACATTGCAAGAAAACACTTCACTAGCGTATAGACTAGAGACTAGTCTGTACAACCTTAGCCTTGCCCCTCCGAGCCGGCAACATGCCTTGTTGGCTTAACTCACACAGGCTCATGCAAAAGCTCTAAGTTGAGCCTGTGTGAAAGGCAGCAGCTGGAAAAATTATAACCACATATTAACACATTAACTACCTCGTGCTCCTTTCATCTCAAAATCATTTCCAGAATTCGGCCCTTCCTGTCACAAGATGCTACTAAAATGTATTTATTTTATTTAGTTAAGTATTTATATAGTGCCGACATATTACGCAGTACAGAGTATATTGTTTTGTCACTAACTGTCCCTCAGTGGGCTCACAATCTAGTACCTACTAAAATGCTTGTACATGCTCTAATCATATCCCATCTTGACTACTCTAAAGCGGTCTACCAAACATCAGACTGGCACCTCTCCAATCTCTACTAAACTCTGCTGCCCGCCTCATCTTCTCCTCCCACTCATCTAATGCAACCCCTCTCTGCCAATCTCTCATTGGCTACCTATTACCCAAAGGATCCTGTTTAAACTCCTCATCCTATCATACAATGCTCTTCATAAGTTGTCACTCCTTACATTTCTTCACTAATCTCCAGATACCATTCCACCCGGAACCTTCAGTTCTCCCAGGACACCCTCTTGTCCTCTAGCTTAGTCATCTCCTCTCACTCCTGCATCCAGGACTTCTCACAAGAATCACCTCTTCTTCTTTAGCATGCTCTCCCACAGCTAGTCTGTTACCGAGCCTTGAAATATTCAAATGTTCTCTCAAAATACACCTGTTCAGACAAGCCTATAATATGCTATAGATAGCAGTGGTGGCTTACTGCCTCATACTCTAACTCTTATGTCTCCATCCCTAATGTCTCCATCCCACCACCCACTAGATTGCAAGCTCACAAGGGCAGGGACCCTTTCCTACTGTTTCTTATTATGAGGTAATTATAATCCTATATTATATGAACTTGCACCAGTATTGGTAATGTCTCAAACCGCTTATCAACATTGTCTGTATTTGTATTGCTGGTTGTACTACATACAGCTCTACAGAAGATATAGGCGCTATATACTCCCCAGGGAGTGTCCACATCACAACGTGTTTCAGGTGACTAACCTAGCAAGTGATCTTTTAACATCCACCCACATAGGGCTGACTTAGTATATGCCATCTTTTGACAGAAAAAGAGAATTCAAATGCTCCACTCAGTAGATAGAATTCCAATCTTCATTAAAAATGCATTTTTGCACTACATCATTATAAAAGACAAGGAGGTAACAGCCCAAACAGTTCCTTGTTGCCTTGCACCAATATCCACAACATAATATGTATTAAAATATTTTACAAAATCAAAAAATCAAAATAATTTTCAAAATCCAAAAACAAAAGACTAAAAACAAAAAGCAATATATATATATATATATATATATATATATTTTTTTTTATTAGCAGATCACCCACTATATTAAAAAAGAATGCACTAGGGGATCTGTCAAAACCTTAAAGGGACACTTAAGAGAGAGTCATATGGAGGCTGCCATATGTATTTAATTTTAACCATTTCAACCTGCAGGGATTTTTCACCTTATGCATCAGAGCAATTTTTACCTCCCATTCATTCACTAATAACATCATCAGTACTTATCACAAGTTATTGATCTATATCTTGTTTTTTCCACCACTAATTAGGCTTTCTTTGGGTGGTACATTTTGCTAAGAATTATTTTTTTATAAATGCATTTTAACAGGATTAATAAGAAGAAATTTTAAAAAATTCATTATTTCTCAGTTTTTGTCCATTATAGCTTAAAATAATCCATGCTACCATAATGAAAACCTATGTATTTTATTTGCCCATTTGTCACGGTTATGACACCATTTAAATTTTGTCCTTATCACAATGTATGGCGCAATATTTTATTTGGAAATAAAGGTGCATTTTTTCAGTTTTGCGTCCATCACTATTTACAAGCTTATAATTGAAAACATGTTTGTAGTATACCCCCTTCACATGCATATTTAAAAAGTTCAGACCCTTAGGTAACTATGTTTTTTTTTTCATTAATGTGGGTAATATTTTGGTGTGGAAAATAAACAGTTAATTTTAAATGTTAATATCTGTGTAAATTCCCTTCAAAAATGTTTGTAGATATAATTTTACTATTTGGCCACAAGATGGCCACCTTGAGGCTTTTTTTTAATCTTGTGCTTCTCACTAACCGGAAGCACAAAGAGGAAGCGGAAACTTTTTGTTACAGAAAGACTGTGGCCTCTGGTAAGAGAGCATCAGTTTTTCTGCTGGGGACACGGATTGGTTAACGGGAACCATGTTCTCGTTCACTGGTCTCAGGGCTACCGGGGGACAGCACGGGGATATGGGGGCGTGCCCGTGATCGCGCGTGGGAGCGTGCCGAAGCGTGACACCGCGGCAGAGCAGCCGCCTGGACGTGAGGATCACGTCTGGGCGGCTGAAATGGTTAAACACTACCAGTTTCCTGGCTGCCCTGTCGATCCTTTGCCTCTAATACTTGTAGCCATAGATCTGGAACAAGCATGCTGACAAAAATCTGACAAGATTTAGCTGCATGGTTGTTTCAGGTGTCTTTCAGACACTACTGATGCCAGAATGATCAGTAGGACTGCCAGCCAGTAGTGATGTTGTGAACATCAAATTTTCGGTTTGCGAACGCAAACATTCACGAACCGCCATGGACTTCAATGGGCAGGCGAATACGAAAACCTATAGGGACTTTTATTGGCCACAAAAGTGATGAAAAAGTTATTTCATGGGGCCTAACACCTGGACGGTGGCATGCCAGAGGGGGATCCATTGCAATGTCCCATGAAAAATTAAGTAGTTGATGCAAAGTCATTTTTTAAAGGGCAGAAATCACATTACATTCAAAAAACACTGAATCTGAAGTGTGGGCCCAGTAGGCTTTATTGATCATCATCTGAGGTGACCATAAAAAATGTTTTTTTTCCAAAACTTATCCAGCAGATTGAGTTTAGTCTGTCCACAATGAATCAACGACCTTATCGTCTTTGGTGTTCCAACACACTAATATAGGTCATTGTTTCATTAAGATACACAAGCCCCTTCACCACAACAAGGTAAGGTGATTATGAAGGGGTAAATATTCATGGTGGAAATAAAAGTTGCCAATTGCTTATTGGGGTATGCTACAGGCCACCTCTTATTAATGAAGCTGCAGAACTGCGATTACTACAGCAGATTGAAAAAGCTGCAAGTAAAAATGAGGTCATAATTATGGGCTACTTCAACTTTCCAGACATTGACTGGAGTATTGAGGCTACCCATTCTGGTAAAAGCAGCAGATTTCTGGCAGCACTACAGGACAATTACTTGACTCAAATGGTAACGGAACCAACTAGGGGGAATGCGTTACTGGATCTGATCATTTCTAATAGACCAGATAATGTATCAAATGTGCAGGTTCAAGAACATTTGGGAAATAGTGATCACAACATGATAACGTTTGATCTGGTGACTGATAGGCCATGGGGCAGCGGGACCACTAAAACTATGAATTTTAGAAAAGCAAAGTTTAATCAAATTAGGCAGGCACTAAGTTTGGTGAACTGGGATAATGTACTACAAGGGGAAGACACTGAAGGGAAATGGCAAGCTTTTAAACTTATACTCAATCAATATTGTAGTATGTATATCCCATATGGAAACAAAATATCTAGGAATAAAAAAGGCCTCTATGGATGAATAGAAAGGTTAAAGATAAAATGAAGAGGAAAAAGAATGCCTATAAGGTCTTAAAACAGGAGGGGACCGAGGCTGCACTAAGCAATTATAAGGAGTGCAATAAAAATTGTAAAAAAGAAATTAGGCAGGCAAAGATTGAAGCTGAAAAACAAATCGCTAGCGATATCAAATCTAACCCAAAAAAGTTTTACAAGTACATTAACTCTAAAAAAAGAAAGGTTGACTGTATAGGACTCCTAAAGGATGAGGGTGGGAACTCAATGGTAAATGACCAAGGTAAGGCAGAGTTATTAAATGCTTTCTTTGCTTCTGTCTTCACAAAAGAAACTGCACTGTTGAAAATTACAGAGGCAGAAGAGTCTCAATCTTCTAACTGTAATACTAAATACTTAACGCAGGAAGAAGTGAAGGCAAGACTAAATAAATTAAAAATAGACAAGGCACCTGGCTCGGATGGCATGCATCCTCGGGTCCTAAGGGAATTAAGTTCAGTTATAGATAAACCCCTTTATCTTATCTTCTGTGACTCTCTTTCAACTGGCAGAGTCCCAGTGGATTGACGTACAGCCCACGTTTTACCATTATTTAAAGAGACTCCGTAACAAAAATTGCATCCTGTTTTTTTATCATCCTACAAGTTCCAAAAGCTATTCTAATGTGTTCTTGCTTACTGCAGCACTTTCTGCTATCACAGTCTCTCTAATAAATCAATGTATCTTTCCCTTGTCAGACTTGTCGGCCTGTGTCTGGAAGGCTGCCAAGTTCTTCAGTGTTGTGGTTCTGCTATGAATTCCCCCTTCCAGGCCCCTCTATGCACACTGCCTGTGTATTATTTAGATTAGTGCAGCTTCTCTGTTCTCTTTTATCTTTTAAAAGCTGGATAAATCGTCCTCTGAGCTGGCTGGGCTTTCACATACTGAGGAAATTCAGACAAGGGCAAAGCTGTTTGCAGGAAGAAAAGAGCAGCCTGAAACTTCAGTGCATGAGAGCTGAAGGGGGAAAGAAACACACAAATGATCTCTTGAGATTCAAAAGGAAGGGTGTATACAGCCTGCTTGTGTATGAATGTATTTTCTATGTGTGGACATACTGTACATCAACCTACTTCCTGTTTTGGTGGCCATTTTGTTTGTTTATAAACAAACTTTTAAAAACTGTTTTTAACCACTTTTAATGCGGCGGGGAGCGGCGAAATTGTGACAGAGGGTAATAGGAGATGTCCCCGAACGCACTGGTATGTTTACTTTTGTGCGATTTTAACAATACAGATTCTCTTTAAGAAGGGCAAAAAATCAGATCCAGGAAATTATAGACCTGTAAGCTTAACATCAGTTGTATGCAAACTATTTGAGGGGTTACTGAGAGATACTATACATGACTTCATACTAGAAAATAATCATATTTCTCAGCATCAACATGGGTTTACTAAAGACAGGTCCTGTTTGACTAACATGCTCAGCTTTTATAAGGTAGTGAATAATGCTAATATGGATATTGGGAATGCTGTAGATGTGATATACTTGGACTTTGCAAAGGCCTTTGACACTGTTCCCCACAAAAGTCTGGTGCAAAAGTTGAGGATGCAAGGACTGGGGAAGAGTCTGTGTGCATGGATAGGGAACTGGCTAATGGACAGAAAACAAAGAGTTGTGGTCAATGGATCGTACTCAAAATGGGAGACTGTTAGCAGTGGGGTACCACAGGGGTCTGTTCTGGGTCCAGTGCTCTTCAATTTATTTATTAATGACCTAGAAGATGAAGTAGTGAGCAATGTTGCTATTTTTGCAGATGATACAAAATTGTGCAGAATCATCAACTCTCAAGAAGATAGTGTCATATTGCAACAGGATCTGGATAGGATGGCTATATGGGCACATACATGGCAGATGAAATTCAATGTTGAAAAATGTAAAGTCATGCATTTTGGACGTACTAATGGTCTAGCACCATACAAAATAAATGGGATACAGTTGGGGACATCAAACTTGGAGAAGGACTTAGGAGTACTCATCGACAACAAGTTAAATAATCGTTCTCAATGCCAAGCAGCTGCAGCTAAAGCTAACAAAATTTTGGGATGCATTAAAAGGGAAATACAAACTCGAGATGCTAGCATAATATTGCCCCTGTTTAACTCTCTAGTAAGGCCACATCTGGAATATGGAATTCAGTTCTGGGCACCACATTACAAAAAAGATATTGCAGTTTTAGAGCAGGTGCAGAGACGAGCAACAAAATTGATATGTGGGATGGAAGGTCTCACTTACCAAGAAAGGTTAGATAAACTGGGTTTATTTAGTCTAGAGAAAAGACGCCTTAGAGGGGATCTAATTAACATGTATAAATACATCACAGGGCAATATAATAGCTTGGAGGATGAGCTTTTTGTCCCTAGGCCTTCTCAAAGGACTAGAGGACATGATCTGCGCATGGAGGAAAAACGTTTTAGCCATTTATTTAGGAAAGGGTTCTTTACAGTAAGAGTGATTAAGATGTGAAATGCATTGCCACAGAAAGTCGTTATGGCAAACTCTATACCTGCATTTAAAGGGGGCTTAGGTGCTTTCCTTGTGTTGAAAGACATCCATGGCTACAATTACTAGGTAATGCCTAATGATGTTGATCCAGGGATTTTATCTGATTGTCATCTGGAGCCGGGAAGGAATTTTTCCCTTTAGGGGCTATTTGGACCATGCCTTGAAAGGGTTTTTCGCCTTCCTCTGGATCAACAAGGATATGTGAGGGAGCAGGCTGGTGTTGTACTTTATACTGGTTGAACTCGATGGACGTATGTCTTTTTTCAACCAAAATAACTATGTAACTATGTAACTATGTACATGCTTTTTGTTGTTGTTGCAGCAGCCACTGTGTAGCACCAGAGGCCAAAAAAATTTGGCATGTACATGCCTGGAAAATTAGATTTTCTTAAAGTCAGTATTTACCTGTATAAAATGTTAAAGAACATTACTTTTTGGACCCTAGTTGGTGGTGGAGGAGAAGAACAGCTGTGTGGGGAGTCATGCGGGGTGCAAAGAAGGACAGCTGTGTAGGGATTCATGCAGCATGCAGGTAGGAAAGACAGCCGTGTGGGGACTGAGTCACAAGTCTTCCGGCGTGCAGTAACCCTGCGAGATCCATGCCTCATTCATATGAATAAAGGTCAGGTGCTTGGCATTGTATACGATTACTTAACTTGTTATCAACCAGTATTCCTAAGTCCTTCTCCAAGTCTGATGTTCCCAGCTGTATGCCATTTATTTTATATGGTGAGCTACCATTGGTACATCCAAGGTGCATGACTTTACATTTATCAAAATTCTATTTCATCTGCCATGTGCCTGCCCATATGGCCATGTTGTCAAGATCCTGTTGTGATATGTCACATCTGTCTTAGTGTTGTAATACTGCATAGTTTTGTATCATCTGCAAAAATGGCTACATTACTCTGTATTCCATCTACTAAATCAGTAATACAGTACATAAATTAAAAAAGAATTGGACCAAGTACTGACACCTGCAGTACCCCAATGCTAACAGTTTCCCATTCTGATTATGTTCCGTTGACCACCACTCTTTGTCTTCTAACCCATAACCAGTTCTCTATCCACATACGCACATTTTTTCCTAGTCCCTGTATCCTTAGCTTCTGCAACAGGCTATTGTGGGGAACAGTGTCAAAAGCCTTTGTGAAGTCCAAGTACACTATCTGTAGATTTGCCAAGATCTAAATTTTCATTCATAACTTAAAAAAGCTGTGCATGTTTGTGAGACAGGACCTGTCTTTAATAGAACCATGCTGTCGAACTGAAATAATATTATTTTGTGCTACATAATTTTGTATATCATCCCTTAGGAGACCTTCAAACAATTTACACACAACTGATGTTAATCGTACAGGTCTATAGTTTGAATAAGGGAAAACATAATTTATATGCCATTCATATGGAACTGACCCACTTGAAAGAGAATCATGGAAAATAAGATAAAGTTGCTTATCTATAATTGAACTCAACTCCTTTAATACCCAGGGGTGGATGCCATCTGGGCCAGGTGCCTTGCCTATCTTAATCTTATTTAATCGTGCCTGCACACTTTCCTGTGTTATGCAATTCATGCTGAATGAGGTAGAGTGGGTCTGGTTTAGCATTATATTGAATTATATAGTACAGTAATGAGGCTTTTTGAGGGAAGGCTATCCATACATCTTTCAGCTAGCCTGCTAATGCCTACCTTCGTTACTTACACCACCGGAAACTACAGTTGGAAGTAGTGGTGAATAAGTAGGATCACTAGCTGCCTTTAGTGTTGGGCGAACAGTGTTCGCCACTGTTCGGGTTCTGCAGAACATCACCCTGTTCGGGTGATGTTCGAGTTCGGCCGAACACCTGACGGTGCTCGGCCAAACCGTTCGGCCACATGGCCGAACTAAGAGCGCATGGCCGAACGTTCCCCGAACGTTCGGCTAGCGCTGTGATTGGCCGAACGGGTCACGTGGTTCGGGCCCGAACGCGCTCTGATTGGCCGAACGGTTACGTGGTTCGGGTAAATAAATACCCGAACCACGTCATATCTCCGCCATTTGTCTGTGGGTTTAGCTTTGGGTAGGCAGGCAGGGTAGTTCGCTCTCCAGCCACGCTAGCCAGGGTCCCCCCCAGTCATTGTGTGTCGCTGCTGGGAACAGTAGTACACCGCTCGCTCAGCCACACTATATATAGCATTGTTTACTGCCACTGTGTACCTCGCTCAGCCACGCTATATATATAGCATTGTGTTTTCTGACACTCTGTGTACACGGCTTAGCCTGACTAATATAGCATTGTGTGTACTGCCACTGTGCACCTCGCTCAGCCACGCTATATATAGCATTGTGTGTACTGCCACTGTGCACCTCGCTCAGCCACGCTATATATAGCATTGTGTGTACTGCCACTGTGCACCTCGCTCAGCCACGCTATATATATAGCATTGTGTTTTCTGACACTCTGTGTACACGGCTTAGCCTGACTAATATAGCATTGTGTGTACTGCCACTGTGCACCTCGCTCAGCCACGCTATATATAGCATTGTGTGTACTGCCACTGTGCACCTCGCTCAGCCACGCTATATATAGCATTGTGTGTACTGCCACTGTGCACCTCGCTCAGCCACGCTATATATAGCATTGTGTGTACTGCCACTGTGCACCTCGCTCAGCCACGCTATATATATAGCATTGTGTTTTCTGACACTCTGTGTACACGGCTTAGCCTGACTAATATAGCATTGTGTGTACTGCCACTGTGCACCTCGCTCAGCCACGCTATATATAGCATTGTGTGTACTGCCACTGTGCACCTCGCTCAGCCACGCTATATATAGCATTGTGTGTACTGCCACTGTGCACCTCGCTTAGCCACGCTATATATATAGCATTGTGTCTACTGCCACTGTGCACCTCGCTCAGCCACGCTATATATATAGCATTGTGTTTTCTGACACTCTGTGTACACGGCTTAGCCTGACTAATATAGCATTGTGTGTACTGCCACTGTGCACCTCGCTCAGCCACGCTATATATAGCATTGTGTGTACTGCCACTGTGCACCTCGCTCAGCCACGCTGTATATAGCATTGTGTGTATTGCCACTGTGCACCTCGCTCAGCCACGCTATATATAGCATTGTGTTTTCTGACACTCTGTGTACACGGCTTAGCCTGACTAATATAGCATTGTGTGTACTGCCACTGTGCACCTCGCTCAGCCACGCTATATATAGCATTGTGTTTACTGCCACTCTGTGTACACCGCTCAGCCAGACTATATACCGTTGTTTACTGACACTCTGTGTACACCGCTCAGCCAGACTATATACCATTGTTTACTGACACTCTGTGTACACGGCTCAGCCTGACTATAAAGCATTGTGTGTACTGCCACTGTGCACCTCGCTCAGCCACGCTATATATAGCATTGTGTTTTCTGACACTCTGTGTACACGGCTTAGCCTGACTATATAGCATTGTGTGTACTGCCACTGTGCACCTCGCTCAGCCACGCTATATATAGCATTGTGTTTACTGCCACTCTGTGTACACAGCTCAGCCAGACTATATACCGTTGTTTACTGACACTCTGTGTACACCGCTCAGCCAGACTATATACCATTGTTTACTGACACTCTGTGTACACGGCTCAGCCTGACTATAAAGCATTGTGTGTACTGCCACTGTGCACCTCGCTCAGCCACGCTATATATAGCATTGTGTTTTCTGACACTCTGTGTACACGGCTTAGCCTGACTATATAGCATTGTGTGTACTGCCACTGTGCACCTCGCTCAGCCACGCTATATATAGCATTGTGTTTACTGCCACTCTGTGTACACCGCTCAGCCAGACTATATACCGTTGTTTACTGACACTCTGTGTACACCGCTCAGCCAGACTATATACCATTGTTTACTGACACTCTGTGTACACGGCTCAGCCTGACTATAAAGCATTGTGTGTACTGCCACTGTGCACCTCGCTCAGCCACGCTATATATAGCATTGTGTTTTCTGACACTCTGTGTACACGGCTTAGCCTGACTATATAGCATTGTGTGTACTGCCACTGTGCACCTCGCTCAGCCACGCTATATATAGCATTGTGTTTACTGCCACTCTGTGTACACCGCTCAGCCAGACTATATACCGTTGTTTACTGACACTCTGTGTACACCGCTCAGCCAGACTATATACCATTGTTTACTGACACTCTGTGTACACGGCTCAGCCTGACTATAAAGCATTGTGTGTACTGCCACTGTGCACCTCGCTCAGCCACGCTATATATAGCATTGTGTTTTCTGACACTCTGTGTACACGGCTTAGCCTGACTATATAGCATTGTGTGTACTGCCACTGTGCACCTCGCTCAGCCACGCTATATATAGCATTGTGCTTTCTGACACTCTGTGTACACGGCTTAGCCTGACTAATATAGCATTGTGTGTACTGCCACTGTGCACCTCGCTCAGCCACGCTATATATAGCATTGTGTTTTCTGACACTCTGTGTACACGGCTTAGCCAGACTATATAGCATTGTGTGTACTGCCACTCTGTGTACACCGCTCAGCCAGACTATATAGCATTGTGTTTACTTCCACTCTGTGTCTGCTGGGCCTGGGAACAGTAGTACACCGCTCACCCGCCACTGTATAGCATTGTGCTCTGTGTCGCTGCTGGGAATAGTGGTACTGTATAGCATTTCTGTGCTGCCACTGTACTGCTGCCAGTCAGCGTGTACTGTAAGGATAAGTGAAATGAGGAAGAAATCCGGTGAAAGAGGAAGGGGCAAGGGAAGAGGTGTTTCCCCTGACGGTTCACGTACAGGCCACAGGGGAGCACCCAAGAAAACCCACTCAATACCGCCCATGTTGTCCAGGACAACAACCCTCACAAATCCAAAAGAACAGGACCAGATAATTACTTGGATGACCTCTCAAGCGTCCAGCAGTGGGTTAAGCAGCACCAGCACATCACGCACGAGGTCCGAGTCCTCAGCCAGTTACAAGGAGCCAGTGGGCACAAAGCTGACACAACCGGCAGCGACACCACGCACACAACTGCCAGATAACCAGTCCTATGAATTACCTCAGGACACAATGGGGTATTCGCAGGAGCTATTCCCAGCCCAACAAACTTCCACCTATGAAAGGTCAATGGAGGAACAGCCAGAAATGTTGTGCCCGGATTCACAACCATTAACTGTGGGAAATGCACCGCGCACTGAAATACAAGGCGAGTCCGAGGAGGACTCGGAAACCCAAATCCCAGAGCAAGTTGGGCAGGAGGGGTTGCAATTGCAGGAGGTCGGCCGACAAGATCTGGAAGACGACGTTGGAGTGAGCTGCGCAGAGGTTGTTCTGGGGAGCTCTACTCCACGGCGGCGGCCCCCCACAATGACATATGACGAGTTTGAGGAGATGGAAGAGGAGGGTATGGACAATGTGGACAGAGACCCAGATTTTATTTGTGAACGAGAACATCGCCGTCGTAGCAGCAGCACAGATGAGTCTGTTGAAGAACCCACTGCTGCACGAGTTCGCCTTGTGCCACAAGGTAGGCGGCGCGCAATTTCAGGCACCACAAGCGTGGAAGTTAGAGTGAGAGGCAAAAGAGGAGGAAACAGAAATCGCCAGCAAGGAGGCAGGTGCTCCAAAGTCTGGGCTTTCTTTGAAGACTGCACTGAGGATGTTACCATGGCGATTTGCAAGGTGTGCAAGACTCGCCTGAGCAGGGGGAAAAGTATTAACAACCTCTCCACCACCAGCATGAGCCGCCACATGCTATCCAAACATCCCACTCTGTGGGCAAACGCGGCAGGACAGGGTACCAGCAACACTGCCTCCCTTGGGTTCACCAGACTCACCACCAGACCCGCCTCAGCAGCAGCAGTAGCCCAGCCATTGCGTGGTTCACAACATTCACAAACATCAGACGACGCTGACACTGTCACTTTCCGGAGTAGTGCTCTTGAGGTCTCCCAGTGTTCATCAAACACAACAACCAACAGCCCTTCCGTGTGCAGCGCTACGGTTCAGTTGTCTGTGTCGGAGATGTTTGAGCGCAAGAGGAAATTGCCAGCAAATGACCCCCGGGCCGTGGCAGTAACAGCCAGCATAGCCAAGCTTCTGGCCTGCGAAATGCTGCCATATCGAGTGGTGGAGACAAACAGCTTCAAGGGCATGATGTCAGTGGCCATCCCACGTTACGTGGTTCCCAGCCGCTACCACTTTGCGCGCTCTGCAGTGCCTGAGTTGCATGAGCACGTGGTCAGCAAAATAACCCGAAGCTTGAAGAATGCCGTTGCCTGCAAGGTTCACCTCACCACTGACACCTGGACGAGTGCGTTCGGCCAGGGTCGATACATCTCCCTTACCGCGCACTGGGTGAACCTTGTGGAGCCTGGCAGCGATTCCTCACCTGCTACGGCGCGGGTGTTGCCCACGCCGCAAACAGCTGCACCGCCGTCCCTCCCACTGGATAACAACAGCAGCACCTACCTCTCTGACTCCTTCTCCTCCAACGCATCTCAAAGCTGTACCTCTTTCGGAAACGCTAACCCAGCAGCAGTAGGATCGTGGAAGCAGTGCAGCACAGCTGTTGGCATGCGTCAGCAAGCGTTGCTGAAGCTGATCTGCCTTGGGGATAAGCAGCACACAGGGGAGGAAATTTGGAGGGGAATAAAGGAACAGACGGATTTGTGGCTGGCACCGCTGGACCTGAAACCGGGCATGGTTGTGTGTGATAATGGGAGTAATCTCATTCGCGCTTTAAGGTTGGCTAAGCTGACACACATCCCTTGCCTGGCGCACGTGATGAACCTAGTAGTTCAGCGGTTCCTGAGGACATACCCAGGCGTGGCCGATCTTCTGTTGAAGGTGCGTCGAGTGGCCAAACATTGTAGAAATTCCAGTACTGCTTCGGGGGCACTCGCCAAGATGCAGGAGCGCTTCAATCTCCCCCACCATCGCTTGCTGTGTGATGTCCCTACGCGCTGGAATTCTACGCTGCACATGCTAGCACGCTTTTGTGAGCAGAAGAGTGCAGTGGTCCAGTACATGACGGCGCAGTACCGAGGCGCATCCGGACAGCTGCCAAGCTTCTGTGGATCCGATTGGGCCAACATGTTGGACCTCTGCCAAGTCCTCCAAAATTTTGAGCAATCCACGTTGCTTGTGAGCAGTGACAACTCTTCAGTCAGCATTACCATACCACTGCTGTGTTTACTGAAGAGGTCGATGTTAAAAATCAAGGAAACAGCTGTCATGATGCAACTGGGGGAATCTGAAGGAGAAAACGATCAGCGTGATGGTACCAACATCAGGCCATCCGCCTCAGGGAACGCTGGCCCCAGCAGCTATGACGAAGAAGAGGAGGAGGAACAGCTGGAGTTGGAGCAGGAATTTCATGCCACCACTGACGAGGGCCAGAGCGGTGCACGTTGGACTTCCACAATTCAACGCGAATGGTCAGCAGAAGCAGACCAGGAGGAAGGTGACGACTATGATGCATCACAACAACTATCACAACGCTCACAAGAGGATGATGAGGATTCTGGTAGGACTCTGGCACACATGGCTCAATTCATGCTAGACTGCATTGAACGTGACCCACGCATTGTGCGCATTCTGGACAACACCAATTACTGGGTTTATACCCTTCTGGATCCACGGTACAAACACAATGTTCCAAAACTGCTTGAAGAAAGAGTCAGACAGGTCAAAATGGAAGAATACCAGCAGGCCCTTGTGGAGACTTTAGAGAGGAGATTGACATCCTCCCCCTCCTCTAGCCAGTTGTACGCAGACAGACTGACTTCCGCAAACCCAGGACGACCAGGAGGGCAGCAAACAACGCAAGCCGCAGCTAGTACCCAAAAGGGAACGGTATCGGCAGTGTCCTTGGAGTGGGAAAATTTTCTGACACCCATGCAGCAGCAGCCCACTGAACAGCAAGCGTGCAGATCCACCTCCAACACCGATCGCCTGGAGAAGATGGTCAAGGACTACATGTCAGATGACGTAGCTGTGTCGAACAATCCATCTGCACCCTTCAACTATTGGGTATCGAAGCTAGACACCTGGCACGAACTGGCAATGTACGCAATAGAGGTGCTGGCTTGCCCGGCAGCCAGCGTTATGTCGGAACGCTGTTTCAGTGCTGCCGGAGGCATCGTCACAGATCGGCGTATCCGCCTCTCTACAGAAAATGCAGACCGTCTGACTCAAATTAAAATGAATCAATCCTGGATTGGAAATGACTACGCAACACTCCAGGACCCCAACCAAGTAACATGACCAATGAACATCTGGGATGGTGTAGCGTTTCCGGTCCCTGTTTATTGAACCTCTCATCTGTATTACATTTATGACTGCATGGCGGCAAAAAGCATTGCTGCTATATCCGCACGCTTTTTGTCCTCATGCAAGGCCTGGGTTGTTGTGTCTCAAAAACCGTGGCCTTCTCCTCCTGCGCCTGCTCCTGTTCCATCACGTCTGCTGCTGCTGGGTTAGCGTTGCCGCGTGGTCCCTGTTTATTGAACCACTTATCTTTATTACATTTATGACTGCATGGCGGTACAAAGCATGCTATCCGCACGCTTCTTGCCCTCATGCAAGGCCTGGGTTGTTGTGTCTCACAAAGCGTGGCCTTCTCCTCCTGCGCCTCCTCCTGTTCCATCACGTCTGCTGCTGCTGGGTTAGCGTTGCCGCGTGGTCCCTGTTTATTGAACCACTTATCTTTATTACATTTATGACTGCATGGCGGTACAAAGCATGCTATCCGCACGCTTCTTGCCCTCATGCAAGGCCTGGGTTGTTGTGTCTCACAAAGCGTGGCCTTCTCCTCCTGCGCCTCCTCCTGTTCCATCACGTCTGCTGCTGCTGGGTTAGCGTTGCCGCGTGGTCCCTGTTTATTGAACCACTTATCTTTATTACATTTATGACTGCATGGCGGTACAAAGCATGCTATCCGCACGCTTCTTGCCCTCATGCAAGGCCTGGGTTGTTGTGTCTCACAAAGCGTGGCCTTCTCCTCCTGCGCCTCCTCCTGTTCCATCACGTCTGCTGCTGCTGGGTTAGCGTTGCCGCTTGGTCCCTGTTTATTGAACCACTTATCTTTATTACATTTATGACTGCATGGCGGTACAAAGCATGCTATCCGCACGCTTCTTGCCCTCATGCAAGGCCTGGGTTGTTGTGTCTCACAAAGCGTGGCCTTCTCCTCCTGCGCCTCCTCCTGTTCCATCACGTCTGCTGCTGCTGGGTTAGCGTTGCCGCGTGGTCCCTGTTTATTGAACCACTTATCTTTATTACATTTATGACTGCATGGCGGTACAAAGCATGCTATCCGCACGCTTCTTGCCCTCATGCAAGGCCGGGGTTGTTGTGTCTCACAAAGCGTGGCCTTCTCCTCCTGCGCCTCCTCCTGTTCCATCACGTGTGCTGCTGCTGGGTTAGCGTTACCGGTCCCTTTTCCTGGAACCTCTTATATGTATTACATTTATGACTGCATGCCGACAAAAAACATGTTACCTGTGCAAAGAAAACAGACATTTCCCGCATTTAAAAGACAGTTTTCCCTTTGAAACTTTAAAATCGATTTTCTCAAAAACTATAAGCTCTTTTTGCTAATTTTTTTTTTCCTCTTGTACCCACTCCCAAGGTGCACATACCCTGTAAATTTGGGGTATGTAGCATGTAAGGAGGCTTTACAAACCACAAAAGTTCGGGTCCCCATTGACTTCCATTATGTTCGGAGTTCGGGTCGAACACCCGAACATCGCGGCCATGTTCGGCCTGTTCGCCCCGAACCCGAACATCTAGATGTTCGCCCAACACTAGCTGCCTTCTATGTGGAGATGACCAAGAGAGGGTCATTGAACTACTGCCTCTATATACCAACCTACAATGGAGGATCGTTCAGGTCCTGCATTGCTGCCATCTGTGCTATTTGTGCTACATAGTTGTATTTAAAAAAAAAAAAAAAAAAAGATTGTTACCCTCAGGCCTCTGCCATGCTTGTGTTTTAAAAGAGTATATTTACATTTATTCATAATGTTCTGATCATAACAAAACACGTCTAAAATGACTTGAGTTTGTGAACATAATTCTGGATGAAAAACATATATGATAAAAGTGCAGTCTCTTTAAATTGAGGCAGCTGTGGAGGCTTACCCAGGTTTAGCAAGGGGCGTTCTAAGGGAGTTTTATTGGCAGGCAGATTAGTGCTGGAAACAATCCATTTAGTAAAAACGTAAACAAGCATTTAAAGTTTGAACAGACGACAAGCAGCATTTGCTATAAGAGCTTTTCACAACTGTACAGGGAAGATGGGAACAACAGAGCTTTTCAGTGCTTTATATTCTAATATGTATCTGTTAGGAATCTTATTTGTAATTTTCTTTTTCCTCCTGAATCTCCTGAAAAGCAGAAAGCCGTCACGTTTTCCTAAGGGTCCCCCAGGACTGCCAGTCATTGGCAATGTTCTGCAGATGGACTTCCGGAGCCCACAAGCTTATTTCCACCAGGTATGCTATATATATATATACTAGCTTTCCTGTACAAGAATTCCAGGTGTTTAAAACAAATTTGTTATAAATCTCTAGCTCATGTACTGCCAATTACTGTTCAATGTTGCAATAAATGGAATTCAGCTTCCAAAGCAATATTTTTTTCAAAAATTGTATGATGTGCTAGTAATATAAGTGACCATTTTCTGAAGTAATTTAAATGACTGAGACTACTGTAATTGAGTAATCTCCAGAGATCTCCAAGCATCTCCAGTGACTGTTGGGCAGTTCAACCTGCCATTTACTGACCACTGTGCGTCTTCAGTTGAAATTTGATGCAGCCTGAATGACAGCATTTGCAACTCCATGCGTGTCACTGTTTGACATGTAATGTGGTTAAAGGACAACTAACAAAGTTAACTAAAATTCGAAATGCCACATATATCTCCAGTAATTATTTGCGAATAGCAATACAAAGGCTTTTTTTCATCTTTTAATGATTTATGTGAAGAAAATATGGCATTTACATAGAACAGTTTTCACTGTGGGTATTACTATGGAGGACTGTGTCCAGCATATCCAGCATACAGAAACAATCTTTACTGGCTCTAATACTGTGAATGGAATCTGTTCAGAATGATAGAAAGCAGAAATATAGCTTCCAATGTTTGTAAATATTCATCAGATAAAGCTTTGTTTTCCTGTCTGTGTGTCTCTCTCTGCCACAGAGTGTAAAGTTAACAGTTCACAGCCAGGTTACAGTTTAGCTCAACCCTCCCCCACCCAGATGCCGGCACAAAATTGATACAAAACAGCTGGTAAACACGGCATTCCTTTCACACAGGGTGCGCTGAGAGACCTCTGAAAAGCATTTTAGTGTTGCTGGCTAAAAAGCTCTATAGGTATGTGGGGTTTACAGAAAATCAGTTTCTTTGATAGTTGTTTTTTAACCATACACTTATAGAGTTCCACCCAGTGTTCCAAAAGGATTGATTCCATTCTGAAAGTAATCAATTCAGAAGAAAACGATTCCTACCATACACTGCACATCAATTTGTAATAGATTCTAGAAGGAAATCTGTTTAAAATCAATCGAACTACAGAGTTACACTGTTTGATGCAGTGCAAAACTATATGCCATCGATATGCCGATGTTCGTGCCATGCCGCCAATTGTTTTGCATTTTCCATCCTGTCTGATCGACATTTTAAATCGATTTTTAGACAAAAACTATCAAATATCGATTTGACATTTTGGGGAGTCGAATCTCAGCAGATGAATCAAATCTGCAAGGAATCGAATGGGAAAATCGATGAGTGTATGGCCACCTTTACCCAATAGCAGAAAACTGCACCACGTCACGTCTGAGTATGGCCGTGGCCTTTTTTAGATGTGTCTCAATGCAGCAAACATTTTTAGCAAGCACCCTGCCAGTGCACAGAAGCAGATGACAAGCAGTGGCTTCAGCCTCAGTGAGGCTTAAAGTGTACCTGAGATGTCAATAAAGAAAGATCTGATACTTACCTTACCTTACCTATAAGCACCGTTGAGTCACTCGCCATTCTCCTGAGTGCCTCCGTTCAGCTGCAATCAGCCCCGGTAATCTGGCTCAGTTGCACCAGTCGGCTCTTCTGCGCATGCATGGCCCCTCCGCGCATGCGCAGAAGAGCCTGACTGGCGCGGCTGAGCCAGTTACTGGGACCAATAGCCGGTGAATGGAGGCACTCAGGAGGATGGCGATGGACTCAGCTGTGCTTATGTGGTTGGAGGAAGCCCTGGGCAAGTATCAAACCTTTCTTCATTGGCACCTCAGGTTTACTTTAAGCAGTTAGGGTTTACACCTCCACTTGAATCATATCAGATCATAGTCAGAGATGCTCAAAGGTTTCTTAATACATCACTGTGAATTATGCATGCATGAAGTATCCACAACAACAGTTTCCTTTTTCAGCAAAGTCTAGCCAGAAAAGATAAATAGGAAACCAGGGTAATCAGCAGAGTGACAGAGATGTATTAATGAGTGGTTGGGACCCTAAGCCAGGAATAAGATCCAAACAACAGAGAAGTATTTGAGAGAGAAGTGGAGAAGGTTAGGGAGAGAGTGGAAAAAGAGACAGAAGTTGTAATGACAGAGATTTTACAACACAACATCACCAAACTACTCTATGCCCACACTTCACACATGACACCCTCATATAGAACAATGCCCCTATACAACACTCCTCATGATACAGCAACTGCAATCCTCACATTACACTCCCATACATGATGCTGCCCTTACATTATACCTGCACATATAGTATACAACAAATTGTATGTCTCCTTTTAGAAAGAATTTGGATCCAGGGGCATAAATACAGACCGTGCCCCCCCTCCCCCCTCACCTGCACTTTGATTGCAACCCTCTCCAACCCTGTTACGTTTACACTCCTCTCTCAGTTTCTTCTGGGAATGTTCACAACCTAGGGGCCCACCTGCCCGGGATTTGCCCGGGATCATGCAACAAGTGTGGCCATTATGATCCTCCCACCCATAACATGTGTAGCCTCAACATCTCATCTGGAGGATGGACTTTTGTATCAGAGGGAGAGAGGGTAAGAGTAGATAACCACCACAGTTCAGGTCCCCCTGTGCTGCAGGGGCTGCCTCACTTGTAGTTACACCCTGAGATGGATTAAGATGTAATGGGGCCCTAGGCAAGGTAGTAGATTAGGACCTGTCATATGCCACAGACTTTCACTGTTAAGGTGGCTATACACAATTCAATTTCTCAATTTTTTTATAAGATTTTCAAAGCAATCAACCTGATTTTTCCAACACATTTAATCAGATTTTTATCTAAAAAAAAAAAAATAATTAATCATTTTTTTATCGATCAAAAAATATTCTTTTTGATTTTTTCTCCATTAGATTGTTTTGGTCGAATAAACGGGAAATTAGAGCTATTTGATTGTACCATGTATGGTTATCTTTAGAATGATTTCATGATGTTGCCACAGAACAGATATGTAGTATAATATAACTGTCCACTACATGAAGTCTTGTGTTGGGCAAATAAGGGTGTCATCTAAAACCTTTTGGACGGGGTTGGTGATCCCTTTGACTGTATTTATGGCACCAAGTGTGATCACACAAATCGATTCTAAAAGCAGACACTGCCCCCTCTCACATTAAACCAACAAATAGGACACTGTACTCACTCCACATTAAATCTACAAATACAGCACTGCACCCACTTCACACTGCATCTGCAGTTATTACACTGCATCAAGCCTGCATCACTGCCATACACAGAACACTGCAGCTCCCCTCATTAAACCTGATAAAACTGAACCCTCTCCATATTATATCTGCACATACATTGCACTGAACCTCATCTCCATTATACTCACATTTATAGCACTTCAATCAGACACCCTCCCTCTCAAACATAAAACACAGCACCAGCACTTATGACACTACACTCCCATTCTGTTACACACAGTTATGCCACTGTTCTCCAAAACAAACGCATACAAAAACACATACATCCTCTCATATCACTTGACCCCTCTCAATGTCACACTCACACATGACACTGTACTAATCCATATTATACCTGCATATGTAACTCTGTACTTTCCCAAACTATACCAACATATTGAATCCATCAGTAGCTCAGCTAAGGAGCTCTGGGCCCCAGTGCGAGTGTTACATTGGGCCCCCTCAAGCCCTTTGTACGTACAGTAACTATTGATATGGAGCTACAAAGTCTGCCAAGGACAGCTGCAGTGTCAGAGAGGTGTAGACTGAGGAGGAGAACAGTCTGTTAATGGTTATAAATAATCAAAGCACTAATATAGGGGATTATTACCAGCTTTGTACTAATAAAGAGCTAATAAGTTAGTTGAAGAAGGGCCTACACTGGGCCCCTCTGGTCCAGGGCCCCTGATGCGGTCGCTACCTCTGCACTCTCTATTGCTACGTCATTGGAATCCATACATTTAGGCCACTTGCCAGTCAGTGGAAATCTGTGGACATATATATGTGATGTCTCGCAAACATATTTTTAATAATAATTCCAACATTTGTATAGTGCTTTTCTGCTGTCAGACTCAAAGTCCTTGAGAGGCAGCCACTAAGCCACACTCAGTAGGCAGTAGCAGTGTTAAGGAGTCTTGCCCAAGAACTCCTTACTGATTAGTTACTGGCTTACTGAATATATTCATTTTAGTTCCCGTGCTGTGTTAAAATGTAGTTTATGCATTCCATCTACTAGCCACTTTATTTCAGTGCTATCAGTGTATGCTCAGCCTCTGTTTCCCCTCCTTCCTTGGGATGTTATCTTTGGTGCACAAAAAGAAGGGAGTGTGTTTCTGGCCATGCATCAGCTACTACCATTATGGCCCATACTTACGGGCATCAAAAGTGGCCTGTCGCCAGCACACGTGAGCGTGCGGGCGACAGGCCGGCGACAGCTCCTCGCCAGGTCCCTCCGCGTACACACACGGAAGAGGGACCAGCGGCTCGACGGAAGCTGTCGCCGACGATTCTCCTCCCCCCGCCGGAAGTTCTGCATACCTCAATGGAGGTTGCTGTCGCTAGTCCGCGTACTCACGCGGACTAGCGGCAGCTGCGGCGGAGTTGCGGCGGCGACTGTCGCCAGGCGATTGAACATTTCAATCGCCTGGCGACATCAGCGACGGGCGACAGTTCGGGGTGCGCGCCCGTTCAATGGCCCATACTCACGGGCGACATTTGTAGCCCGTGAGTATGGGCCATTATTACATGTAGTTTGCTGAAGGATCTTTATCTGTTCTTCCACTTAAAGGAACACTATCGATTAACAGTTTTTTCAGTTGAAATAGGAAATGTTTGGGAAGTGCTGCTAAGTACTGGTGTATACATTTGATTCCTTATCTCTTTGTTTACTGTTTTCTATTCCTTTCACACTTTTCTGATGGCAGTTTTCTCTAAACTGACGCCATGATGGGAGGGAATATTCCCTCACAGGGCATCTGTTAACTCTATGGGGTTGATTCACAAAGCTGTGCTAACTCATAGCACGACCGCGCTATCAGGGGCCCCCCTGCAGAATTTCAGAGCGGGCCGCCCCCCCCGGGGCCCACGTTTTGTGGGGGCTGGAGGGGTGGCAGCATGAGGGGAAAGCCTTGGCCACAGTCGGCGAGGAGAGGGGAAGTTCCCCCCCTCTCCCTTACTTCGGGGCTCTCCCCTCTGCGCTCCCCTCCAGCTAGTTACAGTGTGTGGGCAGCGGGCAGCGGCGGGCAGATACATACCTTCTTCCGTGGGTTCCATCACAGACTTCTCGCTCTAGCGGCTGACGTCACTTCCGAAAGTGACGTCAGCCGCTAGAGCGAGAAGGCTGCACAAAACGTCCCAGAGCGGGCGCAGGGGCTGCAGGGCCTATTGTTACGCCACTGTGTGCTATGCTTCGCATAAAACTATACGCATGCTATAACAAACGTTTGCACGCATTCACGCGGCGCAAGGCATACTTTTGCGCGTGTTGTGCCACGTGAAAACGCACAAACATTTGTTATAGCGCGCATAAAGTTTTATAGCATAGCGCGGGTGTGTGTGTGTGTGTTTGAAACCTGATACCTGACAGGCTTGTGATTTTATATAACTCTGCTTCAATATTACACTGTTCTTTGCATGTCAGGGATTCATACCTTTGCAATCAAGACATTCCAAACATAGCTAAAATCTACACACAATGAATTACAGCTTGTGCCTATGATATTTAACATGAAAAGTAGGAAAATGTTTACACAGCTACTTAGACATTATTTGTACATTGTCATTTTAGAACACTTGGGTATTGATAGTGTTCTTTTAAGGTCACATAGCTGGTAAGACTTTAAAGGATGACTATCGTGAAATGATTTAGAATGATTTAGATGTAGTGTTATAGTTCAGCAGAAGCAATCGAAACTATTTGGAAGAATGGACAATTTCTAAAAAATTATCCTACAAAAGTTTCAAAAAACCTTAAGAAACTTAGCTATGCACTGTATGCACTAAACCGAGTTGAGTAGAATAATGTGCGTAAAGTTTTACCGCATGATGAGTAGAGCAGAATGCAATACATATTCATGCAATGCATTATGCTCTACAGTACTCATCGTGTGTACGACTTTATGCATGTAATTTTTCTTTAGAGGATACATCCCTTAGTGACTAATTAATGGAACTTTAAGTAGCCAAATCTGAAGGTGAGTTGCTGGAACGTGCATTCCTTGACATTGCTATTAGTGTTAGGCAAGTTTCACACTGGGGGATTGTGTTGCACATCCTGGAAAAACAATATTCAAATTGTGCGTTATGCATGCAATGTGATAGTATACTGTGCATAAAAATATGCTTCACCACACCTGTAAATATGGTAAAATACTGCATACCTTGCATTATTCCAATGTGTTCCTCTACTAAGGCACCAATTTGAACGTACCATTGCGATATAAGCTCATCCATATTTCTACGGGGTATATTGTCTTGTCAGTGTGAAAGTAGCCATAAACCTGTGGTGCAAAAGCTACAGAAAAGCATACAGAATGAGTGTATCCTCCAGTGTAACATTAGGCCCCAATAGCAGGGCCGTGCAGAGGATCCTCAAGGGGGTGGTGCTCAAATTTGAAAAAGGGGCCCTAATCGATCAATCGTGCTAAATTGTGTATGTAATACCCCCTTCCCAGAAAGCAGTATTAGACAGTCCTAGGTGCAAATACTGTGTGCCAAGTGGGTACTAGGAGTGAGTACATGGTGCCATATGAGTGATGGGTGCTGGCTGGTGGGGTATTTGTTGTCATGTGGGTGCTAAATGCAGATGCTGGGTGCCTTGTGGGTTCTAGGTGCTGGCACAGGGTGTCACGTGGATTCCGGCTGTATAGGTGGGTATGAAGCATCATGTAGGTGTTGATTGCAGGTACTCAGTCCCTTGTGAGTTCTGGGTGCATGTACTGGATGTCATGTGAGCGCTTTGTGTTTGTGCTGGGCACCAAGTGAAGGCTCAGTGCAATTGGAGCTACTGCAGATGAAACATGTCGTCTTAGGTTCTCTTTAAAGCACACCTGAAACAAAAAAAAACCTTATTATATAATGAATTGTATGTGTAGCATAGATAAAAAGTAGAACACTAGTAGCAAAGAAAAGAAAAGAGTCTCATATTTTTATTTTCAGTTATATAGCTTTTCTTTTTATAACATTATATCATTCTGTCATTTTTGCAGTTTACAAAGCACACTATGGGGTTGATTCACTATAATAAATAGGAAGCGTTACATTCTGTAACGCTTGCTATCTCCATTTGCTCCCCTGACTGCATGCTTAGCATGCCTTATCAGGGTTAACATGCCTTATCAGAGTTAATGTGCCTTATCAGAGTTAGCATGCCTTATCAGAGTTAACATGCCTTATCAGAGTAGCATAGCAAGCGCAACACGAGAGCTCCACTCATCCTGCTCTGAGCTCCTGCAGGTCCAATCAAAGGACATTATCCCCGCACTTTGACTGGCCCAATAGGCTGCCTGTCACTTGACAGGCAGCCTAGTGGGCCAATCAAAGTGCGGGGATAATGTACTTTTTAGTGATTGGACCCGCAGGGTCGGGGGGAAGATACAAGAGATAAATGCCTCCTATCAATGCCCCAATGTCCTAGAGGTCAATCTCCTGTCAATGCCCCAATGTCCTAGAGGTCAATTTCCTGATAGACACTAGAACACAGCAGTAGCACAAACACCCTCTGCTGAAAGTGTAAAATATAGAGCCACTTACCACAGGTGTCCTGAGAGCAACTGCTGCCCACGTCGTCCCTCACATGTATCACAACAGAGGTTGCTTCTTCAGAGAGGGATCTGTTGCTTTCCCATACATCATAGACTGATTTCCAATAGATTTCGGCATGAAATCTATCAGAAATCGGCCTAGCGACGTTGCCTCCACAGCCTGCTTGGCTCCCCCAAAGTTTAAAAAAGTCCCCCTGGTTCCCGTGCTCCCCAAAATCTCACCTGTACTGTGGCATGACCCCTGGCCATCACTGCTGTATCTGCTGTCATCACTATAGCCTGTACCACATGGCACTAGGTGCAGGAGTTGGCATGGCAGACATGGGCCTCGATTCACAAAGCGGTGATAACCCAGTTATCACGCCTAAAAGACTTTAGGCGTGATGACCTTTTCACCACTGAGTTATCACCGATTTTTCCTGCTCTTCGCGCGAAGTTACCGCGCGTACGCGCGTGAGAGCGCGCGCAAAGTCCCATAGGGCTTAATGGGAGCTTCGCGCGAAGCGTCGGGTGTTGCGCGCGCACTTACGCGCGTACGCGCGGCAACTTCGCGCGAGTTTCTACTTATCATGCCTAAAGTGACTTTAGGCGTGATAAGGGCCTTTTCACCACGGTGCTAACACTTTGCACCGCTTGGTGAATCGAGCCCCTGGTGTTGACAGCGGAGGAGGCCAGGAGTTGCAGCGTCTAACAGGTGAGATTTTAAAACGCTGCACAAGAGCACTGGGGGACATTTTACATTTGGGAACACAGACCGGGGCTTCACATACATTAAATAAGGGAGTCGGGAAAAAAGGGTGTGGGGTGAAGCCAAAACTGTAAAATATTGTCTATAACAATGTTCTTTATCATTTCATCATCTTTATCTCAGTTAGAATAAAAATATGTTAAAATAATGGTACTAAAAAGGGCACGAGGAATCAGTGGCATTGGCCTTATATTTAAGTAGAAAGGGGTAAAGAGGTGCCCAATAAAGTATAAAAAAGTAAAAAAACACAAAAAACTAAAAGATTGAGGTGGCTTACCTCAGACGACAACTCACTTGGAGTAGAACTATTTATTAACCTCCTTGCCAGTTCAATTCCTCCGGCAAGGAGGCAGCGCAGGAGTTTTTTTGTTTTTTTTTTTTAAATCATGTAGCGAGCCGAGGGCTCGCTACATGATAGCCGCTGAGCGGCGGCATCCACCAAACCTGAGGTGGAATTTCACCACCTCACAGTATTAGAGTGCATGAGGTTCTTTACCAAGAGAGTGACCGCATCCAGGATTGCTGGCATACCTGAGTGGAGTCAGGTATAAGACACTTCACCTGCCTTAAGTGGTCGGTTACCCCGGGTGCAACCCACTTTTGTGAGTATTCCCTTTTTTCGAACATTTTCACCTATCCATTTACTCGTGACATACTGCACAATTTGGGCTCCCATTGTCTTTGTGTTTGTTTCACAGTACCCTATAATGATATTTAATTACTCTTGCTGGGGTGGGGTATGATTGATGGACTATGTACAGTTGTGTAGCGCGTTCGCACAGGCATGGGGATGATTTCTTTACTTCCAATAGGGCATCCTCCCAGACTCATCATCAGAGATTTCAATACCAGAAGCTTCCCACTTTTCCCTCAAGGGTGTGGTTATTTCCAATGCCCCATGATCTAGAAGTGTTTTATATGCTTCTCCAATGAGGTGTCTGCTGGGACCTTCTTTTATCAACTCTATAATGGATGATTTGTAGACCTTCAAAGAGACTGATGAAATTGGCTCACAAAGGAATGTTTTTGCTGTGTGTATCACAGCAGCAGTATCAGGGACTTTAAATCTACATGTTTTCAAATGTTAATATGTGACCCGCCTCCAGAATTTGACTGAGGACTATAACACCTTTTGTTACCCAGAAACAGGGGTCAGGGTCTCTCAGAAACTCAAACATACAGGGGTTGTTCCACAATGGTGTGTAGTAATTTAAGAACTCGTCTTTATAGATTTTTAGAACACATTTCCATACTCCAAGAACTTGCATTACTATAGTGTTTTCTTTTAAATCTTTAGGTGTAGTATGTCCATGGCTACACTTTCCTTCAGGGGATCATTATTGATATTTTAATACAATTAAACCTTACCTTACTCTCATACAGATGCCTAACCCTAATCCCCCCCCCCCCCGTGGTGCCTGCCTAACCCTAAGACCCCCCCTGGTGATGCGTAACCCTAAGACCTCCACCCCCCACCTGTGGAGCCTGAACCTAAAAAAAAACCTTCCTGATACCTAACACTAAACTCACCTTCCTGACGCCTAACCGTAAACCCCCTTTCTGACACTAATTCTAAGATGATAAACTTCAAAATGATCATTTAAAATGATAATTCTCAAAATGAAAAATCTCGGTTGGACAGGCCGACACCCACTATTTATTGGGCACTCAAATTTCTGCTTTTGGTGCCCAATAGCCGACCGATATTGTGCATTAGCGCCTATGGTGCGCCCAGATAGTCCATTAACCTCCGGTGCCCAAATCCTGCTTCCCCATCGTGTACTGTCATTGTGATATTGAATGCCGTTACCACCAAGCACCTGATTGAGTACTTGTGACCGAGATTTTCCAGCATATCTGTTTGATCCACTTCAACCTATTTTTGCCTGAAATCGATCAAAACATTGATTGGGCAGACATGTTGTGGCACCGTTTTTCATCCACTTCAATAAAACTATCGAATTGTAAGGTGGATTGGCTATTTAATGGCTAACTTAGAGGTAAAAAGTAAGCTTTTTGCCAGCAAGCCTTCTTCATTCTTTGTTCCTGTATACTCTGAATCAGGATGATACCATTTTTTGCTAATTTAGACGTAAAAAAAAGTAAGCTCTCGGTGAATAATCCTTTTTTACACAGGAACACAGTCGGAAGAAGGTTTATTAGCAGAAAGCTTACTTTTTTACCTCTAAGCCAAAAAATGTTATGAAAATTTTGATTAAAATTTCTTGCTTTTACTGGTGGCTAATGCGGTACAACACTCCACTGCTTCTACTATGCTGAAAGATAGCAGTCACTCTCCTTCCTTTCAGAATTTAAATACAATGCCTACCTAACAACAAAGTGAAATGCTCAAACATTTTTTTCTCTCACATGAAACTTCCAAAGAGAGCCAGATTGGAGAGAAAACATTTCCTCCATGCAGAAATTATTGGAGAGCAATCATGCCGAGGTTGCCCATCCATCTAAGGTTCTGAAGAATGTTGATACCATTCTTGGAGCATACCATGGAAATGATGTTCTCTAAATGATGTTCTCCTGACAGGCCCTAATCTGAATTACAAATTTCTAAAAGTAATCCTTAGTTTCCATAAACATTGTGTTGCTTTGTTGACAGCCAACAGATGTTTCCTTCTAACTCTTAGAGTGAAGGATGTGAATGTCCTCCTGGTTTAAAGACAATGACCCTTCTAAGTACAAAAGTTTGCTTTCCTAAAACAGAAAGAATTTGCGATAATTCAGGTTGGAGTGAATTATCGCAAATTCTTTCTGTTTTAGGAAAGCAAACTTTTGTTTTTCTTAACATCTTAGTAAGGGGGCTTTTAGGACCATTGTAGTCCCTTACACACCCCAATGAGTTCTGGGTCACCATGAGCTTGCTGGTTAGTCTGTGCCTTCTAAGTACATCACAGAGTGCTGCATGAAAGCACACATCTTTGGGAACAGGTCTTCACTTGCAGATGCTATCTATGGACTAGTGATGTGCAGGAATTTCACATAATCGTAATCTTGCATCATAATTCACAATAATGAAGCAAAATTGTAATGCAAAATTTTGGAAAAAATCATAATTAATTTTGTGACTGTAATCAGGAACTGTAATTTCATGCCGACTTTAGTGGTTAATAGCAAAGGCTCTATACATGCTACTGTCACCATCATCATTTGCTGTGCAAATGTCATTTTACCGAGTTTAAAAATGTTTTTCCTTTCAATATTTAAAATCAATTTTACTAAAAAAAAAACAAGGTCTTTTTGGAAAAATGTTTTGACTTGTTCCCACTATGGGAAAAAACACACAAAGCCAGGTACATTGCCTCAAGTTAGAACATTTACCGCTGAAAACCCCCTAGTGACCAGGCCATTTTTTTACAATTTGGTACTACACAATTTTAACAGTTTATTGCTCAGTCATACAATTTAGCGTCCAAATCAATGTTACATCCTTTTCATCTCACAAATAGAGCTTTATTTTGGTTGTATTTGATTGCTGCTGCTACTACTTTTAGTTTTTTTTTTGTATTAAGAAAAAAGAGCAAAATATTTGTAAAAAAAACATATTTTTTATTCCCCCCCCCAAAAAAATGTGCCCTACCCTACAATACATACACTACACTATACATACATAGACATATGCCTACGATAGGGATTAGATTGTGAGCCTGTGAGAAAACGCGGAAAAGCCGCCGCGTGCGCTCAGAGTAAGGGCGGCTGTTTCCGCGTCCAACGTGGCGGTCTGCACACGTGGGCTTACATCTGCTAGTATGGCCGAACGTAGAGAGACCGCCGCATGCCTTGATAGCGGTGCGGCGGATTCCGCGTCCAGCGTGGCGGGTGGTACGCAAGACATGTCTGGTGTGGCTGGGACTGATAGTCCACACAGGTTCAGAAGGACGCGCGCGCGTGTTGAGAGGCAGAACTTTTATGACAGCCAGAAGGGAGTCAGCTGACCAAGCCGGTCAGCTGACGATTGTACCAGTTCCCATTGGTCCAGCACTTAGGGGAGGCACTGGAGAGTGCTGGGCTATATATACTGGGTGCTGGTCATTCACTGGTTGTCTGCCGCTGCGATCACTACGTGGAAGCACTCAGACCTTATTGTCAGAATCTGTGTTATCATTCTGTTATACTTCAGACTAGTCCCAGGGTGTTGATGATCAAGGACCTCACACCCAAAGATTAGGAATCTGTGTTATCATTTTGTTATACTTCAGACTAGTTCCAGGGTGTTGATGATCAAGGACCTCACACCCAAAGATTAGGGACTTGTGTTACCATTCTGTTATGCTTCAGACTAGTTCCAGGGTGTTGATGATCACGGAGCACACACCCAAGACTAGGCATTGTTTATTATCTGTTATGACCTTCTGCTTTCCTGACCACTCTTCTGTTCACTGATTTGGTACTTCGCTATATCTGATACTCTGTTGCCAAACCCTGCTTGCCTTAGGATTACCAAATCAGCCTCCTGTTATGTCAGTGTGTTGCCGACCTGGCTTGTCCGACCTTGAGAGCTATCTCCCCAGTTAAGAGATAGTTCACAGATCAGTCAGTGGCATCCTTCTATTGGTGTCACTCACGCTCTGGTCCTTCCCTCTCCCAGTCTGACTCCTCCCCACGGAAGACTCTCAGGCTGTTGAAAGGTACTACTCCAGCAGTATTCCTTACTGCCTTGTACCTGTCCTCCTGGTATTGTTCTCAAAGTATTACTGTTGCACCAAACACTCATATCTCTCAGGTGTCCAGAGGTTAGTAATATATCTGATTATCGGTGATACTGCAGATCATCAATAATCGGGTATATATCTGTATTCTTGGTGATACTGCAGATCACCAATAATCAGGCCCTCTCTGTGTTACACCGATCGTTACAGAGCCCCTATGAGGGACAGTTAAGTGACAAGGGTATACTCTGTACAGCACTGCATTAGATGTTAGCGCTGTATACATAATCTTTGCTTTATAAATAAAAAAAACAGCCTGCCAGTGCCGATCGCTGGCTGGCAGATTGCTGGGGCCTGCTGTTTACAGTGATGGGAGCTTTCAAATCTCGCTCCTCGCGAGGTTACGCCATATGGCAACGCAGAGGAACATCAGAGCCACTCTTCCACCGCCAATCTTAGATTGGTGATGATCGTATGTATGGGGGCTTCGCTATAAACCGCTGACGTTATGTGTAATCACAAAATTATGTGTAATTTATGTAAAATTACAAATGGATTATGCAAAATCAATTGAATTTCCAAATTGTAATTACATGTGACCGTAATTTTAATATTAAATAGTAAATTTTACTCTAAATTTTGTGTAATCTTAAATTATGCTCATTGCTACTTTGCTCACGACATAGAGACAGAATATAGGGTAGATTATTATTATTTACATAGCACCGACACCTTGAGCAGCGCTGTACAGAGTATATTGTCCCTACAATAGTCATTTGTCTATGTATGTATTGTGTAGTGTATGTATTGTAGTCTAGGGCCAATTTAGGTGGAAGCCAATTAACTTATCTTTATGTTTTTGGGATGTGGGATTTCCGGAGGAAACCCGCGCAGACAATTGTGTAACACAACGAAAATACTTTTCATGACAGCCCTATGGTGCATATAAGGAAAATGGTAAAGGTAGCAAAGGTAGAAATAGAGGCATTTTACAAGTATGTGAGATATCTCAAATATTTAAATAATTTGTACACAGTGTCAATTATTTCAGAGAAGATGCTGCATTGGCGAAACTAGCACCACAACATGAACACAGTATACTAAGACTTAAATTTTGTGCTCCAATCTTAGCTGTTAAAATGACTAAACTAATTGCATCTGAGATTAACATTGACCTTAAAAAAAGCTGGTTTCTGAGCATAGATTCTAGGGCTACATTTACCGTTAATCCAGGTCATTCTATTTTGATGTCAACAATAAGGCACTACCGATTAGGAAAGCCATATGCCCAGAACAGTGGCATTATGTGCCTACTGTGTAGAGGCAGAAATCATGCTACAATAGTTGCTGTAACTGTTTCATATGAATCAGGCATTGCACATCCTGCATAGCACTTAATGAGCAATGCATGGAAGCTGCACCCGAATGGAAATGTCACTGTTCAGGAAATAACTGAAATACCAAGGCAAGGAATAAATAAATAATGAGAGTTTATTAACAAAGGCAAAAGAACATAAAGAAACGTAATCAACAACGTGCATTAACCTCATGCACGGCAATAGAAATCCATGCAATAATATCCAGATGTAAACCAAAAATAATAATTCTGCAGGCAGGAGTATTCAATAGATTTCCCTGCATAAGGAGTAATGCAGAGCAACCCAGTGTATATGCAATAGTGTACACACAAACCCCGGAACCTGGTAAATATATACAAGAGATATTTACAGATATATACACAAGACAATTCACAGGACATAAAGAACAGGCTAATGGGTAGTCATACAAGCAAGTCATAAACCAGGAGATCAAACCATACAATGTAGTCGCTTTGGCAAAGAATCATCAAGAGATAAGCAATAGGTAAGGTGACCAGACATCCCGCTTTAGCCAGAACGCGTCCCGGATTCGGGGTCCCCTGTCCCCTGTCCCAGGCTGTGCTAGGTCCCGGGAAACGTCCCGCTTTTAGCCGCGGGACGTCCCAGCCTTGGGACTTTGGCCACCGCCACGCAGAGCAGGGCTACGGGAAGATGGCACCCGAAGCCCTGTACTGGAGACTATTTGTGTCTCCAGTACAGGGCTTCAGGTGCCATCTTCCCGTAGCCTTGCCATTCCATTCAGCGTGGGAGATATGCAAGAGCAAGATCGTCCGGGGAGCTGCACACCAGAGGCCGGCCGGGTGAGGAGACTCCTGTCAGGTGAGCAAATTCTTTTTTTTTTTGCAGGTGAAATGCTGCACACATTGTGTTTATTTTCTGTTGACATGCTGCACACATTGTGTTTATTTTCTGCTGACATGTTGCCCACATTGCTTTATTTTTTGCTGACATGCTGCATACATTGCGTTTTTTTTCTGCTGACATGTTGCACACATTGCTTTTATTTTCTGCTGACATGCTGCACACATTGCGTTTATTTTCTGCTGAAATGTTTCCCACATTGCGTTTATTTTCTGCTGAAATGTTTCCCACATTGCGTTTATTTACTGCTGACATGTTGCCCACATTGCATTTATTTTCTGCTGACATGCTGCACACATTGCAATTATTTTCTGCTGAAATGTTTCCCACATTGCATTTATTTTCTGCTGACATGCTGCACACATTGCGTTTATTTTCTGCTGACATGCTGCACACATTGCGTTTATTTCCTGCTGAAATGTTGCCCACATTGCACTTATTTTCTGCTGACATGCTGCACACATTGCATTTATTTTCTGCTGAAATGTTTCCTACATTGCGTTTATTTTCTGCTGACATGCTGCACACATTGTGTTTATTTCCTGCTGACATGTTGCACACATTGCTTTTATTTTCTGCTGACATGCTGCACACATTGCGTTTATTTTCTGCTGAAATGTTGCCCACATTGCGTTTATTTTCTGCTGAAATGTTTCCCACATTGCGTTTATTTTCTGCTGAAATGTTGCTCACATTGCATTTATTTTCTGCTGACATGTTGCCCACATTGCGTTTATTTTCTGCTGACATGTTGCCCACTGTAACGATCGGTGTGGTGATCTGCAGTATCACCAATAATACACGTATAGCTGGCAAGATACAAGGTATGTGTAGTGCTTGGTGCAACAATAGACTGGGCCTTACCAGAGGAGCTGGTAGGCACTATATGAACTCAGCAACAATAAGTTTAGCAAGACCTCACCAGAGGAGCTGGTGGGTACTTATAGAACACAGTAACAATAAGTTTAACAAGATCTCACCAGAGGATATCAATAATATACAGTAAACAATCTCCTAGTCTTGTGTGAAATCCCTGGTTTCCTCCCAGATCAAAACACAACGGATACTAGTCTAAGGTCTGAGCGCTAGCACATATGTATTCGCAACTGCAGACGAGTTGTGAGTGAGCAGAGACGGCTTAAGAAGCAGAGGACACCTCCAAGCCGCGCCCACTCCAATCAGCCAATCCTGAGCGGCGAACGTCCGCTCTGACGTCAGCCGACCAGCGGGTCAGCTGACGCGCCTCCTCCCGGCATAAAGGTCCTGTCTACGCGCGCGTCCGCGGGATACAGAAACCTTATGTGCAAATGACAATTCCGTCCTCGGCGTGCTAGACGCCGAGGGAACGGAAAAAGACTCTGAATAGGGAACCGAAGCGGCTGCGGAGACACCCTGCGTGCCTGCAGCCGCATGTGTTACAGTACCCCCCCTTGAGGCGTGGACTCCGGAAATGGGCCACCAGGTCTGTCAGGATGCAACCTATGGAACTCTTCTCTAAGTTCTTCCGCATGCATACGATGACTAGGGACCCACAATCTCTCCTCAGGCCCATACCCCCTCCAATGAACCAGGTACTGTACAGAGTTGCGCACCAACCGGGAATCCAAATTTTGTTCTATCTCATATTCAGGCTCTCCATCAATCACCACAGTGGGGGGGGGGGGGAGAGGAATCCACATGCATAGCAGGTTTCAACAGGGACACATGAAATGTCTTAACACCCCTCCAAGTAGACGGAAGTGAAACAGCATATGTGACCTTATTGATTCTCTTAGAGATAGGATATGGGCCTATATATCTAGGGCCCAATTTGGCAGAGGGCTGCTTCAAAGCCAGATGTCGAGTAGACACCCACACCAGGTCCCCTGGTGCAAAGTCCCATTCTCCCAGATGTCTCCTATCTGCCTGTTTCTTCTGAGTCATAAACGCCTTCTTAAAGGGGAACTTCAGCCTAAACAAACATACTGTCATCAAGTTACATTAGTTATGTTAATTAGAATAGATAGGTAATATAATCTCTTACCCACCCTGTTTTAAAAGAACAGGCAAATGTTTGTGATTTATGGGGGCTGCCATCTTTGTCATGGGGGCAGCCATCTTTTTGGTTGAAAGGAGGTGACAAGGAGCAGGAGACACAGTTCCAACTGTCCTGTGTCCTGATTACCCCTCCCAGCTGCACACGCTAGGCTTCAAATGTCAAATTCAAAATGTTAAAAAACAAAAAATTGCACCAAAACAGCAGAACGAGAACAACAACATCAGAAATCCCATCATGCTTTGCACAGCATCAGGGGAAAAAAGCCCGGGCAGTTTTCTTCAGTGCAGCTAAAATGAGGCTTGTATAAGAGAAACAAAGTTCTGATGCTGTGAAACTGTTAAAGAAACACCAAGCCTTTTCAGTGCTGCTGAGTCGATTTTTAGTCCGGAGGTTCACTTTATGATTTCTCTGAACCAGAGCCCATATCTCTTTTAAAGTTCCCTGCCACTCCTCCAATGCTGGGAAAGGAGATGCCACCACAGGCAAAGAAGAGAACTTAGGAGATCTCCCCGTCACGACTTGTAAGGGAGAGAACCCTGAGGAAGAACTCTTCAAATTATTATGGGCAAATTCCGCAAATGGCAAGAATTTTGGCCCACTCGGTCTGGGCGTCAGCCACATAACACCTCAGAAACTGTTCTAGGGACTGATTGACCCTTTCCGTTTGGCCATTCGTCTGTGGGTGGTAGCCGGAGGAAAACGATAGGTTCATTCCCAGATGATTACAAAAAGCCTTCCAAAATTTGGAGACGAACTGGACTCCCCTATCTGACACCACATCTTCCGGAACACCATGCAAACGAAAGATGTGGTGAATAAAGAGCCCTGCCAGCTCTTGAGCAGAAGGGAGTCCCTCCAAAGGAATGAAATGGGCCATCTTACTAAACCTATCGACTACCACCCAAATGACAGTTTATCCCTGAGACCTGGGAAGTTCCCCTACAAAGTCCATGGTACAAGCAGTGACTGTAAGGTGCCCACAGGAGCTTGTCTGGAGGGCTTGCTCCTGGCACAAACAGAACAGCTCCCCACAAAGTCCTTACAGTCAGACACAATGGATGGCCACCACACACATCTGTCCAACAACTCTTGCGTGCGGGCAACCCGATGGTGACCTGCAGTCTTATGGGAGTGAAATGTATGGAGAATCTCAAATCTGAACTGAAGAGGCACAAAAAGGACTCCATCTGGTTTCCTCTCAGGGGCTTCCTGCTGAAATGGGCCCAGCATAGTTGCCCGGTCTTTCCTAGACCCAACTTCAGTGGAACCAGAGGAGTGAGATGATGACCCCTCCACTTGGATCTCGGCAGCTCCTACTGTGACTTTCTCCAAACAATGATGATGACAGTAGGAGGACCAGGCTAACAATTGTCTGGAACTCCAGTCAATCTGAGAGGAGTGTTTTCGAAGCCACGGCATACCGAGAATCACTGTGGAGGTAGACATCTCTAAGACCAAAAACTGTATTTGTTCTTTATGTAACACCCCCAACTGACACAATAACATCGGAGTCTGAGTAATAATAGGTAACTTCCCTTGCGATGGTGAATCGTCCATTGCAGTCACTATGATCTGACGTCCCACAGGCAGAAGGGGAAAACCAAACTTAATGGCGAAGTCATAAGCCATGACATTAACTGCAGAACCCGAGTCTATAAAGGCCTGGGTAGAAAGGACTTGACCCTCCCAGGTAATAGAACACGAGAGAAGTACACGCTTATTTTTTAGAGGTAAGACTGGATCCCCTAGGGTAGTACCCCCAGCTACACCTAGGCGATGGGGTTTTCCGCCTTCTTGGGACAGTTTGCTACAATATGCACCTTCTCTGCACAATAGAGACAGAGTTTCTCGGTACGTCTCCTGTTCTTCTCAACCTCAGTGAGCTTAGCCTGTCCAATTTGCATCGGCTCATCAGGTGGAGGAGAAGAAGAAACAGGAAGAGAAAACACGCTAGAAACAGGTCTCCCTTTTGTTTTTCCCCGAGTCTGCCTCTGGTATCGCACTCGACGATCAATTTTTATTGCCAGGGAAATTGCCTCATCGATTGACTTAGGTTCAGGGTGACCTAACATAAGATCAGCCACTGCATCTGATAAGCCTGACAAAAAGCAATCTAACAAAGCATACTGCCCCCATCTGGCTGTGACCGCCCACCTTCTAAACTCAGCGGCATAATTCTCAACTGAATTATGCCCTTGTCTGAGAGTCTTAAGTTTCCTCTCAGATGTTGTAGCTAAATCCGGATCATCATATATAACTGCCATTGCTTTGAAGAAGTCCTGAACAGTGGCCAAAGCCTCATGCCCATCAGGGAGGCTGTATGCCCAGGACTGTGAATCACCTGATAACAGAGTCTTTATCATGGTGACTCTCTGGCTCTCTGTGCCTGAGGATACTGGCCGTAACTCAAAATAAGAAAGGCATCGGTACTTAAAATTTCGAAAGTCTGATGCCCTGAAAATTTTTCTGGAGGGGGTATCCTAGGCTCAATAACAAGAGGGGAGGACACTTGTGCATTGGGATTTTTAAGACGATTAACTGTCTCAGCCAGTTGGTCAATCTGGGTCTGTTGTACGTTTACCTTCTTGATGAGATCGTTAACGGATGTGGTCAACAGTTCAACCCGATTGCACAGTGTCTCCATAATTTTCTGGTCTGTGGTTCTGTAACGATCGGTGTAGCAATACAGACGTCTGATTATGTGTGATCTGCAGAATCACCAATAATACAGACGCTATACCTGATTATGTGGTGATCTGCAGTATCACCAATAATACACGTATAGCTGGCAAGATACAAGGTATGTGTAGTGCTTGGTGCAACAATAGACTGGGCCTTACCAGAGGAGCTGGTAGGCACTATATGAACTCAGCAACAATAAGTTTAGCAAGACCTCACCAGAGGAGCTGGTGGGAACTTATTAGAACACAGTAACAATAAGTTTAACAAGACCTCACCAGAGGAGCTGGTGGGTACTTATAGAACACAGTAACAATAAGTTTAGCAAGACCTCACCAGAGGAGCTGGTGGGTACTTATAGAACACAGTAACAATAAGTTTAGCAAGACCTCACCAGAGGAGCTGGTGGGTACTTATAGAACACAGTAACTGATTAGTTTAGCTGAGCCTCACCAGAGGAGCTGGTGGGCACTATTAGAATACAGTAACTGATTAGTTTAGCTGAGCCTCACCAGAGGAGCTGGTGGGCACTATTAGAGTACAGTAACTGATTAGTTTAGCTGAGCCTCACCAGAGTAGCTGGTGGGCACTATTAGAGTACAGTAACTGATTTGTTTAGCTGAGCCTCACCAGAGGAGCTGGTGGGCACTATTAAGAATACCTCACCAGTGGCGAGGGCCCACTGGTGAGTCGGAGCGTCAGACAGACTAGGTTCAGCAACTAAGAGGCAGATACAGTACAGAGTCAGAAGGCAAAAGAGTAGTAGGTAATCAGGAAGGGATTCGGCAACTAGATCAGATGGGCAGAAGTACAAAGACGAATAGCAATTAGCAGAGTCTGAGGTTAGCCAGAGTCATACACAGAACATCAATAATATACAGTAAACAATTTCCTAGTCTTGTGTGAAATCCATGTTTTCCTCCCAGATCAAAACACACCGGATACTAGTCTAAGGTCTGAGCGCTAGCACATAAGTATTCGCAACCGCAGACGAGTTGCGAGTGAGCAGAGACGGCTTAAGAAGCAGAGGACACCTCCAAGCCGCGCCCACTCCAATCAGCCAATACTGAGCGGCGAACGTCCGCTCTGACGTCAGCCGACCAGCGGGTCAGCTGACGCGCCTCCTCCCGGCATAAAGGTCCTGTCTACGCGCGCGTCCGCGGGATACAGAAACCTTATGTGCAAATGACAATTCCGTCCTCGCCTTGCTAGACGCCGAGGGAACGGAAAAAGACTCTGAATAGGGAACCGAAGTGGCTGCAGAGACACCCTGCGTGCCTGCAGCCGCATGTGTTACACAAACATTGCGTTTATTTTCTGCTGACATGTTGCCACATTGCATTTATTTCCAGCTGAAATGTTGCCCACATTGCGTTTATTTTCTGCTGAAATGTTGCCCACATTGCGTTTATTTTCTGCTACAATGTTGCCCTCATTGCGTTTATTTTCTGGTGTCTGGGGTAACTGTTGCTGCATTTATTATTTAATGGTCATAGTTGGCTATGTTTGCTGCTTTGGGATTACGGTATACTATTAAATAGCATCACACAGTTTCTGCACACCCATGATGCGAATCCTCGTTTCACCACATCATGCCGTAAACACTGCTCTTTTATGCCTCGCTGTTACATCATTACATTAGCTCCGCCCATACAATGTCATGGCCATGCCCATTTTTCGGCGCCGCGCCAAATGACGGCTCACCCTGCTGCTGCTGAAATTTCCTGTGGCATAAGATACTGTTCCCCCTGCGAGTCTGGGGGGACACCCAAATTACATTTACTGTATATGGGCACAAACTATAGCATTCCTAATAACATAGGATGTGTTCACTGTCCGATTTTCTGCATTCTGGAAAAGGCTATGCTTTTTCTTGTAGTGTGAATGCCCCGAACGCTTCCAACCTGCATGGTTTATGCAGGGGACTAATAAGGCTTTGAGAGAGGAGGCTGTGCTTTTTTTGTCCTGCACTCTACATGTTCACAGCTCAATTTATTAATAATAATGCAGGCTCCACATGTGGTGATTTGCTACTCATCTCAATGGAATATTCAGTGGCTAGTTATAAACAGATCTACAACAAACTGCTGCTGTCATCACATCCTGCCAAATTTTGTAGCTGCTGCACACAATGCTGAAGGATCTACATCTGCAATGTTTTGGATTAGTAAATCAGGCTAAGTACGTCAATTCTTCCTAAAGGCCTGTACCCACAATGCAATTTTCCTGGTGACTTTTCTGATGACCAGCGATATTTTGAGCGACCTCGCGATGTGGGCACAGGCACGCGAACATGCGTACGTTGTTTAGAGTCGCACAGCAGTAACAACTGTCATTGTGGATCGGATCTTTAAGATCCCTGATGACTTTGTGCAAAGTACCCTGATCGCTTGACTTTCCTTTCGTGCCCGTCATGTAATGTCACGTGATGTCACACATACCGGCCAACAGTAAGATGGATCGGCGAATGCTCGACATTGAGGGATGTCGCTGGATCCATCTTCCTGGGTCGCTACAGTGAGTATTCAGCTTAACTATTAGAATTGGTTTCAGAATCTGTAGACAAACCTTGAAGGAAAATGTTATGAAATGTAATTGGACTGAACACTTAGTAGGAGTAAAATCTGCAATTTGCACTTTTGTTTTAAAAAAAATAACCTTTCAAAAGACATCCGCAGTAAAAGGTTTAACCACTCCCGACTCAAGATTAGAGATGGCCCAAACCGTTCACCGGGCGAATCTCTCTGGGCCTTCTACTACTTCCGGGTCGCAATGACCCGGAGTAGTACGCCTGCGCTGCCCGACGGAGCGCGTCCCAGGTCGCGCTCCTGTTGCCAGGCACTTTCTGTGGATGAGCGTGATGTCACTCATGACGTAACGCACATGCGCAGAAACGGCCCGGCAACAGGAGCGCGATCTAGGACGCGCTCCGCCAGGCAGCACAGGCGTACTACTCCGGGTCATTGCGACCCGGAAGTAGTAGAAGGCCCACAGATTTGAAGATGTTCGCCGGCGAACGGTTTGGGAACCGTTCGTAACATCTCTACTCAAGATTATAAAACTTTTGTACTCCGAGAGCATTTTTAAGGGTTTTTGAGGCATGCAATACAAATGCACCATGTCTTTTAGAGGATAGATGGGGCGTTCTTTTGAAACTATTAAATGATATATATATATACTTTTTTTCATAAATAGTAGAGAAAAAGTAATTGCAAGCATTATGAAAAAAATAAAACGATTTTTTTTTCTTCATTTTAACAAAACAGAATATGAAAAATGAATTATATGGTGAGTTTTTTTTTCTAAAATGTGTTCTTCCTTTTTCTAAAATATATGGTATAAGATATGTCTGTTTTATTACATTTTATGACTGTGTAAGTAAGTGAAAGCTATCTGCACAAATCAGTAGACTGGACACTTCCTCAGCAGTAGGAGGCCTGCCCACTATGATAAAATATGACTCCAAATTATAGTTCAGACAGTTGCGCCTCTAGCTATTTTGTAACTCCAGGCAAGAAAACCTGTGGTACCTAACGCCAAATTCACCCCACCCCACCCGTGGCTCCCCCCCATGAAAATAATCGTAATGCGGCAGCTTTTCACCACCCAAACAAATGGTAATGGCAGTGTTTCACCACAAAATACACATATTGCGGAAGCGTTTCACAAGAAAATACGCAATGCGGACATCTTTTCACCAGAAAATACACATAAGCAGGGCTCCACTTTTTATAAGGCACAAAGGGGGACAGAAGGAGCCACAAAGGGGGACAGAAGGAGGCACGGGGGGGGGGGGGGGGCTGAAGAAGGCACTCAGGGGGACATAGGGAGGCACTGGGGAACAGAAGGAGGCATGGGGGACAGAAGAAGTCACAAAGGAGGACAGAAGGAGGCACAAGGGGACAGAAGGATGCACACATGGGGACAGAAGGAGGTATAATGGGGGACAAAAGGAGACACAAAGAAGGACAGAAGGAGAAACAGGAGGACAGAAGGAGATACACAGAGGGGCAGAAAAAGTCACAAAGGGGGCAGAAGAAGGCACAATGGGGGACAGAAAAAAAGCACAAAGGGAGGCAGAAGGAGTCACAGGTAGATAGTAGGAGACACAAAGGGGAAAATAAGGATGCACAAAGGGGGGCAGAATAAGGAACAAAAGGGGGACAGAAGAAGGCACAGGGGGGGTGTAAGGAGGCACAGGGATTGAGAATGGTAGAGACAGAGCCACAGGGAGACACAAGGCGGCACAAAGTAGCACAGAAGGAGGCACAGGGGGACAAAGGAAGGCGCAGGGGACAAAGGTGGCACATGGGGACTGAAGAGGCACATTAAGACAAAATGAGGCACAAAGGGAGACAGAAGGAGGCACAGGACAGAAGGAGGCAGAGTGGGACTGAAGGAGGAACAGGGGGCAGAGGTAGCACAAGGGGACAAAGAAAGGCACAAGGGAACATAAGGAGGCACAAGGGAGGCAGAAGGTGGCACAAAAGGGCACAGAAGGAGGCAGAGGTGGCACAGGGGGGCTGAAGGAGGCACAAAGGAAGACAGAAGAAGGCATAAATGAAGACAGAAGGACAAACAGGGAGTCAGACATGGCAGAAGGGACTGAAGGAGATAGAAGGAGGCACAAAAGGGTCAGAAGGAGACCCAAAGGGAGAAAAGGGATACACAAGGCACATAGGAACACAGTGGCAGCTGTCTGCAACTTACGCTAAGCAGATGCAGCAGAAGCAAGAAACAGAACGCCCACGGGGCATCGCTTAGTCGGGGGTTCTATTAAGGGGGTGGGGCCTAATCCAGCAACATGGCGCCACCCATGACCAATGGCAGTCCAGGCAATGGCTTGTACTGCCTATGCCTAAAAGCGCCATATTTGCTGTGCTGCCTGTGAAGGTACAACATAAAACACCTTCTCATGGAAACATTCAGCAAAAGTTAAGTACATAAACTTTTTCCTCATGAAATAACAATGTTAGCTTTGGTATGGCTTGCACTCATGCAAGACTATCACCTCTTGCTAGCCAATACAAATTGCCAACCCATCACTCTTAATCATGGCCCCAGGTCAGAAAACCATCCAAAGTAAATCAAACAGAATACTTCTTTCCATGTTTCCTCCCAATGTCTGGCACACCTTCCCATGGAAATGCTGAAAAATAAAATTGTTTAAACAAAGTTTATGAGTACTCAGGGGAATTTTTAAAGCTCTGGGGCCTTTTCTAATTGTGTAAAGACTTATTAATTCCAAGTGAATAGTGCAACCAAAGAATTTCCATTGGATACATTCTAGTCAATGGAAATTCTTTGGTTGCACTATTCACTTGTTTGTGTATACACTGTGTGGCTGTGCTCAAATAAAGCTCTACTTATTTCTGTGTCCTGCCTTGTTATATCCTGCTGCAAACAGTGATCACCTGTGCATGTCCTTTAGGATTAGTAACAATTCACTAACCTTTCAGCAGGTCTTTCTTTGGTTCAACATGATCCAAACCTGGGTTTCAGACCTTTCCCACCGTATAGTAGAGAGAGTCAAATAAACCAAGACCAGATTTGTAGGACTTCTTGTGTCCTCTGACGTCCTACAATGTTTTCCAGCTCTGGAGAAGGTTAGTATTAAGTATTGAGACAGGTGATCTCTGCATCAGCTTCCAACCATGTAGCACCTGCTTTTGCCCCACCATAGACTGTAATGCCATTATGGCTATAGCAGCGCTGGGGGAAAAAACACTGTAATTCAGGTGCCAACAATGGCTGGACCTTGAATTACACCACCTGGGGGGAGGCTAGGTAATCAATAAGGGGATATATGTGTTACATTCCCCTACTTTGCCGCGAGCGGGGGACCCTTCTCACGGTGTCTCCCCACACCCAGCACAACATTTCTGGGAACATATGTATGCGTTAGTATATACAGCCCTCATGTGTACTTTCCTTGATAAAGTTTTTCTTTTTATGTGTTCAACAGATTAGCAAGAAATATGGAAACATTTTCAGCTTGAAATTCTTCAATAAAGATCTGGTGGTGTTGAATGGATATGAAGTGCTGAAAGAAGTCCTTTACAACAGATCTGAAGATATAGCAGATCGCCCCAGGTTTGGACTCTATGAGAAATTAGGATTTGTAGGAGAAACAAAAGGTACCATTTAAAATTCTTACACCATGTAAAATAATTTTTGACCCAAAACAGGTCTATAGTAATTCGCAATGCGGATAAGGGCGGTTAAGTTGTTGTCCTTAAAGAGAAAAGTAAACATACCAGTGCGTTAGGGGACATCTCCTATTACCATTTGTCACAATTTCGCCGCTCCTCGCCGCATTAAAAGTGGTTAAAAACAGTTTTAAAAAGTTTGTTTATAAACAAACAAAATGGCCACCAAAACAGGAAGTAGGTTGATGTACTGTATGTCCACACATAGAAAATACATCCATACACAAGCAGGCTGTATACAGCCTTCCTTTTGAATCTCAAGAGATCATTTGTGTGTTTCTTTCTCCCTGCAGTTCTCATGCACTGAAGTTTCAGGCTGCTCTTTTTTCTCCTGCAAACAGCTTTGCCCTTGTCTGTAATTCTTCAGTATGTGAAAGCCCAGCCAGCTCAGAGGACGATTTATCCAGCTTGTAAAAGATAAGAGAGAAGCTGCTCTAATCTAAATAATACACAGGCAGTGTGCATAAAGGGGCCTGGAAGGGGGAATTCATAGCAGAACCACAACACTGAAGAACTTGGCAGCCTTCCAGACACAGGCTGACAAGTCTGACAAGGGAAAGATACATTGATTTATTACAGAGACTGTGATAGCAGAAAGTGCTGCAGTAAGCCAGAACACATTGGAATAGCTTTTGGAACTTGTAGGATGATAAAAAACAGGATGCAATTTTTGTTACGGAGTCTCTTTAATGCAGCAGATTACGAGCAGGAGGCTCTTAGACAGCTGCAGGATTTGAACATGTACCACCCTCTTCCTTCTGATCCTACGACCGTTTTCTCTAGGAGACTACGATCTCCTAAATGAAGGCTTCAATATGAGTGTCTTAACAAAGAGAATGAGAGATTTCCTCATGGTGAAAGCACTAGTGGTCCCCATTTTCCATCACCTGCCGAAGGTTCATAAACCTTAGCTTCCACCAAAGGGCCATCCTATCGTGGCGGACATGGGCGTCCGCATATACTGCAAAACCGGGCCGCCCACTGCCCCCCCCCCCCCCTTGGCCGCATGCCCGTGCAGCCAGCAGGAGGGGAGCAGCGCAGAGAAGAGAGAGAGCTATGGGCACAGTGGGGAAGGGCGGACGTCTCCCCCCCCTTCCCTCACCTTAGTGGGCTCTCTCTCCCTCGCTGTCCCCTCCGGAACGAAGTGTGCAGCGGCTGGGCAGCGGGCGGAACTTACCTCGTCTCGCTCCTGCGCCGGAAGTTCTGGTGCCGCACTCTGGTCTGGATCAGACCAGAGTAGCGGCTAATCCATCCAGCGTGTGCGACGAGACGAGGTAAATTCCGCCCGCTGCCCAGCCGCTGCACACTTCGTTCTGGAGGGGAGAGCGAGGGAGGGAGAGCCCCCTAAGGTGAGTGCCCATAGCTCTCCCTCTTCTCTGCGCTGCTCCCCTCCTGCTGGGGCACACCTGGCCACTTTTTCTGGGGACATATACCCCTGCCTACATATACTGGGACATATACCCCTGGCTACTTTTTCTGGGGACATATACCCCTGCCTACATATACTGGGCACATATACCCCTGGCTATATATACTGGGCACATATACCCCTGGCTAGATATACTGGGCACATATACCCCTGCCTACATATACTGGGCACATATACCCCTTTCCTACATATACTGGGCACATATACCGCTGCCTACATATACTGGGCACATATACCCCTGACTACATGTATTGGGCACATATACCCCTGGCTATATATACTGGGAACATTTACCCCTGGCTACATATACTGGGCACATATAACCCTGACTGCATATACTGGGCACATATACCGCTGCCTACATATACTGGGCACATATACCCCTGACTACATATACTGGGCACATATACCCCTGTCTACCTGTTCTGGGGACATCTCTACCCCTGGCTACCAGTTCTGGGGACATCTATACCGCTGGCCACCTATTCTGGGGACACCTATAGACCTGGGGCTACCTATTTTTGGGGAACCAAAAATAGGGGAATAGGGGAAATTGGGGAACCACTGCTGTCAGATTGAGTGTATTTTGGGGAACTGCTGCCAGGTGAGAGGTGTCTACATATTAGGGGGGCATTCTGCCTATTTATGTGAAAAGCTGTCTATTTATGTGCCTCATGACTGCTGAATTTGTCTTTTTGCAGGCCTCATGGTTACTGACTTTGTCTTGTTGGGGGCCTCATGGTTTGTTGGGGGCCTCAAGATTGCTGAATTTGTCTTGTTGGGGGCCTCATGATTGCTGAATTTGTCTTGTTGGGGGCCTCATGATTGCTGAATTTGTCTTGTTGGAGGCCTCATGATTGCTGAGTTGGTAATGTTGGGGGCCTCATGATTGCTGAATTTGTCTTGATGGGGGGGCCTCATGATTGCAGATTTGTCTTGTTGGGGGTCACATGATTGCTAACTGCGAGACTATGGAAAAAGCTGAATCATCATCATATGAGACAATAGCATTAAACTGGGAGGTTCTACAAAAAATGAATACATTTTTCAGAAGTAGGATGGATGAAATTGTTTATCTTCACAGTTTATTTTCAACTTGGATTTGACCCAAAACAGGTCTATAGTAATTCGCAATGCGGATAAGGGCGGTTAAGTTGTTGTCCTTAAAGAGAAAAGTAAACATACCAGTGCGTTAGGGGACATCTCCTATTACCATTTGTCACAATTTCGCCGCTCCTCGCCGCATTAAAAGTGGTTAAAAACAGTTTTAAAAAGTTTGTTTATAAACAAACAAAATGGCCACCAAAACAGGAAGTAGGTTGATGTACTGTATGTCCACACATAGAAAATACATCCATACACAAGCAGGCTGTATACAGCCTTCCTTTTGAATCTCAAGAGATCATTTGTGTGTTTCTTTCTCCCTGCAGTTCTCATGCACTGAAGTTTCAGGCTGATCTTTTTTTCTCCTGCAAACAGCTTTGCCCTTGTCTGTAATTCTTCAGTATGTGAAAGCCCAGCCAGCTCAGAGGACGATTTATCCAGCTTGTAAAAGATAAGAGAGAAGCTGCTCTAATCTAAATAATACACAGGCAGTGTGCATAAAGGGGCCTGGAAGGGGGAATTCATAGCAGAACCACAACACTGAAGAACTTGGCAGCCTTCCAGACACAGGCTGACAAGTCTGACAAGGGAAAGATACATTGATTTATTACAGAGACTGTGATAGCAGAAAGTGCTGCAGTAAGCCAGAACACATTGGAATAGCTTTTGGAACTTGTAGGATGATAAAAAACAGGATGCAATTTTTGTTACGGAGTCTCTTTAATGCAGCAGATTACGAGCAGGAGGCTCTTAGACAGCTGCAGGATTTGAACATGTACCACCCTCTTCCTTCTGATCCTACGACCGTTTTCTCTAGGAGACTACGATCTCCTAAATGAAGGCTTCAATATGAGTGTCTTAACAAAGAGAATGAGAGATTTCCTCATGGTGAAAGCACTAGTGGTCCCCATTTTCCATCACCTGCCGAAGGTTCATAAACCTTAGCTTCCACCAAAGGGCCATCCTATCGTGGCGGACATGGGCGTCCGCATATACTGCAAAACCGGGCCGCCCACTGCCCCCCCCCCCGGCCGCATGCCCGTGCAGCCAGCAGGAGGGGAGCAGCGCAGAGAAGAGAGAGAGCTATGGGCACAGTGAGGAAGGGCGGACGTCTCCCCCCCCTTCCCTCACCTTAGTGGGCTCTCTCTCCCTCGCTGTCCCCTCCGGAACGAAGTGTGCAGCGGCTGGGCAGCGGGCGGAACTTACCTCGTCTCGCTCCTGCGCCGGAAGTTCTGGTGCCGCACTCTGGTCTGGATCAGACCAGAGTAGCGGCTAATCCATCCAGCGTGTGCGACGAGACGAGGTAAATTCCGCCCGCTGCCCAGCCGCTGCACACTTCGTTCTGGAGGGGAGAGCGAGGGAGGGAGAGCCCCCTAAGGTGAGTGCCCATAGCTCTCCCTCTTCTCTGCGCTGCTCCCCTCCTGCTGGGGCACACCTGGCCACTTTTTCTGGGGACATATACCCCTGCCTACATATACTGGGACATATACCCCTGGCTACTTTTTCTGGGGACATATACCCCTGCCTACATATACTGGGCACATATACCCCTGGCTATATATACTGGGCACATATACCCCTGGCTAGATATACTGGGCACATATACCCCTGCCTACATATACTGGGCACATATACCCCTTTCCTACATATACTGGGCACATATACCGCTGCCTACATATACTGGGCACATATACCCCTGACTACATGTATTGGGCACATATACCCCTGGCTATATATACTGGGAACATTTACCCCTGGCTACATATACTGGGCACATATAACCCTGACTGCATATACTGGGCACATATACCGCTGCCTACATATACTGGGCACATATACCCCTGACTACATATACTGGGCACATATACCCCTGTCTACCTGTTCTGGGGACATCTCTACCCCTGGCTACCAGTTCTGGGGACATCTATACCGCTGGCCACCTATTCTGGGGACACCTATAGACCTGGGGCTACCTATTTTTGGGGAACCAAAAATAGGGGAATAGGGGAAATTGGGGAACCACTGCTGTCAGATTGAGTGTATTTTGGGGAACTGCTGCCAGGTGAGAGGTGTCTACATATTAGGGGGGCATTCTGCCTATTTATGTGAAAAGCTGTCTATTTATGTGCCTCATGACTGCTGAATTTGTCTTTTTGCAGGCCTCATGGTTACTGACTTTGTCTTGTTGGGGGCCTCATGGTTTGTTGGGGGCCTCAAGATTGCTGAATTTGTCTTGTTGGGGGCCTCATGATTGCTGAATTTGTCTTGTTGGGGGCCTCATGATTGCTGAATTTGTCTTGTTGGAGGCCTCATGATTGCTGAGTTGGTAATGTTGGGGGCCTCATGATTGCTGAATTTGTCTTGATGGGGGGGCCTCATGATTGCAGATTTGTCTTGTTGGGGGTCACATGATTGCTAACTGCGAGACTATGGAAAAAGCTGAATCATCATCATATGAGACAATAGCATTAACCTCTTGCCGACCGCGTCACGCCGATGGGCGTGGCCGCGGCGGCAGCCCCAGGACCGCCTAACGCCAATTGGCGTAAAGTCCTGGGGCTCTGTTTTGCAGGAGATCGCGCGCAGGCTGCGCGCGCATCTCCTGCTTGGGGGGCGGAGCTCCGCCCCTCCTTCAGTCTCCGAGCGGCTATTGCCGCTCGGGAGACTGTTAGACGGCGTGATCGCCGTCTATTTACATGTGCAGCGCTGCGATCAGCAGCACCGCTGCACTGGGGACAGCCGTGTGACGCGGCTGTCCCCCTGGGGGACTAGAGAGCGATCGGCTCTCATGGGGTGAAGCCTATGAGAGCTGATCGCCATGATTGGCTGGCTGGGGGGAGGGAGGGGGGGAGAGAGGGGAGGACTTTAAAGGAACAGGGGTTTTTTTGTAAACAAACGAACAAAAATATTTATTAAAAAACAATAAACATGGGGGGAGCGATCAGACCCCACCAACAGAGAGCTCTGTTGGTGGGGAGAAAAGGGGGGGGGGATCACTTGTGTGCTATGTTTTACGGCCCTGCAGCTTGGCCTTAAAGCTGCAGTGGCCTTTTTTACTGAAAATGTGCTGGTCACTTGGGGGGTTTAGCCCTGCAGTCCTCAAGAGGTTAAACTGGGAGGTTCTACAAAAAATGAATACATTTTTCAGAAGTAGGATGGATGAAATTGTTTATCTTCACAGTTTATTTTCAACTTGGATTTTCCATAATGTTCATGTATGAGTTAAAACGTTTGTATTTAGTTTAAATTGCTGTTGGCACTTTGTGATAGTAAAGTGACTTTGCAGTTTGGACACTCGACCTCCAAAAGGTTCGCCACCACTGTCCTAATCTAATGTCCCACCATTGCTTAGTTCATGTAAACTTGTCTCCACCCAGGACCACACCCACATTCTGGTTCATGACCACACCCATTTTTCGGCGCGGCGCGCGTAATGACGTAGCCCCATTTTTCACCATCCCGGATTTGCCGCCCTACTTTTTGCTCCCCCCTTTTTGCCCCCCCCCCCCCCCTGGAAAATTTTCTGCGGACGCCCATGGTGGCGGATATTGGGTCCTTGGGTAAATGCCTTGGCGATTGGGTGGACTTACATTTACTACCCCTGGTAACTAGGTTACCAGGGTATTTACGCGATACCAAATATCTTTTGGCTAGTCTTCGGCAGGTAAAATGGATAGAGGACAGTAGCTCGGCTACACTAGATGTGGTCTCTCTCTATTCTTCAATACCTCATGACAAGGCACTGGAGGCTTTGAAGTACCGCTTAGAACGTTACTCATCTTATCCCCTTCCTCTCAGGTCCTTTCTTTCCATGGCTGTTAATTTTCTTTTGAAACACAATTATTTTATGTTCAATGGCAGGTTTTATCTCCATGGGCTAGATTCACAAAGCGGTGCTAACCCAGTAAAAGACTTTAGGCGTGATAACCATTGCACCACGCTGGTGAAAAGCCAGTTTAGGCGTGATAAGTTTAGGCGTGATAAGTTTAGGCGTGATAAGTTTAGATTGCGCGCAAAGTCTCGCACGTAAAGCAGCGCCATTAACCTCCCTGGCGTTCTATTAAGATCGCCAGGGCGGCTGCGGGAGAGTTTTTTTTTAATTAAAAAAAAACTATTACATGCAGCCAACTGAAAGTTGGCTGCATGAAAGCCTACTAGAGGGCGCTCCTAATGCGTACTTCTGATCGCCTCCGGCGATCAGAAGTAACAAGGAAGGCCGCAATGAGCAGCCTTCCTTGTTCTGCTTTCCTCGTCGCCATGGCGACGAGCGGAGTGACGTCATGGACGTCAGCCGACGTCCTGACGTCTGCCGCCTCCGATCCAGCCCTTAGCACTGGCCGGAACTGTGTGTTCCGGCTGCGCTGGGCTCGGGCGGCTGGGAGGACCCTCTTTCGCCGCTGCACGCGGCGGATCGTTGCGCGGCGGCGGCGATCAGGTAACACACGCGGCTGGCAAAGTGCCGGCTGCGTGTGCTCCTTTTTATTTGAAATGAATCGGCCCAGCAGGGCCTGAGCGGCACCCTCCGGTGGTAATGGACGAGCTGAGCTTGTCCAGACCGCTAAGGAGGTTAAACTCTATGCGAAGTGCACCAGACTTTGCTAGCGCAAAACTTTTGATCAGCTGTGCACTGCAGTGCTAACCCAGTTGGTGCTTAAACTTATCACGCCTAAACTTATCATGTTTAAACTTATCATGCCTAAACTTATCACGCCTAAACTGAGTTTAGGCGTGATAAGGGGCTTTTCACCAGGGTGCTAACTGTTAGCACCGCTTTGTGAATCAAGCCTCAAGAATGCGGAGCTTCGATGGGAGCCCCATCCCTTGCCAATGTGTACATGGGATGGTGGGAGGAGCTCCACATTCTTGGAGCTGTGAATCTGTATTTCTCCCGCATCTATTGGTACGGGAGATATATAGATGGCCTGCTCATGGTATGGAGAGGACCTGTGGAGGATTTGAGGGATTTCCTCTCTATTGTGAACCGCAACAAGCTTAATCTGAGTTTCACCATGAATAGTGGAACACATAGTATTGACTATCTAGATGTGACTCTTATAGGTTCAGTGGAGACGGGAAACATCGAGACAAGTACCTTTAGGAAACCTTGTGCGGGTAACTCGGTAGTCAGCGCCTCCAGTTGCCATCCCAGTCACACTACCAGGGCTATTCCAGTGGGCGAAATGATTTGAGCCAAACGCAATTGGTCTGATCGTACTCATTTGAACACAGAATTAAAAGTTGTAGAATCTAAATTATATGAGAGGGGATATAAAAGATGGCAACTGAATAGGGCTCAAGCAATAATCCAACGTAGGTATAGGAATGATTTGCTACAAGATTCCTCTAGAGAGGTGCAAAATCGCAGTAAAATTCCCTTTGTTACTACATCTAGTTTAGAATTCAAGGAAGTGACATCTGTAATGTAATGTAAGGTGCCTGCCAATATTGCACTTGGACCCTAAGCTGAACACTATCCTTAAAGATGGGTGCTCTTTCTCCTCACAGAGAAGCAGGACCCTTGGATCTATATTGTCTCCTAGCACTTTCAACTCGTCCCCCGTTTTGCGTCCGGGAACATGGTTATCTACTACTGGTACATACAGATATGGTTACTTCACTTGTAGATACTGTACATTTCTTCAACCTGGTCGGGAAGTTTTTTCCTCTACAAAACTACAGTCATTTCTAATTTCTGGTTTTGTAAACTGTGCCACTGCTAATGTAATTTACACTATTTTTTGTTCACTGTGTTCAGTGAAATATGTGGGATGCACCAAATGCCCTCTTACGGAGAGAATTTCTGAGCATTACAGGGGAGCATCCAAGGAAAATTTGGGGGGTTTCTAAATGTTTGAGGTTACTAAACATTTTGCTACTTGTCATAATGGGAACCTTGAGCCCTTCAGATTTCAAGGAGTGGAGAAGGTTAGGCGATCTATTGGGGGGGGTGACAATCAGAGATATGTTCTTAAACGTGAGATGTATTGGATTTGGCAACTCGGAACTTGTTTTCCTGAGGGACTGAGTTCAAGATGGGATGACAAGTTGTTTTATGATCTCAGATACAGTTGCATAATTGGATTGTTTCCCTGTTTATAACTTCCTGTATACAGCCCCCCATATATATATATATATATATATATATATATATATATATATATATATATATATATATATATATATTGACGCATAATAATAATAACTTCCTGTATACGGCTATATATATATATATATATATATATATATATATATATATATATATATATATATATATATATATATATAATTACACAGTATTTTATTAACTGTTTATGGATTCGATTTGTTCTTAGTAGAGCACTTCTTGTATTTTTATATACGTCATGGATTGAATGTCATGTGTCTTTAAATAGTTCCCTACCTGCCCTTGTTAGGTAGGAGGGAGCGCCCATATGGGGCTGACCTTTTGTGTATAAAATGTAGCTCCTGCGAGAGCAATTTAGCTATGACTAAGGAGTGATTGTGAGGCTCCGATACACGTGAGCCATTTGTGCCATGTCCAGCATACTTATTCGTCAATAAAGATTAAACTTTTATTGCAGCGGTTGAGCGATCTTTTCTAATTATTGGTGGCGTAGAGTGGCTTTCCATGGTCCTGCTCCTGGTTCAAAATGGCAGAGTGGTGAGCGGTGAATACCTTTCTCCTATAGTGTGATAAATGCTACTTTATTCATCCACCTTCCTTAACATGCACATCAAAACTTACTCATAAACCAAGCTTATAAACCATCAAAATAATTTTCACATGGTAACTTTTACACCTTTTATAAATAGCAAATAATATTTGAATACTGTTAAGAGACAACCTATGCTCTGTGCATGCCACCGTAATTACTTGTTGGCTGTAGGGTAAGAGATGGGATGGGCAGCACATCAGATTTATTCTGGAACAGTTCATATACCTTGTGGGGCAGTAGACGCACATACTGTACAGTGCTGCAAGGCTAGAGATCATTTGCTGTTATTTCACTTATCATTGCCAGTCAGTTGCTTGGGATGCTAGGCTGGCAGAGGCTGGGGCCATGGCCATAAACATGAAAGGGAGGTACATATGTATTGTTCAGGCTCTTGCTGGTGTATCGTGGACCAGTTTTATTGTGTGGGTGGTAGAGCATAGAAGCAGAATGTAAAATTTCTTGAGCGTGGGCAACACAGGTCATTGGCTACATAATACCTGTCTAGGCATCAGATACTGTTTATTCAGAGTAGCACAATGTCAAGGTATTCTTGGCAGAAATATAGGACCGGGAACAGCTTTCACATGTTGGAATTCTGCCTTTTTTTTAACTAAAAGAAAGGTCACAGTTTACAACATATTAGTCAAGGTTAATAAAGTGCAAAACTGTAGGAGAGAGGTATTGGTGTACATGCGAAAGTTTACATATTGTGCGAAATAACGCCAATAATCAAGTGCAAACTGAGCAAAGTTGTCTCCTATAAGAGGCTGCACAAACTGGCAAAACTGTAGAGGGGTTGTTGCCCAAGAGTTCAGTTCCAGGAGTGTAGTTACACATAACTGACTGCCAAGTTGAAACATGGGAGCAGGTACAAAGCTGCAGCAGAGTTCACCAAGTATACCTGCAATGGTTTCTTCTTTACATTAATAAAAGACGCTCTTTGCTTTTGGAGATCGATGGAGTAATCAGGGTAGAATAAGGGCGGGTGTTCTCATAAGCAACATCACCCTTAGCGCGAGCTGCTCTAAGTACTGCGTCACGGTCTCTGCAGTTTAAGAGTTTCATTATGAAGGTTCTGGGTGGAAGGCCCAGAGGTGGAACTTTAGGTGATACACAGTGAGCCCGCTCAATCACGAACACGGTAGAGAAGGCCTCTCTGCCAAATAGCTGAACCAATAGATTTTCGGCAAACGCCTCAGTCGCAGTCCCTTCAGCTTTCTCCAGCAGGCCCACCACTCTAATGTTAGACCGACGATTGCGGTTTTCTAGGTCTTCATGTCTGTCATGTAATGTTTTGACATCTCGCTGGGTCTGGCAGAGGTCTTTATGCATAGGCCGGAGCTGGTCATCAATGCTACTGATTCTCAGTGTCAGTTACACGAGATCTCAGCGTTTGCATGTCGGCTCTTAGTAAAGAATATTAGATATTGCAATACCTATGTGTCACTGTGCTTGGCAGTCAATATGAGTGCTCCAACCCAAGCTGTTTACGATTCTTCCATTTGTGCTAAACCAGGTGGAATTGCTGTGTACGCTTGTAGTGCAAATATATTCGTTTTTTAAAAGCTAGGCCCTTATCTAGACGTTTGACCCAACATGAGAATTGTGGAGGAGTGGAAGCAGCCAATTAAGCGCAATCTCTTGTCGGGCAGTAAATAGGGACTCATGAATAAAGGTTTTCGTTTTTGGGTACACATCTTCATCTTGAATCATGCTCAGAATACAGAGCACTGGGCTCCCCATTTTATCATGGAGGAAGTTGAATACTTGGAGCCAAAATGCCGCCATTGGGGGGCACTGCCATATTAAATGATAGAATGAGGGAGCCTGGAGATTGCAACGGGGGCATTTATCGCTTGCACCTGGTTTATATTTTGCTACTCTAGACAGGGTAAGATGTGATTGGTGTAGGATATAGAGTTGTGTGGCTCTATCCTTGACACAGAGAAGATGTCTTTTTAACTGCCTCCAAGGCATCCTGCCAGTCCTCATCGTCTACATTAACCACTCTGCTAATGCCGATCGGCAACCGCAGAGTGGCTTCCTTGTTCCTCAGTCACGCCATATGGCGTCATTCCACGAGAGTCGCGGTTTGCAGGGAACGAGGGTTCGCATGAGCATGCGTTCCCTGCAGTAAACACAGCGGGGCACAGAGATCAGCCTGCCAACCCGTGATCACAGCTGGCAGGCTGTTATTTGCATTTAAAATGATAAAAAAAATGTGTACATTGCTGTGATCTAGCGCAGCGCTGTACAAAGAACTGCCTTGTCACTTAACTGTCCCTCCGAGCGTCTCACAATCTAATCCCCATCATAGGGCTATTAGGGGGGGGGTTAAAAAAAATAGAGGGTTTTGTGTAAAAAAAAAGATCATTGTTAATTAATTTTAAAAAAATTGCAGCAGCAATCAAATACCACCAAAAGAATGCTCTATTTGTGAGAAGAAAATGAGGTAAAATTCATTTGAGGGCTAAGCTGTATGACCAAGCAATAAACTGTTAAAGTTGTGAAGTGCTGAATTGTAAAAAATCGCCTGGTCACTAGGGGGGTACAAACCTCTGGTCCTCAAGTGGTTAAGACCCTCAGCCACCCATTTATTTTTAGAATCTTGGGTACGTTCCACTGCAACCTCAGCAACCATTGCCTTTTATAGGTTCCTAATCAAATGCTTTGTAGGTCCATTCTAAATGCAGGAGAGAATGATGGGAGATGATTGAAACACTTTCTTGACCAAATTGTTTGTGATAGGAATGTTTCAGTTTTTAACCTGAGTAATACTCTGCTTTTTATATGGTTCCTAGAGCAATCCTAAGAGATAAGTCAGGATCAGCCAAGTAGAGGATGGTATGGTATCAACCGAGTATAGGCCTATTTTTTCTTCTGTAAGCATCATGTGTACGCATCATGACAGGCCAGGAGTTCGACAGCCAATGCGTATAAGAGGGGAGAGAGAGGACACCCCTGTATATTACCCCTATTCAAAGAAAATCAGTCTGAAATCCCTGCAGTGCATATCAAAATCGCAAACGCTATCGCCGGGAAAAAAAAGGATTTTGCTGAATCGCAATTGCTAGTGTTTAGCGCTAACACTAGCGATTGCAGGTGGAAAAGGGCCCTGAGAGGAGCCTCGAGAGATTCTCGTGGCCCATTAGATAAGAGAGGCAAAGTAATTTCAGCAAGATAAATCTCAGCATCAGTTTGTGTCGCAGGAGTTTGACTTTTATAAAGGATGCTATAGTAGTCAAAAAAATATTCTGTTCACATCAGCACAGCCTGTAATTTGAGTACCCTGGGAATCTGTGATATGCGTAATCACTGGTGGGGACATATAGGCTTTGGAGAGCTTAGCTAGTAGGGCGCCCGCTCTCTCCCACTGTTCAAACAAGGCCTGCTTATTAAAAATAGTTTGCTCTTAGCTATCTACTCTACAAATTGTTTATGCTTTCTCAAGGCAGCACGCCAAGCAGACAGGCTCTCTGGAGTAAGTTCTGAGAAGTGCTGTGTACAGGCAACTTCAGTTTGGGCAATCAACTCCTGCTCCGTTCGCTTAGAGTCCGACTTACACCCAGATATTGCCACGATGAGTTCACCTCGTAAGAAAGCTTTAAACTATCCCAAAGCAGGAGCAGATTGTCTAATTCCCTATGGGAAAACACAAAGTCATCTATATTCCTAGCAATTTTCTCATGTGAGGAGATAAGATCTAGCCAAAAGGGATTACATTTCCAGTAGGAGTATGGAGGAGTACGGAGGTTTGTCACCCCAGGGGATGCTTAACAGAACAGGTGCAGGGTCAGATACTAATTGGGGCAATATCTTAATATAGGAGAACTCCCTGAGCAGCAATGGAGATACAAAGAAATTATCCATACAAGAGGAGATAGTGAAAGGGGCTCAGAAGAAGGTGTATTCATATTGGGTGGGGTGGAAATGATGCCACACATCCCTGAAATGCAGTCATTAAATTGGCGAATGAGGTGCTTTTTTAGTGTTTGGGGGGATGCTTTTGAAGAGCCGGATTACATACTGCATTAAAGTCCCCAAACCAGGGGTTGAGTCCTGCGTGGACGCGGGTGGACGGCGTCCACTTACTTTTTCCAGAGAGTGAACGCCGTTCACCCTGGCTTGTGTGGAGGGGAGCAGCGCAGAGAAGGCGAGCTATGGGGACAGCGGGGAAGGGCGGACGTCTCCCCCCCCTTCCCTCACCTTCGTGCTCCCCTTCCTGCCTTTCCCCTCCGGTGTTTTCAAATGTCGGGCCAGCGGCAAAAGTGGGCGGAGACTTACCGCGTTCTTCCAGCCTCAAGGGACACTCCGCTCTGTATGCGGCTTGAAGACCAGACTAGCCGCACACAGAGCGGAGCGTCCCTTGCGATTGGAACGCGGTAAGTCTCTGCCCACTTTCGCCGCCGGCCCGACGTTTGAAAACACCGGAGGGGAGAGGCAGGAAGGGGAGCACGAAGGTGAGGGAAGGAGGGGGAGACGTCTGCCCTTCCCCACTATCCCCATAGCTCGCCTTCTCTGCGATGCTCCCCTCCTGCAGGGGGCACACCTGGCTAGCTGGGGACATATACCCCTGCCTATATATACTGGGCACATATCCCACTGGCTATATATACTGGGCACATATCCCACTGGCTATATACAGCACAGCTGGAAGTATCAGGCTCTTTGAGTATAATTATAGGACTGCCTTAGATCCTACAATAGAGAAAGACATAACGACCCAAATCGTCCTCCTTCACAGCAAGGGCCTGAAATGTTAGGGACTTTTAATTAAAAGGGACACTCCCCTCAGGTATTGAGAGTAGGTTGAATGGAACAACCAGCCTACCCAGCTATGTTTCAGCGCCTGTGTCTTGCTGCCCATAAGCTGGTCTCCTGTAGTGCCACTATGTCTGATTTGTGATGGTAAATGTACATTAGCACTATGTGGCGTTTCATAGAATCGTTAAGCCCTCTTGTGTTCCAACTAAGGAACTTTAATTCATTAGATGACATGACAAGGATAGAGAAGATATAAACAAACAATCTAGGTTGTTTTGTGTCCTGTTGTACCTGAAACAGCTATTACCTGTAAATGGATAATGCGACCCCTCATGCACATAATGTATATTAATAAAAGTGGATAACCCCTCATGGGAAAAACAATAACACCCCAACTTCCCAATCACAACCTGTACTGACCCGAAAAAAGAAAAGGCCATTATACCCAGAACAAACCATTTGTGTACAAAAGGGCAGATCAACGCTAAGAGCGTCATAATCTGCCGGGGTACAAACCTTAAAGGAAACGCAGTCATCAATTAATTTACCACTTTCTGTGCAACAACCTGTTGCACATAACTATGAAAACATCAAAACAAAATACTGGTTGCAGAAACCCTGGCATGAAAAAACATAACAATGGAATGGTAGTACTTTAACATAACCATCTCATCGATTGGTAGGACTCAGCGTGCCCTGGCTAGGGCATATAATTACAATGAGACCAAACACATAAGGTGAAGGAGTATTGTTGCCCAGTGACCTGGGGAAGGGGGGGGGGGTGTAGGCTTATACTGGGGTGGAGAATCTTGAACACTCAGGAGGCATAGAAAAACATGAGCATAAGAAGGGTTGTATGCCATATTATCTAGAAGAGTCTGATTCTGATATTTGTAAGCCTATTTATAGCTATAGAGGAGTAGAAGGGGTAAATCATGCCAAGGCTCAGTAGGCATAACCATGCAGCACAACAATACACCAATATTTAGGCAAGCAGTAGCAATCATCATGAAGTAGTTGAAGTAGTTGAAAACAGTGCATAGTCTGGTCTTCAGCAATCAAGAAATGATATTGCACAGAATTATGACTTTCTAATCCAATTTCCGTCTTAAAGTCTATGGGTAAGTCAGGATTTGGGTGCTGTCACATTACACATCACATGTGTAACAATGTTTGAATATTATGTACCCTTGTTTGTTTCTTCCATGGTACAGTGCCATGGAAGATAATGACACTATATGAGTATTTCACATAAATTAGCCCCTCACCTGGCTTCTGTCTTGTCTTCGGCTGGCTGGCCTGTGTGCTGTACTCAGTTGGCAGTTATGCTGGGTTGCCTGGCTGGTTGTTATGCTATGCTGTGCTGGCCTGGCTGGTGGTGATGCTGTGCTGGCATTGCTGGCAGTGATGCTGTGCCGGCCTGGCCGGCGGTGATGCTGTTCCAGCTTGGCTGGCGGTGATGTTGAGCCGGCCTGGCTTTGCTAGGTGACTTGCTGGGGGTTTTACTGGGCTGGGCAATTGGCTGAGGGCACTTTGGGGGGCTTTGCTGGGCTGGGGGCTTTACTAGGCTTTGCTTGGCTGAAGGTTTTGCTGGGCTGAGACCAGGAAGCTTTGCTAGGCTGGGGGGGTTTGCTTTGCTGGGGGCTGTGCTTTGCTGAGCTGGGGCCCTGGGGCTTTGCTTGGCTGTAGATAGGTAGGTGCCCCCAGTATAGGTTAGATAGGTAGGTAGGTGCCTCCAGTATAGGTTAGATAGGTAGGTTTCCCCAGGTATAGGTTAGATAGGTAGATGCCCCCAGTATAGGCTAGATAGGTAGGCGGGGCAGTATAGGTTAGATAGATAGATAGATAGATAGATAGATAGATAGATAGATAGCTAGATAGATAGATGCCCCCAGTATAGGTTAGATAGATAGATGCCCCCAGTATAGGTTAGATAGGTAGGTACACCTCCCTATAGGTTAAATAGATAGATGCCCCCATTATAGGTTAGACAGGTAGGTGCCCCCAGTATAGGTTAGATAGATAGATGTCCCCAGTATAGGTTAGATAGGTAGGTGCCCCCAGTATAAGTTAGATAGGTAGCTTCCCCCACTATAGGTTAGATAGGTAGCTTCCGCCAGTATAGGTTAGATAGGTAGCTTCCCCCAGTATAGATTAGATAGGTAGGTGCCCCCAGTAGAGGTTAGATAGATGCCCCCAGTATAGGTTAGATAGATGCCCCCAGTATAGGTTAGATAGATAGATAGATGCCCCCAGTATAGGTTAGATAGGTAGGTGCCCCCAGTATAGGTTAGATAGATAGATGCCCCCCAGTACAGGTTAGATAGGTAGGTGACTCCAGTATAGGTTAAATAGGTAGCTTCCCCCAGTATAGGTTAAATAGAAAGGTGCCCCGAGTAAGGAGGCAGGGAGCTGGGCGGAGCAGCGGGGGAGCGGGCATAGTGTAATTGAAAAATCACCTTTCATCGACACTGGCACAGCCTCCATCTTCTTCCGACTTCCTCCCCCGGCGTCCCTCGCATTGGTAACAGCGCCCCCTGTGATGACATCATCGCAGGGGCGATGTAACCAAGGCAACGGACGCCAGGGCAGAAATTCGGAAGCAGATGGAGGCTGTGCCTGCGGGGATCGGAATGAAAGGTGAGTATTTAACTGGCCGCTCTGCCCAGTGTCCCCTCCAGCCGCTCAATCTGATCCGGGGCGCCATGGCAACAGGTTCAGGGGAGGTGTCCTGGATCAAAGGCCCTAGCGACGCCACTGGATATTAGTGAGGAAGACAGTAGGTTATGGGACCCGTGGAGGGGAAGTATAGGGGTGCAATTTTGTATGAGGTAAAAATGTAGTTGGGATAGGAGCTATGAAATTATTAAAGACAAGTCACAGCACACGGAGTTTAACCTCCCTAGCGGTATTGACAGTTATAAGCAGTGTTGCTCGGATACCTCATTATCCTATTCGAGTTTGGTCGAATTCGGATAGTAAACTATCTGAATTCACTCGAAGTTCAATATTCGAGTTAATCGAATATCCGATTCGACCTCGGATATCCGACGTCACTATCCGAGTCTGTATTTGAGTAAAATATTCGAGCTGGCCTTAAATAGCTTTTAAAACTTGTATTGGAGGTCAATGATGCATTAAACCACCTTTTCTATGAAGAAAAACATCAAGTGATTACGGTATGTGGTGATGTAGTAGTTATAAACAAGGTATCAAAAATAGTAAATTAACTTCATGAAAAGCGTTTGCATGAGAAGGTGTGTCCAAAATGGTTGTTGGAAGTCTTCATTTACGTCGTCTTCATCTTCTTCTTCTATATCTTCTTCTTCTATATCTTCTTCTTTTTCTTCTTCTTCTATATCTTCTTCTACTCGAATCTTCTTCATCTTCTACTTCTTGTATCTTCTTCAATTATCTTTTTCTTCTTCTATATCTTCTTCTTCTTCTTCCTCTTCTTCTTCTTCTTCTTCTATATCTTCTTCTTCTTCTTCTATATCTTCTTCTTCTTCTTCTACACCTTTCTTCTTCTTCTTCTTCTCCTTCTCCTTCTTCTATATCTTCTTCTTCTTCTTCTTCTAAATCTTTTTTTTCTTGTTATATATCTTCTTCTTCTTCTATATCTTCTTCTTCTTCTTCTTCTTCTTCTTCTTCTATATCTTCTTCTTCTTCTTCTTTTATATCTTCTTCTTCTTCTATATCTTCTTCTTCTATATCTTCTTCATCTTCGTCTTCTATTTCTATATCTTCTTCATCTTCTTCTTCTATATCTTCTTCATCTTCTTCTTCTATATCTTCTTCTTCTATATCTTCTTCTTCTTCTTCCTCTTCTTCTCTTTTATTATATTATGTGTCTTGGTTTTCCTTTCTTTTGTAATATTTTTTTTACTTCATTTGTGGAAATATGTTATTTTAATAACACCATAGTTATATTTGTGTTGATGGCATAATAGGTAGGTAGTGGCACATTGCAAGCCACAGCGCCTTTTTCTGTGTACCCTGGCGGTGGTAAGAACACAGACATTAGCAGGAGGAGGAAGTAGTTGCAGGCTTGCAGCTATTGTAGTGTGGTAATAGCTGCCGGTAGGAGAGTGGGTGGGCAGGTGGCAGCAGAAAATAGTTCTTCTCCCTGGCAGTGGTAGCAGCACACAGACAGCAGAAGCTCAATGCAGCTACAGGAGGAGGAGTAGTGTGTGTCAGGCAGTGTGATCTGTGATGTGACTGACATAATAGGCCCTGGTTCCTAGTGGTGGTTCCAGGGCCGTAAATAAACAGCATGAGGTTCCAGACAGCGGTCGTGAAGCCCACATTGTGTCCAATACACAATTGGGACAGCACAGTTTTCAACCCGGACACCTCTAAATTAATTACAATTTTTTTCCCTCAAATTAATGCAGGCAGCTATTTTTGAGCGTAATAGCTGGTGGCGTATGGGCAGCAGCACCTTGTAATGTGTCCCCTGGCAGTGGAGACAAAGACAGCAGGAGGAAATAAAACAGCAGGCAGCGTGAGGAGCATGAGTGTGTGTGGCAGACTGGCATTTGGCAGCAGGCAGCAGGAGGGCAGGCAGCGAGACATAATAGGCCCTGGTTCCTAGCGGTGGTTCCAGGGCCGTAAATACACAGCATGAGGTTCCAGACAGCGGTCGTGAAGCCTACATTGTGTCCAATACACAATTGGGACAGCACAGTTTTCAACCCGGACACCTCTAAATTAATTACAATTTTTTTTTTCAAAATAAATAATGCAGGGCAGGCAGCTATTTTTGAGCGTAATAGCTGGTGGCGCATGGGCAGCAGCACCTTGTAATGTGTTCCCTGGCAGTGGAGACACAGACAGCAGGAAGAAATACAGCAGCAGCAGCAGCAGGTGTAATGTGTGTGTGCACCACTTCATGTCCCCCTCTCGCCGACAACAGGGGCCAGGAATTCGCCTTCGACCCAAGCCTGGTTCATTTTGAGAAACGTCAGTCTGTCCACAGACTTGTGAGACAGACGAGATCGCTTCTCAGTGGCGACTCCACTGGCTGCACTGAAGCAACGCTCTGACAGTACGCTGGAAGGGGGGCAGGAGAGCACTTCCAGGGCGTACTGCGCAAGCTCGCTCCAGATCGACAGGTGCTTGACCCAATACTCCATGGGATCAACAGGGGCCATGCTGTCAAGCCCGCTGAAGGACCCCATGTAGTCAGCCACCATGCGGGTCAAGCGCTGCCTGTGACTGGAGAAGGATGCTGCTGCAGGCACCTCCTCTCTAGTCCTTGGCAGCTCTACACTCATGTAGAGCTCTTGGATCAGAGACAGCAGGTCTGTGGTGCCCGTGCGCTTGCTGCTGGTGGATGCAGGCACCTGCTGCTGCCTCTGTGCTGGCTGGACAGTGGGGGTGGATGGCTGAGGGAAGGCTTCCTCAAATCCCTCATTTGTTGCGCACGGTCTCCTCCTGCAGGCAGGAACTGGCTGAGCTTCCCCTTCAGACGTGGGTCCAGCATCATGCAGATCCAGATGTCCTTCCTCTGCTTTATCTGGATCACCCTTGGGTCCTTGCGCAGGCACCTCAGCATGTGCACTGCCATTGGGAAGAGTCTGGCCACGTCTGCTGGCACATCATCGGCAGCCCCAGAGCCGACAGTGCTGTCCTCCTCTTCCTCTGCCTCCTCCACCTCATCCTCTCTCCACCCCCGTACCAGTCCAGCTGCGCTCTGCTGCTCCCCCTCATCAGCAGCAAGGTCAGGGACCTCCACCAACTCCAAGCCCTCCTTCTCAGAGTTGGCCTGTGAAGCTGCCTGCAGCTCCTGCTGGTCCAAGGCTGCCGCTCCCTCTTCCAGCAGTGCATACAGGGCCCTGTCCAGCACACACACCAAGGGGACCCACTCACACACCATTGCATGGTCCCTGCTTACCATGTTGGTGGCCTGCAGGAAGAGTGCCAGGACTGAGCACACCTGCTGCATGTGCCCCCAGTCCTCCGTGGAGATGATGGACGGGAGGTTGGTGGCGCCACGCCCAGTTGCAGTGATGGAGGCAACTATTGCTCGTGCAAGGTACTGGCTGACAGCCTGCCTCTGTTCAACCAGATGCTCCAACATCGCCAGGGTGGAGTTCCAGCAAGTTGGAACATCGATCGTGAGACGGTGCTGTGGCAGGTGCAGCTCCTTCTGCACCTCTTCCAGGCTCGCTACGGCTGCAGGCGAGTGCCGGAAATGACGCACAACCTTCCTTGCCACCTCAAGGAGTCGGTCCATCCCCTGGTAGGTCCGCAGGAACTTTTGGACTACCAGGTTCAGGATGTGCGCCAGGCAGGGGATGTGGGTCAGGTCTCCCCTGCTGATTGCAGCAACCAGGTTTGCCCCATTGTCAGACACCACCTCTCCGACTCTGAGGCCTCTGGGGGTCAGCCAATTCCTCTACTGCTCTTGGAGTTTGGCCAGGACATGTTTCGCCGTCAGTTTGGTCTTCCCCAGGCTGACCAATTCCAGCAGCGCTTGGCAGTGGCGGGGCTTCACGCTGCTGCTGAGGCGGGGGTTTGGGCTGGTGTGCTGGAGGATGGAAGCGGATCAGAGGAACCTGCTGCAATTCCGCTGACCCTGCATGGTGGCACCACCCACTGCGTTGTTGGTGCTGCTGCTGCTCTGACAGTGCCCGATGCTGCTCCCCCCTCCTCACCCCCTTCCACCAAGCTGACCCAATGCGCGGTGAAGGACAGATAGCGGCCTGTCCCAAACCGGCTGCTCCACGAGTCCATGGTGACGTGGACTCGTTGACCCACCGCGTGCTCCAGCCCTCTCCCGACATTGGCCATCACAGAGCGGTGAAGTGCAGGGATGGCCTTGCGTGCGAAAAAATGTTGGCTGGGGATTGGCCAATCGGGGGCTGCACACATCAGGAGCGCACGTATGTCGCTCCCCTCCTGCACAAGGGAATAAGGCAGGAGTTGGGAGCACATGGCCCGTGCCAGCAAGCTGTTCAGCTGACGCACGCGACGGCTGCTGGGAGGCAGAACCCTGACCACCCCCTGGAATGTGTCGCTGAGCAGGGTTGTGCGACGCATTTTGCTGGCACGGGAATCAGTGGAGGGAGCAGAGGAGGCCACTGAGGACTGGCTGCCAGAACAGGCCTCAGTGTCGGCGGCAGGAGTTGCAGAGGGAGGAGGAGCAGTGTGTTTCTGATGCACTACTGCTGGTGCTGCTGGAGGAGGTGGAGGAGGGCGGGTGGCTGCTGCCGACAGCTTCGCAGTGGTGGTGGGTCTGCCACTGCCACTGCCAGCTTCCTTCAACTTCATGAACTCCTCATGCTCATGAAAGTGTTTCCCTGCAAGATGGTTGACCAGAGAGGTAGTGCCAAACGCAGAGGGCACCTTCCCTCTGCTGAGCTAGTGTTGCTCGTATACCTCATTATCCTATTCGAGTTTGGTCGAATTCGGATAGTAAACTATCCGAATTAACTCGAATTTTAATATCCAAGTTAATCGAATATCCGATTCGACCTCGGATATCCGACGTCACTATCCGAGTCTGTATTCGAGTAAAATATTCGAGCTGGCCTTAAATAGCTTGTAAAACTTGTATTGGAGATCAATGATGCATGAAACCACCTTTTTTATGAAGAAAAACATCAAGTGATTATGTGGTGATGTAGTAGTTATAAAAAAGGTATCAAAAATAGTAAATTAACTTCATGAAAAGTGTTTGCATGAGAAGGTGTGTCCAAAATGGTTGTTGTAACAGTCTTCATTTACGTCGTCTTCATCTTGTTCTTCTATATCTTCTTCTTTTTCTTCTTCTTCTATATCTTCTTCTTTTTCTTCTTCTTCTTCTTCTTCTTCTATATCTTCTTCTTCTTCTATATCTTCTTTTTCTTCTTCTATATCTTCTTTTTCTTCTTCTATATCTTCTTCTTCTTCTTCTTCTATATCTTCTTCTTCTTCTTCTATATCTTCTTCTTCTTCTTCTATATCTTCTTCTTCTTCTTCTTCTTCTTCTATATCTTCTTCTTCTTCTTCTATATCTTCTTCTTCTTCTTCTATATCTTCTTCTTCTTCTATATCTTCTTCTTCTTCTATATCTTCTTTTTCTTCTTCTATATCTTCTTTTTCTTCTTCTATATCTTCTTCTTCTTCTTCTTCTATATCTTCTTCTTCTTCTTCTATATCTTCTTCTTCTTCTTCTTCTTCTTCTTCTTCTTCTTCTATATCTTCTTCTTCTTCTTCTATATCTTCTTCTTCTTCTTCTTCTTCTTCTTCTTCTTCTTCTTCTTCTTCTTCTTCTTCTTCTTCTTCTTGTATATCTTCTTCTTCTTCTTCTTCTTCTTCTTCTATATCTTCTTCTTCATCTTCTTCTTCTATATCTTCTTCATCTTCTTGTATATCTTCTTCTTCTTCTTGTATATCTTCTTCTTCTTCTTCTTGTATATCTTCTTCTTCTTCTTCTTCTTCTTCTTCTTCTTCTTCTTCTTCTTCTTCTTCTTCTTCTTCTTCTTCTTCTTCTTCTTCTTCTTCTTCTTCTTCTTCTTCTTCTTCTTCTTCTTCTTCTTCATTTATATCTTCTTCTTCCTCTATATCTTCTTCTTCTTCTTCTTGTATATCTTCTTCTTCTTCTTCTTCTTCTTGTATATCTTCTTTTTCTTCTATATCTTCTTCATCTTCTTCTATATCTTCTTCTTTTTCTTCTTCATTTTCTTCTTCTTCTTCTTCTTCTTCTTCTATATCTTCTTCATCTTCTTCTATATCTTCTTCTTCATCTTCTTCTTCTTCTCTATCATTATATTATGTGTCCTGGTGTTCCTTTCTTTTGTAATATTTTGTTTTACTTCATTTGTGGAAATATTTTATTTTAATAACACCATAGTTATATTTGTGTTGATGGCATAATAGGTAGGTAGTGGCACATTGCAAGCCACAGCGCCTTTTTCTGTGTACCCTGGCAGTGGTAAAACACAGACATCAGCAGGAGGAAGAAGTAGTTGCAGGCTTGCAGCTATTTGTAGTAAGTGGTAATTAGTCGGTACTCGGTAGCAGAGTGGGTGGGCAGGTGGCAGCAGAAAATAGTTCTTCTTCTGTTCTCCCTGGCAGTGTTAGCAGCACACAGACAGCAGAAGCTCAATGCAGCTACAAGAGGAGGAGTAGTGTGTGTCAGGCAGTGTGATGTGACTGACATAATAGGCCCTGGTTCTTAGCGGTGGTACCAGGGCTGTAAATAAGCAGCATGAGGTTCCAGACAGCGGTCGTGAAGCCCACATTGTGTCCAATACACAATTGGGACAGCACAGTTTTCAACCCGGACACCTCTAAATTAATAACAATTTTTTTTTCAAAATAATGCAGCTATTGTTGAGCGTAATAGCTGGTGGCGCATGGACAGCAGCACCTTGTAATGTGTTCCCTGGCAGTGGAGAGGAGACACAGACAGCAGGAGGACATATAACAGCAGGCAGCGTGAGGAGGAAAAGTGTGTGGCAGACTGGCATTTGGCAGCAGGCAGGAGGGCAGGCAGCGAGACATAATAGGCCCTGGGTCCTAGCGGTGGTTCCAGGGCCGTAAATAAACAGCATGAGGGTCCAGACAGCGGTCGTGAAGCCCACATTGTGTCCAATACACAATTGGGACATCACAGTTTTCAACCCGGACACCTCTAAATTATTAACAATTTTTTTTTTCTAAATAATGCAGCTATTGTTGAGCGTAATAGCTGGTGGCGCATGGGCAGCAGCACCTTGTAATGTGTTCCCTGGCAGTGGAAACATACAGACGGCAGGAGGAAATATAACAGCAGGCAGCGTGAGGAGGATAAGTGTGTGGCAGACTGGCATTTGGCAGCAGGCAGGAGGGCAGGCAGCGAGACATAATAGGCCCTGGGTCCTAGCGGTGGTTCCAGGGCCGTAAATAAACAGCATGAGGTTCCAGACAGCGGTCGTGAAGCCCACATTGTGTCCAATACACAATTGGGACATCACAGTTTTCAACCCGGACACCTCTAAATTAATTACAATTTTTTTTTCTAAATAATGCAGCTATTGTTGAGCGTAATAGCTGGTGGCGCATGGGCAGCAGCACCTTGTAATGTGTTCCCTGGCAGTGGAGAGGAGACACAGACAGCAGGAGGAAATATAACAGCAGGCAGCGTGAGGAGGATAAGTGTGTGGCAGACTGGCATTTGGCAGCAGGCAGGAGGGCAGGCAGCGAGACATAATAGGCCCTGGGTCCTAGCGGTGGTTCCAGGGCCGTAAATAAACAGCATGAGGTTCCAGACAGCGGTCGTGAAGCCCACATTGTGTCCAATACACAATTGGGACATCATAGTTTTCAACCCGGACACCTCTAAATTAATAACAATTTTTTTTTTCTAAATAATGCAGCTATTGTTGAGCGTAATAGCTGGTGGCGCATGGGCAGCAGCACCTTGTAATGTGTTCCCTGGCAGTGGAAACATACAGACAGCAGGAGGAAATATAACAGCACGCAGCGTGAGGAGGATAAGTGTGTGGCAGACTGGCATTTGGCAGCAGGCAGGAGGGCAGGCAGCGAGACATAATAGGCCCTGGGTCCTAGCGGTGGTTCCAGGGCCGTAAATAAACAGTATGAGGTTCCAGACAGCGGTCGTGAAGCCCACAATGTGTCCAATACACAATTGGGACATCTCAGTTTTCAACCCGGACACCTCTAAATTAATAACAATTTTTTTTTCTAAATAATGCAGCTATTGTTGAGCGTAATAGCTGGTGGCGCATGGGCAGCAGCACATTGTAATGTGTTCCCTGGCAGTGAAGAGGAGACACAGACAGCAGGAGGAAATATAACAGCAGGCAGCGTGAGGAGGGTAAGTGTGTGGCCGACTGGCATTTGGCAGCAGGCAGGAGGGCAGGCAGCGAGACATAATAGGCCCTGGGTCCTAGCGGTGGTTCCAGGGCCGTAAATAAACAGCATTAGGTTCCAGACAGCGGTCGCGAAGCCCACATTGTGTCCAATACACAATTGGGACATCACAGTTTTCAACCCGGACACCTCTAAATTAATAACAATTTTTTTTTTCTAAATAATGCAGCTATTGTTGAGCGTAATAGCTGGTGGCGCATGGGCAGCAGCACCTTGTAATGTGTTCCCTGGCAGTGGAAACATACAGACAGCAGGAGGAAATATAACAGCAGGCAGCGTGAGGAGGATAAGTGTGTGGCAGACTGGCATTTGGCAGCAGGCAAGAGGGCAGGCAGCGAGACATAATAGGCCCTGGGTCCTAGCGGTGGTTCCAGGGCCGTAAATAAACAGCATGAGGTTCCAGACAGCGGTCGTGAAGCCCACATTGTGTCCAATACACAATTGGAACATCACAGTTTTCAACCCGGACACCTCTAAATTAATAACAATTTTTTTTTCTAAATAATGCAGCTATTGTTGAGCGTAATAGCTGGTGGCGCATGGGCAGCAGCACCTTGTAATGTGTTCCCTGGCAGTGGAAACATACAGACAGTAGGAGGAAATATAACAGCAGGCAGCGTGAGGAGGATAAGTGTGTGGCAGACTGGCATTTGGCAGCAGGCAGGAGGGCAGGCAGTGAGACATAATAGGCCCTGGGTCCTAGCGGTGGTTCCAGGGCCGTAAATAAACAGCATGAGGTTCCAGACAGCGGTTGTGAAGCCCACATTGTGTCCCATACACAATTGGGACATCACAGTTTTCAACCCGGACACCTCTAAATGAATTACAATTTTTTTTTCTAAATAATGCAGCTATTGTTGAGCGTAATAGCTGGTGGCGCATGGGCAGCAGCACCTTTTAATGTGTTCCCTGGCAGTGGAGAGGAGACACAGACAGCAGGAGGAAATATAACAGCACGCAGCGTGAGGAGGATAAGTGTGTGGCAGACTGGCATTTGGCAGCAGGCAGGAGGGCAGGCAGCAAGACATAATAGGCCCTGGGTCCTAGCGGTGGTTCCAGGGCCGTAAATGAACAGCATGAGGTTCCAGACAGCGGTCGTGAAGCCCACATTGTGTCCAATACACAATTGGGACATCACAGTTTTCAACCCGGACACCTCTAAATTAATTACAATTTTTTTTTTTTCAAATTAAATGCAGCTATTTTTGAGTGTAATAGGTGGTGGTGCATGGGCAGCAGCACCTTGTAATGTGTTCCCTGGCAGTGGAGACACAGACAGCAGGATGAAATACAACAGCAGCAGCAGCAGCAGATGTATGTTTGTGTGCCACACTTCATGTCCCCCTCTCGCCGACAACAGGGACCATGAATTCGCCTTCCACCCAAGCCTGGTTCACTTTGAGAAACGTCAGTCTGTCCACAGACTTGTGAGACAGACGAGATCGCTTCTCAGTGACGACTCCACCGGCTGCACTGAAGCAACGCTCTGACAGTACGCTGGAAGGGGGGCAGGAGAGCACTTCCAGGGCGTACTGCGCAAGCTCGCTCCAGATCGGCAGGTGCTTGACCCAATACTCCATGGGATCAACAGGGGCCACGCTGTCAAGCCCACTGAAGGACCCCATGTAGTCAGCCACCATGCGGGTCAAGCGCTGCCTGCGACTGGAGAAGGATGCTGCTGCAGGCACCTCCTCTCTAGTCCTTGGCAGCTCTACACTCATGTAGAGCTCTTGGGTCATAGACAGCAGGTCTGTGGTGCGCGTGCGCTTGCTGCTGGTGGATGCAGGCACCTGCTGCTGCCTCTGTGCTGGCTGGACAGTGGGGGTGGATGGCTCAGGGAAGGCTTCCTGCAAGCGCTCAACAAGGGACAGCTGCAAATCCCTCATTTGTTGCGCACGGTCTCCTCCTGCAGGCAGGAACTGGCTGAGCTTCCCCTTCAGACGTGGGTCCAGCATCATGCAGATCCAGATGTCCTCCCTCTGCTTCATCTGGATCACCCTTGGGTCCTTGCGCAGGCACCTCAGCATGTGCGCTGCCATTGGGAAGAGTCTGGCCACGTCTGTTGGCACATCATCGGCATCCCCAGAGCCGAGAGGGCTGTCCTCCTCTTCCTCTGCCCCCTCCACCTCATCCTCTCTCCACCCCCTCACCAGTCCAGCTGCGCTCTGCTGCTCCCCCTCATCAGCAGCAAGGTCAGGGACCTCCACCAACTCCGAGCCCTCCTCCTCAGAGGTGGCCTGTGAAGCTGCCTGCAGCTCCTGCTGGTCCAAGGCTGCCGCTCCCTCTTCCAGCAGTGCATACAGGGCCCTGTCCAGCACATACACCATGGGCACACACTCGCACACCATTGCATGGTCCCTGCTCACCATGTTGGTGGCCTGCAGGAAGGGTGCCAGGACTGAGCACACCTGCTGCATGTGCCCCCAGTGCTCCGTGGAGATGATGGATGGGAGGTTGGTGGCAGCAAGCCCAGTTGCAGTGAGGGAGGCAACTGTTGCTCGTGCAACGTACTGGCTGACAGCCTGCCTCTGTTCAACCAGACGCTCCAACATCGCCAGGGTGGATGTCACAGGAGCCCTAGTGGCTGACCGCACTTAGCCTTCTAAACGGTGCCAGCGCACAGATCGTGCGAACTCTGGTCGCAGTCAATGCGCAGGAACCGTTAAGAATTAGCCGCAGACAACTCAGAAGGGAGCCTGTGAGACACGGGTGATTACAACTTCACCCACTGGTTCAGAGTAAACTGCCACCACCACGGTTACCATGGGACCGTGGAGCCCACTAACTGACTGACTAGTCCTGCGAATAAAACGGTTAAACACACGGTATTCTGTCTAGCCAACAACAAACAAACAGTAGCGTATCTTCAGAGACCCGGGATCAGTTCTGTGTGTGCTGATAAGCAGGGTAGCGGACAGTGAATGACTTGGAGAAAGTCGTTTATTCACACAATATAAATAATTAATATATACAGACAATTATTAAAATCAACAATTATTAAAACAGTAATAGCCAGTATAAAAAATAAAAGAAGGGAGAAAAATACTTAGTTCCTGGAAAGATGTCCTTTTTGTGGGAAAAACAGAGTTCTGGGTTTCAATCAAAGTTCAGAGTTCAGACCAGGTGGATGCCAGCATATCCTCAAGCTGGCACCGATGAGTTCAAGATGTTTTCAGGGTGGAGGACACTGAGTTTGGGTCCTCTGCCATTCTTATGCCCCTGATTCAGTAGGAGGGAGTAAGGGCGGGGAGCCACACACCCTCTTAGAAGATGAGATGAGCCCTCCCCTTGTCCTGGGGACTAGAAATCATATCTACCCATATATGGGCTCTATCTCACAGAACCGTACAGGTCAGGGCAGATTTATTAACATTTTCAGGTCTGTCTCGATTTACCCAGCGCCCTGATACCAGACATGAGGGGTGGGACCCCTGTGGTATCATCAGGGCACTTTCAAACTGCCTAACTGGCAGTCCTTACCTCAGAATGTTCTGAAACTTCCTCAGAACCAGCACCGGGGCTCATGCTACACTTCCCCCACGTTTGGCGAAGCTGCCATCTCAGGAACCCCAGAAATATGACAGATCTGGGAAGTTATGGATATGCTATGAGACTCAGGTTATTCCCAGGCAAAGGCTCTTTGAAGTTTGGGGCAGCCAGCTAGGTGTCACCTCGCCTGCTGGGAGGGAGCCAGCGGGTCTGGTTTTTCCCCCAACTAGATTGCTTCTGCCATGGTGCTTGTCACCTTATACCTGATGGATGGGCCATCAGCACAGCTTGAAGCCAGGGACTCTCCAGGGCAGATTAGGCTCAGGCTCATTAGCATATCAAAAGAGCCATCCAGCATTTAGGCTGGTGCTCTCTCTCTGCTGAGAACAGACTGCTGCTGCCCCTACACACTCAACCCAGATTCTATCGATCTGAAGTGCAATCGATGCAGGGAATCGAGTGCGATCGCTTTTTCTTCACGGGCGGTTACAGGACGCGCCTGCGGCCCCGCAACTGTCCGTGACAGCCCCCCCTGGGGAGAAGGCAGATAGACATGCATCAGCAAGATGCCGCTAACCTGCGATATCTGATCTAGTTCCCCGTTGGCGTTCTGGGGTCGGCTGCCCGCTGCGTGTCGGCCAACCTGGCTGACGGGTCTCGGGTTGCCGGTGCGGCGGGAAAACCTATTGGAGCCTGTGGCTCGGTTCCCCTGGACCGGTCGCGGTCTGCTACCCTCAGGGTTGACCCGACATGGACCGCTCTGGACAGGGCGTTTGCGCCACTGCAGTCGGACGTGGTGTCTGCCGGGACTGCTGACAACGGGCAGTGGGTTGGTTAGGTCAACAGCCAGCCCACGCAGGGTTCCCCTGCTAAGTGGCTGTGGACCTAAAGGAACCCCGCGGGAATCCCTGGACCTTCCCAGCTCCTGACAGACGGCACATGCTCTGCAGTAGTTTGCTACATCCCTGTTCATCCGGGGCCAATAAAACTGTTTCCGAATACCGGCAAGGGTCTTGCGGACCCCTGAGTTCCCTGTCAGAGGATTACCATGTGCAGATTTCAGCACATGTCCCCTGAACGCACTCGGGACCACAAGCCATTTGGTATTCGCGTGGGATCTACCTGTAGGGGGCTGTACAGACTCACTGTACAGTCTCCCACCTTCCCAGTACACCTTGAAAGCGGCCCCGTCTGCGAGGGGCTCAGCGGCTTGCTGCCTGAGCACCTCCAGGCTTGGGTCACTTTGTAGTGCGGCTGAGAATACGGCGCTGTCAGTTTCAGCCAACTGGCTCATGTCACACGAGGGCAGCGGCTGAAAGGTCTCATCCCTGCGGTCAGAGGAGGGGGAGGAGGCCGGAACCCCCTCCACCTGTTCTGAGCTCGGGTTCTGAGCAGTGCAGCTGCGCGGTACTGCTAGCACAGGTACACTGTCAGAATGGCACAGACGGACATTACTCAAATCATCATTGCATGCAGTAATGACATTGACAGGTATAGACATTTTTTCATTACAGACCGGTTGTACAGTAAACTCAGGTACAGTTACAGCATCATCACAACAGACAGTCAGTACATCAAACTCCGGTGCCTTTGAAGCAGGCACTATTGAACCTGGTACCCTTGAACTGGACACATTCAACCCGCCTCCCCCTGGTGCTCCCCCAAGTGTATAAAGTACCTGGTGGTGGGTGGAGAGTCTGTCTCCTTCCGTGAGCGACAAGGCGGTCGTGGCAGGTTCATAGTAGGACACAAGCTTGCCCAAATCAGTCCCAAGCAACACAGGGACTGGGAGATCCTTCATAACCCCAACAACCCTTTCTTGGATTCCTAATCCCCAATCCAGCTTCACTGTCGCGTGGGCTATGTGAAAAAGGGTGCCCTCTACTGCAGTAAGGGCAAGGGATCGTCTGGAGCTGATGCTCTCCTTTGGCACAAGGTGTGAGTGAACTAACGTGATGTCAGCTCCGGTGTCTCGGAATCCGGTGACAACTTTGCCGTTCACTCTAACAAGTTGCTGCTGGTCGGTTCGGTCGCGGATTTCTTTTCCGCGGGCAAACAGGACAAAATCTGATGATCCAGGCTGTGGTTCGCCGGCGGGTCGCCTCTGCTGTGGGTGAGGTGCAGGTGATGCAGATGATCCAGGTGCTGGTGGTGTCTGTCTCCGCTCCGGACAGTCGAATTTCATGTGTCCGGGCTGGCGGCAGTAGTGACAGGTGACCTCTCCAGGCGCTGCAGGCCTGGGTGCAGCAGCTGTGCTGGATGGCCTCTGTGGCTGACGGCTCACAGGGGCAGGAGAGTCTGCCGAGGTATTGGGCTGACCTCCTCTCCAGCTGGATGGGACAGTTCTGCGGGTATCAGCCACCCGGGTAGTTGCAAAAGTCTCAGCAATGTCTGCAGCGACAGTGGCTGAAGCCGGCCTGCGTTCTAGCACAAACTGTCGTACATCAGCAGGGCAAATGTTCAGAAATTGTTCGAGGACTATCAAGTCCTCCAGGACGCCATAAGACCCTTTGGTGAGGCCTAGAGTCCACTGGCGGAGTGTGGTGAGCAAGCTGCTGACCACATCTCGATACGAATCAGAAGACTTTTTCTGCCAGGCCCTGAACTTTTTCCGATAGGCTTCTGGCGTCAGCTGGTACTTAGTAATGATAGCGTCTTTTATAGCAGCATAATCATTATCCTTCTCCGCAGGCAATTCTGCGAAGGCATCAAGCGCTTTGTAGTGCAGCAAAGGTGTCAGATGTCTGGCCCACTGGTCTTGGGACAGACGGTACTGACGGCATGCTTTTTCAAAAGACCGCAAAAACAAGTCAATGTCTGTGTCTTTCTCAATATTAGCAAATTTAAATTTTGCACTTACGGGTGCTGCAGCTCCTTCAGCAGGGAGGCTGGGCGGTGAGCTCCGGCTGGCCTGTTGAACCTTTGCCATGTTGAGCTCATGCTGTCGTCTCTCCCGCACCTCTGCGGCATCCCTCTCCGCGTGGCGTTCCTCAGCCGCCTTGCGTTCTGCAGATTGGCGCTCCTCACGCATGTACTGCAGGTACTTGTCCAGGTCAGTGTCCATCAGCTTTCGTAATGCCTGCTGCATTAGCGGATCAGTACAACCGGATAGTCCAGTACTGGCCGGTTCCAGGCGAGTATTTTCAGAAACTCTGGGATTGGGGTCCATACTGACAGTCTCTGGCGTAACTGTTGCAACAGGGCCCGCAGGATGCTCAACCTCTGTACGCCTAGGATCTTCAGCCTCTGGTTCCCCTCGATTGTCAGATGGGCTGGTATCCACCTCAGCGGACACTCCCGGCTCCCGCAGTTGCTGGGTATCCCATCTGGACAAGTCTGCTATCAGGTCCTGTTGTTTCCTGCGGCCGACGTCAATGCCTCTCGCTTGGCAAAGATTTTGCAGGTCCGACAGGCACATGTTCTGGTAATTCCCGGACATTTCCATGCCAAATAAAATAAAACTTTTGGGGAGGGGTACTGGCTACACAGTCTCTCTGTATATATAAAAAATATATTGCCTTCCAGCTACACCAACGAATTAGTTCGTTTCTTGATAGCGCTAGCGCTATCTTAGATACTTTCAGCACAACACAGGTCCCAACCGCTGCCTAACACTGTCACAGGAGACCTAGTGGCTGACCGCACTTAGCCTTCTAAACGGTGCCAGCGCACAGATCGTGCGAACTCTGGTCGCAGTCAATGCGCAGGAACCGTTAAGAATTAGCCGCAGACAACTCAGAAGGGAGCCTGTGAGACACGGGTGATTACAACTTCACCCACTGGTTCAGAGTAAACTGCCACCACCGCGGTTACCATGGGACCGTGGAGCCCACTAACTGACTGACTAGTCCTGCGAATAAAACGGTTAAACACACGGTATTCTGTCTAGCCAACAACAAACAAACAGTAGCGTATCTTCAGAGACCCGGGATCAGTTCTGTGTGTGCTGATAAGCAGGGTAGCGGACAGTGAATGACTTGGAGAAAGTCGTTTATTCACACAATATAAATAATTAATATATACAGACAATTATTAAAATCAACAATTATTAAAACAGTAATAGCCAGTATAAAAAATAAAAGAAGGGAGAAAAATACTTAGTTCCTGGAAAGATGTCCTTTTTGTGGGAAAAACAGAGTTCTGGGTTTCAATCAAAGTTCAGAGTTCAGACCAGGTGGATGCCAGCATATCCTCAAGCTGGCACCGATGAGTTCAAGATGTTTTCAGGGTGGAGGACACTGAGTTTGGGTCCTCTGCCATTCTTATGCCCGTGATTCAGTAGGAGGGAGTGAGGGCGGGGAGCCACACACCCCCTTAGAAGATGAGATGAGCCCTCCCCTTGTCCTGGGGACTAGAAATCATATCTACCCATATATGGGCTCTATCTCACAGAACCGTACAGGTCAGGGCAGATTTATTAACATTTTCAGGTCTGTCTCGATTTACCCAGCGCCCTGATACCAGACATGAGGGGTGGGACCCCTGTGGTATCATCAGGGCACTTTCAAACTGCCTAACTGGCAGTCCTTACCTCAGAATGTTCTGAAACTTCCTCAGAACCAGCACCAGGGCTCATGCTACACTTCCCCCACGTTTGGCGAAGCTGCCATCTCAGGAACCCCAGAAATATGACAGATCTGGGAAGTTATGGATATGCTATGAGACTCAGGTTATTCCCAGGCAAAGGCTCTTTGAAGTTTGGGGCAGCCAGCTAGGTGTCACCTCCCCTGCTGAGAGGGAGCCAGCGGGTCTGGTTTTTCCCCCAACTAGATTGCTTCTGCCATGGTGCTTGTCACCTTATACCTGATGGATGGGCCATCAGCACAGCTTGAAGCCAGGGACTCTCCGGGGCAGATTAGGCTCAGGCTCATTAGCATATCAAAAGAGCCATCCAGCATTTAGGCTGGTGCTCTCTCTCTGCTGAGAACAGACTGCAGCTGCCCCTACACACTCAACCCAGATTCTATCGATCTGAAGTGCAATCGATGCAGGGAATCGAGTGCGATCGCTTTTTCTTCACGGGCGGTTACAGGACGCGCCTGCGGCCCCACAACCGTCCGTGACAGTGGAGTTCCAGCGAGTTGGAACAGTGAGCATGAGCCGGTGCTGTGGCAGGTGCAGCTCCTTCTGCACCTCTTCCAGGCTCGCCACGTCTGCAGGCGAGTGCCGGAAGTGACGCACAACCTTCCTTGCCACCTCAAGGAGTCGGTCCATCCCCTGGTAGGTCCGCAGGAACTTTTGGACTACCAGGTTTAGGACGTGCGCCAGGCAGGGGATGTGGGTCAGGTCTCCCCTGCTGATTGCAGCAACCAGGTTTGCCCCATTGTCGGACACCACCTCTCGGACTCTGAGGCCTCTGGGGTTTAGCCAATTCCTCTCCTGCTCTCGGAGTTTGGCCAGGACGTGGTTCGCCGTCAGTTTGGTCTTCCCCAGGCTGACCAATTCCAGCAGCGCTTGGCAGTGGCGGGGCTTCACGCTGCTGCTGAGGCGGGGGGTTTGGGCTGGTGTGCCGGAGGATGGAAGCGGATCAGAGGAACCTGCTGCTGTTCCGCTGACCCTGCATGGTGGCACCACCCACTGCGTTGTTGGTGCTGCTGCTGCTCTGACAGTGCCGGCCGATGCTGCTCCCTCCTCCTCACCCCCTTCCATCAAGCTGACCCAATGCGCGGTGAAGGACAGATAGCGGCCTGTCCCAAACCAGCTGCTCCACGAGTCCATGGTGACGTGGACCCGTTGACCCACCGCGTGCTCCAGCCCTCTCCCAACATTGGCCATCACAGAGCGGTGAAGTGCAGGGATGTCGGCTGGGGATTGGCCAATCGGGGGCTGCACACATCAGGAGTGCACGCATGTCGCTCCCCTCCTGCACAAGGGAATAAGGCAGGAGTTGGGAGCACATGGCCCGTGCCAGCAAGCCGTTCAGCTGACGCACACGGCGGCTGCTGGGAGGCAGAACCCTGACCACCCCCTGGAAGGTGTCGCTGAGCAGGGTCTGGCGAGGCCTTTTGCTGGCACGGGAAGCAGCGGAGGGAGCAGAGGAGGCCACTGAGGACTGGCTGCCAGAACAGGCCTCAGTGGCGGCGGCAGGAGTTGCAGAGGGAGGAGGAGCAGTGCGTTGCTGACGCACTCCTACTGCCGACGGCTTTGCAGTGGTGGCGGGTCTGCCACTGCCAGCTTCCTTCAACTTCACGAACTCCTCATGCTCGTGAAAGTGTTTCCCTGCAAGGTGGTTGACTAGAGACGTGGTGCCAAACGCAGAGGGCTCCTTCCCTCTGCTGAGCTGCTTGCGGCAGTGGTTGCAGGTGGCATACTTGCACTCCAAATATGGAAGGGTGAAAAAATTCCATATTGGGGAGGTGAAGTTGCCCCTTCGGCTGGAAGGTGCTGCTGCCGCTGGTCTCCTTGTGGTGGTTGGGGGGGGGGTTCTTGGTGCGGCTGGTGGTGGCACTGGCAGAACTCGTCTCCTGATCAGCACGCTGTGTGGCCTGCATACCACGCCCACTTGTGATCCTGCCCATGCCTGCGATGCTGATCCTTCTAGCAAGGCCCACAGACGCATCCTCCTCCTCCTCCTCCTCAAAGCTGATGACATCCCCACTCCCAGGACCTGGCACCCAGTCTTTGTCCTGCTCCCTGTCATCATCATCCTCCCCCTTCGCAAACATGTCCTGCTGGGATCCCCCAAACTCCCCTTCTGCATGCATGGGCGGATGGACAGTCACCACTGTCTAACTGTCCAAAGCATCATCCCCCAAAGTGCCCATGAGCATTCCTTCCTCTGCCAATTCTTCCGCAACAGCACTCCATACCTTCTCTGTGCTTGGGGTCCATAAGAAGGTGCTGAGTGACAGGGTGCTAGTGTCGCCCGCTGGGGCTGGAGAACTGCACTCCTCCTCCTGCTTACCAGGCAGTGCTGGTCGGCTGCTGCTGCTCTTGCGAACAGGAGTGGTGGCGGGGGTGGAGGACTCGGTTCCAGAGCTAATGGTGGCCTGCTCATCCACCATCAGCTCCACCACAGCGTCTGCGTCCTTCTCCTCAATAGGATGGCTACGACCTGGCGGTGGGAGGAACATCTGGGCCACACGCTGCTGCTGCTACTGCTGTGTCTCTGCAGCGTGACTCCCAGCTGTTGGGCGGCCAAGGCGTCCACGGCCAGTGGCTACTGGCGGAATAGCCACTGGTGCAGACACAGAACTGCGCATGGTGGTGGCACGGCTGCCACGCCCACGACCTCCTCTCTTGGTGATGCCCTTGCTGCCCTTGCTGCCCCTGCCCAAACCGCGGCTGCCAGTTCCAGACATTGTATATTTTTAATATTATACAAATGAAAAAAAAACTTATGTATGTTAAGGCGGGTGGGACAAGTGGGGTACTTTAATGGGGTGGGACTGGTGGTGGTGGGTGTGTGAGGTGACGGACAGGTGTACTGTACTCTACAGCAGAGTAGCGCTAACGAGAGAGTGCGCACTGCGCACACAAAGATCCTAGCTGACGCTGAGTGACGGTGTCAGACTACAGTACAATTCAGCTAATAGTACACAATAGAAGTAGTATATATAAACAATAGGAGGACGGGTGTAGCACTAACTGGAGGGTGCTAACAGCGCAGATGTGCACTGCGCACGCACACAAAGACCCTAGCTGACGCTGACTGACGGTGTCAGACTACAGTACAATTCAGCTAATAGTACACAATAGAAGTAGTATATATAAACAATAGGAGGACGGGTGTAGCACTAACTGGAGGGTGCTGACAGCGCAGATGTGCACTGCGCACACAAAGACCCTAGCTGACGCTGACTGACGGTGTCAGACTATAGTACAATTCAGCTAATAGTACACAATAGAAGTAGTATATATAAACAACAGGAGGACGGGTGTAGCACTAACTGGAGGGTGCTGACAGCGCAGATGTGCACTGCGCACGCACACAAAGACCCTAGCTGACGCTGACTGACGGTGTCAGACTACAGTACAATTCAACTGGAGGGTGCTGACAGCGCAAATGTGCACTGCGCACGCACACTAAGACCCTAGCTGACGCTGACTGACGGTCCCTAAACACAGACTAGAGTACAGTGAGTGAGTACACACAGCAAGTACTACTAACTAAACAATAGAAGAATCGAGCTAAATAGTAGAACAGGTGTGACTAGATTACTGAGAGCAGATACAGCAGGACAGGTATAGCAGTAAAGCTGGGCCTTGCTAACTACAAAATAGTACAATAATCTAACACAGAAGTAGTAGTAGTAGTACAGGAGTAGAGTAGGACAGGTGATAGCACAGGTAAGGTAACTAGAGACTAGAGCACAGAGCAGGGCAGGCTGGCTTGCCTAGGCACAGGGCCTAGCTGCTGGTAGCAGGCCTGCAGCAGCACCAGTGACAGTCTCCCTCCCTAGTCCCTAATCACACAACCTAAACTGCCTAAAATACAATCTATCTACAATACAAAGCAATACAGTTGAATATCAAGTGTTGGAGTGTAAAAACGCTTGGTTTAGAACAATATAAATGCACTTGCACACAGACAAAAAGCACTGGAGCAGTTCTCTCAGTACTATCAGTCAGTAAGTCGCAAGCAGGACAAGTGAGGCAAGATGGCGCCCGCTATTTATAGAGGGGGGCTTGGCCAGGTTCCCCCTCTGTGATTGGCTGCAGTCAGAGGGCTGGGAGCCCTCTGATTCGCTTGTGAGGACTCGAGGTGACGTCAGACGTGACGCTATCCGAGCTCGTGACGCTATCCGAGCTCGGGTAGCTAGGATATCTCCGGATAGCTGCTTGCTATCCGAGTGCGCTCGGATAGCACAGCCCGGATAGCTAATACTATTCGAGCTCGGTATTCAAGCTCGAATAGTGAAAAAAGATGAGCATCACTGGTTATAAGCATCAATACAAAACATGCTGTGAACAGTATTGGTGTGCATACACATTAATACTCTCCTGCACTGTATACTAGACCCTCGCTTGACACATTTTGGCAAGTTACAGGAAAAAAAGGTTAGGAAAATTAATTGTATCACCTTTTGCACAGAAATCCTGGGGATATTGAATGCCAGGGTTAAAGGCGAATCGGAACTCAGTGCATATTCAGACAAAAGAGAAGTCTTGGGTTTGCAAAAAACAATAAAGGCATTCTTTCATCACTTACATATGTACTGGAAGAAAAAGCTGACCTAAATAAAACTTAGATGGTGCCTTTGAACGCAAACACATTACTGATGTCAGCAGATGGGATTTTAGTGGCTTTATGTCCAGCATATTATATACTGTTGCCTTGGCTGTAAAAAGGGTACATTTTGAGGCAGTTGTAAAAACAAATAAACATCAAACTAATATGAAAACTTTTTTTTTAAACCATTATATTATAGATCGGCTTTTGATTTTTTTCCAATGTCTGTCTCTGAATGACAATTCTAATTTTTGTCCTTAGGAGTGATAATTGCCACATTTGGGCATTCCTGGAAAGAGCAAAGAAGATTCGCCCTGACAACACTGAGAAACTTTGGGATGGGGAAGAAGTCCCTGGAGGAGAGAGTGCTTGAGGAAGCATGATGTCTGAGTGCCGAATTTAAATCTCGCAGAGGTAAGTAAGATGGTGAATTCTCTGTTTTAATCTTTACAAACAACTAACAATTAACATTTTCTTAAATTTGATGTAAATAAAATATATTTTATGTTTTGTTTTTTTTTCGTTGCCAGGTGAACCATTTAATCCCCATTTCATTGTAAATAATGCAGTTGCCAACGTGATTTGTGCCATAGCATTTGGTGATCGGTTTGAGTATGATGATGCAAAGTTTCAACGGCTCCTGTATCTGTTTGATAAAGGCCTTAAGGCGGAATCTGGATTTTTGGGCCAGGTATCACATACCTTTTCTTTCTTTAACTAGCAACCTCATAATTTATAGGAAAGTATTCTCATCAACACTTCCAACATTTCTACCAAATGGTTTTATACTATGAGTGGAAACTTTCAATACAACTTTATCTTGAGACTTCTGAGTGAAGTCAGAAAGAATCTTAGTAGGCGTAGAACTGGAGTTGTGGATAAAATATGGGTGTATAAAGGGCATACTGTACTAATGATAGGCCTTGACCTGGGTTATTAAGTATACTGTGAAGATTTTATTGAGGACAAAGTGTACATCTAAACTGAGCACATGGGGGAAAATGCATAATCAGAGGTTGCCTGCAGTAATACTGCATGACAAAGTTTATAAGGAACTACCAAAATTGGTAGTTTACAATGCAACCAATATCCAGTGGTTCCAGTGGACCTTTTTGATTGCAGTGCAACCCAAGTTCGGAAAAGGGCTTTTCATTAGGGTTGAGAAGATTTGCTCCACATGCTCTAAATAGTGGTTGCCTAAAAGCAACCCGTGTTTGTAAGTAGTATGATGTGTATTTATTTTTCCTTTTGTTAAAAGACTACACTATTGGTGCTTCTGGTTTATTTGTCTAGCTTTTTTTTCTTTCCGGTAACTGGAGTTCTACGCTGACCTCATCATATAGGACACCCCCTTACTGTATGACAAAGGGATTGACAGCTCTAGCGATACTATTTGTAATATGCAAATTAAAGTGTACTTGAGACAAAGGAGGTGGGAATTATACATACCTGCGGCTTCCTCCAGCCCCTTCCAGGCTTATCGCTCCCTTGCCACCCTCCTTCGCCTCCTGGATCTGTTTAAACTGGCCCCGAAAAGTCCTCCAGGCGTGGCCAGTTGGCGCAGACTGGCCACGCATGTTCCCCCTTCGCGAATTCTGCGCCTGCGCAGTAGTCCGGCCACGGGAGCACAATGGGGGTACGTGTGTGCAGTACACTGTGGCCTGGAGGACTTTCTGTGGCCAACTTCACAAAAACCAGGTTCGATAAGCCTGAAGGGGGCTAGAGGAAGCCCCCGGTATGTATAATTATTTCTCCCTCTTCGTCTCAGGTTTCCTTTAAATTGACCCCATTGCTCCACCTCTGAAACTCTCCATATTGCCTTTATGTGGGCAGCTTCACTGGCTCTGGAACTCCAGACACTTTACTTACACCAGATTTCAAGTATCTAAATCTTTGGAATTAATATAAAAGACCATGGCCTTGATTCACTAACCGGCACTAAGCCGGTTAGTGTACCTTATCACTTAGTGGGCACAAACTACAGCGCTAACCTTATCTGAGGTTAGTGTGCCTTATCTGAGGTTAGTGTGCCTTACCTGAGGTTAGTGTGCCTTATCTGAGTTAGTGTGCCTTATCTGAGTTAGTGTGCCTTATCTGAGTTAGTGTGCCTTATCTGAGGTTAGTGTGCCTTATCTGAGGTTAGTGCCCCTTAACCCATTCGCGTTCTGTCGTTTTCACTTGAGAAATGTTCACCTCCTATTCCTTAGCCTATAACTTTATCACTACTTATCACGATGAACTGATCTATATTGTTTTTTCCGCCACCAATTAGGCTTTCTTTGGGGGGTACATTTTGCTAAGAGCCACTTTACTGTACATGCATTTTAACAGGAAGAATAAGAAAAAAACGGAAAAAAAATCATTATTTCTCAGTTTTCAGCCATTATAGTTTTAAAATAATACATGCCTCCATAATTAAAACTCACGTATTGTATTTGCCCATATGTCCCGGTTATTACACCGTTAAAATTATGTCCCTATCACAATGTATGGCGACAATATTTTATTTGGAAATAAAGGTGAATTTTTTCCGTTTTGCATTCATCACTATTTACAAGTTTAAAATAAAAAAAATATAGAAATATATCATCTTTACATTGATATTTAAAAAGTTTAGACCCTTAGGTAAATATTTACATGTTTTTTGTCTATTGTAATGTTTTTTTTTTTATTGTAATGGTTTTTTTATTTTTATATTAAACATTTTATTTGGGTAGTTTTGGGAGGGTGGGATGTAAACAATATGTTTATAATGTAAATGTGTGTTAAATTCTTATTTTTTTTTTATTTTAGTTGTAGTATTACTTTTTGTTTACATGACGTCACTCTAAGCGTAACATACGCTTAGAGCGACGCACGGGGGAGGTAACAGCCAGAAAAGGCGCAGCTTCCGAGAGAAGCTGTCGCTTTTTCAGCGGGGGAGAGGAATCAGTAATCGGGCACCATAGCCCGATTCACTGATTGCCTAGCTAACGAACCGCGGGCCGGGAACGCGCGTGCACGCGCACGATCGGCCGCGGGAGCGCATGGTAGCACGCATGGTTCCTGGACGTAGTTTCTACATCCAGGAACCAAAATAGGTTAAGTAGCTTTGTGCACACTAAAAGATGCACAAAGCTACATTGTGTACTGCACACACAGCGTAATGCGTTGATCTTTGCGCGCAGTGCGGCGATAATTTTGCACCCGCTATACTGTATATGATGCGACGATAATGTACAGTATAGCGGGTGCGATGTTATCGTGCAGTGCGCAATGTAGCTTTGTGCATCTTTTAGTGTGCAGAAAGCTACTTAAGGGGAACTAAGTTCAGATAAGGCACACTAACCTCAGATAAGGCACACTAACTCAGATAAGGCACACTAACTCAGATAAGGCACACTAACTCAGATAAGCCACACTATCTCTTAAGGCACACTAATCTCAGATAAGGCACACTAACCTCAGATAAGGCTTACTAACCTCAGATAAGGCACACTAACTCAGATAAGGCACACTAACCTCAGATAAGGCACACTAACTCAGATAAGGCACACTATCTCTTAAAGCACACTAATCTCAGATAAGGCACACTAACCTCAGATAAGGCATACTAACCTCAGATAAGGCACACTAACTCAGATAAGGCACACTAACTCAGATAAGGCACACTAACCTCAGATAAGGTACACTAACCTCAGATAAGGCGCACTAACTCAGATAAGGCACACTATCCTCAGACAAGGCACACTAACAGGCAGGCTTAGCACCGGTTAGTGAATCAAGCCCCATGTCTTGGAATTTATTTTACGTAAAATTACATTTTCTGGCTTGTACATGATATTGTAACAGCAGAACCCATATGCAATTCCTTAGTTATCTCCTAGGAAATATTTTTATCTACTACTACTACTATCAAAATTATTTTAAGTATTTATTTGCTTACTGGTGGTTTAGCGGGTATTTTATTGACAAGTTTGAAAAGATCACCCAGGTGAGAATTCAGGGGAAAAGTACGGTAAATTGCATATGGGCCCAGGTGTCTAGTGTAGTGGAACCAAAAGATCACAATCAGTTGCAATTTAAATAAATCTTATTTTAGTAAAGAATGCTTAGCAGTGTAAATGACAAACTTATAACTGCAACATATCAAACATATGCAAACTGAAATGAACCACTATGCAAACGGTGGTGTTATCACAGAACACAGTGCAGTAGGTCAACAAGTCCCAGCATGTCTGGCAGAAAGATTAAGCGAAGGTAAATGCATACAGTGCTGCCCATAATTATTCATACCCCTGGCAAATTTTGACTTAAAGAGGAACTGTCACAAAAATCTTAAAATGTAAAACACATACAAATAAGAAGTACATTTCTTCCTGAGTAAAATGAGCCATAAATTACTTTTCTCCTATGTTGCTGTGTCACTCACAGTAAGTAGTAGAAATCTGACATTACCGACAGATTTTGGACTAGCCCATCTTCTCATAGGGGGGTTCTCAAGGTTTTCTTTATTTTTAAAAGCACTTAGTGAATGGCAGTTGCTCCGTCCAACTGCCAAAATAGTGTGCAGCAAGCAGGGAGGATGGCCAGCATCTTTGTATTAATCATTTTCAGGGAATGTCTTTATAAAGAATAAGAGAGAATTTCCCATGAAGAAATGGACTAGTCCAAAACCTGTCGGTAATGCCAGATTTCTACTACCTACTGTAAGTGACAGCAACATAGGAGAAAAGTATTTTATGGTTAATTTTACTCTGGGAAAAATGTACTTCTTATTTGTATGTGTTTTAAATTTTAAGATTTTCGTGACAATTCCTATTTAAAGTTACTTTTATTCAACCAGCAAGTAATTTTTGGACTGTAAATGAGGTGTCTCCAAAAAGATAATAAGACTATGTACACGGGGCATTATTGTGGAAGAAAAACATTTCTCAGCTTTTATTTACATTTCAGCAAAAAGTGTCCAGTCCAAACTTATTCATACCCTTCTCAATAATCAATAGAAAAGCCTTTATTGACTATTACATCAACAAACGCTTCCTATAATTGCAGACCAGCTTTTTGCATGTCCCACAGGTATTTTTGCCCATTCAACTTAAGCAATGAGTTTCAAATCTTTCAGGATGGAGGGGTCTTCTTGCTATCACCCTGACCTTTAAGACCCCTCCACAGATTCTCAGTTGGATTCAAGTCAGGACTCTGGCTGGGCAACTCCAAAACAATAATGTTGTGGTCTGCTAACCATTTCTTCACCACTTTTGCTGTGTGTTTTGGGTCATTGTCATGCTGAAATGTCCACTGGTGCCCAATGCTAAGTTTCTCTGCAGACTGCCTGATGTTATCATTGAGAATCCTCATGTATTGCCCTTTTTTTCATGATGCCGTTGACTGTGATTAGGTTCCCTGGTCCAGTGGCTGAATAACACCCCCAAAGCATTAGGTTTACACCACCATGTTTGACAGTGGGGATTGTGTTCTTTGGGTTGAAGGCTTCCCCTTTTTTACGCCAAATGAAGGAAACATCATTGTGACTAAACAATTCAATTTTGTTTCATCTGACCATAACACAGAAGACCAGAAGTCTTCTTCTTTGTCCCGATGAGTATTTGCAGAGGCCAAGCGAGCTTTTGTGCGCCTTATCTGGAGAAGTCGCGTCCACTGCTGCATCTTGGGCCGGTCACGGTGTGCAACTGCCCTGAGCGCAGTGTGGGAGGTTGAAGCCAGGGGACACAGAGGAGAGGAGAAAGTGTCAGACCGCGCAGAGCAGAGAAAGCAAGTATGCAACAACAGCAAACTGCGCCTGCCCGTTCTATACAAAACTGAGAACGCTATGCATTAGACAGAGTGTTCGCCACCACAGTTCCACGTGAATAACAGTTTATAAATGAATGGCAGCGCTCCTCTTGAAGGGGTTATATCTTTAAAAAATCAAACATGCTCCACATAGTGCATTACTGCAAAATTATGCCATAAAAATCAAAATCAAAACACCCCGAGTGGTTGTGATGCAAACGTGATTCACACCGTGTGTAAGTCCACCAGACTCTCCCACAATTGTGGCAGCTCACCAAATCGAAGCCACCTCAGCAGAGGCGTAACAATAGACCCTGCAAGGGATGCCTATGCAGGGGGGCCCAGAAGCCACAGGGGGCCTATGTGGGGAAAAGTTTGAGAGACTGACCGCTAAGGGCATGGAGAGAAAATGTATTCTGCTCTCACACCATTGTTATATTGACTGCATGTGTCCACCACACAGATAAGGAATCATACACACTTTGGAATTTGTACACTGTCCCTGCTCCCTAGGGTTCGTAAAAAACATCTGTCTCACACTGCAGCAAAGTTCTGAAGACTTAATGTACAAGTTACAAACAAAAGAGTCACAGGGTGAAAAAAAGTTGTACACTGTCCCTTATCAGCAATCATTCCAAAGAGATTCCTAGATTCTTATCACACATGACCTTATGGCCTCAAATTACTTTTACAACACAGCAGAGTGGGTAAGATTGATGTCTGACTGTCACTGCCTCATTGAGAGCTTGTTGTGTCATATGGAGTCCAAGATCCTGTAATAACAGTGGCAAAACATTCACAATGTCACTGATTGATAAAGTTACAGTGAATATATCTTATGTTCAGCATGTCATTGTTGTTCCTCCATATAGCATGTGCTCTCGTGTAGTCAGAGGTGTATCTGGAGCCATGCACATAGAGCTCCTGCTATAGGTGCCCTTGTCTTTCACCTCCCAGGGGGGCGCATCAATTAGCAAATTACGTCTCCCTACCAGCCAGCCCAGCTGTCTGTACAAGTAGGAAGAGGCAGAGGACTGTGTCAGTGTCCAGTCCAGGCGTCCACCTCTCTGCTGACAGCTTCTGTGTCGCCCTGGCAACATCACTCACATCCCCCTATTGATTGGCCATGGAGCCCAGCGTGCACGCTGGGGCTGATGGGGGTGAGAGAGGAGAGGAGTGTGTGTAGCTGGAGCTGCTGCACTGGGGACACACATGGAGCAGATGAGTGGGGTCTCTATGCTGAGGGCGGCGGCAGGAAGAGACAGGGATCATCACACTGATCTGTGTGTCCTTATCAGGGTGATCTCCTGCGCTGATAAAAGCAAAGGACATGTGAATCTTCTGACCTGCAGCTGTGTGCTGTAAACTTCCTGAGAGCTGCTATATAGGCATTGTAAGGTGTACAGCCTAAGCTGCCCATACATTGCTCTCAGCAGGCTCACAGTATATAGCTGCAAGTGAGAAGATTCACAGGTCCTTGACTTTATCAGAGCTGCTACAGGAGATCATCCTGATAAGAACACTGACCAGCAATGAGTAGATGCTGGGGTAAGTGGAGGGAGGAAAGTGAACATTTAGTCAGCTCACGGTCTCAAAACTAAATACGGTACTCACTGGCACAACATGTAAGAAGATGGATCCAGCAACGACGAGCATTCTCCGATCCATCTTCCTGTGAGCGACATCACACCTTTTTACATGACGGGTGCAAAATGGAAGTTGAGCGTTTGCCGTACTTTGCATTCAGTTGTCGAGGATCTTAAAGATCCTATTCTCTGGGAATGGGAAGGGGGGGCGCAACTTCAGTGTTTGCCATAGGCACTATTTAGCCCAGATACGCCACTGCATGTAGTAAAATAATACGGCTGTGTCTGTATGTATGTACTGGGAACAGAGCTGCAACGAGGGACTTGTCAGCTGCAATGGGCTGGAGGAAGCCCCGGGTAAGTAGATCTGGGGGGAGCATAGATTGCCTGACATTTCCTTTAAGTCTAAGTGTTTTTATCTGCATGGGGAAAACACATTGGTCCTCAGTTTTCTTGTGCAGAAAGCGGTGGGGATGAGGGGGGGGGGGGCCATCCAAAGTTTCGCAGGGGGGCCCAGTGATGTCTAGTTACGCCCCAGCACCTCAGATCCAGGTGGGTCTAGCATTCAGTATCACCAAAGAACCAGGCAACATCAGCTCCTCTTGCACAGTATTCAAAATAGATTTAATCCAGTGTGCATGTAAAACAAGATCATAAAACCGCTCGTAGCCTAACCTTAAAACATCAATATTCAGCCCTGCGCCATCCAGCGCACTTACATAATCCTCAATGACAAGAGCGCCTATAGAGCTATTCAGCCCAGCGGTTTTGTCTCCTCCGGTGGTGTCGCCGTCCCGTTCATCCACCACGGCAATTTCCGCTCGTTCGCTAGTGACTTTCCGACCGGCCGGCACTCTCTTCCGCATCCAGTGACGTCAGACGCACCTGGAAGTGAGAGGAAGATGGACGATCATGTGACACAGCTCCTCTGCTAACACAAGGTACTGAGAGGAAGGGAAATACCGCCCCAGCCATTGGAGGGAAAAGTGTGCATCAGGACAGGTATTTATTAGGCAGCTGCTTAGAGCTCTGCACAGAGGAGAGGCAGCATGTAGAGCTGCAGCAGAGGAATCACAGGGCTATTTTGCTTGTGCCCTAAACATCCCTCCCTCATTGCAAAGCACATTAGAGAAGTGCCAGCAAACAAACCCAGAACGATGAGAGTAACTTGTATGTACTCTCACTCCCACCAGGTGAACTTTAGTGGGGAAGACTCTGCAGGAGGAAATAATTTGACTAATGATTAATGTTTTCTTTTAAATGCATTGCCTCAGCTGGGGTGCTTTTTAATGATGTCAAACAAGAGAGAGGCTGCCTGAACTGACAATGTGGGTCTATCAGTTTGGTATTCAAGGTTCTCCCACAGCTATAGTGGTGGATGGGCATTCCTTTCTTGTGTAAGTAGCTAACTCTGCACAGTGAGTAGGTGCTTCTGTGTGCACAGGGCTTACTGTCTGCATACCTCCCAACATTTTAAACTAAGAAACCGGGACACTGGCCACACCCCTAACCACACCCCTAACCACACCCCCAAGACACGCCTACCATCGTTTTTTGAAGATTTTTTTTTATTATTAATATTTATGCCCTTATTCTTTTTTTTTACTAAATATACCCTCATACACCCTGCCCGTGGGTGGGGAGGAGGGTAAGGGTGCCCGTGGGTGGGGAGGAGGGTGAGGATGGATGCCAAAAAAAGATCCAAGTCCCGGCGGCAGTGGGCAGCAGTAAAAAAAAATGATCGAGGCGCCAGCCGCGCGTGGTATGCGGGATGCGGCCATATCATTACTACCTCCCTCCCTCCTTCCCTTGAGATCTGCCCCCGTGTCCCCGTTAGCAGAGTGCGCAGCGAGCGGAGCGGGCTGTCATTACCTGCGTCCATGCACGCATACCGATGTCTTTATCCAGCTTCCTGCTTCCTGTGACGTCACAGGAAGCAGAGTGAAGCCGGACATCGGTATGCGTGCATGGACGCAGGTAATGACAGCCCGCTCCGCTCGCTGCGCACTCTGCTAACGGGGACACGGGGGCAGATCTCAAGGAAGGAGGGAGGGGGGTAGTAATGATATGGCCGCATCCCGCATACCACGCGCGGCCTATGCCTCGATCATTTTTTTTTTACTGCTGCCCACTGCCGCCGGGACTTGGGGGGCTCATACGGTGACAGCGGGAGAGTCCCCCCAAATCGTGACAGTCCCGACGAGATCGGGACGGTTGGGCCCTCTGTGTCTGTAGTAGTGAGAAGGACTGTGGGAACACACAGGTAGGCCTAGTGCACACCAGAGCTGTTCTGCTGCGGTTTGCGATCCGCTTGCGGGTGCGGATCCGCTAGGGTAATGTATTTCAATGGGCTGGTGCACACCAGAGCGGGAGGCGTTTTGCAGAAACGCATACTCCCGGGCTGCTGCAGATTTTGGATTGTGGATGCGTTTCTGCCTCAATGTTAAGTATAGGAAAAACGCAAACCGCTCTGAAAAACGGCACTTCAGAGCGGTTTGCCAGGCGTTTTTTGTTACAGTAGCTGTTCAGTAACAGCTTTACTGTAACAGTACATGAAATTTACTACACCAAAAACGCTTCACAAAACCTGCAAAATGCTAGCTGAATCGCTGCAGAAAAAGAAGAAAAAGCGTTTCAAAATCTGCTAGCATTTTGCGGATCTGCTAGCAGTTTTTGGTGTGCACTAGGCCGTAGTGAGTTGGGAAGATTTACTTTCACTTTGTTTGACCAGAGAGTGCAGCTGCACAATCTGACACTCTTTAGTAACAGTGGCAGATCCTGCTTCTGGCTGGTTTTAAAAGGACTTACGAGGCCTTTTTGCTAAAAAAAAAATAAAAAAAAAGTTAGATACCTGTGTCAGTTTGTGAGGCACGGAGGACGCCGTCCGCGCCCTCCGTGCCGTTCCGCCAGGTCCCCGCCGCTCAGTATCCCCCTGAACGTCCCCCGACCGCACGGCCCGGGTCGGGCTCTCCAGCATTCACAAAGATGGCCTCCGGGGCTGGCCGCGGCTGCACAGTCCACATAGCCGCGAGTGCGGCTGCGCAGCTCTAAGGCCAACCCCCCGATCCACGTAACAGGCTGTTTCCTGTAGCGTGAATCGGGGGGTTGGCCTTAGAGCTGCGCAGCCGCACTCGCGGCTATGCGGACTGCACAGCCGCGGCCAGCTCCGGCGGCCATCTTTGTGAAGGCTGGAGAGCCCGACCCGGGCCGTGCGGTCAGGAGACGTTCGGGGGGATACTGAGCGGCGGGGACCCGGCGCAACGGCACGGAGGGCGCAGACGCGTCCTCCGTGCCTCACAAACTGACACAGGTATCTAACTTTTTTTATTTTTTGGGGAGCAAACAGGCCTCGTAAGTCCTTTAAGAATGTATTAACCCCTTCTGTACTTTTTTTTAAAAAACCATTTACCTCCAAACATCAATACCAAATTGCTACTTCATGCCTCACCCAATTGGCTTCAGACTGCTGCTGCCCATAAACCCAAGTCTCTGCTGCACTTTATTATTATTATTATTATTATTATTATTTAGTATTTATATAGCGCCAACATCTTCCAAATTGCTGTACAGAGTATATGGTCTTGTCACTAACTGTGCCTCAGAAGGGCTCACAATCTATTCCCTACCATAGTCATATGTCTATGTATGTATCGTGTTGTGTAGTCTGTAGTGCTACATGCTATCTCTTCTCTGCAACAGACCACCTCCCTTTCCCCCATCTATGCTCATTTACACCTGACTTCCAGCTTGTTTTCCTGGCAGATTGTTTCTTCCAGGTCGTGCCCCCTATCTTGATATAATGTCGCCCAAACCTAACCAATTCAATCAGTGTCAGACCACTGCTCCTTTTTTTCCTCCACCATCTATGACCCCCCCCCCCCCCTCCCCCCATTCCAGTAACAGACTTTTACCTCCACGCATAGCTGGGATACTGCTAGTGCAGCATGCTCGTGTGATTCCATGCATTCCTGGTGCAGTCTCCCCTGCCCCCCAGCATATTCCTGTGACATATTACTGCCTTTCACATATGCCTACCCTCCCATAGCATGCTTGAGGGGAGCAATTTTAGTTGAGAATCTGGCATGTGCATAGTTGCCCCACAATGTAAGCAAATCATTAAATGGCTAATAACGAATAAGCCCATTGTGCTCATACATACCCAGACACTATGTGCCAGGCAAATGTACCTCCCACCTGCCCCTTTTTTCATTGATTAGTAAGTATAGGTCAGCAGTGTGCCTTCTTAGACCTTGCTCCCCAAAGCTGTCAACCTAGTGATGAAACATGAAGGGCGATATTGGTCTACCATATACTTGGATCTTAGGTCTCACGAGGGGCGGTAGATGAAACCAAGCTTTGGGTAGTGAAAAATACAAATCTGGCCTTGGCTGAGGGAGTTTAGGAGCCAGCAAGAGACAAGTGCCATCACCACCTGTACTGGGAGGGGGGGCGTATTTTTTGACACTCACCCTGGAAGCAGTTTGGCCTAGAAGCTGCACTGGCGGCGTCCTCCTTGGTCTGCATCTGGGGAACACAGCAGTGTGGATTGTCTGCCTTGAGACATTGCCACCAGCAGAGCCCAGATTCACCAGGATGGCCTTGATAGTGATCCTTGGATTCTTTTTCACCTCTCACTATCCTCCTGGCCAGCACAGGTTTCACTTTTGGATTCCAACCATGTCCTCTGAGATTTCCCACAGTGTGGAACATCTTGTATTTTTTAATAATACTTTGCACTGTAGCCACTGGAACTTGAAAACATTTAGAAATGGCCTTGTAGCCCTTTCCTGACTTGTAAGCAGCCACTATGCGCAGCTGCAGGTCCTCACTGAGCTCCTTTGTCTTAAGGCTCATACACATGAGCCACAGCGGTGGATCGAGCCATAAAAAAAAAAAAGCAGCGACAGCTCATCGCCAGGTCCCTCTGTGCAACAGCCGTACACACAGCGCACAGAGGGACACAGATTCGGCGGAAGCTGTCGCCAAAGGTTCCTTCCCCTCGCCGTCCCCCCGCCGGAAGCTCCATACATTGTGTATGGAGTTGCTGTCGCTAGTCCGCATGCACACGGCGGACTAGCGACAGTTGCGTCGATGTTGCGGCGACAGCTTTTGCCGGCGATTGGCTGCGCCAATCCCCTGGAGACAGCAGCGACGAGTGACGGTTTGGGGTGCACGCCTCATACACACGGGCGACCTGTCGACGCAACACGTGCGTGCCAGTTATAGCCCGTGTGTATGGGCCATTAGCCATGACTGTCCACAAACCAACTGCAGAGAGCTGCTGTTTTTCACCTGTTGAGTTGATTAAAATAGCTGTTCCCAATTAATCAGGGTAATTAGGATGCTTTAGAACAGCTTGGACTATTTGGAATGGTATAGAACTTTGGATTTTCCCAGAGATTGTGATAATTTGTAAAGGGTATGAATAATTTTGAACTGGACACTTTTTGCTCAAATGTAAATAAAAGCTGAGAAATGTTTTTTTCCCACAATAATGCCTCTCGTACATCGTCTTATTATCTTTTGGGAGACACCTATGTCATTTCCCGTCAAAAAATTACTTGCTGGTTGAATAAAAGTAACTTTAAGTCAAAATTTGCCAGGGGTATGAAAAATTATGGGAAGCAATGTATATAACTTCAGTAAACAGTTCTGTATAACTGGTATAACACAATTCAGTCAATTCAGTTTCTGGTACTTACGCTTCTCAAGATTTCTGCATAGAAGTCCTTCTGAGCAGTCCAGCTTCTGCAGGCTGGTCTTATCAACACACAGCACACTGTATCTGGCCTCAGAAGTTTCTGGAAGACCAGGTCTCACACCACCCCACTGTGTCCACAGTGCTCTGGACTTCTCTCTGGATGGTTTGCCTGGTAGAGCAGAGGTCTTACACACCAGTGCTTTCTGTTTCACACTGAAGCCACCAGCACGCTTCCAAACTGGGTACTGCTGCAAGACGGGTAGAGTGTACTTCTCCTCTCACTCCTTCCACCTGCGCTGTACTGAGCACTGAATACAGGACACAAGATCCCTTTCTAGATTCATGTGGCTGGGCATGTTAAAGGGGAGATGCTTTTTGCTCTTAAAGCAGCATTACTATGACCTGTTTGGGTGGGCCCATAGAAATCTAAATACTCTGACATAGTCAACCTTTTACACTATCATACTAGTGCCCTGTCCCTTTAAACAAAAAGCACAACATTTCGGCACACAGGCCTTTGTCAAATGCTAAAACACTCACAGAAATGACATCATTATAAAACTTTTTTTTATATAAACACACCCACTAAAGGCGGGTACAACCTTAAAGGGAGAGTAACATTTTAAAGGATACCCAAGGTGACATGATGAGATAGACATGAGTATGTACAAATAACTTCCTAATGTTCCTAATGTTCCTTTTTTCTTTCTCTGCCTAAAAGAGTTAAATATCAGGTATGTAAGTGGCTGACTCAGTCCTGACTCAGGCAGGAAGTGGCTACAGTGTGACCCTCACTGTTAAAGAGGAACTGTAACGTGAAAACGTCCCCTGGGGGGTACTCACCTCAGGTGGGGGAAGCCTCAGGATCCTAATGAGGCTTCCTACGCCATCCTCCGTCCCTCGGGGGTCTCGCTGCAGCCCTCCGTACAGCGGTGACGTCATTATTTACCTTCCCGGCTCCAGCGCAGGCGCTCTGACGGCTGTCGGCTTCGAAGTAGGCGGAAATACCCGATCGCCGTCGGGTCCGCTCTACTGCGCAGGCGCAAGTCTCCGGCGCCTGCGCAGTAGAGCGGTCCCGACTGAGATCGGGTATTTCCGTCTACTTCGGAGCCGACAGCAGCCACAGCGCCCCCGCTGGAGCCTGCAAAGGTAAATATTGAAGTCACAGTCGGGTCTGTCGCCGGCTGTTCAGAGGGCTGCAGCGAGACCCCCGTGGGACAGAGGACGGCATCCCGAGGCTTCCCCCACCCGAGGTGAGTACCCCCCAGGGGCGTTTTTTAATGTTACAGAGTCTCTTTAAGGAATTCCAACTATAAAACACTTTGCTAGCAAAAAAATGGCTTCTGAGAGCAGATATAAAAAGGGTCAATAGTTCATACATTTTAGCTCTGGCGTACTTCAATGAATGTGTCATGAGCAACAACAATAAAACAGTTAGAACTTAAAAGTGCATTTAAACATAAAATAAAACTGTGGAATATCTTCAAAAGTCATTTTTAGGAGAAGAAAGATAGATACAGTCGTTTATTTCATTTGTTTATTTTCGCCTCGGGTGTCCTTTAAATAGCCATTAATCAATCATAGAAAATATCTTAATTTTAAGGGCCATATTCAAACCGTCTGGCGTAAGAGTGTTCAGCCTGTCTATCCAGCGGCTTTCTCTTCTCAATAAGGAGGTTTCGTTATCCATTCCTTCACTTGCTGATACTCTTTCCAATACACACCATCATAGGTCGCTGACTGTATGATTGAAAAAATGACATACACTACTCTCGCTTCCGCATCAGGTTCGCAGCAGATCCACTCCCAGCTGCTCTCCGGTGGTCCCCTAGCTAGGTTGGCCTCTGCACCGGCGGGGACTCCGTCCGTCCGTCCGTCCGCTGGGAGTGGTGCTGCTGCTGGTGAGGGACATGTCGGCAGCAAGGGGCTGGAGGAAACCCCAGGTAAGTAAATGTCATTTTTTTTTTAATCTGCCTGCACATTCCCTTTAAGGAAAAGTCTTCCTTTCCATCAAATGAGATTGCAGATGCAGTAAACAAACCAGCCCAACTGTTCCACGCAGTGGAAAAACTCTACAACCCGGCATGGCAAAAATTTTATATCCAGTCTTCAAAGGACCTCTGCGACCAATTTGCCCATTTCCTCTCAGACAAAGTCTCTGCTATCCGGTCCGCCATCCAATTTACAGCATCTGAGCCTTATATAGCACCAAAGACCATTAGCAAAGACAATGTAACACCTTGGTCAAACTTCAAGGAAATTGATAAAGAAGTCACATCAAGCATCCTCCTTCTCCTCCGCCAAACTACCTGTTACCTGGATCCTGGCCCAACGCAGTTCATGTTAAACTGCCCCGACCTGTTTATACCGGTATTCAGGGGCGTAGCAATCGCTATAGCACCCATAGCGTTGCTATGGGGCCCCTACCTCACAGGGGGCCCGCAGCAGGATGCCCCGCTAGGTGTTCGAGGGGTCGCAGCATGAGGGGAGAGCTTGGTGGCACGTCGGTGGGGAGGGGGGAAGGCCCCCCCCTCCCTTACCTCGGGCTCTCCCATCTGTACTCCCCTCCAGCATTGAATAAACATTGTATACAGGCGCCTGGGCAGTGGCAGATACATACCTTCCGTGCGCTCCAGCGCGGATGGTTCTCCCTCTAGTGTCTGACGCAACTTCCTGTTTATACCGGAAGTCGCGTCAGAAGCTAGAGAGAGGAGCATCCTTGGAGCGTACGGAAGGTATGTATCTACCGCCGCTGCCCCGCCGCCTGCATACAATGTTTATTCAAAGCTGGAGGGGAGCGCAGAGCCCGAGGTGAGGGAGGGGGGGCCCTTCCCCCCTCCCCACAGACATGCCACCAAGCTCTCCCCTCATGCTGCGACCCCTCCAGCCCTCAAAAACGGCTCTAAGCGGGCCCGGGGGGAGGGGCGGCCTAACCTGGGAGGGGTGCCATCTGTCACTCACTACCTAACCTGGGAGTCCCTGTCACTCACTACCTAACCTGGGAGTCCCTGTCACTCACAACCTAACCTGGGGGGCACCTGTCACTCACTACTTAACTGGGGGGCGCCTGTCACTCACAACCTAACCTGGGGGTCCCTGTCACTCACAACCTAACCTGGAGGTCCCTGTCAGTCACTACCTAACTAGGGGTCCCTGTAACTCACAACCTAACCTGGGGGTCCTTGACTGTCACTCACAACCTAACCTGGGGGTCCCTGTCACTCACTACTTAACTGTGTGGCGCCTGTCACTCACAACCTAACCTGGGGGGCCCTGTCACTCACAACCTAACCTGGGGGTCCCTGTCACTCACTACCTAACCTGGGGGGCTCCTGTCACTTCCTAACCTGGAGGGCGCCTGTCACTCACTACCTAACCTGGGGGGCGCCTGTCACTCACTACCTAACCTGGGGGTCCCTGTCACTTACTACCTAACCTGGGGGTCCCTGTCACTTACTACCTAACCTGGGGGTCCATCACTACCTAACTGGGGGTCCCTGTCACTCACTACCTAAACTGAGGGCTGCTGCCACTACATACACTGGGGGTCCCTGTCACTACCAGAACTGGGGGGTCCCTGTCACTACCTGAACGGGGGGTCACCTGTCACTACTTACACTGGGGGTCACCTGTCACTACTTACACTGGGGGGCTCTTGTGATTGCCTGAACTGGGGGACTCCTGTCACTGCCTGAACTGGGGGGCTCCTGTCACTACCTGAACTGGGGGGGCTCCTGTCACTACCTAAACTTGGGGACTCATGGCGCTACCTTAACTAGGGGGCACCTGTCACTACCTAAACTATCCAGGCCAGCCAGCCCAGCATCACCACAAGCCAACCAGCCCAGAATCACTGTCAAAAAGGCCACAGCATCACCACCAGTCAGGCCAGCATTTACTTCAACCAGCCAAGCACAGCCCAGCATCACCGCCAGCCAACCCAGCCACAGCATCACCGCCAACCCAGCCACAGCATCGGCCACAGCATCACCGCCAGCAAACCCGGCCACAGCATCACAGCCAGCCAGGCCACAGCATCACTGCCAGGCCTTTCAGCGAACACACAGGGGCGTAGCTTCGGGGGGTCGGGGTAGGACAGGTGCCCCCGGGCGCTGGGTCCGTAAGGGCGCCCAGCGCAATGTCTTTTTTATTTATTTTTTTATTTTAAATCTTCTTCCTTTGCTCGGGAGTCAGGGGCAGGCTCAGCCAGTCTTGGCTGTGTGACGTCATCACACGCCGCCGCCGCGCAGCATGCATGGAGCGTGCATGCTAATGGAGCGCAGAGCGGCCAGCTGGAACCAATCGCTGATAAGGAGGAGGGTCCAAGGCTCACAGGGAAGTAAGTGTGTGCCAGCGAGTGTGGAGGGGGGCGGAGTAGAGCAGAGCAAGCAGCCAGTGGTCTTTGCAGATGCTGCTTGCCCGCCCTCCAATCATGCTGCCTCCTGGCCACCTCAGCTCCGCCCCCAGAGTGCCGCGCTACTCACCCTCCAATTGTGTGTCTGCCTCAGCTTCGCCCCAGAGTGCTTCCCGCCCTCCAAGCTACTGCTACCCACCCCACGTGCGGTTTGTTGTCCCGCAGCATCCACACTCTTCCTGTGACTTGCCGCTCCAGCAACTACCACAAAGAGACAAGACAAACAGGGAAATAAGAATATGGTGAGTACGCTCTGTCAGTGTCTCCTCTCCACTTGACTCACTGTACTGTGACTGTAACCGTCCTACCCACCCAGTCAGTCAGTGTCACCCTCCTTCCCACCTTGTGTCACCCTCCTCCCCACCTTGTGTCACCCTCCTCACCACCCAGTCAGTGTCACCTTCCTCACCACCTTGTCACCCTCCTCCCCACCCAGTCAGTGTCACCCTCCTCCCCACCTTGTGTCACCCTCCTCCCCACCTTGTGTCACCCTCCTCCCCACCTTGTGTCACCCTCCTCCCCACCTTGTCACCCTCCTCCCCACCTTGTGTCACCCTCCTCCCCACCCAGTCAGTGCCATCCTCCCCACCTTGTGTCACCCTCCTCCCCACCCAGTCAGTGCCACCCTCCCCACCTTGTCACCCTCCTCCCCACCCAGTCAGTGCCACCCTCCTCCCCACCTTGTGTCACCCTCCTCCCCACCCAATCAGTGCCACCCTCCTCCCCACCTTGTGTCACCCTCCTCACCACCCAGTCAGTGTCACCCTCCTCACCACCTTGTCACCCTCCTCCCCACCCAGTCAGTGTCACCCTCCTCCCCACCCAGTCAGTGTCACCCTCCTCCCCACCCAGTCAGTGTCACCCTCCTCCCCACCTTGTCACCCTCCTCCCCACCTTGTGTCACCCTCCTCCCCACCCAGTCAGTGTCACCCTCCCCACCTTGTCACCCTCCTCCCCACCTTGTGTCACCCTCCTCCCCACCCAGTCAGTGCCACCCTCCTCCCCACCTTGTGTCACCCTCCTCTCCACCCAATCAGTGCCACCCTCCTACCCACCTTGTGTCAACCTCTTTCCCACCCAGTCAGTGTCGCCCTCCTCCCCACCTTGTGTCACCCTCCTCCCCACCAAGTCAGTGTCACCCTCCTCCCCACCTTGTGTCACCCTCCTCCCCACCCAGTCAGTGTCACCCTCCTCCCCACCCAGTCAGTGTCACCCTCCTCCCCACCTTGTGTCACCCTCCTCCCCACCCAGTCAGTGTCACCCTCCTCCCCACCTTGTGTCACCCTCCTCCCCACCCAGTCAGTGTCACCCTCCTCCCCACCTTGTGTCACCCTCCTCCCCACCCAGTCAGTGTCACCCTTCTCCCCACCTTGTGTCACCCTCCTCCCCACCCAGTCAGTGTCACCCTCCTCCCCACCTTGTGTCACCCTCCTCCCCACCCAGTCAGTGCCACCCTCCTCCCCACCTTGTCACCCTCCTCCCCAGCTTGTGTCACCCACCTCTCCACCCAGTCAGTGTCACCCTCCTCCCCACCTTGTGTCACCCTCCTTCCCACCTTGTGTCACCCTCCTCCCCACCTTGTGTCACCCTCCTCCCCACCTTGTGTCACCCTGCTCCCCACCCAGTCAGTGCCACCCTCCTCCCCACCTTGTGTCACCCTCCTCCCCACCCAATCAGTGCCACCCTCCTACCCACCTTGTGTCAACCTCTTTCCCACCCAGTCAGTGTCGCCCTCCTCCCCACCTTGTGTCACCCTCCTCCCCACCAAGTCAGTGTCACCCTCCTCCCCACCTTGTGTCACCCTCCTCCCCACCCAGTCAGTGTCACCCTCCTCCCCACCTTGTGTCACCCTCCTCCCCACCCAGTCAGTGTCACCCTCCTCCCCACCTTGTGTCACCCTCCTCCCCACCCAGTCAGTGTCACCCTCCTCCCCACCTTGTGTCACCCTCCTCCCCACCCAGTCAGTGTCACCCTCCTCCCCACCTTGTGTCACCCTCCTCCCCACCCAGTCAGTGTCACCCTCCTCCCCACCTTGTGTCACCCTCCTCCCCACCCAGTCAGTGTCACCCTCCTCCCCACCTTGTGTCACCCTCCTCCCCACCCAGTCAGTGCCACCCTCCTCCCCACCTTGTCACCCTCCTCCCCAGCTTGTGTCACCCACCTCTCCACCCAGTCAGTGTCACCCTCCTCCCCACCTTGTGTCACCCTCCTCCCCACCTTGTGTCACCCTCCTCCCCACCTTGTGTCACCCTCCTCCCCACCTTGTGTCACCCTGCTCCCCACCCAGTCAGTGTCACCCTCCTCCACACCCAGTCAGTGTCAACCTCCTTACCTTGTGTCACCCTCCCCCCACCCAGTCAGTGTCACCCTCCCCCCCCCCACCCAGTCAGTGTCACCCTCCTCCTCACCTTGTGTCTCCCTCCTTTCCCACCCAGTCAGTGTCTCCCTCCTTTCCCACTCAGTCAGTGTCACCCTCTTCCCCACAGTGTGTTGCCCTACTACCCACCCAGTCAGTGTAACCCTCCTCCCCGCCCAGTCAGTGTCACCCTGCTCCCCACCCAGTGTCACCCTCCCAACCCACTCAGCAGCTCCGTCCCACCAGCACCCAGTGGTCGGGAACATTTAGTGCATTTATGTCTGAGGTAATATTTGCTGCATTTCATGTATGTATAAGCATCTCACACATTTGCTACATTTCATGAGTTGGAGGTTACGTTTACTGACATTTAATGTGTGAGAGGTAATGTTTACCTCATTTCCTATTTGCTGCATTTCATGTTTCAGAAGTAACGTTTGCCTCATTGCATGTGTTGGGGAATCGTTTGCTGCATTTCATTTGTTGAAAGTAACGGTTGTTGCAATTCATGTGTCAGAGGTAATGCTTCTTTCATTTAATTAGTAGGAGGTAATGGTTCTTGCATTCCTTGTGTCAGAGGTAACGGTTGCTACATTTATTACTTGATGGTCATAGTTGGCTGCATTTTCTGCTTTGGGGTTATTGTTGATGCTTTTTGAGCTTTGGGGGCTCATGATTACTAAATGGTATGCATTGCGCAGTTTCTGCAGATTTATCGTTTGCACATACATGAGGTGAATCTCCCATTTCACCACATCGTGGGGGAAACGCTGCTTTCTTATATGTTGTGGGGAATGTTGTCTAAGTATCTGAAAGGTGGCCACTAATGATATAATTTCCAGAACGATCGTTTATGAACGATTCTTATGAAAGATCGGAAACTATCGTTTGGGACCACTTATGTGCAAAAATCTCTTAACCAATCTGATCAGATTGATAGGATCGAAGTGGAAATCGGATCGATTTTTATTCTGACCGGATTGGTTAGGAGATTTTTGTCCATAAGTGTTCCCAAACAATCCATTTCCAATCGTTCATTTGTAAATCATTCATAAACAATTGTTGTGCAAATTGTGTCATTAGTGGCCATAAAGGGTCACTTTGAAGAGAATTAATAACATTATCTTAATCAAATGCAATATGTATTGCCATAATGCCATTGTTACTGCTGTGCTCTGCATGTATCCCCTGAGCCCCCTCCTCGCCGGTCTTTCTATTACAGGACACAGTAAGCAGGGAAGCGCTCATGAGTAGGTCACTACTCGAATCCGTGATTAAAATTAGGCTTAATTGCCTCAGGTGTGCGGCTAGGAGAGAGGGGGTTACTTACCCATAAGTCTGCGTTCCTCTATGTGTTCCAAACGTCTTGCATGCATCCTATTGGACGTGTTGCAAAACTCACTACCGCGCACTTCCGCTTTCTGGCTTGAAGGCAGAAGCGCACTAGTGAGTCTTGCAACGCGTCCAATAGGATGCGTGCAAGACGTTTGGAACGCGTAGAGGAACTCGGACTTATGGGTAAGTAATCCCCTCTCTCCTAGCCGCACACCTGAGGCAATTAAGCCTCATTCTAATCATGGATTCGAGTAGTGACCTACTCGTGAGCGCAACCCGACAGTAAGCAGGCAAGGATCAGATGCACCCTTAGCTGTAAAGCTCCGCCCCCCCCATCTTTTGACAGTGGGGCAGCCTGCCAGATCCAGTGCTATCCAGTTTCAGGTGCACATGCAGTAGCTGTAGGCTGCAACCTGGCTGGCTGCTGTAAGTTTTCTACCTGCCTACTGGCTACTGTGATCCCTCACTCAGACCCCCCCCCCCCCATTCACTGCTAGCCAAGGCTCCCAGCCCACTGCCTAACACACCACCAGGCATGCCGGAGCCAGATGCCTTCAGCCAGGCCCCACCAGACCTGAGGCTTAATGCCCACTGGGCCTGAGCTCAAAGGAGCTCACACTCTAATCCTACCATACTCCTAGCCTAAAGTCTTCCCATATTATGTATTTATATAGCACTGAAGTCCTCTGCAGCACTTTACAGAGTATATAGTCATGTCTCTGACTGTTCTCAGAGGAGCTCACAATCTAATCTCTGCCACAGTCATATCTCCACCCAAGCCATGCCCACATTCTGATGCGTGGTAACACCAATTTTTTTTGTGCGCCACTGGACTGTCCGGGTCAGGGCGCAAAAACTGTCTTTGTCCCCGGGCGCTGAAAACCCTAGCTACGCCTCTGCGAACACATCATCCCCAATCCAGCCAAAAACAGTATTGCCAGGCACAGCAGCCAGTACAGGAGAATTCAGAAGCCAGGTGAGAGGTGTCTACCATATTAAGGGGGCATTCTGCCTATTTATGTGAAATGCTGTCTATTTATGTGCCTCATGACTGCTGAATTTGTCTTGTTGGGGGCCTCATGATTGCTGAATTTGTCTTGTTGGGGGCCTCATGATTGCTGAATTTGTCTTGTTGGGGGCCTCATGATTGCTGAATTTGTCTTGTTGGGGGCCTCACGATTGCTGAATTTGTCATGTTGGGGGCCTCATTTTTGCTGAATTTGTCTTGATAGGGGCCTCATGATTGCTGAATTTGTCTTGTTGGGGGTCACATGATTGCTAACTGTGAGACTATGGGAAAAGCTGAATCATCATCATATGAGACAATAGCATTAAACCTACTTTGTTAGCTTTTTAAAACAGAAAATAAAACTGGGAGGTTGTAAAAAAATGAATTTATTTTTCAGGAGTAGGATGGATGAAATTGTTTATCTTCACAGTTTATTTTCAACTTGCATTTTCCATAATGTTCATGTATGAGTTAAAACGTTTGTACAGTATTTAGTTTAAATTGCTGTTGCCACAAGGGGGCCAAGTGATTTCTAGTTACGCCCCTGACTACTACCTAAACTGGGGACACCTATAGACCTGGATACTTATACTGTACTTAGAGGGGTGTGGGAATGTTGGGGAGGAGGGTCCTGGAGGAATGTTTGGGTGGGAGGTCCGAGGTCCATGGGGTCGGAAGGTTGTGGGGGGGGGGGGGGGGGCATAAAAATTTTTTGCTATGGGGCCCAGTCATTTTTAGCTACGCCCCTGCCGGTATTCCTCAAAATTGTAAACTGTTCCTAACAATCAAGGATATTTCCAGCTTTACTGAAGGAAGCAATCTTCCGGCCTCTCCTCAGAAAACCTTCCCTGTACCCAGATGCAATAACCAGCTACAGACCTGTCTCTAACCTTCCCTTTTTAGGGGTGGTAATTGAAAAAGCCATATACCTCCAGCTAGAAGCCAAAATCTTACAAAACAACATTTATGACCCATTTCAGTCTGGCTTCAGGAAATATCACAACACTGAAACTGCCCTCATCCAAATCTGCAACCACCTGCTCATGGCAAGAGACAGAGGAGCGTGCTCCATTCTGGTACTGCTAGACCTTTCTGCAGCCTTTGATACAGTTGACAATGACATCTTAATAAGCAGGCTACAGGAATATTGCGGCATTGATAGTTCTCAAGTGGTTCCAATCCTTCTTGAGTGGCAGAAACCAAAAAATGTCTATGGGGCCCTTCCTGTCCACCTCTGTATCACTTAAGTATGGGATGCCCCAGGGCTCAATCCTTTCTCCCCTGCTTTTCACAATTTACATATTACCGCTTGGAAAACGAATCCAAAAACACGGCCTGACATACCACTGCTATGCTGATGACACTCAACCAGGGGCGTCTGTGTCATTAGGCAACTATAGATTTTTGCCTATGGCGCCGTTGGTGGTAGTGGGCGCTCTCTCGCCGCTCTGTGCGTGTTTTTTTTTTTTTCTCTTTCAGCCAGGTCGGCGCCGGCTGTGACAGGCAGCTCAGCCTGTGCCCGGCCCCGCCTACTGGTCCGCCCCCTTCCTCTCCTCCTCAGAGCGAGCAGCACGCACGTTAGGTATTATGTGCGATGCCGCCGCCTACTGGTCCGCCCCCTCTACCCGCCCCCTCTCTGTACAGAGCGTGCGATCGTCGCACGCTAGTTTGACACGTCGGCGCCGCCCCTACCTCCGCCCCCGCCTCTCACACGTGGTCGCAGGCCCGGCCCTAGACTTTTTGCCACCTGAGGCAATTTTCAAAGAAATCGCCGCCCCCCTCCCCCCCCAAGCCGTGGGTGTGGGGGGGGGGGGTGCCCGAGCTGGAGGGGATAGCGGGCAGGAAGGGGGTATTGGGCCTAGCGGCGGGGAGGGGGGTCAGACCCCCCCTCCCTCGCCTGGATCCCCCGTCCTCCGCTCCCCTCCAGTTCCGTGCTGGCTGCAGCTATGTGTAAGAGGCAACGGGCGGGGATCACTCACCTCTTCCTCGTTCCAGGCCAGCCTGCGCTCCACTGACGTCACTTCCTTCTACGCCGCAGGAAGTGACGTCAGTGGAGCGCACGCAGGAACGAGGAAGAGGTGAGTGATCCCTGCCCGTTGCCTCTTACACATAGCTGCAGCCAGCACGGAACTTTTTAAAGCTGGAGTGGAGCAGAGGACGGGGGACCCAAGCGAGGGAGGGGGGGGGGTCCGACCCCCCTCCTCGCCGCTAGGCCCAATACCCCCTTCCTGCCCGCTATCCCCTCCAGCTCGGGCGGCCCCCCACACCCACGGACGGGCGGGTGCCGCCCCCCCAGAAGTGCCGCCTGAGGCAAAAGTTTCACCCCGCCTCATGGGCGGGCCGGCCCTGCGTAGTCGCCGCCGCTGCAGATAGATCGTCGGTCGGGGAGAGGAGTCTTCTGCAGGTGAGTAAATACTTTTCTTTTTACAGGTTTAGTGAAACACTGCCCGCATTAGGATAATTTTCTGGGGAACGCTGGCCACATTACGATTATTTCCTGGGGAACGCTGGCCACATACGATTATTTCCTGGGGAACGCTGGCCACATGACGATTATTTCCTGGGGAACGCTGGCCACATACGATTATTTTCTGGGGAACGCTGCCACATTAAGATTATTTCCTGGGGAACGCTGGCAACATTACGATTATTTCCTGGGGAACGCTGGCCACATTACGATTATTTCGTGGGGAACGCTGGCAACATTACGATTATTTCCTGGGGAACGCTGGCCACATACGATTATTTTCTGGGGAACGCTACCACATTAAGATTATTTCCTGGGGAACGCTGGCAACATTACGATTATTTCGTGGGGAACGCTGGCAACATTACGATTATTTCCTGGGGAACGCTGGCCACATTAAGATTATTTCCTGGGGAACGCTGGCAACATTACGATTATTTCCTGGGGAACGCTGGCCACATACGATTATTTCCTGGGGAACGCTGGCCACATACGATTTTTTCCTGGGGAACGCTGGCCACATGACGATTATTTCCTGGGGAACGCTGGCCACATACGATTATTTTCTGGGGAACGCTGCCACATTAAGATTATTTCCTGGGGAACGCTGGCAACATTACGATTATTTCCTGGGGAACGCTGGCCACATTACGATTATTTCGTGGGGAACACTGGCAACATTACGATTATTTCCTGGGGAACGCTGGCCACATACGATTATTTTCTGGGGAACGCTACCACATTAAGATTATTTCCTGGGGAACGCTGGCAACATTACGATTATTTCGTGGGGAACGTTGGCAACATTACGATTATTTCCTGGGGAACGCTGGCCACATACGTATTTTCTGGGGAACGCTGGCCACATTAAGATTATTTCCTGGGGAACGCTGGCAACATTACGATTATTTCCTGGGGAACGCTGGCCACATACGATTATTTCCTGGGGAACGCTGGCCACATTACGATTATTTCCTGGGGAACGCTGGCCACATTACGATTATTTCCTGGGGAATGCTGCCGCATTACGATTATTTCCTGGGGAACGCTGGCCACGTACGATTATTTTCTGGGGAACACTGGCCACATTAAGATTATTTCCTGGGGAACGCTGGCAACATTACGATTATTTCCTGGGGAACGTTGGCCACATACGATTATTTCCTGGGGAACGCTGGCCACATTACGATTATTTCCTGGGGAACGCTGCCGCATTACGATTATTTCCTGGGGAACGATGGCCACTTTATGATTTATTATCTGGTGAACGCTGGCCACATTACGATTATTTTCTGGTGAACGCTGGCCACATTACGATTATTTCCTGGTGAACGCTGGCCACATTACGATAATTTTCTGGAAACGCTGCCGCATTACGATTATTTTATGGTGAATGCTGGCCACATTACGATTATTTTATGGCGAATCATTGCTGCGTTATTATTATTTTCTGGTGAAAGATTGCCGCATTACTTTTATCTCATGAAGAAACATTGCTGCGTTACGATTCTTTTCATCAGGGGGGCAACCCAGGGGGAGGGGGGGGGGCGCCACAGGTTTTCTCGCCTGGAGTGACAAAATGGCTAGAGACGCCCCTGCACTCAACTATATCTTTCCTTCAAGACTAGTTTAACAGACCGAATTCCAACTATACATGCCTGCTTAGCTAAACTACAATAATGAATGAGTGACAACTGGCTGAGACTAAATGCAAATAAAACTGAAGTCCTTCTGATCGGAGGGCGTTACATGACAACAAAACAACTTCACTTGCAGTCTTCACTACTGGGAATAGGAGGCGCAGATCTACACAGCTCTGAGCATGTGCGTAGCCTGGGAGTTCTAAATGATGGGGATTTAAACTTCAGAGCTCACATCTCTGCTGTGGTGAAATCATCCTATTTTCACCTGAAGAACCTCATCCCTCCAGAAGATCTGCCAATCTTAGCTCATGCCTTCATTACTGTACATACCGACTGGACTATTGTAATGCTCTCTACACCGGCCTCCCAAAAAAGGATTTGTACTGCCTACAGCCAGAGGGCCCAACCGTCCCGATCTCGTCGGGACCGTCACGATTTGGGGGGGCTCTCCCGCTGTCACGGTATGAGCCCCCCAAGTCCCGGGCGGCAGTGGGCAGTGGATAAAAAAAAAAATGATCGAGGCACCAGCCGCGCCTGTGATATGCGGGATGCCGGCCATAGCATTACCACCTCCCTCCCTCCTTCCCTTGAGATCTGCCCCCCCTGTGTCCCCGTTAGCAGAGTGCGCAGCGAGCGGAGCGGGCTGTCATTACCTGCGTCCATCCATGCACGGGTACCGATGTCCAGCTTCAATCTGCTTCCTGTGACGTCACAGGAAGCAGGAAGCTGGATGCAGACATCGGTACCCGTGCATGGACGCAGGTAATGACAGCCCGCTCCGCTCGCTGCGCACTCTGCTAACGGGGACACAGGGGGGGCAGATCTCAAGGGAAGGAGGGAGGGAGGTGGTAATGCTATGGCCGGCATCCCGCATATCACAGGCGCGGCTGGTGCCTCGATCATTTTTTTTTTGCAGTGGCACCCATCCTCACTCTCCTTCCCACCCATGGGCACCCTTACCCTCCTCCCCACCCACGGGCAGGGTGTATGAGGCTATATTTGGTAAAAAAAAAATATAAGGGCATAAAAATTAATTAAAAGAAAAATCTTAAAAAAACGATGGTAGGCGTGTGTTGGGGGTGTGGTTAGGGGGTGTGGTTAGGGGTGTGGCCAGTGTCCCGGTTTCCTATTTTAAAATGTTGGGAGGTATGCTACAGCTGATACAGAATACTGCTGCCAGACTGTTTACCAACCAACCATCCCTGCCACATAACACCAGTCCTGCACTCCCTTCACTGGCTACCTATAAAATGGAGGATCCTATTCAAGATCGGCCTACTGACATTTAAGTCACTACATAATCTGTGCCCTGGATACATGAAAGAAATGTTGCAGCTGCATAGCAATCCCTGCAATCTCAGATCCACAGGTTCTAATAATCTAGTCATACCCAGATTCCACCTGAAAACTTTTGGTCCCAGAGCCTTCTGTCATGACGCTCCTACATTATGGAACTCCTTACCTCAGCAGATCAGGACAGCTCCATCTCTGAAGGTGTTTAAATGCAGACTGAAAACTCACCTGTTCAGTTTGGCATTATATTTTTTGTTGTGTTAATACTTCATCCTACTACCAATTACTGAATCTGAGTTTGCAGTAAAGGCAGCCATACGATCCCTATCTGATCAGATTTGATCAGAGAGGGATCTGTCTGTTGGTCGATCTGATGGCAAATCGACCAGTGTATGGCTACCTTAATGCCAGAATAGAATCTCCTATCTAACTTAAATAGACAAACCCCAGTGCTCTGCTACTCCTAGACATGCAATCTGAATTGTAACGTGAAAAATCTTGCAGATTGTGATTGTGCTTTGTCATGGTTCATTTGTGACAAAAGGGGCTGTCATGATCAAGGTCCATTAGAGAGGGTCAGAGCTTTATTGGGGCAGGAACTACAAATCCCAGCAGATCGTTCCCTGCCAAAGTTACATTAATTGACAGTTCTCTTCTAACAACCAAACAAACACAAACACAGAACATTTATATTGCGATTTTCTCCTGGCGGACTCAAAGTGCCAGAGCTGCAGCCACTAGGACGCACTCTATAGGCAGTAGCAGTGTTGGGGAGACTTGCCGAAGGTCTCCTACTGAATAGGTGCTGGCTTACTGAACAGGCAGAGCCGAGATTCGAACCCAGGTCTCCTGTGTCAGAGCACCTTTACTTAGCTACCTATAATGAAGGCACCTATACCTAGCTACCTATACTGAAGGCACCTATACCTCGCTACCTATTACTGGGAGCACCTATACCTAGCTAACCTATACTGGCAGTACCTATACCTAGCTACATATACTGAAGGCACCTATACCTAGATAACCTATATTGGTGGCACCTATACCTAGCTAGACTATACTGGGAGCACCTATAGGTGACTACCTATACTGGGGCACTTATGCCTGGCTAACCTATACTGCGGCACCTATAGCTAGCTACCTATACTGGGGGACACCTACAGCAGGCTATCTATACTGGGGACATCTATGCCTGGCTACTAATACTGGGGGCACCCATACCTGACCATCTATACTGGGAGCTAGTTTGGTGGTGCTGCAGACTGTCCATGGTCTTTCCATGCAGACTTCAAACCTTGATCCATCCATCCATCCATCCATCCGGGATCTATCTGCTAGCCCGATTGTACCTCAGGCTCAACACTCTTTTATTTGGACTATTATTAACAAAGGACTTTCTACCAACTTCCGGGACTTACAATTCCAGTGGACATGGTTATTCCGTAGACTGCTCAGACTTTATCTAGTTTTTTTGTTTCTACTTTTATTTTCCCAATATTTTACTATACAAATCTCAGTTCATTTGTCAGATCATTTTTGACATTTTCTGTGTTCTCTCATGCACTATTTTGTTGTAAAATAAACAATTAAAAAATTGTTCCCATCCAGTGGCGTAGCTAGATAGTATGGGGCCCCAGAGCAAAGCTTTCATGGGGCCCTCAGATGTAGGCACTCTTAAGCAATGCCACCTGCCCCTACCCTATGGATATGAGTTTACTTTCTCATGCAATCTACCCTGCATATAGTACATGGACACTGAGACAAAGTCAGAGGGTAAATGAAAACAACAATTAGTTAACACATCAATTACTATTGGGCCTCCTCTGCTCAAGGGCAGCAGCTATGGTTGCTATGGCTATTTCTACGGCGTACGTACAAAAAGGGCGCCCGGACAAAAAGGGCGCGGGGTGTAAACTCTAAATAATAATTAATCATTAATAGGGTTTATAAAAATAGTGTGCTATATTTCGTTTACAAATAAGGTTTAACAAAATTATAAATCATTAAATAATGTTTATGAAGTCGGAAATTGTGAAAACGTTAATCTTCCCTGTTTCTAAAGTTAAACTTATAATTACGTTTATTAAAAAAACAATAATATATGTTTAATTGTTATAATTCTATATTATTGTGAATAACCTTCATTTACGGTATGTTCTTATAATAAAATCTGAAAATATTCTTTATAACGATGATATAAATATAACTACGTTCGTAATAAGTGTTGTAAAACATTAGTAATTATTACTAAAATTTTACTAAAACTATACCTAAGCCTACTCTTACACAGAGCCCTCCCTGTACCTATCCCTAACCCCTAGACCCCCCTGTTGGTGCCTAAACCTAAGACCCCCCTGTTGGTGCCTAAACCTAAGACCCCCCTGTTGGTGCCTAAACCTAAGACCCCCCTGTTGGTGCCTAAACCTAAGACCCCCCTGTTGGTGCCTAAACCTAAGACCCCCCCTGTTGGTGCCTAAGTAACCCTCCCTGTACCTACCCCTAACCCCTAGACCCCCCTGTTGGTGCCTAAACCTAAGACCCCCTGTTGGTGCCTAAACCTAAGACCCCCCTGTTGGTGCCTAAACCTAAGACCCCCCTGTTGGTGCTTAAACCTAAGACCCCCTGTTGGTGCCTAAACCTAAGACCCCCCCTGTTGGTGCCTAAGTAACCCTCCCTGTACCTACCCCTAACCCCTAGACCCCCCTGTTGGTGCCTAAACCTAAGACCCCCCTTGTTGTGCCTAAACCTAAGACCCCCCTTTATTATGTGGATAATAATGTTTTACTAATTGTGAATGCAAAAAATATTTAGCAATTTCCGTTACGTACTGATCGCTTTATTTTGTGAATAATAATGTTTTACAAACAGTAAGGGATAAAACTTTAAATAATGTTTTAATTAGTTAAATAAGATAAATATGTTTAGTATTTTTATAAACGTTATTCGGCACGGGTGCATTTTATAAACGTAAATCACCACAAGCACACTTATAAATCATTAAAAATCTCCTGGCGCCGTTTGTAAACGTTATTTATGTCCTGCGCCCTTTTTTTCTGCTCGGCGCCCATTAAACGCTATTTATTATGAGAGTGAATGGCGGCGCCCTTTTTGTCCATCCACTAGCGGCATGCGCCCTTTTTTCCCGCTCCCTTGTATCCCATCTAAATGCTTGTTCTGAATATCCTCTTCAAAGAATCCTGCCTTTCGGAGAGAATGTTACCATAATGGTGTTATTAGTACATATTGTTATGTCTAGTTTGGTTGTTGAACTATCCCTTTTTCCCACAGGATTAGCTAAAGTTAGAATTGTGTCTTCTCGTGCTCTTTTGAGAAGTGGTGGCAGCACACCTGATCTCTGAATTAAATCACAGTATACAATCAATACAATTTCTGGAAGAAGCCTGGATATCAGCTTTAAAGTACCCCTTACCCTCTGTCCCCCTCTCCCAGGGCCGGCCCTAGACTTTTTGCCGCCTGAGGCAAATTTTTAAAAAATTGTCACCGCCGCCCCTCCCCCCCCACTCGGGGGCCGCCGAGCTGGAGGGGTAGCTGGCAGGACGGGGGTATTGGGCCAGCGGTGGGGACGGGGGTCGGACCCCCCCCTCCCTCGCCTGGGTCCCCCGTCCTCCGCTCCCCTCCAGCCTAAATAGAAGCAGCCGTATGTGTAAGAGGCACTAGTGTTGTCCGGATCATGAACGATTCGGATCTTTGATCCGAATCTATTTTGTGAGTCGAATCATCCGAATCATCAAAATGAGTGATTCGGATCGCAAAAGGGGCGGGGGCAGGAGCGACACGCCCCCTCTCAGCGGGCAGCGGGGTCCTGGAAGCAGAGCAGAGATGCATCGCTCTGTTGGAGGGGACTCAGGGGAGCCAGCCTTGCAGGGAGACAGGTAGAGAGGACATGGGTGCCACTGCCAGATATGTGTAGAGCACACATACTGGCTATAACGTGCTGCTGATTACAGGCTGTCTGTTCCGTAGTTGTGCAGTGAACACATTGGAAGCTTTTGGCTCAGCTCAGCATAGCTCAGTAACTTTGCAGGCACTGTGATTGCAGCGTAATATGATCCTCCTACACTCGGCACTAAACAGCTGCACTTATCTTTGGGGAATGCTTTCTTTCACTGTGCGACGTTTCCATTCAAGGTATACAGATGAACATGTAGGTGAAATATATGTAAAGCATATGACTGCAGCATGTGGGTATTGTGTGCAAACATTTCTGCTCTCTGCTTCCCTCCTCCCTTCTCTGTCCACTCCCTGCCCTCTGTGCTAGTGTTGGGCGAACAGTGTTCGCCACTGTTCGGGTTCTGCAGAACATCACCCTGTTCGGGTGATGTTCGCGTTCGGCCGAACACCTGATGGTGTTCGGCCTTTTAAGTTCGGGTTCGCCCCGAACTTCTAATGGCCGCCGAACAGGGCCGAACAGGGCCCCTGTTCGGCCGAACAGGGCCCTGTTCGGCCGAATACGGCCCCCCTATGGGGTCGCAGGCATAAGGGGGGAGCATGCCCCGATCGCGGGGGGGGGTCGGAAATTCCCCCCACCCCCTCCGCTAGCGCTCCCCCCTCTGCCCGCTTCCCCATAACAAAGTTTCAAGAAGTACCTGCTGTGTCCGGTGGTAGTGTGGGTGGCTGGCAGTGGGCGGCACTATGCAGTGACTGAATGAGGAGGAGGAGTCCGGAGAGTGACGCGTTGAGGGAGGCCGGGCAGCGGGCGGTTCAGCACTGGATGTTCGGAAAGTTCGGGGTTCGGCCCGAACATGCCGAACATCTCGGCCATGTTCGGCGAACTTTACCGAACCCGAACATCCAGGTGTTCGCCCATCACTACTCTGTGCATCTTCTCCCCTTCTCTACGTGTCCACCTCCCTCTCCTTCTCCTGCCCTGCTAGTCATTTCACCCCCGAATGCTTCGGTAGTAAAATGATCCGAGTTTCGGATCAAAGATCCGGATCTTTTCAATGATCCGATTCGAATCATCCGGATCATTGAAAAGATCCGAACTTCCCATCTCTAAGAGGCACGGGCGGGGAGGACACTCACCTCTTCCCAGCGTGCGCTCCACTGACGTCACTTCCTGCAGCGTCCTGCAGGAAGTGATGTCAGTGGAGCGCACGCTGGAGCGAGGAGGAGGTGAGTGTCTCCCCGCCCGTGCCTCTTACACATACGGCTGCTTCTATTTAGGCTGGAGGGGAGCGGAGGACGGGGGACCCAGGCGAGGGAGGGGGGGGTCCGACCCCCCTCCCCGCCGCTGGCCCAATACCCCCGTCCTGCCAGCTACCCCTCCAGCTCGGCGGGCCGGCTCCCCGCACCCACGGACGGGCGGGTGCCGCCCCTGGAAATTTGCCGCCTGAGGCAAAAGTTTCACCCCGCCTCATGAGCGGGCCGGCCCTGCCCTCTCCTTAAACTTATTATTATTATAATTAATATTATTATTATTGTTTTATTGCTGGTGCTATGACTAGCACACAGCACCAGCCTCCCCCCTCCTGTGCCCTCTCTAACTCGACTGAAGCAGAACGTCGGAAATTATCAGAGAAGAAGTAACCGTTCTTCCTCCCCACTGTGCATACATAACTCCACCCCCTCCACCTGCCGCTTTAGTTCCATATGTATTTCACTACACACAGTGCGCAGGGGAGCTGTGTTCAGTGTAACACATATGGAACTAAAGCGGCAGGTGGAGGGGGCAGAGTTATGTACGCACAGCAGGGAGGAAGAACTGTCACTTCCTCCCCGATAATATATGCCATTAGAACGGGCCACAGGGGGGCACTGAATGGGGAAGGATGGTGCTGTGTGCTGTGAACGTCAAGCAGCACCAGTAATAAAATCATTTAAAAGTAAATCCCTACCAGGTCAGGGGTACTTTAAGTTATTTGTGACTTTCTCTTGTCATCCCGATCTACCGAACTATTGTCCTGGCAGTTCTGGCTGAAATTTTAGTTGGTCTATCTGACCGTAGCTTCGTGTCAACAGAATAGCTCAATTTCCACTTCTTTATGAGAGTTTGAATACAGCTGAAAGCCAATCTCAACTCTCATCTTATTTCTGTGTTATAAAATTGTACAACCTTCTCTGCAGGGTTGCCATACGGACTGTCAGTAAAAATACACCTAAAAACCCGCTGTCCGTAACGCCCGTATTTCCTGGGCTGATGTCCATCCAAATTGCCGGCTGAGCCTGTGTTGGAGCCTGGAGGGGAGGCAGCTCAGAGAAGGGGGAGCAGTGTGCACAGCCTGGGCAAGGGGGGACGTCTCTCCGTATGTGCATAATATAAACATAGTAGAGAAGTGTCTGAAACATTATTCTTACATTTTATTTGATCAGCAAACACACGGCAATGACAAGAAACAATAGGGGAGAGAGCCCTATCTTTGCAAACTTATGATCATATAATCCCATATAGCAATTGCCAGATTCTAGCATTCTGTTAGCATTTATAAATCAAAGTAAAATGTAAACAATGCACTGCCACACCGTAATTAATATATACATGTTGTATTATATACATTAAATATGTTAAACTCTTAACTTTGTTTCTTCTTTATAGCTCCTAAATGACCTTCCTTGGCTTTCAAACATTAAATGGTTAGCTGACTATGTTCTTGCATCGGAGTTTGATTTGTTTGCTTTCCTAAGGGAAGTTATTTCTGATCATAAGAAAACCTGGAACCCTGATGAAATTCGAGACTTTATTGATGCTTATCTACTGGAAATGGAAAAAGTAAGGCATGTTTTTTTTTTATTTTAAACTAGCTGATTACCCGGCGTTGCCCAGGTATGCATTTGGTTGGTGTCGGCTCCACCCACTTTTTCGAACCCTAACACACAAACACTCTATCTATGACCAACTTTGTGAGCTTTGGCATCAATCATTTGTATATTCCCATAGAAATTAAATAATTCAGATTTGCGGTTTGTGACTCCACCCCTCTCCAGCATTTGGACCCCAGTCACCCAATGACCAACTGTCGCAAGTTTGAGACATCTGCTATTAACTGTGTAAAAATGGCAGCAATTTAAATATTCCCCTTGAAAATCAACAGGTGAATTTTGATATTATAGGCTCTACCCACTTCCCTGATTATTAATCTCAGTCACCCAGTGACCATTTGGGCAAAGTTTTAAAACCCTGCTATTAACAGTGTAAGAAGGCCTGCAGTTTATATTTTCCCAATGAATTCTATTTTTGGCTCTGCCCACTTTTTGTAACCTGGACACTCAGTCACTCAATGACCAAGTTTGTGAGCTTTCGGGTCCTTGACATCACTAAAAACAAATCTGATTGGCTGTGTGTGGCCCCGCCCCTTTTCTGAATTTGAACCTCAGTGACCCAATGACCAACTGTACCAGGTTTGAGGCTTGTGTCATTAGCAGTTCAAGAATTGCAGCAATTTTAATATTCCCCTTGAAAATCAACAGGTGAATATTGATTGGCTTTTTTAGGCTCCACACACTTTTCTGAATATTAATCCAGTCACTCAGTAACCAACTGTGCATAGTTTGAGAACCCTGCCATTAACAACGAAGAAGGGCTGCAGTTTACATTTTCCTAGGGAAATCAGATTTTGACTCCACCCAGTTTTTGTAACCTTGACACACAGTCACTCAATGACTGTGAATAAAAGCAGTTTATCCAGCAAAGAAATCGGATTAGCTGTTTGTGGCTCTATCCCTTTAGTTAATTTGAATCCCAGTCACTTAATGACCGACTGCAGCAGGTTTGAGGCCTCTGTCATTAACAGTGTAAGAATGGCAGCAGTTTCAATATTCTCCTTGAAAATCAATAGGTGATTTTGATTGGCTGTTGTAGGCTCCACCCACTTTCCTGAATATTAATCTCAGTCATCAGCAAAGAAATCGGATTAGCTGTTTGTGGCTCCACCGCTTTAGTGAATTTGGACCCCATTCACCCAATGACTGACTGTATTAGGTTTGAGGCCTCTGCCATTAGCAGTGTAAGAATGGTAGCAATGTAAATATTCCCCTTGAAAAATCAATAGATTAATTTTGATTGGCTGTTGTAGCCTCTACCCACATTCTAAATATTAATCCCAGTCACCCAGTGGCCAACTGTGTCAAGTTTGGGAACTCTGCCATTAACAGTGTAAGAATAGTTGCACTTTATATTTTCCCATGTTAAAAATTTTGTTGTTGGCACTGCCCACTTTTTATAACCTTGACATACAGTCACTCAATTACCAAATGTATGAGTTTTGGTGTCCTTGGTATCAATAATTTGTATATTCCCATTTAAATTAATCAAATCTGATTGGCTGTTTGTGGCTCCACCCCCTTTCTGAATTTGAACCCCAGTCAAACCCCAAGACCAACTGTACCAGGTTTAAGGCATCTGCTATTAACAGTTTAAGAATGGCAGCAATTTAAATATTCCCCTTGAAAATCAACAGGTGAATTTTCATTGGCTGTTGTAGGCTCCACCCATTTTCCTGAATATTAATCCCAGTCACCCAGTGACCAACTGTGCAAAGTTTGAGAACTTTGCCATTAACAGTGTAAGAATGGCTGCAGTTTATATTTGACCACTGAATTCTGTTTTTGGCTCTGTCTCCTTTTTGTAACCTTAACACACAGTCACTCAATGACCAAGTTTGTGAGCTTTCATGTCCCTGGCATCAAAAATGTGTAAATGGAGGCAGTTTATCAAGCAAAGAGATCTGATTGGCTGTTTGTGGCTCTGCCCCTTTCTGAATTTGAACCCCAGTCAACCAGTGACCAACTGTACCAGGCTTGAGGCATCTGCTATTAACAGTTTAAAAATGGCAGCAATTTAAATATTCCCCTTCAAAATCAACAGGTGAATTTTGATTGGCTGTTGTAGGCTCCATCCATTTTCCTGAATATTAATCCCAGCCACCCAGTGACCAACTGTGCAAAGTTTGAGAACCCTGGCATTAACAGTGTAAGAATGGCTGCAGTTTATTTTTGACCAGGGAATTTTGGTTTTGGCTCTGCCCACTTTTTGTAACCTTGACACACAGTCAATGACCAAGTGTGACTCAATGACTCAATGACCAAGTTTGTGAGCTTTCAGATTCCTGGCATCAAAAATGTGTGAATGGAAGCAGTTTATCGAGCAAAGAGATCTGATTGGCTGTTTGTGGCCCCGCCTCTGTAGTGAATTTGGACCCCAGTCAGCCAATGACCGACTGTAGCAAGTTTGAAGCCTCTGCCATGAACAGTGTAAGAATGGCAGCAGTTTAAATATTCTCCTTGAAAATCAATAGGTGAATTTTGATTGGCTGTTGTATGTGCTACCCACTTTCCTGAATCTTAATCTACTTCACCCAGTGACCAAGTGTGCCAAGTTTGAGGGCCCTGCGATTAACAGTCTACGAATGGCTGCAGTTTACATTTTCCCATTAAAAATGAATAGCTGAAATTTGATTGGTTGTTATATGTTCCGCCCAATTTTCCTGGATTTGTAACCTCAGTCACCAAGTGACCAATAGAGATGGCCCGAACGGTTCCAGGCGAATTTTCGGTGTTTCGCGTTCGCCAGCGAACGTGAACTTTTGCAGATTCTCCCCCATAGTGCGCCATTAGGGTCAACTTTGACCCTCTACATCACAGTCCGCAGGCACATTGTAGCCAATTAGACTACACTCTCTCCTGGAGCCACTCCTCCCCTTATAAAATGCAGGCAGCCCCGGACTTTACACTCACTCGTGTGCCTGCATTACTTAGTGAAGGGACAGCTGCTGGCAGACTCTCATAGGTAAAGATTAGTTAGGCTCTTGTAGGCTTGTTAGCTTGCTCCTGGCTGATTGTTATTGCTAAAATAGCACCCCTCAACAGCTCTTTTGAGAGCTAATGTTCTCCTGATGTGTTTTTTTTTTTGTGTTGCCCACTGACACTGACATTATACAGCCCAATCTGTTGCAGCTGGACCTTGGTAATTTTTATTTCTGTGCCAGCCTGACCCTGCCTAACTATCTATACTGGGACACCTACCTATGCCTACCTAACTACTGGGGCACCTACTTACCTATACGGTGACACCTACCTATGCCTACCTACCTACCTATACTAGGACGCCTACCTATTCCTACCTACCTATACTGGGTCTCCTACCTATGCCTAGCTAACTACTGGGGGACCTACCTATGCCTATCTACCTATACTGGGACACCTACCTATGCCTACCTACCTATACTGGGACTCCTACCTATGCCTAGCTAACTACTGGGACATCTACCTATGCCTACCTACCTATACTGGGTCTCCTACCTATGCCTAGCTAACTACTGGGGCACTTACCTATGCCTATCTACCTATACTAGGGCACCTACCTATGCCTACCTACCTATACGGGGACTCCTACCTATGCCTAGCTAACTACTGGGGCACCTACCTATGCCTATCTACCTATACTGGGACACCTACCTATGCCTACCTACCTATACTGGGACTCCTACCTATGCCTAGCTAACTGCTGGGGCACCTACCTATGCCTATCTACCTATACTGGGACACCTACCTATGCCTACCTACCTATACTGGGACTCCTACCTATGCCTAGCTAACTGCTGGGGCACCTACCCATGCCTACCTACCTATACTGGGGCACCTACCTATGCCTACCTACACACAAGAAGATAATTAGGTCGTTGCTTCATTGTGGACAGACTAAATTTGATCAGCTGGACAGTCACTGTTGTTCGATCATTGAGCTACCACAGCCCGGCGACCATATGGGCTTGAACATCGCCACGGCCTGCACTCTCACCATGGTGCGCACCAGTCCAGCACGGCCGTCACTACACAAACAGCTGTTTGCGGTGCGTTACACAGTGAGTTTGGTGTGTCAGTGTGAAGCAGTACTCTAATTACACTCCCTGATTGATGTATACACATGCAAGATGTTTGAAAGCACTTTAGTCCTGCAATTTAGCATTCAATGTGATTTCTGCCCTTAAAACGCTGCTTTGTGTCAAATCCATATTTTTCCCCGGGACTTTTGGCGTCTATCCCACTCATCCACACCAGATGTTAGACCCCTTGAAACATCTTTTCCATCACTTTTGTGGCCAACATAAATGTTTCTAGTTTTCATAGTTCGCATCCCCATTGAAGTCTATTGCAGTTCGCGAAAGTTCACGCGAACCAAACCTTTTGCGGAAGTTCGCGAACTCCGTTCCCGAACCTAAAATCGGAGGTTCGGGCCATCTCTAGTGACCAACTGTGCCAAGTGTGGGGACTCTGGCTTGCTTACCGTGAGAATGGCAGCCTTTTACATTTTTTCTATTGACATGAATGGGTGAAATCTGATTTGCTGTTTGCAGCTCCGCCCAGGTAAGCAGGGGGGGACGCGAGACCCCCAGAACATATCATCCCAGGTAGTAAGGGATCTGTATACCAAGTTTCATTCAAATTGGTCGTTTTCGAGTGACACACACACACACACACACACACACACACACAAAATGTTGAAACTGAGAAATTGTATTGCTTTATAAAAATATATGCTTGGTTTGAACTTAACCACTTCGTGCCATCGGCTGTAGGGAACAAATGCATGCACACTCCCGCGTCATGCGTGCACTTCAGCAGAATAGCCAGACTAATATGCTCGTGGGAGCTATGAGGAAGAAGCGATTGGAGCTCAGATACATGTGACCATGATGTCTTGTTCATGACTGTCTCAATAAATTTGGACTCTTTTACGTTCCGGTTTTCATCAGTGTAATATAAATGCTATTTGCACTAAAGGTGCACAAATAGGGCATATAAATAAACGTCCATATTGCAGGAAGTGGTTTAACCACTTAAGGACCTAGGCCTTAAACCCCACTAACGACCGGGCCCTTTTTTGCTGCACTGGGCTGTGCAGGCTTTTCAGCCTCCTGCACAGCCCAGCTAAGGAGCACAGGGATCGGACTCCCCTCCTGTTTTTAATTTTTTTTTTTTTGCCTCATAGAGGCTCTCTCTCGCTCTGCCTCCCTCCCTCTCCTTCCTCCCTCCCCTCCGCCTACAGTATTGAACAGGACAGCGATCTGTCCTGTTCTCCGCCTCTCATAGGCATCAGCCTATGAGAAGACGGCGTCGGCGATCCCCAGGCAATCAGAGGCCGGGGTTCACCGATCTTGTACAGCACTGCTGGAGACCGCAGTGCTGTACGGATGTAAACAAAGGGGATTTCTTTCCCCTTTCATTTACAAACAGCCGCGATCGGCGGCTAGCAGGCTGATCACAGAGCGGAGCTCCATGAACCGGCAGGGAACGATCGCACATACGCAAGGCCGTTCCCTGGGAAACCACAGCTCCAGGAATTGCCATTTGGCGGTCCTGGAGCTGCCACCGCAGTCACGTGAAGAAATAATCACTAGATACAGTGTGGCTAAAATAAAATAAACAGAATGTTTCCTTTTCTTAAATAATTAAATGAAAATGGTGTTTACTTTCCACATGACCCTCATATATCAGCATCAGTGGGGGTAGAATCCAGCATTCCCATATACCAAGCTATTACTAAATAATAATAAAAAAAACTCCATGCAGACGAAGTGCTTAATAAACACCAAAGATTTTATTGCTGCAAAAAAAAAAAAAAATTGCTAACAATCGCTTATCAGATTTGTGCAGTAGTTTTTCCAAGCTCGTATAACCTGAATAAGCGTACAATTATTTTTTCATATCCTAATTACTCCTAGGTAAAAGGAGATCCCAACACCACTTTTACTGACGAAAACATTGTGCTCACAACATATGACTTATTTGCAGCTGGATCGGAAACTACAAATACCACATTGAGATGGGCCTTATTATTCATGCTCCTGTACCCAGATATCCAGTGTAAGTATTGCTTTCAACTGTATTTACATACAATGATTGCAAAACAGATGTGCACACAGCAGTCAGGACCGACCTAACATTAAGCTGCCTGAATAATATAACTAAAGCTGCAAACTCTGGGGGTGCAACCAGCGATCTGCTCAATCAACAGTGCAACGGAGCACAAATACCTAGTACAGCGCCGGCGGGTCAGGAAAATATGGCGTGGGAAAAAATGGCGCACAGTGATAAATCTTTTAAAACGGTATTTATAGTTTTAAGGATATGCAGTAACTTTATTTAAAACGCTATTTATCGTTGGTCTGACCCCCGCCCCTCATGTCCTGCGGTGTCCCCCGGTTCCTGTCTTCTGCCTCCCCCGCCCCCCCTCGCACGTCCAATTTTGTCTCCCAGTGATTTCATCTCTGCCCCGGACTGGAGTGTAATGCTACAACAGTCCTACCTAAGCAGATCTTACGAACAGCTGGTGGATGTATCTGCTCGCTGCCGCTGATGACTTTCTGATGCACCAATCACGCTGGGGGCGCTGCTCCAGAATTGCCAATCACCGCTGCTCATTTCTCTGCTCCGTCTGCTAATTGGACCCAATGCTCCCGCCTCCGAGACCATCGCGTCCAATTAGCAGACGGAGCAGAGAAATGAGCAGCGGTGATTGGCAATTCTGGAGCAGCGCCCCCAGCGTGATTGGTGCATCAGAAAGTCATCAGCGGCAGCGAGCAGATACATCCACCAGCTGTTCGTAAGATCTGCTTAGGTAGGACTGTTGTAGCATTACACTCCAGTCCGGGGCAGAGATGAAATCACTGGGAGACAAAATTGGACGTGCGAGGGGGGGCGGGGGAGGCAGAAGACAGGAACCGGGGGACACCGCAGGACATGAGGGGCGGGGGTCAGACCAACGATAAATAGCGTTTTAAATTTACTGCATATCCTTAAAACTATAAATACCGTTTTAAAAGATTTATCACTGTGCGCCATTTTTTCCCCACGCCATTTTTGACTGTACGCCAGCGCCGGGTCTTCCTCTCTTCTGCACTGCAACAAGTCACCATGCAACTCTCCATACGCTCCCAATTTCACATGACATGCATTGGGAACCTAAAGAGGAACACTTCTGCACAGTGAAAGGCTGCAGGGCAGAAGAGAGGATGCAGCGCTGGACTAGCTACTTGTTCTCCACTACGCACTCTGCAATTCAGATTGGGAGGGGGAAAGAGAGGGGCAAGCCCCTTTAGCCCCCATGCAATTTTTACTGAGGAGAGGAGACAGATACTGGCCATACTTGGGAGGTTGCTTCAGGTGGCAACAAGTAAAACCTGTCCACAGTGTGGCTCAAAAGGAAAGCACTGAGTGGCAAACCAGTAAAGTTGAAGACAAACACCCACAAAAAGTGAAAAATGACTACCTGGCAGTTCTGCTCTCGAATGAGACTGCCTAATGGTACTAGACATGCCACTGGGGAGGGTAGAAACAACACTGAGAAATGCAGCAAATACAAACAAAGGCCTAAAGTTAGATAAGGTCAGCAAATAAATATTATATTGCTCTTCCATAACCTAGAATTAACTCTGCACAACATAAAATATTATTTCTTCTCCGATAGATAGTTAAATAGTTATTTGGGTTGAAAAAAGACATACGTCCATCGAGTTCAAACAGAAAATAAAGTACAACACCACACTAGCCTGCACCTTTACATATCCCTGTTGATCCAGAGGAAGGCAAAAAATCCTTACAAGGCATGGTCCAATTAGCCCCAAAAGGGAAAAAATTATTTCCCAATTCCAGATGGCAATCAGATAAAATCCCTGGATGAACATACTGGGAATTACCTAGTTATTATAGCCATGGATGTCTTTCAACGCAAGGAAAGCATCTAAAGCCCCCTTAAACGCAGATATCGAATTTGCCATAACTACTTCCTGTGGCAATACATTCCACATTTGAATCACTCTTACTGTAAAGGACCCTTTCCTAAAAAAATGGCTAGAACTTTGTTCCTCCGTGCACAGATCATGTCCCCTAGTCCTTTGCAAAAGCCTAGGGACAAAAAGCTTATCTGCCAATCTTTTATATTGCCATCTGATGTATTTATACATGTCAATTAGATCCCATTTAAGGTATCTTTTCTCCAGACTAAATAAACCCAGTTGATCTAACCTTTCCTGGTAAGTGAGACCTCCCAACCATCTAATCAATGTTGTTGCTTGTCTCTACACCTACTCTAAAACAGCAATATTTTTCCTGTAATGCGGGGCCCAGAACTGAATTCCATATTCCAGATGCAGCCTTACTACAGAGTTAAAGGATACACGAAGTGACATGTGACATGATGAGATAGACATGTGTATGTACAGTGCCTAGCACACAAATAACTATGCTGTGTTTCTTTTTTTCTTTCTCTGCCTGAAAGAGTTAAATATTAGGTATGTAAGTGGCTGACTCAGTCCTGACTCAGACAGGAAGTGACTACAGTGTGACCCTCACGGATGAGAAATTCCCCTCTTTATCTCTTTCTTGCTCTCAGAAGCCATTTTCTGCTAGGAAAGTGTTTTAAAGTTGGAAATTCTTATCAGTGAGGGTCACACTGTAGTCACTTCCTGTCTGAGTAAGGGCTGAGTCAGCCACTTACATACCTGATATTTAACTCTTTCAGACAGAGAAAGAAAAAAAGTAACACAGCATAGTTATTTGTGTGCTAGGCACTGTACATACACATGTCTATCTCATGTCACATGTCAGTTCAGGTATCCTTTAAGGATACCTTAAATATTATTTTAGTGTGCTTACAATACATATTGTTTGAACTGTAGTTCTGCTTCTCTCTAGGAATCCACTCCCAAAGCATCAGTGGATGAAAGGAGTTGTATGCCGGGGGGGGGGGGGGTGGTTGGGGGTCGCCGAACTGGAGGGAGAAGAAGCCAGGATGGGTCGCCTCTCCTCCCTCACTTAGGTCCCCCGTCCCCGCTCCCCTCCAGCTATTTGCGCAAATACGTTGATTAAATGTCAGCAGCGAATGGGGATGCTTACCTTCTCTCTTTGCGTTCCATCGCTTGCTGCTATACTTCCTGCAATGTCGCCCTCTACTCTACACTTCGAAGGGCGGCATTGCAGGAAGTGACGCGGATCCATTTCTGTGTCCGAAGATGCCCGTGTAGAGGGGGATCCGTTTCCCTATTGATTTTCACTACCCCTCCGTGTATCCGGGGTCTGAAAATCATGCAAATCCAGACCGTCCGTTCAATTTTTGAAAACGGATACCCCTGAACGCAGACTGATCTGTTTTGAAACAAAGCGAAGAAGGCTGCCATTTTTAACAATGGTATCTGTGGCTCCATTTTTGATCCGGGCCAAAAAACAGAGCCACGGATACGTTTTTAAAACAAGTGTGAACCTACTCTTACAGCAGTACTTAAGAACAAGACAAGCTATTTCCATGCCAGTTTAAAAAAAAAACAAAAAAAAATATGTTCAACAATAGTTCTTACAATTCACTACTTGACCCTATAGATTTATACACTCAGCTAAAACCTTATTCACAAAGTGGACAATAATGTCCTCAGAGCCAAGTTACAAGCTACCTTTTCCCTTATTCTGCTCTTGGATCTTTCCTTTGCTTTTGGCAATCATCGTTTGTGATTATTTGGATTGTCATTCAAGCCATTATCACAAATGATGGTTTGGACTTCATAGTTCACTTGTTATTTATGTGACTTTGTAATTTGCGCCAAGATATTTTTATTGTATAGCAATGAGTAATATGTTGGTCCTTTATAAGTAATGATGATAATTATTATTACAATTGTACTGGATTTCCTGGCAGTTATTAACTACATTCTGATTCTGTCAACTTTAAATAAGCCAAAGTCCAGGAAGAAATTGATCGAGTGCTTGGAAGAGAGAAGTCACCAACAATGGCAAATATATTGGAAATGCCATATACTAATGCTGTGATCCATGAAATTCAACGCTTTGGCGATATCCTGCCTCTGGCTTTACCCCATATGACCTCTAGAGATATGGATATTCAGGGATGTTTCATACCAAAGGTATTGTAATCACTACATTGGTTTTGGATACATTTTGTAACAGATGAAATTTAATTTTAGAGTATTGTTTTTGTTGCTAGAATAAATGTAATGGATCTGTATTATCTTTATTACTGTAATATTCAGCGCTGCGTAATATGTTGGTGCTTTATAAATACAATAAATAGAAATGAAATAAGTAAATATTATTCAATTTTAAAGCACTGAGGAAGATGACAGCGTTTCAGTCATTTGAAAACCCCCTTAGCACGTCTAAACGAGCTTTTCGCGCGCAAAACTTTATGCGCGTAAAACTTTACGCGCGCGCTGCACAGAGCGCAGGGCGCCCCTCGCGAAGTGCCCATTAAAGCCTATGGGACTTAGCGCGCACATAGGACTTTGCGCATGCAAAACTTTGCGCTCGGTACTTAGCGCGCAATCTGATTCAGAAATTCGGTGCTAACCTTCTTAGCACCCTGGTTAGCACGTCTAAAGACTTTAGACGTGCTAAGTAGGTTAGCACAGCTTTGTGAATCAAGCCCACACATTCACACCAGTTAGGGCTTGTAGAGAGCTCCGTGAAGCTGGCCCCCCTACAGTCAGCACAAATAAAAATGCTATCATGTTTGGTAAGTTCTACGTTCATTTTAAAGATAATAGCACTTATTATGATTTCATGTCTGTAAGTTATTGTATGGGTGATAGTATTGTTTTGGAAATAAAAAGTGCTATGATTTTCAAAATGAAAGCAGCACAAATCTTAATTTTTGCAGCACAAATTATCACAAAGGTAACACTAACCAATCATGATAGAATTTTTATTTGTGCTGATTGTAGGAGGGCCAGCTTCACAGAGCCCTTGTAGAGGATAGACAAAACACACAGGGATGCTGGAAGCCCAACATTGCATAATATAGTATGGTATTCGGAGACAAAGGAATTAGTATATAAAATTATACTCACAGGGCTGGGTTGCTAGGGAAGCAACCACTCATTAGAGAGCATGTCCCCACTCGGCCTTGTGGATGATGTGCGGTGATCGCTGCTCAAAAAAGGCGCGGTCCCTCTCAAGTGACGCCATCAGAGGGGGATCACTAGACAATACTGAAGGGATGTTAGGTGCCAAAAGGTAAGTAAGAAGTAATTCCAACAATATATTTATTTTTTTTTAAAAATGAACATTTACTGTGCACGCCCTATGTACGCTAAATTTGAGGTTTTTTAGCGAATATCGTATTGTTGGAATGATTTCTTGAAGGTAAGACTTTCTTACCACCTATTTTTGCCACATAAAATCCACATCCTTACTACCCTTGAGCACCTCCTATCATCCTCCCTCACACAGAACAGAGTAAACAAAAAATCTGAAGCATTCCACACAAAACGTAAAAAAATGAAATGGGCAAGTACACTTACCTAAAAGATTATTAGGAACACCTGTTCAATTTCTCATTAATGCAATTATCTAATAAACCAATCACATGGAAGTTGCTTCAATGCATTTAGGTGTGTGGTACTGGTCAAGACAATCTCCTGAACTCCAAACTGAATGTCAGAATGGGAAAGAAAGGTGATTTAAGCAATTTTGAGCGTGGCATGGTTGTTGGTGCCAGACAGGCCAGTTTGAGTATTTCACAATCTGCTCAGTTACTGGGATTTTCACGCGAAACCATCTCTAGGGTTTACAAAGAATGGTGTGAAAAGGGAAAAACATCCAGTATGCGGCAGTCCTGTGGGCGAAAATGCTTTGTTGATGCTAGAGGTCAGACCAGAATGGGCCGACTGATTCAAGCTGATAGAAGAGCAATGTTGACTGACATAACCACTCGTTAGAACCGGGGTATGCAGCAAAGCATTTGTGAAGCCACAACACGCACAACCTTGAAGCAGATGGTCTACAACAGCAGAAGACCCCACGGGTACCACTCATCTCCACTACAAATAGGAAAAATAGGCTACAATTTGCACCAGCTCACCAAAACTGGACAGTTGAAGACTGTTGCCTAGTCTGATGAGTCTTGATAGATCCAGAATTTGGTGTAAGCAGAATGAGAACATGGATCCATCATGCCTTGTTGGTGGTGGTGTAATGGTGGTCTAATGGTGTGGGGGATGTTTTCTTGGCACACTTTAGGCCCCTTAGTGCCAATTAGGCATCGTTTAAATACCACGGGCTACCTGAGCATTGTTTCTGACCATGTCCATCCCTTCATGACCACCATGTACCCATCCTCTGATGGCTACTTCCAGCAGGCTAATGCACCACGTCACAAAGCTTGAATCATTTCAAATTGGTTTCTTGAACATGACAATACGTTCACTGTACTAAAATGGCCCCCACAGTCACTAGATCTCAACCCAATAGGCCTGTTGCCAGGCACTTTCTGCGCATGTCCGTGACATCATGAGTGACGTCACGCTCATGCGTAGAGAGTGTCCGGCAACAGGCACGCGACCAAAGACGCGCACCGCCGGCCCAGCGCATCCGTACTACTCCAGGTCATAGCGAACCGGAAGTAGTATTTACCCATAGAAATTCGCTAGCGAATGGTTCGCTAACATCTCTACATATCAACTCACTACCCATACACTTCTATGGGCCTGTGGGCCTCTTTATAGTCACAGATTGTGTTATTCTATCTCGCTGCATGCATGCAGGATGGTGTACTGGTTAAGGGTACTGCTTTTTACACGGGAAACCAGGGTTTGAATCCTAGCTAGGGTCAGTACCTATTCAGTAAGGAGTTTATGGCAAGACTCCCTAACACTGCAGGGTGGCCTCATGAGCGCGTCCCAGTGGCTGTAGTTCTTCAGCACTTTGAGTCCGACAGGAGAAAAGTGCTATACAAATGATCTGATAATTATTATTATTTAATAAACTGGCCCTAGACTACAATACATACACTACTCAATATAGACATATGACTATGGCTATGGTAGTGATATGACACATGACTATGGTAGGGATTAGATTGTGAGACAGTTAAAGAGGAACTGTCGCGAAAATCTTAAAATTTAAAACACATACAAATAAAAAGTACATTTCTTCCAGAGTAAAGTGAGCCATACATTACTTTTCTCCTATTTTGCAGTTACTTACAGAAGGTAGTAGAAATATGACATTATAAACAGGTTTTGGGTTAGTCCATCTCTTCATGGGGGATTCTCAGTATGGCCTTTATTCTTTATAAAGACATTCCCTGAAAAAGATTTATACAAAGATGCTGGCCAGCCTCCCTGCTTGCTGCACACTTTTTTTGGCAGTTGGATGGAACAACTGCCATTCACTAAGTGCTTTTAAAAACAAAGAAAACCCTGAGAACCCCCCATGAGAAGATGGGCTTGTCCATAATCTGTCGGTAATGTCAGATTCCTACTACTTAAGGTGGCCATACACCTTAAGATTTGCAGCAGATTCGACCATCAGATAGATTTGTCAGATACCTGTCAAGTCGAATCTGACAGGAATCTATCTGATGTGTGCCACACACTAGGAACAGATTTCCAATACATTTCAGAATGAAATCTATTGGAAATCAATCTAAATGCATTATTGGACCATTAGATCCAATGCAACTCTATCGGCCATCAATCTGCTGCCAGCAGCAGATCGACCTAGATCCATCCAGTCACATAGATCAAATCGATCGAAATCAGCCACAAATTGATCAGCTGATTTGATAGAATCGATTTCCAATCGATTGATCGATCGATCGATGGCTGAAATCAACCAGTGTTGTAAGTGACAGCAACATAGGAGTAAAGTAATTTATGGCTCATTTTACTCTGGAAGAAACGTACTTCTTATTTGTATATGTTTACATGTATTTTAAATTTTAAGATTTTCACGACAGAGGTCCTTTTAGTGACAAAACAATATGCTTTGCACAGTGCTGTAGAAGATGTCAGTGCTATATAAATGCTAAATAATAATGATTATTCACAGCATTATTGGGATGCTAAAAATTCTGTTAAGAAATAAGGTGAAATCACTTGATGGAAATCCAGACGGATTAGCTCATCATATTTGTTCTGTCCAGGTGGGAAGAGGGCAGCTGCAAGGCAGAGTTTTCTGAGGAGACATCAGCTAATCAAAGACCTTATCTTTCATTCTGTCCTGGCGCATGCTATAGTTACTTTTGTGGACTTTGCATGCAATAAACTATAAGGATTATGGATGAAATGATGAGAAACTGAAACACATTCCCCATTCCTGTAAATAACTGATAAGTGTAAATTCAACCTCTGACATCTGGGTGGTGGGTGGTTAGGGTAAGGCCTTTGTTTAAATTGTAGGAGAACAGGGAACCCAGGAAGGATATTGGAGGTGGTAGCACCAGACCTGACCATTTATAAGATTAAAGACTCCATTACCTGTACAACGAATGGTGTGACTTACTGTATTCAATGCCCCTGTCAAAAAAGGTATGTGGGGAGGACCAAAAGGTCCTTGCAGAGGAGGATTGGAGAGCATTTTAATAATATAGAAAAGAAAATTGAGGGACACCCGTTGTCCAAGCATTATAAAGAGAAACATGGGGCCTCCTAAAGGGGACCATTTTTTATGGTTTGGAAATTATTCAACCTGGGAAAAGGGGCGGAGACTATATATGCAAGATGTCACAAAACGAGTCAAAATGGATTTATCAGTTAGACACATTAGCCCCTAAAGGTTTGAATAGTGAAATGGAATTTTTTGCATTTTTTAAATACATTTTATGAAATTATGTATTTTCATTAATAGTATGAATGTTATGGTGGATTGTGTATAGATAGGCCTCTGCTGTGGTTTTATTTAAGATTACAGTAAGAAGAATGCATATTATGCCCACTGGTAATGTGTAATGGGAGCCTTTCACCTTAAGAACTAAGGATCCAACAGAGTATTTAAATACGGGTGGAGCAAAATGGCAACATGATACTATAAACAGAGGGGAACTGATCGGATCGAAGACTCTAGCATTACCAAATCCTCCTGATGAGGGCCAACGTTATTGGCTGAAACGCGTAGAGGTCGCTTTAATGCAAAAAAGTATCTGCTTAGGAGCCCGGGATTGAGCAGGCTGTGTAAGCGCGCAGCAGCCGCTTGTGAACAAAGGTCCAGAGGCTTACGAGGTGACGTCACCCATCCTGACACGCAAGCCGGATCAGCTGAGCGGAAGTGCGGCGAGCGGGGCTCTGAGCCTGACAGACGGAACCCACGTATGCCGCAAGAAAGACGCAGAGAGAAGCTGAGACAGGCAGCGAGCAGAAGTATCTTGTAAGAGCAAAGAAGCTCTAAGTGAAGGGATCTACCCTGTGAGAAGTTGCCATAGACTGTCTATATTATGGGACACGTGAGTTTATGCGGATATTGCCCAATATAAACTGAATAAGTTGGAATCTTATGTTTGAAGCTTAAGGTTGAACTGAGACACCCACTGCAAAAGGAACTTTTGATTATATGTTGCAACGAAGGAATCATATGGAGTATTAACCCTTTTTGGAACGAACATTTTGTAGGAAGTGGCTACTATTGGGGGAAGCTGATTAGATAGAAGGGCCCTTCTATTGTATGTGTGTGTGTATGAGAGGGTGGCTTGTTTGCGTAATAGGTACTCTGGTGCACCGTGTTGTAAGATTTTAAGGCTTTTTAACTTTGAAGAAATAGTGAAACGTTTTTGCTCTTAAACTAGCGCATGTTAGTATTGATTTTTATGGTTCGGGTAAGGCATTGGCAAGTAAGTGTGTGTGTGTGTGTGGGGGGGGGGGGATAGGGTTAGGCACCAGAGGTGGGTTGGTTAGGGTTAGGCATCGGTAGAGAAAGGGTTCTGTGTGACAACAGGTGCCCAAATTTCTGGGTTCCCTTCTTGCACATACACACTGGTAACAATGAACAAAGAGGTAGTCATAAAAGCCATCATACACAAGCAGTACTTTTGCTTTTGTGGCTGATCTCCAATTAGTAAATTAATTGTAATCAGTGATTACTTGAAAAGACTGCCTGTGGTTCTGCTCATGTGTACACAGCCTTGGTATTGCATGAGAGCATATATACAGTAGACACAGTCAACACCTTCACTGTGTTGTAAAGATCCCAATGTCTACATATTATGTGGTTCTGCCTTGAGCGAGAATCTTTTATTTTCTAGTATAATATTATGGGAATCATTTATTAAAATACAAGATGGTTGCAATTGAATACTTGCAAAGCTATTTTCTGTTACTGCAAGCCTAGGCCTAATGTTGACTAGGTAGAAAATAATAGTGAGGACTAAAAGATTAGTGAATTAGCGCTGGTGGTGCTGTTGTAGTTGAGTACATGAACATGAACATTTCACAACTGACAAGACACAACCCCGAGGTGCTGAAGCAGGTAATTTGGGTGCGTGTGGCGGATAGGTAAAAATAGCTGCCGCATAGACCACAGTGTTAATATAATGGCTCCCAGAGGGTAATTTGAGCATCGGCAGTGCCTAATATATTTTGTAATCAGGTATAGTGATAGAAAAATATTGGTAAAAAAATTATCGGTATTACCTATTGCCAAATAGTAGAATATTGGTAAAATCATTAATATTCTACTAGCAGCTACAATCTCTGGCACCCTTTTTACATGTATGGCCCAAGTGCTTATTTATAAAGATGACTTATTGCCAGAAAAAAATGTCTGTTTTTAGTTCTCCATACTTATAAAATTGGTGATCAGCTTAAATGACCTTTATAAGGGATTGCCACTTACAGTATCTGAGATTGCCACTCTTCTGTTGTGATCGCCAGATAATATTTAAAAAAAAAAAAACTATATTTGTAAAGCACTTTTTTTCATATCGGACTCAAAGAGCTTGCGATGAGGCCACTAGAGCACACTCAGTAGGCAGTAACAGTGTTAGGGCTGGTGCACAACACTTGCGGTTTGAAAACCGCTTGGCTAATGTATTTCAGTGGGAGGGTGCACACCAGAGCGATTCGTTTTTTCCCCAAATGCAAACTCAGGTCCTGCAGCATTTTTGCAGATTTCTGAGGCAATTCTGCCTCAATGTTAAGCATAGGAAAGTGGAAAATTGCTCTGAAAAAAACGCTAGATAAGAGCAATTTTCCAAGCATTTTTGTTACGGAAGCTGTTCAGTTACAGCTCTACTGTAACAAAAACTAAAATATGCTACACAAACGCTCCAAAAAACTCTAGGCATGTGTAGAAAATCGCTCTGCACATGCCTAGAATTGCTCTGAAAAACGCTAGCATTTGCGGATACACTAGCGTTTTTTGGTGTGCACTGGCCCTTTGTGAGTCTTGCCCAAGAGCACCTACTGAATAGGTGCTGGCTTACTGAACAGGAAGAGCCAAAATTAAAACCCTGGTTGCTTGTTAGAGATGGCCTGAACTTACGATTTTCGGTTCGCAAACCGGGCGAACTTTCGCGAACCGCAATAGACTTCAATGAGGAGGCGAACTTTGAAAACTAGAAACACTTATGCTGGCCACAAGTGATGGAAAATATGTTTCAAGGGGTCTAACATCTGAGTTTTTACATGGATGAGTGGGATAGACGCCAAAAGTCCCAGAGAAAAATCTGGATTTGATGCAAAGCAGCGTTTTAAGGGCAGAAATCACATTGAATGCTTAATAGCAGGCCTAAAATGCTTTAAAACCTCTTGCATGTGTATACATCAATCAGGGAGTGTAATTAGAGTACTGCTTCATACTGACAAACCAAACTCACTGTGTAGTGCACCGCAAACAGCTGTTTGCGTTGGATCATTTCGGCGCATGCTCCGTTACTACCCCTTGTGGTGCGCCGCTTTCGGCGCACCCACTATTATTACACAGCTGGCAACAGCCTTTGGTTGCCATTACAGTTGCCTGGGCAACTAATCCTGCCCACCCCAGCCCTCCTACTCATTTGATTGGTCTTCCTGACTTCCAGCAGTGTACTTAAAGAGACACTGAAGCGAGAATAAATCTCGCTTCAGTGCTTATATTCAGCAGGGGCATGTGTGCCCCTGCTAAAACGCCGCTATCCCGCAGCTAAACGGCGGTCCCTTACCTCCCCAATTCCCTTGTGGAGTCCCGGGCAGCGCTTCCGCATTGAGGCAGGGCTAATGGCTGCAGCCCTGCCTCACGTGCTTCTGTCAGCGCGTATCTCCGCCTCTCCCCCGCCCCTTTCAGTCTTCCTTCGCTGAGAGGGGCGGGGGAGAGGCGGCGATGCGCCGCTGATAGACGGCGCTGAGAGGCAGGGCTGCAGCCGTTAGCCCTGCCTCAAGAGCAGCAAAATCTACGACTAAGTTGGTCGTAGATTTTGCAGGGGGGGATTTGGGGGGTAAGGGACCCCCGTTTAGCCGCGGGATAGCGGTGTTTTAGCAGGGGCACACATGCCCCTGCTGAATATAAGCACTGAAGCGAGATTTATTCTCGCTTAAGTGTCTCTTTAAAGCAGCAAGCGTCCTCATTTCATTACAGAGGCGCTTCACTTGCTGTATCCGAATTCCTGGTAAGTTTATGATATATTTGCAGTACTTTCTATGATTTTTTTGCCCACCTACTATACACTTTACCATTTTTTAAGTTTCTATAAATTTTTGCCTACCTACTGTACATTTCACCATTGTATACGTTTTTTGGCCATATATATCTCCTTTTTACATAGTGCTAATCACCTAATTAATACTAATATGTTTATGTATATTTATATTAATAGTACCAATATTTTCAATCTATTTTGATTTCCATTTTTTAAATGTGTAAATACATGGTTTTCTGATTATCCCTAGGGGACTATATAGTTTTTTGATATCCCTATTTTTCCACTGCACCAGCACTTTTGTGCTTATATGCTCCTAATACGGCTCATATAATTTTGAGCACCATGACTATGACACTAAGTCCACCCCATTATCAAGTATACTATGTATAAAATCTACTGCATAAATTATTGTAGCAATCATTTATAGCAATGTGTGTTGTCTCTTGCCTACAGTTGTTATCCCCATCTTATTGCCTGATGAAGCGGGCTTAGCCTGCGAAACGCGTTGCGTCCCTGGGGTACTTTACAATAAATGTATGTATTTATCTAAAAAAAAAAAAAAAAGACAGAGGCGCTTCACTTGCTGTATCCGAATTGCTGTTGTTGTACCCATCTTATTGCCTGATGAAGTGGGCTTAGCTAGCGAAATGCGCTGCATCCCTGGGGTACTTTACAATAAATGTATGTATTTTCAGACAGTCTTTCGTGTCTGCTTTATGGAGTCAAGTCCACCACTTCCTCCAAGCAAATTTTAAAGGTTTTATCTACTTTTATCCTGCTGGCGCCTCTGTTTTCCCTATTGCAAAGCTGTTTGTGTTGTGACAGCCGTACTGGACTGGTGCGCACCATGGCGAGATTGCTCTTCCTCAGTGATATCAGGTAATGTCTGACTGCCTTATCAACTTTCGATGGTTCTTTCTCTACCATTGTTTAAGCCTACATCTATTTTTTTTAAATTACATTTTCTGCTGGCTGTTCAGTACCTGTAACGAGAATCTGTTATGGAGAGCAAGTCTGCCATTGTGAGTGACCACGGGCAATGGCCGCGGAATCAGGGTTTGATTCCGGTCTGGAGTGGGAGCCTGAGAACCGGCTACCACCACACATCCAAGTAAGGACCCATTTGCTGTATAAGTAATGTACCTGCCCTGACCGTCCTTTGAAGACCAGGCATCTGTGGTCAGTTGGACCCTTGACCCAACGCTGCGTGCCAGAGATGACACCACTTGCCTTTAATGAGAATCTGTTATGGAGGGCAAGTCTGCCATTCATTCAACTGTGTAAAACTTTCGATGGTACTTTCTCAGTAGCATGGTGACCACGGGTAATGGCCGGCGAATCCTGGTTCGATTCCGGTCCGGAGTGGGAGCCTAAGAAACAGCTACCACCACCACACATCCAAGGAAGGCAGCAGGCACGCTGTGGGCAAAGGAGCAGGAACGGCTACCACCACACATCCAAGGAAGGCAGCAGGCATGCTGTGGGCAAAGGAGCAGGAACGGCTACCACACATCCAAGGAAGGCAGCAGGCATGGCATGCACGTCCCGAGGTAGTGACTAAAAATAACAATACAGGAGGACTTTCGAGGCCCTGCTGTATATGAGATTAATCAACTTTAAATCCTTTAACGAGAATCTGTTATGGAGGGCAAGCCTGCCATCCATTCAAGTGAAAGGTATGCACTGACTGGCAGGTATAATACAATGTGCAGTCAAAGATGCAGTGAAAGGTATGCAGTGACTGCAAACAGCTGTTTGTGTAGTGACGGTCGTGCTGGACTGGTGCGCACCATGGTGAAAGTGCAGGCCGTGGTGGTTTTCAAGCCCATATGGTCGCCGAGCTGTGGTAGCTCAACGATAGAACAACAGTGACTGTCCAGCTGATCAAATTTGGTCTGTCCACAATGAAGCAACGACCTTATTATCTTGGGTGTGCACCCCCCCCCCCCCCGCGCGAAACACTCATATCTCCGTCGGTCATTGCTTCATTGTGATATGCAAGCCCCTTCACCGCGGCAAGGTAATGATCACGAAGGGGAATTGGTACATTTACATGCCTTTTGTTTTGTTGTTGCAGCTGCAGTGCAGCAAGAAAAATTAGGCAGGCATGTACACGCACCTGAAAAATTATTATTATTATTATTATTATTTTGCTAGCAGCGGCCGCAAAAATTCAGGAATCCGCCTGGTGTCCTGGACCCTGTAGGTGGTGGCGGAGAAGGCAGTCAAGCGGCCTGCAGGCAGAAATGCTGTGTGGGGAGTGACTTAGTCTTGGGGCAGGCAGTCACACGGCGTGCAGGCAGAGATGCTGTGTGTGGGGACTGACTTAGTCTTTGGGCGGGCCAGGCAGTAGCCCTCCAGGATCCATGCCTCATTCATTTTGATAAAGGTGAGGTACTGAACACTTGTGACTTAGGCGACTTCTCTTCTCAGTGACAATGCCCCCAGCTGCGCTGAAGGTCCTTTCTGACAGGACGCTTGAGGCAGGGCAAGACAGAAGTTGGATGGCAAATTGTGACAGCTCTGGCCACAGGTCAAGCCTGCGCACCCAGTAGTCCAAGGGTTCATCGCTGCTCACAGTGTCTACATCCAAACAATGCAATACTGGTTTATGGAGAAAGTTTAGCTTCCATTATAATTTGCATGCAAAATACAATCTACTAGACATCTGCACCAACGTTGAGGTAATTCTCCGAAGCAGATGTCCTACACTATCTAACCTAAGTTAAAAGCATGTGTCCTTACCCTGGCAGCAGCTAAGCAAAAATGTGTAACTTACATTCAATATGGACAGCAGAGAATAAAGCCAGCGCTCACCACATAGGCTGCATTTGAATTACTTATCACCTCATGTGCACCACTTAAATAGCTCAAATACACACTCAGCAATCAAACAGATGCAAAACATATGCATAATTAAATACCATGCAAACAGGAAAGCACTATGGGAGCTGCTAGCCTGGTAGTTACAAAATTATGGAAACAAATACAGGTAGAAGGCTGCGCATCCCTGACCTAATTCTACAATTGAATGGTTAATCGCTGTGGCCAGGAGAGCTGCTCCATTGTGACTCTCCGCTTTGAAGCAAGACATGTCTAAGATGGCGTGACACCGTCGTCCCTGGCATGCAGCATAGGCCCTGGGGAGCTGGGGCTGTGTAGCTGGAGAGGATATTGCAGCACCAGTAGAGTTGAACTGCCATTCAGCCAAGGAGGAAGAGGAGGAAGACAGCGAAGAGGATGTAGCAGGAGGAGAGGAGGTGGCAGGAGGCCTGCCTGCAAGCTGTGGAGGTGTCACAAGTTGATCCGCTGCACAGCCACGTACTCCCTGCTTGTCAGCAGTCACCAGGTTGACCCAATGGGCTGTGTAAGTAATGTACCTGCCCTGACCGTGCTTGGCAGACCAGGCATCCGTGGTCAGATGGTCCCTTGACCCAACGCTGTGTGCTAGAGATGACACCACTTGCCTCTCAACTTCATGGTACAGGTTGGGTATCGCCTTTTTAGAGAGATAATTGCGGCCTGGTATCTTCCACTGCAGTGTCCAAATGGCCACAAATTTACGGAAGGCCTCAGAGTTCACCAGCTGGTATGGTAACAGCTGGCGTGCTAACAGTTCCGCCAAGCCAGTTGTCAGACTCCGGGCAAGGGGGTGACTGGCAAACATTGGCTTCTTCCGCTCAAAGATTTCCCTCATGGACACCTGGCTGCTGCTGTGGGCAGAGGAGCAGGAACCGCTCAAGGTCAGAGGCGGAGTGGAGGAGGGTGGCTGTGAAGGTGCAAGGGAGAAAGCGGCTGAAGATGCTGCACCTGAAGGAGGAAGAGGAGAAGGAGGGTGGCTTTTCTTTTGTGTGCTGCTTTTCCTCTGGTGATCTTCCTATTGCAGTTTGTGCCTTTTCTGCATGTGCCTTCATAAGGCAGTTGTTCCTATGTGGGTGTTGGCCTTTCCACGGCTCAATTTTTGTAGGCAGAGAGAACAGATGGCATTGCTCTGATCTGAGGCAGACACATTAAAAAATGTCCACACCGCTGAGCCCCCCTGGGGTGATGGCACTATGGTGGCATCAGTAACTGCCGTTGAAGGTCATGTTGGATAACTGTCCATAGGTGGCGATACATGGTGCCAGACACTGCCACCAGCTGTTTCTGGTGATGAGCTCCCCCTGCTTCTTTCAGCAACTCGTCTCTTCCTACTGCTCTCTGACTCCCCTTCTGAACTGTCTCCTTGGTCATTTCGTCTCTTAGGAACCCACGTGGCATCCGTATCATCGTCATCATCATAATCATCCTGCCCAGCTTCGCTTGCCTCAGACTCCTCTAAAACTGCACCAACAGCAGGTACTTCATCATCCTCCTCCTCACACGTTACGTACATAGTGTCGCCTAACTCAGACATATGAGGTGGTGTAACTTGCTTAGCGCCTTCATCTGGTTGTAACAATAATGGCTGTGCATCAGTGATTTCCCCACTAAATAACTCCTGCGAACTGTCAAATGCAGCAGATGTGGTGCTTGTAGTAGCGCTGGTGGCTGCGGAAGATGAGGTGTTCTGTGTTAAATAGTCAACCACGTCCTGACAATCTTGGGAGTTGATGGGACGTGCCTTCTTTTGAGCACTGTACTTTGGTTCAGGGCCGCACGAAATCACATCAGCACAACCTCGCACAGACCTGCCGGGTGTCCTTCCTCTGGGTCTGCCTCTACTTCTGCCTCTACCTGTTTTGTCTATTTTGTCCACATGTGGGGGGGGGGGGGGGGAGGGTGAAGTGAAAGGTATGCATTGACTTGACTAATACAATGTGCAGTCACACAGGTACAGTTAACAGGTATGCACGGAGTGGTATATCACACTGCGGGTGCACTGAACACAACAGGTAGGTATATGCAGTGGTGGGTATTACAAATGTGCACCTGTCACACACACGTACCGTGAACAGGTACAGTGACTAGTGGCATTAAATATCACACTGCGTGCGCTCATGTAGGTAGGTGGGTGCACTGTGAACAACAGGTAGGTATATGCAGTGATGGGTATTATAATGTGCACCTGTCACACACAGACAGGTACCGGACAGGCACAGTGACACAGCGTGTGCTCACATAGGTAGGTGGGTGCGCTAAAGTGAACAACAGGTAGGTATACGCAGTGATGGGTATTACAATGTGCACCTGTCACACACAGACAGGTACCGGACAGGCACAGTGACACTGCGTGCGCTCACGTAGGTAGGTGGTTGCACTGAAGTGAACAACAGGTAGGTATATGCAGTGATGGGTATTACAATGTGCACCTGTCACACACAGACTGGTACCGGACAGGCACAGTGACACTGCGTGCGCTCACATAGGTGGATGGGTGCACTGAAGTGAGCAACAGGTAGGTATATGCAGTGATGGGTATTACAATGTGCACCTGTCACACACAGACAGGTACCGGACAGGCACAGTGACACTGCATGCGCTCACGTAGGTAGGTGGGTGCACGGACTGATGTGAACAACAGGTAGGTAAATGCAGTGATGGGTATTACAATGTGCACCTGTCACACACAGACAGGTACCGGACAGGCACAGTGACACTGCATGCGCTCACATAGGTAGGTGGGTGCACAGTGAACAACAGGTAGGTATATGCAGTGATGGGTATTACAATGTGCACCTGTCACACACAGACAGTTACCCTGTCCGGTTACTGTCTGACACAGTGCACAGTGACACTGTATGCGCTCACGTAAGTAGGTGGGTGCACTGAAGTGAACAACAGGTAGGTATATGCAGTGATCTGTATTACAAATCTGCAACTGGCACAGTAGTATTTATACCACCAAGGGGCCAAAGGCCAGCTGCGACTGACTGACAGGGCTGTATATAATGCAAGTGGGCCACACAAAAAAAAAAGATCACAAGAACAAGATTAGCTCTCAAAAGAGCTGTTAAGGGATGTTTTTTAGCAATAAGAATCAGCATGGAGCAAGCTAAGGAGCCTACAAGAGCCTAACTAAGCTTTCCCTATAGGTCTCTGCACAGCGGCTCTCCCTTCTCTAATTACTGCAGGCACACGAATGAGTGAAAAGCCTGACGCTGCCTGCCTTTTATAATGGGGGGGTGGGGCTCCAGGAGGGAGTGTAGCCTGATTGGCTACAATGTGCTTGCTGACTGTGATATATTGGTAGGTGAACAGAGGCACCAGAAGGATAAAAGTACATAAAATTTTTAAAAAACTGCTGGGAGGAAGTGGTGGACTCGCTTCCGTTAAAGCAGACACCAAGGACTGTAAATATATAGATATACATATTTATTGAAAATACCCCAAAGATGCATCGCATTTCGCGGGCACAGACCACTTCTTCAGGCAATAAGCAGGGATAAACAACAGCAATTCAGTTAGAGCACTTCTGCTGACTGTGATGTGGAGGGTCAAAGTTGAACCTAATGATGCACTATGGGGGAGAATCGAACTTCCGGAAAAGTTTGTGTTCGCTCGCGAACGTGAACCACCGAATTTTCGCCGGGAACCGTTCGCGGGCGAACCGTTCGGGCCATCTCTATTGCTTGTGTCAAAGGCAGAACCCTTAACCAGTATACTATCCATCCACTTATAAAGCCATTTATAAAAAAGAAATCAGCTGGACTGCCACTTTATAAAATTGACAAAAACATTTTTCACTGTACCCCTCTACATGAGTAATTATAACAGATGATATACAATAGGCAACAATGAGGTTTTTCAATGGGAAATTGTTTTACTTCATATATGAAAAAAAACACTTTTTCCAAAAGGAATAAAAAAATAAGTAATAAGTAATAGTGCTGGCTGGGGACGCTGCACCAATTTGTCATGCTCAGCATGCAGAACTACTCACCTCCTCTGTCCACTCTCCAAGTCCAGAGACATCTCCTGTAAGCAGCGATTCTCCCCTGAGCATCTCAGAAGCAGATACTATGAGCTCTAGCATCTGATTCATTCTCAGACACTAGGGCCACTGCGCAATTCTGCCAGGAAGGATATCTGTGGCACCCCAGAATAGATCCATGGCACTGACCACGGATCTTTGGGGCTAGTGACACACCTGTAAGGTAGTTATGTTTCTACCTCCAGTTTTTAACTAAAGCAATTAGGAGTTAAACTAATTGAAACAAAAATAACTTTTGATACCTAAAAAAATGAGTCTAGGTTTGCTGAATCACTTAGGTTTTCCAATGTTTCACAGTGTTTTCCAACACCTCAGCTGTGCTTTATAATTGCAGTGAGGCTAGGTTCACAGTGGTCGCTTGCATAACACACTAATTATAATGCATGATAATAAGTGTGAACTGCTATGGAGACTGTACATAGACTTAATACAAAGCCTGCATGCAGAGAGTTAGAATAACTAGATCAGTTACAATGCAGATATGTGAACAGGCCCATAGAACTGTGTGGGCAGTGAGTTGACTTTTAGAATTATTCTGCAACGCAACTAAGCACTGTGAACTAGACCTGAATAATCTGCCATGTCTAAGTTGTTTGTTTCAGTTTACTAATTCATTTATCTCATTTTGAAGGGAACTACAATCATCACCAACTTGTCCTCTGTGCTGAAGGATCAGCAAGCCTGGGAGAAACCATATCAGTTTTATCCAAAGCATTTTCTTGATGATAATGGAAAGTTTGTAAAGCAAGAGGCTTTCATGGCTTTTTCAGCAGGTAACAATTAAAAGAATTACTACGATGCTGTATGGTTACAGGGCTTGACCATAAACCTTAATGATTTCATACTAAGTGAGACCATTTTTGTGAAGAAATTCCAAGGTCCCAAGAGTAACAAAATTCCTAGGTTGTATGTGTTTATATACACACGCACACACACGCACACGCACACGCACACACACACACACACAGTGGCTTGCAAAAGTATTCGGCCCCTTTGAAGTTTTCCACATTCTGTCATATTACTGCCTTAAACATGAATCAATTTTATTGGAGTTCCACATGAAAGACCAATACAAAGTGGTGTACACGTGAGAAGTGGAACTAAAATCATACATGATTCCAAACATTTTTTACAAATCAATAACTGCAAAGTGGGGTGTGCGTAATTATTCAGCCCCGCCCCCTTTAGTCTGAGTGCAGTCAGTTGCCCATAGACACTGCCTGATGAGTGCTAATGACTAAATAGAGTGCGCCTGTGTGTAATCTAATGTCAGTACAAATACAGCTGCTCTGTGAGGGCTTTAGAGGTTGTCTAAGAGAATATTGGGAGCAACAACACCATGAAGTCCAAAGAACACACCAGACAGGTCAGGGATAAAGTTATTGAGAAATTTAAAGCAGGCTTAGGCTACAAAAAGATTTCCAAAGCCTTGAACATCCCACGGATCACTGTTCAAACGATCATTCAGAAATGGAAGGAGTATGGCACAACTGTAAGCCTACCAAGGCAAGGCCGTCCACCGAAACTCACAAGCCGAACAAGGAGAGCGCTGATCAGAAATGCAATCAAGAGGCCCATGGTGACTCTGGACGAGCTGCAGAGATCTACAGCTCAGGTGGGGGAATCTGTCCATAGGACAACTATTAGTTGTGCACTGCACAAAGTTGGCTCTTATGAAAGAGTGACAAGAAGAAAGCCATTGTTAACAGAAAAGCAGTTTGCAGTTTGCCACAAGCCATGTGGGGGACACAGCAAACATGTGGAAGAAGGTGCTCTGGTCGGATGAGACCAAAATGGAACTTTTTGGCCAATATGCAAAACGCTATGTGTGGCAGTGCACTAACACTGCACATCACTCTGAACACACCATCCCCACTGTCAAATATGGTGGTGGCAGCATCATGCTCTGGGGTTGCTTCTCTTCAGCAGGGACAGGGAAGCTGGTCAAAGTTGATAGGAAGATGGATGGAGCCAAATACAGGGCAATCTTGGAAGAAAACCTCTTGGAGTCTGCAAAAGACTTGAGACTGGGGCAGAGGTTCACCTTCCAGCAGGACAACGATCCTAAACATAAAGCCAGGGCAACAATGGAATGGTTTTAAAAAAAACATATCCATGTGCTAGAATGGCCCAGTCAAAGTCCAGATCTAAATCCAATCGAGAATCTGTAGCAAGATCTGAAAACTGCTGTTCACAAACGCTGTCCATCTAATCTGACTGAGCTGGAGCTGTTTTGCAATGAAGAATGGGCAAAGATTACAGTCTCTAGATGTGCAAAGATGGTAGAGACATACCCTAAAAGACTGTCAGCTGTAATTGCAGCAAAAGGTGGTTCTACAAAGTATTGTCTCAGGGGGCTGAATAATTACGCACATCCCACTTTGCAGTTAGTGATTTGTAAAAAATGTTTGGAACAATGTATGATTTTCGTTCCACTTCTCACGGGTACACCACTTTGTATTGGTGTTTCACGTGGTATTACAATAAAATTGATTCATGTTTGTGGCAGTAATGTGACAAAATGTGGAAAACTTCAAGGGGGCCGAATACTTTTGCAAGCCACTGTATATACACACACATATACTGTACAGTGCTGCTCGGATACCATTTTTCACTATCTAATTCGGATCCGGATACCCCTCTATCCTATCCGGGTCGGATATCCGAGTTCAAAATTTTCCGATCCGATTTGGATATCTGACCGCAATATCCGACGGATTCGGATAACCGGATGGAAAACCGGAAGTGGCCTTTAAATTTTTTTTAGGGTATATGAGGCATGTAGCATCATTATTTTGTAAAGGGAAACACTAATTAATGATGTGGGGACTTAAAATCCCCCCCCCCCAAAAAAAATGGCTGTCAACATCAGGACTAGGCTCCAGGAAGCGGTCGTACTGCCGCAGTTGGGGTCTCCCCACAACTTGGACAGCACAGACACCTCCAAAAAAATTACACAGCTATTGTGTTCAGAGGATCGCTATGGCACCTATTGTTGGTACCACGGCACAGGTAAAACATTAAAAAAGGAGAGGTTCCAGGAAGTGGTCGTACTGCCGCAGTTGGGGCCTCTCCACAACTTGGACAGCACAGACACCTCCTAAAAAATTACATAGCTATTGTTTTCAGAGAATCGCTATGGCACCTAGTGTTGTTGGTACCACGGCTGTAAAACATTTTTTAAACCTGGCTTAATGAAGATGGAGTCAGGAGGTTGTGGTGGTAAAGGGTGGTGAGGCAGGCATAGTGATTCCCACTCAGGCACTTAATTTCCCCCTCTTGCCAACAACAGTGGCCAGGAACTCACCAACAGCCCAAGCCTGGTTTATTTTTTAAAAAGTCAGTCTGTCCACAGACTGGGGGGACAGACAAGAGCACTTCTCGGTGACCACGCCACCGCACTGAAGCACCTTTCTGACATCACGCTGGAAGGCGGGCAGGACAGCACTTCCAGGGCGTACTGCACCAGCTCGCTCCAGATATCCAGGTGCTTGACCCAGTACTCCAAGGGGTCCACAGGGGTGTCGGTGTCAAGCCCACTGTAGGACCCCATGTAGTCGGCCACCATCCGGGTCAGGTGCTGGTTCTGGCTTTGAAAGCCGGATGCTGCTGCAGGCACCTCCTCTGTAGGCAGCGGTACTGGCGTGACGTAGAGCGCCTTTGTCAGAGACCGCAGGTTTGTTGGGCGCCTGCTGCTGCTGGATGCAGGCACCTGCTGCTGTGCTGACTGGACTGTGACAGCAGGGGGGTTGGGAGTCTGGGGGAAGGCTTCCTCCAAGCGCCGAACCAGAATCCGCTGCAAGTCCCTCATTCGGCACACAGGGTCTCCTCCTACAGGCAGGAACTGAGCCAGCTTCCCCTTCAGCCATGGGTCCAGCATCAGGGTGATCCAGATGTCCTCCCGAGCGCGCATCTGCTTCACCCTTGGGTCTTTTCGCAGGCACTGCAGCATGTGCGCTGCCATGGGGAACAGGGATGCCTTCTCTGTTGACCCATCATCTTCTGCACCGCTGACAGTGCTGTCCTCCTCATCTGATTCCTGAGCCTCATCCTGCTCTCTCCACCCCCGCACCACTGCAGCTGCACTCCGCTGTGCCCCCTCCTCTTCAAGGTCAGGGACCTCCAACTCCTCCAAGTCCTCAAACTCCTCCTCCTGCCGCACAGAGGTGGACTGCAAAGTTTGCTGCTGCTCCTGCTGGACCAAGGCTTCCTCTCCCACTTCCAGCAGAGCATCGAGGGCCTTTTCCAGCATGCACACCATGGTGACCCACTCACACAGCGACGCATGGTCCCGGCTGACCATGTTAGTGGCCTCCAGGAAGGGTGCCAGCACCAAGCACACCAGGTGCATTGTTCCCCACTCAGCAGGGCGGATGATGTCCGGGAGGTGGGTGGTGCCGGTCCCGGACAAGTTGGCCTCCATGGTGGCTTTGGCCAGGTAGAGGTTGACAGCCCGCCTCTGTTCAACTAGACGTTCAGACATTGCCAGGGTGGAATTCCAGCGTGTTGGAACGTCTATGATGAGCCAGTGCCGTGGGAGGTTCAGCTTCAGCTGCACGGCTTCCAGGCAGGCCTGTATTTAGGGTTTGGGCTCACCTAGGCACCCAAAACCTATGCCCCCCCCCCCCCGAGGAGGGCGTTGTCGCCGCGGTGAAAAATGGGAGTGGTCACATACTGCAGTGGGCGTGTCCATAACATACAGTGGGTGTGGCCAATTAAAATGTCCTAGTAAGAGTGCAGTCCAAAGTCGGTGGGGCCACGTTTTCTCCCCGGGTATAAGTAAAGTGACCCTAAAAAAGCAAGTAGGAAATGTTCCCCTCCCCCCCCCCCCAAAAAAAAAAAACACACATTAGCCAGTGTTCTCTGACACAAAATAGTGGTAGGTATTAGATTGTGAGCTCCCCAGAGAAAAGTCAGTGACATGACTATGTACTCTGTAATGTGCTGCAGGAGATGTAAGTGCTATATAAATACATAATAATAGTATGGTAGGACATTAGACTATGACTATGGTAGGATTAGAGTGTGAGCTCCTCTGAGGACAGTCAGTGACATGACTACGTACTCTGTGAAGTACTGCTGAAGATGGCAGTACAATATAGTACAGCAGTATGGCAGCACGGTGGCATAGTGGTTAGAGCTCTCGCCTTGCAGCGCTGGGTTCCCGGTTCGGATCCCAGCCAGGTCAACATCTGCAAGGAGTTTGTATGTTCTTCCTGTGTCTGTGTGGGTTTCCTCCTGGCACTCTGGTTCCTCCCACATCCCAATAGCAAATGATACAGATAAGTTAATTGGCTTCCCACTAAAAATTGGCCCTAGAATACGATACATACATAGACATATGACTATGGTAGGGATCAGATTGTGAGTCCCTCTGAGGGACAGTTAGTGACAAGACAATATACTCTGTACAGCGCTGCATAATATGTTGGCGCTATATAAATTAGTATAAGTACAGTATAAAGTAGCCAGGTCTATAGGTGTCCCCAGTATAGATAGCCAGGTCTATAGGTATCCCCAGTTTAGGTAGTAATCATGGGCATAACTAGAAATCACTGGGCCCCCTTGCGAAAATTTGGATGCCCCCCCCCCCCCCCCTCCCCTATAGGTGCCAAATAATCGTAATGGGGCAGCATTTCAGCATAAAATAATCGTAACGCAGCAATGTTTCACCAGAGAATAAACGCAATGAGTGCAACATTTCACCAGAGAATAATCGCAATGTGTGCAACATTTCAGCAGAGAATAAACGCAATGAGTGCAACATTTCACCAGAGAATAATCGCAATGAGTGCAACATTTCACCAGAGAATAAACGCAATGAGTGCAACATTTCACCAGAGAATAAACGCAATGAGTGCAACATTTCACCATAGAATAAACACAATGAGTGCAAATTTCACCAGAAAATAAGCGCAATAAGTGCAACATTTCACCAGAGAGTAATCGCAATGAGTGCAAATTTCACCAGGAAATAATCATACAGTGGGCAGCATTTCGGTGAGAGTTGGAAGGAGGGTTAGAGAGGGTGGGCAGAGAGAGAGAGACATAGGGTAAGCAGATAGACAGGTACAGAAAGTGTTAGGGCTGGTTTAGACGGACGCTTGCGGAGCGCTTACCGCAAGCGCTCGGGAACGTCGTGTTAAACGCTCCCATTCAGGTGAATGGGAGCGTTTGCACTGAGTTTTTACACAAACGTGCACTGAGCTTTTACACAAACGTGGGTCTCGATTTTCACTTGCGTTCATGGCCGCCCTGGAAGCTACATGTAGCTTCCAGGGGCGACCAACCGCGATGGGTAATGTCCCCCTAGGGAAATAAAAACGCTGACCGCATCCAGACGCGATAGCTGCTGAAAGCCTGACCGCGCAGCAGCCGCCGGTCATCAAACGCGACGCCACGCAGACGTCCGTGTGAACCAGCCCTAACAGTGTTCAAGAGAGAAGGAGTATGGGCAAAAGGAACACAACAGAGCATTGTACATTACCTCCTCTCCTTCTGTCATGTGTCTGGCTGGCAGGCTGTCTCTGTGCACTCTGCTGGGCTAGCTATGGCAGCTATGTCCCTCTGGGTGTCTGTGAGGCAAGCTAGAGGCTGTCACTGGTAGGCTCGGGCTGCAGCTCCTCTCTCTGCTGTCATAGCTGGCTGCTCAATCATTCACTCGCTCTGTCTCCTCGTCTCTGTCCAGCTCTGGTATTTCCCGCCGATGCCACACATGGTGAAGATGCAGAGACGTCAGGCCAGTGTGAGTACGCCTGACGTCTCTCTCAGCATTAGGGAGCTGTAGGGGGAGCAGGGGAGGAGGAAAAGCGGGGCGGGCCAAAGCCTCAGAACTCCGGCTGCTCTTTGAGCCTCAGGGTCTTTCTCAGTTATGTGGTTGGCAGCGAGCGGAGTTCTAGGAGCCTCTGTGACCCTGGGGTAGCAGGTGGGTAGCTCAGCTGGTGGGCGGCTGGGGCCTGCAGCCTGTGACCTTGTGGCCTGCTGCCTGGGGCAGCTGGTGGTAGCCTGCTGGCTGCTGCCTGGGCGGCTGGGGCCTGCTGCCTGTGACCCTGGGCTGGGGCAGCTGGTGGTGACCTGGTGGCTGCTGTCTGGGCCACTGGGGCCTGCTGCCTGTGACCCTGGGCTGGGGCAGCTGGTGGTGACCTGGTGGCCTTCTGCCTGTGACCCTGGGCTGGGGCAGCTGGTGGTGGCCTGCTGGCTGCTGCCTGGGCGGCTGGGGCCTGCTGCCTGTGACCCTGGGCTGGGGCAGCTGGGAGTGGCCTGCTGCCTGGGCGGCTGGGGCCTGCTGCCTGTGACCCTGGGCTGGGGCAGCTGGTGGTGACCTGGTGGCCTGCTGCCTGTGACCCTGGGCTGGGGCAGCTGGTGGTGGCCTGCTGGCTGCTGCCTGGGCCTGCTGCCTGTGACCCTGGGCTGGGGTAGCTGGTGGTGGCCTACTGCCTGTGACCCTGGGCTGGGGTAGCTGGTAGTGACCTGGTGGCCTGCTGCCTGTGACCCTGGGCTGGGGCAGCTGGTGGCGGCCTGCTGGCTGCTGCCTGGGCAGCTGGGGCCTGCTGCCTGTGACCCTGGGCTGGGGCAGCTGGTGGTGGCCTGCTGCCTGGGCAGCTGGGGCCTGCTGCCTGTGACCCTGGGCTGGGGCAGCTGGTGGTGACCTGGTGGCCTGCTGCCTGTGACCCTGGGCTGGGGCAGCTGGTGGTGGCCTGCTGGCTGCTGCCTGTGACCCTGGGCTGGGGCAGCTGGTGGTGGCTGCCTGGGCGGCTGGGGCCTGCTGCATGTGACCCTGGGCTGGGGTAGCTGGTGGTGGCCTGCTGCCTGTGACCCTGGGCTGAGGTAGCTGGTGGTGACCTGCTGCCTGTGACCCTGGGCTGGGGCAGCTGGTGGTGGCCTGCTGGCTGCTGCCTGGGCAGCTGGGGCCTGCTGCCTGTGACCCTGGGCTGGGGCCTGCTGCCTGTGACCCTGGGCTGGGGTCTGCTGCCTGTGACCCTGGGCTGGGGTCTGCTGCCTGTGACCCTGGGCTGGGGCCTGCTGCCTGTGACCCTGGACTGGGGCAGCTGGTGGTGGCCTGCTGCCTGGGTGGCTGGGGCCTGCTGCCTGTGACCCTGGGCTGGGGCAGCTGGTGGTGACCTGGTGGCCTGCTGCCTGTGACCCTGGGCTGGGGCAGCTGGTGGTGGCCTGCTGGCTGCTGCCTGTGACCCTGGGCTGGGGCAGCTGGTGGTGGCTGCCTGGGCGGCTGGGGCCTGCTGCCTGTGACCCTGGGCTGGGGTAGCTGGTGGTGGCCTGCTGCCTGTGACCCTGGGCTGGGGTAGCTGGTGGTGACCTGCTGCCTGTGACCCTGGGCTAGGGCAGCTGGTGGTGGCCTGCTGGCTGCTGCCTGGGCAGCTGGGGCCTGCTGCCTGTGACCCTGGGCTGGGGCCTGCTGCCTGTGACCCTGGGCTGGGGCCTGCTGCCTGTGACCCTGGGCTGGGGCCTGCTGCCTGTGACCCTGGGCTGGGGCAGCTGGTGGTGACCTGGTGGCCTGCTGCCTGTGACCCTGGGCTGGGGCAGCTGGTGGTGGCCTGCTGGCTGCTGCCTGGGCCTGCTGCCTGTGACCCTGGGCTGGGGCCTGCTGCCTGTGACCCTGGGCTGGGGTAGCTGGTGGTGGCTGCCTGGGCTGGGTGAGGGCGCTGGCTGGGTACCTGTCTGTCTGGACGAGTGGAGCGCTAGGTAGCGTAGCTGGGCGAGTGGGCAGGCTGCCAGTGGACTAGTAGCTGAGACTGACAGAACTGGCCGGGCTGCAGCAGCTGCTTCACGTGCCTGTCTCCCGAGTCCCGACCCGACCTCCTCGTGCTGTCCTCCTGTGTGATCTATAATGGTGCCGAGAGAGGAGGAGGAGGAGACACTTTTCCCAGGCTCGACTAGTCCATTCAAATGGGGGGGGCGGAGCATAGGAGGCCAATTTACTTCATAGCCTTCAGTGCTCTGCCCCCCCCCCCCCCACACACACACACACACACACAAAATATAAATAATTTAAAAAAAAAGTCAGAAGGGGGGAAAAAAAATTATATTAAACAGTGGCCACCCGCCCCCCCCCCCCCCCCGAGGACCCGCCCATGGCACCGGCCCACGGGTGCCTCTTAATAGATACGGCCCTGCTTTGCTTCCAGGGACGCTGTGGCACCACACGGGCGGTGAAAATGACCCACGGTTTTCCTTGCCACTCCTAAAAGAGTGTTCATCCCCTGGTAGGTGCGCAGGAATTTCTGCACCACCAGGTTAAGGACATGGGCCAGACAGGGGATGTGGGTGAGGTTTCCCTGGTGGATGGCGGCAACCAGGTTTGCCCCATTGTTGGCGACCACCTCTCCGACTTTCAGGCCTCTGGGGGTCAATCCGGTGCTGCGCACTGCATCTGGCTCCCCTCCTGCACAAACGAGTATGGGAGGAGCTGGGAGGACATGGCCCGTGTAAGCAAGCCGTTCAGCTGGCGTATGCAACGGCTGCCGGGAGGCTGAGCCCTGACCACGAACAACTCACTCAGCAGGGTCTGGTGGTGGTGGCGTTTTGTGCTTGCACAGGAAGCAGAGGAGACCACTGAGGAGGACTGGCTGCCTGAACAGGCCTCAGTGTCGGCAGGAGTGGCAAACGGGGTTATGCTGCTCTGACCACTGCAAGGGCCAGCGCCAGCTTCCTTCAGCCTCTTGAATTCCTTGTGCTCAGGTTTGTGCTTATTGGCCAGATGGTTGATGAAGCTGGAGGTGCCATAATTGGAGGGGTTAGACCCTCTGCTAATCTTTACATGGCACACATTACAAGTTACAAACATGCTATCAAGTGAGGGCAGATGAAAAAACTGCCATATTGGGGATTGCAGATTGCCTTTACGTCGTTCAAAAGGGGATGCTGCTGCTGCTGATTTTCTCCCAGTGGTGGTTGGGGCCTGGGGTAGAGTGGTGCGGCTGGTGGTAGTAGTGCCACTGGCAGATGGAGCAGCAGGCTATGGGTCACGCATTCCATGCCCACTACTGCTCCTGCCAATCCCTGCAATGCTGATCCTGTGTGCCAGAACCACTGAATCATCCTCCTCAGAGTCAGAGATGACATCCCCCTCCGGTCGTTGGTAGTTCGGGTCCTTCACCTCATAATCAAGATCAAACTCCCCCTCCTCGAACAACTGCTGGGATGATGAGCCCGCCTCAAACTCCTCTTCTGCTGACACATCATGGACGGACTCCCCCTCAATAACCACCGTCACCATCTCAGACTCTTCTGCAAAGCCCATTTTGCACAAAATGTTTTTTTCTAGGGCTGGTGGTGGCCTCACTGGCCTGCTCGTCGTCATCCACCATCAGCTGCATCACAGACGTGGCATCTTTCTCTTCCAATTTGTGCCGCTGACCCTGCTTGAAAACGGCCGCAACACGCTGCTGCGTCTCTGCAGCGTAACACCCCCTAACAGCTGGACGGCCAGTGGGTTGCGGCGGAATGGAGACTGATGCGGCAGAACTGCTGACGGAGGCCGCAATGCTGCTCCCTCTCCTCTTGGCCTTGCTGCCCCTCCCCCGGCTGCCAGTGCCAGACATAGTACAATGTGTTGATGTCACAGATGAAGTGTGGGATACTTGTACTTTATTAGCGGCGGGCAGTGGCGTTCCTACCATAGGGCGGCATGGGGCGCCCCGCACCGGGTGTCGGGCGCCCCAGGGGGTGTCATCAAGGCCCCCACAGAGGCCTGTGCCGGCCGGACAGGAGGGGGAAAGCAACCCGGAAAGGAGGGGTGGCGGGGAAAGCGGCGGGGAGGGGGGCCGGACCCCCCACCTCCCTCACCTGGGTCCCCTCCTTCTGGCGCTTCACCCTCCTAATTAGCAGCAGCTTGATGAGCGGGCAGGAGCGGGCGGAGAAGACTTACTCACCTACTTCCTGCGTTCCAGGCGATGGCAAATAGCGTCATCGTCACCTGACGCTGGTCTCCACCTTCTCCACCGCCCACTGTGCTTCCTGATTTGCGGAAGCACAGTGAGCGACAGAGAGACCAGCGTCACGTGAGGATGACGTTATGCGCCATCGCCTGGAGCAGGTGAGTAAGTCCTCCCCGCCCGCTTCGCTAAGCTGCTGGCTGCTGCTAATTAGGAGGGGGAAGCGCCGGAAGGAGGGGACCCCGCCACCCCACCTTCCAAGCTTCCCTCATACCGGGGGCCACTATGCTACACTGGGGGCACCTATGCTACACTGGGGGCCACTATGCTACACTGGGGGCCACTATGCTACACTGGGGGCCACTATGCTACACTGGGGGCACCTATGCTACACTGGCGGCCACTATGCTACACTGGGGGCCACTATGCTACACTGGGGGCCACCATGCTACACTGGGGGCCACCATGCTACACTGGGGGCCACTATGCTACACTGGGGGCCACTATGCTACACTGGGGGCACCTATGCTACACTGGGGGCCACTATGCTACACTGGGGGCCACTATGCTACACTGGCGGCCACTATGCTACACTGGCGGCCACTATGCTACACTGGGGGCCACTATGCTACACTGGGGGCCACTATGCTACACTGGGGGCACCTATGCTACACTGGGACCACTATGCTACACTGGGGCCACTATGCTACACTAAACTATACTGGGGCCACTATGCTATACTGGGGCAACTATACTAGCTATACTGGGGCAGTGGCGGTGCCAGGGGGGTGGTTTGGGTGCTGAAGCACCCCCTAATATTGTCCAAGCACCCCCAGCGTGAACTGATTTTCGGCGTCTAATAGACGCTGTGTCAGTTCACTGACAGCAGCAGCCCGCAGCTCCAACAGCGGCAGAGCAGGGCTACAGTAAAATGGCGTCCGAAGCCCTGCTCTGGAGACTGAGTCTGCAATGCAGGGCTTCGGGCGCCATTTTCCCGTAGCCCTGCTCTCACCGCGGGAGTTTCAGTTGCTGGCTGCAGAGGATCGTGAGAGCTGCGCGCCGGACGGAGGCCGGGACAGGAGGTCTGCTGCTGCTTCAGGTGAGTAAATTTTTATTTAATTTATATTAGCAGGTGTATCGACTGTTCTGGCCAGGTCTGCTACATGATTGAAGTGTTTTCTGGCCAGGTTGCCACATGATTGCATATATTTTCTGGGCAAATCTGCCGACATGATTGCATGTATTTTCTGGGCAAATCTGCCGACATGATTGCATGTATTTTCTGGGCAAATCTGCCGACATGATTGCATGTATTTTCTGGGCAAATCTGCCGACATGATTGCATGTATTTTCTGGGCAAATCTGCCGACATGATTGCATGTATTTTCTGGGCAAATCTGCCGACATGATTGCATGTATTTTCTGGGCAAATCTGCCGACATGATTACATGTATTTTCTGGGCAAATCTGCCGACATGATTGAACGTGTTTTTTGGGCAAATCTGCCGACATGATTGAACGTGTTTTTTGGGCAAATCTGCCGACATGATTGCATATATTTTCTGGGCAAATCTGCCGACATGATTACATGTATTTTCTGGGCAAATCTGCAGACATGATTGAACGTGTTTTTTGGGCAAATCTGCCGACATGATTGAACGTGTTTTTTGGGCAAATCTGCCGACATGATTGCATATATTTTCTGGGCAAATCTGCCGACATGATTGCATGTATTTTCTGGGCAAATCTGCCGACATGATTGCATGTATTTTCTGGGCAAATCTGCCGACATGATTGCATGTATTTTCTGGGCAAATCTGCCGACATGATTGCATGTATTTTCTGGGCAAATCTGCCGACATGATTGCATGTATTTTCTGGGCAAATCTGCCGACATGATTGAACGTGTTTTTTGGGCAAATCTGCCGACATGATTGAACGTGTTTTTTGGGCAAATCTGCCGACATGATTGAACTATTTTCTGGTCAAATCTGTTCACATTACGTGTATTTTCTTGAGAAAACCTGAACAATTATGTGAATTTTCTGGGGAAAGGCCCACTGTCTTTGTGTTGCACTTTTAAGGGGAACCCGAGGTGAGAATAATATTGGGCTGCAATATTTATCTCCTTTTAAGCAATACCAGCTGCCTGGCTGCTGTGCTGGTCCTCTGCATCTAATTCTTTAAACCATAGACCCTGAATAAGCAAGCAGCAGGTCAGGGGCTTCTGACAATATTGTCAGAACTGACAAGATTAGCTGCATGCTTGTTTCTGGTGTAATTCAGTTCACTACTGCAGCCAAATAGATCAGCAGGGCTGCCTATTGTTTAAAAGAAAATGAATATGGCAGCCTCCATATCACTCTTATCCCGGGTTCACTTTAAATTAGTTAGCTCTGCCCTCATCCGGTCATGGCCACGCCCATTTTTAACCGCACCCATTTTTTGTTAGCTATACTGGTGCCACTATACTATACTAAGGACAACTTTAGGGGGGGGAGCGAGCCTACACCTGGCATTACCCGCCGTGTCACGTTTAGCATGCCACATTTGCTGTTTTTTTTTTTTTTTAATGGGGGGGGGGGGTGTCTTTTTAATACCCAGCACCGGGTGTCAAATGCCCTAGGTACGCCACTGGCGGCGGGCTTGGACTGTGAATCAGCACGGAGTGACAGACAGCAAGACACACTGACACTGCTCACTGCTCAGTCAGCAGCACAGCAGCACTGCAATAATCCATAGTAGCAGGCAGCTAACACAGTACTACTCTCACTCTCTAACAACTAATAGCACTGCACTAACTACACAATATAACACAGTAATCCTCCTACCTACCTATACTGTGTAACTACTAAGGCTAATAGCAGGCCAGCCAGCAACAAGAGGCCTGGACTGTGTGCACACACAGCAGCACACACAGACAAAGACACAGGACCCAAGCAGGCAGCTGCTGCAGCTGAAAGACTGACTGACAGACTGACACTAACAAACTATACTGACTAACTAACTACAACACAGTATAACAATACTGTAGTGAAGGTGTTTAAGTGTAAAAACGCTGGGTTTATCACTCAGATAACGCACTTGCTTCAGCCAAACACACTGGAGTTGTCTCTCAGTGACAGTCACACACACACACACACACACACACACACACACACACACACACACACACACACACACACACACACACACACACACACACACACACACACACACACACACACACACACACACACACACACACACACACGAAGCAGGAAATTTGGGCGCATGAGGCATGTGGACAAAAAGGGCGCCACCATTCACTCCCATAATAAATATCGTTTAAATCGGCGCCCAACAGGAAAAAAAGGGCGCCGGAGAAAAATAACGTTTTAAAAGCGGCGCCCGGAGACTTTTAATGTTTTATAACTGTTTCTCATGATTACACATTATTTAATGATTTATAATTTTTAAAACATTATTTTTAAACGAAAAACAGTACAAATTTTTTTAAAACGTTATTAATGCTTATCACAGGGGGGTCTTAGGTTTAGGCACCAACAGGGGGGTCTTAGGTTTAGGCACCAACAGGGGGGTCTTAGGGTTAGGCACCAACAGGGGGGTCTTAGGGTTAGGCACCAACAGGGGGGGTCTTAGGGTTAGGCACCAACAGGGGGGTCTTAGGTTTAGGCACCACCAGGGGGGTCTTAGGGTTAGGCACCAACAGGGGGGTCTTAGGGTTAGGCACCAACAGGGGGGTCTAGGGGTTAGGGATAGGTACAGGGATGGTTCTGTGTGAGAGTAGGGTTAGGTATAGCTTTAGTAAAATTCTTATTAATGTTTTATAAAACGTTATTATAAATTTCAATTTTTAAACAGGAAAGATTAACGTTTTTTAAATTGCCGATTTTATACACATTATTTAATGATTTATAACTTTATAAAACATTATTTTTAAACGAAATATAACACAATTTTTTTTAAACGTTATTCATCATTATCTTTTAAAACCCTGCGCCCTTTTTTCCCGGCGCCCTTTTTTAACGTACGACACACACACACACACACACACACACACACACACACACACACACACACACACACACACACACACACACACACACACACACACACACACACACACACACACACACACACACACACACACACACACGTGTATATATTTATGTACAGTGCTGCCAATAATTATTCATACCCCTGGCAAATTTTGACTTTAAGTTACTTTTATTCAACCTGAAAGTAATTTTTTGGAGGGAAATGACATAGGTACGGTATCTCCTAAAAGATAATAAGACAATGTACAAGAGGCATTATTGTGGGGGAAAAAAACATTTTTCAGGTTTTATTTACACTTCAGCAAAAAGTGTCCAGTCCAAAACTATTCATATCCTTCACAAACTGTCACAGTCTGTGGGAAAATTCAAAGTTCTATACCATTCCAAATAGTCCAAACTGATCTAAAGCATCATAATTAGAGATGGCCCGAATGGTATGCATGGTAGCTATGGCAACGTACTAACCCCATCATGCGTGAAATGCTCTCACGCTGGGAGGTGGAGAGCCAACAAGGAATTGGCTGCTGGCAGCATATGGGGGTAGAACAGGGCAGAATAATAGCCAATGGTAACCCTGCGGGATATGAAAAGCGGATCAAGACAGATAGGCGGACCTGGAAATGACGTCGGGTGAGTGATCTAATGGTAAGCTGGTGATACCAGCTGGAACGCATGATGCGCAAAACGTAAGCAGAAGTGACGGCAGGCGGGGAGCCAATGGCCGAGGCGGATAATAGTCCCAGAATGGGGTCCGGCCCCCGTGCCCCTGATGAGCTACGAGACAGTAGCGAAATCGATTGGGCGCAGGCTGGGCGTTCTGGGAATACTTCGGCAGACACAGTGACTGGATATAGACATATGCAGGGCGACCCGTGGATGGAGGAGATTGACAGACGGATCCAGGGGAGAGGACCAACAAGCCCAGCAAGGCAACGGGGGAGAGCCCGTATAATAAACTCTATGCGCAGATGAAATTCAACAGAATGTGAGTGGTTTAATAATAAAATTTTAGTATTTTTAAATGGTATCACACTATGTGAGGTGTTTTATTTGAGGTAACTTTACCACCAGATATGGAATATTGCAATCTGCATGATACAGAATATCAATAGCAGTAAAGGCACCAGGAACCTGAGGTTCCAAGGCTACCTGGATATTGTGCATATCTGACCAATCTAACAGTGGTCAGAGATACTTGGTGAGTCTATTCACTGAAGGGTGCTAATGGTGGAGGATATAAACATGCAGAAGTTGTGAAGTTTCAATTTGGATGGACTTTATTAATGCGGATGCACGCTTTGCATTATGGAATAGAGAGTATAAACAGGCCTGCCAGGCCTAAATGTAGTGTACTCCAATGCACTTTTTATAAAATGATTGCTATTGCGCTTTGATATTGATACGGAATACCTGTTCATTGCACCTGTGTGACCGCACACAGTTTTATATACCAGTCACTGCATTCCTGTTCACTGCACCTGTGTGGCAGCTGCACATTGTATTGTAATACCAGTCACTGCATACCTTTCACTGCACCTGCGTTACTGCACATTGTATTAGTCAAGTCAGTGTATGCCTTTCACTTCATCCCCCCGATGCGGACAAAACAGGCAGAGGCAGAGCCAGAGGCAGGTCACCCGGCAGGTCTGCTCGAGGTCGGGCTGATGTGATTTCGTGCAGCCCTGGACCAAAGTACAGTACTCAGAAGAAGGCATGTGCCATCAACTCCCAAGATTGTCAGGACGTAGTTGACTATTTAACACAGAACACCTCATCTTCCACAGCCACCAGTGCTACTACAAGCATCACATCCACTACATTTGACACTTCCCAGAAGTTATTTGCTGGGGAATTAACTAATTCACAGCCATTATTGTTACAACAAGATGAGGGTGATAAGCAAGTTACACCACTTCATATGTCTGAGTTAGGCATCACTATGAACATAGGGTGTGAGGAGGAGGATAAAGTACCTGCTGTGGAGGATGATTATGATGATGATTATGATGATACTGTCATGGATGTCTGGTGGGTTCCCAATAGAGGAGATGAACAGGGGGACAGTTCAGAGGGGGAGTCAGAGAGGAGTAGGAGACGAGTTGCTGAAAGAAGCAGGGGGAGCTCATTGTCAGAAACAGCTGGTGGCAGTGTCCAGCGCCATGTATCGCCACCTATGGACAGCCAGCCAACATGCCCTTCAACGTCAGCTGCTGACGCCACCATAGTGACATCACCCCAGGGCTCAGCGGTGTGGAAATTTTTTGGTGTATTTGTCAGATGAGAGCAATGCCATCTGTACTCTCTGCCACCAAAAATTGAGTCGTGGAAAGGCCAACACCCACATAGGGACAACTTCCTTACGAAGGCACATGGAGAAAAATCACAAACGGCAATGGGAAGACCACCTGAGGAAAAGCAGCACACAAAAGCAAAGCCACCCTCCATCTCCTCTTCCTCCTTCAGGTGCATTATCTTCAGCCACTTTCTCCCTTGCACCTTCACAGCCACCCTCCTCCACTCCGCCTCTCACCTTGAGCAGTTCCTGCTCCTCTGCCCACAGCAGCAGCTAGGTGTCCGTGAGGGAAATCTTTGAGCGGAAGAAGCCAATGTCTGCCAGTCACCCCCTTGCCCGGCGTCTGACAGCTGGCTTGGCGGAACTGTTAGCTCGCCAGCTGTTACCATACCAGCTGGTGGACTCTGAGGCCTTCCAAAAATTTGTGGCGATTGGGACACCGCAGGGGAAGATACCAGCCCGCTATGGCGATACCCAACCTGTATCATGAAGTTGAAAGGCAAGTGGTGTCATCTCTGGCACACAGCGTTGGGTCACGGGTCCATCTGACCACGAATGCCTGGTCTGCAAAGCACGGTCAGGGCAGATACATTACTTACACAGCCCATTGGGTCAACCTGGTGACCGCTGGCAAGCAGGGAGTAGGTGGCTGTGCAGCGGACCTAGTTGTGACACCTCTACGGCTTGCAGGTTGGCCTTCTGCCACCTCCTCTCCTTCTCCTCCTACTCCTCCTGCTACATCCTCCTCCTCCTCGGCTGAGTGGCAGTGCTACTGTACTGGTGCTGCGATCTCCTCTCAAGCTACACAGCCCCAGCTCCCCAGGGCCTATGCTGCATGCCAGGTACGACAGTGTCACGCCATCTTAGACATGTCTTGCCTCAAAGCGGAGAGTCAAACTGCAGCAGCTCTCCTGGATGCTCTTAACAAACAGGTGGATCAGTGACTGACCCCGCACCAACTGGAGATTGGCAACGTGGTGTGTGACAACGGCAGCAATCTCATTTTCGGCTTTGAATTTGGGAAAGTTGACACAAATACCCTGCATGGCAAATGTGCTGAATCTAATAATTCAGAGATATGTGTGTAAGTACCCAGGATTACAGGACGTCCTGAAGCAGTCCAGGAAGGTGTGTGGGCATTTCAGGCGTTCTTACACGGCCATGGCATGCTTGGCCGATATTCAGCGGAGAAACAACTTGCCGGCGAGGAGCTTGATTTGCGATAGCCCGACTCGCTGGAATTCAACGCTCCTGATGTTTAACCGCCTGCTAGAACAGGAGAACCAGTCGTCAACCAGTATCTCTACAACTACAGTAAAAGCTCTGGGGAAATGGGGATGTTCTGGCTGAAGTACTGGACACTCTTGCGAAATGCCTGCAGGCTCATGCGGCCATTTGAGGAGGTGACAAACATGGTGAGTTGCAGTGAAGGCGTCATCAGCGACTTGATCCCATATGCTTTATTCCTGGAGCGTGCCATGCATAGAGTGGTGGATCAAGCTGTGGAGGAGCATGAACAAGAACAGGAGGAAGAGTTGTGGGATCAATTACCCGCAGAACCAGATGTTTCCTCAACACCTGCGGCAGCACAGAGGAGGGGGAGGAGGAGGAAGAGTCGTGTGGGGAAGAGGAGTCAGATGAGGAAGGTGTTTTTTGAAGAGGAGGAGGTGGAAGAACAACCACAGCAGGCATCGCAGGGGGCTTGTGCTGCTCAACTTTCCCGTGGTATTCTTCGTGGCTGGGGGGAGGAGGAGAACTTACCTGACATCACTGAGGAAGAGCAAGAGGAGATGGATAGTACATCTGCATCCGAATTTGTGCAGATGGCGGCTTTCATGCTGTCCAGCCTGTTGAGGGACCCCGTATAAAAAAACTCACGGGGAATGACCTGTACTGGGTGGCAATGCTACTAGACCCTCGGTATAAGCACAAAGTGGCAGAGATGTTACCAACTCACCAGAAGGCAGAAAGGATGCAGCACTTGCATAACAAGCTGGCAAGTATGCTTTACAATGCGTTTAAGGGTGATGTCACAGCACAACGGAATAAAGGTACCACTGCCAGTAATCCTTCTCCCATGTCCACACAGGCATGGACAGGACGCTCCAGCGATCTCATGGTGATGTGGGACATGCGGACATTCTTTAGTCCAACGCCTCACTTTAGCCCTTCCGGATCCACCATCCACCACCAACACCTCGACCGGCAGAGAGCCAACTACCTGGCCTTAACTGTGGATGTAGACACTATGTGCAGCGATGAACCCCTGGACTACTGGGTGTGCATGCTTGACCTGTGGCCAGAGCTGTCACAATTTGCCATCCAACTTCTGTCTTGCCCTGCCTCAAGCGTCCTGTCAGAAAGGACCTTCAGCGCAGCTGGAAGCATTGTCACTGAGAAGAGAAGTCGCCTAGGTCAAAAAAAAAGTGTTCAGTACCTCACCTTTATCAAAATGAATGAGGCATGGATCCCGGAGGGCTACTGCCCGCCTGAAGACAAAAGTCAGTCCCCGCACACAGCATCTCTGCCTGCACGCTGTGTGACTGCCTGCCCCAAGACTAAGTAGGTTCCACACAGCATCTCTGCCTGCAGGCCGCTTGACTGCCTTCTCCACCACCACCTACAGGGTCCAGGACTCCAGACGGATTCCTGAATTTTTAAAGCCGCTGCTAGCAGCGGTCGCTAACAAAACCAATAACAATTTTTTCTCGTGTGTGTACATGCCTGCCTAATTTTTCTGGCTGCACTGCAGCTGCTACAACAAAACAAAAGGCATGTACATGTGTCAATTCCCCCTTCGTGATCGTTACCTTGCCGCAGTGAAGGGGCTTGCGTATCACACTGAAGCAATGACCGCTGGCTATATGAGTGTGTTGGGGGGGCACACCCAATATAATAAGGTTGTTGCTTCATTGTGGACAGACCAAATTCGATCAGCTTGTAAACCGCTATCGCCTGCACTCTCGCCATGGTGCACACCAGTCCAGCACGCCCGTTACTACACAAACAGCTGTTTGCGGTGCGTTACACAGTGAGTTTGGTGTGTCAGTGTAAAGCAGTACACTAATTACACTCCCTGATTGATGTATACACTTGCAAGATGTTTTAAAGCACTTTAGGCCTCCAATTTAGCATGCAATGTGATTTCTGCCCTTAAAACGCTGCTGTGCGTCAAATCCTGATTTTTCCCCCGGGACTTTGGGCGTGTATCCCTCTCCGCCAAGCCCCCTCCAGGTGTTAGATCCCTTGAAACTTCTTTTCCATCACTTTTGTGCCAAGCATAAATGTTTGTAATTTTCAAAGTTCGCCTCCCTATTGAAGTCTATTGTGGTTTGTGAAGTTTGCGCAAACCCAAACTTTTGCGGACGTTCACGAACCTAAAATCGGAGGTTTGAGCCATCTCTAATCATAATTACCCTGATTAATTGGGAACAGCTGTGTTAATCACAAAACTAAAATTAAACTAAAATTGAATTGTTCGGCCACAATGATGTTTCCTTCATTTGGCGTAAGAAAGGAGAAGCCTTTTAACCCAAAGACCCAGTTTTAACCCACTGTCAAACATGGTGGTGGGAACCAAATGCTTTGGGTGTGTTTTTTAGCCAATGGACCAGGGGACCTAATCACAGTAAACAGCACCATGAAAAAAGAGCAATACATGAGGATTCTCAACGACAACATCAATCAGTCTGCAGAGAAACTTTGCCTTGGGCACCAGTGGACATTTCAGCATGACAATGACCCAAAACATTTAGCAAAAGTGGTGAAGAAATGGTTAGCAGAATCAGAATCAGAATTATTTATTTTGCCAAGTACAACAGAGGTTGTACCCGGAATGGTTTTTTGCTCATACAGGGTCGGTGATGGTACAAACACATACATGCGATCCAACACATACAATTCAGGTACAGTAGTACAAAGTAAGCATATACCTATATATACATACAGCACATAACTGTAGTGAAGGACGTGTTGGGGGGGGGGGGTCTGGAGTGCTATGTGAGGGGAGCAGCCACATCTACCGACAGCGCTCGCTCAGCTCCGCAGCAGTTTCAGATGCCCCGCAGTGTGTCCTGGAAAAGAGTGGATAGAGAAAGAGAGAGAGAGAGAGAGAGAGAGAAGGGATAGCTGAGAGAGACTGAGGAAAGAAGTGAGAAAACCAAAGCAAAGAGGAGAGAGACAGAGGCAGAGTCCTTTTAGGGACGCAAATTGAAACACCCCTGGGTACAGTCCGACAATCAGTCCGAAATGTGCCCAAAAAGTGCCCATCCCTGTGGTCCGGTTCCCCGGTGTAGTGAGGTGGGCAGCTGATCTTCAGGGCTGGGTGGTGGTGCTCATGCGCTGGATGGAAGGGCAACTGGTGATGCGGCTCGCGAAGGTTGATGACGAGCGCTCGAGAGGTCCGGCTCTCCTGCTGCGCCTGGTGGGACCACGTGGGAGGGCCGGAGCAACCCAAAAGATAGATTGAGGTGGGCCGCTGATCCGGGAATGGGGCAATGGTGGTGCAGGCTGACCCGGTCCTCACCAGTGGCAGGACACAGTGCCGCTGATGGTTCTCTCCAGTGCTAGTTGAGTGGAGGCAGCGTAGGCAGTGAGCAATGCTCGGCCGCAAGGTGCTCTTCCTGCCCTCTTCTTGGATGGATGATGCTCGGGCGAGCGGTGTTCCTGCCAGTCCCGGTGGTAGATGGATGGAACACAGGACTGAGCACTCTTGCAGCAGACGGAGCAGCACTGTGGGTGGCTCTGCCGGACTGTAGGGGATACTATGTGGCCTACTGCATGCAGCCCAGACCTCAGCGATACCCGAGAGACAAATCAGCTGGGCAGACCCACACAGCCTGTGCCGGGAGCCAGCAGAGGACTTGCCTTGTATCCGGGTCCGCGACGGTGTTCGTCGGCTTACATGGTGTAAGCAAGCTGCAGGGGCATGGTAGGATCCACATGGGAGGCGATGCCGGTGGTCTGGCAGCAGCGGCGGCAGATCAAAGTTCCGACACGCTTCCTCGTGTCTGCTGCGATGCCCTCTGCGCACTGCACTTAGGCCCCGAGAAAACAGCTGATGCTCTTGCCGGCCCGCAGAACGCGACCCAATGGCCACGGAGAGCGAGACCAGCATCCCCATGTCCTCCACATCCCGCCTCAGCAGAAAGAGGAGCTCGGAGGTGAGCAGAGTGAGAGGTCACATTTAAAAAAGAGAAAAAGTCCGGAGCCCTGTGGCCGCGGCGTCCGAGTCCGGCGCTATCTTGTTGTTGTGGCAGACAACAACATTAACATTTTGGAGTGGCCCAGTCAGAGTCCTGACTTGAACCCAGGGGCGTAGGAATAGGGATAGCAGGCATAGCAGTTGCTATGGGGCCCCAGGCCACTAGTGGGCCTCATCCTGGTAACAGGAAACATATTTTTTTATTATAAAATTTAGTTTATTACCAGGGTAGGAAGAAAGTACCCTCCACCCTCCCCAAAGCCCCCTTTCCCAATGATTCTAGCTAAAATCTTGAAGCAGCAGCAGGCAGGTGAGAGGGCACTATTTTCTCACCAGTCTGCTGTAAATAGATGCCTCCCTGGCTGGCCCCACAATTAATCTGTAGTTCCGGCCAGGGAGGAGGAGCTGCTGCTGGTGGTGTGCACGGAGGATTGCCTGATGTTGCTGCTGTTTAGAGTGAGGAGACAGCCTGTGTGTTACATACAGTTCCTAGGAGTGAGTGCAACCTTGTTCCATGTGAGTGGAGAGAGCAGCGCTGCTGATGCTGCTTCTCTGGCTACTAATTACACTGTCAGCAAGTAGAGAGTAAATGTAGAGGGGGAGGGGGTTGCAATGCTAACTTCTATTAGAAAAGATTAGAAAGGGGACAAAACTTGTAACCTGATCAGAGCAGAGGTGTATTTGCTCACAGATCTGACACATGGCTGTAGCCCACCAGAAAAGAGTTCCCCATACACAATGCTGCATGGGGTGAGGACAGGGGAGGACTGGCCAGGGGGGAAGGGGGGAGATTTCCCCCCAGGCTGCCTCTCCTTTAATGATTTAGGGCTGGCCGATCCACCAACTGCTTCGATAATTATCCAATCGGATGAAAATCTGTGCCGCCACAAGCATGCCCAATCAACAATTTGACTTATTTTGAGTGGAAAGTAGTTGAATGTATCAATCTGAGATGCTGGGAAATCTCGGGCCGATGTATTCATAAGTGCGATAATAACAAACTATGTACGCAATGGAAACCCCGATGGTTTCCCTCAAAATCTATTATGTACCCCACGGTGCCTGTGCATTTATACTTTACCTGTCATGCTGTCCCTCTACTATTCTTGCTGTATTTCTGCATTGGCATGACCATGTGACTACCGGTATATAGCACGTGGGGCGCATGTGACGTCATTTGGGCTGAGGCTGCCATGAAACCAGGCCTCTAGTTTGTGTTTTCCCTCCAGGCCAAAAGGTCCCAGTCCTCCCCTGGGTGAGGAGCAGCTCTTTCAGCTGAGGGGAAATGTATATTCACTTTCCATCAGACTGCACTTCTCACATTTTCCTTCATTTGACCATTACTAGCTGCCCAGTGTAAATTAGCATGTCCCAAAAAATCCAGCATGTATGTACAAGCTCTGTTTGTACTGTTTCCACTGCGTACATTTGTGACAGTTTTCCACAATTGCGTGCAGACAATCTTCTGCAGCACATTACAGAGTACATAGTCATGTCACTGACTGTCCTCAGAGGAGCTCACAATCTAATCCCTACCAAAGGCATAGTCTAATGTTCTACCATATTATTATTATTATTATTATTATTATTATTATTATGTATTTATATACCACTGGCATCTTCTGCAGCACTTTACAGAGTGCATAGTCATTTTACTGACTGTCCTCAGAGGAGCTCACAATCTAATCCTACCATAGTCATAGTCTAATGTTCTACCATATTATTATTATGTATTTATATAGCACTGACATCTTCTGCAGCACTGTACAGAGTACATAGTCATGTCACCGACTGTCCTCAGAGGAGCTCACCCTCTAATCCTACCATAGTCACAGCCTAATGTCCTACCATATTATTATTATGTATTTATATAGCACTGACATCTTCTGCAGCACTTTACAGAGTACATAGTCATGTCACCGACTGTCCTCAGAGGAGCTCACACTCTAATCCTACCATAGTCACAGCCTAATGTCCTACCATATTATTATTATGTATTTATATAGCACTGACATCTTCTGCAGCACTTTACAGAGTACATAGTCATGTCACCGACTGTCCTCAGAGGAGCTCACACTCTAATCCTACCATAGTCACAGCCTAATGTCCTACCATATTATTATTATGTATTTATATAGCACTGACATCCAGGGCCGGCCCGCTCATGAGGCGGGGTGAAACTTTTGCCTCAGGCGGCAAATTTCTAGGGGCGGCATCCGCCCATCGGTGGGTGCGTGGAGCCGGCCGCCTACCTGGAGGGGTAGCGGGCAGGACGGGGGTATTGGGCCTAGCGGCGGGGAGGGGGGTCGCCCCCCCCCCCCCTCCCTCGCCTGGGTCCCCCGTCCTCCGCTCCCCTCCAGCCTTAAATAGATAAGAAGCGCAACTCGTAAGAGGCAGTGGGCGGGGAGGACTCACCTCTTCCTCGCTCGATCCAGCGTGCGCTCCACTGACGTCACTTCCTGCAACGCCGCCCACTGTATTGTAAGTGGACGGCGCTGCAGGAAGGGACGTCAGTGGAGCGCACGCTGGATCGAGCGAGGAAGAGGTGAGTCCTCCCCGCCCACTGCCTCTTACGAGTTGTGCTTCTTATCTATTTAAGGCTGGAGGGGAGCGGAGGACGGGGGACCCAGGCGAGGGAGAGGGGGGGCGACCCCCCTCCCCGCCGCTAGGCCCAATACCCCCGCCCTGCCCGCTACCCCTCCAGCTCGGCGGCGGCGGTCCCCCCCACGGGGGGGGGGGGCGGCGGCAGCAATCATTTATTCCTCAGGCGGCAAAAAGTCTAGGGCCGGCCCTGCTGACATCTTCTGCAGCACTTTAAAGATTACATAGTCATGTCCCTGACTGTCCTCAGAGGAGCTTACAATCTAATCCTACCATAGTCATATGCCCATCGCAGTCTAGGGCCAATTTTAGGGCAAAGCCAATTAAGTTATCTGCATGTTTGGGATGTGGGAGGAACTAGAGTGCCTGGCGGAATCCCATGCAGACATGGGGATAACAAACAAACTCCATGTAGATAGTGCCCTAGCTGGGATTTGAACCGGGACCCAGTGCTGCAATACAAGAGTGCTATCCACTATGGCACCATGCTGACCACACATTCTAGCCACATTATACTAGAAAAAGACAAACAACATTATAGACATCATTAGTAGAAGGCTGTTAGTAGGCTGTTAGCATCATCAAAGGGAGACCACTGGCAAGTAGGTGTTTGTTTGGCCGGGGGGGAGGGGGGGCCTGGTCAAAAAAATTGCTATGGGGCCCAGTGAGTTGAAGCTACGCCCCTGCTTGAACCCAATTAAGAACCTGTGCAGGGAGCTAAAGATCAGGGTGATGGTAAGAAGACCCTCCAACCTAGATAAAATTGGAGCTCATTGCTAAAAATGTATGGCCAAAAATACCTGTGAAGACATGCAAAAAGCTGGTCTGCAATTATAGGAAGTGTTTGCTGAAATAGGTTTTTCTATTGATTACTAAGAAGGGTATAAATAATTTTGAACTGGACACTTTTTGCTCAAATGTAAATAAAATATACGATTTTTTCCCCCCACAATAATGCCTTTTGTACATCATCTTATTATCGTCTTATTATCTTTTGGGAGACACCTATGTCATTTCCCATCAAAAAATTACTTGCTGGTTGAATAAAAGTATCTTTAAGTCGCAATTTGCCAAGGGTATGAATAAGTATGGGCAGCACTGTATGTATGTGCTACGTTCACTCGAAAACGCCTTGACCGATTTGAACGAAACTTGGTATGCAGGTCCCTTACAACCTGGGATGATATGTTCTGGGGGTCTTGCGTCCCCCCTGCACACCTGGGTGGAGCTACAAACAGCCAATCAGATTTCATCCATTCATGTAAATGGAAAAAAAGTAAAAGGCTGCCATTCTCACAGTAATCAAGCCAGAGTCCCCACACTTGGCACAGTTGGTCACTTGGTGACTGAGGTTACAAATCCAGGAAAAGTGGGCAAAGCATTAAACAGCCAATCAAATTTCAGCCATTCATTTTCAATGGGAAGATGTAAACTGCAGCCATTCTTAGGCTGTTAATCGCAGGGTTTTTAAACTTGGCACGCTTGGTCACTGGATGAATGAGATTACGATTTTGGAAAGTGGGTGGAGCCTACAACAGCTAATCAAAATCCACCTATTGATTTTCAAGGGAAATATTTACTGTAAACTGCTGCCATTCTTACACTGTTAATGGCCGAGGCCTCAAACTTGCACCAGTCTGTCATTGGGTGACTGGGGTTTAAATTTACTAAAAGGGCGGAGCCACCAACAGCCAATCAGATTTCTTTGGTGGATAAACTACTTCCATTCACACATTTTCGATGCCAGGTACCTGGAAGATCACAAACTTGGTCAATGAGTGACTGTGTTTCAACATTTTACATGGGAAAATATAAACTGCAGCCATTCTTATTCTGTTAATGCCAAGGTTCTCAAAATTGGCACAGTTGGCCACTGGGTGACTGGGATTAAAGAGAGTCTGAAGCGAGAATAAAACTCGCTTCAGCTCTTATATTCAGCAGGGGCATGTGTGCTCCTGCTAAAACGCCGCTATCCCGCGGCTGAACGGGGGTCCCTTACCTCCCAAATCCCCTCTGTGGTGCCCGGGGATCTCTTCCTGGTGAGGCAGGGCTAATGGCCGCAGCCCTGCCTTACACGCGTCTGTCAGCGCGTATCTCCACCTCTCTCCCCGCCCCTCTCAGTCTTCCTTCACTGAGAGGGGTGGGGGAGAGGCGGCTATGCGCCGCTGATAGACACGCTGTGAGGCAGGGCTGCAGCCGTTAGCCCTGCCTCCAACAGCAGCAAAATCTACAACCAAGTTGGTCGTAGATTTTGAAGGGGGGGATTTGGGGAGTAAGGGACCCCTGTTCAGCCGTGGGATAGCGGCGTTTTAGCAGGGGCACACATGCCCCTGCTATATATAAGCTGTGAAGCGAGATTTATTCTCGCTTCCCAGCCTCTTTAATATTCAGAAAATTTGGTGGAGCCTACAACAGCCAATCAAAATTCACCTATTGATTTTCAAGGGAAATATTTAAACTGCTGCCATTCTTACACTCTTAATAGCAGAGGTCTCAAACCTGCTACAGTCAGTCATCGGGTGACTGGTTTTCACATTCTGAAAAGGGGTTGGAGCCACAAACAGCCAATCAGATTTGTTTAATTTCATTGGAAATTTTTAAATTATTGATGCCAAAGACCACAAAGCCCACAAACTTAGTCATTGAGTCACTCTATGTCAAGGTAAGAAAAAGTGGGTGGAGTCAACAACTACATTTTTTACATGGGAAAATATAAACGGCAGCCATTCTTACATGGTTAATGGCAGGGTTCTCAAACTTGACACAGTTGGTCACTAGTTGACTGGGATTAATATTCAGGAAAGTGGGTGAAGCTTACAACAGCCAATCACAATTTACCTACTGATTATCACAGGGAATATTTACATTGCTGCTATTCTTACACTGTTAATGGCAGAGGCCTCAAATCTGGTACAGTCTGTCATTAGGTGACTGGGGTTCAAATTCTGGAAAGGGGTGGAGCCACAAATAGCCAGATTTGTTTAATTTTAATGGGAAATTGCAAATTATTGATGCCAAGGACCCCAAAGCTAATAAACTTGGTCTGACTTTATGTCAAAGTTAGAAACAGTGGGTGGAGAACAACTAACATTTTACATGGGAAAATATAAACTGCAGCTATTCTTACCCTGTTAATGCAGGGTTCTCAAACTTGACAGAGTTGGCCACTGGGTTACTGGGATTAAAATTCAAAAAAGTGGGTGGGGCCTACAACAGCCAATCAAACTTCACCTATTAATTTTCAAGATGAATATTTAAACTGCTGCCATTCTTACACTGTTACAGTTTTTCATTAAGTGATTGGAGTTCAAATTCACTAAAGGGGGTGGGGCCACAAACAGCCAATCAGATTTATTTGCTGGATAAACTGCTTCTATTCACGCAATTTTGATGCCAGGAACCTGAACGTTTCAGTCATTGAGTGTTTGTGTGTCAAGTTTACAACAAGTGGGTGGAGACAAATAGAATTTTCACTGGAAAATTGTAAACTGCAGCCATTCTTACACTGTTAATGGTAGGGTTTTCATACTTTGCACAGTTGGTCACTGGGTGACTGGGATTAATATTCAGAAAAAGAGGGTGGAGCCTACAAAAGCCAATCAAAATTCACCTTTTTATTTTCAAGGGGAATATTTAAATTGCTGCCATTCTTGCACTGTTAATGGCAAAAGCTTCAAACCTGGTGCATTTGTTCATTGGGTGACTGGGGTTCAAATTCAGAAAAGGGGTGGAGCCACAACCAGCTAATCAGATTTGGTTTATTTCAATGGGAAAATACAAATTATTGATACCAAGGACCCCAAAGCTCGCAAACTTGGCTATTGAGTGTGTGTTAGGGTTAGAAAAAGTGGGCAGAGCAAACACCAGACAAATATATACCCTCAATTCTTCGAAACTATGAGGGTTTGACCCACCATCACTCGAAAACACCTTGACCGATTTTGACAAAACTTGGTATATGGATCCCTTGCACACCTGAGTGGAGCCACAAACAGCCAATCAAATTTCACTCATTCATGTCAATGGTAAAAGGCTGCCATACTCACAGTAATAAAGCCACAGTCCCCAAACTTGCCACAGTTGGTCGCTTGGTGACTGAGGTTACACATTCAGGGAAAGTGGGCGGTGTATAAAACAGCCTTTCATTTTTAATGGGAAAATGTAAACTGCAGCCATTCTTTGACTGTTAGCCTTTTGGGCATTCAGTTTCTGCTGGATTTCTGTGCAAAAAGTGATTCAACTTATTTTCATAACCTATTTTCCTGTAACTTACCAAAATGTGTCAAGCAAGGGTCTAGTATACATTTTGTGTATAACAAAAGCTTGAAACACAAAATCAAAACTGAATTTCAAAATTACTCCCCAAATTCTCTCATCATTTACACTTCCGAGCTGCAGCTGCTCAACCTGCACTAATACAAATATAAAGGTAGCCACACATCTAGCGATGATGGGCAGATTCGACCAAGAGACAAATCACTCTGATCGAATCCGATTAGAGAAAGATCTGTCCATACACCGCAGGCCAATTCCCAATCTATTTCAGCATGACATTTCTTGGAATTGCCTACAGTGGTATGAAAAACTATTTGCCCCCTTCCTGATTTCTTATTCTTTTGCATGTTTGTCACACTTAAATGTTTCTGCTCATCAAAAACTGTTAACTATTAGTCAAAGATAACATAATTGAACAAAAAATGCAGTTTTAAATGATGGTTTTTATTATTTAGTGAGAAAAAAAAACTCCAAATCTACATGGCCCTGTGTGAAAAAGTGAACTCCCCCCTTGTTAAACAATAACTTAACTGTGGTTTACCACACCTGAGTTCAATTTCTGTAGTCACCCCCAGGCCTGATTACTGCCACACCTGTTTCAATCAAGAAATCACTTAAATAGGAGCTATCTGACACAGAGAAGTAGACCAAAAGCACCTCAAAAGCTAGACATCATGCCAAGATCCAAAGAAATTCAGGAACAAATGAGAACAAAGTACTGTAATTGAGATCTATCAGTCTGGTAAAGGTTATAAAGCCATTTCTAAAGCTTTCTGACTCCAGCGAACCACAGTGAGAGCCATTATCCACAAATGGCAAAAACATGGAACAGTGATGAACCTTCCCAGGAGTGGCTGGCCGACCAAAATTACCCCAAGAGCGCAGAGAAAACTCATCCGAGAGGCCACAAAAAACCCCAGGACAACATCTAAAGAACTGCAGGCCTTACTTGCCTCAATTAAGGTCATTGTTCATGACTCCACCATAAGAAAGAGACTGGGCAAAAACGGTCTGCATGGCAGATATCCAAGGCGCAAACCACTTTTAAGCAAAAAGAACATTAAGGCTCGTCTCAATTTTGCTAAAAAAAACATCTCAATGATTGGCAAGACTTTTGGGAAAATACCTTGTGGACCGACGAGACAAAAGTTGAACTTTTTGGAAGGTGCGTGTCCCGTTACATCTGGCATAGAAGTAACACAGCATTTCAGCAAAAGAGCATCATACCAACAGTAAAATATGGTGGTGGTAGTGTGATGGTCTGGGGTTGTTTTGCTGCTTCAGGATCTGGAAGGCTTGCTGTGATAGATGGAACCATGAATTCTACTGTCTACCAAAAAATCCTGAAGGAGAATGTCTGGCCATCTGTTTGTCAACTCAAGCTGAAGCGATCTTGGGTGCTGCAGCAGGACAATGACCCAAAACACACCAGCAAATCCACCTCTGAATGGCTGAAGAAAAACAAAATGAAGACTTTGGAGTGGCCTAGTCAAAGTCCTGACCTGAATCCTATTGAGATGTTGTGGCATGACCTTAAAAAGGCGGTTCATGCTAGAAAACCCCCAAATAAAGCTGAATTACAACAATTCTGCAAAGATGAGTGGGCCAAAATTCCTCCAGAGCACTGTAAAAGACTTGTTGCAAGTTATCGCAAACGCTTGATTGCAGTTATTGCTGCTAAGGGTGGCCCAACCAGTTATTAGGTTCAGGGGGCAATTTCTTTTTCACGCAGGGCCATGTAGGTTTTGAGTTATTTTTCTCACTAAATAATAAAAACCATCATTTAACCACTTGAGGACCCACCCTTTACCCCCCCTTAAGGACCAGCGCTGTTTGAAGGGATCTGTGCTGGGTGGGCTCTGCAGCCCCCAGCACAGATCAGAGGGCACGCAGAGCGATCAGATCGCCCCCCCTTTTTTCCCCCCTATGGGGATGATGTGCAGGGGGGGTCTGATCGCTCCTGCGTGCAGGCTAATTGCGGGGGGGGGCACCTCAAAGCCCCCCTCCGCTGCGACATTCACCCCCCTCCCTCTCCTACCTCTCCCTCCCGGTGATCCGGGCTGCACAGGACGCTATCCGTCCTGTGCAGCCAGTGACAGGACGTCCCCTGTCACATGGAGGCGATCCCCGGCCGCTGATTGGCCGGGGATCGCCGATCTGCCTTACGGCGCTGCTGCGCAGCAGCGCCGTACAATGTAAACAAAGCGGATTATTTCCGCTTGTGTTTACATTTAGCCTGCGAGCCGCCATAGGCGGCCCGCAGGCTATTCACGGAGCCCCCCGCCGTGATTTGACAGGAAGCAGCCGCTCGCGCGAGCGGCTGCTTCCTAATTAATCAGCCTGCAGCTGGCGACGCAGTACTGCGTCGCTGGTCCTGCAGCTGCCACTTTGCCGACGCACGGTATAAGCGTGCGGTCGGCAAGTGGTTAAAACTGCATTTTGTGTTCAATTATGTTATCTTTGACTAATAGTTAACGGTTTTTGATGAGCAGAAACATTTAAGTGTGACAAACATGCAAAAAAATAAGAAATCAGGAAGGGGGCAAATAGTTTTTCACACCACTGTATATCCTCTGCCCCTGGTGTATAAATATACCCCTTCCCCCCGTGTGTGCATTTATACATTACCTGTCTTGTGTTGCCCACCGCGCTTTGCTCATCTGTCTTTGGAATCCCCCGCAGGTTATTGTATTGAGTACAATACAAAAAAAATAAAATAAACTAGTTTGCTGCCAGATGTTGATGACACTGTGTGACCATGGCATCATCAACACCGATCGCCGGGGAACATGTCACTATCAGAGGTACATGAAGAGGAATCAGCATGCCAGTGGTGAGCATAAGACCCCCTCCCATGTCTCCCCTATGTGCGTGATGCAGAGTGCTAAACTTCAGCTTCCAATCAGGGTTTCTAGTATAAATTGCTTCCAGGGCGAGGGTTTAAAATTTGTGCCCATCCCCATGGGCTCGAGAACATTATTTCTGATGCAATATTTAGCCTCTCAATATAGGTAGAGGTACAAGTACTGTCCCCCAGTTTAGGTTAGCCAGGTACAGGTGTCCCCCAGTATAGGTTAGCCAGGTACAGGTGTCCCCCAGTATAGGTTAGCCAGGTACAGGTGTCCCCCAGTACAGGTTAGCCAGGTACAAGTGTCCCCCAGTATAGGTTAGCCAGTCACAGGTGCCCCCCAGTATAGGCTAGCCAAGTATAGGTGTCCCCCAGCATATGTTAGCCAGGTTTAGGTGCCTCAGTATAAGTTAGCCAGCAATGGGTGATCTAGTATAGGTGCACTCCCCGATCCCTGGCGCTGTTACTTACTGTGCCTCTCTACATCGATCGCAGCACCCCCACTCTCTAAGCGGAGGATTGGGACTCAGTGTCATGGCGTCATCAATGTCATGACGTTGATGAAGTCAGGACGCCAAGTCCTGATCCTTTGCAGAGAAGATCAAAATTCAACTATTGATTTTCAAGGGGAATATTTAAACTGCTGCCATTCTTACACTGTTAATAGCAGAGGCCTCAAACCTGCTACAGTCGGTCATTGGATGACTGGGGCTCAAATTCACTAAAGTGAACGGAGCCACAAACAGCCAATCAGATTTCTTTGCTAGATAAACTGCTTCCATTCTCACATTATTAATGCCAGGAGCTCCAATGCTCTCAAACTTGGTCATTGAATGAGTGTGTGTCAAAGTTACAAAAAGTGGTTGGAGCCCCCAAAAAAACATATGTTTCACTGCGAAAGTGTAAACTTCAGCCATTCTTAGGGCTGGAACCCACAAGAGCGTTTTTTTGAGCATTTTGGCAGCGCTGCGATACGCTAGCGTTTTGCCAAAACGCTCAGCTGATGTTAATGGATGGGGCAACTTCCACAGGAGCGTTTGCGTTTCCCAGAAACGCAAACGCAGGACATGCAGCATTTTGGGAGCGTTAGCGCTTCAATGTAAAGTATTGAAACGCTAGCAGAAACGCTCAGCAAAACTTAAACTGAGCGGTTTTGCTAGCGTTTTGCGGTTCAGCACACTGTAACAAAATTAAAAATAATTCACAGGACCAATCAGGATAAAAACGCAAAACGCTACACAACCGCTGAGCAAAAAAATACAATGTTGCAAAACGCGACCGCAAACGCGCATGAATCCGCTTGCAAACCGCTCAGACAAAACTCTAGCGGTAGCGTTTTGCGTTTGCTGTTTTCAGTGGGTTCCAGGCCTTACACTGTTAACCCTCCTGGCGGTCTGTTAGAATCCGCCAGGGGGCAGCGCAGCACTGTTTTTAACAAAAATGTTTTAAATCATGTAGCGAGCCTAGGGCTCGCTACATGATAGCCGCTGTATAGCGGCATCCCCCTGCCCGCTTCGATCACCTCCGGCGATCTTTGATCAGGAAGGGCTTCATGACGTCTAAGGGAGTCCCAATCCACCCCTCAGCGCTGCCTGGCACTGATTGGCCAGGCAGTGTACGGGGTCTGGGGGGGCGTGCGGCGCAGCGATCAGTGGCTTATCGGCGGGTGGCAGTGGCGATCGGGCAGTACACGCAGCTAGCAAAGTGCGAGCTGCGTGTACCAAAAAAAACTATGCGAATCGGCCCGGCAGGGCCTGAGAAATCCTCCTGCGCGGCATAGCCCGAGCTTAGCTTGGGCTTACCGCCAGGAAGGTTAATTGCAGGGCTCTCAAACTTTGCACAGTTGGTCACTGGGTGACTGGGATTAATATTCAGGAAAGTGGCAAATCAGAATTCCCCTATTGGTTTTCAAGGGGAATATTTAAATTGCTGCCATTCTTACACTGTTAATGGCAGAGGCCTCAAACCTGGTACAGTGGTCATTGGGTGACTGGGGTTCAAATAATAATAATAATAATAATAATAATAATAATAATAATAATAAAAACAGCCAATCATATTTGTTTCATTTTACTGGGAAAATTTTAATTATTGATGCCAAGAACCCCAAAGCTTATAAATTTGGTCATTGTGTGACTGTGTGTCAAGGTCAGAAAAGTGGGCGGAGCCAACAACAACCAAATACATACCTGGGCAATGCTGGGTCATCAGCTAGTGCTTACATAAAATAGGTGATTATATGGAAAAATTATAAGGAATAATTATAAGGCAATTCGGTGGGTCTAAAATAAAATTATAAAACACACGCACGCACGCACGCACGCACGCACGCACGCACGCACGCACGCACGCACGCACGCACGCACACACACACACACACACACACACACACACATGGTCCTTGGCATTGTATACGGTTCCTTGTTCCTTGTCTCCAAGATGTTCCCAGCTGTATGGTGTGTACTATGCTGCACAAAGCAGGAGTGCACCTGCCATCTCTTTGTAAGCATCATGTGCGCCATCCAATCACTGCTACAGCCAATTGCAGTGGGGCAGATAGACACACACATACACATACATACAGCGGACAGCTTGGAAATTATTAGTATACATTTTATAAGGTGCTCTGCCATTGGCAGGTCCAAGGCACATGGTTTTACATTAATCAACATTAAATTTCATCTGCCATATGTCCGCCCAACTGGCCATATTGTCCAGATTCTGTTGTAATGCTCTGACTTAGCCAGTCATTTGGAACCTCACAAACAAACAGAGGTGTGTTCTCCTCTACAGAGATGGATAATAGCAGGTGCTATATTCAACCCTTGCACTTGCAAACTGCATGCAATGGCAACCAGGTAAACAGACAGATATAAAAACCTCTAAAGGTGTTAGCAATGAAGGACATTAGTTTACTAAGAACTGCAACACCTGCTTTCACACCTTACTAAGAACTACAACACCTTTCCCTGCTGGAAAATCCTTTGCAGACACTACTTTGCTCACAAAGCTGTCACAACTCAACACGAGCATGTGATGTACAATATTTCACTGGCATTAGGTGTTTCTGTTGCTAGCAAGGTCCACATAATCATGGACAGCTGCACAATCAGTCCAGTTCTATTGAGGAGGATGAGCCCAGGGTCCACCTACTAAACCTGTCTGTGCACATGTTGCAAACCCCCATATTCACAGCATCAAAAAGTGTCATGACTGTTGGCTGTCATCCCTTCCTGATCCCCACTACAAAGGGAACATTTCTGAGTTTATACAAAACTCTGCTCAGGAGAAAAAAGCTCACTCACCTTAGCACATTACTCTGAATGGCTGTCTGTGGATTAACACTAGAGGAGAAGCCCAAGACAGGCACCAAAAACATTTGAGGGGGGACAGCGGCTGGGGGTTTCCATCATGTTTGTTACTGACGCGCACCCAATCGCCCACATCGGAATGAGATTTCCCAGCATGTCCGGTCGATACATTCAGGCTAATTTCACACCAGGACGTTGCGTTAGAGGGGGCGTTAAGGTTGCATAACGTCCCCCTAACTCAACGCCTGGTGGTGCTGGATCTGGACGTCAGAGTGAGCCGCGTTGTGCAGCTCACTCTGGCGTCAGTGATGCCGTGATGCGCACTCTTGTGCGCATGCGGCATCACGTGGTCCCGCCGGCCAATCGCCGCACAGAGCGGCTGCTCCAGGAAGTAAACACTGCACGTCATAACGTGCAGTGCATATTAATTAGCCATGTGCCTGGCCGCTCTCCGCTCCTCCCCAACATTACTGAGCATATGTATCAAACGCAGATAGAACAGAGGCGCCAAAAAGAGTAAAAACACTATTATTTAAAAACAGTAAAAAGAGGGAAGGTAAGGTGGACTTACCTCCCTCTAGCAGTGGACAACAAAACTCTGAGGTAGAGTAGAATGCATTTATTAAACAGTGTAACTCCTAAAGATGCAACGCGTTTCGCGGGCCACAGCACCGCTTCCTCAGGCTATACAGGAGTTCAAAAAAGCTGTATCCAATGCAAGTATTGAATGAGCGCCTCTTTACACTGTTTAATAAATGCATTCTACTCTACCTCAGAGTTTTGTTGTCCACTGCTAGAGGGAGGTAAGTCCACCTTACCTTCCCTCTTTTTACTGTTTTTAAATAATAGTGTTTTTACTCTTTTTGGCGCCTCTGTTCTATCTGCGTTTGATACATATTACTTATCCACCCTTGGTGGAGGGGTACGCCCCCTTTTTTCTCCTGTCTACAGAGAGCGACTTTTATACCCAAGTGGGGTCGGGAACCAATTCTCCCCACCTGCCTTTCAAGTGGTTGCCTGCTGGTGACCCTTTTTTGTGAGTATAATTCTGCACGAACTATCTAGACAGATTTTCTCTGTTAAAACTATATTGCACTATTGGGCTCTCGGTGCCCTGTTTTTTCTTTTGTTTTACAATTACTGAACATGTGCAAGCAATCTAACGCGGCTCAGCCGCGTCCAAAGTACTGCATGCAGTACGTTGTCTTCAGGGCCGGTCCTGGACTTTCTGCTGCCTGAGGCAAAGATCGTGAAGGCGCCCCCCCCGGCCGATATCCCCCACCCCACCTTTCCTTAAAACAAAATTAGAGAAGACAGCTTCAGTTTCACACTGGATCTGCTGGTGTGTATCCCTGTCTGTCTCCATCTGCTTGTTCTCCCTCCTGTCTTTCTTAGCGGAATTAAGCCTTATACACACTTTCAATTACGATTGGCCAATCATTGACCAATTTTACCACCTGCCTTCATGTAGTATAAGGGATACCTACATAATCTGCTCATAGTGTGCAATATCTGCTGCCCAGCCTCATACTACATGACGCAGGTGGTAAAATTGGTCAGTGATTGGCCAATCATAATTGAAAGTGTGTACCAGGCTTTAGCCCTCATCTTAAAAGTGGATGTGTAAGAGGATTTAAATGAATCATGTATAATCCAGGGAGTGGGACCGAGTTGGTTTGCTGAGACAGTGTGTTGGTTGGGTGTGGAGAGGAATCGTGACGATTCCTCTCCACATGGTGCACCTGACCCAACCAACACACTGTCTCAGCAAACCAACTTGGTCCCACTCCCTGGATTATACATGATGATTCATTTAAATCCTCTAACACATCCACTTTTAAGATGAGGGCTAAAGCCTGGTACACACGTTCAATTATGATTCAGTCGTCAGAGTCTATGCCACTGTGATTCACCACCCTGCTGTCAGAGATCATCTCAGAGACGTTACAGACGTAAATAGTTGGAGCGCAGACAGACCATGCTTTCATGCCTCCTTCCTTATCTCTCCTCCCAATCCAAACCACTAGGTGCCTTCAGTCAGTCCCACTGGCAATATAGCTAGCCTAGCCAGCCCAAATTGTAAGTATGGTGCAGTGCAGACCGTGCAGTTGGTGAAGCCTGCTGCTGCTGCTGCCACCCTCCTGTATGTACCCGACCCTTTTTATTATAGCAGCAGGCAGCTAGTACAGACAGAGACACAGACAGACATCATCATCATCATCATCACATAGCAGTAAAAAAAAATTTAAAAAAAGGGAATCCACGGCCGACCAACCGTGAAAGAAAGCTTGAGAGGACTGAGGCAGGCAGTGTGACTCACCGGGGATGGGGTCTGGCGGCGGCGGCGATGGCAGAGGGCAGACGTCGGGCATCCAGCATGATCCATCCTGCACTGGCAGGCAGGTGACAGACGGCTTTGGCGGGCATGCTCCATCTCGCGCTGGCGGGCAAGGCCGGTGAACAGTGGCGGCAGGCTCGTCATCATCGTCGTCACGGTCACGGCAACGCTCAGTGACCGTGACTGACACAATCAGGGACAACAGGGCAGGCGGCAGCCGCCGGCATCATCATCTAGCAGGCCGCTTTTGGAGAGGCCGCAGAGTTCAGAGTCGTCGGACTCGGAGGCCGGCGGCATCATGGTGGGTGGCACGTGGCAGCAGAACTGGCGCGCACAGCCTAGTTGGGAGCGGGCAGGGGGCGGGTCCCAGCCAGAACACAGTCCGGGCGGCCGGGTCACTCACGGTGTGTGCAGGCACGGAGGCGTCACAGGAGCAGGACTTGGACTTCACTGCAGAATCTGCACTGCAGCCTGCAGGCAAATTGAGGAAGCAGCCAATCAGGCGGGCCGGGCAACGGTAAACCAGCACTCGCTCTCCTCTCCAGTCTGACTAGAAGGCGGCAAGAACCAGGGGCAGTCACTTCCTCTTTATGCCTGGTGCCGCCCCTCCACTTCCTGCCGCCTGAGGAACCCGCCTCACCCTGCCTCATGGGTGGGCCGGCCCTGGTTGTCTTGTGACGCAGCGTTACAATGTAACGCAACGTCCGCACTGTGAACAGCCCCATTGATTTTTCATTACTGTGCGGTGGGCTGCGTTACAGGCTGCTCTAACGTGCGCCTGTAATGTCCCACTGTGAAACCAGCCTCAACCAATTTCAGCCCAAAATCAGATAGTCGATTGTCCGCCAAGTGATGTATGGCCACCGTTAGACTGTGAGCTCCTCTGACGGACAATTAGTGACATGACTTTATGCACTATGTAAAAATAGGTACTTACATACTAGCTGGTTATTCAGCTGGACTGTTTCCTGGCAGGTTAATGGTAGACGCAGTGGCGGACATACGGCCGTGCAGCCGCACGAGGGCCCCTCAAGTTCTGTTTCTTGAGGGGCCCATTAAATTCTGCCACCAATTTAAAAAAAAAACTTTAACTTTTTTTCCCCTCCGGTGGGCCCAACTCTGATTCCCTCCCCCCCCCTCCTGTCAAGCATGGCGGCAGCGGAAGATTCAGCTACTGTCTCCGTCCGGGCTCCAGCAGATGATAGAGCTCCAGCCACTTGGTCCACACTGTCTCCTCATCTTCAGTCTCCAATGCTGCTCGCACTACTTCCTGATTCAGTACGAGCGGCAGATGAGGAGACAGCGTGGACCAGGCGGCTGGAGCTCTATCATCTGCTGGAGCCCGGACGGAAACAGTGGCTGAATCTTCTGCTGCCGCTGCCGTGCTTATCAGGAGGGGGGCCCCCGAGGTGAGATAGAGAGGAAAGGAATCGGGACCCCCCCACCCACCAGGTAAGCCAGGCAATTGTAGGTAGCCCACCACCCCAGACCCACCAGGCAATTGTAGGTAGCCCACCACCCCCACCCAACAGGCAATTGTATGTAGTCCACCAGCCCCACCCAACAGGCAATTGTAGGTAGCCCACCACCCCCACCCAACAGGCAATTGTAGGTAGACCACAACCCCCACCCAACAGGCAATTGTAGGACTAAGACTGTCCAACCTTGTGGATGCAATCAATGAGCTGAAACCGCTGGAATTGGGCAGCAGACAGGCTAGAAGGGAGCGTGCGAGCTACAGAACACAAACTGCACAATATTTCGGGTATAGGGCTGCCACCACTCTCATTCATCAGCTGAGAGGAACCTCTGACTATTCTAAACCCGCAAATAAAAATTGTTAAACACTGCTCTGGCTAAACAATACAGTCTTATGGCCCATACTCACGGGCAACCAAAACTGCATGTCGCTAGCACACGGGAGCGTGTGCGCGACAGTTTGGCGACAGCTCGTCGCCACGTCCCTCCGCATACACACTGCGGAAGAGGGACTAGTGGCGCGACGGAAGCTGTCACTAGAGTGGGGCCGAACCTCCGATTTTAGGTTCACGAACCGGGTTCGCGAACTTCCGTGTAAGGTTCGGTTCGCGGAAAAGTTCGCGAACCGTCATAGACTTCAATGGGGATGCGAACTTTGAAAAAAAAAAAAATTATGCAGGCCACAAAAGTGATGGAAAAGATGTTTCAAGGGGTCTAACACCTGGACCCCCAGGTGGAGGAGTGGGATACATGCCAAAAGTCCCCGGGAAAAATCTGGATTTGACGCAAAGCAGCGTTTTAAGGGCAGAAATTACATTGAATGCTAAATGACAGGCCTAAAGTGCTTTAAAACATCTTGCATGTGTATATGTTACGGCCAGAACCCGAAGTTTGGCCACTTCTAGTTCTGGCTGGCCACTTCGGGTTCTGGCCGGCCAATTCGCGAAGTGCCCGCTGCGCTGCGGCCAATGTTAGAAACGGATCGTTTACTCTGATATGAATGTATCTTCTGGCCGCAGCGCAGCGGCCAAACGTATTAATTTGTTGCAATTTTAAGCCGGCGGCAATGTAACGATTCAAGCCGCCGGCTTTTTCATCTGCCTCATCTCTCTCCCTCTCTTTCTTATGGGCAGCCGGGCGGGGACACGCGTGTCCCTCCGGAGTCGTTCGTCGCGGCAGGGAAGCCTGCCGTTCTTGCAGAGCGGGTGCTGGCAGAAGCAATGTCTGCAGCCTCCCCGCTCTGCTGCCCCTGCTGCGACGAACGACTCCCGGGGGGACTCGCGTGTCCCCCCCCCCCCCCCCCCGCCGGCTGGCCATAAGAGGAGAGAGAGAGAGATGAGGCAGATGAAAAAGCCGGCGGCTTGAATCGTTACATTGCCGCCGGCTTAAAATTGCAACAAATTAATACGTTTGGCCGCTGCGCTGCGGCCAGAAGATACATTCATATCAGAGTAAACGATCCGTTTCTAACATTGGCCGCAGCGCAGCGGGCACTTCGCGAATTGGCCGGCCAGAACTACTGGCCAAACTTCGGGTTCTGGCCGTAACATATACATCAATCAGGTAGTGTAATTAAGGTACTGCTTCACACTGACACACCAAACTCACTGTGTAACGCACCGCAAACAGCTGTTTGTGTAGTGACGGCCGTGCTGGACTGGTGCGCACCATGGCGAGAACAGGTATGCAGTGGCGGGTTCACTGAACAGAACAGGTATGCAGTGGCGGGTTCACTGAACAGAACAGGTATACAGTGGCGGGTTCACAGAACAGGTATGCAGTGGCAGGTTCACTGAACAGGTATGCAGTGGTAAGTTCACAGTACAGGTATGCAGTGGTGGGTTCACAGAACAGGTATGCAGTGGTGGGTTCACAGAACAGGTATGCAGTGGTGGGTTCACAGAACAGGTATGCAGTGGTGGGTTCACTGAACAGGTATGCAGTGGTGGGTTCACAGAACAGGTATGCAGTGGTGGGTTCACAGAACAGGTATGCAGTGGTGGGTTCACTGAACAGGTATGCAGTGGTGGGTTCACTGAACAGGTATGCAGTGGTGGGTTCACTGAACAGTTATGCAGTGGTGGGTTCACTGAACAGGTATGCAGTGGTGGGTTCACTGAACAGGTATGCAGTGGTGGGTTCACAGAACAGGTATGCAGTGGCACGTCCACTGAACAGGTATGCAGTGGTGGGTTCACTGAACAGGTATGCAGTGGTGAGTTCACAGTACAGGTATGCAGTGGTGGATTCACTGAACAGGTATGCAGTGGTGGGTTCACAGAACAGGTATGCAGTGGTGGGTTCACAGAACAGGTATGCAGTGGTGGGTTCACAGAACAGGTATGCAGTTCACTGAACAGGTATGCAGTGGTGGGTTCACTGAACAGGTATGCAGTGGTGGGTTCACTGAACAGGTATGCAGTGGTGGGTTCACTGAACAGGTATGCAGTGGTGGGTTCACTGAACAGGTATGCAGTGGCGGGTTCACAGAACAGGTATGCAGTGGCGGGTTCACAGAACAGGTATGCAGTGGCAGGTTCACTGAACAGGTATGCAGTGGTGGGTTCACTGAACAGGTATGCAGTGGTGAGTTCACAGTACAGGTATGCAGTGGTGGGTTCACTGAACAGGTATGCAGTGGTGAGTTCACAGTACAGGTATGCAGTGGTGGGTTCACAGAACAGGTATGCAGTGGTGGGTTCACTGAACAGGTATGCAGTGGTGGGTTCACAGAACAGGTATGCAGTGGTGGGTTCACGGAACAGGTATGCAGTGGCAGGTTCACTGAACAGGTATGCAGTGGTGGGTTCACTGAACAGGTATGCAGTGGTGGGTTCACTGAACAGGTATGCAGTGGTGGGTTCACTGAACAGGTATGCAGTGGTGGGTTCACTGAACAGGTATGCAGTGGTGGGTTCACTGAACAGGTATGCAGTGGTGAGTTCACAGTACAGGTATGCAGTGGTGGGTTCACTGAACAGGTATGCAGTGGTGAGTTCACAGTACAGGTATGCAGTGGTGGGTTCACAGTACAGGTATGCAGTGGTGGGTTCACAGAACAGGTATGCAGCCAGGAACAAGCTAAGCCTAACTAATCTTTCCCTATGAGAGACAGTCTGCAGCAGCTCGCCCTACTCTCACTAATGCAGGCACACGAGTGAGCGTAATGGCCGCCGCTGCCTGCCTTGCATTAGGGGGGGAGTGGCTCCAGGGGCTAGTGTAGCCTAATTGGCTACACTGGGCCTGCTGACTGTGATGTAGAGGGTCAAAGTTGACCCTCATGGTGCATTATGGGGCGATCCGAACTTCCGCAAAAGTTCGCCTGCGGGACGCGAACGCCAACCACTGAAGTTCGCAGGCAAACCGTTCGACCCAACTCTAGCTGTCGCCGATGTTCCTCCTCCCCGCCGGAAACTCAGTGCGCCGGCTATGGGGTTGCTGTCGCTAGTCCGCATACATACGCAGACTAGCGACAGTTGCGGCGGCAACTGTCGCTAGGCGATTGACCGGTTCAATCGCCTGGCGACATCAGCGACGAGTGCCGGTTCGGGGTGCACGCCCGTGCAATGCCTCATACTCACGGGCGACCTGTCGCCGCAACACGCGCGCCGTGTGTTGCGGCGACAATTGTAGCCCGTGAGTATGGGCCATTACAGAGTAACGAATCTTCAAAAAGGCTAGGATTCTTTCTGCATGGCTGAAAGCAGGTTTGCAGCTGACAAACTGGCTTGAAGCCATTTATTGTAAATGCAATATAAATAATTAATATACTGTATACAGAAAATTATTAAAAGTAACAATTATAGAGAAAGAATAGCCCAGACAAAATAAAAGGAAAAACAAACAAAAATGGTTACTTAAAGTTTGGAAGAAATATGTCCTTTGTGGAAACTCCAAGCAAAAGGAGGGTCCTTTGTTCCAGAATAAGAATTTAGTCAAGATGGCAGCCAACCTAGGTTCTTAAGGGGGTGGCGCCAGTAGCGGCCTGCTCCCCCCCCCTCCCTCAGTGGGCAGGGGGGTGACACTCGGCGCTAGAGATGGCCCGAACCTCCAATTTTTGGTTCGCGCGAACTTTCGCAAACCGCAATAGACTTCAATGGGGAGGTGAACTTTGAAAACTAGAAACATTTATGCTGGCCACAAAAGTGATGGAAAAGATGTTTCAAAGGGTCTAACACCTGGAGGGGGGCATGGCGGAGTGGGATACACGCCAAAAGTCCCGGGAGAAAATCTGGATTTGACACAAAGCAGCGTTTTAAGGGCAGAAATCACATTGAATGCTAAATTGCAGGCCTAAAGTGCTTTCAAACATCTTGCATGTGTATACATAAATCAGGGAGTGTAATTAGAGTACTGCTTCACACTGACACACCAAACTCACTGTGTAACGCACCGCAAACAGCTGTTTGTGTTGTGACGGCCGTGCTGGACTGGTGCACACCATGGCGGGATTGCAGGTCGTGGCGGTGGTTTCAAGCCCATATGGTCGCCGGGCTGTGGTAGCTCAATGATAGAACAACAGTGACCGTCCAGCTGATCAAATTTGGTCTGTCCACAATGAAGCAACGACCCAGGGGCAAATCCAGGATTTTCAAGGGGGGATTCCTGTAATGTTCGATCAAGGGTCGATTCGATATGCGTTCGTTCAACGCAAATCGAATCGAATCCTGATCGGACATGTTGGATTTTATCAATTTGATCAGCGATCGCATATCGATCGCATGACAAATCGAATGGTGTAGAAGATGGGGCTGGGCATGAGAGGCAGGGGCGGCGCTACACTGGGGCTTGCCGGGGCTGAAGCCCCAGCTGACAAACTGTAAGCCTCCCCCAAAGCCCCCCCAGAGCTGAGTGGACTTAAAAAAAACAAAACCTTTCCCTCATGCTGCTGCTGCTTAAATGTTTTGTCCTCATCAGTGTCGTTGTTAGCTCAATTTATTTCTAGCACGTGCCGGTATCAGCCCCATTGTGCCCCGAACGGGCATTTCTACTGTACAAAATAGTCCCGATTGCTGCATATTTACACTAGCTGTCTGACTCAAAGGCGTAAGGATACAGGATTTTGCAGCTGCAAGGCGGAGGGATACAGTTTCAGCTGACAGCGAGCGCGGGTGTTTGAAAAGCTTTTAGGAACTAGGAAGGAAGATTTGAAGAGAGGAGGAGGAGAAGCAGGAGGCTGGAGGAATGTCTGATGCTGTAGTCAGAAATCAGCGGTGTCTGTGAGTGTTTCTCCCCCACGACTTCACTCACACCACCAGTGGACAAAAGGGCAGATCATGGATGTCTGATAGCTGACACCAGGGAGAGGCGCAGGCACGGAGGGATTACTAGTGACTAGTGTGAGTCTATGACATCCAGGGAAAAGCAGCAGCAGGATAGATACTGTGAAAGCAAGCAGGGATTCTGGGCATACATTAGAATAGATGACAGATCACCAAGTACATTTCTCTTAGCATGCAGGGAAGTTGGTTACTCTGCTGTGCAGGGAAGGGAGTCACACATCCTCACCATACACTGAAAATAATGCACTTTACCTGACTGCTTAATAGCTAACCTGTTGCCTATTATATGAATGATATGGTGCAAAATCAGGGTGCCTAATTGCTATATGGGAAACGTCTACTTTCAAGTGGTATATGTGTCACTAATTGCTGTGTGCTCTGCTACCTTACTACTTCCTACTATCCATCTGCTACCTTAAAGAGAACCCGAGGTGGGAATTACTTTTACTATTGGGGCACAGAGGCTGGTTGTGCGCACTAAGACCAGCCTCTGTTGCCCCATCGTGTGTCTCCATGTCCCCCCTGCTCGCCGCTATACCCCCCGCATTGCTGGCGACACGCAGCGTGTCGCCAGCTCAATGTTTACCTTGCGCTGTCAGTCAGCGCTGCTCCCCTGCCTCCTCCGCATCGGCGCACCCGCCCGTGTCCCTTCCCTCCCGCTGATTGGAGGGAAGTGACGCGGCGGGTGGCGCCGATGCGGAGGAGGCGGGGGAGCGGCGCTGACAGACAGCGCAAGGTAAACATTGAGCTGGCAACACGCTGCGTGTCGCCAGCAATGCGGGGGGTATAGCGGCGAGCAGGGGGGACATGGAGACACACGATGGGGCAACAGAGGCTGGTCTTAGTGCGCACAACCAGCCTCTGTGCCCCAATAGTAAAAGTAATTCCCACCTCGGGTTCTCTTTAATACTGTGCAGAGGGATACGCTGCCTAACTGCAATGCAGGGGTATAAATGGGGGATACATGCAGTCCTATTGCTATGTGATGGATGCCTAATTACTGTACTATGTGGGACATATGCAGCTGTATTACTATGTGGTAGATGTAGTGCCTAACTGCTAAATGGGGGATTTGCTGCCTAAAAATTGCTATGTGTGAGATATTTTTGGCTGTTATGTGGGAAGATTCTATAGGAGACTTTGGAGCTAATCTACTTTAGGGGACCCAGCAGGAAATCTAGCTAACGTGATTGGGTGGACGGCATGCTCTTGAACTTATAGGTTTCAGATAGGTTGTAATAAACTACACCCACGTTGTTCAGCCAATCACAATGCTCTGTGCGGTAAAGGGTGCTGTGATTGGAGAGCTGTACCCTATGAGGTTTCCTGCTGGGTCCCCTAAAGTAGACTAGCTCTGAGACTTCTAGCCTTATTTTTGTTGTGGTGACATATAACCTGTCATTGCCATGCCCACAAACACCACAGTATGTCGCACGGTTTCCTTTTATTGGTGCCCAGAAGTGCCCCGAATCTTTTGGGATGCTGGCAACGCCCCTGCCCCTCATTCTCCCCTGTGGAGGTGCTGCTGCCACCGCTAACTCACCTCAGATCGGCGGCGAGCAGTAGATAGGAATCAGTCAGACCAGCGCATAGCAGCCGCACGGTGGACTTTATATGCTGGACGTGACCGATGATGTCACTTCCTGCATTTGAATTCACCGCGTGGCTGCAATGCGCTGTTCTGGCTGACTCCTATCTCCTGCTCGCCGCCGATTTGAGGTGTGTTAGCGTCAGCAGCAGCACCACCACAGAGGAGAATGAGGGGGGGGGGGTATATTTAGCAGCCGCGGGCGATGCATGATGGCTTCTTCCTCCTCCATGCCCCCAGACAGACCCAGGACCATGGGAGCCACATACTTCTCTTGCTGCCACTCAAGTACCAGCTGCTCTGGGGTCCTGGGCTGAAGGATGAGGTCAGTGCTAGAGGCAGGAATGAGATGTGCTGCTGGGGTTACAGAGGGACATGGGTGTGATATGCTGGGGGAGGGGGGTGGCTGGAGTGTGATGTTTTGGGGGGGACAGGTGTGTGATGTGCTGGAGGGGACTGGGGTGTGATATGCTGGAGGGGACTGGGGTGTGAGGTGCTGGAGGGGACTGGGGTGTGATGTGTTGAGGGGGACAGTATTGGCCTGTTCTGGAGTGGACAGGGGTGTGATTTTCTGGGAGTACAGGGGTTTTGTGCTGGAGGGGGCACGGGTGTCATGTGCTTGGGAGACAGGGGTGTCATGACACCCCTGTCTCCCCAGCTCACAATACCCCCTGTCCTCCCAGCATGACACCCCTGTCCCTCTGTTTCCTCAGCATACATTTACTGGTGAAAGGCTGTCTGTCATTATGTGCATTTACTGGTGAAAAGCTGTCTCTTATGTGCATTTACTGGTGAAATGCTGTCTGGGGAAACGCTGTCCCTCATTACATGCATTTACTGGTGAAAGGCTGTCTGTCATTACGTGCATTTACTGGTGAAAAGCTGTCTCTTATGTGCATTTACTGGTGAAACTTTGTCTCTCATTACGTGCATTTACTGGTGAAATGCTGTCTCTTATTACATGCATTTACTGGGGAAACGCTGTCTGTCATAATGTGCATTAACTGGTGAAAAGCTGTCTCTCATTACATGATTGTTGATTGATGCTTTTACTGGTGAAACACTGTCTCTTACGTGCATCTTACGTGCATTTACTGGAGAAACGCTGTCTGTCATTACGTGCATTTGCTGGGGAAACGCTGTCTGTCATTATGTGCATTTACTTTATATTTTTTTTATGCAACTACATTAGCTGGTACAAATACATTACAGTTAGTCCCTCCCACACGATGTCATGACCACACCCACATGTTCCCCCCATGAGCCCCGCCTGCCAGCCATTGTGCCCCTCTTGAGCCCCCCCAGAAATCTGAAGCTGGAGCCGCCACTGATGAGAGGGATATGGAGGCTGCCATATTTATTTCCTTTTAAGCAATACCAGTTGCCTGGCAGTGCCTCTGATCTATTCTGCTGCAGTAGTGTCTGAATCACACCAGTAACAAGCTTGCAGCTAATCTTGTAAGATCTGACAATAATGTCAGAAACACCTGATCTGCTGCATGCTTGTTCAGTGTCTAGGGATGAAAGTATTAGAGGCAGAGGATCAGCTGGATAGCCAGGAAACTGGTATTGCCTAAAAGGAAGTAAATATTGCAGCCTCCATATCTCTCTCGCTTCAGTTGTCCTTAAGACAGCCACAGGCATGACGGGCATGACTATGTACTAAATATTGCAGCCTCCATATCTCTCTACGCTTCTGTCCGCTTCTGTGCGCTTTTTTTCAGCAACATGTATCTGTTAACATCATGTGCTGAAAAAAAGTGGGCAGAAGTGCACAAAGTGTGAATGAGGCCTAAGTGTAAGTTCTGCAGAAGATATCACTGCTATATAAACACATAATAATAATATGGGAGGGCATTAGACAATGACTATGGTAGGATTAGTATGTGCAGGAGATGTCAGCGCTATATAAATACTGTAATATAGTAGGATTAGATTGTGAGCCCCTCTGAGGGATGGCTAAGTCACAAGACAATATACTCTGTACAGTACTGTAGAAGATGTCACACTATAAATGCTAAATAATATTTCACAAATGAGGGGGGGGGGGGGGGTTGACAGGCTAAATTCTAGATACATCTAGGGTGCATATCTGTTTTCCTTCTGTGTCCTGTTCACATCACACATTTAAGAAGGAAAGAACTTGCCCTTCTCACCTCTTATGGCCCATACTCACGAGGGACTTTTGTCGCCTCAACACGCGGCGCGCGCGTGTTGCGGCGACAGGTCGCCTGTGAGTATGGGCCGTCGCACCCGCGCGCACCCCGAACTGTCGCCCGTCGCTCATGTCGCCATGCGATTGAAACTTTCAATCGCATGGCGACAGTCGCCGCCGCACCTCCCCCGCAACTGTCGCTAGTCCGCGTGAGTACGCGGACTAGCGACAGCAACCTCCATTGTGGTAAATGGAGCTTCCGGCGGGGGGAGGAGGAACGTCGGCGACAGCTTCCGTCTCGCCGCTGGTCCCTCTTCCGCGTGTGTACGCGGAGGGACCTGGCGAGGAGCTGTCGCCGGCCTGTCGCCCACACGCTCACGTGTGCTGGCGACAGGCCACTTCTGCAGCCCGTGAGTACGGGCCATTACACAGTGGTGGCTTATCAGTACAGTAATCACCTCTTGTCCCCCTCCCCATGTTACATTATGCCGTTTACTGCTGCCTGGGGGTTTACTGCTGCCTGGGGAGAAGAACGGAGAATGAGAAAGCCAGCCACACACATTCCCTTTCCTGGCTAATCATCTGCCCTGTCCTGACTCCTTGACCCTTCCTATAAACATATAGGAGCAGTGAGTGACAGCCAGAGGAGCTTGTGTGACTGAGAGGCGGCAAGGGAGGGCTGATGAATGCGGGAGTCTGACTGAGCCACACACTAGAGATGGGAAGTTCGGATCTTTTCAATGATCCGGATGATTCGAATCGGATCATTGAAGAGATCCGGATCTTTGATCCGAATCTCGGATCATTTTACTACCGGAAGCATTCGGGGGTGAAATGAACAGCAGGACAGGTCTGTGGACAGGAGAAGGGGAGGGGGGTGGACAGAGGGCAGGGAGTGGACAGGGAAGGGAGGAGGGACGAGCAGAGAGCAGAAATGTTTGCACGTTATACCCACATGCTGAAGTCATATGCTTTACATATATTTCACCTATATGTTCATCTGTACACTTTGAAAGAAAAGGTCGCACAGTGAAAGAAAGCATTCCCAGAAGATAAGTGCAGCTGTTTAGTGCCGAGTGCAGGAGGATTATTTTGCCTTTCAATCAGGGGCGTCTCTAGCCATTTTGTCACTCCAGGCGAGAAATCCTGTGTTGCGCCCCAGCCCCCCCCCCCCCCCGTGATTGCCCCCCAGCCCCATACCCCCCACCCCTGTGGTGAACCCCACCCCCCAAGACCCCCGAAAATCATAATACAGCTGCGTTTCACCAGAAATTACACTTATTACGGCATGGGTTCACCACAAAATAGTTGTAATGCAGCAGAGCGTTTCACCATAAAATATACTTATTGCGGCATACACACACACACACGCACACAATATATACACATGCACACAGTACACACAACACACACACTATACACAGTACACACACACACACACACACATTATACACAGTACACACACACAGTACACACACACACACACTATACACACACACAGTACACACACACACAGCACACAGTAGATATACACTATACACACACACACAGTATACACACACACACACACTATACACACACAGTAGATACACACTATACACACACACTATGCTGCTACCAGGGGAGGACTGGGACCTTTTGGCCTGTGGGGAAACATAGACTTGAGGCCCATTATCATGGCAGCCTCAGCCCAAATTGTCAAGTCGCATTTGCAAATTGCTAGCGATTGCTATTGCGATTTTGTTGTGCACTAGCCCAGAGAGAGGAGGAGTGGAGTGAGACTGAGAATTATTATTATTATTGATTTAAAAAGCGCCAACATATTCCGTGGCGCTGTACAAAGTGAGAAACAAACATGGGGTACATAATACAGACAATGGTGTACACCAATATACAAGATACATAATTAGTGACAAAATACAAAAAAATGATACAGCATACAGAATACAAAATACAGAAGTGGTAATGACAGTGATAAAAGTAACATGATGAATAAAATGTATAATGATTTCCAAGACACAAAAGGGGGAAAGAGCCCTGCCCTTGTGGGCTTACAGTCTAAAGGAGAATAGCAGGAGATGGAGCAGAGAGCTAATCTGTATTGCAGTCCCAAATTACACAGAGACTAGTTGCCGTTAATAGGATTCCTGTCACTGCCAGTCTCTCACACAAGTCAGTAAGCAGCCCTCCTGGAGTCTAGGGACTGTCAAAACTTTTCAACCTGTTTAACACCATATCTGCACATGCAGTCATTATAACAATGGGGAGAGACAAGACAGATGTTTTCCCAGGGACCCTCCAGGCAAGCTCTGCATCATCCTGTGTATATTTACCAGCTTGCCTGTCCTCCAATTGCACTTTTATGAGCTAGCCTAGTGTTTCACATCACTGTACAACAACAAACCTGAATACACCAGACCATCCCTAAATCACTGAATAAAAGCCTGGGGGGCAGTCCATGCCTGGCTGCTAATCCTGCTAGCTCAGTCTCTACATCCACTCAGTTACTAGTAGCAGAGAGAGAGGAACTGAATGAATCAGAGTGAAGAGTCAGGACTCAGAAGCTGATGCTGTACTCCAAGCCTTCTCTCACTGACTCAGTACTGTGGTTCTTTGAATCATTGAGCTGAAGGAACTGAATTAATCAGTCAGTGAATCCAGTTATGAGTCCAGTCAGGAGCTGCTGTTAGCTGCTGCTGTGTAAACTGAAACCTAAGTGGGCTGAGAGGCATTTATTCTCTTAACTCTCAACAGCGCTCCTGGCTCCTCCTGCCGCTCCAGGCAGGAATTTATAGCTGCCTGGTGGGTGAGACGGCTCTGCTTTCAATCACAGTGTCTGCAAAGTTACTGAGCTGTGCTGAGCCAAAAGCTTCCAATGTGTTCACTGTGCAGCACTACGGAACAGCCAGCCTATAATGAGCAGCACATTGCAGCCAGTATGTGTGCTCTACACATATCTGGCAGTGGCACCCATGTCCCCTCTCTCTCATCTACCTGTCTCCCTGCAAGGCTGGCTCCCATCCAACAGAGCGATCCCTGCTTCCAGGACCCCGCTGCCCGCTGGGAGGGGGCGTGTCGCTCCTGGCCCCGCCCCTTTTGCGATCCGAATCGTTCATTTTGATGATTCGGATGATCGACTCATAAAATAGATTAGGATCAAAGATCCGAATCGTTCATGATCCGGACAACACTACCACACACACAGTTTGATTACCTGGCTAGCTGAGCTTACTGTGTGACTGTCGCTGCTGCAGTGCACTCTCCCTGGTGTAGAGTGACCAGATTTTTGTGGATCCAACCTGGGACGGGGGGGGGGGGGGGGCCTTGCGCTCAGCGCGCCGCGGCGAAAAGTGGGGAGGACTGAGGAGCGCGCGCAGCGGCAAAGACTGGGGGGGGGCTGCCGCACGCGCAGCGCGCCGCGCCGGAAAAATGGGCGTGGCCATGACATTGTATGGGCGGAGCTAACGTAATGATGTAACAGCGAGGCATAAGAAAGCAGTGTTTACGCCATGATGTGGACAAACGAGACTTTGCATCATGGGTGTGCAGAAACTGTGTGATGCTAATAGTATACCGTAACCACAAAGCAGCAAACATAGCCATCTATGACCATTAAATAATAAATGCAGTAACAGTTACCCCGGACACCAGAAAATAAACGCAATAGGCAACATGTCAGCACAAAATAACCGCAATGCGGGCAACATGTCAGTATAAAATAAATGCAATGCGGGCAAACATGTCAGTACAAAATAAACGCAATGCGGGCAACATGTCGGTACAAAATAAACGCAATGCGGGCAAACATTTCACCAGAAAAGAAACGCACTGCGGGCAAACATTTCACCAGAAAAGAAACGCACTGCGGGCAAACATTTCGCTAGAAGAGAAACAATGCGGGCAAACATTTCACCAGAAAAGAAACAATGCGGGCAAACATTTCACCAGAAAAGAAACAATGCGGGCAAACATTTCACCAGAAAAGAAACAATGCGGGCAAACATTTCACCAGAAAAGAAACGCACTGCGGGCAAACATTTCACCAGAAAAGAAACGCACTGCGGGCAAACATTTCGCTAGAAAAGAAACAATGCGGGCAAACATTTCACCAAAAAAGAAACGCACTGCGGGCAAACATTTCGCTAGAAAAGAACCAATGCGGGCAAACATTTCACCAGAAAAGAAACGCACTGCGGGCAAACATTTCGCTAGAAAAGAAACAATGCGGGAAAACATTTCACCAGAAAAGAAACGCACTGCGGGCAAACATTTTGCTAGAAAAGAAACAATGCGGGCAAACATTTCACCAGAAAAGAAACAATGCGGGCAAACATTTCACCAGAAAAGAAACAATGTAGGCAAACATTTCACCAGAAAAGAAACAATGCGGGCAAACATTTCACCTGGAAAAGAAACAATGCGGGCAAACATTTCACCTGGAAAAGAAAGCATTTACTCACCTGGCAGAAGTCTCCGGCCTCTGGCGCGCTGCTCCTGGGACCGTCTTACTTCTCCTGCAGTCTCCCGCGCTGACAGCCTGGCAGAGCAGGGCTACGGCAAGATGGCGCCCGAAGCCCTGTACTGGAGACACAAATAGGTCTCCAGTACAGGGCTTCGGGAGCCATCTTGCCGTAGCCCTGCTCGCCTGCCGGTGTTGGAAACAGACACCGGAAGAGGAGGCTGGAGCGGGGCTGCAGGCAATAAACTGGCACGGCGTCTATAGACGCCGCTGCCAGTTCATTGAGGAGAGAGTGGCCAGAGTCCCGAGGCCGGGACGTCCCGCTGCTGAAAGCGGGACGTTTCCCGGGACCTCATGCAGCCTGGGACAGCGGACCCCGAATCCGGGACGTGTCCCGGGCAATCCGGGACGTCTGGTCACTCTACCTGGTGTCTGCGTGGTGACATGGTGTTTGCAGGGCTGGATGTGGAGAGTAGCTGGCTGCCTCCCTAGGGGAAAGAAGTACATTGGTGACCCAGCGGCAGCCGCTCCTCCTGCAGACAGTGCAGTCTTCCTGGACTGGAGGAGTGTGCTTTTCCTCCATGCTCGGCTCCATGTGCGCGCTGACAGGCGTGTGGGGGTGGGCTGGCTCAGCTGCCTCTCTTTCTATAGGCTGAAGAGAGGTGCCAGTTTCAAAATGCTGCCACTGATTGGAGAGAGAGCTAAGGGAGGAAGGGAGGGACAGAGGAGGACTCTTCTTTACTCAGCCGCCCGGAGTGCGGCTCTCTGTAGTCAAGCGCCTATGCGCAGCAGCATCGCAGGGACAATTGTACACATTTATACGGACGGTCTCGGCGCAGGGGGAGGTTATGGACACCCGGAACACCCCCTTCCGTGCGCCAGTGCGACCTTATTATCATGGGTGTGCTCCCCTCTCTCCCCCCCCCCCCCCCCCGAGACACTCATATAGCCGGTGGTCGTTGCTTGTGATACACAAGCCCCTTCACCGTGGCAAGGTAATGATTACGAAGGGGAATTGGAACATGTACATGCCTTTTGTTTTGTTGTTGCAGCTGCAGTGCAGCCAGAAAAGTTAGGGAGGCATGTACACCTACCAGAAAAAGTAGCATAGCGGGCGCTGCTAGCAGCGGCCTTAAAAATTCAGGAAGCCACCTGGAGTCCTGGACCCTGTTGGTGGTGGCGGAGAAGGCAGTCAAGCGGCCTGCGGGCAGAGGCGCTGTGTGGGGAGCGACTTAGTTTTGGGGCAGGTAGTCACACGGCGTGCAGGCAGAGATGCTGTGTGCGGGGACTGACTTAGTCTTGGGGCGGGAAGTAGCCCTCCAGGATCCATGCCTCATTCATTTTGATAAAGGTGAGGTACTGAACACTTTTGTGACTTCAGCGACTTTTCTTCTCAGTGACAATGCCTCCAGCTGTGCTGAAGGTCTGTGCAGGTAGGTATATGCAGTGATGGATATTACAATGTGCACCTGTCACACACAGACAGGTACCGGACAGGCACAGTGACACTGCGTGCGCTCACGTAGGTAGGTGGGTGCACAGTGAACAACAGGTAGGTATATGCAGTGATGGGTATTACAATGTGCACCTGGCACACACACAGGTAGTCACTGAATGTGCTGGGCCTGACAGTGGCACACACAGTAGGAATTACCAAGGCTGTCTATGCAACACAAGTGTCAGTGGGACACACACACACACACACACACACACACACATAGATCACAAGAACAAGGGGAGCTTTTTTAGCAATAAGAATCAGCAAGGAGCAAGCTAAGAAGCCTACAAGAGCCTAACTAAGCTTTCCCTATGAGAGTCTGCAGCAGCTTTCCCTTCTCTAATTAATGCAGGCACACGAGTGAGTCCAATGCCTGACGCTGCCTGCCTTTTATAAGGGGGGGTGGGGCTCCAGGAGGGAGTGTAGCCTGATTGGCTACAATGTGCCTGCTGACTGGGATGTAGAGGGTCAAAGTTGACCCTCATAATGCACTATAGGGGCGAACCGAACTTCTGGAAAAGTTCGCATTCGCTGGCGAACGCGAACCACCAAAGTTAGCCGGGAACCGTTCGCCGGCGAACCGTTCGGGCCATCTCTAGTCAGGGCCCCTGCAGCCAGGCACTGTCCAGAACCCCCTGGTCACCTGTACCCCCTCCGCCGTTTTGCTGCCCTCCTCTCTGCCTGCCAGTCTCCTCCTTGCCCTCTCTGCCCCCTGGTCCCCCTCCAGCGGCTGATACTTTCACGCATATCAGCGGTGACCGGCAGCAAGTAGACAGCAAGCATTGCCTAGCAACTCTGGCCGCATACAGAAAGTAAACATATGTAACTTCCTGTATGTGGCTGGCGTTACTGGGCACTGCCTTGTGCCTGCTGGAGTGTCACCACTGTTATGCAGTGACAGTATCAGCCACTGGAGAGGGACCAGGAGGTAGAGAAGGCAAAGAGGGGACCGTCAGGCAGCAGGAAAGATGAGGCAGGGGCTACCTATACTGGCTGTACCTATACCTGGCTACTATACTGGCTGTACCTATACCTGGCTACCTATTCCTGACTGTATCTATACCTGGCTACCTAATCCTGGCTGTATCTATAACCTGGCTACCTAATCCTGGCTATCTCTACTGGCTGTACCTATACCTGGCTACACCTATCCCTGGTTATCTATACTGGCTGTATCTATACCTGGCTACCTATTCCTGGCTATCTATACTGGCTGTATCTATACCTGGCTATCTATACTAGCTGTATTCTTACCTGTCTACATATTCCTGGCTATCTATACTGGCTGTACCTATACCTGGCTACCTATTCCTGGCTACACCTATTCCTGGCTATCTATACTGTTATCTCATGTCACATGTCAGTTCAGGTATGCTTTAACCTGTATTCTGCAGTATATTGTTCAGGGCTGTGTAATATGTTGGGGCTTTATAAGTAATACATAATAATAATACAGTCATGTGCAAAGGTTTTTATGTTTTCTGTTACAGGTCGCCGCAATTGTGTTGGAGAGCAGCTGGCTAGAATGGAGCTTTTTCTCTTTTTTACCACTCTGCTGCAGCAGTTTACGTTTGAGATTCCCAAAAAACAGCCTCGTCCTCGAGATGATCCTATCTATGCATTAACTCACAGTCCACAATCCTATGAACTCTGTGCTATTCCCAGAATGTAAGGATACAGGTGTCATTTCCTTCCAGCATTTCCAGATGCTACAAAGTTAAACAATCAAAACATACAGTATATTAACCATTGTAATCATGTAGATAATGACTGCCAAAGATTCTAATTCCTCTTTTTTCAGGAAAGTATGCCAAACTACAAATTATAAAGATCTTTTACTACAGCTAAACCTAACCCTAAACTCACACAGATCCCTCCTCTACCTTAAAGGGAACCAGAGACGAAGCACCCTTGTGTATTTTACCATATATATCAGTAAGAACATTAGAGAAAACACTTACCATGCTGTCTGTTTCGTCCTCACTGCTAAAAGTGTCTGTTATTAGCAGTCACAAGAATCCCAGACTGAGCAATTAAATCTGGCTTTGCTGGGAATGATTATTGCTGAGTCATTATAGCAAAGCCACAAGGGGGCAGGCTTGGGCTTGAAATAACACCACAGAAGACAGACTTAGCTATAATCTTTCTGTAGCAAAGCTAGACGGAGCAGCCTGACTTCTCAGTCGGGGATTCTTATCAGAGGTGATAACAGTCAGATTACACAGAGAACAATGAAACAAAGGGCAGATTAGGTGCTTACTGTCATGTTCCCACTGATTTATAAGGTAACATACAAGAGGGTGCTTCATCTCTGGTTCTCTTTAACAACCCCCCCCCCCCCCGCCTTCGTTGATAACTAACCCCACCCCACCCCAAATGCCTAAAGGTGCGTACACACGCTGGACTGGAGGCAACGACGGGTTCGTCGTTGCCTCCCGCTGGGTGGGCGTACCAACGACAGTCCGGCGTGTGTACGCACTGTCAGCGGACTGATACAGCTGCTTCTGAGCGATCCGCCCGGCGGATCGCTCAGAAGCAGCCGTATCAGTCCGCCGACAGTGCGTACACACGCCGGACTGTCGTTGGCACGCCCACCCAGCGGGAGGTAACGACGGACCCGTCGTTGCCTCCAGTCCGGCGTGTGTACGCACCTTAACCCTGACCACCCCTCCACCAATGCCTAACCTTAACCCCCCATGCCTAACCTTAAACCTTACCACGGACACCTAACCTTAACCACCCCCACCGCAAACCAGCTGCAAAATATTGTAAATATCAGGTGCCACAAAACAGCTCAAATAGCGGGCACCGCAGAAATGATAAATATCAAATGCAGCCATTTGCACTTATACAGATATTTTGTTCTTCAGGCAAGATACTGGATCAGAACCATATTAAGCCATTTCTTACATGCACAAACTTTATATGATTTTTTGGGGCATACACATTAACCACTTCACCACTGAAGGGTTTTACCCCTTGAGCACCAGAGCAATTTTCCCCTTTCAGTGCTCCTTCCATTCATTTGTCTATAACTTTATCATTACTTATCACAATTAAATGAACTATATCTTGTTTTTTCCGCCACCAATTAGGCTTTCTTTAGGTGGGACATTATGCCAAGAATTATTTTATTCTAAATATGTTTTAATGGGAAAATAGGAAAAATGTGGGAAAAAAATCATTATTTTTCAGTTTTCAGCCATTATAGTTTTTAAATAATGCATGCTACTGTAATTAAAACCCATGAAATGTATTTGCCCATTTGTCCTGGTTATAAAATAGTTTAAATTATGTCACTAACACAATGTTTGGTGCCAATATTTTATTTGGAAATAAAGGTGCATTTTTTTCAGTTTTGCGTCCATCCCTAATTACAAGCCCATAGTTTATAAAGTAACAGTGTTGTACCCTCCTGACATAAATATTTAAAAAGTTCAGTCCCTAAGGTAACTATTTATGTATTTTTTTTAATTGTAATTTTTTTAATTTTTTTTTTAATTACAAAAAAAAATAAAAAAATGGGGAATGTGGGAGGTAATGAGGTATTTTTTTGTGTATAAGTAATGTATTTGTATGTGAAAAATGCTTTAGGGTGTAGTTTTACTATTTGGCCACAAGATGGCAACAGTAACTTTTTGTTTAATGCGACCTCCAATCCATTATCGGAGAAGCAGCGCGATCATTGTGAAAAAAAAAACTTTCCCAGCCTCCTAGTACTTCCTCGAAGCTTAGATCAACGAACGGGAATGGATTTTCCCGTTCATTGATCTCCGGGCGAGCGTCCGGCGGCGTGTTTACGAGCGGGAGTGCGCGCTAGAGCGAGCGGAAGCGCGGGCAGCGGCGGGAGCGCGGAAAGTACGGATTTCTCCATTCCTGGGGGTGAAAGGATGGAAAAAGGGACGGAGAAATTCGTACGGGTGGGGGTAAAGTGGTTAAACGTAATACAACCTGTAACAAGTTTTAAGTTGCTCTGTGCACCCAGAAAATCATATATGTTTGTGCATGTAAGAAATAATGTTATACGGTTCTAAACCAGTTTTGTATCATGATCAAAGAACAAATTTAGTTTTGAAAACTTGCAAGGAAATCTTGTACCATTAGTCAATAAAGGTATTACCTAAACAACTTCTGTTTTTTTCTGTTTTCAGATTAAACTATTGTCAGATTTTCAAAGTAACACGTGTTTTTTCTTTTTACAAAGAGTCATTTCACAGATGTTATGGGATAATTTTGCAATATTAAAGCAATGCAGCATATATGTCAGTTTATTAACAAATGATAATTGTATTAAAGCTGTCTTTTATTTTCCATAAAATAAGAAAGCAATACGGCATTGAATTCTTAAAATTGGCAAAGAAATACAAATCTATTTTTAAAATACAGCATGAGGATTAAACCTTTGTGAATGGATATAAAAATGATGTGTTATTTGGTTGTTGGCAGAATACCTCAAGTGAGGAAATAAAGCACCCCACACATTCTTTGGAAAGTGACCACTAAAGCTCATCCAATTAGGCAAAATTTGTATGTATATATATATGTATATATATATATATATACACATATATATATACACATATATACACATACATACATACACATACATACATACATACATACATACATACATACATACATACAGTACAGTGGCTGGATAGTGTAATGGTTAAGGGCTCTGCCTCTGACACAGGAGACCTGGGTTTGAATCTCGGCTCTGCCAGTTCAGTAAGCCAGCACCTATTCAGTAAGGAGTTCTTTGGGCGAGACTCCCTAACACTGCTACTGCCTACTGAGCGCGCTCTAGTGGCTGTCTCATAAGCACTTTGAGTCCGACAGGAGATAAGTGCTATACAAAAATGGACACCGCGATCGCCATTAAACAAGACACAGAATGCCAATGTTTATCATGGTGATATAGACACGGTTGTATAGTGTTTGGCTGGCTTTAGTCTTTGCTGTTAATACCTATCATCCTATTATAAAACATTATGCTTCTGACAATGATTTATGGTAAAAGCTGTGTTATCATAATCGAATGTAAAAGATAAATAAACTTGTTTGTAAACTATGTGTGAATTTTTTTTATTTTAACATAACAGTTATATTGGTAGCGCTTTTAGAAACGTCGGTATCTGATTTTCCCATTGTTTGTGCAAATGCCGTGCTCGATTTCATCATCTCAATCTCATCGCTATGCTCGGCCTTTTCTTGTTTCCCTGCAAGAGCCAAAACACACTGTAACAACTAGACACTAGGAAGTGTTGCTTAAGGTTGCCTAGTGCAAATGGGACCGACGGACCCAATGGACCCCGGCTAAAGGGTCAACGTATGGGCTATCAACAAACCGATATAAAGGACCAGACTTCTGCAAATAGCTATATAATGTCTCTCTACTTTTCAAGCCTTTTATATTATATAATTGTTGGCACCAAAGTTTGTCAGACACTGGGAGTATTGTAATGTGATAGCCAAGCCTGCCCCCTTGTGGCTCTGCTTTTCTGCTTCGTGGATAAATAGCAGGAAAGCAGAGCCACAGGGGGGCAGACTTGGGCTTGAAAAGACATCACAGAAGACTGACTCAGCTATAATCATTCCAGGAAAAGCTAGATTGAATGCTCATTCGGGGATTAATATCAGGGCTGATGACAGGCAGATTTAGCAGAGTAGAATGAAACAAAGAGCAGGGCAGGTGTTTACTGTCATGTTCCCATTGATATATATGGTAAAATACATGAAGGTGCTTCGTCTCTGGTTCTCTTTAAGGAATGGGTATTTCCAGCCAATTTCTAAAGAAAGTCCATTAAATTGCAAGTAACAAAAATATATATATTCCTTCTTGGGACTTGCCTATATTCAGTGAATTTGTAAAATTTGAACATCAAAAAATGTTTTGGAAAAAGTTAATACAAAGGTGGTACATATACAGTATATCTGGGTTAGGAATACATAGACTAAAACATACAGTATTAGTACAGAAGTAAGTTCACAGTTATGCAAATCCGGCTACAAATGGTAACTGGTTCAAAGCAAAAAGGGACGTGCTTATTAAAAATAGTGTGAAGTATGAGTCATTAACCACTTCGTCCACAGGTCAGTAGATATACGTCCTCTGGGACTTCATCTAAGCCACAGGTCAGTAGATATACGTCTTGTAGCAGAAGCAGTGCTGTGCAGGATTGGGCTTCCTCCTGTGCATATTTCTGGCACTATCTGATGCAGGACTAATTGGTGAATGGGAATATAAGTTTCCTGAGCTAATGAGATTGATTTTTACTATTAAAAATACTTGTATTTTCTCATTTCATAGTGAAAAACACACTTTGTAGCACTATTTCAGAATCAAATATCTTCACCATAAATTGTGACAGAAACATAATCGAAGTTTTGTGATAAGCAGTAAGAATAGCCAAACAAAATGTGTGTTTTTATCGACAGTAGCACTTTTTATTTTTAAACTAGAATTGGTAAAAGTGAGAAATACATGTTTTTTCTATTTTTTTCTTTGTTTTCCCATTAAAATTCATAGAAGACAAAATTGTTTGAGGGAAAAAATGGCATACAATGAAAGCCTAGTTTGTCTTGAAAAAAACAATATATATTTCATTTCTGTGTCATAAGTAGGGATAAAGTTATTTCTGATTAACCACTTGCCGACCGCACACTCATAACGTGCGTCGGCAAAGTGGCAGCTGCAGGACCAGCGACGCAGTACTGCGTCGCCAGCTGCAGCCTAATTAATCAGGAAGCAGCCGCTCGTACGAGCGGCTGCTTCCTGTCAAATCACGGCGGGGGGCTCCGTGAATAGCCTGCGGGCCGCCGATGGCGGCTCGCAGGCTAGATGTAAACACAAGCGGAAATAATCCGCTTTGTTTACATTTGTACGGCGCTGCTGCGCAGCAGCGCCGTAAGGCAGATCGGCGATCCCCGGCCAATCAGCGGCCGGGGATCGCCGACATGTGACAGGAGACAGCCTGTCACTGGCTGCACAGGACGGATAGCGTCCTGTGCAGCCCGGCTTACCAAAGGGGGCCAGGTAGGAGAGGGAGGGGGAGCATTTCGCCGCGGAGGGGGGCTTTGAGGTGCCCCCCCGCCAGCCACTCGCAGGCAGCAGAGATCAGACCCCCCCAGCACATCATCCCCATAGGGGGGAAAAAAGGGGGGCAATCTGATCTCCCTGCCTGCACCCTGATCTGTGCTGGGGGCTGCAGAGCCCACCCAGCACAGATCAATCAAACTAGCGCTGGTCCTTAAGGGGGGGTAAAGGGTGGGTCCTCAAGTGGTTAAATAGGGACATAGCTAAACTGTCAAAACTGCTCTGGTCAATAAGTTGAAAACAAGGTCTGGATGCGAAGTGGTTAAAGAATGCTAGAGCCCAAATGACTATGAGAAACGGGGGTAAACAGGCATGTATGGTGAGCTTTCATGATGTTCACTGCTCCCCATTCTCCAATCTGCCCCTCCGATCCTCCTAAATGCCCCCCAGGACCCTCCTTCTGAATGGCAGCACTGTGTATTTAGAGATAGCAACCTATCAAATTCTCCTTTACCTGGAAGCAATGAACCACTGTAATTTAAGCTGTCATCGCTGTCTGATCTGTGCCACGGGTGTACCATTCAGACAAGCTATTAGAGATGTCGCGAACATAGAATTTTCTGTTCGCGAATGGCGAACTCGAACTTCCACAAATGTTCGCGAACAGGCGAATCTGGCTCTCCGCCATAGACTTCAATGGGCAGGCAAATTTTAAAACACCTGGACAGGGGCATGCTGGAGTGGGATCCATGCCAAAAGTCCCACTAAAAATTAGAGTGTTTTAATCTCTAAAGGGCAGAAATCACATTATGCACAGCTCTGGGTGTCAGTGGGTTGTGGAGTGTCTCACACAGAGAAATGCAATAGTATTATCAGAATACAGTGAAATAATAATGCACTGGAGTGGTTCTGTGCCTGCAACTTAATAAGGCAACAGCAATAGTGTGCACACAGCTCTGGAGACTGATGTGCTAGCCCTCAAAAGGCCTGTTTGGTGTGCTTTCACAGCAAGTGAGGAACAAGAACACAGGCCTAGCAAATGCTTTCCTTACCCATCTGCAGCAAGTCTGACCCTACTCTCACTAACAGTCAGCAGCCAGCAGAGAATTAATCCAATATGGCCACTGCTACAGATTTTTGATAGGGGATGGGGGTCCAGGAAGGGGTGCTAGCTGATTGGTTGCCATGTGTCTGCTGATTGTGAGGTAAAGGGTCAAAGTTTAGCTCAATCATAATGTATAGAGGGCGAATCGAACGCCGTTCGCTGTTTGCCGCAAATGCGAACAGCCGGTGTTCGCAGAATACTTCTCACCAGGCGAATTGTTTGGTCCATTTTTACAGGCTATATGTAAAAACTAACTGTTAATTGTTTCTGTGCTCCCATGAAACCAGGAAGAAACCACTCTGCAGCATCTCAGTAGTAGTTCTGTGGGCTGCAACAAAGAAATGTTTTTTCTTTAAAGGTTATTATGCTGTTGCTTATCTTTTAGAGAAGAGAGGAAGCCCGCCAGTCCGGTGTGTAGGTCTGCTTTAAGGTGCAGAACAACAGGGGCCAGAGGTCAAGTTATTTATGGAGCAGTAGTAAATCTGTTCCTGATTTATACAATATTTAGCTGCAATACATTCATGTTAATGTATTTATTCCTTAAAGGGAAGGTCTGAGGTGATTAAAAAGTAAAAATGTACTTACCTGGTGCTTCCTCCAGCCCCTGTTATGAAAATAACTCAAAAATGACTTTTGAATAGCTAAAAAGAATTCTAGCTAAAAAAACAATGTGCATGATGATAAATGTGCTGTCTCTTTAAATTGAGGCAGCTGTAGAGGCTTAACCAAGTACAGCAAGGGGCGGTCTAAGGGAGTTTTATTGGCACGCAGCACTCAGTGTAATGCTGGAAACAAGTGAAACCATAAACAAGCATTTGAAGTTTGAAAAGACCAGACAAGATTTAACAGCAAACAGCATTTGCTACAAGAGCTTTTCACAACTGTACAGGAAATATGTGGATTACAGAGCTTTTCTCTGCTATATATTCTAATATATATCTGTTTGGAATCTTATTTTTTGTTTCATTTTTCCTCCTGAATCTTGTGAAAAGCAGAAAGCCGTCACATTTCCCTAAGGGTCCCCCAGGACTGCCATTTATTGGCAATGTTCTGCAGATGGACTTCCGGAATCCTCAAGCTTCTTGTCACCAGGTATGCTATATATACTAGCTTTCAGGGTATAAGAATTCCAGGTGTTTAAAAAAAGTATTCTTAGGGCCTGTTTCCACTACATGCAGATTGGATGCAGAATGGATGCAGAAAAACTGACTCCAATGAATGCCTATGGGCCTGTTTCCACTAAACACGATTTTTGTGATGCAGATTTTTCCATACGCATTCATTGGAGTCAGTTTTTCTGCATCCATTCTGCATCCAATCTGCATGTAGTGGAAACAGGCCCTTATAATCCCCCAACTCATATACTACCGGTTACTATTAAATGTTGACAGGAAACTGAAATTCAGCTGTAAATTGAATACTTTTAAAAATGGTATGACATGCTTTTAAGAGGCCCTTTGTTAGGGCAAGAGATTAACGGGCTATGTCCTGAAACTATCGATGTTGTGGCACAATTGTTGGCCTGCCACTGTGCACCCTGTATGCATCTCCTTACCATGCCGCCACTGCGCAACCATCATGGTGGTTGTTGGATGGCGCATTGAAGGCTGGCCTCAACAAATGAGAATCTTCCTTGCAGGACAAGCAATAGCAATGGCAGAGTGGGTGGCCTCTAGCAACGGGAGAGCAGCATGATCGGCGGTAGCGGCTGGTTTGTGCTAGGGGTCTGTAAATACAATCTACTTCCTGGCATGAATAAGCAACCATAAACAGGGTGTAGATTTCAAGTACTGCGGTCCGGAAGCAAACAATTGCATCTTGGCTTGTTGCCAACCTAGCCAATCTACGTTGCATTTTAGAGGATAGGTAGGCCATACTTTTTTTTTTTTTTTTCAGAAATAGTAGCAAAAATGCCATTATGAAAAAAATATTTTTTTTGATTATGCCTAAAATGAATATATACATTCACATGCACAGTTGGTTTCTTTCTTAAAGGTTACCTAAAGTGATAGAAAAGTGGCCAGTTTTACTTACCTGGGGATTCTCCCAGCCCCCCCCCCCTGTAGTCCTTCTAGTCCCTCACAGTCACTTTGCACTGCTCCATTCTGCAGCAGTGCCCTTCTGAAAGCTGGCCAACTGAGCCAGCCACGGACTGCTGTGCATGCACACCTCCTCAATTGCACTCCTGTGGCCAGGGCATTTTGCACATGCGCAGTTGCAATTTACGAACTGTGCAAGTGCAGAATGCTCCAGTCCACGGGTCCGCAATCAGGAGGCACACTTTTTGGAAGGGCACAGCTGCTGATCAGAGCAGAGTGAGGGACTAGAAGGACTGCAGGTAGCTGGAAAAAGCCTCAGGTAAGTGTTGGGCCAGTTCTAGTAACAATGGGCCACCAAGCAAAATAAATCTGGGGCCCCCCAGAAAGATAAATGAGGGGTCCCTTGTTGCAAATTTCCCCCAGGGCCCCTGAGCCGGCTGCTGTAACCCACCCGACTCCCCAACTGTGCTCCCTGGGGCCCCTGCAGAGCATGGGTGTGGGGTGCAGAGTCTTTGGCAGAGTAGCGTCGTACCTGTTCTGTTCTGTCCATGGCTCCATTCACACACACGTCCGATAACAATCTCCTGAACCTGACAGCGACTATTTCACTCATCAACAGCTGAAAAACAGTAAAGATTCATGTCTTACTGTATATTGCAACAGAAATTGTTTGAACTAAGTTTGTGTATATACAAGGAGATTTTTAAAACTTTGGTGTCCCTTTTAACGATACAGAACTCATTAATTCTGCGTTTTACCTTTACTACAATATATTTCATGTAGATTCTGTAATTTCATGCAAAAATAGGAAAGTCTGGCAAAGCAATATTAGCAGATTTCAGTCATCATGCTGAGGTCTTGTGCATGTGACCATGATCACACAACTTCTAATTGGCTAACCTTTCACTGGTCTTTGTACGGTCCAACATTATCCAGGCTAAGGTTCCAAACTTTTTCCCCTCTATAGTAGGCAGCTCCCAATAAACATAGACTTGGTTTTGTAGAATTGCATGTGTTCGCTGATACTCCACAATGTTCTCCAGCTCTGGAGAAGGTCAGTAAATCCAGCCCCATTTTGCACTTTAATCGATAAACTTGTAAATTTTCCAATTTTCAACAGTTTAGGAAGAAATTTGGAGATATTTTCAGCTTGAATTTCTTCAATAAAGATCTGGTGGTGTTGAATGGATATGAAGTGCTGAAAGAAGTCCTTTACAACAGATCTGAAGATATAGCAGATCGCCCAAGGTTTGCACTCTATGAGAAATTAGGAGCTCTAGGAGAAAACAGAGGTACCTTTTTAAAATGATGACCCCATGGCCATTTAAAAAATATTTTGACTCAAATGTTCTAGCTTGGTTTTGTTAGGATTCAGGCAGATTTAATCACACATTTGTTCCATCTTTTTGTAAAGTTGTAATAAATGCTGCTTTATGTATTCACCTTCCTTCTCTGCACATCACCATAAAGAGAAATTTCTAATGGTAACTTGACACCTTTTTATAAATAGGCTCCATGATGCCAGCGATGAATGGGCTGTCAAGACAGCAATGAATAACTCTGTGGGGTAAAACACCCCACCATTCTATTTTTTCTTTCTCCTTCACAAATGCAAGCAGCCTATAACTGAGCTGGTGATGAGATGACACAGAATTTTGACAGTTTTGTCACACACAAATGACTGACACACTAAGGTTATGGGTTGTAACATAGATCTAACACTCAAAATGGCAGAAATAGCCCTTTTCAGTAGAGATGCCGCGAACATAGAATTTTCTGTTTGCGAACGGCGAATGCAAACTTCCGCAAAATGTTTGCTAACAGGCGAATCTGGCGAACTGCCATGGACTTCAATGGGCAGGCAAATTTTAAAGCTTACAAAGACTGCTTCTGGCCATAAAACTGATGAAAAAGTTGTTTCAAGGGGTCTAATTCCTGGATAGGGGCATGCCAGAGGGGGGTCCATGCCAAAAGTCTCACCAAAAGTTATGGAGTTGATGCAATGTCAGGTTTAAAAACCCCAATGGGCAGAAATAACATTATGCACAGCTCTGGGTGTCAGTAGGCTGTGGAGTGTCTCACACAGAGAGATACAATAGTACTATCAGAATACAATGAAATAATAATGCATTGGTGTGGTTCTGTGCCTGCAACTTAATGAGCAAAGTAGTGTGCGGCAAGCACCAATGGTGGACCAAGGAAAAGTTATGACGTGCTTTAGACTCCAGTCGCCTGTGCACCTCAGGTGTCTCCCCAGATAGTGTTCCAATGAGTCAGCACCATCTTCAGTAAAAGCTCTTTTATTAAGTATCAAAAATCAATAAAATTCCATGATGTGCAAGCAGTCAACTGACTGCTTGCACATCATGGAATTTTATTGATTTTTGATACTTAATAAAAGAGCTTTTACTGAAGACGGTGCTGACTCATTAGAACACCACCTTCAACTTAAAGGGACTCCGAGCTCACGAAAAAAAGAAAAGTTGTACTCACCAGGGGCTTTCTCCAGCCCAGTGCTGGTCGGAAGGTCCCACGCCGGCGTCCTGGCTCCTCTCCTTCTCCCCGCTCCGGTATAGCTGACAGGCCGCAGCCCGGGCGACACTCGGTGGAGTGTCGGGCTGCAGCTTCCGCGTATGACGCGGATTACGTCACACGCCGGCCGCCTCGCGTCATCACGGCGGCCGGCGTGAAAGTACTGCGCATGCGCGATTAAAGCAGGCATGCGCAGTACTTTCACGCCGGGCGCCGTGATGACGCGAGGCGGCCGGCGTGTGACGTAATCCGCGTCATACGCGGAAGCTGCAGCCCGACACTCCACCGAGTGTCGCCCGGGCTGCGGCCTGTCAGCTATACCGGAGCGGGGAGAAGGAGAGGAGCCAGGACGCCGGCGTGGGACCTCCCGACCAGCACTGGGCTGGAGAAAGCCCCTGGTGAGTACAACTTTTCTTTTTTTCGTGAGCTCGGAGTCCCTTTAATAAGGCAACAGCAGTAGTGTGCACACAGCTCTGTGTGTCAGTGGGTTGTGGAGTGTCACACACAAAAAAAAAACACAGGAGACCAATGTGCTAGCCCACAAAAGGGCTGTTTGGAGTGCTTTCACAGCAAGTGACACAGGCCTAGCTAATGCTTTCCCTACCTATCTGCAGCAAGTCTGACCCTGCTCTCACTAACAGTCAGCAGCCAGCAGAGAATTGATCCAATATGGCCACTGCAACTGCTTTTTGATAGGGGTTTTGGGGTCCAGGAAGGGGTGCTAGCTGATTGGCTGCCATGTGTCTGCTGACTGTGAGGTAAGAGGTCAAAGTTTAGCTCAATGATGATGAATAGGTGGCGAATCGAACACGCCAAATGTTCGCCGCGATTCCGCGAATTCAAACAGTCGATGTTCGCAGAATTCTGGTCGCCGACGATCTTTACTTTTCAGTTTTTTCGCTTTGCAGCTGAAGGGACCCAACATGCAAGATCTAGTCTCATATTTGAGATTTACTCTTCTTGTTGAACCCATTTTTTCTTCTCGTAAATGTTGTGTTGTAGAACCAGTTGCGTGTGGTCCGGTATTAGTCATGGAGAGAAACTGAAGACATAAAAACAAAAGTTGTTTAGTTGATACCTTTAATGACTAACTGTACAAGATTTCTTTGCAAGATTTTGAAACTTTAACTACTTAAAGACCGCCCCACGCCAATGGGCGTGGTCGCGGCGTCAGGTCCTGGGGCCGGCTACTGCAGGAGATCGCTCGCAAGGTGCGCGCACATCTCCTGCTTGAAGGGCGGAGCTCCGCCCCGCCTTCAATCCCCGCCTCTTCAAGACTGTTAGACGGCGAAACCGCCATATTTCCACACCGTACAACGCAGCGCTGCTCAGTGTGACACGGCTGTCCCCCTGGGGAACAAGAGAACGATCGGCTCTCATAGGCAAAAGCCTATGACAGCCGATCGCTAGGATTGGCTGGCTGGGGGGAGGGAGGGGATTCAAATAAATAAATAAATACAAAAATAGCCAAGAATAAAGAAAAATAAGTAACATAAATATTTGCACACAAAAAAAATAAACACAGGGGGACCATCAAACCCCACCAATAGAGAGCTCTGTTGGTGGGGGGGGGGGGGAAGGGGGGGGGGGCTGCATCTTGGCCTTTATGGCCCATACTCACGGGCAGCAAAAGTAGCCTGTCGCCAGCACACCTGAGCGTGTGGGCGACAGGCCGGCGACAGCTCGTCGCCACGTCCCTCCGCGTACACACGCGGAAGAGGGACCAGCGGCCGCGACGGAAGCTGTCGCCGACGTTCCTCCTCCCCCCGCCGGAAGCTATGCGTATCCCAATGGAGGTTGCAGTCGCTAGTCCGCGTACTCACGCGGACTAGCGACAGCTGCGGCGGAGTTGCGCCGGCGACTGTCGCCAGGCGATTGAACATTTCAATCGCCTGGCGACATCAGCGACGGGCGACAGTTGGGGTTGCGCGCCCGTTCCGGGCGACAGTTCGGGGTGCGCGCGGCCCATACTCAGGGGCGACCTGTCGCCGCAACACGCGCGCGCCGCGTGTTGAGGCGACAAAAGTCCCTCGTGAGTATGGGCCATAAAGCCGCAGTGGTCATTTTCACAGTAAAAGGCCAGGTTTTTAGGGGGGGTTAATCACTGCAGTCCTCAAGTGGTTAAGTTTCATCTTCAGGAATGTTTTAGAACTGGATCAGAACCATACAAAGTACTGCCACATACAGAGGCTTTATATATGATTTTGTAGAGTATACCGCAATCTGACCTCATGTTAGTCTTCCTTTTTTTTTAAATGTAAATGATCTCATCAAAGCTTAGATCTATTCACTCTAAAGCTGACCATACACTAGGCCGATTACCCACCGATCGACAGCAGATTCGATCACTGGGATCGAATCTGCTGTGAAATCGGTCACGCTGAACGCTAAATTTCGATTTCGTCCCGAAATAGATCGGTCCCGTCGATCGCTCCATGCGGGAAATTACCGTCGATTGCCCGCGGGTAGAGAGCGCATCGCTAGCGGCGTACGATCGACGCAGGTATTTATTACCTGAAGCTGGCTCCCGGCATCTTCTCCGCATCACCTCCCGGCTCCCGGTTCGCATCTTCTCCGCATCACCTTCCACATCACGGCATCACGGCATCCGGCATCCGTGTATAACTTTCTGTGTCACTGCAGTGACAGCAGAGGTACAAATAGAGGACGCTCTATTTGAACTTCCGCTGTCACTGGAGTGACAGAAAGTTATACGCGGATGCCGTGATGCGGAGAAGATGCCCGGGACCAGGCTTCAAGTAATGTATGCAGGGGGGGGGGGGGGGGGGGACAGGCGGCAGCTCAGCAGATGGTGAATCGGTTTCAGGCTGAAATCGATTCACAATCTGTTTGCAGTAAAGGCAGCCATACGATCCCTCACTGATCAGATTCGATCAGAGAGGGATCTATCTGTTGGTCGAATCTGATGGCAAATCGAACAATATATGGCTACCTTTAGGCTGGTTTCACAGTGGGACATTACAGGCACACGTTAGAGCAGCCTGTAACGCACCCCACCGCACAGCAATGAAAAATCAATGGGCTGTTCACAGTGCCCACATTGCGTTACATTGTAACGCTGCGCCATAAGACAACGTACTGCATGCAGTACTTTACACGCGGCAGAGCCGCTTTAGACTGCTTGCACATGCTCAGTAAAGTTGGGGAGGAGCGGAGAGCGGCCGGGCACATGGCTAATTAATATTTACTGCACTCAGTGACGTGCAGTGTTTACTTCCTGGAGCGGCCGCTCTGTGCGGCGATTGGCCGGGCGGGACCACGTGATGCCGCATGCGTCCAAGAGTGCGCATCACGGCATCACGGACGCCAGAGTGAGCTGCACAACGCGGCTCACTCTGACGTCCACATCAGAGAGCACCAGGCGTTGCGTTAGGGGCACGTTATGCGACCTTAACGTCCCCTAAAACGCAACGTCCTGGTGTGAAACCAGCCTTAAGGCTTTTTACAGTAGGTAGAGACACACACACATTAATCAAATCAGCTAATTGTCAGCACCTAACCACAGGTATACACAAACTCTAATCAAATTAGTTGTCAGAGAACAGGTGATATCAGTTGATACAACACGGAAAAAAAGATTGGGAAGTCTGCCAGCAGGACACTGTGATGTAAAGATTGGGTGCCTTTTTCCAGTGGCAGCATCAAACAATGAAAATAAACGTCATCAATTACGATATGTGTTGGTAGGTCTGAGGGCTGTAGGAGATAGGTATTTGTGAAAGTTTGAATGCTTTTCCTGTCAGGCAAGAAAAGCATTCCTAGTGCTCGTAATTTACCTTAAACCCAGGTTTGATATTTAGTCCATGTTTCAAAGTCCCAAACAGTTTAATAAAGTCATATTCACATGTCCTTCTTTCATTACCTGACTTGAATTCCCCCTTATTATAGTGACCCTTAAGTCTTAAGCTAAATACACATGAGCTACATTTGTAGCTGTCGCTAGCACACGGGAGCGTGTGCGCGACAGCTCGGCGACAGCTCGTCGCCAAGTCCCTCTGCATCCACACTGCAGCAGAGGGATTAGCGATGCGGCGGAAGCTGTCGCCGAGGTTCCTCCCCCCCGCCGGAAGCTCTGTGTGCTGTGTATGGGTTGCTGTCGCTAGCCCGCATACACATGCGGGACTAGCGACAGTTCCGGCGAAGTTGCGGCGACAGCTGTAGCCGGTGATTGAACATGTCAATCGCCTGGCGACAGCTCCGACGGGCGACGGTTTGGGGCGTGCGCGTCATACACACGGGCGACCTGTCGCCGCAACACGCGCGTGCCATGTGGTTGCGGCGACGGCCGTACCCCGTGTGTATGAGGCTTTACATGCTGTTGGGAGATGTTTTGAAGTGCAGTCCTACAGCAGTCTCCCTGGTTTTGTTCGTAGTCTGTACCGTGGAGCAATGAATATTGATACGTTTCCGTAGTGTCTGCATCATCTCCCCAACATACAAAACTTTATTAAGGCATTTCATGCACATGATTGTGTGTACCACATTCGCTGATGCGCATGTGTATACACCCCGGATGTGGTAGGCCTTAGGTGTATCTGGTACTGGCAGGCTATCAATGCATAAAAGGTGGCAGCAGATCTTGCACCTTTTGTACCACAGGGAAATGTGCCATTTTCTTCTGGCGGCAGTAAGGCACTCCTGACCAGATGTTTCCTCAGGTTGGCCGGCTGTCTATAGGAAAGGAGTGGTGGTTCAGGGAAGATTTCTTTCAGCCTGTTGTCCTTGTGGAGAAGGAGCAGGGCCGGATTTGTACTCTTTACCGCCCAAGACCACTGTCACCAGCCGCCCCCCTTCAGTATAGGTAGCCGGATGACCCCTCCGCTTCCCTCAAGTATAGGTAACCTGATGACCACCCCTCCAGTATAGGTAGCTAGATGACCCCTCCCCCTTTCTCTCCAGTATAAGTAGCCAGATGACTCCCTTAATTCCTCCTTTTCCAACTCCCCCTTCCTTTAGGTATAGGTGGCCAGCTTGCCTTCACACCGCAGCAGCCATCAGTGTCACTCATTTCTCAGCTCATCTCCAGTGCTGAAGCTTTCTCTTCCCCTCTGTCTCCAAGGCCGCCCAAGTCCATTGTCGCCCGCCACAATGCAAAAGTGCACAAGAGAGCAAGATGGCCACTGCAAAGGCCGCTGGCAGCAGAGTTCCGCAGTCAGGCACTTGCCTGATCTCCCTGCATTGCAGCATTTGCAAGCTTGCAAATGCTGCATAAGTTTAGCCTGCTGCTTTGGTGCCCTTGCTCCTTTGGTGCCCTAGCCCATGGCCTAGGTGGCCTTGGCCTAAATCCGGCCCTGAGAAGGGGTTGGAGTTCTCTGGCTATTTTTCTCAGCACACCAAGTTGTTGGTTGTAAGTTATCACTAAGGGCACTCTGTCTGGCTTCTGTTTTTCTCCGTACTGCAGAAGTTCAGCCCTGGGTATGCGAGTGGCTTTCCAGATTTGGTCTTCTATAGTTTGAGGTCTGTAGCCTCTGTTTAAAGTGGACCCAAATTAAAAATACAAGATTTCAGAGCTAAATAATTTCTAAATTATAATAATAAATAGCAGCCTTTTTTTCAGCTGCATGATGACAAATATAAAATATTATCCATTTATTGGAGGAACCCCTCCCTTCCATTCAGATTCCAGCAGACAGGTGGAGGAGATAAAAAAACCAAAACAAAACACAGGCTGCTACTGATGATGTCACAGGGGAGGTGATCTCAGCTTGTGTGAGATTTCACATAGACGACGCCCCTGTGGGAGGGTAGCTGATGACAAACACACCCATGATTTAAAACCTCCTACTAAGCTCAGAAGTAATGGCTGCCACCTGTATAACCCTAGTTATGAAAAGCGAAGGGTGAAAAGCATGCACTGGAATGTTCATAGGCTTGAAGGAGTGTTTATGTATCTTTGTATGTGTCAGAGTGGTGCAACTAAATATTTTGAATTAAAAAAATGTTTGGTTTGGGTCCGCTTTAAGAAGTCCTTTCTGAGGTTGTTAAAGTGAATGGGAACCGCATTTAAAAAAATGAGACAGATACTTACCCAAGGAGAGGGAAGGCTCTGGGTCCTATAGAGCCTTCGCGCTCCTTTCCTGGTCCCCTCGTTCCAGTGCTGGCTCGCCCGGTAGCAGTATTTGACTAAATTAGTCAAATACTGCTTTACCTGGCCGTAGGAGGCTTCAGAAGTCTTCAGGGAGCCCAAGTGCTCCTGAAGAAGGGCGGCCCTGTACTGCGCTCTCTTGCACGCTCACGCCTGTGCAGTATGGAGGACACGGCTCCCAAAGACTTCCAAATACCCTTTCAGCGGGGGATTGAAATGGGGGGGGGGGGAGCCAGCACAGGATAGAGAGCACCGAGAGAGGAGACGGAAGGCTCTATACAACCCAGAGCCTTCCCTCTCCTTAGGTAAGTATTTGCTTCATTTTTTTTAAATGCGGTTCCCATTCACTTTAAGGAGCTGGTTCCTTTCCCTGGTGTTTGAGCCAATGTAGTTGTACTGCAGGGCTTGGCTAAAGATGACAGATTGCTTGGTGTGAAGTGGGTGGAAGCTATAGCTCCGAAGGTATGAGGGTCGGTGGAGTGGTTCATTTTTAGTTTGATGGTGGGGTGAAACCTGTTGAATTCTCTGTGAAAGTTCAGCAGCTGCTCCTCACTTCCATTCCAGATGACAAGGATATCATCAATAAAGCGGAAGTAGGAGAGGGGTTTGTGGGTGCAGATTGACAAAAAATCATTTTCTAATTTAGCCATAAATAGGTTGGCAAATTGTGGTGCAAAGCGAGTTCCCATACTCGTCTTTATCTTCTGTTGGTATATGTCCCGGACAAAGTTGAAATAATTGTGAGTAAGGATGAATTTCATGAGGCAGACACTACTGAAACGTATCAATATTCATGGTACCAGGGAGACTGCTGTAGGACTGCACTTCAAAATATCTGCCAACAGCATGTAAGACTTAAAGTGGACCCAAATTAAAAATACAAGATTTAAGAAATAAAATCTATTTTCTAACTTATAATAATAAATAGCAGCCTTTTTTCAGCTGCATGATGAAAAATATAAAATATTTTACATTTATTGGAGGAACCCCTCCCTTCCTTTCATATTGGCAGGACTGAATCTGGCAGACTGGTGGAGGAGATAAAAAAACAAAAACAAAACACAGGCTGCTACTGATGATGTCACAGGGGAGGTGATCTCAGCTTGTGTGAGATATCACTTAGACAATGCCCCTGTGAGGGAGGGTAGCTGATGACAACACACCCATGATCTAAAACCTCCTACTAAGCTCAGAAGTAATGGCTTCCACCTGTATAACCCTAGTTATGAAAAGAGCAAGGTGAAAAGCATGCACTGAAATGCTCATAGGCTTGAAGGAGTGTTTATTTATCTTTATATGTGTCAGAGTGGTGCAACTAAATATTTTGAACTAAAAAAATGTTTGGTTTGGGTCCGCTTTAAGAGTCACTATAATAAGGGGGGATTCAAGTCGGGTAATTAAAGAAGGACATGTGAATATGAATTTATTAAACTGTTTGGGACTTTGAAACATGGACTAAATATCAAACCTGGGTTCATGATAACCGATGACCACTAGGAATGCTTTTCTTGCCTGACAGAAAAAGCATTCAAACTTTCACAAATACCTATCTTCTACAGCCCTCAGACCTACCAACACATATGGTAATTGATGGCGTTTATTTTCATTGTTTGATGCTGCCACTGGAAACAGGCACCCAATCTTAAAGCCGCATCTACACGAGTAGATGCGGCCGTGATGCTCCTTATCAATCGAGCCGCTGATGCGGCTCGATTGATAAGATCCGACAGGACGGATCTCCGCACCGCCGATTCCCTGCTCGCTCCCCGCGAGGGTACAATGGCAGGGATCTGAGCGGAAGATAAGTGGCGAGGCGGGGACGAGCGGGGAATCGAATGCGGCGCACGCGCGGCGACGCGGCGGGCACGCGGAAGAGGCGATCCGGCGGCTAATCGAGCCGCCGGATCGCTGCAATCTCTTATGGTGTAGACGGGGCTTAACATCATAGTGTCCTGCTGGCAGACTTCCCAATCTTTTTTTCCCTGTTGTATCATCTGTTATCACCTTTGTTCTCTGACAGCTAATTTGATTAGAGTTTGTATATACCTGTGGTTAGGTGCTGACAAGTAGCTGATTTGATTAATGTGTGTGTGTCTCTAACCATTTCAGCCCGCGTCTCTAACCATTTCAGCCCGCGGGGATTTTTCACTTTATGCATCAGAACAATTTTCACCTCCCATTCATTCACTAATAACTTTATCACTACTTAACACAATTTATTGATCTACATCTTGTTTTTTCTGCCACTAATTAGGCTTTCTTTGGGTGGTACATTTTGCTAAGAATTATTTTTTTATAAATGCATTTTAACAGGATTAATAAGAAAAAAATGGAAAAAATTCATTATTTCTCAGTTTTCATCCATTATAGCTTTAAAATGATCCACGCTACCATAATTAAAATCTAGGCATTTTATTTTCCCGTTTGTCTTGGTTATGACACCATTTAAACTTTGTCCCTATCACAATGTATGGCGCCAATATTTTATTTGGAAATAAAGGTGCATTTTTTCCGTTTTGCGTCCATCACTATTTACAAACTTATAATTAAAAAAATGTTTGTAGTATACCCCCTTCACATGCATATTTAAAAAGTTCAGATCCTTAGGTAACTATTTATGTTTTTGTTTTTTTTTTGTTTTTTTAATTGTAATTTTGTTTTTCCATTAAAAAATTTATTTGGGTAATATTTTGGTGTGGAAAATAAAGTTAATTTTTAATGTTGACTTTATTTTTTTCTCCTTGTGCTTCTCGATCACCGGAAGCACAAGGAGGATGGGGAAACTTTTTTTTGCAGAAAGACTGAAGCCTCTAGTAAGAGAGCTTCGGTTTTTCTGCTGGGGACATGGATCAGTGATTGGGAACCATGTTCTCGTTCACTGATCCCAGGGCTACCGGGGGACAACACGGGGGCACACCCGCGATCGCGCACGGGAGCATGCCGAAGCGCGACACCACAGCAGAGCAGCCGCCTGGACGTGAGGATCATGTCCGGGCGGCTGAAATGGTTAAAGAACAAGCGACACCCATGCTAACCTAGAAATAAAAATACATATATAAGTAGATAAATACTACTTCTACTTACATAACAGATGTATTGTGCTATCAAGTAATGATTCCTGTGAATTTTATAAAGGAAAAGCAGAAAATCCTATTCTAGGCAGTGGCCATCTTGCCAAGCTAATGCTGACATCATATCCTCCCTGACTTTTGTTTCCCCCCTCCCTTCTCTTGCTCATTGTGTATTCATTAGCTGCCCTCCTCCCGGAGTCTTCAGACACTCCCACTGAGGTGTATACTAACAACTGCACTTTCTTTTTTTTATTTACACATCCAATCACTGAGTCACCTCAGCCTTGCTTGTAAACACAAGTAATCAGAGGTTGTTTCTAATAAGCAGCTAGGCAGGGAAATAAATGGAAGAGGAGGAATATATTATAGATAAAAAGAACTCCCAGCATTCAACTATTTGGCACTGTTTGGCACTAGGGCCAGTGCTCCTAAAGTATGTGATAACTACAAACCATAACAGTAGAAAAAGTTTTGCAAGTTTTGAATGCAGGATTAGCATCTTTATCACTTAATACACTCGGACCAGTTGCTGTTGAAATTTGATTTTTATGGTGACAACACCGCTTTAAAGAGTAACTGTCAGGCTGCAAAAGCTAATTTAAACCTCTATTCTCCTGTGTTAAACAGTTTAGAAGGAAGCCAAAAAGGCAATACTGAGGTTAAAAATCTCTCTTAGTTTTGATGTGTGCTTATCAGCAAAGCTGTTAGACCCAAGCTCTTAAGAAGCCGAGAGCCGCATACCATACAGCAAAGCATTCTGGGGCCCTCCCCTTGGCTGCTAGTGATAAGTTACAGGGCTCGTGTTACAAAAGCAGCAGCCCACAGCACTGAAAAAACTCCGGGCAGAGTACACTGCAGGAGTCCGCTATTGTTCCTAGCCACATGGCTAATTAATATTCACTGCTCAGTAGTGTTTTACATTACCGATCTTTTGTGTGAGTCTAATCATCAGGAAGCAGGCAGGACATGACGACACATTTGGCTTCATAGGAGAAAGACAAACATGGAACCTGCCATGAGCTGTCAGGAGCATCATTCTCTGCAAATACTATATAAAGATTCTGTGAAATCCAAACGTGGACAGTGAAATGCATATGTAATGTAAGTACAGCCAATGTTTAGCTACTGATATATGTGTTTATTTTCTCTGAGACCCTATACCTAACAGCTCCTCTTTAACCACTTGAGGACCCACCCTTTACCCCCCCTTAATGACCAGCGTTATTTTTTGTGATCTGTGCTGGGTGGGCTCTGCAGCCCCCAGCACAGATCAGGTTTCATGCAGAGCGATCAGATCGCCCCCCTTTTTTCCCCCCTATGGGGATGGTGTGCAGGGGGGGGGGTCTGATCGCTCTGGTGGGCAGGCTAGTTGCGGGGGGGGGCACCTCAAAGCCCCCCTCCGCGGCGAAATTCCCCCCTCCCTCTCCTACCTGCTCATCCCCGGTGATCGGGGCTGCACAGGACGCTATTCGTCCTGTGCAGCCAGTGACAGGACGTCCCCTGTCACATGCCTGCGATCCCCGGCCGCTGATTGGCCGGGGATCGCCGATCTGCCTTACGGCGCTGCTGCGCAGCAGCGCCGTACAATGTAAGCAAAGCGGATTATTTCCGCTTGTGTTTACATTTAGCCTGCGAGCCGCCATCGGCGGCCCGCAGGCTATTCACGGAGCCCCCCGCCGTGAATTGACAGGAAGCAGCCGCTCGCGCGAGCGGCTGCTTCCTGATTAATCAGCCTGCAGCTGGCGCGTCGCTGGTCCTGCAGCTGCCACTTTGCCGGCGCACGGTATAAGCGTGCGGTCGGCAAATGGTTAAAGAGGAGCTGTTAGGTGTAAGGTCTCAGAGAAAAAAAAAACACATCAGTAGCTAAATATTGGCTGTACTTACATTACATATGCATTTCACTGTCCACGTTTGCATTTCACAGAATTTGTATATAGTATTTGCAGAGATTTATGCTCCTGACAGTTCCTGGCAGGTTCCATCTTTGACTGTCTTGTCCGAAGCCAGCAGGGTGTGCGCATATCGCCAGCTCTGTCACTCAGCGGGCGGGGGGATTGTGGGGGTATGCGCATATCGCCAGCTCTGTGTGCGCATATCGCCAGCTCTGTCACTCAGCGGGGGGGGGGGGGTTGGGGGGGTGCGCGCATATCGCCAGCTCTGTCACTCAGTAGGGGGGGGGGGGGGATTGTGGGGGTGCGCGCATATTGCCAGCTCTGTCACTCAGCGGGGGGATGGTTGTGGGGGTGCGCGCGCGCGCATATCACCAGCTCTGTCACTCAGCAGGGGGATGGTTGTGGGGGTGCGCGCATATTGCCAGCTCTGTCACTCAGCGGGGGGATGGTTGTGGGGGTGCGCGCGCGCGCATATCACCAGCTCTGTCACTCAGCAGGGGGATGGTTGTGGGGGTGCGCGCATATCGTCAGCTCTGTCACTCAGTGGGGGGGGGTAGGGTGGATCGCGCATGTTGCCAGCTCTGTCCCTAAGTGGGGGGGGTGCGCACATATCACCAGCTCTGTCACTCAGCGGGGGGGGGATTGTGGGGGTGCGCGCATATCGCCAGCTCTGTCACTCAGCAGGAGGATGGTTGTGGGGGTGCGCGCATATCGCCAGCTCTGTCACTCAGCGGGGGGGGGGGGATTGTGGGGGTGCGCACATATCGCCAGCTCTGTCACTCAGTAGGGGGGGATTGTGGGGGTGCGCGCATATTGCCAGCTCTGTCACTCAGCGGGGGGATGGTTGTGGGGGTGCGCGCGCGCACATATCACCAGCTCTGTCACTCAGCAGGGGGATGGTTGTGGGGGTGCGCGCATATCACCAGCTCTGTCACTCAGTGGGGGGGGATTGTGAGGGTGCGCGCATATCGCCAGCTCTGTCACTCAGCAGGGGTGGATTGTGGGGGTGCACGCATATCGCCAGCTCTGTCACTCAGCGGGGGGATGGTTGTGGGGGTGCGCGCGCGCATATCACCAGCTCTGTCACTCAGCTGAGGGGGGGGATTGTGGGGGTGCGCGCGTATCGCCAGCTCTGTCACTCAGCGGGGGGGGGGGTTGTGGGGGTGCGCGCATATCGCAAGCTCTGTCACTCAGCGGGGGGATGGTTGTGGGGGTGTGCGTATATCACCAGCTCTGTCACTCAGTTGGGGGGGGGGGATTGTGGGGGTACGCGCATATCGCCAGCTCTGTCACTCAGTGGGGGGGGGGTAGGGTGGATCGCGCATGTTGCCAGCTCTGTCACTAAGTGGGGGGGGGGTGTGCACATATCGCCAGCTCTGTCACTCAGCGGGGGGGGGGGGGGAGGGTGTGCGCATATTACCAGCTCTGTCACTCAGCGGGCGGGGGGATTGTGGGGGTGCGCGCATATCGCCAGCTCTGTCACTCAGCAGGAGGATGGTTGTGGGGGTGCGCGCATATCGCCAGCTCTGTCACTCAGCGGGGGGGGGATTGTGGGGGTGCGCGCATATCGCCAGCTCTGTCACTCAGTAGGGGGGATTGTGGGGGTGCGCGCATATCGCCAGCTCTGTCACTCAGCGGGGGTGGGGGATTGTGGGGGTGCGCGCATATTGCCAGCTCTGTCACTCAGCAGGAGGATGGTTGTGGGGGTGCGCGCATATGGCCAGCTCTGTCACTCAGCGGGGGGGGGGGGATTGTGGGGGTGCGCGCATATCGCCAGCTCTGTCACTCAGTAGGGGGGGATTGTGGGGATGCGCGCATATTGCCAGCTCTGTCACTCAGCGGGGGGATGGTTGTGGGGGTGTGAGCGCGCACATATCACCAGCTCTGTCACTCAGCAGGGGGATGGTTGTGGGGGTGCGCGCATATCACCAGCTCTGTCACTCAGCGGGGGGGGGGGGGGGGATTGTGGGGGTGCGCGCATATCGCCAGCTCTGTCACTCAGCAGGGGGGGATTGTGGGGGTGCACGCATATCGCCAGCTCTGTCACTCAGCGGGGGGATGGTTGTGGGGGTGCGCGCGCGCATATCGCCAGCTCTGTCACTCAGCAGGGGGGGGGGGGGGATTTTGGGGGTGCGCGCGTATCGCCAGCTCTGTCACTCAGCGGGGGGGGGGGTTGTGGGGGTGCGCGCATATCGCAAGCTCTGTCACTCAGCGGGGGGATGGTTGTGGGGGGGTGCGTATATCACCAACTCTGTCACTCAGTTGGGGGGGGGGGTTGTGGGGGTGCGCGCATATCGCCAGCTCTGTCACTCAGCGGGGAGGGGGGTTGTGGGGGTGCGCGCATATCACCAGCTCTGTTACTTAGCGGGGGGATTGTGGGGGTGCGCGCATATCGCCAGCTCTGTCGGTCGGGTGGGTGCGGGCATTTCGCCCTGTCAGCCTGGGGGGGGGGGGTGTTTGCGGGCAATGTCGCTCTGTCTGCAGGGGGGGGGGGGATGCGGGCAATGTCGTTCTGTCAGTCTGCGGGGGGGGGGGGGGGTCTTGCGGGCAATGTCGCTCTGTCTGCGGGGGGCGGGGGGAGATGCGGGCAATGTCGCTCTGTCTGCAGGGGTGCGGGTGATGTCGCTGTCAGTCCGGGGGGGAGGGGGTGCGGGTGATGTCATTGTCAGTCTGGGGACGGGTGCGGGTGATGTCACTGTCAGTCCGGGGAGGGGCGGGGCTTCTTGTGCGGGTGATGTCGCTGTTAGTCTGGGGGGGGGGGGGTGATATGTCGCTGTTAGTCTGGGGGGGGGGGTGATATGTCGCTGTCAGTCTGGGGGGGGGGGGTGATATGTCGCTGTCAGTCCGGGGGGGGGGGGGGGTGCGGGTGATGTCGCTCTCAGTCCAGGGGGGTGCGGGTGATGTCGCTGTCAGTCTGGGGGGTCTGTCATTCAGATGTCTGTACAAGAGCGAGGGAAGGGAAACCAGGTGGGATAGAGGAAGCAGCCAATCGGGCTGCAGTAAAGAATTAGGGAGGGATAGGGAAATGAAGGGCAGGCAGTAGAAAGAAAAAAACCCTCCCAGCATGCTCCGCAGCTTCTCATGTGCGGCCTGCGGCCTCCTTAGCAGCCTGGGGAAAAAGATGATTGCTGTTCAGCCACAAAAAAGTAAGATAGATTTTTAACTTCAGTATTGCCTTTTTGACTTCCTTCCAAACTGTTTAACACGGGAGAACAGAGATTTAAATTAGCTTTTTTTGCCTAACAGTTACTCTTTAAAATGAATAGATCTAAAGATTTACAGTACATTTCAAAAAAGAGGAAGACTAACATAAGATCAGATACAAAATCATATATAAAGCCTCTGTATGTAACAGTACTTCATATGGTTCTGATCCAGTTTTGAAACATGCCCGAATAATAAACTAAAAGGGAACCTGAAGCAAGTAAAATTATTTAAAATAAACACATGACATAGCTGCAAATTAATATCACATACTAACCTCACTGTCAGTTCCTCTCCGAAGCTCACCATTTTCTTCTTACAGTGATCCCTTCCAGTTCTGACAATATTTTGTCAGAACTGAAATATACCATTTGTTGTCAGTTATATATCAGCTGCTGTCAGTTACAACTGAATGTGCAAGGTAATGTCCATGTTTCCCTATGGCTCAAGTGGGTGATATTACAGTTTAACAGTGTGCTGACCTGGAAACTGTTATGGGGTAATGACCATTTCTAAAATGGAGGATGGAGAATTCCATTGATCACCGTGGACAAATGGGAAAGGAGAGGAGAAAGAAATTGAGGAGTAGACTACATAGGAGGTAAGTATGACCTGTGTGTGGTTATTTTGACTTTTTATTTTCAGTTCAGATTATCTTTAAAGTTTTTAAAGCTTGCAAAGAAATCTTGTACAGTTAGTCATTAAAAGTATCACCTAAACAACTTTTGTTGTTGCAGAACCAACTCCACCATTTAATTAGCTTTAATTTTGGACTTTAAGATACTTTAGTTACGGAAGTACTTAAATCCTCTTACTATTCCTCTTTCAATCCCTGTTGATGGAATTCCATCTCTCTTAGCCTTCTGGCAGTTCCTCTGAATGATTTTGAACTGCACAGGCTCAAGTTTCGACTGCACCTGTGCAGAGAAAGAAAGCGCTCATGGACGAGTGCTTGCTTTCACTGTGCACGCACGGTTCAGAACTGCGCCTGCGTATTCCTCAATCAAGTGTCACTGCTTGAGGGAACATCCTGGGTAAGTATTCAACTGGAGGGTCCCTTTGAATACTTAGAGGAATGGGGGCACCCTGAGGACCACAAGCAGCATCAGAATACTCAGCATAAGGTAATCTATCCCACCAGCTAGTCATACATGTTTAGTAGTATGTGCGTGTGTGTGTATGGTGGTGGTGTGTGTGTTTGTGCCTGGGTTGCCAAATAGTGTAGAAATAGCCCTGCTCCCCAGGGCCAGTGCACATGTAGCTGCAGATGAATCAGTCACCTTTCCTGGCACTGCTGCATCATCTGGGCTGTCTTCAGCCACCTGTCTGCTCCTTGTCTGTGATCCATCACATGTTCCACAAAACGCGCGCTGGATGGAAAAGAGGCAGGCAGCGTGGCTAAAGACAGCACAGACAGAGCAGCCCTGGAACAGGTGAGTGATTCATCTGCAGCTACATGTGCACTGGCCTGTGAGCAGTGGGAGAAACAACTTGGCGGGGTCTGGTGGTGTGGGGACCCTGCCACGGTTGGGGGGAGACCATGTGGGGGTAGGAGGATCCCACAAATTAAGTTTGGGGCCTTAACCACTTAACAACTGCCCACTGCACATGGGCGGCCGGAAAGTGGATCCCGCAAGGACCGCCGCATGTACGAGAGTCGGCGGTCCTTGTACGGGCATGGGCGGAGCGATCGCGTCATCCGTGACGCGATCCTCTGCCGGGGATCGATGGCCGGGGATTTTGCCTCCAGCTCACCGCCCACTTAGCAGCGCCGGCGGGCGGAGGAAGGAGGAAATCCGCCGATCCATTTGTATAATAGGCTTTGTAATGTATACAAAGCCTATTATACAGGCTGCCTCCTGCCCTGGTAGTCCCAGTGTCCGAGGGACCACCAGGGCAGGCTGCAGCCACCCTAGTCTGCACTCAAGCACACTGATTTCCCCCTGCCCCCTGGTCGCCCACAGCACCCCTCAGACCCCCCCCCCCCCCCTGCCCACCCTCAGACCCCTGTTTGCACCCAATCACCCCCTAATCACCCATCAATCACTACCTGTCACTATCTGTCGACACTATTTTTTTTATTCCCTAAACTGCCCCCTGCTCCCTCCTGATCACCCCCACCCCTCAGATTCTCCCCAGACCCCCCCCCCCCCCCCCCCGTGTACTGTATGCCTCTATCCCCCCTGATCACCTGTCAATCACCTGTCAATCACCCATCAATCAGCCCCTGTCACTGCCACCCATCAATCAGCCCCTAACCTGCCCCTTGCGGGCAATCTGATCACCCACCCACACCAATAGATCGCCCACAGATCAGACGTCAGATCACCTCCCAAATGCATTGTTTACATCTGTTCTCTACCCTAAACACCCACTAATTACCCATCAATCACCCATCAATTACCCCCTATCACCACCTGTCACTGTTACCCATCAGATCAGACCCTAATCTGCCCCTTGCGGGCACCCATTCACCCGCCTACACGCTCAGATTGCCCTCAGACCCCCCCTTATCAATTCGCCAGTGCATTATTTACATCTTTTCTTCCCTGTAATAACCCACTGATCACCTGTCAATCACCTGTCAATCACCCATCAATCACCCCCTGTCACTGCCACCCATCAATCACCCCCTGTCACTGCCACCCATCAATCAGCCCCTAACCTGCCCCTTGCGGGCAATCTGATCATCCACCCACACCAATAGATCGCCCGCAGATCCGACGTCAGATCACTTCCCAAGTGCAGTGTTTACATCTGTTCTCTACCCTAAACACACACTAATTACCTATCAATCACCCATCAATCACCCCCTATCACCACCTGTCACTGTTACCCATCAGATCAGACCCTAATCTGCCCCTTGCGGGCACCCAATCACCGCCTACACGCTCAGATTGCCCTCAGACCCCCCCTTATCAATTCGCCAGTGCAATATTTACATCTGTTCTTCCCTGTAATAACCCACTGATCACCTGTCAATCACCCATCAATCACCCCCTGTCGCTGCCACCCATCAATCAGCCCCTAACCTGCCCCTTGCGGGCAATCTGATCACCCACCCACACCAAGAGATCGCCCGCAGATCCGACGTCAGATCACCTCCCAAGTGCAGTGTTTACATCTGTTCTACTCATTGGACTTTGGGCCCCTTAGCGCAGTTAGGGTGCAAAAAAGTGCCACACATGTGGTATCGCCGTACTCAGGAGAAGTAGTATAATGTGTTTTGGGGTGTATTTTTACACATACCCATGCTGAGTGGGAGAAATATCTCTGTAAATGGACAATTGTGTGTAAAAAAAAAAAAAAATCAAACAATTGTCATTTACAGAGACATTTCTCCCACCCAGCATGGGTATGTGTAAAAATACACCCCAAAACACATTATACTACTTCTCCTGAGTACGGCAATACCACATGTGTGGCACTTTTTTGCACCCTAACTGCGCTAAGGGGCCCAAAGTCCAATGAGCACCTTTAGGCTTTACAGGGGTGCTTACAATTAGACACCCCCCAAAATGCCAGGACAGTAAACACACCCCACAAATTACCCCATTTTGGAAATTAGACACTTCAAGGTATTCAGAGAGGGGCATGGTGAGTCCGTGGCAGATTTCATTTTTTTTTCCCGCAAGTTAGCAGAAATGGAAACTTTTTTTTTTTTCTTTTTTTTCGCAAAGTGTCATTTTCCGCTAACTTGTGACAAAAAAATATATTCTATGAACTCACCATGCCTCTCAGTGAATACTTTGGGATGTCTTCTTTCCAAAATGGGGTCATTTGGGGGGTATTTATACTATCCTGGAATTCTAGCCCCTCATGAAACATGACAGGTGGTCAGAAAAGTCATAGATGCTTAAAAATGGGAAAAATCACTTTTTGCACCATAGCTTGTAAACGCTATAACTTTTACCCAAACCAATCAATATAGGCTGAATGGGTTTTTTTTAATTAAAAACATGTTTGTCCAAATTTTTCGTGCTGCATGTATACAGAAATTTTACTTTATTTGAAAAATGTCAGCACAGAAAGTTAAAAAAATCATTTTTTGACAAAACAAAATTCATGTCTTTTTTGATGAATATAATAAAAAGTAAAAATCGCAGCAGCAATCAAATAGCACCAAAAGAAAGCTTTATTAGGCCCAGTGCACACCAAAACCGCTAGCAGATCGTCAAAACGCTAGCGGTTTTGGGAGCAGAGAGCAGATATTTGGCCGGGTGCACACCAAGCGGATTTTGTATGCGATCCACCAGCCGCATCAGCCAGTGAAAACGCTTGGCTGTTGTATTTCAATGTGTGGTGCACACCGGCGGTTTGAGGTTTTTTAGCAAACCGCAAACGCGCAGCAGGAGGCGCGTTTGCGGCTTGGCAAAAACCTCAAACCGCCGGTGTGCACCATCCCATTGCAATACATTAGCCAAGCATTTTTCCAGGCGGATGCGGCCGGCGGATCGCTCCAAAAACCGCTCGGTGTGCACTGGGCCTAAGTGACAAGAAAAGGAGCCAAAATTCATTTAGGTGGTAGGTTGTATGACCGAGCAATAAACCGTGAAAGCTGCAGTGGTCTGAATGGAAAAAAAGGCTCTGGTCCTTAAGGGGGGTAAAGCCCACGGTCCTCAAGTGGTTAAACTGGCCCTTGTCTGCTCTCCAGGAACCTGGGATGCTGCTTCTCAGGACAATGAACCTCCTGCTTCTTCACACACGCAGCAGAAGCAGGTGATAGAACACCCATGGGGGCAAGGCTTAGTCCAGGGGTGGGACCTGGTTCAGGGGTGGGGTTTAGTCCAGGGGCATGGTGCCCACAAGGACCACTGGCACTCCAGGCAATGTATGATTTAGAGCCATGTATATAAAATGGATGTTAGTGAAAAAGGCAGTAGGTCACTCGGGAAGTGGAGGGAATGTATGGGGCCTACTTTTGTATGAGGTCAAAAACATAGCTGGGATAGGAGCTATAAAATTATTAAAGGTAAATCTTACATTTTGAAGGTGAATTGGTATAGAGATTTTCAGAGAAAAGATTAGCCCTGGGTTTGCAAAAAGAAGAGTAAAGGCATTATTTTTTCTCTTACATTTGTAGTAGAATCCAAAACCAACTTGAATACACCTTGGATGGCATCTTTGCACACAAACAGGGGCGTAACAATAGCCCCTGCAAGGGATGCATCTGCAGGGGGGCCCTTAGGAGGAAAAGCCTGAGGAGGGCCCCTGGCTCTGGGGCCCTCCAGGGCTATGTTTAGGTGCAGGAGGTGACAGCACAGCAGTGGCTTATGTAGAGGGGTGCAGGCGCCATGCCTGCACCCGTGTTGTGCAGCTGTAGCCACCTGGCGTGTGTCCCTATAACGGAAACACACACTGTGTAACCCCTCTGTCTGTTATTGCGTACTGTGTGACGTCTCTGTCTGTTATTGCTGTCTGTGTGACCCCCCCCTCCCTGTCTGTTATTGCTGTCTGTGTAACCCCCCTGTATGTTATTGCTGTCTGTGTGATCCCCCGTCTGTTATTGCAGTCTGTGTGACCCCCCCTGTCTGTTATTGCTGCATGTGTGACCCCCCCCCCCCTGTCTGTTATTGCTGTCTGATGACCCCCCTGTCTGTTATTGCTGACTGCGTGACCACCCTGTCTGTTACTTCTGTCTGTGTGACCCCCCTCTGTCTTTAATTGCTGTCTGTGTAACCCCCCTGTCTGTTATTGCTGCCTGTCTGACTCCCTGTCTGTTATTGCTGTCTGCATGACCCCCCCCCCCCCTTCCCCCCCGTTCGGTATTGCGGTCTGTGTAACCTCCCCTGTCTATTATTGCTTTCTGTGTGACCTCTCTGTCTGTTATTGCTGTCTGTATGACCCCCCTGTCTGTTATTGCTGTTTGTGTAACCCCCTGTCTGTTATTGCTGTCTGTGTAACTCCCCTGTCTGTTATTGCTGTCTGTGTGACCCCCCTGTATGTTATTGCTGTCTGTGTGAGTCCCCTGTCTGTTATCGCAGTCTGTGTGACCCCCCCCTGTCTGTTATTGCTGCGTGTGACCCCCCCCATCTGTTATTGCTGTCTGCGTGATCCCCCTGTCTGTTATTGCTGTCTGCGTGATCCCCCTGTCTGTTTTTGCTGTCTGTGAGACCCCCCTGTCTGTTTTTGCTGTCTGTGTGACCCCCCTGTCTGTTATTGCTGTCTGTGTGACCCCCCTGTCTGTTATTGCTGTCTGTGTAACTCCCCTGTCTGTTATTGCTGTCTGTGTGACCCCCCCCCCCCCCGTCTGTTATTGCTGTCTGTGTGACATCCCTGTCTGTTATTGCAGTCTGTGTGACCCCCCTGTCTGTTATTGCTGTCTGTGTGACCCCCTGTCTGTTATTGCTGTCTGTGTGACCCCCTGTCTGTTATTGTAGTCTGTGTGACCCCCCCTGTCTGTTATTGCTGTCTGTGTGACCCCCCCTGTCTGTTATTGCAATCTGTGTGACCCCCCCGTCTGTTATTGCTGTCTTTTGGCTGCACTCTGACTCCCACAGGGGGATTTCACCCTCTGTAAAGTGTTGTAGAAGACTAAGTGCTACATAAATACATTTGCAGAGTACATAGTCATGTCACTGACTGTCCTTGGAGGAGCTCCCAATCTAATCCTACCATAATCATAATCTACCATATTATTAATATGATGTATTTTTTTATGCAGAACTGACAGAGTACAGAGAGGGAATAAGAAGACTGACAAAAACACAGACCACTATAACAAATGTGCATGAGAAAGGGTGCAGTTTTTACAGGGGAGCCTCTGACCGGGGTGGGGGGGCAATTTTAGTGTTTGCCATTGACGCTATATTACCCAGATACGCCCCTGCAACGCAGGAAGGTGGAGCAGCAGGCACAAACAGCAGCAGGGAGGGGGTCCGATTCCCTCCTCCCTCACCTTGGGCTCCCATCAGCACTTTCCCTTCCAGCAACGACACCTGGGGGGGCCCCATCCAAAATTTTGCAGGAGGGCCCCGTGATTTCTAGTTACGCCCATTAGCGTCGTGACGGGGGCGCGGGGGGTGCGACCCGCACCAGGTGGGGTGACCCCAGCCGCCCTAGAGGGGGTGCGCTGTAATGGAGGGGAGAGCCGCAGCCGCGGGGAGGGCAGCCCGACCTCTCCCAGGGCTGCCCTCCGTGCTCCCCCCTCCCGACTGCAGAGATCAATGTGCAGGGAAGCCTGTACTAAACTACTCACCTACCTGGTTCCAATCGCCGTTCACTAGCCGCCAGTCTCCTCTCTGCATAGACGCTGATATACATGCTGCTTCCCGGCTAAGCAGGAAGCAACGTGTGTATCAGCGTATGCAGAGAGGAGACTGGCGGCTAGTGAGCCTAATACTGGGGGGCAGCTACCTATCTAACCTATACTGGGGGTACCTACCTAATCTAACCTATACTGGGGGGCACCTACCTAATCTAACCTATACTGGGGGGCACCTACCTAATCTAACCTATACTGGGGGGCAGCTACCTATTAACCTATACTGTGGGGCAGCTACCTATCTAACCTATACTGGGGGGCAGCTACCTATCTAACCTATACTGGGGGTACCTACCTAATCTAACCTATAATGGGGGCACCTACCTAATCTAACCTATACTGGGCAGCAGCTACCTATCTAACCTATACTGAGGGGCAGCTACCTATTTAACCTATACTGGGGGGCACCAACCTAATCTAGCTGGGGTGCAGCTACCTAATCTAACCTATACTGGAAGGCAGCTACCTATCTATCTAACCTATACTGGGGGGCAGCTACCTATGTAACCTATACTGGGGGGGGGGGGGCAGCTACCTATCTAACCTATAATGGGGGGCACCTACCTAATCTAACCTATACTGGAAGGCAGCTACCTATCTATCTAACCTATACTGGGGGGCAGCTACCTATGTAACCTATACTGGGGGGGGGGCAGCTACCTATCTAACCTATAATGGGGGGCACCTACCTAATCTAACCTATACTAGGGGGCACCTACCTAATCTAACCTATACTGGGGGGCACCTACCTATCTAACCTATACTGGGGGGCAGCTACCTATCTAACCTACACTGGAGGCACCTACCAATCTAACCTATACTGGGGGCAGCTACCTGTGTGATCTATACTGGGGCACCTACCTATCTAACCTCTATTGGGGTCACCTACCTACCTACCTAGCTAGCCGATACTGGGGGCAACTATACTGGCTAACTATATTGGAGGCACCTACCTAACTAACCTATACTGGGGGCAACTATTCTGGCTACCTATATTAGCCCACTGCATTACTGTTACAGTTACATTACAGTTACCCCCACCCATGTGATGTCATGTCCACACCCATTTTTTGCCACTGCGCGCTTCACTTTTTTTTGGGGGGGGTGTCGGTAAATTATCCGCACCGGGTGTCAAACACCTTAGCTACGCCACTGGTTACGCCCCTGCACACAAACATACTGTATAACTGATGATGGAAGATGGGAATTCAGTGAGTTATATACTGTACATATATGTTTGTCATGGCTGCAAAAAAAGGTGAATTTTGAACTTTGTGGTAGATGTAAAAAAATCATCAAATTAATATGGAAAGTTAATGTTATAACATTATGTTACAGAATGGAGTTTGCAGCATTGATTGTTCAAATGTCTGTCTGACAATAACAAATATGGGCTTTAGGATTGATAATTGCAAAATTTGGGAATTCCTGGAAAGAGCAAAGAAGATTCACCCTGACAACACTGAGAAACTTTGGAATGGGGAAGAAGTCCCTGGAGGAGAGAGTGCTTGAGGAAGCCCGATGTCTGAGTGCCGAATTTAAAACTCACAAAAGTAAGTCAGATGTAAACCAATAACAAATACTCTGTTTTAGCGATTAATAGCTGAGGGTTTTTTGTGTTTGATGAAAACTGAATATGTTTTATGGTTTTCTTTCTTTGCCAGGTGAGCCATTTGACCCTCATTACATTATCAATAATGCAGTTGCCAATGTGATTTGTTCTATAGCATTTGGTGATCGGTTTGAGTATAATGATGCAAAGTTTCAACGACTCCTGTATTTGTTTGACGCATCCCTGAAAGCCGAATCTGGATTCCTGGCCCAGGTATCATATAGCTTTTCTTTTTTTTTCTTTGCACTACTATCCTCATAATTTATAGAAAAGTATTCTCATTGCCAACATTTCTATGAAATAATTTTTTTTTCTCCCAAAAAATCTTATTTAAATTTTTCAAAGAAAAAGTATAGCATCTAAAAACTGAAAAAGATTCTTGGAACACAAATAGGAACAGGGTATATGTTTTCCCTGCTAGGGGATCAAAGGTAACCTTACAGGTAAATTACAGTTAAGCTGCGGCAGCACTAAGGTAATATATGCTAGGTCGGCATTGTTGTTGATTCTATAGTAGCACTATCGCCTTAAGTACCCTTCTGAGTAAAAGGTTTGCAGTACATATACCAGAACTATAATTGTAATTCGCGCATTAAAGGGAGGGTTCACGGAGAAAAAAAAATACTAATCCACTTACCTGAGGCTTCCTCCAGCCTGTGGCAGGCAGGACGTGCCCTCGATGCCGCTCCGGATGCTCCCGGTCTTCTCCGGTGGCTCACCGACCTGGCCAGGCCGGCTTCCAGGTCGTGCTCTTGTGCGCTCCAACGTGCGTCTCACGCCGTCGCACTGACGTCATCGGACGTCCTCCAGGCTGTACTGCGCAAGCGCAGTAGTTCTGTGCCTGCACGGTACAGTCAGTAGGACGTCCGATGATGTCAGCGCGACCGCGTGAGACGCACGTTGGAGAGCAAGGAGAAGCCCGACCAGGAAGCTGGCCTGGCCAGGTCGGGTGAGCCACCGGATAAGACCGGGAGCCTCTGGAGCGGCGTCGAGGGCACGTCCTGCCTGCCACAGGCTTGAGGAAGCCCCAGGTAAATGGATTAGTATTTTTTTTTTCCGTGGATCTTCCCTTTTACAAACATAACAGTACAGCTGATATACATGTCTGCTGAATACCAAAAAGTGGTCAGATATACCCTGAGCAAATGGTGACCTTCTAGTCACTGTTCCATGAGGAGGGCAAGTGAAAAAAAAGAAGAGAGAATGGAACTAAGCCATGCATGGGGAGAAGAAGAACAGAGAACAAGAGGTAAAAGAAGTAAAAAGAAAAGTCCTGCCCAAGGTGCCCAGAACAGTAAGAGTTCGGTGTGAATATTTAGTATAGTAAGGAAGCCATACCTTTTTAAATTTCGTGCTAGTGTCATTCAAGATGGCTTCTATTCTGTCAACGCAGAGAACATGACTAAGTCTGTGTTTAAACTGATCAAAAGAAAGAATAGTAAACTTCCAGTATGCTGCTAATATACACTTTTCTGCAAGGGAGATATGCGTCATTGATTTATATTGAGGTTGGGAGATTTAGAAGGGTTTTACCGCAAGCTTCTCTAGGTTCTTCTGGAATTCTTTGATTTGTAGTGGAGGGAACTACAAGAAAACTCTTATCCAAAATGTAAGTGCCTTGGGGTATGCCCACCAAATGTACCAGAATGATTCCTTTTGACCAAAAGAAAAGCTTTTTAGATCTACAATCAAATTTAACCTCTACTTCTCCACTGACACCTTTCCCTCTGTATTCAAACAGGCCACTGTTCTTCCCCTGCTATAGAAACCTTTACTTGACCCCACACTGCCATCCAACTACCGCCCAATCTCTCTCCTCCCCTTTGCCTTGAAAATTCTTGAATGCCTAGCCCTCCAACTCCATTCTCGATCCTCTGCAATCCAGATTGCAGAAAACAGCCCTCATCAAAGTGGTTAATGACCTTGACCTTGCTAAAGCCAAAGGTAAATACTCCATACTGATCCTCCTTGACCTCTCCTCAGCATTTGACACTGTCGATCACTCCCTCCTCATCCACTCCCTGCAGTCTAGGGGCTTGATTCACAAAGCGGTGCTAACCTAGTTAGCACGCCTAAAGACTTTTGGGCGTGATAAGCATTGCACTAAGTAGGTTAGCACCGCTTTGAGGGAAAAACATACTCCGGTGCACACGAAACGTCGCATAGGGTTTAATGGTGTTGCGTGCATAAAACTTTACGCGCAAAACTTTGTGCGCAAGTTTATTTTATCACGCCTAAACTGAGTTTAGGCGTGATAATGGGCTTTTCACCAGCGTGCTAACAGTTAGCACGGCTTTGTGAATCAAGCCCTTTGGGCATTCATAACCTAGCCTTAGCCTGGATCTCCTCCAACCTCTCCAACTACTCCTTCAAAACGACCTTCAATGGCTCCTCATCCACTTCCACACCCCTCTTGGTTGAGGTTCCCCAAGTCTTCGTCCTGGGACCTTTAATGTTCTCACTCTATACCACTTGGATGGAGAAAATTATCTCCCATGGGCTTCAACTACCACCTGTATGCTGACGACACCCAGATATACCTCCACACCCCGGATCTCTCCTTCTCCACCATGGACAAGATCTCCACCTGCCTTGCATCCATTTCTTCCTAGATGGCCACCAGGTCCCTGAAGCGTAATTTGGATAAGACCGAGCTTCTGATATGGGAAAGCTACATGTTTTGCTAAGTCATACACAGAGACATTGGCCAAAGGAGCAGCACTTGTCAAAGATCCCGTTCTTCTGTGGAAAGTGGAAAGAGCTTATTCCACCTGTTCTGCTAGGGTGGCTTCTTATTTGACTTTTTTACCATTCTTCCCTGATCAGATCTTTAATTTCTTTAAAAAGGGGGAAGACAGGACCCAACTTCTGGAGATGTGGATAGTATTTCCCAACTTTTTTTGCTTGAGCAGACTCCTCCCATTCATTCACATCTTTGGACATGATAACAGGAGGAACTGAGGCAAATTCCAAGTCCTGTATTGAGCCACTAGAAATTGTAATTTGAGCTAACTACTGATCACTCTCCTTTTCCAGCTCCAATCTGGTAGCTTACTTGATTAATTAAGAAAAAAACTCTGAAGACTCCTGCTCTTTTTTCTTGGTAGCATGTCTCAATCTTTGCAAAGCTTTTTTTCTGGGAGTTCTAGAACCAGCATAGTCTTGAAGAAAAGCTGTGGCCTCTATCCTCCTTTCTTGAGTGGCAATGACTCATGCTTCTTTCAGAATCGGTACAATATTCTGAGGGAGTTCTATGAGAAACCTTCTAGATGAATGTGAGCGATGAGACCTTTCTCTTCTAGACTCTTCCACCTTTGCTCTGTGATGAGAATCTTTCTGGGTTTTGATCTAGAAAAACCTTGATTCGGATCCCGAGTCTGGTGAACTCATAGGATGTTAAGATCTTCAAGCTCTAGTAGGATTGAGAAAAGTATGGTAAGTGAAATACTCTAGATGCTGCAGGAATGATGGCTGTTTCAATAAAATCCCTATCGGGGCAACCTAAAAGAACCAAGTATCTACTACCAGACGCATACCACTTAGGAAAAAAGCATCTTACCCTATGAAAATACAGTACAGTCAGTGCTGTCTCTCAATGTGCCCAGCCACCATTAGAGGCCTCTGATGAAGGAGAAGGTACTCCGATACTAGTCAAACTATGGTGGCGGATGAGCGGTGGTAGTGGATGAGCACATTGAGAGACGGCACTTTATCTTCAAGTGGTATTGCTTTTTTCTGAGATCAATTGAGCAGTACACGTCTGGTAGTAGATGCAGTAGTTGTTTCTTCTGGATTGTCCCATTTGGGTTGTCCCGATACGGAGTTAATTGCAACACCCATCATGCCTTCAGCATCTAGAGTCTTTGAATAGTTAGTCATCTGTGGTCTTCATTGTAGCAGCACACTGTTATCTGCATTGTATGAAGCACTACATGAATTGTGATCATTGAATAGATTTTTATAGATGAATTTTATTTATGCATTAATATACTGAATTCATTTTGCATGCATCTTGCTTTCATTAGTAATTCTTTGTACTCTGAACTTTCATATCATCCCCCCTAGGGTGTCTGCATATTCACTGTATGTCTACTTGGAGATATCAATTTCAGATTTGCACAGCACTAGCACTTTTCTATAAATGATTTCCTTGATAACTTTATTTTTTGTATATTATAAATTGTTGGATGCCTACTCTTCTATATATTTTGTATATAATGGATATTATGTATTTGAATCATAGATTTCTAGTACTGCCACTTTGCTGCAGTGTCAACAATGAACTGTATTTGTGTGGCAGATCATACATCATACAGCCACAAATTCATTTATACATCCTGTATTACGCACACACAAATATTTTGCCTGGCCATCCCATATTGTGCAATTTTGTATCATACACTAGTTATTACACTGCTATTTGAAATTTGCCTTGTCTTTTAATGAGATTGCAAATGCAGTTAACAAACCAGCCCAACTGTTCCGCACAGTGGAAAAACTCTGCAAACTGGCATGCCAAAAATATAATATCCAGTCTTCAAAGGACCTCTGTGACTAAGTTGCCCATTTCTTCTTAGACAAAGTCTCTGCTATACGGTCCGCCATCCAACTTACTGCATCTTAGTCTTATATAGCACCAAAGACCATTGGCATAACACCTTCATCAAACTTCAAGGAAATTGATGAAGAAGTCACATCAAGCATCCTCCTTTACCTCCGCCAAACTACCTGTGACCTGGATCCTGGCCCAACAAAGTTCATGTTGAACTGCCCCGACTGTTTATGCCAGTATTCCTCAAAATTGTAAACTGTTCCTTACAGTCAGGGATATTTCCTGCTTTACTGAAAGAAGCAATCATTAGGCCTCTCCTCAAAAAACCTTTCTTGGACCCAGATGCAATGACCAGCTAGAGACTTGTTCAGCTAGAGACCTTCCCTTAAGCCAAAATCTTAAGCTAAACAAAACAACATTTATGACCCATTACAGTCTGGCTTCAGGAAACATCACAGCAATGAAACTGCCCTCATCCAAATCTGCAACCACCTGCTCATAGCAAGAGACAGAGGAGAGTGCTCCATCCTGATTCTGCTAGACCTTAGATACAGATGACTATGACATCTTGATAAGCAGGCTACAGGAATACTGCGGCATTGATGGCAAAGTTCTCCAGTGGTTCCAATCCTTCTTGATTGGCAGAACCTAAAAAGTGTCTATGGGGCCCTACATGTCCACTTCTGTACCACTTAAGTATGGGGTGCCCCAGGGCTCAATCCTTTCTCCCCTGCTTTTCACTATTTACATATTACCGCTTGGAAAACGAATTCAAAAACAGGGCCTGAAATACCACTACTATGCTGACGACACCCAACTATATCTTTCCTTCAAGCCTGGTGAGACAGACCCAACTCCAACTATAAATGCCTGCTTAGCCAAACTACAGCAATGGATGTATGACAAATGGCTGAGACTAAATGCAGATAATCACAACAGAGAAAGAACATGTGTGCATCAACCAAGTGAAGCCAGATTTGTCAGGTTCACTTGGTTGATGCACACATGCTTTTTCTCTGAATATAGTTAGCATTGCATTTCTTTCTTCTGAGGGCAGGTAGTGAGTGGCTTGTTTTAGGAGGTGAGAGCCCTGGAGCAGGCTATTTGCGCCTGTCCGCCCCTTATGTGTCGCGCCCAGGTTATGCGCATATAGCAGAACGCAATGGACGTTGAGGTAAGTGCCTGTTTTTAATCCTGGGAGGTGTGTGCGGGCGGCTCTTCCCGGCGCTGGCCACGCTGGGGAGATCGCCTGCACCCCCTGGCCTCCACCTCCGGGGTGCCGCTGTGTGGGTTCCAGGCGGTGAGAGTGCCTGGGACCCCCGCGGCCCCCCGGTTGTATGGGGGCAATGGGAAGCCTCCTCGTGGCGCCCCTGGATAGTGCTATATAGCATGAACTAATTCCCGCAGGGCGATTGTTTTGCGGTTTTTGGTTTTGACCCTGCATATTTAGGCATGCGAAAGCAAATGCTTATTTGCATGAGCAATGTCTCGTGATTAGCCAATAGGCCAAATTTGCAAAGCCAGATTTGTCAGGTTCACTTGGTTGATGCACACATGCTTTTTCTCTGAATATAGTTAGCATTGCATTTCTTTCTTCTGAGGGCAGGTAGTGAGTGGCTTGTTTTAGGAGGTGAGAGCCCTGGAGCAGGCTATTTGCGCCTGTCCGCCCCTTATGTGTCGCGCCCAGGTTATGCGCATATAGCAGAACGCAATGGACGTTGAGGTAAGTGCCTGTTTTTAATCCTGGGAGGTGTGTGCGGGCGGCTCTTCCCGGCGCTGGCCACGCTGGGGAGATCGCCTGCACCCCCTGGCCTCCACCTCCGGGGTGCCGCTGTGTGGGTTCCAGGCGGTGAGAGTGCCTGGGACCCCCGCGGCCCCCCGGTTGTATGGGGGCAATGGGAAGCCTCCTCGTGGCGCCCCTGGATAGTGCTATATAGCATGAACTAATTCCCGCAGGGCGATTGTTTTGCGGTTTTTGGTTTTGACCCTGCATATTTAGGCATGCGAAAGCAAATGCTTATTTGCATGAGCAATGTCTCGTGATTAGCCAATAGGCCAAATTTGCAAAGCCAGATTTGTCAGGTTCACTTGGTTGATGCACACATGCTTTTTCTCTGAATATAGTTAGCATTGCATTTCTTTCTTCTGAGGGCAGGTAGTGAGTGGCTTGTTTTAGGAGGTGAGAGCCCTGGAGCAGGCTATTTGCGCCTGTCCGCCCCTTATGTGTCGCGCCCAGGTTATGCGCATATAGCAGAACGCAATGGACGTTGAGGTAAGTGCCTGTTTTTAATCCTGGGAGGTGTGTGCGGGCGGCTCTTCCCGGCGCTGGCCACGCTGGGGAGATCGCCTGCACCCCCTGGCCTCCACCTCCGGGGTGCCGCTGTGTGGGTTCCAGGCGGTGAGAGTGCCTGGGACCCCCGCGGCCCCCCGGTTGTATGGGGGCAATGGGAAGCCTCCTCGTGGCGCCCCTGGATAGTGCTATATAGCATGAACTAATTCCCGCAGGGCGATTGTTTTGCGGTTTTTGGTTTTGACCCTGCATATTTAGGCATGCGAAAGCAAATGCTTATTTGCATGAGCAATGTCTCGTGATTAGCCAATAGGCCAAATTTGCAAAGCCAGATTTGTCAGGTTCACTTGGTTGATGCACACATGCTTTTTCTCTGAATATAGTTAATTTACTAAATGCAGATAAAACTGAAGTCCTTCTGGTCAGAGGGCAGGGCATGACAGCAAAACAACTTCACTTGCAGTCTTCACCTTTGGGAATAGGAGGCATAGATCTACACAGCTTTGAGTCTGAGCATGTGCGTAGCCTGGGAGTTCTAATTGATGGGGATTTAAACTTCAGAACTCACATCTCTGCTGTGGTGAGATCATCCTACTTTCACTTGAAGAACTTCACAAAAATCAAGCACCTCATCCCCCCAGAAGATCTGCCAACTAATGATTGAACTAAGGTTCATGTCTTCATTACATCCCGACTGGGCTACTGTAATGCTCTCTACAACGGCCTTCCAAAAAAGGACTTGTACTGTCTACAGCTGATATGGAATACTGCTGCCAGACTGTTAACCAACCAACCCCATCACTGCCACATAACACCAGTCCTGACCTCCGATTTTCGATTCCCAAACTTCCGCAAAAAGTTCGGTTCGCGCGAACTTCTGCGAACAGCAATAGACTTCAATAGGGAGGCAAACTTGGAAAACTAGAAAAATTTATGCTGGCCACAAAAGTGATGAAAAAGATGTTTCAAGGGGTCTAACACCTGGAGGGGGGCATGGCGGAGTGGGAGAGACGCCAAAAGTCCCAGGAAAAAATCTGGATTTGACGCAAAGCAACGTTTTAAGGGTCGAAATCACATTGAATGCTAAATTGCAGGCCTAAAGTGCTTTAAAACATCTTGCATGTGTATACATGGATCAGGGAGTGTAATTAGAGTACTGCTTCACACTGACACACCAAACTCACTGTGTAACGCACCGCAAACAGCTGTTTGCGTAGTGATGGCCATGCTGAACTGGTGCGCACCGTGGCGAGAGTGCAGGCCGTGGCGGTTTTCAAGCCCATATGGTCGCCGGGCTGTGGTCAGGTACTAAAGGTCAGGAACTGAACACTTTTGTGACTTAGGTGACTTCTCTTCTCAGTGACAATGCCTCCAGCTGCGCTGAAGGTCCTTTCTGACAGGACGCTTGAGGCAGGGCAAGACAGAAGTTGGATGGCAAATTGGGACAGCTCTGGCCACAGGTCAAGCCTGCGCACCCAGTAGTCCAAGGGTTCATCGCTGCTCACAGTGTCTACATCCACACTTAAGGCCGTAGTCGGCTACCTGCCGGTCGAGGCATTGGTGGAGGGTGGATCCAGAAGCGATAAGGCGAGGCGTTGGACTAAAGAATGTCCGCATAAACGACATCACCATGAGATCGCTGGAGCGTCCTGTCCTTGCCTGCGTGGACATGGGAGGAGGATTACAGGCAGTGGTACCTTTATTGCGTTGTGCTGTGACATCACCCTTAAACGCATTGTAAAGCATACTTGCCAGCTTGTTCTGCATGTGCTGCATCCTTTCTGCCTTCTGGTGAGTTGGTAACATGTCCGCCACTTTGTGCCTATACCGTGGGTCTAGTAGCATGGCCACTCAGTACAGCTCATTCCCCTTGAGTTTTTTATACGGGGGTCCCTCAACAGGCTGGACAGCATGAAAGACGCCATCTGCACAAATTTGGATCCAGACGTACCCCCATCTCCTCTTGCTCTTCCACAGTGACGTCAGGTAAGTCCTCCTCCTCCCCCCAGCCACGAACAATACCATGGTAACGTCAAGCAACACAAGCCCCCTGCGATGCCTGCTGCGGTTATTCTTCTGCCGCCTCCTCCTCCTCCAAAGAAACACCTTCCTCATCATCCGAGTCTGACTTCTCTTCCCCACACGACTCTTCCTCTTCCTCCCCCCTCTGTGCTGCCGCAGGTGTTGAGGAAACATCTGATTCTGTTGCTCCCACAACTGTTCCTGCCGTAACTGTTCCTCTTCACGCTCCTCCACAGCTTGATCCACCACTCTACGCATGGCACACTCCTGGAAGTAAGCGTACGGGATCAAGTTGCTGATGGTGCCTTCACTGCGAATCACAAGGTTGGTCACCTCCTCAAACGGCCGCATGAGCCTGCATGCATTTCGCATCAGTGTCCAGTTGTTGGGCCACAACATCCCCTTCTCCCCAGATTGTGTCCTTCTACTGTAATTGTAGAGCTACTGGGTGACGGCCTGCTTCAGGACGTCCTCTAAGCCTGGGTACTTTAACACAAATCTTTGAATGACTAGATTGAGCACATGTGCCATGCAGGGTACATGTGTCAGCTTTCCCAAATTCAAAGCAGAAAGGAGATTGCTGCCGTTGTCACACACCACGTTGCCGATCTCCAGCTGGTGCGGGGTCAGCCACTGATCCACCTGTTTGTTAAGAGCAGCCAGGAGAGCTGGTCCAGTGTGACTCTCCGCTTTGAGGCAAGACATGTCTAAGATGACGTGACACCGTCGTACCTGGCATGCAGCATAGGCCCTGGGGAGCTGGGTCTGTGTAGCTGGAGAGGAGATCGCAGCACCAGTAAAGTTGAACTGCCACTAGCCAAGGAGGAAGAGGAGGACGACAGCAAAGAGGATGTAGCAGGAGGAGAAGAGGTGGCAGGAGGCCTGCCTACAAGTTGGTCCGCTGTGCAGCTACGTACTCCCTGCTTGCCATCGGTCACCAGGTTGACCCAATGGGCTGTGTAAGTAATGTACCTGCCCTGACCGTGCTTAGCAGACCAGGCATCCGTGCTCAGCACTTCCCAGAGACCACTTGCCTCTCCACTTCACGGTACAGTTTGGGTATTGCCTTTTTAGAGAAATAATTGCGGCCTGGCATCTTCCACTGCGGTGTCCCAATGGCCACAAATTTATGGAAGGCCTCAGAGTCCACCAGCTTGTATGGTAACAGTTCCGCCACGCCAGCTGTCAGACGCCGGGCAAAGGGGAGATTGGCAGAAATTGGCTTCTTCCGCTCAAAGATTTCCTTCACGGACACCTGGCTGCTGTGGGCAGAGAAGCAGGAACCGCTCAAGGGCAGAGGCGGAGTGGAGGAGGGTGGCTGTGAAGGTGCAAGGGAGAAAGCGGCTGAAGATGCTGCACCTGAAGGAGGAAGAGGAGAAGGAGGGTGGCTTTTCTTTTGTGTGCTGCTTTTGCTCAGGTGCTCTTCCCATTGCAGTTTGTGCCTTTTCTCAAGACAAGACAAATAACATTTATATCACGCTTTTCTCCTGGACAGAGCTGCAGCCACTAGGGTGTGCTCTATAGGCAGTAGCTGTGTTAAGGAGACTTGCCCAAGGTCTCCTACTGAATAGGTGCTGGCTTACTGAACAGGCAGAGCCGAGATTCGAACCCTGGTCTCCTGTGTCAGAGGTAGAGCCCTTAACCATTACACCATCCAGCCACCATTCTCCATGTGCCTTCGTAAGGCATTTGTCCCTACGTTAGTGTTGGCCTTTCCACGGCACAATTTTTGGAGGCAGAGACAACAGATGGCATTGCTCCGATCTGAGGCAGACACATGAGAAAATTTCCAAACCGCTGAGCCCCCCTGGGGTGATGGCACTATGGTGGCATCAGCAGCTGACGTTGAAGGGCATGTTGGCTGGCTGTCCATAGGTGGCGATACATGGCGCCGGACACTGCCACCAGCTGTTTCTGACGACGAGCTCCCCCTGCTTCTTTCAGCAACTCGTCTCCTCCTACTCCTCTCTGACTCCCCCTCTGAACTGTCCCCCTGTTCATCTCCTCTATTGGGAACATACGTGGGATCCGTATCATCGTCATCATCATAATCATCCTGCCCAGCTTCGCTTGCCCCAGACACCTCCAAAACTGCACCAACAGCAGGTACTTCATCATCCTCCTCCTCACACATTACATCCATAGTGTCGCCGCCTAACTCAGACATATGAGGTGGTGTAACTTGCTTAGCGCCTTCATCCGGTTATAACAATAATGGCTGTGAATCAGTTAATTCCCCACAAATTAACTCCTGCGAAGTGTCAAATGCAACGGATGTGGTGCGTGTAGTAGCGCTGGTGGCTGCGGAAAATGAGGTGTTCTGTGTTAAATAGTCAACCACATCCTGACAATCTTGGGAGTTGATGGGACGTGCCTTCTTCTGAGCACTGTACTTTGGTCGAGGGTCGCACAAAATCACATCAAGACGACCTCGCACAGACCTGCTGGGTGGCCTTCCTCTGGGTATGCCTCTACCTCTGCCTGTTTTGTCCGTTGTGTCCATATCGGGGGGGGGATAAAGTGAAAGGTATGCACTGACTTGACTAATACAATGTGCAGACACACAGGTGCAGTTAACAGGTATGCACGGAGTGGTATATCACACTGCGTGCACTCACGTAAGTAGGTGGGTGCACTGAACACAACAGGTAGGTATATGCAGTGATGAGGTGGGTGCACTGAACACAACAGGTAGGTATATGCAGTGATGGGTATTACAATGTGCACCTGTCACACAAAGACAGGTAGCGGACAGGCACAGTGACACTGCGTGCGCTCAACTCACGTAGGTAGGTGGGTGCACTGTGAACAGGTAGGTAGGTAGGTATATGCAGTAATGGGCATTACAATGTGCACCTGTCACACACAAACAGATAGCGGACAGGCACAGTGACTCTTCATGCACACACGTGGGTAGGTGGGTGCACTGTGAACAACAGGTAGGTAGGTATATGCAGTGATGATTATTACAATGTGCACCTGTCACACACAGACAGATACCGGACAGGTAGAGTGACTCTGCGTGCACACACGTAGGTAGGTGGGTGCACTGAACACAACAGGTAGGTATATGCAGTGATGAGTATTACAATGTGCACCTGTCACACACAGACATATACTGGACAGGCAGAGTGACTCTGCGTGCACACACTTAGGTAGGTGGGTGCACTGTGAACAACAGGTAGGTATATACAGTGATGGGTATTACAATGTGCACCTGTCACACACAGACAGGTACCGGACAGGCTCAGTGACACTACGTGCGCTCACGTGGGTAGGTGGGTGCACTGTGAACAACAGGTAGGTAGGTATATGCAGTGATGGGTATTACAATGTGCACCTGTCACACAAAGACAGATACCGGACAGGCACAGTGACTCTGCGTGCACACACTTAGGTAGGTGGGTGCACTGTGAACAATAGGTAGGTATATGCAGTGATGGGTATTACAATGTGCACCTGTCACACACAGACAGGTACCGGACAGGCACAGTGACACTGCGTGCACTCACTTAGGTAGGTGGGTGCACTGTGTACAGCAGGTAGGTATATGCAGTGATGAGTATTACAATGTGCACCTGTCACACACACAGGTAGTCACTGAATGTGCTGGGCCTGGCAGTGGCACACACAGTATGAATTATCAAGGCTGTCTATGCAACACAAGTGTCAGTGGGACACACAGGAAAAAAAATTGATCACAAGAACAAGATTAGCTCTCAAAAGAGCTGTTGAGGGGTGCTTTTTTAGCAATAAGAATCAGCAAGGAGCAAGCTAAGAAGCCTACAAGAGCCTAACTAATCTTTCCCTATGAGAAAGTCTGCAGCAGCTTTCCCTTCTCTCACTATTGCAGGCACACGAGTGAGTAAGATGGCCGACGCTACCTGCCTTTTATAAGGCGGGGAGTGGCTCTTGGTGGGAGTGTAGCCTGATTGGCTACAATGTGCCTGCTGACTGTTATGTAGAGGGTCAAAGTTGGCCCTAATGGTGCACTATGGGGGTGAACCGAACTTCCGGAAAAGTTTGCGGTTCTCCATGATCGCGAACCCCGGATGTTCGCCGGGAATTGTTTGGGCCATCTCTAGCCCTCACTTCGCTGGCTACCTATAAAATAAAGGATCCTATTCAAGATCGGCCTACTGACATTTAAATCACCACATAATCTGGGCCCTGGATTCATAATAGAATTGTTAGCAATCCCGGCAATCTCAGATCCACAGGTTCTAATAATCTAGTCATACCCAGAGTCCACCTGAAAACTTTTGGTCCCAGAGCCTTCTGTCATGTCGCTCCTACATTATGGAACTTCTTACCTCAGGAGATCAGGACAGCTCCATCCCTGGAGGTGTTTAAATCCAGACTGAAAATCCACCTGTTTAGTTATACTTCATCCTACGACCAATTACTGAATCTGAGAGAGCCTAAGCAGTTTGAGTCCTATGGGAGAAAAGCGCTATAGAAATATTATTGTTGTAATGTTTTTACATTGCATAGAGGGCACACCCCATTAATACAATTCTTGTATTTTCACTTAAACGCTCGGGTACTGGGATTTTTTTTTATTTAAAGGGAACCCAGGGTGAGAGGGATATGGAGGCCATATTTATTTCCTTGTAAACAATGCTAGTTTCCTGGCAGCCCTGTTGATCTTCTGGCATAAGTAGGTTCTGAGTCAAAACCCTGGAACAAACATATGGCTAATCCAGTAAAACCTGAGTCAGCTGCATAAGAGTACCTGATCTGATGCATGCTTGTTCAGGGCCAATGGCTAAAAGTATTAAGGTGGCAATACATCAGCCTACTTGGTGGCAAATAAACCATCCCATGCGATTATTATAAGCAAATTAGATGAAAATGGGTGCCGCCAAGTGCATGCCCAATTCACGATGCATCCAATTTGTAACCGAGCATGTCAATCGAATATGCTGCAAGATGTTGGGTCAACTTGCTCGATCGGGTGTGCGCGGTAATCACAATCGGTATCGGAAGGCGCAACGAATGCGACAAAACCCCCTGACACTGACCCCATAATGTTTAATGTGCCCCCGGTGCACTATACGTTACCTGTCTATAGCCCCCGCTTGCTCCAGGCTCCCTCCACCATTCATGCAAGCGCCCTATGTGGTTGCCTAGTAGGGTGGCCGCATGTGTGACATCACACACATGCCCACATTACTAGGCAACGACGTGGGGCATGTGTATGGACAGCGGAGGGAGCTTGGAGCAAGTGGCAGACAAGTAACATATAGTGCACAGGGCACCGAGGGGCACATTAAACATTAAGGGATGTAGAATCCGGCCAGATGCGGCATCACAAGGCCCATTCTGGATCGATTTCAGCATGAAATTGATGGGAAATCGGCCTGCAGTATATGGGCAGCCAACAGATCTATCTCTAACCAGATTCCATTAGAGAGAGATTTGTCTCTTGGTCGAATTAGTCCATCATCACCTAATGTATGGCTACCTTTAGACACAATATCAGGAGGCCTACAAGGCAACTGGTATTATTTAAAAGGAAATCAATATGGCAGATTCCTTATCCCTCTCACCTCGGGTTCCCTTTAAACATTATATGAAGGTGGTGATAATGATGATGACAATTATAATGATAATTATTGGCAGCATGGCCAAAAAAGATGAAGAGGGGTATGGTGTCATGCAGTTTCCACCCATAGCTGTGTTTTTTCTTTTTTAGTTGTAGATATATGATCTTGTTTTCAAAACATTTTATTGTGGTACAAACATAGATAAATGTAAAATAAATCACTGTTGGTAAACACATTTTTCAAACTATAATGGGCCCGATTCTATACACTTTTTCTTCTAAGTTTTCTCCTAGGAGATAATTTTCATCCTCTTTTTAAAATAACTTTTCAGCACTCCGCAATTGAAAAAGTAATAAAAAGTTGGTGAAAAAGTACTGTTAAAATTATTCTGAGTATTTTCTTGCTTGCTAGTGGCTTAAAATGCAATTTATTGATAGGATGTGAAACATCACCTAGGAGAAAACGTAGTAGAAAAAGTGAGTAGAATCAGGCCCAACTCTTAGCACTATGTTTGGACATAAGGGCCCATATGCAATTCACTTTTTCTCCTTTTTTTTTGTTGAAAAGTGCTGGAAAGTTATTTAACCACTTGAGGACCACAGTGGAAAACCCCCCTAAAGACCAGGCTAATTTTTGTGAAAATGGCCACTGCAGCTTTAAGGCCAAGCTGCAGAGCCACACAGCACAGCACACAAGTGATTCCCCCCACCTTTTCTCCCCACCAACAGAGCTCTGTTGGTGGGGTCAGATCGCCCCCCGGATGGTTATTTGTTTGTTTATTTTTAACTAAATGTTTGTTTTTTTTAATAAATTTTGCTTCAGCCTTTGACAGCCGATCACTGTCGAGACACAAGAGGGGACAGCCGTGTCACACGGCTGTCCCCAGTACAGTGCTGCTGCTGAAACGCAGCGCTGTACTATGTAATTAGATGGCGGTTTCGCATCTAACAGTCTCCCGAGCGGCAAAGGCGGGGCAGAGCTCCACCCTCTGAGCAGGAGATGCGCATGCAGCCTGCGCGCGATCTCCTGCAAAGTGCAGCCCCGGGACTTGACGCCGATCAGCGTTAGGCGGTCCTGGGGCTGCCGCCGTGGTCACGCCCATCGGCGTTAGGCAGTCCCCAGGAGGTTAAAATCAATGATGAAAAATTATCTTCTAGGAGAAACCTCAGGTGAAAAAGAGAATTGCATATGGCCAAAGGTGTTCATATGGAATCTTGTACAATAGATTTGTCAATATGAGCAAATATGTGCTAATCTGAACAGTACAACGGAAAAGGTTAAAGAGAGGTGGGATCTAGGGATTAATGGACAAGACTCAACTTTACTGAATGTTGAACTGAAGGCATACATACAAGGCATTCTGGGTACCTGTTGATCATGCCAGTCAGGCTGTACTAACTTAAACCTAAGATATAGTGGTGTAGCTGTTAATCTGTTAACCTTAAAGCTTATATGCTCTTGGCCAAGTCCCATCAATACATTTCTTGTGAAAGTCCAATATAGCAAATGTCTGTTATCCGTACATTTATTTCATTAACAAGTACATAGCAGTGACAAGAAACAACAGGAGAGCTGACCCTCTCCTTACAAACTTATATGATTCCATGTAGCAAAATTTTCTGTACTCTAGGTTGCTGCTAACTTGATAACAGTGCACTGCCACATGTTGTATTTAATAAATTAAATATAATAAAATCTTAACTTTTCTCCCCTTTTTTAGCTTTTAAATGACGTTCCTTGGCTCACAAAAATTAACTGGCTAGTTGATTATGTTCTTCATACGGAGCACGATTTATTTGCTTTCTTAAGGGAAATGATATCTGATCATAAGAAAACCTGGAACCCTGATGAAACTCGGGACTTTATTGATGCTTATCTACTGGAAATGGAAAAAGTAAGGCACCTGTTTCCTTGCAAATAAATTCATTACTAAAGGTTTGTTAATTCCAAATTCAAGAAATGATGCTAGGCAAAGCAAATACAAGCAATGCAATAATCTGCAAATCATTGCAAACTTACACTTACACAGTGTGTGTGTGTGTGTGTGTGTGTGTGTGTGTGTGTGTGTGTGTGTGTGTGTGTGTGTGTGTGTGTGTGTGTGTGTGTGTGTGTGTGTGTGTGTGTGTGTGTGTGTGTGTGTGTGTGTGTGTGTGTGTGTGTGTGTATGTATGTATATATATATATATATTATACTGCGCGGTGGTAGGCGGGCGGGTGCGAACGCGCACTGACTGGCGGTGGTGGCGGGATATACAGTATGTATGTATTATATGTATGCAATACATGGGGAATATAGTTTTTCTGGGTGGGGGTGGGGATGGTTGAGCATTTTCCTGTAGCCAGGAATAGAGGAGCAGGCCACGTGAAGGGGAGGGGAAGGCTAAGGAGGAGGCAGAGGCTCTTTTGTCCAGCGCCATTTGCAGACTGTTGCTACATGTGGCTGGACGTGTGAGAGGGAGCTCTCACTGTGTATCACTGTCAAAAATACTAATCCTAAAGCTTTTATAAAAGCTATTATTAGGAGAAGGAGCGGTGTTAGTAGCAAAGTGGATAGGTAGGCTGGTGGTGGTGGAAAAAAACTGTTCTTTTTTTCCCCAATCTTTTTCCTTGCTGAGGCCCATAGATTCTCATTGTGTGTGCTGTTATACTGCGTGACTAGTGCAAGGCAATCGTACTGTCACTCCTGCCCAGCGCAGATATACGCCTCTGCAGATATACGCCTCTGCAGATATACGCTGTCAGCTGTCACCTCTGATACCAGATTTGATCAAAATTGCTACAAATATGCAACAGCAGATTTCGCATTAACTTTTTTTTTAAAATTAAGTATGGACACAGTCCCTGCCTATCTCATTTGTTAACTAGGGACTACCTGTATTTCGCTAGTATTTGGCTACACCCACATTATGTCATGGGCACACCTACTTTTTCACCGCTGTGCGCTTTGCATGTCGCCTTATTCGGTAGGGGGTACATTTGCTTAGAGATGACCCACAAGGGGTTACACGTGCTGAAAAGGTTGAGAACCACTGCCCTAAACCATGATACTGCACAGTCTTGCTTTGAGGATCTCATGCAATCAGTCTTCAGAGGAAAGTGAAAGAGAAGCACAACTTGCAACTGGCCAAAAATTTGGTGTGCCATGTAATCAGTTTTGAGCAGTTACATCCATTCAAATCAGCAAAATTACAAGGGTACACACATTTTTGCAAAGCCATTTTTACATTTGATTTAATTTCATACAACTAAGTATTGCCTCTATACAAATATTTGTCCAGAATACATCACTGTACACAAATATCCCTAGGAAATGAAAGGCATTCCACTGCTGTCTTTTTTGTTGACAGTAGTGTAAATTATTATGCAGGGACTTCCCAAACTTTTTCATATGAATGTACAAATATCAGCATCAGTGAGGGTAGAATCCAGTGAACCATATAGCAAGCTATGTAGAATAAAACAAAACTATGCACAACAGAACATCCATCCAGATACTCAATTTGTTAAAAAACAACATTATGACAATCACTTATCATACTTGTGCTGTAAGTTTACCAGGCTTATAAAATCTGAATAAGCATATAATCATTTTTCCATATTCCATTTATTCCTAGGTAAAAGGAGATCCGAACACCAGTTTGAATGACTCAAACCTTTTGTTCACAACATATGACTTGTTTGCAGCTGGATCAGAAACCACAAGTACCACCTTGAGGTGGGCTTTATTGTTCATGCTCCTGTACCCAGATATCCAGTGTAAGTATTTTTACTGCATTTACATATAATGCTTGGGGAAAAGATGGGGACCCATCAGTGTGGGCCAGAAAGGAACAGACAGAGTAGCAAACTAATAAAGTTATAGTCCAACCCTATAAAAATGAAAAATGACCAATACAACATGGCAGCTGTACTCTAGGCTCAGGTTTATTAGTACTAGTCAATGAGAAACACAGCAAAGACCAACAAAAACCAAAAATTAGTTTAGGTTAGCAAGGTAAAATTATATTGCTCTCCCGTAACATAAAATTAACCATGTCCAACTTAAAATATTATGTATTCACCATTAACCTGGTATTTCTCCACCCCCAGCGGGCAACTCTACTTTTTTTTTTTTCAAAAAGTTTTATTTATTTTTCCCCATAAAGACAACAAACAACAAAAAACAACATGGTATTTTCCAGTGAATATGCAAGACATCTGAAACAAACATGGAAAATATTTATGACTGATAACACAAAGTAGTGCCCCATATTTGCATCATATCCCAGTAACAGGAAAATACCTCCTACCCACTACCCTTCCTCCCACCCCAACCACTTTCTGTCTATGTAGGGGAAACCCTACTTTGATTAAATCCTAAAAAACAAAACGAAAAAACAGTAAAATATTGTTCTGTTAATTTCTATGCAGCACTTTATTGGCCTTGGCCATTCCTCCCCCAGTCTACTGTACAATCACTGAAGACATAAGTGAGCATCCTCAGTAACTAGACAGTTGTTTAGAAGCCACCAGAGCTTATTTAGATTTCCCACCACCAGTAGTGTATCCCAGCCACATCATCATGCCATCATCATTCATAACTAAAGGCAGGGCCAATGGGATTACATTAGTCAGGCTTTGAAGCTTGAAGTGGATAGTGGAACACAGAGGCCCTAATTCAATTGACTTTTTCTTCTAAATTTTCTCCCAGGTGATATTTTCATACTTTAATAATTGTAAACACAAAAGAGGTTTGGATCAGCACCCATCAAATAGAGAGAAGCGTGTGCCCAAGCTTATAGCATTCCACACCACTGGAGCCGTTGATTCAGTAAATTCACATGGAGCAGGCACCAACGATGAAAATAATCGTCTCTTTATTAATCAATCAGTTTAAAAGCAGCAGTATAACAACGACAGACCGCTGTTTCGAGCCATCATGCTCTTTATCAAGTTGCCAAGACTGCAATATTGTACAGTATAGTAAAATGCTGTTTAATAGGAACCCAAGGTGCGAGACCTGTGGAAGCTGTCTTATTTATTTCCTTTTAAACAAAACCAGTTGCCTGGCAGTCCTCCTGATCTTTCTGGTCAGTAGGGTCTGGCCAGGGGTGGGCAAACTACGTCCTGCACGGCCATTTCACCTGGCCTGCCAATGCAGGGCTGGATTTTGTGCCCCCCAGGAGGGGAATAGCGAGATCTGTTGCCTGCCCATACAACAGCAGACCTATTCCCAAGAGATTTTAGCATGATGTGTATTTTGAGGGGTAATGCTGCCACAATATGTGTATTTTTTGTGGTAACTCTCCCACAATGTGTATTTTGTGGGGGAACGCCACCACAATATGTGTATTTTGGGGTAACGCTGCCACAATATGTGTATTTTATATGATAATGCTGCCACAGTATGTGTATTTTGTGGAAAACATTGCCACATTATGTGTATTTTGGAGGAAACCATTCTGCATTATGTGTATTTTGTGGAAATAATGCTGCCATATTATGTGAATTTCGGGACATATGTAGGGATGTCCCGAACGGTTCGCCCCATAATGCTCTATGAGGGTTAACTTTGACCCTCTACATCAAGGCTTTTCAACCTGTGGTACACGTACCACTGGTGGTACTTTGCTGTTGGCCAGGTGGTACACACCAGGTTTGCCTGCCACTTTATTGCCCGCATGCCACTTGTCCTGGTCCTGTCCTGCCTCCACAAAGTTTGGCTCCTCCTCCCTCGCTCCTTGCTGTGCTGCTCTGCAGCATACTTCACGCCTCAGATCAGTGGGGAAGAGACAGCCAGGCAAATAGTGCACAGTAACGGCGCAGATACAGAAAGGGACATCACTGCTCACTTCCTGTATTTGAAGTATACGCGCCACCACCATGCACCGTTTGCCTGACTGTCACTTCTCTGCAGCTGGCTTACCAATGATCTAAAGTGTGAACTATTCTGCAGGGCAGCACAGCAAGGCGTGAGCAAGGTGGGAGCCCAACTTTGTGGTAAGTCACTGCCTAGCTCTCAGCTCTCTGATGGTGAGACTAGGCTACCTATAATTATGCGCGGGGGGCGCGAGCACTGTAATAACAGTGCAGGAGATTTGGGCGCAGCCGGCGCCATCATAGGTCGAAATAGGAGTTACGGCTATAGCGGCGCGCAGTCAGTAACTTCGGCACCATCAGAAGACAGTGCTGAAGTTGCTTTTAAAACACTGCAATTCAGCTTCCAGTAATAAATAGCCGTATACCCAGGGCCGGATTACCGACCAGGCAACAAAAGCAGTCGCTTGGGGCCCCATTCAGAGTCAAAGGGGCCCCATCAGCACATAAACCAGACCTCACCATCCTGTCAGCGGTGGCTGGATGGTATAATGGTTAAAGGGACTCTGAGCAGTGCAGTAACTATGGAAAGATGCATATCATTTTAAAGCTCTCTTTCTCCTCTTTCCAATGATATATAAACCGCCACCTCATGCCTTTTTAGTTTTCACTATTTTCAAAATCGCAGCTGCGGTAATTTCGATCGCAAAAATGGCAAAAACTAAAAGGCGTAGGGTGGCAGTTTATCTATCATTGGAAAGAGGAGAAAGAGAGCTTCAAAATGATATGCATCTTTCCATAGTTACATTGTATTACACAGGATGACTTTTCTCCAAAGTTGTCAGCTCGATTCAGCACAATGCAATGAAATATATGGAACCCAAGGGGATATAATTACAAACATCATGCTGGTAGGTGTGAGGATATAATTAATTAGTTGTGGGTATGCTTAAAGGATACCCAAACTGACATGTGACATGAGCTAGACATGTGTATGTACAGTGCCTAGCAAACACTTCCTGTCTGAGTCAGGACTGAGCCGGCCACTTGCATACCTGATATTTAACTCTTTTAGGCAGAGAAAGAAAAAAAGGAACACAGCATAGTTATTTGTGTGCTAGGCACTATACATACACATGTCTATCTCATCATGTCACATGTCAGTTCGGGTATCCTTTAAAGGCATACCCACAGGCACTGCTTGGAGTCCCTTTAAGGGCTCTGCCTCTGACACAGGAGACCAGGGTTCGAATCTCTGCTCTGCCTGTTCAGTAAGCCAGCACCTATTCAGTAGGAGACCTTAGGCAAGTCTCTCTAACACTGCTACTGCCTATAGGGCGCGTCCTAGTGGCTGCAGCTCTGGCGCTTTGAGTCTGCCAGGAGAAAAGCGCGATATAAATGTTGGTTGTCTTGTCAAATAATGCAGTGCGCTGCTGGTTGTCTTTAGAGCCATGCTCTCCTACTAGGTCCCCCTCCTGCTACTGTGCGCTCTGCCTCTGCCCACTCCTCCCTCCCTTCCCACAGAGAACCACAGCTGCAGCAAGAATGATAGCAGCAGATGGCAAACGCTCACTCACCTATCCATGATCCAAGCGATAGAGATCCCGTCATCTGAAACCCATTTGTCTCTTCTACAGTGCAGCCGCTCGCTCTGAACTTCCTGATTCTCAGATCAGACAGGAAGTAGGAAGTAGTAATAGCAGTAATAACAGAGCGGCAGCACTCTAGAGCAGTGTTTCTCAACATTTTATAAGTGTGTACCCCTTTTAAAACCCTGGACTCATCGAGTACCCCCTAGCATAGTAAACATGATCACAAGTACCCTTTGACAAATATATATTTAATCGTAGTACATGATAATTGGTTCTAAACAACGTGCAAGCATTTATTATTGCTTTTAATTAGCTAAAATACTAATTTGGTGTTGTTTAAATAAGAATTATAATTTTTTAAATCTCTAAATTTGTTATTCTTGGTTAAGTATATCAAGCCCGAGTACCCCCTGGACCCATCAGAAGTACCCCCTGGGGTACGCGTACCGCATGTTGAGAACCTAGGCTCTAGAGGAGACAGATGGGCTCTGGATGACGGGACCTCTATTGCTTGGATCACAATAGGTGAATGTGAGTCATCTGGTGCTGTTATTTTCCCCCGCTGCTGCTGCCTTCTCTGCTGGACTATCGTATTCACAGGGGTGGAGGCTGCATGGTGGATGTGGCTGTCTAATTTGGGAGGAAATCAGTTGCTCGGTGGTGGGGGTGGTTATGTAATTCTGTCTGGGGAACGGCTTCTGGTTTGGTGGTGTCAAGAGCTTTCTGCTATTGCCAGGCTGGTGATGCAGGGGGAAAGTGCTGCTGCTGTGATATCTGTCTGGCGCCCTCTTCACAGGGGTGCCCCAGCCCCTGAGTGCAAATGTCCTAGCCATTCATCTCTCACTCTGCATTTTGCCGCTGCTATTCCCTGCATTGTGCACCCACAGAGGAAAGCGGGCTGTTGCCCATAGCAACCAGTAGCTTGGCTTCCCCGGTGTGTGCGGCATGTTGCTGTGCAGCTGCATCTTCTAATTCTATTACGACATGATGCAGGGACCCAAATCATTTACTTTGCTTAGGGCCCCATTTAGCCTTAATCCGGCTCTGCGTATACCAGCTGTATCCTGCGCCCAAGTCTCCCGGCGGGCAGTTCATATGTATGCGGGGGAGGGGATAGAGAGGAACTTGCAAGGCTACCTATATTGGCAATCTACCTGCAGATTGCCAATACTGACAATATGTAGGTTTGCAATCTAATTGTAGTCGTTTTCCCCACCAATGCCTCCTACTTTTCCCCTCCCATATGCCCTCTTCTTTTCTTAAAGTGTACCTGTAAGAAAAAATTGCCCCAGGGGTACTTAACTCAGGAAAGGGGAGGCTTTTGTATCCTAAAGAGGTTTCCCCCTTCCTCCACAGTAGAAGGGATCCAGCTCTGGAAGCCCCAAAGTTCTCCTTGACGGTGTGTGCGCATGCGCAGTAGTATTCCTTGACTGCAGTGCTTGAGTTTAGGTCTTCTTTAAAAAGGTTCTGTGGGATTCTAAAAATCAATCAAACAAGCTGACCCTTATCTGGGGCTTCTATCGGCTCCCTGCAGCTGTAATGTCCCGTGCCATCCTCCTACTATGCTCCGTTTCCCTCCGCCGGTCCCAGTTTAATATTCGTCTAAATAAACGAATAATGTTAGCTCGCGTCATCGGGAGCTTACTGCACAGCCGCAGTGTAATAACTCGTGTGATTACAGTGGGACCGGCGACGAGGAACGGAGCATCGGAAGAGGACGGCGTGGGACATTACCGCTGCAGGGGGCCAATGGAAGCCCCAGGTAAGTGTCAGCTTGTTTGATTCTTAGGATGCAAAAGAACTCCTTTTAACGGAGAAGAATACGGTGGCTGCTATATTAATTTCCTTTTAAACTATATGAGTTGACTGGCAGCCCTGCTGATCTATGTCTCTGCAGAAGTGTCTGAATCACACCAGAAACAAGCATGCAGCTAACCTTGTCAGATCTGACAATAATGTCAGAAACACCTGATCTGCATGTGCTTGTTCAGGAGTTGTGGCTAAAAGTAGAGGCAGAGGAACAACATGATAGCCAGGTAACTGGCATTGCTTAAAAGGAAATAAATATGGCAGCCTCAATATGCTTCTAACTTAATTTCTCCTTCAACTTCTCACTTTTTTCACTGAAGGTGGTCCTTTAAACAGTTGAAATTTGACAGTTGGAAAATGACAGTTTAAATAAGACAGTTAGAAAAGGGCAGTTGAAAAATGGCAGTTAAAATTTGGCAGTTGGAAAATGGCAGTTGGAAAATGACAGTTGGAAAATGACAGTTGGAAAATGGCAGTTGAAAAATGGCAGTTGAAAAATGGCAGTTGAAAAATGGCAGTTTGAAAATGACAGTTGGAAAATGGCAGTTAAAAGTTGAATGTAATTTTCCAACTGCCATTTTCCAACTGTCATTTTTCAACTGCCATTTTTCAACTGCCATTTTTTCAACTGCCATTTTCTAACTGCCATTCTCCAACTGTCAAATTTTAACTGCCATTTTCCAACTGTCAAATTTTAACTGCCATTTTCCAACTGTCATTTTCTAACTGCCATTTTCCAATTGTCATTTTTCAACTGTCATTTTCCAACTGCCATTTTCTAACTGTCATTTTTAAACTGCCAAATTTCAACTGTTTTTCGACTGCCATTATTTTCCAACTGTCATTTTTCTACTTCCATTTTTCGACTATCCTTTTCCAATTGTTTCCTTCTTCCTTTCCTATTTTATTTATTTCACAAACACAAGCCTTAAGATCCTCAATGTTGAATGTTGATTTTCAAACTTTTTGTGTTTTGGGGGCTAGATTTGCGTCACGATTTGCACTGGCTATCTCTAACAGTGACAGGTGTCAGATATGGTGGCTGGATAGTGCAATGGTTAAGGGCTCTGCCTCTGACGTAGGAGACCTGGGTTCAAATCTTGGCTCTTGCTATTCAGTAAGCCAGCACCTATTCCGTAAGGAGTTCTTTGGGCAAGACACTCTAACACTGCTACTGCCTACTGAGTGTGCTGTAGTGGCTGCCTCGCAAGCGCTTTGAGTCCGACAGGAGAAAAGCGCTATACAAAAAAGGAATTATTATATGAATAACTGTAGAGAGGGAGTGAAGGAAAAAGCCTATGTTGGCTTTTTATCTTCTTATCTTGCTCCCAGTCTAATGACCCATTTATTGTCTTCAACTTTCATAGTGGTTCTCTTTCCAGGCTAGCAGCACTTTTAGTCACCTTTGAAACTTGTCCACACCTTCTCTACCTCAGTGGTTGGTACTTGTGTTCCTCCACGATGGTCACCCTCTTTTTCTTGGGCTACTTCAAATGTATTTATTTATTATGCATTGTAGTGATTTATTGTTGCAGAGTTGTTTTTCAGATGAACTTGCACTGTTTTTTTCTTGATAAAGAGGTACTTTGTTGCTTTGGAATTTTGGATTATCTTAATTACAGAATGAATTACAGATCTGTCTGTATCAATTTTTTGGAGTGCCAACCATTTACTTCTCTTTACAAAAATGTATGGCACGTGTTTTGCTCTGCATGGCAGTATTAGTTGAAATGAGACAGCAGTGTGTTGGCACAGAAATGCATACAGCAGTTTATTGTCAGAACACAGCACAGCACATGAGTCTGTAACACATTACTGAAATAAGCTCAGCAATGCAGCAGTACATCCTGACCTTCATGGTTGTTATCAAATTACAATTTTAAAGGACCACTATAGTGAAAAAGTAAGCAGTTAAAATCTTTCAGAACCAACATGTTTTGGACTAGTCGAGTTCCTCATTGGGGATACAAAGGGTTTTCTTTGTTTTTTAAAATAATTTCCCAAATGGCAGTTGCTAAGTCTAACTGCCAAAATAGGATCAGCCAGTGTCCCTACTCGCACACTATTTTGGCAGTCAGACTTAACAATGGCCGTTCAGCAAATGCTTTTGAAAACAAAGGGAAACTTTGAGACTCCATCGTGAGGAGATGGACTAGTCCAAAACCTGTTGGTTCTGTTAGCTTTTGAAGCGAACCTAAACTGAGAGCTTCCTCTCTGCTCTAAGGAGATAAGCAACAGCATCATAACTTTGAAGGGTTTTTGTAAGATTTCTGTAAGTTGTAACAAAGAAATGTTTTTCTTTAGTGTTTACTTTCTGGTGTCCTAGGAACACAAAAGGGTTAACCTCCTGTGTTTACATATTAGCCTAAACTATGGCATAGAGTGGCACACCTGACAGCCCTAATTTACACTTGCTGTTTACTTGTTGATAAGGCCTAATTAGACAGGCTAATCTCTCTAGACCAGGGTTTTGCACCTGTGGTACGCTTGCCACCAGTGGTACTTTGCTGTTGGCCAGGTGGTACACACCAGATTTGCCTGCCACTTTTTTGTCCACCTGCCACTTGTCCTGGTCCTGTCCTGCCTCCACAAAGTTTGGCTCCCCCTCCCTCGCTCCTTGCTGTGCTTCTCTGCAGTATACTTCAGACCTCAGATCAGTGTGGAGGAGACAGCCAGGCCAACGGTGCACAGTGATGGCGCAGATACAGAAAGTGACATCACTGCTCATTTGAAGTAGCCGCCACTGTGCATCGCTTGTCTCTTCACTGCGGCTGGCTTACTAATGTCCTGAGGTGTGAACTATTCCGCAGGGCAGCACATCAAGGAGTGAGCAAGGGGGGATCCGAACTTTGTGGTGAGTCACTGCCTAGCTCTCAGGTGGTGGGGCCAGGCTACCTATAATTAAGCGCGTGGGGGGACTTGTATGGCTACCTATATTGGCAATCTACCTCTAGATTGCCAATACTGACAATATGTAGGCTAGCAATCTAATTGTAGTTTTTTTCCCCACCAATGCCTCCTACTTTTCCCCTACCAAATGCCTTTTTTTCTTAAAGTGTACTTTGTAAGAAAAAAGTTCCCCGGGGGGTACTTACCTCAGGGAAGGGGAGGCCTTTCTATCCTAAAGAGGTTTCCCCCTTCCTCCACAGTAGATGGGATCCAGTGCTGGGAGCCCCAAAGTTCTCCTCATCGGTGTGCGCATGCGCAGTAGCTGCCCTCCGTTCAGGCTCCAGCAGAAACAGCCAAGCCCGATCGCATCCAATCTACTGCGCAGGCACACTGCTGGTACTTGAAAGTGTTTAAACAATAAAAGTGGTACAATTAGTGGAAAGGTTGAAAAGCCCTGCTCTACATCACAGTCAGCAGGCACGTTGTAGCCAATCCGGCTACACTCAGCCCTGGAGCCCCCCCTTATATAAGGCAGGCTCCGGCGGCCATTACACTCACTCGTGTGCCTGCAAATAGACAGACTAGGGCGAGCTGCTGCAGACTTTTTCTCCTAGGGACAGATTAGTCAGGCTCTTGGCTTGTGTTAGCTTGCTCCTGGCTTTAATAGCACCCCTCCTTCAACTGCTCTTTTCAGAGCTAATCCTGTTCTTGTGATCATTTTTATTTCTGTGTGTCAAACTGACACTTGTGTTGCATATACAGCATTGCTAATTCATACTGTGTATGTGCCACTGCCAGCAGCCCAGCAGCACATTCAGTGACTACCTGTGTGTGTGACAGGGAGCTGCACATTGTACTACGCAGTACTGCATATACCTACTACTACATGTTGTGTTTAGTTAACCCACCTCATCACTGCATATACCTACCTTTGTGTTGAGTGAACCCACCTCACTGCATCTACCTAGCTGTTGTGTTGAGTGAACCCACCTCACTGCATCTAACTACTTTTAGTGTTCAGTGAACCCACGTCACTGCATCTAACTACCTTTAGTGTACAGTGAACCAACCTCACTGCATCTAACTACCTTTAGTGTACAGTGAACCAACCTCACTGCATCTAACTACCTTTTGTGTTTTGCGTGAACCCACCTCACTGCATCTAACTACCTTTTGTGTTGAGTGAACCCACCTCACTGCATCTAACTACCTTTAGTGTTCGGTGAACCTACCTCACTTCATCTAACTACCTTTAGTGTTCAGTGAACCCACCTTACTGCATCTAACTACCTTTAGTGTTCAGTGAACCCACCTCACTGCATATACCTAGCTGTTGTGTTGAGTAAACCCACCTCACTGCATCTAACTACCTTTGTGTTGAGTGAACCCACCTTACTGCATATAACTATCTATTGTGTTGAGTGAACCCACCTCACTGCATCTTACTACCTTTAGTGTTCAGTGACCCCACCTCACTGCATCTAACTACCTTCAGTGTTCAGTGAACCCACCTCACTGCATATACCTAGCTGTTGTGTTGAGTGAACCCACCTCACTGCATCTAACTACCTTTAGTGTTCAGTGAACCCACCTCACTGCATCTATCTTTAGTGTTCAGTGAACCCACCTTACTGCATCTAACTACCTTTAGTGTTCAGTGAACTCACCTCACTGCATATACCTAGCTGTTGTGTTGAGTGAACCCACCTCACTGCATCTAACTACCTTTGTGTTGAGTGAACCCACCTTGCTACATCTAACTACCGTTGTGTTGAGTGAACCCACCTCACTGCATCTACCTAGCTGTTGTGTTCAGTGAACCCACCTCACTGCATCTAACTACCTTTAGTGTTCAGTGAACCCACCTCACTGCATATAGCTAGCTGTTGTGTTCAGTGAACCCATCTCACTGCATCTAACTACCTTTGTGTTGAGTGAACCCACCTCACTGCATATAACTATCTATTGTATTGAGTGAACCCACCTCACTGCATCTAACTACCTTCAGTGTTCAGTGAACCCACCTCACTGCATATACCTAGCTGTTGTGTTGCGTGAACCCACCTCACTGCATCTAACTACCTTTAGTGTTCAGTGAACCCACCTCACTGTATCTATCTTTAGTGTTCAGTGAACCCACCTTACTGCATCTAACTACCTTTAGTGTTCAGTGAACCCACCTCACTGCATATACCTAGCTGTTGTGTTGAGTGAACCCACCTCACTGCATCTAACTACCTTTGTGTTGAGTGAACCCACCTTGCTACATCTAACTGCCGTTGTGTTGAGTGAACCCATCTCACTGCATCTACCTAGCTGTTGTGTTCAGTGAACCCACCTCACTGCATCTAACTACCTTTAGTGTTCAGTGAACCCACCTCACTGCATATAGCTAGCTGTTGTGTTGAGTGAACCCATCTCACTGCATCTAACTACCTTTGTGTTGAGTGAACCCACCTCACTGCATATAGCTACCTATTGTGTTGAGTGAACCCACCTCACTGCATCTAACTACCTTTAGTGTTTAGTGAACCCACCTCACTGCATATACCTAGCTGTTGTGTTGATTGAACCCACCTCACTGCATCTAACTACCTTTGTGTTGAGTGAACCCACCTCACTGCATATAACTACCTATTGTGTGGAGTGAACCCACCTCACTGCATCTAACTACCTTTAGTGTTCAGTGAACCCACCTCACTGCATATACCTAGCTGTTGTGTTGAGTGAACCCACCTCACTGCATCTAACTACCTTTGTGTTGAGTGAACCCACCTCACTGCATATAGCTACCTATTGTGTTGAGTGAACCCACCTCACTGCATCTAACTACCTTTAGTGTTCAGTGAACCCACCTCACTGCATCTAACTACCTTTAGTGTTCAGTGAACCCACCTTACTGCATATACCTAGCTGTTGTGTTGAGTGAACCCACCTCACTGCATCTGACTACCTTTTGTGTTGAGTGAACCTACCTCACTGCATCTAACTACCTATTGTGTTCAGTGAACCCACCTTACTGCATATACCTAGCTGTTGTGTTAAGTGAACCCACCTCACTGCATCTAACTACCTTTAGTGTTCAGTGAACCCACCTCACTGCATCTAACTACCTTTAGTGTTCAGTGAACCCACCTCACTGCATCTAACTACCTTTAGTGTTCAGTGAACCCACCTCACTGCATCTAACTACCTTTAGTGTTCAGTGAACCCACCTCACTGCATCTAACTACCTTTAGTGTTCAGTGAACCCACCTCACTGCATCTAACTACCTTTAGTGTTCAGTGAACCCACCTCACTGCATCTAACTACCTTTAGTGTTCAGTGAACCCACCTCACTGCATATACCTAGCTGTTGTGTTGAGTGAACCCACCTCACTGCATCTAACTACCTTTGTGTTGAGTGAACTCACCTCACTGCATCTAACTACCTTTAGTGTTCAGTAAACCCACCTCACTGCATATATCTAGCTGTTGTGTTGAGTGAACCCACCTCACTGCATCTAACTACCTTTGTGTTGAGTGAACCCACCTCACTGCATCTAACTACCTTTGTATTCAGTGAACTCACCTCACTGCATCTAACTACCTTTGTGTTCAGTAAACCCACCTCACTGCATATACCTAGCATCCCCCCGAGATGGACAAAATGGACAAACCAGGTAGAGGAAGAGGTAGAGGCAGACCAAGAGGAAGGCCACCTGGCACCGGCAGGTCTGTGCGAGGTGGTGTTGCTGTGATTTCGTGCAGGCCTGGCCCAAAGTACAGTGCTCAGAAGAAGCCACGTGCCATCACTTCCCAAAATAGTGAGGACGTGGTTGAGTATTTAACACAGAACACCTCATCTCCCGCAGCCACCAGCGCTACTACAAGCACCACATCCTCTGCATTTGACACTTCGCAGGAGTTATTTGGTGTGGAAATCACTGATTCACAGCCAATAATGCTACAACAAGATGAAGGCGCTAAGCAAATTACAACACCTCATATGTCTGAGTTAGGTGGCGATAGTATGGACGTAATGTGTGAGGAGGGGGATGATGAAGCACCTGATGTTGGTGCAGTTGTGGAGGTATCTGAGGAAAGCGAAGCTGGGCAGGAGGATTATGATGAGGATTATACGGATGCCAAATATGTTTCCAATAGAGGAGATGACCAGGTGGACAGTTCAGAGGGGGAGCCAGAGAGGAGTAGGAGGAGACGAGTCAATGAAAGAAGCAGAGGGAGCTCGTCCTCAGAAACAGCTGGGGGCAGTGTCCGGCGCCATGTATCGCCAGCTATGGACAGCCTGACAACATGCCCTTCAAGGTCAGCCGCTGATGCCACCATAGTGCCATCACCCCAGGGGGGCTCAGCGGTTTGGAAATTTTTTAACGTGTGTACCTCAGATCGGAGCAAAGCCATATGTTCTCTCTGCCTCCAAAAATTGAGCTGTGGAAAGGCCAACACTCACGTAGGGACAAGTGCCTTACGAAGGCACCTGGAGAAAAGGCACAAACAGCAATGGGAAGAACACCTGAGGAAAAGCAGCACCCAAAAAACAAGCTAGCCTCCTTCTCCTCTTCCTCCTTCAGGTGCAGCATCTTCAGCCGCTTTCTCCCTTGCACCTTCTCAGCCACCCTCCTCCACACCGCCTCTGCCCTTGAGCGGTTCCTGCTCCTCTGCCCACAGCAGTAGCCAGGTGTCCGTGAAGGAAGTCTTTGAGCGGAAGAAGCCAATTTCTGCCAGTCACCCTCTTGCCCGGTGTCTGACAGCTGGCGTGGCGGAACTATTAGCTCGTCAGCTATTACCATACAAGCTGTTGAAGTCAGAGGCTTTCCGTAAATTTGTGGCCATTGGGACACCACAGTGGAAGATACCAGGCCACAATTATTTTTCACAAAAGGCCATACCCAAACTGTACCGTGCAGTTGAGAGGCAAGTGGTGTCATCTCTTGCGAAGAGCGTTGTGTCAAGGGTCCACCTGACCACGGATGCCTGGTCTGCCAAGCACGGGCAGGGCCGCTACATTACGTACACAGCCCATTGGGTCAACCTGGTGACCGATGGCAAGCAGGGAGTACGTGGCTGTGCTGTGGACCAACTTGTGACACCTCCACGGCTTGCAGGCAGGCCTCCTGCCACCTCCTCTCCTTCTCCTCCTGCTACATCCTCTTGGCTGTCATCCTCCTCCTCCTCCTTGGCTGAGTGGCAGTTCAACTCTAGTGGTGCTGCCATCTCCTCCTCTCCAGCTACACAGCCCCATTTCCCCAGAGCCTACGCTGCATGCCAGGTACGACGGTGTCACGCCATTTTAGACATGTCTTGCCTCAAAGCGGAGAGTCACACTGGACCAGCACTCCTGGCTGCTCTTAACAAAGAGTTGGAGCAATGGCTGACCCCGCACCAGCTGGAGATCGGCAACGTGGTGTGTGACAATGGCAGCAATCTCCTTTTTGCTTTGAAGTTGGGAAAGCTGACACATGTACCCTGCATGGCACATGTGCTGAATCTGGTCGTGCAAAGATTTGTGTCAAAGTACCCAGGCTTAGAGGACGTCCTGAAGCAGGCCAGGAAGTTGTGTGGGCATTTCAGGCGGTCTTACACGGCCATGGCACGCTTTGCGGACATTCAGCGGAGAAACAACTTGCCGGTGAGACGCCTCATTTGCGATAGCCCGACTCGCTGGAATTCCACCCTGCTCATGTTCTCTCACCTGCTAAACCAGGAGAAAGCCGTCACCCAGTACCTGTACAATTACAGTAGAAGGACACAATCTGGGAAGATGGGGATGTTCTGGCCACCGAAGTGGACACTGATGCGAAATGCATGCAGGATCATGCAGCCGTTTGAGGAGGTGACCAACCTGGTAAGTCGCGCTGAAGGCACCATCTTGATCAGCGACTTGATCCCCTATGCTTACTTCCTGGAGAGTGCCGTGTGTAGAGTGGTGGATGAAGCTGTGGAGGAGTGTGAACAGGAACAGTTATGGCAGGAGGCGTCGTGGGAGCGATTTTCATCCGAAAAAGATGTTTACTCGACACCTGCGGCAGCACAGAGGGGGGAGGAGGAGGAAGAAGAGGAGTCGTGTGGGGAAGGAGAGGAGTCAGACTCGGATGAGGAGGAGGAAGAGGCGGCGGCAGAAGAACAACCTCAGCAGCCGTCAGAGGGGGCTTGTGCTGCTTGTTCGTGGCTGGGGGGAGGAAGAGGAGTTGCATGATGTCACTCAGGAAGAGCAAGAGGAGATGGAGAGTACGTCTGGATCCGACTTTGTGCAGATGGCCTCTTTCATGTTGTCCAGCCTGTTGAGAGACCCCCGTATGAAAAAACTCAAGGGGAATGACCTGTACTGTGTGGCCACGCTACTAGACCCTCGGTACAGGCACAAAGTGGCAGACCTGTTACCAACTCAACAGAAGGCGGAAAGGATGCAGCACTTGCAGAACAAGCTGGCAATGATGCTTTACAATGCGTTTAAGGGTGATGTGACAGCACAACGCAATAAAGGTACCACTGGCAGTAATCCTCCTCCTCCTTCTAAGTCCACGCAGGCAAGGACAGGAAGCTCCAGCGATCTCGGGGTGATGTCAGACATGCGGACTTTCTTTAGTCCAATGCCTCGCCGTAGCCCTTCCAGATCCACCCTCCACCAACGCCTGGACCGGCAGGTAGCCGACTACCTGGCCTTAACTTTGGATGTAGACACTGCGAGCAGCGATGATGAACCCTTGGTCTACTGGGTGCGCGGGCTTGACCTGTGGCCAGAGCTGTCCCAATTTGCCATCCAACTTCTCTCTTGCCCTGCCGCAAGCGTCCTGTCAGAAAGGACCATCAGTGCAGCTGGAGGCATTGTAACTGAGAAGAGAAGTCGCTTAAGTCACAAAAGTGTTCAGTACCTCACCTTTATCAAAATGAATGAGGCATGGATCCCGGAGGGCTACTGCCCGACCGAAGACTAAGTCAGTCCCCACACACAGCATCTCTGCCTATAGGCCGCTTGACTGCCTTCTTCGCCACCACCAACAGGGTCCAGGACTCTAGGCGGATTCTTGAATTTTTAAGGCAGCTGCTAGCAGCGGCCGCTATACTAATTTTTCTGGTGCGTGTACATGCCTGCCTAATTTTTCTGGCTGCACCGCGGGCGGCTGCAACAAAAAAACAAAAGGCATGTACATGTGCTCATCCCCCTTCGTGATCATTACCTTGCCGTGGTGAAGGGGCTTGCGTATTACAATGAAGCAATGACCACCGGCTATATGAGTATCTGGGGTGGGGGTGGCACACCAAAGATAATAAGGTCGTTGCTTCATTGTGGTCAGACCAAATTTGATCAGCTGGAAAGTCACTGTTCTGTCATTCAGCTACATCAGCCGTGCAACCATATGGGCTGTAAAGCCACCATCACCTGCACTCTCGTCATGGTGCGCACCAGTCCAGCACGGCCGTCACTACACAAACGGCTGTTTGCAGTCACTGCATACCTTTCACTGCATTCTCGTTAAAGGATTTAGAGTTGATTCATTACATTAGGGCCTCAAAAGTCCTCCTGAGTCCTGTATTGTTATTTTTGGTCACTACCTCGGGGTGGGCATGCCTGCTGCCCTCCTTGCCTGGATGTGTGGTGGTAGCTGTTTGTTAGGCTACAACTCCGGACCGGAATCACATCAGCAACGATTTCCCGGCCATTACCCTTGGTCACAATGGCAGACTTGCCCTCCATAATAGATTCTCGTTGCAGGTACTGAACAGCAAGTAAAAAATGTAATGTAAAAAAAAAAGTTTTGCGCGCGTAAAGTTTTATGCGCGAAAATCTTGTTTAGACGTGCTAAGGGGGTTTTCACAGGCATGCTAACAGTTAGCACTGCTTTGTGAATCAAGCCCAATGTGATTTCTGTCCTTAAAATGCTGCTTTGCGTCAAATCCAGATTTTTCCCTGGGAGTTTTGGCGTGTATCCCACTCTGCCACCTGGGGGTCCAGGTGTTAGACCCCTTGAAACATGTTTTCCATCACTTTTGTGGCCAGCATAAGTGTTTCTAGTTTTCCAAGTTCGCATCCCCATTGAAGTCTATTGCAGTTCCCGAACTTTTGCGCGAACCGAACCTTCCGCGGAAGTTCGGGAACAGGGTTCGCAAACCGAAAATCGGAGGTTCGCGACATCTCTAGACATATGCTGCCACATTGTGTCTTGCTGTCTGAGTGGGTCTGAATGCGTCCCTGGGCCTTTGTTTGGTGCCAAAGAAGTCTGGCTGTTCCCATTTGCTGTTTGTGACAGAGGATGTTTAATCACAACCCAAGGCTCAACTATATGTTTTTCTTTCATGTTTATGTGCTATAAAGTACTCACGTAGGTTAGTACATGGAATGGTGCATTATACCAGAATATTCTTTTTTTTAAAATATTCTGCTATAATGCACTGTGTACTGACCAACATGACACCTTTATTATTGCGCAAATACGTATAAGATAACCATATAGCTGAGAGTGGTTATTTTTTCACTTTAGCCTGTTCACTTGCTGTCTGAGGGAGTCTTCCTGCTGTCCCTTGGCCTGTCTTTGGTGCCAAAGAAGTCTGGCTGCGACCCTGTGCTAAATATAAAACACTACTCTGGTATAATACAAAACCACTATATACTATGGTGGTGCTCGTTCCTGTAATCCAATATAGTAAAGATCGCGCTACAGCTTTAAGAAGGTTTCTTGCAAGTCACATACATAAAACACTGTCCAAAAATAGACTCAAACAGTTATAGTACCATATGTATCTTCTTCAAGCTTAGAAGTGGGCAACATCAATAGCATAAGCTTCTGTGTACATACACCTCCACCACACCCCGCACACTGGGCACTCATCCTTAACCACAGACCCTCAGTCAGATGCGTCTATTGCGCCTGTGGGATACTCTCAGGCGATCCTCAGCCTTTAACGATCTACAACTGCTTAGTATTGAAAGATTCTTCATAAAGCATTGCACCTCAAAACATATAAATGTCTCAATAAAGATTTTTTAATTATTCGATTATATATGGTCAGTATGGTGTTGTTTTTAGGGTACTTTTTCTGTTTTTGCTACTGCTCCGGCCTATCAGTCAAACTTGGGAAACCCATGTGGTTCTCAAATAAAAAAGTTTGACCACCCCTGGTCTAAATCACACGCCTGTAAAAAGCATGCAGCTAATCCTGTCAGATTTGTCATAGGCATCTGATCTGCATGCTTGTTCAGAGTCTATGGTTTAAAGGGAACCAGAGATGAACGATTCACACAAAATAAACATATCAGTTGATAGCTTTTAAAGAATAAATGCTCTACCTGATAATTTCGCCGCTCTGGTGTGCCTTTTTGAGTGTTTTTTATCCATTATTGCTCCAGGAAATATCCAATATGGCCGCCGGCTCATATCTCTTCTGCTTCCAGGTTATGAGGTGTTCTGCATGTGCTGTCTAGCCTCTGTGAGACTATAGACAAGCAGGGCTGCTGCAGCAGGCTTTCATCTGTGTGCTTTCAACTATTATTCTGGTATGCTGTGTGGCTGCCTGTAGGAAGTGTCTCTCATAGAAATGAAACTGCATACAGTAGATAATGACAGGCTGCACACAGATACACTGTTTCAGAGCTTCATTCTCGGCAGCAGCAGCCCCTCCAATATCAACAGCTCTGAGTATGAAATCTGATCCAGGAGGTGGCAGGCTTGGGCTTGAAAAGACTCCACAGAAGAGTGACTCAGCTATAATGATTCCAGGTCAAACCTCGACTGAATAGTCGGTGGATTCTTATCACAGTTGATAACAGATAGATTAGACTGAGAAGAAGAAAACTAAAAGCAGGGTAGGTGTTTATTGTCATGTTCCCACTGATAAATGTAATAAAATACATGAGGGTGCTTCATCTCTGGTTCTCTTTAAGTATTACAGGAAGAGAATCAGCAGGACAGCCAGGCAATGTGCATTATTGAAAAGGAAATAAACATGTCAGCCTCCATATGCCTCTCACCTCAGGTTCCCTTTAAGCCATCAGCAAGCAAAAACATACTCAGTATAATTTTTACAGTACATTGTTGGTACTTTTTCAATTGAAAAGTGACGGAAAGGTATTTTAAACAAAAATTTAAAAAGTATTTCCTAGGAGAAAACTTTGACGTAAAAGTGAATTGAATAAGGGCAAGTGTCTCTTCACTTAACACTTGGTGTAATTGCCTTCTTAAAACAGAAGGAAATTTGCAATAATTCAGTTAGAAATGAAAATTTGTGGTTACCCACAATGCACTACTACTAAATATGCAAATTATCCCTTTTCGCCCTTGTTAAGCCAAGCAAGCATCCAGAACCGCTGGTATATAGCAAGCCTATAGCTCTAAGTTTTACACAGCCATATCAAACCCACATGTAGACAGCCTGTTTCGGACTTTTGGTCCTCATCAGTACATGGCAGGGATTGATAAGGCTGTATGAAATAGGGCTTGGTCGAGTACAACAGAGTACACACCAAGCTTTGCTTTTTTAGTAGGAGGGCTTTTTGGTTCACTTAACACAGAAGACTACAAGAAATCTGGCAAGACACCTGCAAGATAAAAGAACATTTCTAGCAACATTTAAAAAAGTCTTTTAGCAAAATGGAAGCACCACATCATGATGGGGGTGCCAGAGAAGGGATTCATCTGAAAATGGCGCCTGCGAATAATGGCGCACGGTGTTGCCGCTAATCCGTTTGCTGCTTATCGCTATTTAACGTTAAAGCCTTATCGTTATTTAGCGCTAACACACAGAACCCTCTCTGTACCTATCCCTAACCCCTAAACCCCCCCTGGTGGTGCCTAACCCTAACCATCCCCCTTGTGGTGCCTAACCCTAACCACCCCCCTGGTGGTGCCTTACCCTAAGACCCCCCTGGTGGTGCCTAATCCTAACCACCCCCCTGGTGGTGCTTAACCCTAAGACCCCCCTGGTGGTGCCTAACCCTAAGACCCCCTGATGGTGCCTAACCCTAAGACCCCCTTGATGGTGCCTAACCCTAAGACCCCCCCCCCCCCCAGTGGTGCCTAACCCTAACCTTGACAGTGTTACATTAAATCCATTCACCGTTTTGCAGTTAAATAACGTCTGCAGTTTGGCTTATGTAGGGCGCTATTGATAAATAACATTACTGTGGGCAATAACATCTGCTGTTTGACAAATGAACGGCCCTATTGATAATAACAGTGTGTGCCACTGTTGATAAATAATGCTACTGTGTGCCGTTTTTCTTCTTTTTTCCTTGTGCGCCATTATTATGCAGTACCAACGATAAATAGCGATAAGCGTATCTTTTTAATGCGGCGCCATTTTTATGCATAGGCACTGTGCGCCATTATTCACTGATCCGCAAAGAAGACCACCAAAGATATCACAACCCCAATGTACAGGTGGTTTATTGACTCCTACTTTACACAAAATGCAGATGAGCAGGGCTGGATTTATAGTTTAGGAGCCTATAAGCACATAAGCTCTGGCGCCCTAAACCCCGCCCCTTAAAACAGGCCACACCCCTCCAGTCTCACTCCCTTTTCTTATTAAATAAAACTACGGAAGGTAATGCAGATATTACCACATTATTATTATTAATATAGCGCTGCCATCTCCCGCAGCGTTGTACAGTGTATATTGTCCCTCAAAGGGACTCAGAATCAAATCCTACAATAGTCTTATGTCTATGTGTGTATCCAATTTTAGGGGTAAGCCAATTAACTTATCTGTATGTTTTTGGGATGTGGAAGGAAACCAGAGTGCCCGGAGGAAACGTACGCAGACATTGGGAGACTATACAAACTCTATGCAGATGTTGACCTGGTTGGGATTCAAACCGCGGACTCAGCGCTGAAAGGCGAAAGCGCTAACCACTACACCACCGTGCTGCCCAAAAGACTCTGTGCTTAACAAAGACAATTAGAGAATACCAACCATGCAGATATTACTCAAAAAAGAAAAATACTTGTATATATATTCAGAACCACTCAATAGGCATGTCGGATCAATTTATTATAATTATATTCAACATGAGCGCAGCAAGTCACGGAGAAGGAGAAATATAAGAATGTGGGTTCTGCGAGCGTCACCCCATTTTGACGAAAACTTATACCCCCTTTTTTGCATTTAGGTAATAATTAGCTAGCTGTTCAGCTAAGATGAAAATTAACATTAGAGGAACATAGCTGCTAGGAAAATTACAGGAGAACTCCAGCTCCTGTGAAAGGAAGAGAACCATTTAACATTTAAAAATATAACGATTACCCTTGGCTAAAAACTTTGTTTAATAAGACATATTTGGTGTAAGATTACACACACACACACACCGTCCGATTGCAACTGGCCGTGGTGTCTGATAGACGCCGCGCCAGTTCATAGCCCGAAGCCCCGCTCCAGCCTGCATAGAGCAGACAGAGCAGGGCTACGGGAAGATGGCGTCTGAAGCCCTGTACTGGAGACTATTTGTGTCTCTAGTACAGGGCTTCGTGCGCCAACTTCCCATAGCCCAGCTATTCCATTCAGCGCGGGAGATATGCAGGAGCAAGATCGGGGAGCTGCACACCAGACTCCGGCCGGGTGAAGGGACTTCTGTCAGGTGAGTAAATTATTTTTTTTGCAGGTGAAATGCTGCCCAGTGCCCACTGTACTATTTCCTGCTGAAATGTTGCCCACATTGCGTTATTTTTTGCTGAAATCTTGCCCATATTGCGTTATTTTCTGCTGAAATGTTGCCCACATTGTGTTATTTAGTACTATTCCATTAGCCGGGCGCAACTGAGCTAAGTAATGTACTGATTCATGTTTTTACTGGCCGTCTCACTGCAGCCAAATGTATCAAAAGTGAGTTAATTTAATTAAATTAAGCCAGAGCCAATGTAACAGATGAAGCCGCCGGCTTCGGCTCTGCCTCCTCTTCTCCCCCTGCCTCTCTCCTATAGAACACTGGCAGCCGGGGGACACGCGTCGCAAGAAACAAGCAGAGCGGGGAGGCTGCAGACGTTGCTTCTGCCAGCACCCGCTCTGCAAGAACGAACAGCAGGATTCCCTGCCGCGACGAATGACTCTGGGGGGACACGCATGTCCCCGGCTGCCAGTATTGTATAGGAGAGAAGCAGGGGGAGGAGAGAGAGCCGAAGCCGGCGGCTTCATCTGTTACATTGCCGCCGGCTTAAGTTAATTAAATTAACTCACTTTTGATACATTTGGCCGCAGCGAGACGGCCAGTAAAAACATGAATCGGTACATTACTTAGCTCAGTTGCGCCCGGCTAACGGAATAGTACCCGTTATTTTCTGCTGAAATGTTGCCCACATTGCGTTTATTTTCTGCCGAAATGTTGCCCACATTGTGTTATTTTCTGGTGAAATGTTGCCCACATTGCGTTTATTTTCTGCTGAAATGTTGCCCACATTGCGTTTATTCTCTGGTGTCTGGGGTAACTGTTGCTGCATTTATTATTTAATGGTCATAGTTGGCTATATTTGCTGCTTTGGGGTTAGTGTATACTAATAAATAGCATCACACAATTTCTGCACACCCATGATGCGAATCCTCGTTTCACCACTTCATGGTGGAAACACTGCTTTCTTATGCCTCGCTACATCATTACGTTAGCACCGCCCATACAATGTCATGGCCATGCCCATTTTTTGGTGCGGCAAACATCCCCCCAACCCCTCAACTCCCCCCCCCTCCCCTTCCCAGGTTGAACCCAGAAAAATCTGGTCACTGTAAAAAAAAAAACACACACACACAAAACACACATAAATACACACACAGAGCAGCAGCACTCAGCAGGCTGTAATCCGATTTACCTTCTGCTTCGCCGTACTGAGTGCCCTCCTGTGTGCAGCGTAAATGAGCTGAGCGGCCACCGGGAACACTCAGTGCGGCTGCAGGGGCGACCGGCATTGCGCTGAGAGCAAAAGGGCAAGCGGGGTGAGTGATACTGCCTTCTGCATAGGAGATGCCGTCTCTGTCCAATAAGGCGCCTGTAGGCACGTGCCTACTGTGCCTTATGGTAAACCCAGCCCTACAGATTAGTAAGGCTGGGTTCCCACCGAACACCAACAGCCAGCTGGAACAGACAGTGTAGTGTCTTGTTGGTGCACGGGACAGATGCGTTTACACCTGAGGCTATATGGAAAAAGCATTTACGGAAAAAATCGTGAACAGGGGTCTACTTGTTGTTCTTTTTAGCCAAAGAGGGTGGATTATCGCAAGACCCTTGTTCTTTTTAGCCAAAGAGGGTGGATTATCTGTTTTGTTATTAGTGTGATAATATATCGCCATAAAAACTCTTCCCTTCATTCTGATAACCCACTGTGGCAGGGGGTGTTCATAGAATTCACATGCCCACCAGACACGTGCTTTGGGACAGGAAAGGCTTTGCCACCCTCCCTGCAAGGCACACTTCCCTACTGCTGATAGGCATAGCAAGTTGGTAACTAAAGCTGACATACTCTGCTTGTCTCCAGTTGGATAGGAGCTGCTTTTGTAGTTTCTAAAGATATGCTATATCATACAGTGACCAGATTCTTCTGGGTCCAACCTGGGCCGGGGGGGGGGGGGGGGGGGGGGCGAGGGGGTCCGCGCACCGCACCAGAAAATGGGAGTGGCCGTGACATTGTATGGGCGGAGCATAAACGTAACCCCAAAGCAGCACATATAGCCAACTATGGCCATTAAATAATAGATGCAGCAACAGTCATATACAAGTTTAAAATGTGTGCTACATTAAAGGGATTCTAAACTGAGAAGGATATGTACTTTTCCTTGTAAAATAATTCCAGTTGCCTGACTCTTCTGCTGCTCCTGTGTCTCTAATACTTTTAGCCACAGCCCCTCAACAAGCATGCAGATCAAGTGCTCTGACTGAAGTCAGACTGGATAAGCTGCATGCTTGTTTCAGGTGTGTGATTCAGACACTACTGCAGCTAGGGGTGCCTCTAGCCATTTTGTCACTTCAGGCGAGAAAACCTGTGGCGCCCCTGCCCCCGTGATGGTTTCCCATGAAAATAATCGTAATGCAGCAATGTTTTACTAGAAAACAAAAAATAATCGCAATACAGTATTGTTTCATCAGAAACTAATCGTAATGTGGGCAGCGTTTCCCCATAAAACAATCTTAATGTGGGCAGCATTTCACCAGAAAATAATTGTAATGTGGGCAGTGTTTCACCATAAAACAATTGTAATGTGGCCAGCGTTTCACCAGAAAACAATCGTGATGTGGCCAGTGTTTCCCCATAAAATAATCATAACGTGGCCAGTGTTTCCTCATGAAATAATTGTAATGTGGCCAGCGTTTCTCCGTAAAATAATCATAATGTTGCCAGCGTTTCCCCATGAAATAATCGTAATGTGGCCAGCATTTATCCATAAAATATTCGTAATGTGGACAGCGTTTCTCCATAAAATAATCGTAATGTGGCCAGCTTTCCCCATGAAATAATCGTAATGTGGACCGCGTTTCCCCATAAAATAATTGTGACTTGGCCAGCGTTTGCCCATAAAATAATCGTGATGTGGGCAGTGTTTCCCCATAAAATAATCGTGATGTGGCCAGTGGTTCCCCATAAAATAATCGTGATGTAGGCAGCAATGTTTCACTAGAAAATTAACGTTATATGGGCAGCATTTAACTACAAAATAATGTAACCTGTTAAAAAAAAAAAAGCATTTACTCACCTGGCAGAAGACTCCTCTCCCGGTGGCGCGCAGCTCCCCGATGATGTGCCTGCAGCCAGCTGAGAGGCAGAGAGCAGGGCTATGGGAAGACGGCACCCAAAGCCCTGTACTGGAGACACAAAGAGTCTCCAGAGCAGGGCTTCGGACGCCATCTTCCCGTAGCCCAGGTCTGACTCCGCAGGCTGAGGTGAGCTGCGGGGAGTGAACTGGCGCGGCGTCTATCAGCACCCCCCCACCGCACAGTGCCCCAGGCGATCGCTTGGTTCAGCCTGGTGGCCAAGGCACCCCTGACTGCAGCCAAGGAGATCAGCAGGGCTGCCAGGCAAATGGTATTGTTTAAAAGAAAACATAGATATCCCTCTCAGTTCAAGTTCCCTTTAATACAGTGCCTACAGAATGTGACCTAGGATCATGTACTCTTATCTTACTGGCATTGTTTGGATCCAACCATGATCTGTTATGACCAAGCCCACTCACATGGGGCCCGCTTCATTTATTCTGCACAGGGGCCCATCGCTGGCTTTGTCCGCCACTGGTACAAATGCTAGATTCTTGGCCAAGATGGCATGTGTACAAGACTTAAAACACAATCTACTAACCTTTTCAGTAAGTTTCCATAAAATAATTGTCATCAAAAATTGTGCATCACTGTGCTGTTTCCTAGTGATGCATCTGTACAGCACTGGAGTCCCCAAACTGAACTTCGATGGCATAAGTATTTTAACAGTTATTGCTGTATCAATAGCGACACAGCTGAAATGCCAAAATTAGCAGCAACCTTAAAGAGAACCCGAGGTGTGTTTAAAGAATGTTATCTGCATACAGAGGCTGGATCTGCCTATACAGCCCAGCCTCTGTTGCTATCCCAAACCCCACTAAGGTCCCCCTGCACTCTGCAATTCCTCTTAAATCACAGCCGTGCTGTGAGGCTGTGTTTACATCTGTAGTGTCAGTCTCAGCTGCTCCCCCGCCTCCTGCATAGCTCCGGTCCCTGCTCCCGTCCCTTCCCTCCAATCAGCAGGGAGGGAAAGGATGCAGGCGGGGACTGGAGTTCTGCAGGAGGTCGGGGAGAGCAGCAGACTGACACTATAGAGATAAACACAACCAGCCCTGACAAGCTGTTTGTCAGCAGCGTGGCTGTGATTTATGAGGGATTGCAGAGTGCAGGGAGACCTTAGGGGGGTTTGGGATAGCAACAGAAGCTGGGCTGTATAGGCAGATCCAGCCTCTGTATGCAGATAATATTCTTCAAACCCACCTCGGGTTCTCTTTAAAGGAGTTCTTTCGCGAAAAAAGTAGGCAGTTAAAAAATGTGACAGATGACAGGTTTTGAGCCAGTCCATCTTTTTAAGGGGGATTCTCAGGGCTTTCTTTGTTTTCAACAGCATTTCCTGAACAACAGTTGCAAAATCTAACTGACATAATAGTGTGCAAGTGATTAGGGAGGCCGGTAGGTATCTTGCTATTTTGGCAGTTAAACTGTTGTTCAGGAAATGCTGTTGAAAACAAAGAAAGCCCTGAGAATCCCCCTTAAAAAGATGGACTGGCCCAAAACCTGTCATGTGTCACATTTCGTAACTACCTACTTTTTTCGCGAAAGAACCCCTTTAAAGTGACCCTGAGATGGGGGATTATGCATAAAATATACAGTGGCTTGCAAAAGTATTCGGCCCCCTTGAAGTTTTCCACATTTTGCCACATTACTGCCACAAACATGCATCAATTTTATTGGAATTCCACATGAAATACCAATACAAAGTGGTGTACATGTGCAGTGGATCAAAAATCATACATCATTCCAAACATTTTTTACAAATAAATAACTGCAAAGTGGGGTGTGCATAATTATTCGGCCCCCTGAGTCAATACTTTGTAGAACCACCTTTTGCTGCAATTACAGCTGCCAGTCTTTTAGGGTATTTCTCTACCAGCTTTGCACATCTAGAGACTGAAATCCTTGCCCATTCTTTGCAAAACAGCTCCAGCTCAGTCAGATTAGATGGACAGCGTTTGTGAACAGCAGTTTTCAGATCTTGCCACAGATTCTGGATTGGATTTAGATCTGGACTTTGGCTGGACCATTCTAATACATAGATATGTTTTGTTTTAAACCATTCCATTGTTGCCCTGGCTTTATGTTTAGGGTCATTGTCCTGCTGGAAGGTGAACCTCCGCCCCAGTCTAAAGTCTTTTGCAGTCTCCAAGAGGTTTTCTTCCAAGTTTGCCCTGTATTTGGCTCCATCCATCTTCCCATCAACTCTGACCAGCTTCCCTGTCCCTGCTGAAGAGATGCACCCCCCGAGCATGATGCTGTCACCACCATATTTGACAGTGGGGATGGTGTGTTCAGAGTGATGTGCAGTGTTAGTTTTCCACCACACATAGCGTTTTGCATTTTGGCCAAAAAGTTCCATTTTGGTCTCATCTGACCAGAGCACCTTCTTCCATATGGTTGCTGTGTCCCCCACATGGCTTGTGGCAAACTGCAAACGGGACTTTTTATGCTTTCTGTTAACAATGCCTTTCTTCTTGCCACTCTTCCATAAAGGCCAACTTTGTACAGTGCATAACTAATAGTTGTCCTATGGACAGAGTCTCCCACCTGAGCTGTAGATCTCTGCAGCTCGTCCAGAGTCACCATGGGCCTCTTGACTGCATTTCTGATTAGCGCTCTCCTTGTTCGGCCTGTGAGTTTAGGTAGATGGCCTTGTCTTGGTAGGTTTACAGTTGTGCCATACTCCTTCCATTTCTGAATGATCGCTTGAACAGTGATCCGTGGGATGTTCAAGGCTTTGGAAATCTTTTTGTAGCCTAAGCCTGCTTTAAATTTCTCAATAACTTGATCCCTGACCTGTCTGGCGTGTTCTTTGGACTTCACGGTGTTGTTGCTCCCAATATTCTCTTAGACAACCTCTGAGGTCCTCACAGAGCAGCTGTATTTGTACTGACATTAAATTACATACAGGTGCACTCTATTTAGTCATTAGTACTCATCAGGCAATGTCTATAGGCAACTGACTGCACTCAGATCAAAGGGGGCCGAATAATTATGCACACACTACTTTGCAGTTATTTATTTGTACAAAATGTTTGGAATCATGTATGATTTTCGTTCCACTTCTCACGTGGACACCACTTTGTATTAGTCTTTCATGTGAAATTCCAATAAAATTGATTCATATTTGTGGCAGTAATATGACAAAATGTGGAAAACTTCAAGGGGGCCGACTACTTTTGCAACCCACTGTACATACCTGGGGCTTCCTCCAGCCCCTTCCGGCCTGATCGCTCCCACAGCACCCTCTTCTACCTCCCCATTCTTCCGCAATTGGCTCCTGAAAGTCCTCCGGTCCACGGCCAACTGCGCATGTGCGGCCCAGCTGCAAGCGCACTCCCGCTGCGTTCATGCTGACTGGAGCATTCTGTCCCTGCGAAGTACTACTGCGCAGGTGCAGAATGCTCCTGACAATGGGAGCGAGACAGGGGAGCATGCGTAGCCGGACTGCACATTCCCCCGACTGACGGTGTTTCCAGGGCCAGTACTGGGTGAGCAGAGAGGGAGAAGAGGAGGATGCAGTGGGAGTGATCAGGCCAGAGAAAGCCCCAGGTATGTATATTTTATTGGGGGTCCCCATCTTTGGTACACTTTAAGGGGTAAAAACCCCAGAACTTGAATTGGTTAAAACATGATCCCTAACAGCAATTTACAGCCCTTAGGTTTTACCTCCCTAGTGTATGATCACTTCCAGATTTTATTTTTAAAGCGGTGCAATTTTTTCACAAGCTTTTAGACCCTAAAAATAATACCGCTAGATAGATCTGCAGCAGCCCTGCACGTTACACACCTCCCATGGATCCAGCTCGGGGTTACTGCTCTGAGCTGCGAATTTCCATCCCGAGCCCGATTTAGGGTTACCGCCAAGGAGGATAACTGACTGGAGATGACAACCTGACGTACTGCGCATATATATACGACATTTTTGGACCATAAGACACACTTTTTCCCCCCAAAAGTGGGGTGAAGAAGTCAGTGCATCTTATGGTCTGAATACTACATATTCGGACCAGTGTCATTGTCCTCCCACCAAATCCCTGGCACTGGCGCTACTTCGGGCGGACACTGCAGGAAGCGGGGGGGGGGGGGGGGGAGGGGCAGAGCGGTAAAGAGCCATTGGATTACTCACATCGAGCACCCGAGCCAGCGTGTCAGACTCGCAGCACTCTGATGACACAGGAACCAGTGCTGAGCCTGACGCTACTTCTGGAGGTCACTGCACTTCTTGTTAGTAGTCGGGAATGGAGCAGAGGGGGCAGAGTGGTAAACAGCCCTTGGATTACTCACATCCGGTGCCCAAGCACCGTAGTGTCATGTGTTACCAAGTAAGGCTGCAAACAGCAGAGATCCTCAGCACTGTTGTTAAGAAGCTGCGCACTAAAGCCGGTGGGGACCGCAGCGGCTGTGTGCTGGAGAAGCTGGAGCAGCACATCTGCTGTTGAGCCCTGTCCCCCGGCTGTTTAGAGCACAAGTGCCCAGGTCAGCAGTCAAAGAACAGGCAAGGGGGGGGGGGGGGGATAATATTGTGGAGCATCATTAGGTTACTGTGTGTCTGACAGGAAGGGTGATTGTAATGACATGTCTTGTGCCCAAGTTTTGTCACACTGATTGATGTCTATTTGACATCTCAGCAGTTGGGCTCTTTGAGTACTTAGATGAGTGAAAGGAGACAAGAACTGATTCAAATAAACCTGCAGTCTGATTCCACAACCTCAGTGCTGCAAATCAGTAATGCATTCTCATTCTGTCTGTGTCCTTCCCTTTTAAATCCCCAGCAGGTGACATTTTTGCCAGAGAAAAGGAAATAGCTAAATTTGTCTCTGGCTATCACCTTCTAATGCAAACAGATGCTTAGTGGTAGCTATTGCTTGAGGGGGAAAGGTCTACTAGATGCCCTTGCACCATGGATGCACCAGGTTTAGTATAATTTTTTTTACTGATTTTTGTCCTCTAAACCTAGGTGCGTCTTATGGTCCTGTGCGTCTTATTATCCAAAAAAATATGGTAACTGGGGGAAACATCCAGCTTAGGCATATTAATACCTATACACTTCTATTGGAGTTGGCACCTTACAAGATAATACAATGTCATATGCTGTGCAGTCACAATCACAAAGAAGAGCTGAAAAATTATTTCAACCTCTTCTTGTCATCATGCACGGTTATGGCAGTGACTATCACTTACATATTCCCACTTGTTTTAACGTTGTTATTATATGGCATTGATGGTATTGAGTTGATTGCCTCTGTAAAGGCATGGTGGCACCACAGACAGAAAAGGGTTAATTGCTGAGTTGTTATACTGGCAGAAGGCAGATTAAATTGTATCTTTACTTTTCACATTGTGGAAAAAAATGGATCCTTATCAAAACATCTCTATATATAGCATAGTTAAAGTCCAAGGATTTTTCACAGTCTCTATCGCACAAACGCACCTGTGATAACAGAGTTCACAGCTAAGCAACTCTGTATGTTTCACTGTGAAAGCTGCCTTGATTTGGTATCAGCTGTTAAGGTGTCTGGTTCAATCTTAAAGGGGCACTATCGCGAAACACATTACATTTTAATAATAGATATAATTATACTGTTAAATTGTAACTGTCACTTATATTTAAAACTCCTATATATAAGTGCATTTTACTTTCTTGTTATTTACAATATTATTCGAATTACCAACAGGCTCATTTTGCAGAGGGGCTTCTAGCCAGTAACATTCCCCCTTAATTGTACAATCTTGCCATTTCTATGTAATATACCTAAAGTATCCATTCAAAGTGTATTTAATTAGTTTACCCTTCTACTACATAGATTTGCCAAGATTAAGATGGTATCATTAATGGACATCTTTAAAGGTGTACATAAACGGCACAATTTTTCACTAGGCGCCTCGAGATAAAAAATGAAAGTACCCTATATACTGATATACTGATCTGGGCATAGTCTGAGGTGCCCTAAGTATAGATAGCAAGCGATGTCCCCCAGTATAGGCAACCAGTGATGTCCCCCCAGTATCGGTAACCAGTAACCAGCAAAGTCCCCTAGTACATGTAGCCAGTACATGTCCCCCAGTAAAAGTAACTAGATCTCCCTCCACTATAGGAAGTCAGATGTCCACAGAATATGTAGTCCATGATGTCCCCCCAGTATAGCCAGCCAGATATCGACCCAGAATAGGTAGCCAGTTCCCCCTCCCCCTTCCCCAGTTTAGGTAGCAAGTGATGTCCCCTAAGTATAGGTAGCTAGATTACTCCCACTCCCAGTATAGTTAGCCATAATACCTCCAGTAGGGGCAGACCGATTACACCCCCTCCTCCATAGAGGTAACCATAATCTCCCTCAGTATTCCCTCATCTAAAGGTCGCCAGATTACATCAGTATAGGGAGCCTGATACCCCCCCCCCCCTCCCTCCCCCCAATATCGTGTTCCACGTCTCACATATTTACTTGTAGTAGGAAGTATGGGTGAGCTGTAATGCAATGTGGAAGGCAGCGCACAGTCCTGGTTAAGGCAACTGAAGTGAGAAAACCATGGAGGCTGCCATGTTTATTTCCTTTTAAACAATACCAGTTGCCTGGCAGCCCTGCTGGTCTGCTTGGCTGCAGAAGTGTCTGAATGACACCAGAAACAAGCATGCAGCTAATCTGTCAGAAATGACAATACTGTAAGAAACACCTGATCTGCTGCATGCTTGTTCAGGGTCTATGGCTGAAAGTATTAGAGGCAGAGGATCAGCAGGATAGCCAGACAACTGGTATTGCTTAAAAGGAAATAAACATGGCAGCCTCCATATACCGCTCTCTTCAGTTGTCCTTTAACATCCCCTGCCACGGTGCATATGTACGAACATTCAGATTCTGATTGGCAGAATTTGGAGGAAGGTTCTGAATTCCAATATGACAAGTGCCTCAACACTAGTAGCCAGATTACTCCTAGTATGGGTAGCTATATTCTATCCAGGATAGGTAGCCCACTATAATTGCCTCCAGTATAGTAGGTAGTCAGGTGCCCCCCCCCCCCCCCCACTAAAGATAGCCAGTATAGGGACCAATAATTTCCCCCAGTATAGGTAGCCAGACTCCCCACAGTATAGGTAGTAGCCCATAATTCACCACAGTCAGGGGCGTAACTAGAAGGCCCCCTTGCAAGAATGTGGGCCCCGCTCATGGCAATTTTAGTGGGGCATGAGGGGTTGCAGCATGAGGGGAGAGCTTGGTAGCACGTCGGTGGGGAAGGGGGACAGTCCCCCCTCCCTCCCCTCGGGCTCTCCCCTCTGCGCTCCCCTCCTGCATCTATGTAAGTGTCAGCAGCAGCGGCAGCAGCTATAATTACCTCCATTCACCACCGGAGGTCGCCGATCTGCAAGGGCGTCACATTACTTTCACATTACTTCCTGTTTTAACAGGAACTAATGTGAAGCACTTGCAGAACGGCAACCTCCGTGGTGGATGGAGGTAATTATAGCTGCTGCTGCTGACACTTACATAGAGGCAGGAGGGGAGCGCAGAGGGGAGAGCCCGAGGTAAGGGAGGGGGGGGACTGTCCCCCCTCCCCACCGACATGCTACCAAGCTCTACCCTCATGCTGCGCCCCCTCCAGTCTCCCAAAATGACCATGAGCGGGCCCTCCCGTGGGGGCAGGGGCTGCTTCCCCTATTGTTACGCCAGTGCCCAGAGTGTAGGTAGTCTTATGTCCTCATAGTATATTTAGACAGGGTCCTCCCAGTAAAGGTAGCCACCCCCTCCACTCTCGCTCTCTCCCTCTCTCTCTCTCTCTCTCTAAGTTACAGAAGGCATCACTAGCCTTCCCTCTTTAGCTTCCCATAGTGTCGGGTCTTCACGGCTCCAGCTGGCATTGCTCAACATGTGTTTCACCAGCACCTACCAGTATATCACATGATGAGAGACACTGGCTGGAACCATGGAGATGCTAAGTGGTAAGCCACTAGACACCAGGGAACTGTTCAGGGTAGGTAGGACCACTAGACAACAGGGGAGAGGGGGGGGGCAATAGACACCAAAGACCTGTATGGGGGGTGCATACATAAAAAAGGGCACCTGGAAAAAAGGGCGTGCGGTGTAGCTGAAATTTAATGATATTGTCAACCATATTCTATCATTTCTTCTTGTAATAAAAATCTGAAAATATTGTGTATGACACTGAAAACGATTATATATGTATAATCGTTATAATTGTATAAAATTGTGTATAACCTTCTTTTATCGTTTCTTCATGTAATAAAATCTGAAAATATTGATTATAACAATGAAAAAAAATAAGTACATTCATAATAACTGTACATTAGTAAATATTACCAACATTTTACTGCAACTAAACCTAACCCTACTCTCACACAGAACCATCCCTCTACCTATCCCAAACCCTTAGGACCCTCCCCCCCCTATGGTGCCTAACCCTAAGACATCCCCGGTGGTGCCTAACCCTAAGACCCCCCTGGTAGTGCCTAACCCTAAGACCCCCCCCCCCCCTCCCCCCGGTGGTGACTAACCCTAAAACTCCCATATAGTTTACCAAACTATTTTTTAAATCGATATATTTGGTTATTTGAGGAATATTTGTATTTTCCAGAGAATATCGTTTTAGTTATAAAACTTTACGTAGATAGAAACGATAACTATGGTAAGTATGTTTGTAAACGTTATTATATGGGAAGTATGTTTGAAAACGTTATTATTCACCGGGCGCCCATTGTAAACGTTATTATTCACTCGGTGGCCAAATCTCCTGTTGGGCACCCGTCAAAAGATATTTAACTAGATGGACGTATGTTTTTTTTCAACCCAAATAACTATGTAACATGAGAGTCAATGGCGGCACCCTTTTTGTTCACTTGCCTCATATGCCCAAATTTCCTGCATCTCCATTAGACACCCGGGAACCTTATAAGGGAGGGACTAGGCATTGAGGTTGGCCCGTGACTTGGTCCCAGTGTTCACTTTCGACCTCCTTTGTATTTGAGTTTGACACCCCTGCTCTAGATTGTAAGCTCGCAAGGGCAGGGACCTCCTAGTGTTTTTTATTCAGATGTAATTTATCATCTGAACATGTACCAATATTGGTGATGTCTCAAACCACACATCAACAATGTCTGTATTTGTATTGCTGGATGCCCCAATAGTATAGAGATTTGAATCTCTCATATTTATGTTCCTTACTATTCACTCACTGTTTTGTACTATGTACAGCGCTATGGAAGATGTTGGCACTATATAAATAAAAAATAATAATGCATGATCAGCTTCAGTATTCAGGTGTAAACTTTTAATGGGCTCATTCAGGCAATTTCAGTTATCATTATGATTTGAAAAGAACACAGACACTTTACAGTATGTGATAATTAATTGCTTCACCTGAGCAAATTCCACCATCAGAATAAAAGCTTTGTGCATAATTATTTATAATTTTTCCGACAATTACCAATATTTCATAAAATCTGCCATGGAATATACATTTATGAGAACATTTCTCTCTCTCTGTAACGAATGTGGAATCGTCTCCGTGGTCAGCGCACCAGATGTGCGCTGACACGGCGGATTTCCTCCACAAGCATATAAATTTGCAGGAACCCAGCAGTAGGTGCAATGCACCTGCAGAGGGAAATTCCTGATGGCAGGTGGAGCTGTGGAGTGCAGAGGAACAGCTCCTCTGCTCTACCACACACGCCAGACAGGAATTGTACGAAGGGAAGAACCGTAATCGCAAGAGAAGTGATTGAGAGTGAGCACAGAGACAGATTGTGTGTGTGTGCATAAAACTAGTCGCCAACCCGCGACTGTGCACACACCACAGCAGATACGAAGCAGGAACGCGATCGCAAGAGGTGCGATCGCCAGACGTGACACAAGGCTACAGCAAGGCGGAGCACGAGAGTAGCAAAGGCACAGTAAATCATACAATGAGGAGATACGGAAAATAACAAACGCTAGCTAACCGCGAACACCGCACTCATTCGCAACAGTGCACGTGGTTATGCGCGGTCTCCACGTGATAAGCACAATAGAGACAAGCACGCCTAACTAACCATCGACAGACAAACATGAAAAAGAGGACGCGAACGCTTGCTTAACGGTTACCTCACCGAGCCTCCAGCAAGCGTCCGTAGCAGACAAGACAGACACATGAAAACAGGGACAAGCGAGAGATAGGATCCACAGCACTAGCGAGAAGCGAGTGCGATCCAGGTACAGAGTAGCAGAACAGAAGGATCCACAGCACTAGCAAAAAGTGGCTAGCGCGATCCCAGGAGACAGAACAGAAGGATCCACAGCGCTAGCGAAAAGTGGCTAGCACAATCCCAGGAGACAGTACAGAAGGATCCACAGCGCTAGAGAAAAGTGGCTAGCGCGATCCCAGGAGACAGAACAGAAGGATCCACAGCGCTAGCGAAAAGTGGCTAGCGCGATCCCAGGAGACAGAACAGAAGAGATAGCTGGTAGCAACCGCTGCACCAGCTATACTCCAAGAACAAAGATCAGAACCATTTCCTGTACCCGACCACCGCTGGGACAGGACAACAGCAACAGAACAAACAAACAGATAAACAATCCTAACTGCACTTAGGGAATCTGCCTAGCACAGTTTCCAGGAATTACTCTAAGCTGATCGTCAAACCAAGAGCATGCAGCAGGAAACAAAGCAAGCGCTCACCAATATGGGCCGCATCTGAATGACTCACCACCTCATATGCACCGCTTAAATAGCTCAAATACACACTCAGCAATCAGACAGATGCAAAACATATGCAAAACTAAACTAAATACTTACCATGCAAAACAGGATAGCACAATGGGTGCTGCTAGCCTGGTAGTTACAGAACTGTGGATACAAAATATAGGTAAAAGGCTGCGCATCCCTGACCCAATACTGTACAATTGAATGGTTAATCGCTGTGGCGCACACCGCCCCCCCTGGACTAAAATGTACGCCCGCATCCAAACAATGCAATACTGGTCTATGGAGAAATTTTAGCTTCCATCATAGTTTTGCATGCAAAAATATAGATATACTGGACATCTGCACCAACGTTGAGGTAAATCTCCAGAGCAGATGTCCTAACACTAAACTGACCTAAGTTAAAAGCAAGGGTAAAGACAGCAGCTGCCAGGGTAAAGACATTTGCTTTTAATTGTCTGTATTGAATGTAAGTTACACATTTTAGCATAGCAGCTGCCAGGGTAAAGACATTTGCTTTTAACTTAGGTCAGTTTAGTGTTAGGACATCTGCTCTGGAGATTTACCTCAACGTTGGTGCAGATGTCCAGTATATCTATATTTTTGCATGCAAAACTATGATGGAAGCTAAAATTTCTCCATAGACCAGTATTGCATTGTTTGGATGCGGGCGTACATTTTAGTCCAGGGGGGGCGGTGTGCGCCACAGCGATTAACCATTCAATTGTACAGTATTGGGTCAGGGATGCGCAGCCTTTTACCTATATTTTGAAACCAAGAGCATGGCTGACACTCTCCCGAGTGTTTCACAGGAAGACTCCTTATGACCAGCGAAGCATTGTGGGAAAGACATAGTACTTATAGTACACGCCTCCAATGAATGTGGCCAGGCAATTTGCATGACAACGTATGCAAATTCCTCTGCAAGCACAAGCTGCAAAACTGACAGAAGCTCTTCTTTCCAGAGTCCTGCAGCATGCAAACCTACACAATGGTCAAAAGGCTGCCTGCCTGCACAGGCAGCTGAGCAAATCATCACAGTACCCCCCCTCTAGGGTCGAATTCCAGACGACCCTCACAACTGCTATTAGCAACAGACTCAAACTGAAGACTCATGAAGGTCGGGGCAGCCCGACAAGGTCCAATTCCAGAGTCAGTCCACCCGAAACCGACCTCATCGGAAACAGAAGCCACCGAAATATGCCCATCAGTACTACCAGTCTCAGTATAACACCCATCAGGACTGTGAACGCCAGAGAAGAAGCCATCGACACCCTCCAGACAATACCCACCACCTTCCATGGAGCGTCCGAAAATACCAAACCTGCCACAATACCTGTTCAAAGTGTCCCTTACAACACAAAAGCCACCGTTGATCTTATCCAGGGTACCAAGCAAAATTTCTCCCGGAATCTCCGAGAACCTTTTGAAGCTCCACAGAGATCCCAAGAGGGCAGAACAATCACCAGGCTCACATGGAGAATTACTAAGAACCCCCATGGAACCAATGACAATTCCGGATTCAGAATTACGAGGACACCCATCAAGATCAAGACTTTCAGGGACCACTTCTGGGCATGCAAGCAGGCAGGCCATATCAGAGCATGTCTCCACCGAGGAAGCATCTGAGTATGCTGGTAACCGAGGCACACTTGGGCTTTCTGGGTCACAGAGCACACTGGGGTACACCAGCACAGGAGAAACCTCAGGAGTCAGGACATGTCGGGGAACTGCCAACCTCAGAGTCCGGCACGACAAGACCAAAACCAGTACCGGACAGAGAATCATCATGAGTGGAGGTCACAGGCACTGGACTTTCAAAAAAAGACTCGGATACAAATTCAGAAATTTCTGTGACAATAATATCATCATTGACTACATATGAGTGAAGCTCCATCAGAGCTGAAAAGGTAGCCAGCAAGGCAGCAATGCCTACGGAAGAGGGTAACACCTCAGAAGGACTTGGGGGGCAGGAGACATCTCCTACAAGTTCTGCACCCTTTGGGAGGAACTCGGAGACCTCCAGAACATCAAACAAGACCTCAGGAACATCATTTTTCAAGTATTCTAGGAAGGAGTCTGAACTATCCATGTTACAGGGCAAAACTGGAACTTTATCTTGTGGACAGGGCAGATGTCCCAAGGAAGGTTCCACCATAAACTGAGATTGAATTTCATAATCATGAGGGGAATGTACAGGCATATTCACTGGACCACACACTGACTCCCTAACTTTAATCTCACTGCACCCAGAATTCTGCGTAGCAGTCAAACTAGCTTGCAATTCCAAAACTGCAGAAAAACAGGTGAAAATAGCAGCAATACCTAGACGAGCCTCTAGGGACACACTGGCGCACGGAAGGGGTTGTTCCGGGTGTCTGGAACCACCCCCTTGCACCTAGACCGGAAGTGCCTCCGGAATCTGAGCAGCGGCAGCCACTGAATGTAATAGTGCAGCTGCCGCTTGCTCATGTGTGTGCGCAGTAGGGGGGCCCGGGGCCCGCTAGCCGTGTGGGGAGGAGCGCTGTCACCCTCCCTATTGAGGGACCCCCCAGCCAGATATGCTGCTTCTTCCCCGCAGCCCCGCAGTCTCCCGGAGGCAGATCAGGGCTACGGCAAGATGGCTGCCGAAGCCCTGCTCTGGAGACTGTGTCTCCAGTACAGGGCTTCGGGAGCCATCTTGCCGTAGCCCTGCACTCTGCCTGTCAGCGCGGGAGATGTGCTGCAGGAGGATCATCGGGGAGCTGGTGCCAGATGCCGGGAGAGGAGAAGACTTCTGTCAGGTAAGTGATTCGTTTTTTTTTCACATGTGCATTTTTTTTCTAGTTTCTGCTGCCCACATTACGATTTTCAGGTGTCTGCTGCCCACATTACGATTTTCAGGTGTCTGCTGCCCACATTACGACTTTCAGGTGTCTGCTGCCCATATTACGATTTTCTGGTCACTGCTGCCCACATTGCGATTTTCAGGTGTCTGCCGCCCACATTACGATTTATTTTTCTGGTCTCTGCTGCCCACATTGCGATTTTCAGGTGTCTGCTGCCCACATTACGATTTTCAGGTGTCTGCTGCCCACATTACGATTTTCTGGTCACTGCTGCCCACATTGCGATTTTTAGTTGTCTGCTGCCCACATTATGATTTTCAGGTGTCTGCTGCCCACATTGCGATTTTCAGGTGTCTGCTGCCCACATTACGATTTTCAGGTGTCTGCTGCCCACATTACGATTTTCATGTGACTGCTGCCCACATTACGATGTTCTGGTCACTGCTGCCCACATTGCGATTTTCAGGTGTCTGCTGCCCACATTACGATTTTCATGTGACTGCTGCCCACATTACGATTTTCTGGTCACTGCTGCCCACATTGCGATTTTCAGGTGTCTGCTGCCCACATTACGATTTTCAGGTGACTGCTGCCCACATTGCGATTTTCAGGTGTCTGCTGCCCACATTGCGATTTTCAGGTGTCTGCTGCCCACATTACGATTTTCTGGTCACTGCTGCCCACACATTGCGATTTTCTGGTGCCTGCTGCCCACATTGTGATTTTCTGGTGACTGCTGCCCACTTTACGATTATTTTCTGATGACTGCTGGCTGCTGCCCACATTACGATTATTTTCTGATGGCTGCTGCCCACATTTCGATTATATATATACACTGGCTGTATGCAGGGGGAACTGGCTATATACACTGGCTATATGCAGGGGGATCTGGCTATATACACTGGCTATATGCAGGGGGAGGCATCTGGCTGCATACAGTGGGTATATGGGAATATACAGGGGGGGGGATCTCTGGCCATATATACAGGGGATCTGACTATATACACTGGCCATATATACAAGGGGGATCTGGCGAAATACAAGGGGGAATGTACTGAACGGGGAGTTATCTGGCTATATACTATAAATGGGGATCATATGGTTACTTATCCTAACTGGGGGGGGGGGGCCTCATCTGGCTACCTGTGTGATAAATGGGGGTCATCTGGTCACCTATACTAAAGAGGGGTGGGGTAATTTCGTTATCCATAATAAAGGGGGGTTATCTGGCTACTTAATCACTGCCACATTATATATATTTTGGCGAAACGCTACTGCATCATGTGTATTTTGTAGGGAAACACTGCGCATTGTGTGTATTTTGTGGAGAAATGCTGTGCATCATGTGGATTTTGTGGGCAAACGCATGCGCGGTAGTGTGCGGCTTGCCAAAAGAGACCTATCAGGACCCCCCCCCCCCCCCCCCCCCTTGAAAATCCTGGATTTGCCCCTGGGACACTGCAGGAGATATTGTACAAGGCAATATTGACTCATCCAGAGTACAGGGTGGAGAGTCAGAACTTTCTTCAAAACAAGAAAGGGGTTCCCAAATGTCAGTGTGATTGGACATCATATTGTTATTCATGGTACAGGGCAGGCTCAGAGAAACCTTCTCTGGACCCAGCAAAAATGCTTCAGAGTCAGATTCGTAAAACCAAAGTGCTGTCTCACTCTTAGACTCGGCTAACGATGTCGAATCCGAGGAGACAGAACGCAAAATTTGCGGATCCAAGATCGCTTTAGATTGCGAAACTGATGCTTCCATAGCGCAAACCTCCGCGATCTGCGTAGCAGACTGCAAGGCATCTAGGACAGAAACACGGGAGCAACTGTCACTAGGCAACAGGCCTTCACAGGTGTGAACAGAATAAGGCATAGATTAATTTGCAAAAGAAGTGGCGACAACAACAGAAGAAATTTTATTAGACACATCAATAATTTTCGTAAAGTTGCATAACTTAGGAATTTTCCCCATAGTAGGTTCATAAATGGACGATCTCAGAGAACCTGAGGGAAAATATCTGTCTTTCTTAGACAAAGGACCACACAGACCTTTAGCAGCCATACGTGCGGTGGCGACATCAGACCGCACTGGTTCAACTTCCACACAAGCAACTGCTCTGAACGACTTGCACTCAGGCTTCAAACACTCAGTAGCTTTGGGAAAGGAAATGCATTCAGAACTCACTTTCTTTAAATCCAGAGGATTGGAACAATCGTCCGTTGACAATGTGTTTTTACAAGAATTAGCAGATTGAAGCGCATGTAGTTCATCCAAAATTATTCTCCACACGTCAAACAGCGGAGTCACAAAGTCAGAGATACATTCACCAGTCTTGATTACAGTGCATGCAGACTCAATGCACGCATACAAAACTGCTTCATTTTTAGAAAGGTAATGATTGCAAAACGATCTCCAATCACCTTCCAATTCATAGACCAGGAGCTCAATCTCCCATTTCTCAAATGGGGGTTCCCATGCACACTTAACAAAGGATGAACAATCATAGTGCGCACAGTCTACAGATGGAACTGGAGCAGGAACAGAACGGGAAACTTTTACCTCTTTATTGGGATCAATTGATTGGTATGTGTGTAATTCATCCAAAATCGTCTGCCATACAAACATCACCAGATCCACAACACACTCATCACATTCATCAGAATCAATCAAAAGGTACATAGAGTCAAGACAATCGTTCAGGACATCCGCGCTTTTTGCAATATAAAAATCGCAAAAGGTTTTCCAATCAAAATCAAATTCTTCCACCAAGGCCCCGATTTCCCATGAGGCGAATGGTGGTTCAAACAACCCGGTGTCTAAATAATCTCCATATGGGTGGGGATCAGGAACGAGTACAGATTTTTTAACTGCTTTAATATAGCGTGCGATCCTACCTATAATAGGATCCACATACGCTTTTGTCTCAGGCAATGACATCTGAAACAAATCGAAGGTTCCCTCTGCCCTGGGAATTTTGGTTGGGCTGGTCATACTGTAACGAATGTGGAATCATCTCCGTGGTCAGCGCACCAGACGTGCGCTGACACGGCGGATTTTCTCCACAAGCGTATAAATTTGCAGGAACCCAGCAGTAGGTGCAATGCACCTGCAGAGGGAAATTCCTGACGGCAGGTGGAGCTGTGGAGTGCAGAGGAACAGCTCCTCTGCTCTACCACACACGCCAGACAGGAATTGTACGAAGGGAAGAACCGTAATCGCAAGAGAAGCGATTGAGAGTGAGCACAGAGACAGATTGTGTGTGTGTGCATAAAACTAGTCGCCAACCCGCGACTGTGCACACACCACAGCAGATACGAAGCAGGAACGCGATCGCGAGAGGTGCGATCGCCAGACGTGACACAAGGCTACAGCAAGGCGGAGCACGAGAGTAGCAAAGGCACAGTAAATCATACAATGAGGAGAAACGGAAAATAACAAACGCTAGCTAACCGCGAACACCGCACTCATTCGCAACAGTGCACTCGGTTATGCGCGGTCTCCACGTGATAAGCACAATAGAGACAAGCACGCCTAACTAACCATCGACAGACAAACATGAAACAGAGGACGTGGAACGGAAACCATACATGATTCCAAACATTGTTTACAAATAAATAACTGCAAAGTGGGGTGTGCATAATTATTCAGCCTCCTATGGTCTGAGTGCAGTCAGTTGCCCACAAACATTGCCTGATGAGTGCTAATGACTAAATAGAGTGCACCTGTGTGTAATCTAATGTCAGTACAAATACAGCTGCTCTGTGACGGCCTCAGAGGTTGTCTAAGAGAATATTGGGTGCAACAACATCATGAAGTCCAAAGAACACACCAGACAGGTCAGGGATCAAGTTATTGAGAAATTTAAAGCAGGCTTATGCTACAAAAAGATTTCCAAAGCCTTGAACATCCCATGGAGCACTGTTCAAGCGATCATTCAGAAATGGAAGGAGTATGGCACAACTGTAAACCTAGCAAGACAAGGCTGTCCACCTAAACTCACAGGCTGAACAAGGAGAGCGCTAATCAGAAATGCAGTCAAAAGGACCATGGTGACTCTGGACGAGCTGCAGAGATCTACAGCTCAGGTGGGGCAATCTGTCCATAGGACAACTATTAGGGCCCTTTTACACTTAATCAGTTGGTATGCGTTTGTGTGCGTTAGTACGCGTTAGCAGTGCATTGGGAAGAAGATTTCAGTTAAAACGCGTTAAGTGTGAAAGGTGCCATAGGAAACCATGGGCATTACTTTGAAAATCAGTTTTCTTTCCGTTTTTACTGAGAGCAACTGATTAAGTGTAAAAGGACCCTTAGTTGTGCACTGCACAAAGTTGGCCTTTATGTAAGAGTGGCAAGAAGAAAGCCATTGTTAACAGAAAAGCAGTAGAAGTCCCGTTTGCAGTTTGCCACAAGCCATGTGGGGGACACAGCAAACATGTGGAAGAAGGTGCTCTGGTGAGATGAGACCAAAATTGAACTTTTTGGCCAAAATGCAAAACGCTATGTGTGGCAGAAAACTAACACTGCACATCACTCTGAACACACCATCCCCATTGTCAAATATGGTGGTGGCAGCATCATGCTCTGGAGGTGCTTCTCTTCAGCAGGGACAGGGAAGCTGGTCAGAGTTGATGGGAATATGGATGGAGCCAAATACAGGGCAATCTTGAAAGAAAACCTCTTGGAGTCTGCAAAAGACTTGAGACTGGGGTGGAGGTTCACCTTCCAGCAAGACAACGACTCTGAACATAAAGCCAGGGCAACAATGGAATGGTTTAAAACAAAACATATCCAAAGTCCAGATCTAAATCCAATTGAGAATCTGTGGCAAGATTTGAAAACTGCTGTTCACAAATGCTGTCCATCTAATCTGACTGAGCTGGAGCTGTTTTGCAAAGAAGAATGGGCAAGGATTTCAGTCTCTAGATGTGCAAAGCTGGTAGAGACGTAACCCTAAAAGACTGGCAGCTGTAATTGCAGCAATAGGTGGTTCTACAAAGTATTGACTCAGGGGGCTGAATAATTACGCACACCCCACTTTGTAGTTATTGATTTGTAAAAAATGTTTGGAATCATGTATGTTTTTCGTTCCACTTCTCACCTGTACACCACTTTGTATTGGTCTTTCACGTGGAATTCCAATAAAATGGATTCATGTTTGTGGCAGCAATATGACAAAATGTGGAAAACTTCAAGAGGGCCGAATACTTTTGCAAACCACTGTGTGTGTGTGTGTGTGTGTGTGTGTGTGTGTGTGTGTGTGTGTGTGTGTGTGTGTGTGTGTGTGTGTGTGTGTGTGTGTGTGTGTGTGTGTGTGTATATGTATATATGTATATATATATATATATATATATATATGTACAGACATCACTTCCTGGTTAGCCGCCATGTTTTTTGTGTGTGAACACAATGGCCTCAATTCACTAAGCTTAACTCCTGTCTTTAATAACTCTTTTGAGCTATTTTACAGTTATCACCATGGTGATATAATTGTGATAACTGTAAAACAGCTCAGAAGAGTTATTAAAGACAGGAGTTAAGATTAGTGAATTGAGGCCAATGTGTGATTAACAGCCAGGATCGTGGCGGGGAGTGGCGGAAACGGCAAAGAGGGATCCAGGAGATCACACTGACTGCAAACGGGACTTCTACTGCTTTTCTGTTAACAATGGCTTTCTTCTTGCCACTCTTACATAAAGGCCAACTTTATGCAGTGCAATCTCTCTCACACACACACACACACACACACACTAATATAGTATGTATATATCTTGTTATAGCATACTACAAGTTTTTATTACATAGTGAATTATCTGCACTCCAGTCTGGGATTCTCACAGTTTCTCAGGCAGCTCCCTCCCCCCTCAGCCTCACAAACTGCATCAGTCTTGTCTGAAACTGAGAGCAGAACCTGCAGGGGGCATGCATAACTTGTATGCATTACAAAAGGGGCAGCCCATTCATCTCTGGGTTGACAAAGAAAAGAAGATTAGATATATTACAGAGACAGTGCAACTAGAAAAGGCTTCAGTAATCCAGACCACATTAGAACATGTATAGGAACTTATAGGATAGAAGAAATAAGGCTGTACATTTTGTTACAGAGTCTCTTTAAAGTCATAAGAAGCAGTGCCGACCTTTACCTTTCATCTCTTTCAAGTTACTGTAAGACTGTCTTTATGGTCAGAGCACACAGAGGCCATTTTTGCTGACCAGCTCAAGTGTAGTGGCAGCCAGGCAGACCCTTACCTCTCTTCAAACACTGCAGTGACAATGCTGTTTTCTACATTTGCACTTAACTTTGGGTCATCTGCAAAAATAGCAACATTTCTTTCTTCTCAATCTACTAGGTCATTGTTATCATAAATGAATTGAAGAGTCCTGAACCCAGGACCAATTTGTAAATCAAATGATCTGGAGTGTGGTTTGAATTAATAAAAGTCTGCTCTCTGTATGTAGATTCAGAATCTTTAGCTCATGGTTTACTTTTTATTTATGTACGTTTTAATTTGAGCTATTTTTATTGTACAGCACTGAGTGTTGATGCTTTATAAGTAAAGATGAGAATTATTATCAAAGTTGCACTGAATTTCCTGACAGTTCTTAACAACATTCTGATTCTCTCAACTTTAAATAAGCCAAAGTCCAGGAAGAAATTGATCGAGTGCTTGGAAGAGAGAAATCACCAACCATGGCAAATATATTGGAAATGCCGTATACTAATGCTGTTATCCATGAAATCCAGCGCTTTGGCGATATCCTGCCTCTGGCTTTACCCCATATGACCTCTAGAGATATGGATATTCAAGGATATTTTCTACCAAAGGTATTATAATTATTACATTATTTTTCATCTGTTTTATAACAGAATACATGTTATTTAACCCTTTCCAATCCACTGTTGATCATTCTCCTTAGCTCTTGATGAAGGAGCATAACGGCTGTTGCTGGGGTACAGTTGTTCGATACAATCTGACATGGCACCAGGCCCTTCAGATCAAGGTATCGGACGTAGTCCAACACTTTGATCCTCTTTCCAGCCCAATGTGGACATGTGGGCTCCCTGCTGCTTGCACAGGTATTCTGGTTTCAGGTTGCACAGAAGAAACATTTCTGTAAATCATCTTCTCATCTTATACAAATTAGAGAACAATTTAGTAATCATATTTACCAAAAAACTAGTGTATACTCATCTACTAAGCTAAACTGTCACTGGCCGTATTCACTATAGTGAATTCCAGCCATTGACAATGGTGCAGCATTCTTATGGACGTATTTTCTTGGTAGAGATAAGAATTCTTATTAGTGTTAGGCAGAGGAGGGGGAAGGTTAGTGTTAAGCATAGACCTGCCTAGGTAATGAGGGTGCTAAAGGTGTCGTTAAAAATGGCGCTGCCATAGGCGGCAATGTTAAAAGCCGCAATTAGTGGTTCTAAGCAGTAATTTGGGCTACTATTCATCATTTATAACCAATTTTTTGCTATTTATAGCTGTTATTTACAGTTCATAGCCTCTAAATGTGACTTTTTTACTACACACCTGAGACCAGATTGATCTATCCACCTGACACCAGAACATTTGGAGGCAAAGGTATTCCTATAACATGTGAATGAAGGTTCTGGTGTGCTTAGAAGAGATCTAGGGGTATAGTTTATATAAGTGTACTGGGGTAAGATGAGAAAGATTAGCCTGTCTCTAGCCAAAACCAGTTTGGTCAAATAATTCTGGATGGCCATCTCTTATTCCTTCTTGTCCAGCCCCTTAATATCTTCCCCATCAACTGATCAACTGATGCACATCCAATCAATGTTCACTCTATAAAATGATTGAACATCAATGAAAAGGTCTTTCATATCCAAGAGATTTTAATTGGCTGCAATGTTTTGTTTTTGTTTTTCAATTAAGAATTTTATAAAACGGCAAAAATACAGACATGCCAAAAACTGAAATAAATCACATGCAGAGTGTCACAGGAGCCCTAGTGGTCAGACCGCAAATTGCCTTCCAATCGGTTTCAGCACACAGACCAAGCAAGCTTTGGTCGCGATCTTTGCGCAGAAACCGACGGAAATTTGGGCAGCAGCCCGACCAGAAGGGAGCCCGTGGGTTACGGAAATACACTTTACACACTAGTTCAGGGTATAACTGCCACCACCTCTGTTACCATGGGACAGAGGAGCCCGCTGACTGTCTGAACCTAGATCTACAAATAAAAACGGTTATAACACGCTGTATTCTGTCTAGCTAGCAACAATACAATAGTAGCGTCTCTTCAGAAGTCTGGTTCAGTTTGTGCATGCTGCGAAGCAGGGTAGCGGAACAGTGAATGACTTAGATAAAGTCGTTTATTCACGGCAATATAAATAATTAATATATACAGACAATTATTAAAATCAACAATTATTAAAACAGTAATAGCCAGTATGAAAAATAAAAGAAAGGGAGAAAAAATACTTAGTTTCATGGAAAATGTCCTTTTGTGGGAAAATCATCAAGTCCTTGGTTCCAAGTTCCGCAAAGTTCTTTGTTTCAGCTAAGTTCAAGCAAAATGGCCACCACTTGTTCCTCACGGTGGCCGTGTGTTCATGAAGGTGGAAAAATGGAGGAATCAGGCCCGCCTGCCAGCCATGTGCTTTTGATTAAGCTGGTTTGGGGGTGTGGCAACGCCGGCCCCCTCTGAGTTACCCATCAATGACAGTTCATTCCCTCTGAGAGATTTTAGGTTTTAAACTTACAAACTGCCGTACCTCACAAACGATACACGTTATATTTAGGGGGATAACAGATTAATACTTGTCGGAAAATACAGATTAATATGACATTAGACATGGCTAGGGCAGCGGGTCCAGTTCTTGAGAAGGGTCATACCTCAATAACCGGATGGACTATCACAATGAGTTTCATGTCAGCACGATGGCCAGATTTTACCGAACAAGACGATATGAATTTTATAGCTGTGCGAGGTATGGTTGCCATATAATCATCAAGAAACCATACCCCACATGCATTCATATCTGGCCTGGTCGGAGCCGCTTCGGCTGGCTTTCTATGGCCCCCCCCTGTGGAGATTAGCTTCCTGAACTCAAGGGTTTGTTCCTGCTCATTAGCATATCAAAAGAGCTATCCTGCAGTTAAGCTGATGTCTTCTCTTTGCTGAGAAAAGACAGATGCTCCTACACAATCAATCCAGATTCTATTGATCTGAAGCGCAATCGATGCAGAGAATCGAGTGCGATCGCTTTTTCTTCACGGGCGGTTCCTGGACGTGTTTGCGGCCCCGCAACCGTCCGTGACACAGAGTATTGGGTACAGTGCTACAACGTGCGAGAAACACAGGGTATGCATAAAAAGGGAAATACGTCTAAAGCAATAATAAAGACTATATAGCAATGATGCCTATAGAAGATAAGTCAAAATAAAGGGTCATCACATCGCCACCCTCCTGAAGGAGTACCAAACAGACCAAGGAGCCCAAATCTCACTAAATTGATCCCCACCATTGGGCAGTAACAAATTGATCTCCTCCAATTGATATATTTTGTGGAGTTGTGGGTTAGGGCAAGTAGGCCAATAGACGGGGACTTCCATTCTTTAACTTTGAGGGCTTTGTCCATATTGCAACAGAATTGGATTAATAGTAGGTTCTAATACATAGACAGGGAATAAGGCCACCCAAGAGTCAGGCAGAATGCTAGCTTCCATGCCAGAGGAGGCCAGACGAGGACAGCCATCAGTGTTGTTGAACTATTGGGCAAGACCACCAACAGTGACATTAATGAGCTGTTTGGCCACATGGAAACACTGGCCCTTATCCAATTAACTTTTCTCTTGAGTTTTCTTCCAGGAGATAATTTTTCATCTTATCTAAAAAATAACTTTTCAGTACTTTGCAATTGAAACAGTGCTAAAAAGTAGATAAAAAGTAATATTAAACTTGCGTATTTTGAGTAATGTCTTGCCTGCTGGAGCTTTAAAGATATTTTACTGGTAAGGTTTAACCTGCTGGGCGTTCTGATTTCCGTGGCCGCGCCTGATTTTTTTTGTATCATGCGCTAGCTACATGATTCCCCCCCCCCCCCCCCTCCTGCTCCCTCCCACCCTTTCCGATCGCCGCCGGCGATCACGCCCATAAGGAAATCCCATTCTGAACGGGATTTCCTTCAGGGCTTCTCCCGTCTCATGACGTCACAGGGACTCCCGATCCACCCCAAAGCGCAGCCTGGTGGCGATTGGCCAGGCTGCGCACAGGGTCTGCGGGGGGGGGGGGGGCCTCTTTCGTGTCGGGTAGCAGCGGATTGGCGACGAGCGGCGGCGATCGGAGCAAACACGCAGCTAGCAAAGTGCTAGCTGCGTGTTTGAAAAAAAATTATCAAAATCGGCCCACCAGGGCCTGAGCGGTGCCCTATAGCGTCTCTGGACGAGCTCAGCTCATCCAGAACGCTAGGGAGGTTAAAAACATCTCTTGTGAGAAAAGTTAATAGTATGTGAGTCACTGTTTTAGTGAATCTATTGTCTAAGAAGCTATTCAAAATATCTAATTGCATATGATGGCCTTAAAGCTGAGCTCCACGATTTATTCCACTTACTCTGATCTTACCCCAACATTAAGAGATTTTGAGGAGTTACAACCTTAGAAAATGTACTAACAATAGAGCATAATACTCACAAGGCATGTCACCTGGCAGCAGAGCCGGATTAAGGCTACATGGGGCCCTAAGCAAAGTAACTGATTTGGGCCCCCCATCATGTCGTAATAGAATCAGAAGATGCAGCTGCACAGCAACATGCCACACACACCGGGGCAGCCGAGCTACTGGTTGCTATGGGCAACAGCCCGCTTTCCTCTGTGGGTGCACAATGCAGGGAATAGCAGCGGCAAAATGCAGAGTAAGAGATGAATGGCTGGGACATTTGCACTCAGGGACTGGGGCACCCCTGTGAAGAGGGCGCCAGATATCACAGCAGCAGCACTTTCCCCCTGCATCTCCAGCCTGGCAATAGCAGAAAGCTCTGGACACAGCCAAACCGGAAGCCGTTCCCCAGACAGAATTACATAACCACCCCCACCACCGAACAACCGATTTCTCCCAAACTAGACATCCACCATGCAGCCTCCATCCCAGTGAATACGATAGTCCAGCAGAGAAGGCAGCCGCAGCGGGGGAGAATGACAGCACCAGATGACTCACATTCACCTATTGCGATCCAAGCAATAGAGGTCCCGTCATCCGGAGCCCATCTGTATCCTCTAGAGAGCTGCCGCTCTGTTACTACTACTATTACTACTTCCTACTTCCTGTCTGATCTGAGAATCAGCAAGTTCAGAGCGAGCGGCTGCACTGTAGAAGAGACAGATGGGTTTCAGATGACGGGATCTCTATCGCTTGGATCATGGATAGGTCAGTGAGCGTTTGCCATCTGCTGCTATCATTCGTGCTGCAGCTGTGGTTCTCTGTGGGAAGGGAGGGCGGAGTGGGCAGCGGCAGAGCGCACAGTAGCAGGAGGGGGACCTAGGCGGAGAGCCTGGCTCTGAAGACAATCAGCAGCGCACGGCATCATTTGACAAAACAAGACAAGACAAATAACATTTATATTGCACTTTTCTCCTGGCGGACTCAAAGCGCCAGAGCTGCAGCCACTAGGACGCGCCCTATAGGCAGTAGCAGTGTTAGAGAGACTTGCCTAAGGTCTCCTACTGAATAGGTGCTGGCTTACTGAACAGGCAGAGCCAAGATTCGAACCCTGGTCTCCTGTGTCAGACGCAGAGCCCTTAAAGGGACTCCGAGCAGTGCCTGTGGGTATGCCTTTAAGCATACCCACACCTAATTAATTACATCCTCACACCTACCAGCATGATGTTTGTAATTATATCCCCCTGGGTTCCTTATATTTCATTGCATTGTGCTGAATCGAGCTGCCGACTTTGGAGAAAAGTCGTCCTGTGGCCGCGATTTCGATCGCGAATATATCGAAAACTAAAAGGCATAGGGCGGCCGTTTATATATCATTGGAAAGAGGAGAAAGAGAGCTTTAAAATGATATGCAACTTTCCATAGTTACTGCACTGCTCAGAGTCCCTTTAACCATTATACCATCCAGCCACCGCTGACAGGATGGCGAGGGCTGGTTTATGTGCTGATGGGGCCCCTTTGACTCTGAATGGGGCCCCAAGCGACTGCTTTTGTTGCCTGGTCGGTAATCCGGCCCTGCCTGGCAGGGATTGGTACCAGATCTCTTGGACAACATTGCAGGGCTGAACCTGTACAGATGCATCACTAATCTGCAAGCTAAGCGGGGGGTGGGGGGTGAGGGAGTTCTGATGGAGTGGCAAACAAGTGACATCCTGCAGTAGCTGGGGTGAGTGGGGAGAATAATGCTCTCAGCCAGTGCTTAGCCGAGTTGATCCGGCAGGCTAATCTCTGGCCATGATATCAGAGGGCATCTGGGTCAATTGTACACAGAGGCGTAGCTAGGGCTTTCAGCGCCCGGGGACAAAGATTATCAATGCGCCCCCTAAGGTGAAGGCTGCGCCGCGCCAAAAAAGTGGCGTGGCCACATAATAAACATGGCCGTGGTTATGGGTGGAGCCAAATGTATATGGAGGTTAGCAGGCTCACACTCACCCACCCTCCCTCAGTATGTACCTTCCAGCATGTTCCAAGACAAATTCAGCAATCATGAGCCCCCCATCAAGACAAATTCAGCAATCATGAGCCCCCCCCATCAAGACAAATTCAGCAATCATGAGCAAATATGAGGCCCCCAACATGACCAACTCAGCAATCATGAGGCCCCCAACAAGACAAATTTAGCAATCATGAGGCCCCCAACAAGACAAATTCAGCAATCATGAGGCCCCCAACAAGGCAAATTCAGCGATCTTGAGGCCCCCAACAAATCATGAGGACCCTAACAAGACAAATTCAGTAACCATGAGGCCCCCAACAAGACAAATTCAGCAGTCATGAGGCACATAAATAGACAGCATCTCACATAAATAGGCAGAATGCCCCCTTAATATGGTAGACACCTCTCACCTGGCAGCAGTTCCCCAAAATACACTCAATCTGACAGCAGTGGTTTCCCAAAAAAAGGTAGCCCCAAGTCTATAGGTGTCCCCAGAATAGGTGGCCAGCAGTGTAGATGTCCCCAGAATAGGTGGCCAGCGGTATAGATGTCCCCAGAATAGGTAGCCAGTGGTAGAGATGTCCACAGAACAGGTAGCCAGGGGTATATATGCCCAGTATATGTAGGCAGGTGTATATGTTCTCTCAGTATATGTAGTCAGGGGTATATGTCCCCAGTATATGTAGTCAGGGGTATATGTCCCCAGTATATGTAGTCAGGGGTATATGTCCCCAGTATATATAGTCAGGGGTATATGTGCTCAGTATATGTAGCCAGGTGTATATGTGCCCAGTATATGTAGTGGGGAGTATATGTCCCCAGTATATGTAGTCAGGAGTATATTTGCCCAGTATATGTAGCCAGGGGTATATGTGCCCAGTATATGTAGTCAGGGTTATATGTGCCCAGTATATGTAGCCAGGTGTATATGTGCCCAGTATATGTAGTCAGGGTTATATGTGCCCAGTATATGTAGCCAGGGGTATATGTAGCCAGGGGTATATATGCCCAGTATATGTAGCCAGGGGTATAATATGCGTCCAGTATATGTAGCCAGGGGTATATGTGCCCAGTATATGTAGCCAGGGGTATATATGCCCAGTATATGTAGCCAGGGGTATATGTGCCCAGTATATGTAGCCAGGGGTATAATATGTGCCCAGTATATATAGTCAGGGGTATATATGCCCAGTATATGTAGCCAGGTGTATATGTGCCCAGTATATGTAGCCAGGGGTATATGTGCCCAGTATATGTAGTCAGGGTTATATGTCCCCAGAGTAGGTAGCCAGGTCCCCCCCCCCTCCCCAGCAGGAGGGAAGCAGTGCAGAGAAGAGGGAGAGCTGTGCGGACGGTGGAGACGGGGGCCATCTCCCCCCCCCTTTCCTCACTTTAGGGTGCTCTCCCTCCCTCGCTGTCCCCTCCATTAATGTCCGGGTGGCTGGCAGTGGTGGGCGGAACTTACCTCCGTCTCGTTGCAGCGCCGGATGGATTTGCCGCTACTCGGTCTGGTCCAGACCAGAGCAGCGGCTGCGGCACCCGAACTTCCGGCGCCGGAGCGAGACGGAGGTGAGTTCCGCCCGCCGCTGTCAGCCACCCGGACATTAATGGAGGGGACAGCGAGGGAGGGAGAGCACCCTAAGTTGAGGGAAGGGGGGAAGACGGCCCCCTTCTCCACTATCCGCACAGCTCTCCCTCTTCTCTGCGCTGCTCCCCTCCCCAAAAGAAACAAAAAATAAAATAAAAACGCAGCTCAGCTGGGCGCCCTTGGGGACCCGGCGCCCGGGGGCACTTGTCCTACCCCGACCCCCCCTAGCTACGCCCCTGATTGTACACACACTAGATTCTCAGCAGATCGACCACCTCGCCTGGGTTTCATCTACTGCGTGTATGAGGCTCAAGACAAGCCATTTGTCTTTCAGGGCCTTGTTTCATTATGTATTAAAAGGATTTACTAATTTGGAACATTTACTATATTTGGCAGGCAAAAAAAATGAACCTTAGCTGATTAGATCCATCCCAGACTTTTGGAATCTCAAAGAACAAATGTTTATGTTAAAGTACATATACAAAATACATTGAGAAAAATGTAATGAAAAAAACACTTGTAACTCTTACTTACTTGTAACTCTAGGAAATTAATAAAACATTCCAAATATACAAAATGGTAGAATAAGGCGTAATTTGAAGATATATTTGGAGAAAGCTTCTGATCACCCAATAGGTCATACTCATCGAAATTCCATGCAGTCCTCTTTCCCATCAATGCCACTAAGATGAGCTGAAAACTTTTGACACCTAATAGGAGACAAATTTTTTAAAAATCCAGACCAAGTTTGCCGAATTTTGCAAGTTCTCCAATGTTCCATAATGATCTCTAATACCTCAGCTATTTTTGCTTTATAATTTAGTTGCAGTGAGTAAAGTGTCATTTAATCTAATGCATTTATTTGATGTTAAAGGGAACTACAATCATCACCAACTTGTCCTCTGTGCTGAATGATGAGCAGGTCTGGGAGAAACCATATCAGTTTTATCCAAAGCATTTCCTTGATGAAAATGGCAAGTTTGTAAAGCAAGAGGCTTTCATGGCTTTTTCAGCAGGTAAAAATGAAAATAAAGGCTATAACGTTGAAATGTTAAAAGGCGTGTCCATAAACAATTGATCTGATGCAATTTCAAGGGTTAAAAAAAATCTATAATTCATATTATATAATCATGCAAGAACACTTTCGCTCTGCATCGCACACACTTTGCTAGCAGATTAATTTTCTGATTTACCAATGCCTACATGTACCCTAATATGTCTGGGGCAGTAACCCGATTAACTAAAGCTTTTGTATGCTACATTTAGGCATATAGGTGTGCGATTTCATTTGCTTTTGACTTGCTTTCTTCAGCACCACACATCACCTACTGCTTAACTAACACTGACATTATTTTAGCTATTATTTTAACTTTTATAGATTTTATAATTGCTTTAAGAAAAATAACAGCGTACCCACATCAAGCCTTTTTTTAAAGTGTACCCGAGGCGATATGTGACACGATGAGGCAACCATGTGTATGAAAAGTACAAAGCATATTAATAACAGGCTGTTTTACTTGCTTTATTTTGCTGCCTGAAAGAGTTAATTTCTATGCACGGAAGTGACAGCTTCTGTCTTGTCAGTACTTTGTCAGGAATATAGTAAACATCACTGATAAGCTAATTACAGTCATAAAAGTTTTCCTGGCAGAATACAACTTCTGAGGACAGGAAGAGATAAAAAAAAAAAGGTCAATAGTACATATATTTTAACTCTGAGACCCATAATAGGCTGCTACTGGTTAGAGATAGTAAAACATTCAACCTACCGTATTTTTCGGACTATAAGACACACTTTTTTTCCTCTAAAAGTGGGGAGGAAAAGTGGGTGCGTCTTATAGTCCGAATACTAAATTTTGATTGGCTCTGTTTCCCTCCTCGGTCCGCCCATCCCCTCCAGAGTGCTGTCCCTCATCCCCTGTCCCATTGGTGTCCTCAGCAGCTTTTACTTACGTATGCCTACGTTCGGGACACGAGTGTGAAAGGGCCACCCACTTGCTGCTCTAATTGCGATCCCTGATGCTTGTGCCATCTATCACCGCCAATCACCGCCGCTGCCCGGACTGTTGAGAGACCCGAAATAGACAGTGGTGCACGCTGGCCCGAGAGACATCTATTCCCAGAGAAAGCATCACATGCTGCACGCCGCAAGTTATGAAAGTACGGTAATGTCAGCAGGGACCGCATTAACGAATCAGGCGGGGGGCACTGCCCCAGCCCGCCAATCATGGCCGTTCACAGCTCCCTCTCCTGACTGGACGCGATCGTGTCAATCCCAGGACAAAGGCTTATCATTGGGGCCAATCACTGCAGTGCACTGTCCCCAATGATAAGCCTTCGTCCCGGGATTGACACGATCGCGTCCAGTCAGGAGAGGGAGCTGTGAACGGCCATGAATGGCGGGCTGGGGCAGCGCCCCCCGCCTGATTCGTTAATGCGGTCCCTGCTGACATTACCGTACTTCCATAACTTGCGGCGTGCAGCATGTGATGCTTTCTCTGGGAATAGATGTCTCTCGGGCCAGCGTGCACCACTGTCTAATTCGGGTCTCTCAACAGTCCGGGCAGCGGCAGTGATAGATGGCACAAGCATCAGGGATCGCAATTGGAGCAGCATGTGGGTGGCCCTTTCACACTCGTGTCCCGAACGTCGGCACCCCGGCAGCTACGTGATACATCCGTGTGGATGCAGGAACCCGCAATTGGCAGTGTGCTAGACCGTGCCAGAGAAGGTGACTCAGCCATAGTGGCCACGTGGTGTCCTGTCCACCCGGAAGATGGCCGCAGCTCCCGACAGGTGTACCACTGTCCAGAGCCTGGCATGCACAGGCCCCCCAGGATTGGGAGGGGAGCAGGGGGAACTCATCCACAGGGCCAAACAGGGGACCCATCTTGTATACCGGTAAGCTTCCAGCACAGGGTATTGGGGGACAGTACACCAGAGACAACAGGAAGATGGAGGGACAGCGCACTGATGGGGACTGGGGTGGAGGACAGGGGGATAACTGACACATGACAGAGGATACACTATAACACCAGAGGAGGACACGGAGACAGAGGATGCAGGGGGACACAGGACATAGCGGGATGGAGGACATAGGAGGAAACCGTGACACCAGGTAAAAGGAAGGTGCAAGGGGGACAATAATTGAGGAGAGAAGGTCCATAAGATGCTCCTGGACCATGCTCACACCAGGTTTAGTATAATTTTTTTTTTCCTTGGTTTTTGTCCTCAAAACCTGGGTGCGTCTTATAGTCCGGAGCGTCTTATAGTCCGAAAAATACGGTACTTTGTAAATGTGTAAATATAAAATAAAACCATGAGATACTTAAAGATCATTTTTAGGAGTAGGAGGATAAATATAATTGTTTATCTCATCAGTTTATTTTCACCTTGGTTTCATTTTAATCTCTATTTCAATCATTTTTATTGAATGTTCAAGGAACAGTAAGAACAAAGAATATTGTAACATAAATATACAACAATGTAAAGAATTCAGTGAGTAGTACAGAATAAATTTTGACCGTTTGGTCTAGTTGTATGAACAATAATGAACATTCGATGGAGATTAATATCTAAGTTGCTCAATATAAAAATATCACTCATAAATGGAAATAAAAGATCTGACTAAAATAGAATTGTTGGGGGATAAAGGAAAATTCACAAACGCAAAATTACCCATTGTGATAAAAGCTAATCTACATGTGGCTATATGCATTCATCAACCAAAGAACTAAAAACCATTTACTATTCCAATCGACAAATCCCTGCAGGCTGTCCACAACTTGGCTGGGTGCCACCGGACTTCCAAAAAGTCCACCAAATGACGGAAAGACCGGGCTCAACCACACAGTGCTTATAGCATGTTAATCTTCATTACACAGAGCAATACACAGAGCACCCTCCTTTATAAAGCGCAGACTAGCCCAAAACATAGTGATGGTGTTTCTCTGTGTATTCTGCCCAAAATAAATGAAGATTTACATGCTATAAGCACTGTGGTCAGGCCCTGGTCTTTACGTCTGCTAAAAAACATTAAAAGTATTTACCTAACATTGTGTACTTTCCTCTTGTGCAACCAAAACAGCTTTGACCTATGAATACATTGTCTCCACAAGAAGGTGCTCTGTGGTATCTGGCAACAAGGCAAGATGTTAGCGCTAGATCCTTTAGGTTTTATAAATCCTTTAGGTGCCTCCATGGATCAGAGAACTTTTTCCTGCAGTTTTCCAGATAAACTACAGACTTTTTTGTTAGGTACTAATCATTGTAAACTTGGAACACTTTGAACATGCATTTTTTTTAAATGCTCTAAACCAGACAGTCATCTACCCATCAGAATTTTGGCCTTGTCAAAGTGTGCCCTTTTTACCTGCTTCAAGCACATCACCTTTGCAAACTTAATGTTCAGTTTCTGCCTGTGGCTCAGTTCCCACTTGCGCCGGATCACGTGCAGTCAGTGGGAGCTGAGCACTATGATGGTATGCTGTGGTCTGGCTGCAGCCTGGAGTAGATGCATTACCCCCATAGGGTATAGGGGAAATACATCTGCTCTTCCTGGACTATCGCGGACTGCACAGAAGTACAGTCCGCTTACTGCAGTGGATCCAATGGATCCATTGCAGGCTGACAAAGGTGAACGCCTCCTATATATAAAATATGAGCTGTTCACCGTCAGCAAGGCTGGCATTTGACCCGAGTGACCGGAGCGGTCGCTCAGGATGCCGGCTTCCAGGGGCGCATGTGCAGTAGAGGGTTGCATGCCACTGCTCTGCTTTCTGCCTTCTCTCCTGGTGCCGCCCCCCTAGTGTTGGGCGAACAGTGTTCGCCACTGTTCGGGTTCTGCAGAACATCACCCTGTTCGGGTGATGTTCGCGTTCGGCCGAACACCTGATGGTGTTCGGCCTTTTAAGTTCGGGTTCGCCCCGAACTTCTAATGGCCGCCGAACAGGGCCGAACAGGGCCCCTGTTCGGCCGAATACGGCCCCCCTATGGGGTCGCAGGCATAAGGGGGGAGCATGCCCCGATCGCGGGGGGGGTCGGAAATTCCCCCCACCCCCTCCGCTAGCGCTCCCCCCTCTGCCCGCTTCCCCATAACAAAGTTTCAAGAAGTACCTGCTGTGTCCGGTGGTAGTGTGGGTGGCTGGCAGTGGGCGGCACTATGCAGTGACTGAATGAGGAGGAGGAGTCCGGAGAGTGACGCGTTGAGGGAGGCCGGGCAGCGGGCGGTTCAGCAGTGAACCGCCCGCTGCCCGGCCTCCCTCAACGCGTCACTGTCCGGACTCCTCCTCCTCATTCAGTCACTGCATAGTGCCGCCCACTGCCAGCCACCCACACTACCACCGGACACAGCAGGTACTTCTTGAAACTTTGTTATGGGGAAGCGGGCAGAGGGGGGAGCGCTAGCGGAGGGGGTGGGGGGAATTTCCGACCCCCCCCGCGATCGGGGCATGCTCCCCCCTTATGCCTGCGACCCCATAGGGCCCCCAAAAGCTGGATGTTCGGAAAGTTCGGGGTTCGGCCCGAACATGCCGTACATCTCGGCCATGTTCGGCGAACTTTCCCGAACCCGAACATCCAGGTGTTCGCCCATCACTACGCCCCCCCCTCCCCCCCCCATCGCTGACTTAGCCACGTCTCTGCCAGCGTCATGGTAACAGACCACCTTGTCAGATCAGTGCGACAGAAAGGGCGCTCTAACTACCCGCCACCCGCTGTACTCCAAATGCAGAAGTTACGTCACTTTCTACATTAGGAGTTTGCTGTGAGTGGGTAGCGTGTGCGCCCTCTCTGTCACACTGATCTGACTAGGTGGCCTGACTGTTACCAAGGCAGTGGCTGGGTGCTGTCTCACCATGGGCGCCATGCCTGCCCCCATGCCATTGCTTTGCTTTCTGCCTTCCCTCCTGGTAAAGCCCCCCCCCCCCCTGCTGACTTAGCCACGTCTCCACCAGTGTCATGGTAAAAGACCACCTAGTCAGATCAGCGTGACAGAGAGGGCTCTCAAACTACCCGCCACTCGCTGTACTCCAAATGCAGAAGTGACGTCACTTTCTACATTTGGAGTTTGCTGTGAGTGGGTAGCATGTGTCACGCTTACCTGACTAGGTGGTCTGACTGTTACCAAGGCAGCGGTGGGAGAGCGGCACCAGGACACAGGTGTGTAATGGCACGCAGCCTGCAGATCCAGCCACCATTCACCCTGCCCCAGCCTTCCTGCACCCAGATGCCCAGCCTGCACCCTGACTCAGCCACCCTTTACCCAGACCTAGCCACCCTGCCCCACCCACCCTGTCCCCAGAGAACCCATCCTGCACCCTGTCCCAGCCACTCTGCACCCTGACCCAGCCACACTTCCCGAGCCATCTTGCCCCAGCCACCCTGCACCCTGCTCCAGCCACCCTGCACCCAGACTAAGCCTGCACCCTGACCCAGCCACACTTCCCCAGCCACCCTGCCCCAGCCACACTTCAACCTGCCCCAGCCACCCTGCACCCAGACCCGGCCTGCACCCTGTCCCAGCTACCCTGCACCCTGACCCAGCCACAGTTCCCCAGCCATCCTGCACACAGCCTCCCTGCCCCAGCCACCCTGCACACAGATCCAGCCTGCACCCTGCCCCACCCACCCTGCATCCTGACCCAGCCACACTTCCACAGCCATCCTGCACCCAGCCACACTTCACCCTGTCCCAGCCATTCTGCACCCAGACCTAGCCACCCTGCCCCCTGCCCCAACAACCCTGCACCCAACACCAGCCTGCACCCTGCATCCAGCCCCAAGCAAGCACCCTGAACCCAGCCAGCAATTGGGGGACAGCTATGGCTACCTAATATCTAGGAGCAGATCTTGCTACCTAATACTGATATATTTGGGCACATGGCTACTTTATTATTTTATCTGGGAAGCATGGCTACTTAATTTATGTATGCATGGCGGACTTTGCTACTTGTTTTATCCTCACACACCTGCCTATTTAATGTGTTTATTTTGAGGCAACTAGCTACTTAATTATTTTATCTGGAGGTGTGTGACTGCTTAATTATTTTATCTGGATGATTGTGACAACTTTATTTTTATTGGGTGGTTTGTGAATACTTATAGAGGAGCTGTTAGGTATAAGGTCTCAGAGAAAAAAAAACACATATATCAGTAGCTAAATATTGGCTGTACTTACATTACATATGCATTTTACTGTCCACATTTGGATTTCACAGAATTTTTATATAGTATTTGCAGAGATTGATGCTCCTGACAGTTCATGGCAGGTTCCATCTTTGACTGTCTTGTCTGAAGCCAATTGTGATGTAATATCCTCCCTTACCCTGCTTCCTGATTGATGATTCTTTAGCCCTCCCAAGTCCCAGCCCTCTCAGACACTCCCACCAGTCTCTGGTTTAACGGGCATATCGTCTGTCACTCAGCGGGGGGGGGGGGATAGTTTTGCGGGAGATCGTGCTGTCAGTGGGGGGATCGTCCCGGGGGGGCTGTCAGATGAACATAGGTGAGCCGTTTTAGTTCTATACTGGGAAGTCCGGATCTTTTTAATGATTCGGATGATTCGAGTTGGATCATTGAAAAGATCCAGATCTTTGAACCGAATCTAATCTTTGAATCATTTGCAGCAGAGTGAGAGGTGCAGGAGAATGGAGGCACATTGAGGGTTCTAATGGGGAAGGGAGAGATGCAGCAGGAAGATTGTGCTTGTGCACAGAAGCTGCAGTTCCTGTTCCTTCCAGACATCCACTGTGAACCGAATCTCGGATGATTTGACTCACAAAAAAGATCTGGATCAAAGATCCGAATCGTTCATGATCTGGACAACACTACAGTGCAGTGAATATTAATTAGCCATGTGGCTAGGAACAATAGCGGACTCTCCCCTTACTGAGCATGTGCAAGCAGTGTAACACAGCAAAGTACCAGTATAAGCACTTCAAACATACTCTGAAAACACACCTGTTCAGACAAGCCTATAATTTGCTATAGGCAGCACTGAAGGCACACTGGCTCACCCACTAATTCTTGTGTTTTCTTCCCTTTTGTTTCCTCGCCACTACCCTCTAGATTGTAAGCCCGCAAGGGCAGGGACCTCCTCCTAGTGTTTCTCATACTGCTGTAATTTTAACATATGTACATGTACCAACTACATATCCACTATGTATGTATCTGTATTTATTCTATTCAATGTCATGACTGTACAGTGTCTTGTATTTCTTATGTATATTTGTTCCCCATTATTTGTTTGTATTATGTACAGCGCTACGGAAGATGCTGGCGCTATATAAATAAAAAATAATAATAATAAGCACAGCATGCTGCACTTTCATTGAATGTGCAGTATACTCTAATGCAACGTGTGCACTGTGAACAGCACATTGATTTTTCAGTGCTGTGAGTTGGGCTGCGTTACAGGCTGCTGTAACGTGAGCCTGTAACGTCCCACTGTGAAAGCAGCACTGGCGGGATAGGGAAATGAAGGGGAGGACCGGGGAGTGCAGTGGAGAGAAAAAAAACCTCCCAGCATGCTCTGTTATGCGGCCTGCGGCCTCCTTAGCAGCCTGGGGTTAACCCCCTTGGCGGTATGAAAAATACCGCCAGGGGGCAGCGCAGCAGTTTTTTTTTAATTTTTTTTTTTTTTAAATCATGTAGCGAGCCCAGGGCTCGCTACATGATAGCCGCTGCTCAGCGGCATCCCCCCAGCCCCGCCGATCGCCTCCGGCGATAGGCGATCAGGAAATCCCGTTCAAAGAACGGGATTTCCTGGAGGGCTTCTCCCGTCGCCATGGCGACGGGGCGGGATGACGTGGGACGTCATTGGGAGACCCGATCCACCCCTTGGCGCTGCCTGGCACTGATTGGCCAGGCAGCGCAGGGGTCTGGGGGGGGGCGCGCGCCGCACCGGATAGCGGCGATCGGGCGCGCAGCGGCGGCGATCGGGGTGCTGGCGCAGCTAGCAAAGTGCTAGCTGCGTCCAGCAAAAAAAAAAATATTTAAATCGGCCCAGCAGGGCCTGAGCGGCACCCTCCGGCGGCTTACCCCGTGTCACACACGGGGTTACCGCTAAGGAGGTTAAAGAGGATTGCTATTCAGCCAACAAAAAAGTAAGATATCTTTTTAACTTCAGTATTGCCTTTTTGGCTTCCTTCCAAACTGTTTAACACAGGAGAATAGAGATTTAAATTAGCTTTTTGTGCCTAACAGTTACTCTTTAATGAATTATCTGATGGAATGTGTCTAAATGAATTATCTGATGGAATGTGTCTAAATGAATTATCTGATGGCATGTGTCTACTTTTATCTGGAGGCATAAAACTATTTGAGTCTTTTATCTGCAAGCATGTGACCAGAGCCTGATCATCCACAGGGCAACTTTGGCAGTTGGCAAGGGCTGAAGAGACACTAGGGGCCTAGATGACACTAGCCTTCCTTCAAATCCTATTAAAAAAGTCAGGTGGTGATCAAGGGTAGGCCCAAAGATAATACTTGTCTAGTGCCCCATTTAACCTTAATACCTCTTTACATGTGACTATTTAATTTTGAGGCACATGAATACTTAATTCTAATATCTAGGCACCTGTGTGGTGCACATGCTTGCGAAGAAGAGGGGGGTGGGTGTGAGGCTGTATCAGATACAACAGCCATTTAGTGTAACTTGTATCTTGTGGAAGCCATATTCTGTCTGCTGTGTACTATCTCATATGTGTATGTCTGTTAGAGACAGCCTGGCTGCTGACTTTGAAATAATGGTCACCTGGAAATGGTAAATCTGCATCTCTCAGAAAAGGACTGTAAATCTCATTTGGGCAGACCAGCTAGGTTAAATAGCTCACAGACACCTGGACATTGGCCTCAATTCATAAAGCATTACCGCATGCGGTAATGCTGAAAACAGCAGACTTTCCCGAGCACTTAGCAATGTGTCAATTCATAAAGGCTGTTACCGCATGAAAAGCTGACATTACCAACCAGGGAGATACATTATCTTGGCTGTAGTTACCTCCAACACATGTCAGTAAACTAACACATGTCAGTAAAAGGTCAGCAAATGTCAATTGATAAAGCCTTCAACAAGCGGTAAGCCTGACGATAGTTACCGACACCTCTGGTGAGGTCTTAACAAGTAACCGACACCTCTGGTGAGGTGTTAACAATGCAAAGTGCTGGGAGCCGAAGTCTGTGTGAGTCATCTGTGCAGGGAAAATCTGTGTGAGTAATCTGTGCGAGTTATCTGTGCAGGCAGGGAAAATCTGTGAGTCGTCTGTGCGAGTCATCTGTGCGAGTCATCTGTGCAGGGAAAGTCTGTGTGAGTCATCTCTGCAGGGAAAGTCTGTGTGAGTTGTCACAAGCTCCCTAGTGGCCAGACCGCACAATGCCTTCCAATCGGTTTCAGCACACAGACCATGCAATCTGTGGTCGCAATCGGTGCGCAGAAACCGCTGGGATTTTGGCAGCAGACCGACTAGACGGGAGCCTGTGAGTTACGGTAATACAAATTACACACTATTTCAGGGAATAACTGCCACCACCTCTGTTACCATGGGACAGAGGAACCCTCTGACTGGCTGACTCTAGACCTGCAAATAGAAAACGGTTAAACACACTCTATTTTATATAGCTATCCACAATAGTAGCGACTCCTCAGAAGCCAGGGTTCAGTTTTGTGTTACTGAATAATAGGTGTAGCCGAACAAATAAATGACATTAGCATTGTTTATTAAGAATGCAACATAAATAATTAATATATACTGAAAATCATTAGAATCAACAATTATAGAGACATTAGTAGCACAGTAAAAAAAATGAAAAGGGAGAAAATATATAAGTTTGTGGAAATATGTCCTTTCTGGGAAAACTCGTAAAGTTCCTTTGTTTCAGTTCAGGAGCAAAGTTCAGACAAGATGGCCGCTAACCACATGGTCCTGTGGCTAGCAGCAGCATGCTCTCATGAAGATGGAATTTGGAGGATTGCCCCTCCCTGTATGCACCCTGATTTTACGGAAGCTAGTTTTGGTGGTGGAACCAAGCTAGCCCCTCCGGTTCACAAACCAATCACAGTTCATTCCCTCGGAGAGAGATTTAGGTTTAAACTTATAAAACGCTGTAATTCAAAACCGATAAATGCCACATTTGCGCTGATAACAGATTAATATTCCTCAGATTATGACAATTCCTATGACATCAGACTTGAGTAGGGTAGAGGGTCCAGTTCCTGAGAAGTTTAATAACTTGGCTGTAGCGTACCCCTTGCCCCTCAAGACTGGTATCAAAAGATTCAGCAAGACACTACAAACACAATGATACAACTATCATAACTATCCTAGATGCTATATTCCATAAATAGGCAAAATATCATATACAGCATTCATTTATTCTGCTTCTGACGGAGTCAGGCAGTCTGGTCTCATGCTGAGTTTATCCTGTCCCTTCAAAAGGCAGTAACACTTGCCATTTGCTGGAGAGCTTTCACACCTCGGTGTCACTGGCAAGGAAAGGAACTCTTTTGATCCAGTTAATTAACCACACAGACCTTATCAGAGAGCATACTTGGCTGTCACGAAAAGAACTCTGCTAACACTTATGAAGACAACAGAGACCCCCAGGCTTGACTGCCTGGTATCCACAGACATACAATCTAGATCTGGCAACGCAACGACAATTGGTGCAACAAACCGATTGCGATTGCGTTCTCTTTTCTCATGGCTCTCCCGGGACATGAGTCATCTGTGCGAGTCATCTGTGCAGGCAGGGAAAGTCTGAATGAGTCATCTGTGCGAGTCATCTGTGCAGGCAGGGAAAGTCTGTGTGAGTCGTCTGTGCAGGGCAAAAGAGCAATATCGCCACACTGCTCTACTCTACAGCTCAATGGGCTGCGGTAATTTACCGACCTTCAACGGCAGCTGGGGAAATCTTTATGAATTAGCACACAGACCAGGAAAATACCGAGTGCTGTATTTTCCTGACAAGCTTTTTTTTTATTGCACTGCTTTTTATGAATTGAGGCCATTGTGGGAATTAGGAAATATTTACCTAGCCTCCATCAAGGAAACGGTTATTTAGATAATTATCCAACCAGTTGTCTTGAATAGTCTGATGTGCTTAGCTTGAATAAGGCTGCTTCCCGTCTGGATCTGGACGAGAACTCTGTCGGGAACTGTCTCTGCAGGCTTGCCGTGGGACCGGTTCCTGACCGGGGGGCACCAAAATCAGGTTTCACTTAGGGCACTGTGAAACCTAAGGACGGCCCTGACTGTCAGTTTTGCAATCAGTGGAGATCGAACAAAAAAAGGCCATTCTCAGCTCAAGTGAGCACACAGCCCAATGCATTTCCTCTCTTGACATGTGCTGCTTTAACAAGTTAACCTATACAATTCAGTTTAGCTGTCAGTGCTGTAGCTGGTGAGGTGTAATACTCACACTATTAACACTGGTTTACAGAGGTTCAAAAAAGAGTTTATAATAATAAATATGGCCCCTAGGCTTGGCCTCTGTGATAAAATGCCACATTATAAGATTATGAATGTAAGCTCAGAATGTCGCTGTGTGATATTGAAAGGAAATCCATTATAAAAGAAAAGCAGAGTCTACTTACAAGCAACTCAAGTTTCCAGCCTGGCTTCAAAACTCTTGGAGTCACTGCCCATGACTAGCATGCAGATTAGAGATGGGCCGAACCTCCGATTTTCGGTTCACGAACAGTTCGCGGAAAAGTTTGCGAACCGCAATAGACTTCAATGGGGATGCGAACTTTGAAAAATAGAAAAAATTATGCTAGCCACAAAAGTGATGGAAAAGATGTTTCAAGGGGTCTAACACTTGGAGGGGGCATAGCGGAGTGGGATACATGCCCAAAGTCCCGGGGGAAAATCTGAATGTGACGCAAAGCAGCGTTTTAAGGGCAGAAATCACATTGAATGCTAAATTGCAGGCCTAAAGTGCCTTCAAACATCTTGCATGTGTATACATCAATCAGGGAGTGTTATTAGAGTTCTGCTTCACACTGACGCACCAAACTCACTGTGTAACGCACCGCAAACAGCTGTTTGCGTAGTGACGGCCGTGCTGGACTGGTGCGCACTGTGACGAGAGTGTAGGCCATGGCGGTTTTCAAGCCCATATGGTCGCCGGGCTGTGGTAGCTCAATGATAGAACAGTGACTGTCCAGCTGATCAAATTTGGTCTGACCACAATGAAGCAACAACCTTATTATCTTTTGTGTCCCACCCCCACCGAGACACTCAAATAGCCGGCGGTCATTGTTTCATTGTGATACGCAAGCCCCTTCACCACGGCAAGCTAATGATCACGAAGGGGGATGGGCACATGTACATGCCTTTTGTTTTTTTTTGTTGCAGTCGCCCGCAGTGCAGGCAGAAAAATTAGGCAGGCATGTACACGCACCAGAAAAATTAGTGTAGTGGCCGCTGCTAGCAGCGGCTTTAAAAATTCAGGAATCCGCCTGGACCCTGTTGGTGGTGGCGGAGAAGGCAAGTGGCCCACAGGCAGAGATGCTGTGTGTGAGGACTGACTTAGTCTTCGGTCATGCTGTAGCCCTCCGTGATCCATTCCTCATTCATTTTGATAAAGGTCAGGTACTGAACACTGTAGTGACTTAGGCGACTTCTCTTCTCAGTGACAATGCCTCCAGCAGCACTGAAGGTCCTTTCTGACAGGACGCTTGCGGCAGGGCAAGAGAGAAGTTGGATGGCAAATTGGGACAGCTCTGGCCACAGGTCAAGCCTGCGCAACCAGTAGTCCAAGGGTTCATCGTCGCTTTTCACAGTGTCTACATCCACACTCAAGGCCAGGTAGTCGGCTACCTGCTGGTCCAGGCGTTGGTGGAGGGTGGATCCGGAAGGACTATGGAGTTGGACTAAAGAATGTCCGCATGTCCGACATCACCCTGAGATCGCTGGAGCGTCCTGTCCTTGCCTGCGTGGACTTGGGAGGAGGAGGGTTACTGCCAGTGGTACCTTGATTGCGTTGTGCAGCCACATCACCCTTAAACGCATTGTAAAGCATCATCGACAGCTTGTTCTGCAAGTGCTGCATCCTTTCCGCCTTCTGTTGAGTTGGTAACAGGTCCACCACCTTGTGCCTGTACCGAGGGTCTAGTAGCGTGGCCACCCAGTACAGGTCATTCGCCTTGAGTTTTTTGATACGGGGGTCCCTCAACAGGCTGGACAACATGAAAGAGGCCATCTGCACTAAGCTGGATGCAGACGTACTCTCCATCTCCTCTTGCTCTTCCTCAGTGATGGGACGCAACTCCTCTTCCTCCCCCCAGCCACGAACTATACCACAGGAACATGGAGCTGCAGAGGCCCCCTGTGACGGCTGCCGCGGTTGTTCTTCTTCCGCCGCCTCTTCCTCCTCCACAGAAACACCTTCCTCATCATCATCAGAGTCTGACTCCTCTCCTTCCCCACACGACCCCTCTTCTTCCTCCTCCTCCTCCCCCCTCTGTGCTGCCGCAGGTGTTGTGGAAACATCGGGTTCGGATGTAAATCGCTCCCACGACTCCTGCTGCTGTAACTGTTCTCGTTCACGCTCCTCCACAGCTGTATCCACCACTCTATGCACGGCACGCTCCAGGAAGTAGGCGTAGTTACTGATGGTGCCCTCAGCGCGACTCACCATTTTGGTCACCTCCTCAAAGGGCTCCATGACCCTGCATGCATTTTGCATCAGTGTCCAGTTGTTGGGCCACAACATCCCCATCCTCCCAGATTGTGTCCTTGTACTGTAAAGATACAGGTACTGGGTGACGGCTTTCTCCTGGTCTAGCAGGCGAGAGAACATCAGCAGGTTGGAATTCCAGCGAGTCTGGCTATCGCAAATCAGGCGTCTCACCGGCAAGTTGTTTCGACGCTGAATATCCTCAAAGCGTGCCATGGCCTTGTAAGAGTGCCTGAAATGCCCACACTTCCTGGCCTGCTTCAGGACGTCCTCTAAGCCTGGGTACTTGGACACAAATCTTTGCACGACCAGATTCAGCACATGTGCCATGCAGGGTACGTGTGTCAGCTTTCCCAAATTCAACGCGAAAATGAGTTTGCTGCCATTGTCACACACCACGTTGCCGATCTCAAGCTTGTGCGGGGTCAGCCATTGCTTCACCTGTTTGTTAAGAGCAGCCAGGAGAGCTGCTCCTGTGTGACTCTCCGCTTTGAGGCAAGACATGTCTAACACTGCGTGACACCGTCGTACCTGGCATGCAGCATAGGCCCTGGGGTGCGGGGGCTGTGTAGCTGGAGAGGAGATCACGGCACCAGCCAAGGAGGAGGAGGAGGATGACAACAGCGAAGAGGTGGTAGCAGGCGGAGAGGAGGTGGCTGGAGGCCTGCCTGCAAACCGTGGAGGTCTGACAAGTCGGTCTGCTGCGCAGCCAGGTACTCCCTGCTTGCTGCCATCGGTCACCAGGTTGACCCAATGGGCTGTGTACGTAATGTAGCGACCCTGCCCGTGCTTGGCAGACCAGGCATCCGTGGTCAGGTGGACCCTTGACCCAACGATCTTCGCAATAGATGACACCACTTGCCTCTAAACTGCATGGTGCAGTTTGGGTATGGCCTTTCGTGAAAAATAAGTGCGGCCTGGTATCTTCCACTGCGGTGTCCCAATGGCCACAAATTTACGGAAAGACTCTGACTCCACCAGCTTGTATGGTAATAGCTGGAGAGCTAATAGTTCCGCCACACCAGCTGTCAGACGCCGGGCAAGAGGGTGACTGGCAGACATTTGCTTCTTACGCTCAAATACTTCCTTTACGGACAGCTGGGTACTGCTGTGGGCAGAGGAGAAGGAACCGCTCAAGGGAAGAGGCAGTGTGGAGGAGGGTGGCTGTGAAGGTGCAAGTGAGAAAGTGGATGAAGACGATGCACCTGAAGGAGGAAAAGGAGAAGGAGGGTGGCTTGTCTTTTGGGCGCTGCTTTTCCTCAGGTGTTCTTGCCATAGCTGTTTGTGCCTTCTCTCCAGGTGCCTTTGTAAGGCACTTGTCCCTACGTGAGAGTTGGCCTTTCCACGGCTCAATTTTTGTTGGCAGAGAGAACATATGGCTTTGCTCCGATCTGAGACACACATGTTAAAAAATTTCCAAACCGCTGAGCCCCCCTGGGGTGATGGCGCTACGGTGGCATCAGCAGCTGACGTTGAAGGGCATGTTGGCTGGCTGTCCATAGCTGGCGATACATGGCGCCGGACACTTCCATGCAGTGTGGTTCATGGTCTAGAGGGTAAGACAGATACCTACTACACACTAGGTCCTGGGTTCAAATCCCAGCTATGGTATATAAGCATGCTTTTCAAAAAGTACAAATCCTTAATCATGCTACTTTTTCTATCGAATTGATCATAATGGAAGTATGGTTTATGCTACCGGCAGCTTTAGCATGTAGTGTGGGTCATGGTCTAGAGGGTAAGACAGATACCTACTACACACTAGGTTCTGGGTTCAAATCCCAGCTATGGTATATAAATAAGCATGCTTTTCAAAAAGTACAAATCCTTAATCATGCTACTTTTTCTATCGAATTGATCATAATGGAAGTATGGTTTATGCTACCGGCAGCTTTAGCATGTAGTGTGGGTCATGGTCTAGAGGGTAAGACAGATACCTACTACACACTAGGTTCTGGGTTCAAATCCCAGCTATGGTATATAAATAAGCATGCTTTTCAAAAAGTACAAATCCTTAATCATGCTACTTTTTCTATCGAATTGATCATAATGGAAGTATGGTTTATGCTACCGGCAGCTTTAGCATGTAGTGTGGGTCATGGTCTAGAGGGTAAGACAGATACCTACTACACACTAGGTTCTGGGTTCAAATCCCAGCTATGGTATATAAATAAGCATGCTTTTCAAAAAGTACAAATCCTTAATCATGCTACTTTTTCTATCGAATTGATCATAATGGAAGTATGGTTTATGCTACCGGCAGCTTTAGCATGTAGTGTGGGTCATGGTCTAGAGGGTAAGACAGATACCTACTACACACTAGGTTCTGGGTTCAAATCCCAGCTATGGTATATAAATAAGCATGCTTTTCAAAAAGTACAAATCCTTAATCATGCTACTTTTTCTATCGAATTGATCATAATGGAAGTATGGTTTATGCTACCGGCAGCTTTAGCATGTAGTGTGGGTCATGGTCTAGAGGGTAAGACAGATACCTACTACACACTAGGTTCTGGGTTCAAATCCCAGCTATGGTATATAAATAAGCATGCTTTTCAAAAAGTACAAATCCTTAATCATGCTACTTTTTCTATCGAATTGATCATAATGGAAGTATGGTTTATGCTACCGGCAGCTTTAGCATGTAGTGTGGGTCATGGTCTAGAGGGTAAGACAGATACCTACTACACACTAGGTTCTGGGTTCAAATCCCAGCTATGGTATATAAATAAGCATGCTTTTCAAAAAGTACAAATCCTTAATCATGCTACTTTTTCTATCGAATTGATCATAATGGAAGTATGGTTTATGCTACCGGCAGCTTTAGCATGTAGTGTGGGTCATGGTCTAGAGGGTAAGACAGATACCTACTACACACTAGGTTCTGGGTTCAAATCCCAGCTATGGTATATAAATAAGCATGCTTTTCAAAAAGTACAAATCCTTAATCATGCTACTTTTTCTATCGAATTGATCATAATGGAAGTATGGTTTATGCTACCGGCAGCTTTAGCATGTAGTGTGGGTCATGGTCTAGAGGGTAAGACAGATACCTACTACACACTAGGTTCTGGGTTCAAATCCCAGCTATGGTATATAAATAAGCATGCTTTTCAAAAAGTACAAATCCTTAATCATGCTACTTTTTCTATCGAATTGATCATAATGGAAGTATGGTTTATGCTACCGGCAGCTTTAGCATGTAGTGTGGGTCATGGTCTAGAGGGTAAGACAGATACCTACTACACACTAGGTTCTGGGTTCAAATCCCAGCTATGGTATATAAATAAGCATGCTTTTCAAAAAGTACAAATCCTTAATCATGCTACTTTTTCTATCGAATTGATCATAATGGAAGTATGGTTTATGCTACCGGCAGCTTTAGCATGTAGTGTGGGTCATGGTCTAGAGGGTAAGACAGATACCTACTACACACTAGGTTCTGGGTTCAAATCCCAGCTATGGTATATAAATAAGCATGCTTTTCAAAAAGTACAAATCCTTAATCATGCTACTTTTTCTATCGAATTGATCATAATGGAAGTATGGTTTATGCTACCGGCAGCTTTAGCATGTAGTGTGGGTCATGGTCTAGAGGGTAAGACAGATACCTACTACACACTAGGTTCTGGGTTCAAATCCCAGCTATGGTATATAAATAAGCATGCTTTTCAAAAAGTACAAATCCTTAATCATGCTACTTTTTCTATCGAATTGATCATAATGGAAGTATGGTTTATGCTACCGGCAGCTTTAGCATGTAGTGTGGGTCATGGTCTAGAGGGTAAGACAGATACCTACTACACACTAGGTTCTGGGTTCAAATCCCAGCTATGGTATATAAGCTGTTTTGAAAATCTGCAATTACCTACTGCATGAGATGGATGGATGGATGGATGGATGGATGGAGGAGGAGGAGGAGGAGGAGGAGGAGAAGAGAGAGAGAGAGAAATTTATAATTCCGCGGAATTTTCCGAGCATCCCTACTGAGGACGAGCTCCCTCTGCTTTTATCATGGAGTCGTCTTCTCCTACTCCTCTCTGACTCCCCCTCTGAACTGTCCCCCTGGTCATCTCCTCTACTGGGAACATACGTGGCATCCGTATAATCGTCATCATAATCCTCCTGGCAAGCTATGCTTTCCTCAGACACCTCCTCAACTGCACCAACTTCAGGTAGTTCATCATCCCCCTCCTCACACGTTATGTCCATACTATCGCCACCTAACTCAGACGTATGAGGTGGTGTACCTGCGCCTTCCTCTTCTTGTTGCAGTAGTGGCTGTGAATCAGTGATTTCACCACCATCACCAAATAATTCTTGCGAAGTGTCAAATTCAGCGGATGTGGTGCTTGTTGTAGCACTGGTGGCTGCGGGAGATGAGGTGTTCTGTGTTAAAAACTCAAGCACGTCCTCACAATTTTGGGAAGTGATGGCACGTGCCTTCTTCTGAGCACCGTATTTTGGGCCAGGTCCGCACGAAACAACACCACCTCGCACAGACCTGCCGGTGCCTGGTGGCCTTCCTTTGGGTCTGCCTCTACCTCTTCCTCTACCTGGTTTGTCCATTTTGTCCATCTCGGGGGGATGCTAGGTATATGCAGTGAGCTGGGTTCACTCAACACAACAGGTAGTTATATGCAGTGAGGTGGGTTCACTGAACACTAAAGGTAGTTAGATGCATTGAGGTGAGTTCACTGAACAGTAAAGGTACTTAGATGCAGTGAGGTGGGTTCACTCAACACAACAGGTAGTTATATGCAGTGAGGTGGGTTCACTGAACAGTAAAGGTACTTAGATGCAGTGAGGTGGGTTCACTCAACACAACAGGTAGTTATATGCAGTGAGGTGGGTTCACTGAACAGTAAAGGTACTTAGATGCAGTGAGGTGGGTTCACTCAACACAACAGGTAGTTGGATGCAGTGAGGTGGGTTCACTGAACAGTAAAGGTACTTAGATGCAGTGAGGTGGGTTCACTCAACACAACAGGTAGTTAGATGCAGTGAGGTGGGTTCACTGAACAGTAAAGGTACTTAGATGCAGTGAGCTGGGTTCACTCAACACAACAGGTAGTTAGATGCAGTGAGGTGGGTTCACTGAACAGTGAAGGTACTTTGATGCAGTGAGGTGGGTTCACTCAACACAACAGGTAGTTAGATTCAGTGAGGTGGGATCACTGAACAGTAAAGGTACTTAGATGCAGTGAGGTGGGTTCACTGAACAGTAAAGGTACTTAGATGCAGTAAGGTGGGTTTACTCAACACAACAGGTAGTTAGATGCAGTTAGGTGGGTTCACTGAACAGTAAAGGTACTTAGATGCATTGAGGTGGGTTCACTGAACAGTAAAGGTACTTAGATGCAGTGAGCTGGGTTAACTCAACACAACAGGTAGTTAGATGAAGTGAGGTGGGTTCACTGAACAGTAAAGGTACTTAGATGCAGTAAGGTGGGTTCACTCAACACAACAGGTAGTTAGATGCAGTGAGGTGGGTTCACTGAACAGTAAAGGTACTTAGATGCAGTGAGGTGGGTTCACTGAACAGTAAAGGTACTTAGATGCAGTGAGCTGGGTTCACTCAAAACAACAGGTAGTTAGATGCAGTGAGGTGGGTTTACTGAACAGTAAAGGTACTTAGATGCAGTGAGCTGGGCTCACTCAACACAACAGGTAGTTAGATGCAGTGAGGTGGGTTCACTGAACAGTAAAGGTACTTAGATGCAGTGAGCTGGGTTCACTCAACACAACAGGTAGTTAGATGCAGTGAGGTGGGTTCACTGAACAGTAAAGGTACTTAGATGCAGTGAGGTGGGTTCACGCAACACAACAGGTAGTTAGCGAGGAGAACGCCAGCGCATACCACTAAGGCTGCATCTGAAATGGCCACCAGCTCAGTGTGTAGCACCTATGTAGACTTTCTACACACTTCACATTCAATTCAGATGCAAATCATATGCAAATCTGCTACTACTTATCATGCAAACAGGAAACTCAGGAGGAGGGGCTGGGAGCAGCTAACCTGACAGTTACATAGTTACAAAGTTAAGGAAAGGTGGGGGGGAAAGGCTGCGCATCCCTAAACACATGCTGCAATTGAATGGTTAATCGCACAGGCATACACCGCCTCTGCCAGACTGAAAAATGCATGCCCTGCATCCAAGACAAGTGCTAACATTTATTAAATTAGGAGGTACTTTAGCTTCCAATATGGTTTGCATGAAAAGTATATTATACTAGACACTTGCGCCACGGTGAGGCAGACCTCCGGGCAAGTGACCTAACCTAAATTTAAAACCTCGGGAGCAGCTAAGCAGAAAAAAATGTGTAACTTACATTTGGTAGAACAGCAAGGAGAACGCCAGCGCATACCACTAAGGCTGCATCTGAAATTACCACCAGCTCAGTGTGTAGCACCTATATAGACTTTCTACACACTTCGCATTCAATTCAGATGCAAATCATATGCAAATCTGCTACTACTTATCATGCAATCAGGAAACTCAGGAGGAGGGACTGGGAGCAGCTAACCTGACAGTTACATAGTTACAAAGTTAAGGAAAGGTGGTGGGGAAAGGCTGCACATCCCTAAACACATGCTGCAATTGAATGGTTAATCGCACAGGAGTACACCACCTCTGCCAGACTGAAAAATGCATGCCCTGCATCCAAGACAAGTGCTAACATTTATTAAACTAGGAGGTACTTTAGCTTCCAGTATGGTTTGCATGCAAAGTATATACTAGACACTTGCGCCACGGTGAGGCAGACCTCCGGGCAAGTGACCTAACCTAAATTTAAAACCTCGGGAGCAGCTAAGCAGAAAAAAATGTGTAACTTACATTTGGTAGAACAGCGAGGAGAACGCAAGCGCATACCACTAAGGCTGCATCTGAAATGACCACCAGCTCAGTGTGTAGCACCTATATAGACTTTCTACACACAAAGGTACTTAGATGCAGTGAGCTGGGTTCACTCAACACAACAGGTAGTTAGATGCAGTGAGGTGGGTTCACTAAACAGTAAAGGTACTTAGATGCAGTGAGGTGGGTTCACTCAACACAACAGGTAGTTAGATGCAGTGAGGTGGGTTCACTGAACAGTAAAGGTACTTAGATGCAGTGAGGTGGCTACACTGAACAGTAAAGGTACTTAGATGAAGTGAGGTGGGTTCACTCAACACAACAGGTAGTTAGATGCAGTGAGGTGGGATCACTGAACAGTAAAGGTACTTAGATGCAGTGAGGTGGGTTCACTGAACAGTGAAGGTACTTTGATGCAGTGAGGTGGGTTCACTCAACACAACAGGTAGTTAAATGCAGTGAGGTGGGTTCACTGAACAGTAAAGGTACTTAGATGCAGTGAGGTGGCTACACTGAACAGTAAAGGTACTTAGATGAAGTGAGGTGGGTTCACTCAACACAACAGGTAGTTAGATGCAGTGAGGTGGGATCACTGAACAGTAAAGGTACTTAGATGCAGTGAGGTGGGTTCACTGAACAGTAAAGGTACTTAGATGCAGTGAGGTGGGTTCACTGAACAGTAAAGGTACTTAGATGCAGTGAGGTGGGTTCACTCAACACAACAGGTAGTTAGATGCAGTGAGCTGGGTTCACTCAACACAACAGGTAATTAGATGCAGTGAGCTGGGTTCACTCAACACAAAGCTGGGTATATACAGTGATGAGGTGGGTTAAGTAAACACAACAGGTACTGGGTATATGCAGTACTGGGTAGTACAATGTGCAGCTCCCTGTCACACACAGGTAGTCACTGAATGTGCTGGGCTGCTGGCAGTGGCACACACACTATGAATTAGCAAGGCTGTGCATGCAACAAAAGTGTCAGTTTAACACACAGAAAAAAAAAGTACAGGATGAGCTCTGAAAAGAGCTGTTGAGGGGTGCTATAAAAGCAATAATAATCAGCCAGGAGCAAGCTAAGCAGCCAAGAACCTAACTAATCTGTCCCTAGAACAACAAGTCTGCAGCAGCTGTCCCTAGTCTCTAGCAGGCACACGAGTGAGGCTAATGGCCGCCGGAGCCTGACTTATATAATGGGGGGTTGGGCTCCAGGGCTTAGTGTAGCCTGAATGGCTACAATGTGCCTGCTGACTGTGATGCAGAGGGTCAAAGTTGACCCTCATAGTGCATTATGGGGCGAATCGACTTTCCGCAAAAGTTCGCCTGTTCCATGCGAACGCAAACCACCGAAGTTCGCCTGGAATCGTTCGCCGGTGAACCGTTCGGTCCATCTCTAATGCAGATCAGATTTACTTCTGATTTCAATGGTTGCACAAAGGTCAGTGAGTAAAAGTGGCAATATATTAAATGCCTTGGAGAGGAACTCAGGGGCGCATCTGGGTAACATAGAGCCCATGGCAGACATTGAACTTGCGCCCCCCACTGCCCCTTATAGAGCCCTTCACCTCTAAAACAGCATCCTTTCTCATGTACATGTGTTATGGTTGCCTGTGGTTTTTGGCTCGGTATATTACTGAAGTTACTTTTTTTAGAAATATCTCTACTTATTCCCTCTCTGGGCAGGCATGGCGCCCATGGTGCTATGGCGCCCATGGCATGAGGCATGCCTGCACCCCTCTAGATACACCTCTGGAGAAACTGTAACAATATATATAGTACAATGCCGTACATTACTCAGGATACCCACTTTTAAATTAAATATCCTGGTTTCAGCATCAGAAACCCCTCCTATAGCTATATATTAATGTTTATTGGTATGTAGCTCCACTCTCCCACTGAGGCCTGGCCTACACTATTTATTACATGGAATTCTCCCAAGAGCATTCTGGGAGACCATATATATTTTCTACTGGCTTCAGAACGCTCAGTAAATGAACATTCTGCAGAAATCACCTGTCAGTACTAAAAGATGTTGTCGCCTGTGATACATTTCAGAAATGTTTACAATGGGCAACACTGACTAAATAATTTATAAATAACAATTGTAAAAATATGCACTTTTATGAATTATGTTATTTGACTACAGTTTGCTTTAAACTAGAAATGAAGGTGTTGATGCACATAGCTTACTTGGTTCTGCTAACACGTTTTAATATTTTTAGGATTTTGCGGATTGACTTACATTAAACACCCATAAGAAAAAGTTTGTAATAATTTTGTGCCAAATAATTAAGTGCACAAATTAATGCTTATGCATGAAGTAATGCAAGAATGGGCAGATTTCATTTTACTGAGCCAGAGCTCAGAAGAGTTTTGCATTTGTGTGTGTATATGGGATTCCCTGCCTCTCATACGGAAGCGGATGGCAATGTCGGCCGAATCGCTAGTGCAAGCGATTCGGACGGCAATGCCATTATTTCCCATGGCAGAGTTTCCCCATGGGATTTTGCCTGCAGGGAAACTGTGAATTTGGCCAGGTTTCCGCACTGGTGGAAACGGGCCCTTACTGATGCTGTGCTAACCACTCATTTTCTGTGTGTTTGTTCACCTAATCTTATCACAGGATTAACTGATGGACAGCTTTTGCGATAAGTGGGTTTGTATGTGACAGTGGATGGAAAGAGGTTTTTTTATGATGCCTGACAAGTTTATCTTACATTTTGTCTTCTTCTTGGCTATAATATACTTCAGATTTTGACACTTGCTTCTTTTTCTTCCTGAGATTTATTGCCCATTTCCTGCAAACATTAGAAGTACAGAAATCATTTCACAAGCATGATACAGATCTTAATTCAGGGAGTGTTCCCATCCAAACCTACAGTATTGCACAAAAAGAATGGAGTAAACTGTTGTGAGATGGTGCATTCAGCAATTTTCAAATGCACTGTCTAACAATCTACTGTGGCGTAGTGGTTAGCGCTTTCGCCCTGCAGCACTGGGTCCCAGCCAGGTCAGCATCTGCAAGGAGTTTGTATGTTCTCCCTGTGTCTGCGTGGGTTTCCTCCGGGCACTCAAGTTTCCTCCCACATCCCAAAAACATACAGATAAGTTAATTGGCTTATCCCTAAAATTGGCCCTAGACTACAACACATACACTACACCAGTGGTCCCCAACCTTTTTTGACCCAAGGACCGCTTCAGCATCAGGCAATTTTTCCAAGGACCGGGCGGGTGCAAGCGTATGCGGGGCTAGAGGGGGGGGGGGGTGTTATTGCGCGGGGGGCAGTGTCATTACATAAAGAAGTCCTGGCAACACCAGCCCTACCTGATTCTTCTTGACTTGTCTGTAGCATTTGATACTGTGGATCATGAAATACTTATCCAGCGACTGAAGAATTACTGTGGCCTAAAGGGTACTGTTCTCAGCTGGTTTCAGACCTTCCTATCTGGCAGGACACAGCAAGTATGTCTGGGCACACACTACTCCAATCCAGTGCCACTTGCCTATGGAGTTCCATAGGGTTCTGTACTATCACCATTACTCTTTGCAGTCTACATGCTCCCACTGGGCAAAATAACCTAGAACTATGGCCTAGGATACCATTGTTATGCAGATGACACACAACTGTATCTGTCCTTCAAGCCTGGCACCCAAGACCCATCAGCATCCATAAATGCGTGTCTAGTGGATTTACAAAATTGGATGACCACCAGCTGGCTGAGACTGAACTCTGACAAAACAGAGGTGTTGTTGGTAGGTTGTCCACACATGATGGATAAAGTTCAAAACGCTCACCACCTCAAACTAGCAATTGGGGGAGATACCGTACACAGGCCCGGCCCTAGACTTTTTGCCGCCTGAAGCAAGCTTTAAAAAAATCGCCGCAGGAAGTGACGTCAGTGGAGCGCACGCTGGAACGAGGAAGAGGTGAATGATCCCCGCCCCGTTTCCTCTTATAGCTGCAGCCAGCGACGTAACAAGCTAGAGGGGAGCGGAGGACGGGGGACCCAGGCGAGGGAGAGGGGGTCCGACCCACCTCCCCGCCGCTAGGCCCAATACCCCCTTCCTGCCCGCTATCCCCTCCAGCTCAGGCGGCCCCCCACACCCACGGACGGACGGGCGGGCGCCGCCCCCCAGAAGTGCCGCCTGAGGCAAACGTTTCACCCCGCCTCATGGGCGGGCCGGCCCTGACCGTACAGTATAAAGACTCTGTGCAAAACCTTGGGGTGATCCAGGATGGAAATCTAAAACTCAGACAGCAGGTATCAGCTGTCGTCAAGTCTTCCTTCTTCCATCTAAGAAATATAGCGAAAATCAAACACCTTATCCCAGCTGAAGACCTACCTACCCTGGTTCATGCATTTGTATCCTCCCGCCTAGACTACTGCAACGCCCTGTTTATTGGATCTACAGATAAGGTTGGAACTTCATGCCCCTCCACGCACCTTCTGCTCTGCCAACAAGATGAAGCTGGTTACACTTAACATTTGGTGCCCGGGCCTTTTCCAATGCAGCCCCTACTCTATGGAACTCACTTCCACAATCAGTACGAGAGGCTCCTTCTCTGGACAGCTTTAAAAAAAGGCTAAAAACTCACCTCTTTTCCCTAGCCTTTGAGACTGCATAATACAGGGTGACAGCGCTTTGAGTACCTAGGAAGAAAAGCGCTATAGAAATATTATTGTTATCTAACCATTATCTTCATCACCCTCAGCACTTTGGAAAATATGTCTTTGCACTGCACTGGAGCTGCTGCATAACCCACCAGCACAAGTTACATTTGGTGTGACAGGTGGTGTGAATGGGGGTACTGTCTGGGCTTCCTTATCTACTGGCACATTAATTTCCTACCCTCATCTGCCTTCCCTCACTTCACCCTTTCCTCCTCCCTACACCCACGCGACACACACACACACACACACACACACACACACACACACACACACACACACACACACACACACACACACACACACACACACACACACACACACACACACACACACACACACACACACACACACACACACACACACACACACACACACACACACACACACACACCTTCTCCCCACACTCACTTTTACCCTTCCATTTTTCTTCCCACACTAGCTTCCAGCATCAGCTTCTCACCAGACTGAACTCTGTTGCCTGCAAGAGACTAGTGTTGTCCGAATCATGAACGATTCGGATCTTTGATCCGAATCTCTTTTGTGAGTCGAATCATCCGAATCATCAAAATGAGTGATTTTGATCGCAAAAGGGGCGGGGCCAGGATCGGCACACCCCCTCTCAGCGGGCAGCGGGGTCCTGGAAGCAGAGCAGAGATGGATCGCTCTGTTGGAGGGGAGGCAGCCTTGCACAGCTACAGGTAGATGAGTCTAGAGAGGGGACATTGGTGCCACTGCCAGATATGTGTAGAGCACACATACTGGCTGCAATGTGCTGCTCATTACAGGCTGTCTGTTCCGTAGTTGTGCACAGTGAACACATTGGAAGCTTTTGGCTCAGCACAGCTCAGTAACTTTGCAGGCACTGTGATTGCAGCGCAATATGATCCTCCTGCACTCGCTCTAAACAGCTGCACATATCTTCTGGGAATGCTTTCTTTTACTGGGCTACTTTATATTCAAAGTGTACAGATGCACATATAGGTGAAATATATGTAAAGCATATGATTGCAGCATGTGTGTATTGTGTGCTAACATTTCTGCTCTCTGCTCGCCCCTCCTCCCTTCTCTGTCCACTCCCTGCCCTCTGTCCATCTTCTCCCCTTCTCTGCGTGTCCACCCCCCCCCCCCCCTCCCCTTCTCCTGTCCTGCTAGTCATTTCACCCCCGAATGCTTCCCTTGTAAAATGATCCGAGATTCGGATCAAAGATCCGGATCTTTTTAATGATCCGATTCGAATCATCCAGATCATTGAAAAGATCCGAACTTCCCATCTCTACAAGAGACCAGAGTGTCCCAGTCATCCTCACTGCTGCCACCTGGTGTCCATACAGACAGAAAGCATGCTGCATTACAAATAAAAGACACTAGGTGGCAGCAGTAACAATGGCTGCAGACGGCTCTTCTACAAGGCTCCTTGCAAACTTCAAGTGACACTTCTCTCTGCACTGTTATGACAGACTGCCGGCCCAGCTCAGAACAGCCTGCGGCCCAGTAGTGGGCCGCAGCCCAGGGGTTGGGGACCCCTGCACTTCACGATACATACACATAGGACATATGACTATGGAAGGGACTAGATTGTGAGCTCCTCTGAGGGACAGTTAGTGACAAGACAATATATACTATGTACAGCGCTGCGGAAGATGTCGGCACTGTATGAATACTAAATAATAATAATGATTAAAGGAAATCTAAAGAAAGAAAAAAAAACAGTTTACCTTGTCTGGGGCTTCTTGAAGTCCCCTTTTTTAGTTTTAAGTAACTCTTTAAATCATCCAGTCAGTTAGATGTGCCTGATTTGGACTCAGCAGAAGGTGATAGCCAGTGGCAACTCCAGCTTCTAATTTTTGGGGAGGCACTACGGTGGCACGATAGCTAGCAGGTGGGGCCCATTTGGGTGATCAAAATCAATGTTTGTTCGTTGTGTGAGCTTTAAATAGTTTTTGCCTAACTCTGGTGATAAAACTAAAGGTGGCCATACACTGGTCGATTTGCCATCAGATCGACCAACAGATAGATCCCTCTCTGATTGAATCTGATCAGAGAGAGATCGTATGGCTGCCTTTACTGCAAACACATTGTGAATCGATTTCAGCGTGAAATTGATTTACCATCTGTGAAGCTGCCGCTGCTCCCCGGGCCCCCACATACATTACCTGATCCAGCCGGTGCGAGTCCCCCGGTCTCCGCTGTCTTCATCTCCGCTCTGGGCTCCAGCGCTCTACTGTTTAAACTTCCTGCCGGGACAGTAAGAAGTGAAACCTGTCGGACTCGGAGACCAGCGCGAAGAAGAAGCAGCGGTGACAGCGGGGACTCACGCCGGCCGGATCAAATAATGAATTGCCGCTAGCGTCGGTCGTCGGGCATTCGAACGCCGCTATCGACGCACTCTCGACCTGCCGGCGATCGAGCAAAATATTCCACACGGACAGGAACGACGGAAATCGATCGTTCGGTCAGCGTTTGCGCAACGATTTCACAGCCGATTTGATCACAGTGATCGAATCGGCTGTATATCGTCGGGAAAATCAGTAAGTGTATGGGCCCCTTAAGACTAACTAGTTCAGCAATGAAAGGAACCAAATGTAAACATCACAAACAGAGGGAGCAGAAGATACTGTCCAAATGAGTGTGCTCTTACTGAAGAAAATTTACATACAGATGTACTAGGCTAGTTTGCAGGTATGCATTAAAGTGGACCTGAACTCCTGCACAGGACAGAAGGAAAACATAGATAACTGCACCCTGTATGTATTTAGAGAGTTTAACCTGTCTAATTCCCCCTCAACTGTGTCTAATCACAAGCTGCAATCTGATCTCCCCCTTTGCCAGCTGACTGCTATGGCAAATAAGCTAATTTGGAAGCAAAGGGTGTTAATAGTATGTCTGCTTCCATGAAAGCAGAAAGTAAAAACACTGCAGATTTATGGCAGGATTTGGTGATGGCTGCCAAACAAGGCTAGTAAAAACTAGTGTTGGGCGAACAGTGTTCGCCACTGTTCGGGTTCTGCAGAACATCACCCTGTTCGGGTGATGTTCGAGTTCGGCCGAACACCTGACGGTGCTCGGCCAAACCGTTCGGCCATATGGCCGAACTAAGAGCGCATGGCCGAACGTTCCCCGAACGTTCGGCTAGCGCTGTGATTGGCCGAACGGGTCACGTGGTTCGGACCCGAACGCGCTCTGATTGGCCGAACTGTCACGTGGTTCGGGTAAATAAATACCCGAACCACGTCATATCTCCGCCATTTGTCTGTGGGTTTAGCTTTGGGTAGGCAGGCAGGGTAGTTCGCGCTCCAGCCACGCTAGCCAGGGTCCCCCCCAGTCATTGTGTGTCGCTGCTGGGAATAGTAGTACACCGCTCGCTCAGCATTCTGTTTACTGCCACTCTGTGTACCTCGCTCAGCCACACTATATAGCATTCTGTTTACTGCCACTCTGTGTCTGCTGGGAATAGTAGTACACCGCTTGCACAGCCACACTATATAGCATTCTGTTTACTGCCACTCTGTGTACCTCGCTCAGCCACACTATATAGCATTCTGTTTACTGCCACTCTGTGTCTGCTGGGAATAGTGGTACACCGCTCGCTCAGCCACACTATATAGCATTCTGTTCACTGTTCTGTGTCTGCTTGGAATAGTGGTACACCGCTCGTTCAGCCACACTATATAGCATTCTGTGTACTGTTCTGTGTCTGCTTGGAATAGTGGTACACCGCTCGTTCAGCCACACTATATAGCATTCTGTGTACTGTTCTGTGTCTGCTGGGAACAGTAGTACACCGCTCGTTCAGCCACACTATATAGCATTCTGTGTACTGTTCTGTGTCTGCTGGGAACAGTAGTACACCGCTCGCTCAGCCACACTATATAGCATTCTGTTCACTGTTCTGTGTCTGCTGGGAATAGTGGTACACCGCTCGCTCAGCCACACTATATAGCATTCTGTTCACTGTTCTGTGTCTGCTGGGAATAGTGGTACACCGCTCGCTCAGCCACACTATATAGCATTCTGTTTACTGTTCTGTGTCTGCTGGGAATAGTGGTACACCGCTCGCTCATCCACACTATATAGCATTCTGTTCACTGTTCTGTGTCTGCTGGGAATAGTGGTACACCGCTCGCTCAGCCACACTATATAGCATTCTGTTCACTGTTCTGTGTCTGCTGGGAATAGTGGTACACCGCTCGCTCAGCCACACTATATAGCATTCTGTTTACTGCCACTCTGTGTACCTCGCTCAGCCACACTATATAGCATTGCGTACTCTGCCAGTCAGTGTGTATATTGCTGGGATCAGTAATACTCCACTCACCGTCAACCACTATATGAGCTCAACATGAGTTCCCCAGAGACCTCCGCTGTGAGCAGCACTCCCAACAACAGCAACAGCCAACGCCCCACGCAAGCTATAACATCCACCCCAGCAGCCAGTGGTCAGCAGCAGCCCTCCCCGGAGGAGAACGTTGTGTCCATCAGTCCGTCGCCAGAGCGATTAATGAGGGCTGCCATTGAGGAGATGATGGGGCCTGATGTGGAGGAGGAGGTCTGGCTCAGGCCAGCATCCCAAGTTAATGTTGAGGACGATGAGGGGTCTGTGTCTGGGGATGTTGGGGTGGCAGAGGTGGTGGGTGGGTCAGACTCAGGAGAAGAGTTGTATGATGAGGATGATGATCGGGACCATCTGTATGTGCCTCAGAGTCCGACCCCGGAAAACATGTTGTATCGTGTGTTTAGGTACTAAAATCTGCGTTCCCTCCCAGTAGTGTTGGGCGAACAGTGTTTGCCACTGTTCGGGTTCTGCAGAACATCACCCTGTTCGGGGTGACTATATAGCAGACTATATAGCATTGTGTTTAATGCCACTCTGTGTACACGGCTCAGCCACACTATATAGCATTGTGTTTACTTCCACTCTGTGTCTGCTGGGAACAGTAGTACACCGCTCACCCGCCACTGTATAGCATTGTGCTCTGTGTCACTGCTGACAATAGTGGTACACCGCTCACCCACCACTGTATAGCATTTCTGTACTGCCACTGTACTGCTGCCAGTCAGCGTGTACTTTAAGGATAAGTGAAATGAGGAAGAAATCCGGTGAAAGAGGGAGGGGCAAGGGAAGAGGTGTTTCCCCTGACGGTTCACGTACAGGCCACAGGGGAGCACCCAAGAAAACCCACTCAATACTGCCCATGTTGTCCAGGACAACAACCCTCACAGATCCAAAAGAACAGGACCAGATAATTACTTGGATGACCTCTCAAGCGTCCAGCAGTGGGTTAAGCAGCACCAGCACATCACGCACGAGGTCCGAGTCCTCAGCCAGTTAAAGTCTGGGCTTTCTTTGAAGACTGCACTGAGGATGTTACCATGGCGATTTGCAAGGTGTGCAAGACCCGCCTGAGCAGGGGGAAAAGTATTAACAACCTCTCCACCACCAGCATGAGCCGCCACATTCTATCCAAACATCCCACTCTGTGGGCAAACGCGGCAGGACAGGGTACCACCAGCAACACTGCCTCCCTTGGGTTCACCAGACTCACCACCAGACCCGCCTCAGCAGCAGCAGTAGCCCAGCCATTGCGTGGTTCACAACATTCACAAACATCAGACGATGCTGACACTGTCACTTTCCGGACTAGTGCTCTTGAGGTCTCCCAGTGTTCATCAAACACAACAACCAACAGCCCTTCGGTGTGCAGCGCTACGGTTGAGTTGTCTGTTTCTGAGATGTTTGAGCACAAGAGGAAATTGCCAGCAAATGACCCCCGGGCCGTGGCAGTAACAGCCAGCCAGCATAGCCAAGCTTCTGGCCTGCGAAATGCTGCCATATCGAGTGGTGGAGACAAACAGCTTCAAGGGCATGATGTCAGTGGCCATCCCACGTTACGTGGTTCCCAGCCGCTACCACTTTGCGCGCTCTGCAGTGCCTGAGTTGCATGAGCACGTGGTCAGCTAAATAACCCGAAGCTTGAAGAATGCCGTTGCCTGCAAGGTTCACCTCACCACTGACACCTGGACGAGTGCGTTCGGCCAGGGTCGATACATCTCCCTTACCGCGCACTGGGTGAACCTTGTGGAGCCTGGCAGCGATTCCTCACCTGCTACGGCGCGGGTGTTGCCCACGCCGCAAACAGCTGGATAACAACAGCAGCACCTACCTCTCTGACTCCTTCTCCTCCAACGCATCTCAAAGCTGTACCTCATCCGGAAATGCTAACCCAGCACCAGCAGCAGTAGGATCGTGGAAGCAGTGCAGCACAGCTGTTGGCATGCGTCAGCAAGCGTTGCTGAAGCTGATCTGCCTTGGGGATAAGCAGCACACAGGGGAGGAAATTTGGAGGGGAATAAAGGAACAGACGGATTTGTGGCTGGCACCGCTGGACCTGAAACCGGGCATGAAGCTAGACACCTGGCACGAACTGGCAATGTACGCAATAGAGGTGCTGGCTTGCCCGGCAGCCAGCGTTATGTCGGAACGCTGTTTCAGTGCTGCCGGAGGCATCATCACAGATCGGCGTATCCGCCTCTCCACAGAAAATGCAGACCGTCTGACTCAAATTAAAATGAATCAATCCTGGATTGGAAACGACTACGCAACACTCCTGGACCCCAACCAAGTAACATGACCGATGAACATCTGGGATGGTTTAGCGTTTCCGGTCCCTGTTTATTGAACCTCTCATCTGTATTACATTTATGACTGCATGGCGGCAAAAAGCATTGCTGCTATATCCGCACGCTTTTTGTCCTCATGCAAGGCCTGGGTTGTTGTGTCTCACAAAGCGTGGCCTTCTCCTCCTGCGCCTCCTCCTGTTCCATCACGTGTGCTGCTGCTGCTGCTGCTGCTGGGTTAGCGTTGCCGCGTGGTCCCTGTTTATTGAACCTCTTATCTTTATTACATTTATGACTACATGGCGGTACAAAGCATGCTATCCGCACGCTTTTTGTCCTCATGCAAGGCCTGGGTTGTTGTGTCTCACAAAGCGTGGCCTTCTCCTCCTGCGCCTCCTCCTGTTCCATCACGTGTGCTGCTGCTGGGTTAGCGTTGCCGCGTGGTCCCTGTTTATTGAACCACTTATCTTTATTACATTTATGACTGCATGGTGGTACAAAGCATGCTATCCGCACGCTTCTTGTCCTCATGCAAGGCCTGGGTTGTTGTGTCTCAAAGCGTGGCCTTCTCCTCCTGCGCCACCCTCCTCCTGTTCCATCACGTGTGCTGCTGCTGGGTTAGCATTACCGGTCCCTTTTCCTGGAACCTCTTATATGTATTACATTTATGACTGCATGCCGACAAAAAGCATGTTACCTGTGCAAAGAAAACAGACATTTCCCGCATTTAAAAGACAGTTTTCCCTTTGAAACTTTAAAATCGATTTTCTCAAAAACTATAAGCTCTTTTTGCTAAAATTTTTTTTCCTCTTGTACCCACTCCCAAGGTGCACATACCCTGTAAATTTGGGGTATGTAGCATATAAGGAGGCTTTACAAAGCACAAAAGTTCGGGTCCCCATTGACTTCCATTATGTTCGGAGTTCGGGTCGAACACCCGAACATCGCGGCCATGTTCGGCCTGTTCGGCCCGAACCCGAACATCTAGATGTTCGCCCAACACTAGTAAAAACTAGGCAATCACACAATTTATCCAACAGTGTCAATGAGTCCCTGAGCATGGCTTAAAGAGACTCTAACAAAATTTTCAGCCTTATTTCTTTTATCCTATAAGTTCCTATACCTGTTCTAATGTGGTCTGGATTACTGCAGCCTTTTCTAGTTGCACGGTCTATGTAATAGATCTAATCTTCTTTTCTTGTCAAGCCTTGTCGAGACAAAGAGTAATGCACTTTCTCTGCTGTGATAGGAATAAGTTATGCACGCCCCTGCAGGCTCTCCTGTGTGTGTATGAGTCACAGGCAATGTCTCTGCTCACAGCCAGCATCTCTGCAAGGCTCGTGGAGCTGAGACATTTCAAACAGCTGTGAGTGCAGGGAGATCAGTGCAGAGTTCAGACAAGCAGCTAAGGCAACACGTGGGAGTAACATTCCAGCAATCAAGTCACATTTGAGAGGAGCTTCTGCAAACAGGCACCTGCTCTGATGATGTATTTCCTGTTTGGCGGCCATCTTCATTGTTTACAAAAACAATGAATAAAACAGTGATTTTATCACCAGGAAAGCAGCGAGAGCGGCAAAAATGTCACAGAGGGGGCTAAGAGAAGACAACAAACAGGCTGGTATGTTTATTTATGTAAGATTTTCACAGTACAGATTCTCTTTAATTTATGCAAGAGAGTTCAGGAAAGCTTTACCCTGTAGTCTTCATGCTACAATGATGTTTCAAGGCTTTTGTATTTTCTGTTACAGGTCGCCGCAATTGTGTCGGGGAGCAGCTGGCTAGAATGGAGCTTTTTCTGTTTTTTACCACTCTGCTGCAGCAGTTTACGTTTGAGATCCCCAAAAAACAGCCTCGTCCTCGAGATGATCCTGTCTATGCATTTACTCACAGTCCACATCCCTATGAAATCTGTGCTGTTCCCAGAATGTAAGGATACAGGTGTCGTTACCTTCCAGCATCTCTAGAATGTATGCTAAACTACCTGAAACAAATCTAACTCGTCAGCTTTAGTGAAGGAACCCAGTATATTGCTTAGTATTAGTAAAAATAAATCAATAACTAAACCTTGCAATGATTTTTTAAAATCGATTTTCAGATGAAATGTATTTGTTTAGAAAAGTTAGTTGATATACTACCTGTGCATGAGGATGCAGGTATTTAGCGTGTATGTCCATTGCCTCACATGTACCAGCTTGATCATTAACAGTTCATGTTTTAGGCCAATTCACAAAGCCTCTTTTGTGGTGATATAATCATTTTTGGACATACTGTATTTGTTAATTTGCAAATGTCTTTTTCAGAGTCTTTTATTCACTTAGTTGTGTAATCTTATTTTACTAACTGTGGAGGCTGTGTGTGTTAACTTAACCATTTCACAACTGAGGGGTTTTACCCCTGAAACACCAGCGCGATTTTTCCCTTTCAGCGCTGCTTCCATTCCAGTATTGATGTACTATGATTGGTTATTGGGGACTGGAGAGTCCCCATAACCAATCATTGTACTGCAGAGCCGGGGTGTGTGCACGTTTGTTTACCTTACATTGTTTTGAATGAAGAAAGCTTCTGTTTGAAGCCGTCTTCATTCTACTCGCAATCGGATATGCTAATTGGATTTAGGAACGCTTGTTCCTAACATCCAATTAGTCACCTGCTGTGCGGGCTGGCTGGAGTGTGTGCGAGAGTTCCCCGCCCACTCCCAGCCAGTAAATAAACAAGTGCGCCTTTCTTTCTTCTTTCCTGGGGGTGAAGCGGTGCGCAGAGGGACGGAGAAATTTAGCACTGGGGGGGTGAAGTGGTTAAAGGACTACTGTAGGGGGGTAGAAGAAAAAGAGTTGAACTTACCTGGAGCTTCTAATGGTCCCCCGCAGAGCTCCTGTGCCCGCGCAGCCACTCACCGATGCTCCGGTCCCCACCTCTGGGTCACTTCCGGAATTTGTGACTTTAAAGTTGGAAAACCACTGCGCCTGCGTGGCCGCTTCCTCGCTCCGTCACCGGGAGCATACTGCCAGTACTGTGCTTGCGCAGTACACTCCCGGTGATGTCAGCGGGAGCGAGGACACGGCTGCGTAGGCGCAGTGATTTTCCGACTTTAAAGTCGCTAATTCCGGAAGTGAACCAGAGGCAGGGACTGGCATTGGTGAGTGGCTGCACGGCACAGGACATCTGCAGGGGACCATTAGAAGCCCCAGGTAAGTTCAACTCTTTTCCCCTCTACCCCCCTACAGTACCCCTTCCATGCTTATTCTTGAAATACCATAAAAACATTTTTAAATGACCAACAAAATTCTTAAATTAACAAATTCTTTATAATTTTGGAATAAAGTATATTCATAGATATATATCACAAGGTATTTTACATTCATGTTTATGCATCTTTTATAGCCACATATTTCTACATACATATTTGTTGCAATAGTGAAGCAATGCAGTTTACATGTCAGTATCAGGGGTACAGACTAACCAGCAGGCTCAGGGTGAACCAGAACTCATTGGAGTGTGTAAGGGGCTATAATGGTCCAAAAAAAAAACTTACTAAAATGCATGGAAAACAAAAGTTTGCTTTCTTAAAACAGAGAGTATTTGCGATAATTCAGGTTGGAGTGAGCTCTGAGATGTCTCACAGTGCATCCCTGCTGAAATATGCAAATTATCCATTGTCCTGACTAGAAGCTAAACACAAACACTAATTGCATCACAGCTGAATAGTAGTGTGCAAAAAACGGCACAGATTTATCTAACTGGAGCCAGGGCCGTATCTATTAAGAGGCACCCGTGGGTCGGTGCCATGGGCAGGTCCTCGGGGAGGGGGGGGGTGGCCACTGTTTAATATAATTTTTTTCCCCCCCCTTCTGACTTTTTTAAAAATTATTTATATTTTGTGTGTGTGTGTGGGGGGGGGGGGGGGGGGCAGAGGACTGAAGGCTATGAAGTAAATTGGCCTCCTATGCTCCGCCCCCCCATTTGAATGGACTAGCCGAGCCTGGGAAAAGTGTCTCCTCCTCCTCCTCTCTCGGCACCATTTTAGATCACACAGGAGGACAGCACGAGGAGGTCGGGTCGGGACTCGGGAGACAGACACGTGAAGCAGCTGCTGCAGCCCGGCCAGTTCTCTCAGTCTCAGCTACTAGTCCACTGGCAGCCTGCCCACTCGCCCAGCTACGCTACCTAGCGCTCCACTCGTCCAGACAGACAGGTACCCAGCCAGCGCCCTCACCCAGCCCAGGCAGCCACCACCAGCTACCCCAGCCAAGGGTCACAGGCAGCAGGCCCCAGCCCAGGGTCACAGGCAGCAGGCCCCAGCCGCCCAGGCAGCAGCCAGCAGGCCACCACCAGCTGCGCCAGCCCAGGGTCACAGGCAGCAGGCCACCAGGTCACCACCAGCTACCCCAGCCCAGGGTCACAGGCAGCAGGCCCCAGCCGCCCAGGCAGCCACCACCAGCTGCCCCAGCCCAGGGTCACAGGCAGCAGGCCCAGGCAGCAGCCAGCAGGCCACCACCAGCTGCCCCAGCCCAGGGTCACAGGCAGCAGGCCACCAGGTCACCACCAGCTGCCCCAGCCCAGGGTCACAGGCAGCAGGCCACCAGGTCACCAAAAGCTGCCCCAGCCCAGGGTCACAGGCAGCAGGCCCCAGCCCAGGGTCACAGGCAGCAGGCCCCAGCCCAGGGTCACAGGCAGCAGGCCCCAGCCCAGGGTCACAGGCAGCAGGCCCCAGCTGCCCAGGCAGCAGCCAGCAGGCCACCACCAGCTGCCCTAGCCCAGGGTCACAGGCAGCAGGTCACCACCAGCTACCCCAGCCCAGGGTCACAGGCAGCAGGCCCCAGCCGCCCAGGCAGCCACCACCAGCTGCCCCAGCCCAGGGTCACAGGCAGCAGCCAGCAGGCCACCACCAGCTGCCCCAGCCCAGGGTCACAGGCAGCAGGCCACCAGGTCACCACCAGCTGCCCCAGCCCAGGGTCACAGGCAGCAGGCCCCAGCCGCCCAGGCAGCAGGCCACCACCAGCTGCCCCAGTCCAGGGTCACAGGCAGCAGGCCCCAGCCCCGGGTCACAGGCAGCAGGCCCCATCCCAGGGTCACAGGCAGCAGGCCCCAGCCCAGGGTCACAGGCAGCAGGCCCCAGCCCAGGGTCACAGGCAGCAGGCCTCAGCTGCCCAGGCAGCAGCCAGCAGGCCACCACCAGCTGCCCCAGCCCAGGGTCACAGGCAGCAGGTCACCACCAGCTACCCCAGCCCAGGGTCACAGGCAGCAGGCCACCACCAGCTACCCCAGCCCAGGGTCACAGGCAGCAGGCCCCAGCCGCCCAGGCAGCCACCACCAGCTGCCCCAGCCCAGGGTCACAGGCAGCAGCCAGCAGGCCACCACCAGCTGCCCCAGCCCAGGGTCACAGGCAGCAGGCCACCAGGTCACCACCAGCTACCCCAGGCCAGGGTCACAGGCAGCAGGCCCCAGCCGCCCAGGCAGCAGGCCACCACCAGCTGCCCCAGCCCAGGGTCACAGGCAGCAGGCCCCAGCTGCCCAGGCAGCAGCCAGCAGGCCACCACCAGCTGCCCCAGCCCAGGGTCACAGGCAGCAGGCCACCAGGTCACCACCAGCTACCCCAGCCCAGGGTCACAGGCAGCAGGCCCAGGCAGCAGCCAGCAGGCCACCACCAGCTGCCCCAGCCCAGGGTCACAGGCAGCAGGCCACCAGGTCACCACCAGCTGCCCCAGCCCAGGGTCACAGGCAGCAGGCCCCAGCCGCCCAGGCAGCAGCCAGCAGGCCACCACCAGCTGCCCCAGCCCAGGGTCACAGGCAGCAGGCCCCAGCTGCCCAGGCAGCAGCCAGCAGGCCACCACCAGCTACCCCAGCCCAGGGTCACAGGCAGCAGGCCCCAGTGGCCCAGACAGCAGCCACCAGGTCACCACCAGCTGCCCCAGCCCAGGGTCACAGGCAGCAGGCCACCAGGTCACCACCAGCTACCCCAGCCCAGGGTCACAGGCAGCAGGCCCCAGCCGCCTAGGCAGCCACCACCAGCTGCCCCAGCCCAGGGTCACAGGCAGCAGGCCCAGGCAGCAGCCAGCAGGCCACCACCAGCTGCCCCAGCCCAGGGTCACAGGCAGCAGGCCACCAGGTCAGCACCAGCTACCCCAGCCCAGGGTCACAGGCAGCAGGCCCCAGCCGCCCAGGCAGCAGGCCACCACCAGCTGCCCCAGCCCAGGGTCACAGGCAGCAGGCCCCAGCTGCCCAGGCAGCAGCCAGCAGGCCACCACCAGCTGCCCCAGCCCAGGGTCACAGGCAGCAGGCCACCAGGTCACCACCAGCTACCCCAGCCCAGGGTCACAGGCAGCAGGCCACCACCAGCTACCCCAGCCCAGGGTCACAGGCAGCAGGCCCAGGCGGCAGCCAGCAGGCCACCACCAGCTGCCCCAGCCCAGGGTCACAGGCAGCAGGCCACCAGGTCACCACCAGCTGCCCCAGCCCAGGGTCACAGGCAGCAGGCCCCAGCCGCCCAGGCAGCAGGCCACCACCAGCTGCCCCAGCCCAGGGTCACAGGCAGCAGGCCCCAGCTGCCCAGGCAGCAGCCAGCAGGCCACCACCAGCTGCCCCAGCCCAGGGTCACAGGCAGAAGGCCACCAGGTCACCACCAGCTGCCCCAGCCCAGGGTCACAGGCAGCAGGCCCCAGCTGCCCAGGCAGCAGCCAGCAGGCCACCACCAGCTACCCCAGCCCAGGGTCACAGGCAGCAGGCCCCAGTGGCCCAGACAGCAGCCACCAGGTCACCACCAGCTGCCCCAGCCCAGGGTCACAGGCAGCAGGCCCCAGCCGCCCAGGCAGCAGCCAGCAGGCCACCACCAGCTGCCCCAGGCAGCAGGCCACCAGGTCACAGGCTGCAGGCCCCAGCCGCCCACCAGCTGAGCTACCCACCTGCTACCCCAGGGTCACAGGCAGCAGGCCCCAGCCGCCCAGCCTAGGCAGCAGGCCACCAGCTACCCAGCCCAGGTCACAGAGGCTCCTAGAATTCCGCTCGCTGCCAACCACATAACTGAGAAAGACCCTGAGGCTCAAAGGGCAGCCGGAGTTCTGAGGCTTTGGCCCGCCCCGCTTTTCCTCCTCCCCTGCTCCCCCTACAGCTCCCTAATGCTGCATCTTCACCATGTGTGGCATCGGCGGGAAATACCAGAGCTGGACAGAGACGAGGAGACAGAGCGAGTGAATGATTGAGCAGCCAGCTATGACAGCAGAGAGAGGAGCTGCAGCCCGAGCCTACCAGTGACAGCCTCTAGCCTGCCTCACAGACACCCAGAGGGACATAGCTGCCATAGCTAGCCCAGCAGAGTGCACAAAGACAGCCTGCCAGCCAGACACATGACAGAAGGAGAGGAGGTAATGTACAATGCTCTGTTGTGTTCCTTTTGCCCATACTCCTTCTCTCTTGAACACTGTTAGGGCTGGTTCACACGGACGTCTGCGTGGCGTCGCGTTTGATGACCGGCGGCTGCTGCGCGGTCAGGCTTTCAGCAGCTGTCGCGTCTGGATGCGGTCAGCGTTTTTATTTCCCTAGGGGGACATTACCCATCGCGGTTGGTCGCCCCTGGAAGCTAGATGTAGCTTCCAGGGCGGCCATGAACGCAAGCGAAAATCGAGACCCACGTTTGTGTAAAAGCTTAGTGCACGTTTGTGTAAAAGCTCAGTGCAAACGCTCCCATTCACTTGAATGGGAGTGTTTAACACGACGTTCCCGAACGCTTGCGGTAAGCGCTCCGCAAGCGTCCGTCTGAACCAGCCCTAACACTTTCTGTACCTGTCTATCTGCTTACCCTATGTCTCTCTCTCTCTGCCCACCCTCTCTAACCCTCCTTCCAACTCTCACCGAAATGCTGCCCACTGTATGATTATTTCCTGGTGAAATTTGCACTCATTGCGATTACTCTCTGGTGAAATATTGCACTTATTGCGCTTATTTTCTGGTGAAATTTGCACTCATTGTGTTTATTCTATGGTGAAATGTTGCACTCATTGCGTTTATTCTCTGATGAAATGTTGCACTCATTGCGTTTATTCTCTGGTGAAATGTTGCACTCATTGCGTTTATTCTCTGGTAAAATGTTGCACTCATTGCGATTATTCTCTGGTGAAATGTTGCACTCATTGCGTTTATTCTCTGCTGAAATGTTGCACACATTGCTATTATTCTCTGGTGAAATGTTACACTCATTGTGTTTATTCTCTGGTGAAACATTGCTGCGTTACGATTATTTTATGCTGAAATGCTGCCCCATTACAATTATTTGGCACCTATGGGGGGGGGGGGCCCATCCAAATTTTCGCAAGGGGGCCCAGTGATTTCTAGTTTTGCCCATGATTACTACCTAAACTGGGGATACCTATAGACCTGGCTATCTATACTGGGGACACCTATAGACCTGGCTACTTTATACTGTACTTATACTAATTTATATAGCGCCAACATATTTATACAGCGCTGTACAGAGTATATTGTCTTGTCACTAACTGTCCCTCAGAGGGACTCACAATCTGATCCCTACCATAGTCATATGTCTATGTATGTATCGTAGTCTAGGGCCAATTTTTAGTGGGAAGCCAATTAACTTATCTGTATCGTTTGCTATTGGGATGTGGGAGGAACCAGAGTGCCAGGAGGAAACCCACACAGACACAGGAAGAACATACAAACTCCTTGCAGATGTTGACCTGGCTGGGATCCGAACCGGGAACCCAGCGCTGCAAGGCGAGAGCTCTAACCACTATGCCACCGTGCTGCCATACTGCTGTACTATATTGTACTGCCATCTTCAGCAGTACTTCACAGAGTACGTAGTCATGTCACTGACTGTCCTCAGAGGAGCTCACACTCTAATCCTACCATAGTCATAGTCTAATGTCCTACCATACTATTATTATGTATTTATATAGCACTTACATCTCCTGCAGCACATTACAGAGTACATAGTCATGTCACTGACTTTTCTCTGGGGAGCTCACAATCTAATACCTACCACTATTTTGTGCCAGAGAACACTGGCTAATGTGTTTTTTTTTTTTGGGGGGGGAACATTTCCTACTTGGTTTTTTAGGGTCACTTTACTTATACCCGGGGAGAAAACGTGGCCCCACCGACTTTGGACTGCACTCTTACTAGGACATTTTAATTGACCACACCCACTGTATGTTATGGACACGCCCACTGCAGTATGTGACCACTCCCATTTTTCGCCGCGGCGACAACGCCCTCCTCGGGGGGGGGGGGGCATAGGTTTTGGGTGCCTAGGGGAGCTCAAACCCTAAATACAGCCCTGACTGGAGCTTATAGGCACAGATGTTCTGGCACCTTAGACTTAGCCCTCCATTAATCTACAAACCCCCACCAAAATTGCACCGCAAGTGTGCTGGCTGTCCCATCTTTCACTTCTCCCTTACTTCTCTTGCCTGTCATAGGTAGCTACAGGTGGTCCTTAGTACTAGGTAGCCAGAAGTACCCTCAATATTAAATAGCAAGAGGTGACCCCCAAGTATTAGGTAGCTAGAGGAACCTCAGAATTAAGTAGCTAGAGGTGCTCCCGACTGAAGGGAGATCTCATCAGTGGAATAACGAGAGCAGGGTGAGCAACCCCTCATTTACACTCTCATCAGGACTCTGCATAAGGAGGGTGGGAGGGAGACACTTGGGGAGGGTAGTGAGCTGCCTTTCCATCAGGTGCCTGTAGGCACCTGCATACAGTGCTTGATGGTAAATCTGGCCCTGGGAAAAATTCAAAACCAAGTGAACACAGCAGGGGTTGATAGTGAATAATGAAGCAACAAGGATCCTGCAGGAACAGACCATGAGCAAAGAGAGGGGGAGGGTAAAGGAGAACAAACTGTGGAGACTTACCGCTGAGGCAAGGAGAGAGGTGCAACCACCATCCACGTGTGCCTTTTGCGATTCTCTGCTGACGCAGCTTCTTCTGGAATTTCTGCACACTACTATTCGATTGTTTGTTTTGTTCAGTCTTCTTATTTGTTCTTGCCTTTCTGACACACTACCTCACCTACCATTTCCATGGTTAGCTCTATGCTATGCATACCGTTTTCAGTATATTTATGCTCTGGTAGCACTTTATACAATATCTATGGGAATGATTTCTGTATACTTTCCAGAGGGTACAGTTTTTGAGGTGTACCTACTATTGTTTTTACTAATTATTGTGCATTTATCCACCACCCACAACATGTTTGTTTTTAATTGATGTTATTGCCATTTGTATTGTATAAATAAAGGTTTTTTATTATTCATTATTAGGAATGGCCCTGCTTAGGAGAATTCATGGAGAAGCATGTGATCAGTTTGATCAGCTGATAGATTTGTAAGGTTCTGATTTGCTGGTCCTGATCATGTGTTAAACTAGGAAGTCATCACAGCAAATCAGGACCTTACAAATCTGTCAGCTGATCAAACTGATCACATGCTTCTCCATGAGTTCTCCTAATCAGGGCCATCCCTATTCATTATATGGAGTGGTACAGTGTTTCAAGACCTCCTTTTTTCTCTTTTTTCTCTTTTTTTTGTGCTAGTGTCTGGTTTCATGACATGGTCCTTTCTGCTCATTTCTTGCTTAATATGTATACTAGAGCTATTCTATACATTTTCTGCTCATATATTGTACTTGCCCATATTGTGCATAGCACGGTGTGATCCTAGACAAGTAAATGATTCACTGCTGTGTATGAGTTTTCTTGCATGTAATCAGTTCCGTTCACAGAGAGGTTCTGCTCCTTACTTGATCCAATAATTTAATCTTTGCTTCCATGGACGGAAGCTGCAGTTCATGGGAAGCAGCCTATCATTATCAAGCAAATTTTGTGTCCTCTGTGACATATGAGGAAAGATAAGAGGGGTGGAGAATTAGGAAATATGAAGGACTTTTCCAGATCTTCCGTGAACTGGAAAACGTGTCTGGTTTGACGGAAAGAGGAATTTATGAGCAATGCACATAGTCTTGATTCATATGTAACCACATCATTTTTAACACCAATAAAGGTTTTTTTGTAGAAAGGAAGTGCTTGGTTCTGGACCTTTTTGTATACCTAATATTTATATCCAGCGCTAGTGACCTTAAGGTTTACATCTGGGAGTTATGTTACCTTAATCCTCTCTCCAGGGTTACCTTATGCTATAGGACTTTATGTGATACCTCCCTGCTCGAGAGAGGGGACAAGCAGACAGCAACCCCAAAGGAACACGTTAAATGGTCTACCCCAGACACCTTACTAACTAACATGTGATGCAATCATTAAGAGCAAAAACAAACAAATCTTAAGCATATATTAAAGGGACTCCGAGCAGTGCAGAAACTATGGAAAGATGCATATCATTTTAAAGCTCTCTTTCTCCTCTATCCAATGATATATAAACCACCGCCCTACGCCTTTTAGTTTTCGCGATCGAAATTGCCATGGCCACGACTTTGATCGCGAAAATAGAGAAAACTAAAAGGCGTAGGGCGACGATTTAGGGGTCCTCAGAAAGAGGAGAAAGAGAGCTTTAAAATGATATCCATCTTCCCATAGTTACCTTGTATTACACAGGGCGAATTTTTTCTAAAGCCAGCAGCTCCATTCAGCAGAATGGAGCTGCTGACTTTGAGAAAAAGTGGCCCTGTGTAATACAAGGTAACTATGGAAAGATGGATATCATTTTAAAGCTCTCTTTCTCTTCTTTCTGGCGCCACCTAAATCGTCGCCCTACGCCTTTTAGTTTTCTCTATTTTCGCGATCGAAGTTGCAGCCGCGGCAATTTTGATCGCGAAAATAGCGAAAACTAAAAGGCGTAGGGCGGTGTTTTATATATCATTTGGAAAGAGGAGAAAGAGAGCTTTAAAATGATATGCATCTTTCCATAGTTTCTGCACTGCTCGGAGTCCCTTTAAGCTTCTAACCTAATATTTTGCTTATTTAATAGGGTAGATTTAATATTTAGCTATGTTCTGTTATAGGAGCCATCATTTTATCATTACATTATGTAGGTAAAAACGCTTTAGAATATGTATATGCATTTTCTATACTAGTGGAAATTGAAGTGAAATTAATATACGGAGAGATGATTGGGGTGCAAAATACTAACTATGTTTTTTTTCTGCACCATTTAAATTGATGTGCCACTTCTTGGGCTTACAGGACTGCCAGGTTTTAAATTAAATATGTTATGTATTATTATTATTATTATTATTATTTATTTATAAAGCGCCAACATATTCCGTGGCGCTGTACAATGTAAGAAAACAAACAAGGGATACATAATGATACAGACAATGATATACATCAAATATGAACACTGATACAAAATACAGCACTGCTGATTACAATTTGATTTAACATGATGACTAAAATGTATAAATGTCTAACAGTGTGCAAGCAATTAAATTAATAACAGTCCATGACACAAAAGGATGAGAGCCCTGCCCTTGCGAGCTTACAATCTAAAGGAATGGGGTGGAAACAAGAGGTGGGGATGTATACAGTATATGTACAGGCAGTGCGCAATTAGGTTATTTAGTGGGTGCATGGCCTAAGCTAGAGAATATGCTTGTCGGAAAAGGTGGGTTTTGAGGGAGCGTTTAAAAATTTCAAAGGTGGGAGAGTGGCGAATGTGTTGTGGAAGGGCATTCCAGAGGAGGGGTGAGGCACGTGAGAAGTCTTGTACACGTGAATATGAGGAGGTAATTGTAGAAGAGGATAGAAGAAGCTTGTGTGCAGATCTGAGATTGCGGTTGGGTTGGTATCTGGAGACTAGTGAGGAGATGTACAGGGGAGAGAGATTGTGGAGAGCTTTGTAGGTTAGGGTTATGAGTTTGAACTGAATCCTCTCATTAATTGGTAGCCAGTGAAGAGCTTGACAGAGAGGGTCAGCAGAGGAAGAGCGAGAGGAGAGATGAATGAGTCGAGCAGCAGAGTTCAGTACAGAATTGAGCGGTGTTAGTCGGTTAGTTGGAAGTCCACCAAGCAATATATTGCAATAGTCCAATCGAGATATAATAAGAGCATGTACTAACATTTTGGTTGTGTCGTGGGAGAGAAAAGGTTGGATACGTGCTATGTTTTTCAGTTGGAAATGGCAGGAGCTGGTTAGGGAGTTAATGTGAGGAGTAAATGAGAGAGAAGAATCAAATATTACCCCCAAGCACCGTGCTTTGGGAACTGATGTTCCCAAAGGGGTGGACAGGGATGGTGGAAAGACTATTAGTTCAGTTTTATTCATCTTAAGTTTTAAGAAGCGAGAGGACATGAAAGAGGAAATAGCGGCCAGGCAGTCGGGAACCCGTGTGAGGAGGGAGTTAAGGTCTGGGGCCGAGAGGTACAGTTGTGTATCGTCTGCATATAGGTGGTATTGGAAACCAAATGAGCTGATTAAGTTACCAAGACCGTGCATGTAGATGGAGAAGAGGAGGGGACCGAGGACAGAGCCTTGAGGTACCCCTACAGACAGAGGATGTGAAGAGGAGGCCTGATCTGAATAAGAAACAGTGAAAGACCTTCCAGAGAGGTAGGAAGATATCCAGGAGAGAGAGAGGTCCTTTATTCCTGTAGATGAAAGGATCTGTAGGAGTAGAGTGTGGTCGACAGTGTCGAATGCTGATGACAGATCTAGAAGGATGAGTATGGAATAATAGCCTTTGGATTTAGCTGTGAGGAGATCATTAGCTACTTTGGTGAGGGCTGTTTCTGTGGAGTGGTTTGGCCGGAAGTCAGATTGGAACTGATCAAGCAAGGAATTTGCAGATAAATACTGACTTAGTTCAGCATGAATGTGGCGTTCAAGTAATTTAGATGCAAATGGAAGAAGTGACACTGGGCGGTAGTTAGCAAGTTCGGCGGGGTCTAGAGATGGTTTTTTAAGTAGTGGTGTTACAACAGCCCTCTTGAGTGAGGATGGAAAAATTCCGGTGGAGAGGGATAGGTTAAACAGCGATGTTAGGGCAGGGATGAGGGATGTGGATAGCTGTGGAATGAGATGTGATGGGATAGGATCCAACGAACAGGTGGTTAGATGGGATTTGGAGATAAGGGAAGAGAGCGAATGTTCGGAGAGTGGAGAGAAACTGGAAAGAGAGCAGTCAACAAGAGGAGTGGAGGTGGAGTTTGATGTCTGCGTGGAAAACACACTACGGATTTTTGCAATTTTATCTGTAAAGTATGTTGAAAATTCTTCAGCTGATAAGCATGAAGAAGGAGGCGGAGGGGGTGGACGGAGAAGGGAGTTGAAAGTACTGAACAGGCGCTTTGGATTGTGCAAGTGGGAGGATATGAGGGAGGAGAAGTATGATTGTTTTGCAGAAGAGAGAGCGGTTTTAAACTTGTTCAACTCTTTTTTGTAAGTAATGAAATCCTCATTAGTATTGGTTTTTCTCCAACGGCGTTCAGCTACCCTAGAGCACCCCTTTAGCTGTTTAGTAGCTTTGGTCAGTCAGGGTTGGTGACTGACACGGTGTGGGCGGACATTGGTGAGGGGTGCGATTTCATCCATGACTTGCGTGATTGAGCAGTGATAGTGTGCAGCTGCTGAGTCAGGGTCAGTGAATGGTTGTTTGAGGAGAGGTGCCAAGGCGTCAGAGACAGATTGCATGTCTATGTTGCGGTAGTTCCTGCGTGTATATCAGCGTGCTTGAGGCAGGGTGGTAGGAAGAGAGGAGGAGAGAGAGAAGTTTAGTAAGTTATGATCAGAGAGCGGGAGAGGAGTATTAGTGAAATCAGTGATAGAACAGAGACGAGTGAATATCAACCCATGTTTAGAAACAATCGAAAAAATGAAAGCTGAGAAGTAAAGAATACATAGTATTTCACTGGTAAGTTTGAAAAGCTGCAGGTTAGAAACTTTAAAACTGGTTGCATAGAGAGTGAGGTTCTCTATCATATCTCCCAACTTTTTGAGATAAACAAGACACACACAAAAAAGAGACACTTAAGCTACGCCCCTGTCACACTCCTAATCATACCCCTGGCACACCACTAGTCACACATACCATAAAGATCTCATAACAAAAATATATTGTTTTATAATTCAAACTACACTAGTCCTTCATATCCTGGTTCGTTTTCCTTCATATTAACATTTGAAAATAAGAAACATATCAATTTAAAGGATTGGAAGTTTATAGTCAAACACATTTTCAGTAAATACAATATGTATATTTACATAGATCTGTACATCAGTCCTCAAAGACACATGAGGAAGAAAGAGGGACAGGGGGACTGGGTTCCCAAAAGAGGGAATGTCCCTCCAAAAAAAGGGACAGTTGGGAGCTATGCTCTATATCACGATACTCTGGCCCAGGAGTGCTCCACGATCAGTTCTCCCGCATAATGAAACAATATGCGATATCTGAATTGCTGGAATTTCACAAAGTACCATTCCTGAATGAAGCATTACATTTCTTTATTTCGTTATTTAGAGCTAAGTGATCATAGCAAATTTATGCCATGAAAAATGGCAGTAAATTGTTTTGCCTGTCCCACATGCCTATATCTGTGTACTGTATTCTATTCTGTCTACCTTAGCTATATAAATAATAATAATAATTTTTTTATAGCTTTTCTGCCTGGGGACTCGAAACGCTGTTACTAAATGAGGCAGACTTTTCTCAGAACCAAGATGTATGCTCTACACTATAATACAGCATGAATAGTTTTCACATATCAGGTCACAGTCATCCACCATGTGTGAGTGTTTCTCACATATAAGCAGTGTTTCACCTGCTTATTAACTAGAATTTTACTTTAAAGAGAATATGTACTCTAAACTTCTTACAATAAAAAGCATGCCATTCTATTCATTATGTTCTCCTGGGCCCCTCTGTGCTGTTTCTGCCACTCCCTGCTGCAATCCTGGCTTGAAATTGCCAGTTTTAGGCAGCGGGAATGCGTAAAAATGTACGCAATGCGTCCCGCCGACCTCCGAGGTCGCCAAGCTGCCAGCAGGGGACTGGAGCAGCAGTGAGTGACTACGAGGGCACAGGATGACTGCATGGGGCTGGGAGAAGCCCCAGGTAAGTGAAACTCATTTTTTTTATTTTGCTTGAACCTTCCCTTTAAGCTTCTAACCTAATATTTTGCTTATTTAATAGGGTAGATTTAATATTTAGCTATGTTCTGTTATAGGAGCCATCATTTTATCATTACATTATGTAGGTAAAAACGCTTTAGAATATGTATATGCATTTTCTATACTAGTGGAAATTGAAGTGAAATTAATATACGGAGAGATGATTGGGGTGCAAAATACTAACTATGTTTTTTTTCTGCACCATTTAAATTGATGTGCCACTTCTTGGGCTTACAGGACTGCCAGGTTTTAAATTAAATATGTTATGTATTATTATTATTATTATTATTTATTTATAAAGCGCCAACATATTCCGTGGCGCTGTACAATGTAAGAAAACAAACAAGGGATACATAATGATACAGACAATGATATACATCAAATATGAACACTGATACAAAATACAGCACTGCTGATTACAATTTGATTTAACATGATGACTAAAATGTATAAATGTCTAACAGTGTGCAAGCAATTAAATTAATAACAGTCCATGACACAAAAGGATGAGAGCCCTGCCCTTGCGAGCTTACAATCTAAAGGAATGGGGTGGAAACAAGAGGTGGGGATGTATACAGTATATGTACAGGCAGTGCGCAATTAGGTTATTTAGTGGGTGCATGGCCTAAGCTAGAGAATATGCTTGTCGGAAAAGGTGGGTTTTGAGGGAGCGTTTAAAAATTTCAAAGGTGGGAGAGTGGCGAATGTGTTGTGGAAGGGCATTCCAGAGGAGGGGTGAGGCACATGAGAAGTCTTGTACACGTGAATATGAGGAGGTAATTGTAGAAGAGGATAGAAGAAGCTTGTGTGCAGATCTGAGATTGCGGTTGGGTTGGTATCTGGAGACTAGTGAGGAGATGTACAGGGGAGAGAGATTGTGAAAAGCTTTGTAGGTTAGGGTTAAGAGTTTGAACTGAATCCTCTCATTAATTGGTAGCCAGTGAAGAGCTTGACAGAGAGGGTCAGCAGATGAAGAGCGAGAGGAGAGATGAATGAGTCGAGCAGCAGAGTTCAGTACAGAATTGAGCGGTGTTAGTCGGTTAGTTGGAAGTCCACCAAGCAATATATTGCAATAGTCCAATCGAGATATAATAAGAGCATGTACTAACATTTTGGTTGTGTCGTGGGAGAGAAAAGGTTGGATACGTGCTATGTTTTTCAGTTGGAAATGGCAGGAGCTGGTTAGGGAGTTAATGTGAGGAGTAAATGAGAGAGAAGAATCAAATATTACCCCCAAGCACCGTGCTTTGGGAACTGATGTTCCCAAAGGGGTGGACAGGGATGGTGGAAAGACTATTAGTTCAGTTTTATTCATCTTAAGTTTTAAGAAGCGAGAGGACATGAAAGAGGAAATAGCGGCCAGGCAGTCGGGAACCCGTGTGAGGAGGGAGTTAAGGTCTGGGGCCGAGAGGTACAGTTGTGTATCGTCTGCATATAGGTGGTATTGGAAACCAAATGAGCTGATTAAGTTACCAAGACCGTGCATGTAGATGGAGAAGAGGAGGGGACCGAGGACAGAGCCTTGAGGTACCCCTACAGACAGAGGATGTGAAGAGGAGGCCTGATCTGAATAAGAAACAGTGAAAGACCTTCCAGAGAGGTAGGAAGATATCCAGGAGAGAGAGAGGTCCTTTATTCCTATAGATGAAAGGATCTGTAGGAGTAGAGTGTGGTCGACAGTGTCGAATGCTGATGACAGATCTAGAAGGATGAGTATGGAATAATAGCCTTTGGATTTAGCTGTGAGGAGATCATTAGCTACTTTGGTGAGGGCTGTTTCTGTGGAGTGGTTTGGCCGGAAGTCAGATTGGAACTGATCAAGCAAGGAATTTGCAGATAAATACTAACTTAGTTCAGCATGAATGTGGCGTTCAAGTAATTTAGATGCAAATGGAAGAAGTGACACTGGGCGGTAGTTAGCAAGTTCGGTGGGGTCTAGAGATGGTTTTTTAAGTAGTGGTGTTACAACAGCCCTCTTGAGTGAGGATGGAAAAATTCCGGTGGAGAGGGATAGGTTAAACAGCGATGTTAGGGCAGGGATGAGGGATGTGGATAGCTGTGGAATGAGATGTGATGGGATAGGATCCAACGAACAGGTGGTTAGATGGGATTTGGAGATAAGGGAAGAGAGCGAATGTTCGGAGAGTGGAGAGAAACTGGAAAGAGAGCAGTCAACAAGAGGAGTGGAGGTGGAGTTTGATGTCTGCGTGGAAAACACACTACGGATTTTTGCAATTTTATCTGTAAAGTATGTTGAAAATTCTTCCGCTGATAAGCATGAAGAAGGAGGCGGAGGGGGTGGACGGAGAAGGGAGTTGAAAGTACTGAACAGGCGCTTTGGATTGTGCAAGTTATAATCAAAAACTTGATGAGCGCTCAATAACTTCGTATCAAAAGACACAAAAAAGGGCAAAAGACAAAACCAATATTCTAAAGAAAAGATGCCAATGTGTGTCCACAGCTAATATACATATCAAAAGACAGCTCTACACATATATATGGTGTAAAGATATGAACAACTTTATTTCTCAATCCAAGTAAAACAATTAAAAACTCTTAAAATCTCCCGATTCAAATCAACAGTAATTGATATTCCAGCTCATAAACAACAATAGTACAATAAATTCATAATGATCAAGCAACGTACAGGGAAGGCCACAAAAAATGCCTAGTGTAAAGTGCTATAGTATAGGTGCCTAGTGCAAAGTTAGCATATGCTGCATATATAAGTGCTATAGTGTAAAGTGCCTGGTGCAAAGTAGGCAAAATACTATATGAATGAATGCTGTGCAAAAAACATATAAGGGACAATTCATATGTCCATGGTCCTAAAAAATGAAAAACCTCACACAATAGAGTATAGAATATGAGAAAACCTCGCCCTGCAAAAAGAAAATTATTGAGTCAAAACACAAACAGATATGTGTGTGTGTAGAGATCACGTGCATGTCCAGCCCCAGCACAAAACGCTGGATCTGCTCATGCACACAAGCCCCACACACACAATCACCGTGCAAAGCAACTAAAACTAGTTGCAATGTGCAAAATCATACATACAGTGCATGTATATGAAAAGCTTGGCCTTACCACAACGAGCTGGAAGCCGGGAGAGGGAAACCTGCCTAACGCGATCGCAGCTAGTCTGCTGCTTCAAAAGAGGCTGCTTCTAACTGGGATTGGTCAGAATATATAAGGATGACGGAGCTCCGTTGTTACGTGCACGGCCGTGCACGTGACCTACTAGCGGCGTGCGAACTCATCTGCGCACGCCGCCCGTAAGCTTAAAGACCTGAGTCACATGATCGTGAACATCCAGGTCCTGAGGGTAAGGCTAACTACGCGTGCGCTGGGAAGCTCCATGTTATTAAGGAAATTCAAACAAAATATATATATGTACATAGAAGTCTATAACTCTATTGTATCAATGTTAGATATTACAATCACAATCACAATCTTTAAGTCACGATACTCTAATGTCCGTTTTAATAAAACATCCACAATTGGATGTAGAAGATGGAACAATGGGGCCATCTAGTGGCCAAAGAGGAAAACTGCAGGGATGGCTTGAAATATCCAGAAGAAAGTGAACCTGTCTTCATCGAAGTAGATTTATTGAGTTCTTCTTCAATCAGATGTGTTTTAAAACGGAGATGACATCCAAATAAGATAAAGAAGAGGCTCTAAAGACTAAGAAAAAATATAAGTTTTATTATTGTTATATATAAAAAAAGGTGTGAGGTTTTTCATTTTTTAGGACCATGGACATATGAATTGTCCCTTATATGTTTTTTGCACAGCATTCATTCATATAGTATTTTGCCTACTTTGCACCAGGCACTTTACACTATAGCACTTATATATGCAGCATATGCTAACTTTGCACTAGGCACCTATACTATAGCACTTTACACTAGGCATTTTTTGTGGCCTTCCCTGTACGTTGCTTGATCATTATGAATTTATTGTACTATTGTTGTTTATGAGCTGGAATATCAATTACTGTTGATTTGAATCGGGAGATTTTAAGAGTTTTTAATTGTTTTACTTGGATTGAGAAATAAAGTTGTTCATATCTTTACACCATATATATGTGTAGAGCTGTCTTTTGATATGTATATTAGCTGTGGACACACATTGGCATCTTTTCTTTAGAATATTGGATTGTGCAAGTGGGAGGATATGAGGGAGGAGAAGTATGATTGTTTAGCAGAAGAGAGAGCGGTTTTAAACTTGTTCAACTCTTTTTTGCAAGTAATGAAATCCTCATTAGTATTAGTTTTTCTCCAACGGCGTTCAGCTACCCTAGAGCACCCCTTTAGCTGTTTAGTAGCTTTGGTCAGTCAGGGTTGGTGACTGACACGGTGTGGGCGGACATTGGTGAGGGGTGCGATTTCATCCATGACTTGCGTGATTGAGCAGTGATAGTGTGCAGCTGCTGAGTCAGGGTCAGTGAATGGTTGTTTGAGGAGAGGTGCCAAGGCGTCAGAGACAGATTGCATGTCTTTGTTGCGGTAGTTCCTGCGTGTATATCAGCGTGCTTGAGGCAGGGTGGTAGGAAGAGAGGAGGAGAGAGAGAAGTTTAGTAAGTTATGATCAGAGAGCGGGAGAGGAGTATTAGTGAAATCAGTGATAGAACAGAGACGAGTGAATATCAACCCATGTTTAGAAACAATCAAAAAAATGAAAGCTGAGAAGTAAAGAATACATAGTATTTCACTGGTAAGTTTGAAAAGCTGCAGGTTAGAAACTTTAAAACTGGTTGCATGGAGAGTGAGGTTCTCTATCATATCTCCCAACTTTTTGAGATAAACAAGACACACACAAAAAAGAGACACTTAAGCTACGCCCCTGTCACACTCCTAATCATACCCCTGGCACACCACTAGTCACACATACCATAAAGATTTCATAACAAAAATATATTGTTTTATAATTCAAACTACACTAGTCCTTCATATCCTGGTTCGTTTTCCTTCATATTAACATTTGAAAATAAGAAACATATCAATTTAAAGGATTGGAAGTTTATAGTCAAACACATTTTCAGTAAATACAATATGTATATTTACATAGATCTGTACATCAGTCCTCAAAGACACATGAGGAAGAAAGAGGGACAGGGGGACTGGGTTCCCAAAAGAGGGAATGTCCCTCCAAAAAAAGGGACAGTTGGGAGCTATGCTCTATATCACGATACTCTGGCCCAGGAGTGCTCCACGATCAGTTCTCCCGCATAATGAAACAATATGCGATATCTGAATTGCTGGAATTTCACAAAGTACCATTCCTGAATGAAGCATTACATTTCTTTATTTCGTTATTTAGAGCTAAGTGATCATAGCAAATTTATGCCATGAAAAATGGCAGTAAATTGTTTTGCCTGTCCCACATGCCTATATCTGTGTACTGTATTCTATTCTGTCTACCTTAGCTATATAAATAATAATAATAATTTTTTTATAGCTTTTCTGCCTGGGGACTCGAAACGCTGTTACTAAATGAGGCAGACTTTTCTCAGAACCAAGATCTATGCTCTACACTATAATACAGCATGAATAGTTTTCACATATCAGGTCACAGTCATCCACCATGTGTGAGTGTTTCTCACATATAACCTGCTCACATATTCACCTGCTTATTAACTAGAATTTTACTTTAAAGAGAATATGTACTCTAAACTTCTTACAATAAAAAGCATGCCATTCTATTCATTATGTTCTCCTGGGCCCCTCTGTGCTGTTTCTGCCACTCCCTGCTGCAATCCTGGCTTGAAATTGCCAGTTTTAGGCAGCGTTTACAAACAAAAGACATGGCATGTGAAAGACTGAGAGGAGCTCAGTCTGTGACTCATACAGAGCCTGCAGGGGGCCTGGAGAGGGTGTGTATAGCTTCTATCCTATCACAGAGTAGCACATTCCTGCCTGAGTGCCTGAGCCCAACAAAGCCGTCAGAGGAAAGAAGATTAGATTATATAACAGAGATAATACAGCCACTGTGCAACTAGGAAAGGCTGCAGTAAGACAGACCACATTAGAACATGTATAGGAACTTATAGGATAGAAGAAATAAGGCTGAAAATTTTGTTACAGAGTCTCTTTAAGAAACGCTGACAAGCAGAATGTACCGTATTTTTCGGACTATAAAACGCACTTTTTCTCCCCCAAAAGTAGGGAGAAAAAGTCCCTGCATCTTATAGTCTAAAGGCAGGGAGTCCCCGACTTAATGATCACCCGCCGATATGAACCGCAATGTCGGGGACTCCCTGCACTTCTCAGTGTCCTCCTGAACTTTCCCTGCATAAATGTAATTAACGGCAGTGGCAGCCGCTGTCACTCACCTCATCGCTGGAGCCCGCGGTGATGAGCTTCTGGCCCCCTCTCGTCCTTGGTGTTGTCCTCCACGTGTGTCCGGTGTCCTGATGGATTCCCCCTCTGTGAATACAAGAAGCTGCAGCAGCCGCAGGCATCACTCACCTCATCGCTGGAGCCCGCGGTGACGTGCTTCTTGCCTCTTCCTGACGGCGGTATTGTCCTCCATATGTGTCCGGTGTCCTGATGGATTCCCCCTCTGTGAATAGAAGAAGATGCGGCAGCCGCGGGCATCACTCACCTCATCGCTGGAGCCCGCGCGGTCAGCCGATTCCCTCTAACACTCCTTCACTCTAGTGCCGGTCGCATCTGTAATGACGCATACAGACGCGACCAGGAAGTGCCGGCACTAGAGTGAAGGAGTGTTAGAGGGAATCGGCTGACCGCGCGGGCTCCAGCGATGAGGCGAGTGATGCCCGCGGCTGCCGCAGCTTCTTGTATTCACAGAGGGGAATCCATCAGGACACCGGACACACGTGGAGGACAACACCAAGGACGAGAGGGGGCCAGAAGCTCATCACCGTGGGCTCCAGCGATGAGGTGAGTGACAGCGGCTGCCACTGCCGTTAATTACGTTTATGCAGGAGGATAAAGGGGACATGAGGAGGACATAAAAAGGACATGAGGGGGACATAAAGGGGACATGGACAAAGGGGACATCAGGAGAACAAAGGGGACATGAGGAGGACAAAGGGGACATGAGGACGACAAAGGGGACATGAGGACATAAAGGGGACATCAGGAGGACAAAGGGGACATGAGGACGACAAAGGGGACATGAGGACATAAAGGGGACATCAGGAGGACAAAGGGGACATCAGGAGGACATAGTTACATAGTTATTTTGGTTGAAAAAAGACATACGTCCATCGAGTCCAACCAGTACAAAGTACAACTCCAGCCCGTCCCCCACATACCCCTGTTGATCCAGAGGAAGGCGAAAAAAACCCCACAAGGCATGGTCCAATTAGCCTCAAAAGGGAAAAATTCCTTCCTGACTCCAGATGGCAATCAGATAAAATCCCTGGATCAACATCATTAGGCATAACCTAGTAATTGTAGCCATGGATGTCTTTCAACGCAAGGAAAGCATCTAAACCCCCTTTAAATGCAGGTATAGAGTTTGCCATAACGACTTCCTGTGGCAATGCATTCCACATCTTAATCACTCTTACTGTAAAGAACCCTTTCCTAAATAAATGGCTAAAACGTTTTTCCTCCATGCGCAGCTCATGTCCTCTAGTCCTTTGAGAAGGCCTAGGGACATGAAGGGGACATCAGGAGGACATGAAGGGGACATCAGGAGGACATGAAGGGGACATTAGGAGGACATGAAGGGGACAACAGGAGGACATGAAGGGGACAACAGGAGGACATGAAGGGGACAACAGGAGGACATAAAGGGGACATGTGGATGACAAGGGAGACATTTGGAGGACAGAAAGTTGGACATCAGAAGGACACAAAGGGGGACATCAGGACTACACAAAGAGGGACATCAGGATGATGCAAAGAGACATAAAGGGGCATTAGGAGGACACCAAGGGGACAGGAGGAGGACACAATTAGGGGAAAAACATCTACAAGACGCCCCTGGACCATAGACACAACTGGTTTAGTTTTTTTTTTTTTTCCCTGGTTTTTGCCCTCTAAACCTAGGTGTGTCTTATGCATGCATCTGAAAATGGCGCCTGTGAATAATGGCGCACAGTGTTGCCGCTAATCCGTTTGCCGCTTATCGCTATTTAACGTTAAAGCCTTATTGTTATTTAGCGTTAAAGCCTTATCGTTATTTAGCGTTAACACACAGAACCCTCTCTGTACCTATCCCTAACCCCTAAACCCCCCCCCCCCCCCGTACGAACCCTAACCACCCCCCTGGTGGTGCCTAACCCTAAGACCCTCCCTGGTGGTGTATATTGTACTGTAACTATACCTAACCCTACTCTCCGACAGAACCCTCTTTGTACCTAACCCTAACCACCCCCTTGGTGGTGCCTAACCCTAAGACCCCCCTGGTGGTGCCTAACCCTAAGACCCCCCCCCCCCAGTGGTGCCTAACCCTAACCTTGACAGTGTAACATTAAATCCATTTACCGTTTTGCAGTTAAATAACGTCTGCAGTTTGGCTTATGTAGGGCGCTATTGATAAATAACGTTAGTGTGTGCCACTATTGATAAATAACGTTAGTGTGTGCCGTTTTTCTTCTTTTTTCCCTGTGCGCCCTTATTAAGCAGTACTAACGATAAATAGCGATAAGCGTATCTTTTTAATGCGGCGCCATTTTTATGCATAGGCGCTGTGCGCCATTATTCACTGATCCCGTGTCTTATAGTCCGGAGCGTCTTATAGTCTGGAGCGTCTTATAGTCCGAAAAATACGGTATATGAAATTTAAAAACCAATATATTATACATCCCCTTAGTCACAGAACAAGTGGAAAACAGACAAGACAATAACATTTATATTGCCCTTTTTCCTGGCGAACTCAAAGCGCTTAAGCTACAGCCACAAGTGCAAGCTCAGTAAGCTGTAGCAGTGTTAGGGAGGCTAGCTCATGGATGCCTTGCTGAATTGATGCTGCCTCACTGAACAGGAAAAGCCAAAATTCAAACCCGGGTCACTTCTTGTGTTACAGACAGAGCCTTTAACCATTACACATTCCAGTCATGTGCAATATTAGTACAGCCTTTGGAACTACTGAAAACATATGGAAGTTGTTATAAAAATAAAGAGAACAGTAGAATTATCCTAACATTTATATAGTGCTTTTCTCCTATTGGACTCAAAGTACTCAAGAGCTGCAGCCACTAAGGGCGTGCGAAAGGTGCCACCCAGCAGTGTTAAGAAGTCTTGCCCAAAGACTTCTTACCGAATAGGTACTGACCCCTAGCCAGGATTAGAACCCTGGTTTCCCATGTCAAAGGCAGAGCCCTTAACCAGTACATTATCCAGACACTGCTAGATTTATATGCTGTGACAAGTTCTGCAATCTGACTAATGCTGGTCATACACTACTAGAAATTTTAAATAGATTCAACATAAACATTGAATCTAAAGGTAGCCACACATTTATCGATGATGAACAGATTTGACCAAGAGACAAATCTCTCTCTAATTGAATCTTATTAGAGAGATATATATCAGCTGCTCACACACCTCAGGCCGATTACTGATCAATTACATGCTGAAATCGATCAGGAAGGAAATCGATCCGGAATCGGCCATCGCTGGCCCGACACTGTGGGACACATTTATGGACAGAGGATGGAGCCTGGAGCCACTGGTGTAAACGGACAAGTAATGTTTACTGCACTGGGCACTGGATGGCACATTGGACATTAGCAGGGACAAAATCAGTAGTTCCGTCATGTTCTTTGCTCATCCCCATACCGCTGTGCACCCGGTCGACTACGACAGCCCAACATCTTGCAGCATGTCCAATTAACATGCTCAGCTCGAAATTGGTTGCATCTCGATCAAGCATGCACTTGGATGGTCGATCGGTCACCAAGTCGATAGATACAGTGGGTTGCAAAAGTATTCGGCCCCCTTGAAGTTTTCCACATTTTGTCATATTACTGCCACAAACATGCATCAATTTTATTGGAATTCCACATTAAGACCAATACAAAGTGGTGTACACGTGAAAAGTGGATCGAAAATCATAAATTATTCCAAACATTTTTTTACTAATAAATAACTGCAAAGTGGGGTGTGCGTAATTATTTGGCCCCCTGAGTCAATACTTTGTAGAACCACCTTTTGCTGCAATTACAGCTGCCAGTCTTTTAGGGTATATCTCTACCAGCTTTGCACATCTAGAGACTGAAATCCTTTCCCATTCTTCTTTGCAAAACAGCTCCAGCTCAGTCAAATTAGATGGACAGCATTTGTGAACAGCAGTTTTCAGATCTTGCCACAGATTCTCAATTGGATTTAGATCTGGACTTTGACTGGGCCATTCTAACACATAGAGATGCTTTGTTTTAAACCATTCCATTGTTGCCCTGGCTTTATGTTTAGGGTCATTGTCCTGCTGGAAGGCGAACCTCCACCCCAGTCTCAAGTCTTTTGCAGACTCCAAGAAGTTGTCTTCCAAGTTTGCCCTGTATTTGGCTCCATCCATCTTCCCATCAACTCTAACCAGCTTCCCTGTCCCTGCTGAAGAGATGCACCCCCCGAGCATGATGCTGCCACCACCATATTTGACAGTGGGGATGGTGTGTTCAGAGTGATGTACAGTGTTAGTTTTCTGCGAACATAGCGTTTTGCATTTTGGCCCAAAAGTTCCATTTTGGTCTCATCTGACGAGAGCACCTTCTTCCACATGGTTGCTCTGTCCCCCACATGGCTTGTGGCAAACTGCAAAAGGGACTTCTTATGCTTTCTGTTAACAATGCCTTTCTTCTTGCCACTCTTCCATAAAGGCCAACTTTGTACAGTGCATGACTAATAGTTGTCCTATGGACAGAGTCTCCCACCTGAGCTGTAGATCTCTGCAGCTCATCCAGAGTCACCATGGGCCTCTTGACTGCATTTCTGATCATCGCTCTCCTTGTTCGGCCTGTGAGTTTAGGTGGATGGCCTTGCCTTGGTAGGTTTACAGTTGTGCCATACTCCTCCCATTTCTGAATGATCGCTTGAACAGTGCTCCTTGGGATGTTCAAGGCTTTGGAAATCTTTTTGTTCTCAATAACTTGATCCCTGACCTGTCTTGGACCTGTCTTGTGTGTTCTTTGGACTTCACGGTGTTGTTGCTCCCAAAGTACTCTTAGACAACATCTGAGGCCCTCACAGAGCAGCTGTATTTGTACTGACATTAGATTACACACAGGTGCACTCTATTTAGTCATTAGCACTCATCAGGCAATGTCTATAGGCAACTGACTGCACTCAGATCAAAGGGGGCCGAATAATTATGCACACACCACTTTGCAGTTATTTATTTGTAAAAAAAAAATGTTTGAAATCATGTATGATTTTCGTTCCACTTCTCATGTGTACACCACTTTGTGTTGGTCTTTCATGTGGAATTCCAATAAAATTGATTCATGTTTGTGGCAGTAATATGACAAAATGTGGAAAACTTCAGGGGGGCCAAATACTTTTGCAACCCACTGTATATGGGCACATTAAATAATCTAAGAAAATGTCCATTAAGAAAACAAGGGCATGTTAATTGATGTTCAGTTGTTTTGTCAACTGAACATTGGTCTGGCATGCCCATTCTTTATTGCATCACAGTACAGTCTTTTGCCGCAACCTCAAAAGAGGTTGCATTGGTCTGACCTTTTTTAAATTTTTCATCCTTTATGGCTATTTTTTTTTTAATGAACATGGCTTTCTACTGACAGTAAAATTACATTAACATTCCTTTAGAAGTAGAGACACACATAGCATCCTTGGCGGTATGGATGAGTCTGACTCTTCCAGGACAAAATAGCTGAAAACATGGACAAGTCAAACTTGCCCAGCAGTTGTAAGGCTGGGTTCCATTTTTTTCACATGCACCTTTCACATTAAAATTTGTGTTTGTATGCATGCTCTGGAAACCAGTATGAGAAAATTTGCACACAAATGCGAATCTTAATGTGAATAGACTCATGAGGAAAACTGCACAAAACTGTCCTGGCAGAAAGGGAAAATTAAATGTATGGTTTGACATAGTTGGGACTTTGAAACCTTTATTATACTAAGAATGTATACCACTTTTTGCCCAGAAATCCAGCAAGAATTGAACACAAGGGAAGTTAAGGCAACTCCCCCCCCCCCCCCCCCCCACACACACACATAAAAAAAAATGCAATTATTTTCTATATCAACTACCCTTTAAAACATTAAGATTCCAAGATCTTAAGTTCCCATAATACAATAATCCATTGGTGAAGTAAACAATGCACCTAGGAGCTCATAGGTTGAAAAAACCTCCCCTAAGGGGGATTTGTAAATTGTGTGGGCTTTTGAGAGGCAGAAAGCATGTAATTACCTTGGGCTGACTGCTCCCTAGGCACCTGTCTATATGCTGGTCTCCATCTTGCTTCTCCCTCCTGCAGAAGAAGCAGCACAAATTATCCCTGGTGATGTCATGAGGCCCAACTGCCAAAATTCATGCAGGGAGATGTAGTCCATTAAAGTGAATGACTCTCCTGGCCAGGAGGAGGAAACCCAGAGGAAAGCTACATGGGGAAGACATACAAACTCCATGCAGATAGTGCTCTGTCCAAGCAGCACTTATAAAACTAAACATTGTTTCCACTATGCCACCATGCTGGTGTCGTAACAGCTTGTGCTGCCCCGCAAGTTGTGCTGCTGCGAGTGAAGGCAGGCAGAAATAGTGATAATACTGTGCAGCAGCACTACATCAGGCATGCACAATAATTTGTCGAGAGGAGATGATGTAGATTACGGAGCATAAGCACATAGTGACGTTTAGGCTGAGCGTGCTGAGCAGCATATGGGCAGCACAAACTGTTATTGCACCGCCCATCTGTCATTAAAGATACATTTTTTTTTGCAAAACTGAGATAAAACGTATTGCTCTATTTTATTACTAAACCTAAGTGGCTTGACTTTCCTGATCCATAGACTTGTTTCAGATAAATGGATAACTGAAAATATTATTATTTTATCTATACAGCACCATAATCCTCCATTTTGATGTATAGAATAAAAATAAACAATAGCTGATACGATACAGTATATGCATACATAGTTTATGCAATGTACCAATTGGAACATCCAGCAACATAAGTACAAAACTACATACATAGTTTATACATGGTATGATAACACCCAGTAGATAAGAAAAAATTGTAGGGAGGAGGACCCAGCCTATCTACAAAGGACCAATGAAGTGGAATCTTGCAAGTGAAGCACCAAGTCTTTTGTCATCTGGAGCATCAAGATGGCGCTGAGCCAGCAGCCTCGGCGCTTAGCTCCACACTTTTTGCCTCCTTTTGCCCTTTTTTACCATGTTTTTGTTACCTCTCTTACTTTTTTACGGTGCATCACAGGTCTCTTATGCCTGTGATGCACACTGATGTGTGCACATAGCCTCTGCTCGCCTCCGATCCACAGCGAACTGCACTACCGACGCCACCAACAGACCTCCGGCGACCCACGTGGAAGGTCTGACCGGAGCCCGGGGCCCTTACTCCTGGACCTCCTTCACCAGAGCCCTGCACCTCCACCACCAGAGCCTTGCACTCACCACCACCGGCACCGCTGAGGGACACCCGTCATCAGGGAAGCCCTGCTGCCGAGCCTCCACCGCGGACAAGGAGATCCGCCTCTGCTACCCTCTGTGCGCTGCATCCCCGCTGGCTTCCATCCACCCACAGCGGGCAGACATCAAAGCCAACACCGCTGGCTTCCAACCACCGTCAGCGAGCAGCAACCCCCACTCTGGCGTGGTTTGCAGAAGAGGGTGTGCACGCTCACCGCTGCGATCGGTACGCCTCACAGCAGCTACTTCACCAGGCCCCCAGTGGCAGACCGATACAACATCACCGGAGCAGCACTCACTCACACCAGAAGGACTGTGTGCAGGAACTTTCTGCTGGGGCTGTGTGCCGATGCAGCCCTCGCCACCACCTCGGGCCTGCCAGGCCACCCACGTGGAGGATCCCCGCTAGCCACCGCTGACTGCCATCACAGGATCCCCGCCACTCAGGAGTTCTCCATTGTCAGCACCGCATCTGGGACTAAGCTGACTTCACCCTACAAGCTCCGGATCCTGCTGCCTCCACTCAGACACAGGGTAACATCCATCCCACAGCAGTCACAGAAACACCACTCCAGCGGCCACCCCTACCACAACGCGTCTGCCCACCACGGAGCCTCTCTCCCTCACCTGCTACAAGGATACGGCCCATCACCGAACCCAACTTGCCCTCCTAGAGGTGCCACACCACTGGCCAGTAAGAACCCTGCTCTGACCTGCCTGCACTCACACTGTACTGCAACTGCTGCCCTTATCTGGTCTGCCCTCCAGTGTGCTGCCTGCACTCACACTGTACTGCAACTGCTGCCCTTATCTGGTCTGCCTACGCATATATTGTTATATTGCCATGCCTGCTTGGGACTGCCACTGTTACTCTTTAACCGCTGACTCTGCCTGACCGGGAATGCTGGTCTCAGGTACTGCCAATGTGGCTTCTGACACCACCTGACCTGCCTACCTGCCTGACCACTGCTGCATTCTCTGCTACACCCACCGATCTGTATTGCTTCTAAACTCTGTATGGCACTGGTTTGATCTCTGTTTTGATCTGTACTGATCTGATCTGTATTGACCTGATTGCCTCCGTGGCCATCTGCACAATGCCGTGCTCCTCCACCCCCCGCTGGTGCCCCACTCCCACCAGTGGCCACGCCACCAAGCGCACCATGCACTCCAGGGAGCAACTTCTCTGGTGGGAACAACGCAGCCCACCTTTCGATGAAGCCAAGCTCCTGCCAAACCTGGTCCAGAACTATATCCAGCAAGTCCTGGACTCTGCTCCTTGGCCCAGAGCAGGATGGCATCGAAGGGGCTGCCGAGCTGGGGCTCGCGTGCGACTCAAGAGGAGGGGCCTGAGGTCAGCCATCCCCTCGGTCCTCCTGGCTAATGTCCGCTCTCTCCCTAACAAACTGGACGAACTACGTCTCCTTTGCGGCAGGTGGGAACTGGGGAAGAACACCCCAGTACTCTGCTTCACGGAGACTTGGCTGCATGAGAACATCCCGGAGAACGCCCTACTCCTTCCAGGCTTCGGCCTCATACGAGGGGACCGTGACCCTGCCCTCTCTGGGAAGAAAAGAGGCGGTGGCATCTGCTTCTATGTCAGCTCCTCATGGTGCCCCACCCCACCAGTACTCGACAGGAGGTGCTCCCCGGACCTAGAACTTCTAATCGTGAACTGCAGGCCGGCATACTCTCCACGGGAGTTCTCCTCCTATGTCCTTGTCGGAGTGTTCATACCTCCCGATGCTGACGTCAAAACCGCCCTAAGTACCCTAAGCGACATCATATCGCAGTGGGAAACATCCCTCCCAGACTCACTGTTCATCGTTATGGGTGACTTTAACAGAGCAAATCTCCGTCAGGAGCTGCCACGCTACCATCAGCATGTTGCCTGTCCCACCAGAGGCCTGAACACACTCGATCATTGCTACACGCCACTGAAGGACGCCTACAAGGCTCTCTCCGGGGCGGCGCTTGGCTCCTCTGACCACTGCGTTGTTCATCTCATCCCTACCTACAGGAGGCTCCTGGAATCTACAAAACCGGTTGTGAAGTCCTCCAAGGTATGGTCAAGTGAGGCTAAGCTCAACCTTCAAGCCTGTTTTGACTGTACGGACTGGGAATCCCTGGAAGCCCCTGACCTGGATGAGTGGGCGGATAACGTCACCTCATATATCAGCTTCTGTGAGGCCTCCTGCGTCCCAACCAAATCCTTCAAGGTCTACCCAAACAACAAACCGTGGTTCTCCAACAAGCTACGGCTATTGCGCAAACGCAAGGAGGCGGCACACAAGGATGGCAACCAGGAGGACTTCAGGAAGGCAAGGAACACTCTGAAACGAGAGCTGAGAGCCGCAAAAAAGGAGTTCGCTGAAAAGTTGAAGCAGAACCTGCGCTCGAACGACTCACGAGCCGTGTGGCAAGGGCTCAAGGCCGCCACCAACTACAAGCCCCCACCACAACACGCTTCACCCAGCTCTGAGTTAGCTGAAGAACTAAGCAGATTCTACTGCAGGTTCGAGAGACAGGCTGAGCCCGGGGGACACCCAACACCTCCTACCCTCCCCCCCAGTCCACGCGAATAGTGACACAAGTAGCGAAGACCCACTCCCTCTGGAGGTGGGCGAGGCTGATGTCCGGCGCCTCCTGTCCAAGCTAAAGGCCAGGAAAGCCTCGGGCCCCGACGGTGTGTCTCCAGCCTGCCTCAAGACCTGTTCGTGGCAACTTGCTCCCATCCTTTCTGCAATCTTCAGTAAGTCACTGACAGAGGGCAGAGTCCCTGCGTGCTACAAGAGGTCCACCATCGTACCCGTGCCAAAGAAACAAGGCATCTCGGACCTCAACAACTTCAGGCCTGTGGCCCTGACGTCTGTCATCATGAAGTCACTAGAGAGAGTGGTCTTATCCATCCTCAAGCTATCCACCCTGCCCCTTCTGGACCCTCTCCAGTTTGCCTACAGGGCAAATAGGTCTACTGATGACGCCTTAAACATCTGCCTGGAATACATCCTTAACCACCTCGACAGACCAGATGCGTATGCCAGAGTACTGCTACTAGACTTCAGCTCGGCTTTTAACACCATATGCCCACACATCCTTCAGAATGTCCTGGCCACACTTGGGGTCCACTCCACCCTATGCTTATGGATCACGGATTTTCTTACTAAGAGATCCCAAGTTGTCAGACTGGGGGACATCTACTCCAGAGAAATGACAACCAACACAGGGGCACCCCAGGGCTGCGTCCTGTCCCCACTGCTGTTCTCCCTCTACACAAACAACTGTAGATCCACGGCGGATTCTGTCAAAGTCATAAAATTTGCTGATGACACTACCATTGTTGGTCTCCTCACCAAAGACAATATCCAGGACTATCAGCAGCAGGTGGAGAGAATATGCCACTGGTGCATAGAGAACAGTCTGGTGCTCAACACAGCCAAAACTGTCGAGCTAATAATTGACTTTAGGAAATCCGCTCCCACTCCACCTCCCATCTACATCGACGGCGCCGAGGTGGCCAGAGTGCCCTGTGCTCGCCTTCTGGGCACCACCATCTCCAGAGATCTCAGTTGGAAGGCCAACATTACGGCAACCCAGCGGAAGGCCCAGCAGAGGCTGTTCTTCCTCCACCAACTGCGGAAGTTCGGCATGGCGCAGGAGATTCTAACATGCTTCTATTCCGCCACCATCGAATCGATCCTCTGCTCCTCCATCTTGGTCTGGTATGCGGGAGCCACTGCCAGTGACAGACACAAACTACAGAGGATCATCAAGTCGGCGGAGAGGATCATTGGGAGACCTCTGCCTCCACTTGACCTCCTGTATAACACAAGACTGGGTGCCAGGGCGCTGAAGATCGCAAGTGACCCCTCGCACCCGGGCCACGGGTTCTTCTCCCGACTACCATTGGGCAGGAGACTTCGGGCCATCCCCACTAAGACCACCAGACACAAGAACTCCTTCTTCCCTGCAGCCGTCAGCCTCCTGAACTCCCGTAACATTCTCCCACCCTCTATCTGTGCCTTACCACCTGCACAGTAGCGGTCTGTAATAAATACGCTTTTCAAAGCAACCTGCCATCACTCCTAACTGATTGGACTTTGTCCCTGCACCCTGGTTAGACTCCAACAGCGTCCTGGAATAAATGCATAAGTCCGCTGAATGTATATTTGTGTACATACACTTCCTCTTTCCTTAGTGCAATATGTTCCTGAGTACGATGTTTTTACTGTTTGTCCTTATTGTATTGCACTGTATTTGTGATGCTCTTCTCTGCCTATGTACCTCTCAGAGCTATGTATTGTGCCAAATCCAATTCCGGGCATGACCCAGTCATGCTTAGCGAAATAAAACTATTCTGATTCTGATTCTGATTCTGAAATGGATGTGTGTCTGGAGGTGAACTTTGACAGATCCTACACTTGTCTGAAGAGTTTCATATCAGTGTTGGGATGGGAGGTGGAGAAGCTGAGGAAATCCTCTTGCTGGCCAAGCAGCAGTAATCAGGTGTTGCTGCTCACAGTGAAGACTTGCTGCAGGTTTATATTGGGAGTGGTAACACATGATTTCTGCTGCTTGGCCAGCAGGTGCTTTTCCTCAGTTTTTCTACCTCCAAGTCCAACACTGTTTCATATTGAAAGTGCAGTTTATATTTTGAGGCTTGGAGGAGCTTGGCAAGGAGATGTGGAAGAGAGTTCTTAGGTACAGAAGAGATGTTTTAAAGTCCTAATTTCTTATGATAAAACCTTGCAACTCTTTATGCATCAGCATTGTTGTGTGTGTCAACAATGAAATATAGCTCAACACTAGCCTAAACGTATTTTAGTAAAAGCATATCTGTAGCAAAATAAAGCTTTACAATTCAATATACAGTGGAACTAGAAACGTACTACAGAAGCTCTTATTGCTGCTTAACCATTTAACGGCATCCTATCATATTAAAATGTCATGCTTACCGCTATTAACGGCAACATGACGTTTTAATACGTCGCGCATTCCCGCCGCTGCTACCGCCGTGTGCGCGCCGCTACCGCCGCTGTTCCCGTCGGGATCCCGTGCTGGGTGATTGGGGAAGAAGACCGAACGGTCCTCTACCCAATCGCAGTGCCTGGAGTGAGTGGACGTGACCGCGAACAGCGGCTATGTCCATTCACAAAAACAGGAAATGTAACAATTAAATAAAGTGTAGTAAAAAAAAAAAAAGTGAACACTTCCTGTAGCGCCATCTTGTGGCCAAAAAGTATATTACAGCTACAAAATACATGAATTTTCAAGTATATACACATCATTAATAAAATTACACTTCCAACCCTCCCACCCCCCCCCCCCCCCCCCCACAAAAAAAAAACACTTGTAAAAAAAAAAAAAACACAGCTTGAAAAAAATAAATAGTTGCCTTAGGGACTCAGCTTTTTTATTCTATATTTTATGGGGGGAAATTAATTTTAATTTATTACATAGGGGCTTGTAATTATGGCCAGAAAAAAAAAAACAGAACAGAAAAATAACACTTATATTTCAAAATAATATACTGTCGCCATACATTGTGATAGGGACATAATTTAAACGGTTTAATAATCGGGACAACTGGGCAAATAAAACGTGTTTGTTTTATCCACAGGAGAATGTTTAATTTTAAAACTATAATGGCTGAAAACTGAGAAATAATGATTTTTTTTTTTTTCTGTTTTTCTCATTAAAATGCATTTAGAATAAAAAAATTCTTAGCAAAATGTACTATCCACAGAAAGCCTAATTGGTGGCGGAAAAAACGAGGTATAGATCATTTTACTGTGATAAGTAGTAATAAAGTTATTAGGGAATAAAAGGGAGGAGCACTGACAACTGAAAATTGCTCTGGTCCATTAGGATAAAAACCCTTGGGGGTGAACTGGTTTTAAAGTGGGACAAAACTCTGACATAACATTCAATAAAAAAATTGTTTTCCTACTTTATATTGTCCGTAGTTACCATGTTTGCTTTTGTGCACAATTAATATTGTCTGTTCACAAATTACAAGTTCCCAATTTATCTGCTGTAAACACTGCCATTGCATTTTATTGCATACAGTAGTTGCAATATATTAAAATCTATCTAGTAATCACTTCTCAGCTCTGTGCTTCTGAAGCAGAGAGAGCTCATTTTCAACACATGATGAAGCAAAAAGGAAAAGACTGGCACTAGAAGACATGGGTCTGATTCACCGGACTCTGTATTCAATGCCTCCACGTGCAACTCATAGGCAATCACAGTATAAATTGTAGAAAAAGAATGGTGAGGCACTGAGGTTGCAAAATGAAATACCTTTAATCCACGGTGTTAGGACACATCAAGATGTACAGTGGGGGTGAGGGAGGCCTGACAGCTGTTTCGCTTTGAAAAAAGCTTCCTCAGAGGCCAATGGAAAGAACACAGCAAGGAATGTATACGAATTGTGGCAGACAATGGAATGTAAACAAAAGATAATGGTATCACCTCTTCGGATGGGGCAGAAAGCTTTCCGTTGAAGAAGAAATAGCTGTATTTAATTGTGTGAATGCTGTTCTGTTACATTTTTTGTGGTAGTAGATTTTATGCTGTAAATCTTTCAGAGCAGAAGAGTAGCAGTAAGAGCGAATCAAGCAATGCTTTGGCCCACTGTGTATTTAATTCTCTACTAAAGAAATCTTTTTTACTTTTTGCATGCTGTGACAGCAGAGAAAATGACAAAAATGTAGGCCTTGTTCACTTCATAAATCGTAAGCGCGAGCATTTGCGTTTTTGTGCGCAATTTTTTAGTACCTCCCAGGCGCTTACCTGCATCTTGCAATTTTTTATAAGTGGCTTTTCTAAGCGCTCTTGCAGAGCGATTCATTTTTTTCACTTCATGACCTCAGTCAGGAAGTGAACTCTTTCACCCGAAAATGCATAAATACAATGTATTTATTCATGCAAGCGCTGGGGAAATCGCTATACAAAGTGCTTTGCGATTTCCCTATACCTTCCATTGAGGCAAATTGCCCGAAAATGGTACAGGCAGCGCTTTGGTGAGCGGGGGAAGGGGGGGGAATCTAACCACTCATATGTGAACACTCTCACAGGGAATCATTGCACAAGCACTTTTAAGGCGATTTTAAAAATCGACAACGCTTGAAAAAACCTGGAAGTGCCCTTAGTGTGAACAAGCCCTAACTGAAATTATTACACAAGGACACAGATAACAATGAAATCCACACTGAGGTTCTACCCGGGAGCAACACGGTGGCGTAGTGGTTAGTGCTCTCGCCTTGCAGTGCTGGGTCCTGTTTGTATGTTCTTCCTGTATCTGCATGGGTTTCCTCCGTGCACTCTGGTTTCCTCTCACATCCCAAAAACATACTGATAAGTTAATTGGCTCCCCCTAAAGGGGCCCATACACTGATTTTCCCGGCAAAATACGGCCGTTTCGATCACAGTGATCGAAACGGCCAAGAAATCGCCGCGCACACCGCTGACAGAACAATGGATTTTCGTCCAAAATCCATCGTTCCCGTCGACTCCCGTCGATCCATTCGTGCGGAAGATTTTTCTCAGGGTCGGGAGCGGGTCGGGAGTGCGTCGATAGCGCGTTCGAATGCCCAACGACCGACGCAATACATCGGAGATACATTACCTGCTCTGCCGGCACGAGTCCTGCTGTCAACGCTGTCACCTCCCGGCTGGCATCTTTTCCACATCACGGCATCCGGCATAACTTCCTGTGTCACTGCAGTGACAGCGGAAGTACAAATAGAGGGCGCTCACTGGAGTGACAGAAAGTTATACGCGGATGCCGGATGTGTGATGCGGAAGGTGATGGGAGAAGATGCCAGCCGGGAGCCGATGCGGAGAAGATGCCAGGACCAGCCGGAGAAGAAGACAGGGGTGGACCAGGGGACTCGCGCCGGCCGGAACAGGTAATGTATGCAGGAGGGGGGGGGGGGGGGCGGCAGCAGCGGCAGCTCCTCCACAGATTGTGATCGGTTTCAGGCTAAAATCGATTCACAATCTGTTTGCAGAAGGTGGCCATACGATCCCTCTCTGATCAGATTCGATCAGAGAGGGATCTATCTTTTGGTCGAATTTGATGGCAAATCGACCAGTGTATGGCCACCTTAAGTTGGTCCTAGACTACAATACGTAGAAAGACAAAAAGAAAGAACAATCGAGAGCCCCCAATAGTGTATTATTGTTAATATAAGGTAATCTTTAATTTGTACAGCAGAGATGGATATACTCACAAGTCTGGGTTGCCGACCTCAGGCAACCACTCCAATCGCATATGGGGATATTAAGCCTGTCCCCACTCAGGCTAAGAAGTCGATCTCCGTAGAAGAAAAATAAGGGTGTACACACCCATCCACCAGGTGGATAATGATATTTGTAGTAGTTACAGAGGCGCCAGCAGAATAAAAATTAGTAGTCTATTAAAACCAAATAAAAAATTGGGGGACCGGGGTGTATCCGTCTCCCCAATATATGTGACACAACTACAATACATACACTACATGATATAGACCAGGGATGATCACCGGATGATGTCAGGAGTGATTACTCGTGATTCAAATGAGGTTTAATTGGCGCAGGTGTGCGGCGGGGATACAAGGGATTATTTACCCATAATTCCGCCATCTGCCCTGCATTCCAAAGAGCTTGCAGGCGTCCTATTGGTCACGTTGTAAGCTTCACACTGGCGCACTTCTTCCTTCCGGCTTGAAGGAGGAAGTGCGCTGGTGTGAGGCTTGCAACACGACCAATAGGACGCGTGGAAGCTCTTTGGAACGCAGGGTGGACAGCGGAATCATGGGTAAATAACCCCCTGTAACCCTGTCGCACACTTTCGCCAATTAAACTTCATTTGAATCACAAGTAATCACTTGTGACATCATTCGGTGATCATCCCTTATATAGACATATGACAATTGTAGGGATTAGATTGTGAGCTCCTTTGAGGGACAGTTAGTAACAAGACAATATATATATATATATATATATATATATATATATATATATATATATATATATATATATATATATATATATATATATATATATATATACACACTGTACAGCGCTGCATAAGAGGTCAGCGCTACTGCAAATACTAAATAATAATAATAATACCCAATGTATACTTTAGAAACATAATGTATTGTTCCTATAGGTGTCCTGCTAGAAAGATTACCCTCACATCCTGTCCAGCAGAAAGGGAATGGAACTGTTACCACTTCATAAACAGACAAGGAACTCCTGGTATGTAAGCTTTCTTGTTCCAACCAAAGTCCAAGAAAGAAAATATGCAAACTTAATGTTTCTCTTCATTTTTTCATTTTCCCAATACTTCCCCCCCCTCAGAAAAAAAATATCTTTTTGCATAACTTCACATCGCTGCTGTTTTAAAGGTACAGTTTCTGTTTTGGAATCAAAGTCCAATCTGCTGCAATAGGGCCTCTATAAGGTCTGATTTACATATATGTACAAACAAATGTATTAACTAAAACACATTTTTATTATTGTAAACATCACGGCCAACCTCAAAAGTATCCCATAGTGAATTGTCTGTGGGTAATACAAAGGGTAAGCAGTGATGAAATAAAGGGCCAGCCTCTTTTGAAAAAATGTATGCGTTACACAAAAAAGGGAGCTTTACATTTGCTCAGATATTTTCATATTATGAAGGTGTCCCTTTTCTCTTCTTAGAAAACTGAGAGCCGGGTGTTCTGCATTCTCAGATACCTGATAGCTGATCCTGGATATTCAGTCGAGAACATAGAAGAGAATATTCCAAAGCAGAAATATGAGCCAAAGATTAGCACTTAAAAATGATTTGTCTTTATAGGATTATCATCAGCGTTGCGGCGTCTTGATTGCAGGTAAGGAGTAACAGCAAGCAGTTGTAGAAATTAAAGGGCAGAGGAATTATTTTTCTTATCTAGAAGCAAACAAAAACATTCAAACACACTGGCATTAACAAAAAGGGACAATTTATAGTAAATTCAGTCAGTCTGTTCCTTTCACCTGTACATCCAGAATTCTGTGCACATACAGTAAACTAATCTCCCTATTAGTGCTTATGGACAGCCATACACCACAAGCATCTCAAAGAGAGGGTCTATGATGAGGCAGCTGCCTAAATTAGTCAGCAATCTCTTCAATATTCTCCCCGATTCTGCCAATGAGTGGATGTGGAAGCCATGAACTGAACTTTTGCTCTACTTGCAGTTCCAACATGTGAAATTAACTAGACAATAAGGTTTTTTTATTTTCCAATTCTTCTATGCTACACATAAAGGTACCCTGAGCAGATGCACTGCTTTACCCAAGACATGTCCCAGATTCGGGGTCGCCTGTCCCAGGCTGTAATTTGTCCCAGGAAACGTCCTGGATTAGCCACAAGATGTCCCAGCTGCAGGACTCTTTGTGGCTGCGTGCCCCACCTCCGATCTGCCCCTTCAGCCAATCAGTATTTCACTGCCGCATATACAGCATGCCTATGTGCGGAGATGTCAGAGACATTACTGTCAGACTCTAGGCAGCAGTAGTCTGGGGGAGGGACGGAGAAGGAACGGAGGAGGGATGATGCGCAAGGTACCATCCAGCAGCACTCTGAGTCGCCCTCACACTCAGCAGCACCCAGAGTAACCCTCACAGCCAGAAGCACCCTGAGTCACCCTCTCACCCATCAACACTCCGAGTAACCCTGTCACAGACCTGAATGAAGAAACAGAGTTTGACCACAGTTTGCAGTATACAGACACTGTGATTTATTGCAAATGCAGGCATACAAACGTGAATGCAAATATCAGACAAACCTATGCACAGCACACAATATACTGTATATACAAATAAGCCGGGAAGCAATGACGCATATATATTCAACATCTGACTATTTAACTAAGTACACGATAATATATACAGAAAGTAACAACATACAAATATATACAATCATACGCAGCAACAAGGGATCAGGCAGAGTATCAGAGTCAAACAAAAGCGTTAGGTCAGTAACAGGTAATCAGATAAAGTACTAAGGATAAGGCAAAATCAAGATCTCAGACAGAATAAACAGGGTTCGGCAAAAGGAAGGCATACACAAAAACCAGGTCAAGGAACAGGAACCAGAAAGCTCAGGCCTGAGAGCTCAAAGTTTAGCAAGAGGAAGAGTCAGTTCTTAAAGGGGTTATGGCGAAAAACTATAAAATGTAAAATATGTGCAAAAATAGACAAATAAGTAGTATGTTTTTTCCAGAGTAAAGTGAGACATCAATTACTTTTCTCCTATGTTGCTGTCACTTACAGTAGGTAGTAGAAATCTCACAGAACCAACAGGTTTTGGACTAGTCCATCTCTTCATAGGAGATTCTCAGCAAGTCTTTTATTCTTTATAAAGATATTCCCTAAAAAGGATTTAAACAATGATGCTGGCCAGCTTCCCTGCTCACTACACAGTTTTTCGGCAGTTGGACAGAGCAAATGCCATTCACTAAGTGCTTTTGAAAATAAATACATCCCTGAGAATCCCCTATGAAGAGATGGACTAGTCCAAAACCTGTCGCTTCTGTCCGATTTCTATTACCTACTGTATGTGACAGCAACATAGGAGAAAAGTAATGTATGGCTCATTTTACTCTGGGTAAAAAGGTACTTCTTATTTGTATATGTTTGCACATATTTTAAACTTTCAATTTTTTTTCCATAGTGCCCCTTTAAATAGTCCATGTGATAGCAAACAGAGGATGCAGCAAGTGGTGTGAGTTAGTGGTGCTCATCTGAGCTAGGATATCCGAGTTACTCGGATATCCTAGTTCTTTTTTCACTATTCGAGCTCGAATACCGAGCTCGAATAGTATTAACTATCCGGGCTGTGCTATCCGAGCGCACTCGGATAGCAAGCAGCTATCCGGAGATATCCTAGCTATCCGAGCTCGGATAGCGTCACGAGCTCGGATAGCGTCACGACAGACGTCACCACGAGTCCTCACAAGCGAATCAGAGGGCTCCAAGCCCTCTGACTGTAGCCAATCACAGAGGGGGAGCCTGGCCAAGCCCCCCCTCTATAAATAGCGGACGCCATCTTGCCTCACTCGTCCTGCTTGTGACTTACTGACTGATTGTACTGAGAGACTGCTCCAGTGCTTTTTGTCTGTGTGCAAGTGCATTGCTATTGTTCTAAACCTAGCGTTTTTACACTCCAACACTTGATCTTCAACTGTATTGCTTTGTATTGTAGATAGATTGTATTTTAGGCAGTTTAGGTTGTGTGATTAGGGACAAGGGAGGGAGAGTATGTCACTGGTGCTGCTGCTGCAGGCCTGCAGCCAGCAGCTAGGCCCTGTGCCTGCCCAGCTCTGTGCTCTTGCTCTAGTCTCTAGTTACCTCACCTCACCTGTGCTCTCACCTGTCCTTACTGTACTACTTCTGTGTTAGATAGATATTGTACTATTTTATAGTTAGCAAGGCCCAGCTTTACTGCTATACCTGTCCTGCTGTATCTGCTCTCTGTAATCTAGTCATACCTGTTGTATTGTTTAGCTAGATTCTTCTATTGTTTAGTTAGTACTGTAGTGTACTCTAGTCTGTGTATAGGTACCGTCCGTCACCGCGTTACCTAGGGTCTTTGTGTGCACAGTCAGTGCACGTCTGCGCTGTCCGCACCCTCTTGTTAGTTCTACACCCGTCCTATTGTTTATTACTTCTATTGTGTATTTGCTGACTTGTACTGTAGTCTGTGTATAGGGACACCGTCAGTCAGCGTCAGCTAGGGTCTTTGTGTGCGCAGTGCGCACTCTCTCGTTAGCGCTACACCGATCTCTGCTGTAGAGTACACCTGTCTGTCACCTCACACACCCACCACCACCAGTCCCACCCCATTAAAGTACCCCACTTGTCCCACCCGCCTTTACATACATAAGTTTTTTTTTTCATTTGTATAATATTAACTACTTTCGGACTGAGCGAGTGCGAATCTACGTCGGGCAGGGGGCGCTGCGGTCCTGACAGGACGTAAACTCTACGTCCCATTGACCGCGCGCCCCTGCCCGTCTCCACCGCTCGGTCCGCTCTGCCCCCGCCGCTCGTTGCTGCCCTGCCGCCTCTATGACGGCAGAGCACTGTGAGCCGGGCAGGAGCCGTTTTCATTAGCTCCTGGCCCTGTCATTCATGTAAGCCGCTCTCATTGGCTTACATGGAGTGACAGGGTCAGGAGCCAATGAAAGCGGCTCCTGACCGGCGCACAGCGCTCTGCCGTCATAGCGACGGCAGAGAGAGCAGCCTGCGGCGGGGACAGAGCTGCGTGGTCGTCAGGAGCGGCGGATCATTGCGGCGATTCGTCGGGAAGCGGCGATTTACGGGACCAGCACCCTCTGGTCCTTAAGGGGGCAGAGGGTGCTGGTCCAGAAAGGGTTAAAAAATATACAATGTCTGGCACTGGCAGCCGCGGTCTGGGCAGGGGCAGCAAGGGCATCGCCAAGAGAGGAGGTCATGGGCGTGGCAGCCGCGCCACCACCACCATGCGCAGTTCTGCGTCTGCACCAGTGGCTATTCTGCCATTAGCCACTGGCCGTGGACGCCTTGGACGCCTTGGACGCCCAACAGCTGGGAGTCACGCTGCAGAGACACAGCAGCAGCGTGTGGCCCAGATGTTCCTCCCACCGCCAGGTCGTAGCCGTCCCATTGAGGAGAAGGACGCAGACGCTGTGGTGGAACTGATGGTGGATGAGCAGGCCACCATTAGCTCTGGAACAGAGTCCTCCACCCCCGCCACCACTCCTGTTCGCAAGAGCAGCAGCAGCCGCCCAGCACTGCCTGGGGAGCAGGAGAAAGAGTGCAGTTCTCCAGCCCCAGCGGGCGACACCAGCACCCTGTCACTCAGCACCTTCTTTACCCCAAACACAGCGAGGGTATTGAGTGCTGTTGCGGCAGAATTTGAGGAGGAAGAAATGCTGATGGGCACTTTGGGGAATGATGCTTTGGACAGTCAGACAGTGGTGAGTGTCCATCAGCCCATGCATGCAGAAGGGGAGTTTGGGGGATCCCAGCAGGACATGTTTGTGGAGGGGGAGGATGATGATGACATTGTGAAGGACAAAGACTGGTTGCCACCAGGTCCTAGGAGTGGGGATGTCATCAGCTCTGAAAGGGAGGAGGAGGATGCGTCTGCGGGCCTTGCTAGAAGGATCAGCATCGCAGGCATGGGCAGGATCACAAGTGGGCGTGGTATGCAGGCCACACAGCGTGCTGATCAGGAGACGAGTTCTGCCAGTGCCACCACCAGCCGCACCAAGAACACCCCCCCCCCCTCCCCCAACCACCACAGGGAGACCAGCGGCAGCAGCACCTTCCAGCCGAAGGGGCAACTTCACCTCCCCAATATGGAATTTTTTCACCCTTCCATATTTGGAGTGCAAGTATGCCACCTGCAACCAGTGCCGCAAGCAGCTCAGCAGAGGGAAGGAGCCCTCTGCGTTTGGCACCACCTCTCTGGTCAACCACCTTGCAGGGAAACACTTTCACGAGCATGAGGAGTTCGTGAAGTTGAAGGAAGCTGGCATTGGCAGTGGCAGACCCGCCACCACTGCGAAGCCGTCGGCAGCAGGAGTGCATCAGCAACGCACTGCTCCTCCTCCCTCTGCAACTCCTGCCGCCGACACTGAGGCCTGTTCTGGCAGCCAGTCCTCAGTGGCCTCCTCTGCTCCCTCCACTGCTTCCCGTGCCAGCAAAAGACCTCACCAGACCCTGCTCAGCGACACCTTCCAGGGGGTGGTCAGGGTTCTGCCTCCCAGCAGCCGTCGCGTGCGTCAGCTGAACGGCTTGCTGGCACGGGCCATGTGCTCCCAACTCCTGCCTTATTCCCTTGTGCAGGAGGGGAGCGACATGCGTGCGCTCCTGATGTGTGCAGCCCCCGATTGGCCAATCCCCAGCCGACATTATTTTGCACGCACAGCCGTCCCTGCACTTCACCGCTCTGTGATGGCCAATGTCGGGAGAGGGCTGGAACACGCGGTGGGTCAACGGGTCCACGTCACCATGGACTCGTGGAGCAGCCGGTTTGGGACAGGCCGCTATCTGTCCTTCACCGCGCATTGGGTCAGCTTGGTGGAAGGGGGTGAGGAGGGGGGAGCAGCATCGGCCGGGACTGCCAGAGCAGCAGCAGCACCAACAACGCAGTGGGTGGTGCCACCATGCAGAGTCAGCGGAACAGCAGCAGGTTCCTCTGATCCGCTTCCATCCTCCGCCACACCAGCCCAACCCCCCCGCCTCAGCAGCACCGTGAAGCCCCGCCACTGTCAAGCGCTGCTGGAATTGGTCAGCCTGGGGAAGACCAAACTGACGGTGAACCACGTCCTGGCCAAACTCCGAGAGCAGGAGAGGAATTGGCTGACCCCCAGAGGCCTCAGAGTCGGAGAGGTGGTGTCCGACAATGGGGCAAACCTGGTCGCTGCCATCAGCAGGGGAGACCTGACCCACATCCCCTGCCTGGCGCACGTCCTGAACCTGGTAGTCCAAAAGTTCCTGCAGACCTACCAGGGGATGGACCGACTCCTTGAGGCAGCAAGGAAGGTTGTGCGTCACTTCCGGCACTCGCCTGCAGCCGTGGCGAGCCTGGAAGAGGTGCAGAAGGAGCTGCACCTGCCACAGCACCGGCTCATGCTCGATGTTCCAACTCGCTGGAACTCCACCCTGGCGATGTTGGAGCGTCTGGTTGAACAGAGGCAGGCTGTCAGCCAGTACGTTGCACGAGCAACAGTTGCCTCCCTCACTGCAACTGGGCGTGCCGCCACCAACCTCCCGTCCATCATCTCCACGGAGGACTGGGGGCACATGCAGCAGGTGTGCTCAGTCCTGGCACCCTTCCTGCAGGCCACCAACATGGTGAGCAGGGACCATGCAATGGTGTGCGAGTGGGTCCCCTTGGTGTGTGTGCTGGACAGGGCCCTGTATGCACTGGTGGAAGAGGGAGCGGCAGCCTTGGACCAGCAGGAGCTGCAGGCAGCTTCACAGGCCACCTCTGAGGAGGAGGGCTCGGAGTTGGTGGAGGTCCCTGACCTTGCTGCTGATGAGGGGGAGCAGCAGAGCGCAGCTGGACTAGTGCGGGGGTGGAGAGAGGATGAGGTGGAGGAGGCAGAGGAGGACAGCAATGTCGGCTCTGGGGCTGCCGATGATGTGCCAACAGACGTGGCCAGACTGTTCCCAATGGCAGCGCACATGCTGAGGTGCCTGCGCAAGGACCCAAGGGTGATCCGGATGAAGCAGAGGGAGGACATCTGGATCTGCATGATGCTGGACCCACGTCTGAAGGGGAAGCTCAGCCAGTTCCTGCCTGCAGGAGGAGACCGTGCGCAACAAATGTCCCGTGTTGAGCGCTTGGAGGAAGCCTTCCCTCAGACATCCACCCCCACTGTCCAGCCAGCACAGAGGCAGAAGCAGGTGCCTGCATCCACCAGCAGCAAGCGCTCGCGCACCACAGACCAGCTGTCTCTGACCCAAGAGCTCTACATGAGTGTAGAGCTGCCAAGGACTAGAGAGGAGGTGCCTGCAGCAGCATCCTTCTCCAGTCACAGGCAGCGCTTGACCCGCATGGTGGCTGACTACATGGGGTCCTTCAGCGGGCTTGACAGCGTGGCCCCTGTTGATCCCATGGAGTATTGGGTCAAGCACCTGCCGATCTGGAGCGAGCTTGCGCAGTACGCCCTGGAAGTGCTCTCCTGCCCCCCTTCCAGCGTACTTTTAGAGCGTTGCTTCAGTGCAGCCGGTGGAGTCGTCACTGAGAAGCAATCTCGTCTGTCTCACAAGTCTGTGGACAGACTGACGTTTCTCAAAATGAACCAGGCTTGGGTGGAAGGCGAATTCATGGCCCCTGTTGTCGGCGAGAGGGGTACATGAAGTGACGACTGGCACACACACATACACCTGCTGCTGCTGCTGCTGCTGCTGTTATATTTCATCCTGCTGTCTGTGTCTCCACTGCCAGGGAACACATTGCAAGGTGCTGCTGCCCAAGCGCCACCAGCTATTACGCTCAAAAATAGCTGCATTAATTTGAAAAAAAAATTAAAAAAAATTGTAATTATTTTAGAGGTGTCCGGGTTGAAAACTGTGCTGTCCCAATTGTGTATTGGACACAATGTGAGCTTCACGACTGCTGTCTGGAACCTCATGCTGTGTATTTACGGCCCTGGAACCACCGCTAGGACCCAGGGCCTACTATGTCTTGCTGCCTGCCCTCCTGCCTGCTGCCAAATGCCAGTCTGCCACACACACTTATCCTCCTCACGCTGCCTGCTGTTATATTTCCTCCTGCTGTCTGTGTGTTTCCACTGCCAGGGAACACATTACAAGGTTAATCAAAGACAAAGAATAATGGTCTCAAGTGTAATAAAAATACAAAATACTTTATTTTATCAAAAAAGGGGGGGATAGAATAAAACAGGAATAAAAACCAAGGAAGGAATGTTGCGGAGTCAAAAAAGATTATTCATGGCCGGCCAATCAATCAGAACAACTCACTCACGCCACTCATACCAATACCCCTCTATTTTTCTAATTGGGTCTCAGCGCTGAGGTATGTAGATCAAAAAGCAAAGCATGATGCAAAAATATAAGTCCTCAAAAATGGATCCAAGAAATTAGCTGCTGTCCATGCACTTAATTCATGAAGCAAAGTCACTGTAAAAAGCGATTAATTGTCAGCAGAAAAAGCATGCAAAGCACTTAGCAGTAGCTTAATTTCAGCAAACTTAGGCGATTGGTGGGCGGAGTCAATACTGACGTCTGGCCGTCCTGACTACGCCTCACAGGGAACTACCCTACCCAGGAGCCATTGCGGATTGCTGAGCGGGCGGTCGAATTGATACAGCGTGGAGATCGTCATTGCAACAGAGCTGGGACGCCAGCTCTAATCCCACGAAAGTTTGCCTGCTGCCTATCTGCAACACACGGCATCCTATCCTAGGGGGGCCCCCAACGATAAGTACCTACATGCCCACTCAGCTTATGGGTATCCGAAACAGCGCTGTGGAAGTCTGAATCCGGTCTGGTGAGATCTACCTAACAATGTTATGACATGCTTGCTTACATGCTGCTTGCTGGTACCTGCTGAAACTGGACTGGTTCCTATGTTTATATGCATGGCGATGTGCTGACACAAAAGTTTGCTGAAATTAAGCTACTGCTAAGTGCTTTGCATGCTTTTTCTGCTGACAATTAATCGCTTTTTACAGTGACTTTGCTTCATGAATTAAGTGCATGGACAGCAGCTAATTTCTTGGATCCATTTTTGAGGACTTATATTTTTGCATCATGCTTTGCTTTTTGATCTACATACCTCAGCGCTGAGACCCAATTAGAAAAATAGAGGGGTATTGGTATGAGTGGCGTGAGTGAGTTGTTCTGATTGATTGGCCGGCCATGAATAATCTTTTTTGACTCCGCAACATTCCTTCCTTGGTTTTTATTCCTGTTTTATTCTATCCCCCCCTTTTTTGATAAAATAAAGTATTTTGTATTTTTATTACACTTGAGACCATTATTCTTTGTCTTTGATTAAGTTATCATTGGTTGTGTTATAGGCAGATTGATAGGTGTGTATTTTTTACATTGGACCTGGAGGTCTCTGATTGAGTCCCCATATCCATGTATACCTAATCTACTATCTGCAACAGATCCTCAATTGATTTATGTAACACATTACAAGGTGCTGCTGCCCAAGCGCCACCAGCTATTACGCTCAAAAATAGCTGCATTAATTTGAAAAAAAAAATTGTAATTATTTTAGAGGTGTCCGGGTTGAAAACTGTGCTGTCCCAATTGTGTATTGGACACAATGTGGGCTTCACGACCGCTGTCTGGAACCTCATGCTGTGTATTTACGGCCCTGGAACCACCGCTAGGACCCAGGGCCTACTATGTCTCGCTGCCTGCCCTCCTGCTTGCTGCCAAATGCCAGTCTGCCACACACACTTATCCTCCTCACGCTGCCTGCTGTTATATTTCCTCCTGTTGTCTGTGTGTTTCCACTGCCAGGGAACACATTACAAGGTTCTGCTGCCCAAGCGCCACCAGCTATTATGCTCAAAAATAGCTGCATTAATTTGAAAAAAAAAATGTAATTATTGTAGAGGTGTCCGGGTTGAAAACTGTGCTGTCCCAATTGTGTATTGGACACAATGTGGGCTTCACGACCGCTGTCTGAACCTCATGCTGTTCATTTACGGCCCTGGAACCACCGCTAGGACCCAGGGCCTACTATGTCTCGCTGCCTGCCCTCCTGCCTGCTGCCAAATGCCAGTCTGCCACACACACTTATCCTCCTCACGCTGCCTGCTGTTATATTTCCTCCTGCTGTCTGTGTCTCCTCTCCGCTGCCAGGGAACACATTACAAGGTGCTGCTGCCCAAGCGCCACCAGCTATTACGCTCAAAAATAGCTGCATTAATTTGAAAAAAAAAAAATTGTAATTAGTTTAGAGGTGTCCGGTTTGAAAACTGTGCTGTCCCAATTGTGTATTGGACACAATGTGGGCTTCACGACCGCTGTCTGGAACCTCATGCTGTTCATTTACGGCCCTGGAACCACCGCTAGGACCCAGGGCCTACTATGTCTCGCTGCCTGCCCTCCTGCCTGCTGCCAAATGCCAGTCTGCCACACACACTTATCCTCCTCACGCTGCCTGCTGTTATATTTCCTCCTGCTGTCTGTGTCTCCTCTCCACTGCCAGGGAACACATTACAAGGTGCTGCTGCCCAAGCGCCACCAGCTATTATGCTCAAAAATAGCTGCATTAATTTGAAAAAAAAAATGTAATTATTGTAGAGGTGTCCGGGTTGAAAACTGTGCTGTCCCAATTGTGTATTGGACACAATGTGGGCTTCACGACCGCTGTCTGGAACCTCATGCTGTTCATTTACGGCCCTGGGACCACCGCTAGGACCCAGGGCCTACTATGTCTCGCTGCCTGCCCTCCTGCCTGCTGCCAAATGCCAGTCTGCCACACACACTTATCCTCCTCACGCTGCCTGCTGTTATATTTCCTCCTGCTGTCTGTGTCTCCTCTCCGCTGCCAGGGAACACATTACAAGATGCTGCTGCCCAAGCGCCACCAGCTATTACGCTCAACAATAGCTGCAATAATTAACCGGTTCAGCGCCGCGGTCCGAAAATCTCATGCATCCGAGCAACGTTCACCTCCCATTCATTCGCCTATAACTTTATTGCTACTTATCACAATGAATTGATCTATAGCTTGTTTTTTCCGCCACCAATTAGGCTTTCTGTGGGTGATACATTTTGCTAAGAGCCACTTTACTGTAAATGCATTTTAACAGGAAGAATAAGAAAAAAATGGAAGAAATTCATTATTTCTCAGTTTTTGGCCATTATAGTTTGAAATTAATATACGCTACCGTAATTAAAACGCATGTATTTTATTTGCCCATCTGTTCCGGTTATTATACCATTTAAACGATGTCCCTATCACAATTTATGGTGCCGATATTTCATTTAGAAATAAAGGTGCATTTTTTCAATTTGCGTCCATCACTATTTATAAGCTTATAATTTTAAATAATATAATAACATATTCTCTTGACATGCATATTTAAAAAGTTCAGACCCTTGGGTAACTATTTATGTTGTTTTTGTTTTGTTTTTTAATTGTTTTTTTTTTTTTTTAAATAAAAAAAGTGTATGTGGGTAATTTTTGGTGTGGGAGGGAAACTGCTAATTTTAAATGTAAAATAATGTTTTTTTTTTATCAAAAATGTATGTGGGTGCAGTTTACTATTTGGCCACAAGATGGCCACAGTGAAAAAAGTCCTAGATGCGAACCAGCTCGCATCTAGGAACTAAAATGCTGAGGAGTTGTTTCCTGGGGGCAGAAATACCGCGCTCTCTGGAGAGAAAGCGTCGGTATTTCTGCGGGGAAATTAGATCGGTGAATGGGAATTATATTCCCATTCACTGATCGGGGGGCTAGCGGCGGGCAGCGGGAGCGCGCGCGGGGGCGCGCCCGATCGCGCGCACGAGCCGGCGGCAGCACCAGTGCCTATCTGGACGAGGAAGCTCGTCCAGATAGGCCGAACTGGTTAAAAAAAAAAATTGTAATTATTTTAGAGGTGTCCGGGTTGAAAACTGTGCTGTCCCAATTGTGTATTGGACACAATGTGGGCTTCACAACCGCTGTCTGGAACCTCATGATGTTCATTTATGGCGCTGGTACCACCGCTAGGTACCAGGGCCTATTATGTCAGTCACATCACACTGCCTGACACACATTACTCCTCCTCCTGTAGCTGCATTGAGCTTCTGCTGTCTGTGTGCTGCTACCACTGCCAGGGAGAACAGAAGAAGAACTATTTTCTACTGCCACCTGCCCACCCACTCTCCTACAGAGTACCGACCGACTATTACAACACACTACAAGTAGCTGCAAGCCTGCAACTACTACTTCCTCCTCCTGCTGATGTCTGTGTTTTACCACTGCCAGGGTACACAGAAAAAGGCGCTGTGGCTTGCAATGTGCCACTACCTACCTATTATGCCATCAACACAAATATAACTATGGTGTTATTACAATAAAATATTTCCACAAATGAAGTAAAAAAAAATATTACAAAAGAAAGGAAAACCAAGACACATAATATAATGATAGAGAAGAAGAGGAAGAAGAAGACGAAGAAGACGAAGAAGAAGAAGATATAGAAGAAGAATAAGATATAGAAGAAGATGAAGAAGATATAGAAGAAGAAGAAGATATAGAAGAAGAAGATATAGAAGAAGATGAAGAAGAAGAAAAAGATATAGAAGAAGATATAGAAGAAGAAGATATAGAAGAAGAAGATGAAGAAGATATAGAAGAAGAAGAAGATATAGAAGAAGAAGAAGATATAGAAGAAGAAGAAGAAGATATAGAAGAAGAAGAAGATATAGAAGAAGATATAGAAGAAGAAGAAGAAGATATAGAAGAAGAAGATATAGAAGAAGAAAATATAGAAAAAGAAGATATAGAAGAAGAAGAAGAAGTTATAGAAGAAGAAGAAGAAGAAGAAGATATAGAAGAAGAAGAAGAAGATATAGAAGAAGAAGATATAGAAGAAGAAGATATAGAAGAAGAAGAAGAAGATATAGAAGAAGAAGAAGATATAGAAGAAGAAGAAGATATAGAAGAAGAAGATATAGAAGAAGATATAGAAGAAGAAGATATAGAAGAAGATGATGAAGAAGAAGATATAGAAGAAGAAGAAGAAGAAGATATAGAAGAAGAAGAAGATATAGAAGAAGAAGATGAAGACGACGTAAATGAAGACTTCCAACAACCATTTTGGACACACCTTCTCATGCAAACACTTTTCATGAAGTTAATTTACTTTTTTTGAGACCTTTTTTATAACTACCACATCACCACATAATCACTTGATGTTTTTCTTCATAAAAAAGGTGGTTTCATGCATCATTGACCTCCTATACAAGTTTTACAAGCTATTTAAGGCCAGCTCGAATATTTTACTCGAATACAGACTCGGATAGTGACGTCGGATATCCGAGGTCGAATCGGATATTCGATTACATCGGATATCCGACTTCGAGTGAATTCGGATAGTTTACTATCCGAATTCGACCAAACTCGAATAGGATACTGGTGTGAGTTCCATTAGAGGCCTCTACAGGCCAGACAAAGAACTGCAAGTCCTTACAATAGCATTAAAGAGGAGCTGTCAGCCATACTATCTAAGGGAAAAAATATATAAGTAGATTAATACTTGCTCTACTTACATAACATATGTATTGCACTGTCCACGTTATGATTCCTGTGAATTTTATAAAGGAAAAGTAGAGAATCCTATTCTAGACAGTTTCCATATTTACTGTGGCTATTTTGAAGCCAGTCATGATGTAATATCCGCCCTTACTCTCCTCTGCCTGATTTGCCCGCCCTTCACTATAGAAAGCGCATTGTTTCAGCCTGAGAAATTTTGACCAATCAGAGAGGAACAGAGGTGTGGGAGGGGAAACCAGGAGGGAAAGAGGCTTCAGCCAATCAGGCTGCATTAGTTAAGTCTGAGGGGAAGTAGATATGGACGTGCCAATGGGAGTGAAAGCGGCGGCAGCCCCAGGACCGCCTAATGCCAATTGGCGTCAAGTCCTGGAGCTGCAGTTTCCCAGGGAACAGCCGCGCATGCGCAAGCGTTCCCTGCCCATTCAAGGAGTGGAGTTCCATGATTAGCCTGTTTGTAAACGAAAGGTGAAAGAAATCCCCTTTGTTTCCATCCGTACATCGCTGCGGTCTCCTGCAGCGCTGTACGAGATTGGCAATCCCCGTCCTCTGATTGGCCGGGGATCGCCGTCCTCTCATAGGCTGATGCTTATGAGAGGCGGAACAGGACGGATTGCCGTTCTGTTCAATGCAGGATCTCGGAGGGGAGGAGGGAAGGGGAGGGAGGAGGGAGGAAGGGTGAAACAGCCTGATACAGGCTGAAAAAAAAAAACTACTGCCACAGCGCTGGGCTCCATAGCTGGACTGTGCAGGAGGCTGAAAAGCCTGCACAGCCCAGTGCAACAAAAAAGAGCCTGGTCAGTAGGGGGGTTTAACACTGCAGTCCTCAAGTGGTTAAAGTGGAACTTGAGTGAAAGTTCAGAATTACAAAATGCAGCCACAGTCATAAAATAAAAATAGCAAAGAACTATTTCCATCCATTTACGGAAATGAAAATACATCCTTGCATTTCTGATCACGATTGCGCTAAATGTTAAAGATAGAAGTTTGAGTTTTGCAAATCACAGTGGAAATGGGCCCTTACAAATGTATTTCAAAAGCAGGTTGTGATAGAAGCCTTTTAGAATTATTTCTCTTTCAATTACTACAGAATACACTTCAACATGACAATGTTCAGTACATTTTAGCAAAGAATTACCTTTTCTCAGTTTTCGATTAATGAGCCATAGAGCTAATGCCAATATTAAAGCACTTGAGATAGTTGCCAAGCCAAGTATAATTACTGGTTTCTGATGGTCTGTTTGTGAATACTGTAATCTTGACTGCTCTGTAATAAATAAAGTTGCAACAATTAAATAAGTACCAAAAGCATTATGTTGCATCTTTATTTGATTTTTGTAGAATGCATCATGTATACTTTAAATGCACATTGCAGATTTGTTGAGGGGGAAAACACAGTACAGTACACTTACTTTCTGTCTTATTTATTGCAAGGAGTGAAACCCGACGAAGGCTTAACAGCCGACAGCTTGCTTACTCTTATTCTCATCCTGATTCAAAACGTCTTGCTTTTACTGATGGCTAACACGGTACAATACCCTACTGCTACTACTTATTGGAGGATTAATAGCAAACTTTTTTTCAACATGTTTCTTTGGTTCTATGGGCTTAAATTGCAGTAATATTATTGCACATACACAGTCCGCTGTATTATTACAAAAGTAATATTCCTTGTCCCAAGTGCGCATAACTACTGCGCTACTCCATTAGCACGACCGCTACAATAGTAACGCACGCATAATGAAGTACTGCAGTTGTGTGTGTATGTATCTCATATATCTCAAAGTAGTGCATAACTCCATTAAGTATAGTGCAAATACATCTTGCAGCTGTGCGAGAATGAAATAATGCCAGCTACATTTACGTGATAAACTGCTCTTAATTCCCGCCCCCTTTTTTCCTCTGTGAATTGCATTTCTTTCAAAATTTACCGATTCCATCCCACATTTCTACAGCACATTTACCAAACATTTATCGAACATTCCCCGAATGGTCGTAAACGTGTTTGATACTTTTCTGTGAATTCTGCTTTTGAATTACCAAACTAAAATTATTACTGAACGTGCGGTAAAACATTCGGTAACACTCTGTGAATTGAAGCCATTGGGCTCTATTCACAAAATGCAGTTTGGTAAATGTAATTTGTTTGGTAAATACCTCATTTGGTATTTTACACTTTTTTCTTAATTCACTAAAGCATTTACGTATGTGGCAGAAGTTCGGTAATTTACAGAACAAACATACCTCAATTCACTAAGACCTGCTAAGTGTCACTTACCAGCAGGTCAGCGGGCAGGCATGAAGCTGCATGGGTTTTCTCACAGGCAGCCAGCAGACATGCGAAGAGCTGGAGTGGAGGTGACCTGTCAATTATAGGCAGATGGGGTAAAATAGTGTTGTGAGCGTGCCTGTGCTGCTGGGCAGCCAGTGCATGTTCCCCTTGCTCGCTGCCTCCCGTGCTCCTGTCTTTACTCGGCATCACCCGGGCCGGGAGCAAATGCCAAAATGCTGCTGGCTTTGTGCACAGAGCACAGGCAGCAGGCTCCCAGCCTAGAAAGAAAAACTGCAAAGAATGGGAAAACTCCTGCTTCCTCTGTACTGTGGAGCTCAGGCTGTGTGGCTCTCCCTATTGGCTGCCTGGCTCTTCCCAGAAGCTGTCTGTCAAATCTACCACACAGAGACAGCATGGGGTGGTGAAAAATACCGAACACTTTAGGGCAGCAAATGAGATGTGTAAATCTTTGTGAATTGACATTTCTTGACATTTCCTGAGGTAATTACCGCACAAGTCGATAATTTACCTCACTAGTCAGGAACTCTGATTTTCTGTGCGGTGAAAAGTTTAGTGGATTATAACTTGGGAAGGTGATCAGTAAAATTAACTGTTTTGAGCATTACCGAATGCGGTAATGCTTTGTGAATAGAGCCCAGTGTCATCTTTGTAAATTCTTAGTGCTTTGTATTTTTGTTTTTAAACCAAAGGCAAGTTTATTGAAACATGTTCAACATTACATCCAATACCCACATACCATATACAATGTGGTGGGCAACAAAAGGGCCAACCTGTTTCTGATGTCACACAACACATGTGCCCTGCTTTTCTCACATGCTGAACCTGGTGGGCCAGAAGTTCGTCCACAGGTACCCAGGATTGGTGGACTTACTGAGACAGACTCAATCCATCTGCAGCCATTTCTGCCAATCTACTAATGTCACTGCACTAAACAAAATCTAGTGCCTACAGAAGTTGCAGCTTAAAAGACTGATTTGTGACATTGTGGCTAGGTGGAACTCCACCCTGCACATACTTGTCCATCATTGTGAGCAAAAGCTAGCCATTTGGCATTTCTTGGTCAGCTTGATGCATAGAGGTACCAGTGCCCATGGTATGATCACACAGCTGGCTTTTTTTTCCAGTGACCAGTGACTGCAGATGGGGAGGTTGTGTAAGGTACTGGCCCCCTTTGAGCAGGCCACAAAAGTTGTGAGTCATGAGCATCTGGCTTGAACAACAATAACATTATACCCATCAACCTTCTACTTGAAGATAACCTGTGTAGCCTGGTGAAAAGTGACAGTGGGAGAGGAGGGGAATAGGGGGGGGAGAAGTAAGAAAGTGAGGGTGACATTCCACTCTATAGAACACAGTCAACATCAGGAGTAGCAAGAAGGGACAGTGGTCAGCATAAGGAGTTCCAAGAGGAGGAGGATGAAGATGAGGAGGAGGCCTATGTTGAGGATGCTGGTGTTAGGAATATGGTCATGCCACTTCCTGCCTGCTGGTGGCGGCATAGTGTTGAACTCTCATGAACTTCCGTTATTCCACCAGCAGGTGGCTCTGGGGACTTTGCACAACCTGAACTTTCATTGTTCCGGCTCTATGCTGTTTGGAGTCAGCTCTGCCAATACATGGGTTGCTCTTTATGGACTTGGCTTCAATCATGCAGCAGGTGTGTCCTCCTAATATAAGAGCTTTGCAAGGAGCAGGGATGCTCATCCGGATCCGGGTACCCGGGTAAACCCGGGTATCCGACCATTTTTCTGCTATCCGGGTCGGATCCGGATACCTGGGCCACTATCCGGATTCTATCCAGATAGCTAGCTGCATAATCCGGATACCCGCGGGTATCTGTCCAGATATCCGGATCCGGATCCAGATAGTGTAACTAGTAAGGAGATTATTTCATTCTGCCAATCAGAGGGCTCCCAGCAGAAGCCCTAGCAACCAATCACAGAGGGGAACCCTGGCCAGCCCCACCTGACCTCATTGAGCCAATCAGAGGCCTCCCAGCCTAAGCCCTGGCACCCAATCACAGAAGGGAACCCTGGCCAGCCCCCCTGTATAGTAAGGAGGGCTGGCATGATGAGACAGATAGTCCTTGCTTGTGTGGCTGGCTGCTCACTGACAGACTTGCTCCAGTGCTGGCTTAGCAAGTGCTGCCTGTATACAGTGATAAACCTAAAACTTTGAGTGCTAAACATCTTCACTACACTATTGTTCTATTGTGTTTTTAGCTAGCTAGCTTGTAATTGTTTGCTTTCATTCACTCAGTTAGGTCCTGTCTGTGTCTGTGTCTGTGTGGGCCAGCAGGACAGTATAGGGAATAGGAGGATTACTGTGTTATTGTATTGTAGTTAGTACTGCAGTTAGTTGTTATGGCGGCGGCCTGGCGGGTACACACGGTGCATTCACGCACTCGATTTCCTGATCGATTCCCGTCGACTCGATTTTTTCCGACATGTTCCGATTTGCGTTTCGATGGATCGTTAGGTCGATTCGCATGTAAAGTATGCCAAATCGACCTAACGATCCATCGAAACGCAAATCGGACATGTCAGAAATAATCGAGTCGACGAGAATCGAGCGGGAAATCGAGTGCAGGAACACACCGCGTGTACCCGCCAGGCCGCCACCATAACACAGTGTGCACTGTCTGTCCTCTACTCTGCGGTCTGTCACTCCGTGCTGATTTGATGTAAAGTCCAACCCCGATTTTATTAAAGTAAGAGTACCCCACATCATCTGGTGACATCATCACGTATAAGTTGTACTATGTCTGCTGGCATCGGCAGCTGGGGGAGAGGCAGCAATAGGACAGGGAGCAACATTACAGCCACCCTCAGAAGGTCTGCCGTGTCAGTGTCGACCCCAGCGGGCAGCCTACCCTCAGTCAGCGAGCTTTTTCGCTCCAGGCACCGCGATTGAACTCAGGGCTGTTAGCCGCAAGGAGTTTGAGGAGGATGTTCTGGGTTTTGAGGAGGGGGGGGTATGATGTTGATGATGGGATGAAGGACCGTGACTACCATCCACAGGATGAGGATGTCAGCTTTGACTCTGAGGAGGAGGATGCGTCGGTGGGTTTGGCACAGAGGATCAGCATTGCAGACAGTGGCCGTGGAATGCGGGACCCACCACATCCTTCTGCCGCTACCACCAGCCGCACCACTCAAGCCCCAACCGCCACAGGGAGAAAAGCTGCAGCATCCCATTCAGGCCGCAGGAAAAACTTCACCTCCCCAATCTGGCCGCCACGGTGCCACAGGCCACTGCTGCTGATACCACCACCTATATTCAACCCAAAACACAATTGCGGTGTCATTTTTTGGAGGTGTCTGGGCTGAAAACTGTCATGTCCCAGTTGTGCGATTGGACTTTGGACACAATGTGGGCTGCACGACCGCTGTCTGGAACCTAGTCCTGATGTTAATTGACAGCTTTTTTTTTTTTTTCATTTTATGTCCACCACATAATTAATTAGTATTTCCCTTTAAAAACACATGATGCTACATGCATCATTTACCCTAAAAAAACATTTTAAAGCTATTTAAAGGGCACTTCTGGGTTTTCTATCCGGATACCCGAATAGGTCGGGTACCCGCGGGTAATTTGGTCGGATATCCGGATCGGATCCGGATATCCGCAAGGTCGGATCCAGATACCCGGATCCGGATATCTGGGTACCCGGATCCGGATCCGGGCGGGTAATAAAAAGCACTACCCGAGCATCCCTGGCAAGGAGCAACCTGTGCCAGAACTTTTTGCTCACAAGCTGCAGTATCTGGACAACCCTGGTTTCCTGGTATCTAGTATTTCTGTGTCTGCTACTCTGTTACTGAACCTATTTCCTGTCTGACCTCGATTATTGCCGACTTATGCTTGTTCTGACTGTAATATTGTGCCTGCCTCCTTGTACTGCGATTGGTGTATACATTGTATATATTTGTCCTGTGTATATGTGTGTATATATCCTGTATATATTTAGGTAGATAGATAGATAGGGTTTGGGGGGTTTTGTACCTTGCTTTGGTTGTATGGTGTGTATGCATGTGGTGGTTGCGTCCTTGTACATAGTTGCCACCATATTTCCTGACTGCTGTACATAGTTTGTTATGGGTTTTTTTGTTTAATAATTGTATTTGAACCTACATATGAAAACGATGGTCATCAGCTCCTGTTTATTATAAATGAATGTCAAGGACGTATATGTGGGCAGTGCAGGACATGGCCAGGACTAGGCCATTGTGACCTCAATTTCCGTGACCCTTCAGTATACTCCACACACAGGCCAATTTATTTTAGCACATTTTGATGTATTTCTTATTTGTTACATTTCCCTGCTTCTAATTAGTACTGTTGTAATGTGTATTAATGGCCACTTGTCACTAGAGGGCAGTGTGAGACAATAACAGAGGACTTCTGCTTTCAGTGTCCATATTTTCTTCTAGTAAAGAAAGATCAAAGCATTCCAAAAATTTACAGCACAAATTCTGCTGACTGAGGCCAAAGCAGTGGAATTATCTTAAACGGGATAACTCTATTGAAGTTGCTAATGGCTTAAAATTATTCCCCATCTAATCTGAAGTCAGTTATCAAACCAATGTTTTGGGTGGCTGGCAACCCTTGCAAAAACCCTAGGAGTGAACTCAAGGCAAATAGTGTCATGGATGAAATTTAAACCTGGAACTCTATCACTGCGAGGTAACAGTGCTAATCACTTAAATCATACGTTATTTGTCAGTTCTTTTGCTAAGGAGCTCACCATAACAAAACAAAAAAAATAATTTATGCTTTCCTTCATCTCTTCAGCCCATTGGCAGAAAAATGTGGTCCTTATTTTTCTACTAGAGATGGCTCGAACCTCCAATTTTCGGTTTGCGAACCTTCAGCAAAAAGTTTGGTTCGCACGAACTTCGCGAACTCCAATAGACTGCAATGGGGAGGCGAACTTTGAAAACTAGAAACATTTATGCTGGCCACAAAAAATATGGAAAAGATGTTTCAAGGGGTCTAACATCTGAGTTTTTCCATGGCGGAGTGGGATACACTCCAAAAGTCCCAGGAAATAAATCTGGATTTGACGCACAGCAGTGTTTTAATGGCAGAAATCACATTGCATGCTAAATTGGAGGCCTAAAGTGCTTTAAAACATCTTGCATGTGTATACATCAATCAAGTAGTGTAATTAGTGTACTGCTTCACACTGACAGACCAAACTCACTGTGTAACGCACCACACACAGCTGTTTGTGTAGTGACGGCCGTGCTGGACTGGTGCGCACCATGACGAGAGTGCAGATGATGGCGGCTTTCCAGCCCATATGGTCGCCGGGCTGAGGTAGCTCAATGACAGAACAGTGACTTTCCAGCTGATCGAATTTGGTCTGTCCACAATGAAGAAATGACCTTATTATCTTGGGTGTGCCCCCCGAGACACTCATATAGCCGGTGGTCATTGCTTCATTGTGATACGCAAGCCCCTTCACCGCGGCAAGGTAATGATCATGAAGGGGAATTTACACATGTACATACCTTTTGTTTTGTTGTTGCAGCTGCAGTGCAGCCAGAAAAATTAGGCAGGCATGTACACGCACTAGAAAATTATTATAGCAGCCGCTGCTAGCAGCGGCCTTAAAAATTCAGGAATCCGCCTGGAGTCCTGGACCCTGTTGGTAGTGGCGGAGAAGGCAGTCAAGTGGCCTGCAGGCAGAGATGCTGTGTGGGGAGCGACTTAGTCTTGGGGCAGGCAGTCACACGGCGTGCAGGCAGAGATGCTGTGTGTGAGGACTGACTTAGTCTTCGGGCAGGCCTGACCGTGCTTTGCAGACCACGTGGTCAGATGGACCCTTAACCCAATGCTCTGTGCCTTCGTAAGGTAGTTGTCCCTATGCGGGTCTTGGTCTTTCCACGGCTCAATTTTCAGTGGCAGAGAGTACAGATTGCATTGCTCTCATCTGAGGCAGACACACAAAAAAATTTCCACACCGCTGAGCCCTGGGGTGATGGCACTTTGGTGGTGGCGGCGACTGAGTGTTAAGTGGGGTGTCAGAATCAGAGTAGGAGGAGGAAGATATGTCACGGTTCTGTGCGGAAGCTGAGGAAGATGAGGTGTTCTGTGTTAAATAGTCAACTACGTCCTGACAATCTTGGGGGTTGATGGCACATGCCTTCTGAACACTGTACTTTGGGCCATGGCTGCACTAAATCAGGAGAGCATGACCTTGAACAGACCTGCCGGGTGGCCAGCCTCTGCCTGTTTTGCCCATATTGGGCAGGATAAAGTGAAAGGTATGCACTGACTTGACTAATACAATGTGCAGTCACACAGGTGCAATGAACAGGTATGCAGTGACTTGTATCAATACAATGTGCATCTTTCACACACACAGGTACCGTGAACAGGTGCAGTGACTGGTGGTATATAACACTAGAGATGGCCTGAACGGTTCGCCGGCGAACTTCCATGGTTCGCGATCGCGTGAACCGTGAACTTTTCCGGAAGTTCGGTTCGCATCCATAGTGCATCATGAGGGTCAACTTTGACCCTCTACATCACAGTCAGCAGGCACATTGTAGCCAATTAGGCTACACTCCCTCCTGGAGCCCCACCCCCTTATAAAAGGCAGGCAGTGGCAGGCAGTGGACTCACTCGTGTGCCTGCAGTAATTAGTGAAGGGATAGCTGCTGCAGACTCTCGTAGGGAAAGCTTAGTTAGGCTCTTGTAGGCTTGTTAGCTTGCTCCTGGCTGATTGTTATTGCTAAAAAAGCACCCCTCAACATCTCTTTTGAAAGCTAATCTTGTTCTTGTGATCTATTTTTTTTTCTGTGGCCCACTTGCATTATATACAGCCCTGTCAGTCAGTGTCACTGTGCCTGTCTGTGTGTGACAGGTGCACATGTAATACCCATCACTGCATATACCTACTACCTGTTGTGTTCACTTCAGTGCACCCACCTACCTACCTGAGCGCACACAGTGTCACTGTGCCTATCCGGTACCTGTCTGTGTGTGACAGGTGCACATGTAATACCCATCACTGCATATACCTACTACCTGTTGTTCACTTCAGTGCACCCACCTACCTACGTGAGGGCACGCAGTGTGATATACCACTCTGTGCATACCTGTTAACTGCACCTGTGTGACTGACTGCACATTGTATTAGTCAAGTCAGTGCATACCTTTCACTTTATCCCCCCCAATATGGACAAAACAAAAGGCAGAGGCAGGCCACCTGGCAGGTCTGTTTGAAATCACGCTGTCGTGATTTCGTGCGGCCCGCAACCAAAGTGTTCAGAAGAAGGCATGTGCCATCAACCCCCAATATTGTCAGGAGGTAGTTGACTATTTAACACAGAACACCTCATCTTTCTCAGCTTCCGCACAGAAGCGTGACATATCTTCCCCCTCCTGCTCTGATTCTGGCACCCCACTTAACACTCAGCCGGCCGCCACCACCAAAGTGGCATCACCCCAGGGTTCAGCGGTGTGAAAACATTTTTGTGTGTCTGCCTCAGATGAAAGCAATGCAATCTGTACTCTCTGCCACCGAAAATTGAGCCGTGGAAAGACCAAGACCAGCATAGGGACAACTACCTTACGAAGGCACATGATTACAAAGCACAAACTGCAATGAGATGACCACCTGAGGGAAAGCAGCACACAAACGCAAATCCACACACTGCAGTGGAAGATATGCAATTATTTCTCAAAAAAGGCGATACCCAAACTGTACCGTGATGTTGAAAGGCAAGTGGTGTAATCTCTGGCACACAGCGTTGGGTCAAGGGGCCATCTGACCACGCGGTCTGCAAAGCACGGTCAGGCCTGCCAGAAGACTAAGTCAGTCCCCACACAGCATCTCTGCCTGCAGGCCGCTTGACTGCCTTCTCCGCCACCACCAACACGGTCCAGGACTCCAGGCGGATTCCTGCATTTTTAAGGCCGCTGGTGCATGTACATGCCTGCCTAATTTTTCTGGCTGCACTGCGGCTGCAACAACAAAATAAAAGGCATGTACATGTGCCAATTCCCCTTCGTGATCATTACCTTGCTGCGGTGAAGGGCTTGCATATCACAATGGAGCAATGACTGCTGGCTATATGAGTGTCTCAGGGCCGGGGGGGGGGGGGGCACACCCAAGGTAATAAGGTCATTGCTTCTTTGTAGACAGACCAAATTTGATCAGCTGGACAGTCACTGTTCTGTCATTCAGCTACCTCAGCCCGGCGACCATATGGGCTTGAAAACCGCCACGGCCTGGACTCTGGCCATTGTGCGCACCAGTCCAGCACGGCCGTCACTACACAAACAGCTGTTTGCGGTGCATTACACAGTGAGTTTGGTGTGTCAGTGTGAAGCAGTACTCTAATTAAACTCCCTGATTGATGTATACATGTTTTAAAGCACTTTGTGCGCACCAGTCCAGCATGGCAGTCACTACACAAATAGCTGTTGACGGTGTGTTACACAGTGAGTTTGGTGTGTCAGTGTGAAGCAGTACTCTAATTACACTCCCTGATTGATGTATACACATGCAAAATGTTTTAAACCACTTTAGGCCTGCAATTTAGCATGCAATGTGATTTCGGCCCTTAAAACGCTGCTTTGCGTCAAATCCAGATTTTTCCCCGGGACTTTTGGCATCTATCCCACTCCGCAATGCCCCCCTCTAGGTGTTAGACCCCTTGAAACATCTTTTCCATCACTTTTGTGGCCAGCATAAATTTTTCTAGTTTTTCAAGTTCGCCTCCCCATTGAAGTGTATTGCGGTTCGCGAACCGAAAATCAGAGGTTCGGGCCATCTCTATATAACACTGCGTGCGCTCACGTAGGTAAGTGCACTGAACAGGTAGGTATGCAGTGAATGGTATTACAAATATGCAGCGGTCACACACACAGGTACTGTGAACAGCAGCAGTGACTGGTGGTATATAACACTGCGTGCGCTCACGTAGGTAGGTGCACTGAACAGGTAGGTATGCAGTGATTGGTATCACAAATGTGCAGCTGTAACACACACAGGTACCGTGAACAGGTGCAGCGACTGACTGGTATATAATATAACACTGCTTGCGGTCACGTAGGTAGGTGCACTACTGAACAGGTATGTAGGGAGTGGTATTACAAATGTGTAGCTGTCACACACACAGGTAGTCACTGAATGTGCTGGGTCTGGCAGTGGCACAGTAGGAATTACCAAGGGGCCAAGGTCCAGCAGCAGTGACTGACTGACTGACAGGGCTGTATATGGAACACAAGTGTCTGTGGGGCACACACATAAAAATAAAATAGATCACAAGAACAACATTAGCTCTCAAAAGAGCTGATGAGGAGTGATTTTTAGCATTAAGTATCAGCAAGGAGCAAGCTAACAAGCCTAACACAAGAGCCTAACTAAGCCTCCCTATGTCAGCAGGTTCTCTCTCTTCTCTAATTACTGCAGCCACATGAGTGAGTGAAAAGGCTGACGCTGCTTGCGTTTTATAAGGGGGGGGGGGGGCTCCAGGAGGGAGTGTAGCCTGATTGGCTACCCTGTGTCTGCTGACTGATGTAGAGGGTTAAGATTGACCCTAATGATGTAGTATAGGGGGCGGGTCGAACTCGCATATAGTTCGCGGTTCACCTCGAACGCAAACCACTGAAGTTCGCGCGAATAAGTTCTCGTGCGAACCCTTCGGGCCATCTCTATTTTCTACCTGAGACAAAGACTGCATGCTGGTTGTTGCCTTGAAACTGATACAAATACATATTCAAGGACAGATCAATAGAGGGCCCATCATAGACACCTCTCTCCACAAAGCGGGTGAATTTAGCATGGAAGGATTGAGTGTCACTACTATTACATTGTTGTTTTTAGTAATATGGAGGTGGAGAAGGCATTCAGATAAAAATATTTTACAGTGTGACAGCGGTTTCGGTGTTTGGAATTGAATCCATAATGAATAGTGTCACGGACGAACCGTGAAGAAACGCAATGAATCAGTTTTCTGATTGTGATTCATGGTACAATCCAGATTACACATCTAGGAATAGCACAGAGCAAAAGCCTGGGTCTGCCTATTCATGTGGCTGCCAGCTGTTATTCTGGGAGGACAATTTTTTTCTTTAATCACCTGAACAAAAGGATGTTCTTGCATCAGGCACCTCACAATTAGGCGTGAACGTCAGACATTTGGTAATACTCTTCAGCCAGCAAGCTCCAGCTCAACATGGGGGCAAACTTGGTGGAACACTCTGACCAGATTTAACATAACTGTATTATATGATTTTTTGCCATTTTAAGAGATAACATACTTTATATGGAAATGTTATCATTTCATTGTGAAGGTCCTGCTAAGTGTCCTCCTATTCAAATTATGAAGTTGGCATAACCAGCAACCGGTTTATTAAACTTCTCAGCAAGGGAATATCCCACACTACTCATGTCTGGTATTAATGTAATCCATATTCTTTGGAGATTGTGAAGTTGCTATTATTATTTGTGTGTGATGAACATGATCTGAGATATGGAAATGTCACATATTTTGGACTATTATTCCCGCCAAAAATAAAATAAAGCCCAAACCCCAGCCCAGGTGCTGGCTCTGAGCTCTGCCCTCAGAGCAAGTTTAGATAAAGAACCACAGCAATCTCAGCAAGGGTTCTCCATTTTTTAACACCACATATGGATTGAACCCATGGCTAACTTCCAGGAATTCTGAAACAAATGAACTTTGCATTTGTTGGATTTTCCACACAAAGGTAATATTTCTTCCAAAACTTTAAGTATTTATTCTCTTAGTTTTTTCCTTTTATTTTACCTGGGCTACAGTCTCCATAATTGTTACTTTTAATAATTTTCTATATATTTTCTATATATTATTTTTGTTGCATTTCCATTTTTCTCAGCTACATACCTGCTCTAAGCACCGCAGAAAGAATCCTAGCCTTTCTAAAGATTTGCTACCAGAAGTATTGTATTGTTTCAGCCAGACTAGCGTGTTTTTAACAATTTTATTTGCAAGTTTACAATAGTCAGCACAGGTCCTCTGTTCTTCTACAGAGGTGGTGTCAGCCTGGTAACTGAAATATTGTGTAATAAAGTGTTTGTGTCGCTCACGCTCCCTCCTAGCCGGTCTGCTGCCCAATTCCAGAGGTTTTAGCACATCGATTGCATCCACAAGGTTAAATGGTCTGTGGCTTGAAATAGATTGGAAGGCATTGAGCAGTCTAGCCTCTAGGGGGCCTATGACAAATAGTATTTAAGGATTATGTACAACAGCTGATAAAGCTGGAGGGGGCTGCCTTTAGTTAGAACACCCCAGACTTTCCTTTTAATTCTAACCAGTCGAAGCATAAATAGGAACCACTGTTTCAGAACACTTTCACTTTCATGAGCGTTTAAACCCACGCGCCTCAAAATGGCATTACTATACCTTTACATTCAGGAACATTTTCTGTCCACTGTCCTGTACTGCCGCACTTAGTCATAGTGGGACCCTTAAGATTCCATCCTTCCAAGCATGAGAATCCACACGTTGATCCAAAGCTATAGTTACCCCATGGATGAATGCATGAAAATAAACCATTCCGAGGAGGTGTCAGAAACTCACACTTCACAGCTTACCAAAAGAAAAGAAAGATACAATTATTATATATACTATATAAATATAATATATAATAGGGTGCAGACATTTTAAGTTGGCATGAATATATGTCGCGTAAATACTGAGAATGCATTTACAAAAACAAATGCTAATAGTTTAATTTATTAATCAACATTGCAAAGTGAAAAAACAGAAAAATCAGAAATCGAAACCAAACCAATATTTGGTACAACCACCCTTTTGTAACGATCGGTGTAACACAGAGAGGATCTGATTACCGGTGATCTGCAGTATCACCGAGAATACAGATATATACCCGATTATTGATGATCTGCAGTATCACCGATAATAAGATATATCTCTAACCTCTGGACACCTGAGTGATATGAGTGTTTGGTGCAACAGTAATACTTTGAGGAGAGTCCCCGTAAGGGGATACAAGACAGTATGGTTTACTGCTCAAAGGACAGGCTCCTTCCTCGGCCTGAGGCTCCCAAAGGGGGGGGAGTCAGGCTGAGTGAGGGAAGGACCAGAGTGTGAGTGACACCAAGGGTGGAGTGTCACTGACAGATCTGTGAACTATCTCTAAACAGAGGAGATAGTTCTCGAGGTGGGACTAGCCAGGTCGGCAACAGACAGACAGATAAGGTACAAAGATAGAAGGCTGATTCGGTATCCAAGACAGGCAGGGTTTGGCAACGTGATATCAGATATGCGTGGTACCAAATCAGAAAACAGAGGGATGGTCAGGAAAGCAGAAGGTCATAACAGATAATATACAATGCCTAGTCTTGGTGTGAGCTCCGTGATCATCAACACCCTGGAACTAGTCTGAAGAATAACAGAATGATAATACAAGTCCCTAATCTGGGTGTGAGGTCCTTGATCATCAACACCCTGGAACTAGTCTGAAGTATAACAGGTTGATAACACAAGTCCCTAATCTGGGTGTTAGGTCCTTGATCATCAACACCCTGGAACTAGTCTGAAGTATAACAGGTTGATAACACAAGTCCCTAATCTGAGTGTGAGGTCCTTGATCATCAACACCCTGGAACTAGTCTGAAGTATAACAGAGATAACACAAGTCCCTAATCTGGGTGTGAGGTCCTTGATCATCAACACCCGGGAACTAGTCTGAAGTATAACAGAGATATAACAGAGAATCTGACAAAAGGTCTGAGTGCTTCCACGTAGTGATCGCAACGGCAGACAACCAGAGAATGACCAGCACCCAGTATATATAGCAAAGCCCTCTCCAGCGCCTCCCCTAAGTGCTGGACCAATGGGAACTGGTTGAATCGTCAGCTGACCGGCTTGGTCAGCTAACTCCCTTCTAGCGGTCATAAAAGTTCTGCCTCTGTGCGCGCGCACCGTCCTTCTGAACCTGTGTGGACTATCAGTCCCATCCACACCAGACATGTGTTGCAAATCACCCGCCGTGCTGGACACGGAATCCGCCGCACCACTATCAAGGCATGCAGCGGTTCCTCCGCGTTCGGCCATCTTACTGGATGTAGGCCTATGCGTGCGAACCGCCGCGTTGGACGCGGAATCAGCCGCCCCGTTCTGAGTACACGCGGCGGCTTTTCCGCATTTCCTCACACCTTTGCTTTTAAAACAGCATCAATACTTCTAGGTACACTTGCACTCATTGTTTGAAGGAAATCCAAAGATAGGTTGTTACAAAATATCTTGGAGAACTAACAAAATATGAAGGCTGCCTGTAATCCTTCTGTCTCTTCATGTAATCCCAGACACACTTTGTGAAGCAGGTGAGGATTACTTTGTTAAATTTTTGTCTTTAGTGATCGGGGGCGTGGCTGGCGCGCTTGAGAGATGGTCACTCTCTAGCCGCGCTCTGCACAGCCGTCTGCCTTCATCTTAAATCTTACCTGATACAGGCATAATTTGCTAACCACCTACCCCTACCTGACAAGAACTACCACTGAAGCTACTATGGGCCGCAAAGATTCCCAAGAGGAGGCGTATTCCACCCCTACTCCGAGGTCGAGCCGCCGCCGCAGCCAGGACAACATGGCGTCCTCAGCTTCCTCGTGCTCGGATGTCACAGTTGCCTCCTACCCGAGACAGCAGCCTAAGAAACTCAAAAATACCCCGAAAAGGCGAGAAATGGAGGACGACTCCCTGGACTGGACTCCAAAAGACGCCTTGCTTTTAGATAAATTTAAATCCCTGCTCCAGCGTGAACTGGACTCGGTAGCTAACAAGATCACACACCAGCTCAAAGCGGAGATCCGTGAGCTCGCTAGTCGGACCGGCGACCTGGAGGACAAAGCAAACAAAGCCTCCACAGTACTAGATGCACATGACAAGGAAATAGCCGAAATGAAGTCCGAGCTTTCTGAGGCCAAGCTCCGCCTTGAGGACTCTGAGAACCGCTCCCGTAGGAGCAACTTAAGAATCAGAGGCCTGCCTGAAAGTATTGAGGATCTTACCTCTACAGCCACAGCCCTCTTCCAGGAGCTTGTCCCGGCGATTCCCATTGAGCGGCTCGAATTCGACCGCATACACCGTGCTCTAGGCCCGGTCAAAGCAAATGGCCCACCCAGAGACATTCTGGTTAAGTTCACCTTCTATAGAACAAAAGAAACCATTCTTCAGGCCGCGCGGGAACAGGAACCGCTTACATTCCAAGAGCACCGCTACCAGATCTTCGCAGACCTGGCCGCTTCTACCATTCTCAAACGGAGAGCCATGAAGCCGTTTACATCTGCCCTATCCTCTCACCAAATTAAATACAAATGGGGATTCCCCTTCAAATTAATCTTTACTGCCTCAGGCCGCTCGCACGCTGTCTCCACGCCAGAAGAAGCACAACAGCTCATAGAGAAACTCCGCTTACTTTTGCCACCTGCAGAGAACCGACCCTCCACTAACAGCCGCAACCAAAGATCTCCTGCTTCATGAGAGGACGAACGCCAGGCTTCCTCGCCTCGGTCCATAAGATCATCATCGAGGCTAGCTGACGACAAGGCAGACGAAGCCCCACCATGATGTCCTTCATCTCTCATTAGGAACCCAGCTCCTTTTTGCTTTAACCCCTTACCGGGTACATCACCCTCATCGGTTGCTCCGGTTGGGTAAGACCCTTTGTTTTATACATTACTGGCTCCCCCCTTTTTTGTATGTCGTGAGCACCTTTATTGTGTTACATTTCCATTTTTATTCGCCATGCCCACTGTTGGGGACCATGTTTTTCACCCCTAACCTGCTTAGCTACCCCAGAACCGGGACTGATCGAGAATTGACTATGTACTACGTTTTGGGGTATTTGGCTCTCGGCTGGCCTTACGCTACTGAACCTTGATAGACCGCATGGTTTAACGAAGCATGGCTATTTGAACTTTAGCTTCCCGCCATGGCTTTTCCTTCACTCTCCCGCCCCGTCATGTTGCCTATAACTAACTCCCACACGTTCATCCCACAGAAGAGAACGCTCCTGCACTGCATCTTAGAAGGCTCCCTATGGACTACATTTCTTAATCGGCACGCAGAAATTGTATTACTTCGACTGGGCACTCTAGTCCTACCTGAGTTGCTTTTATGGTATTTTCTATCTAATGCACCGCATGCTATGTTTATAAAACGATCCCTATATGTGCGCTGAATCTGTGTGGGTGGGGCACGCCCCTCATATTGCATCTCCCTACCAACTAAAACTAAGGCACTTATCTGGTCTCGCATTACCCCCAAATGCTGCGATTATCTCACTAAAACGGTCAAGCTGGGGGGGCGACCACTCACACAGATATCAACAAATAACTACCCAGGTTGCCCCGCTCATTTTGCATAGACACCATATGCTTACAGTTTCTATGAAAATGTGGTCCTCTCTAGTCTAACCCCTATGGGGCTCCCATTACTACTCAAGAGGACACGGAAGCGTTAGCCCCCAATACACAATCCCTACAGGGTACTTGCTGGATGTAGCCCCTTTAATACTAATAAAAACTACATAGCTCACTGAGGCGCGTATGTAAGCTATATTCTAATTTAACTCGTTTCCAGAAGGCCCCGGGCACTATGCAGCAGAACTAATGATGTCCTCTGGCTCTCCTATTTAAATCTCTGGCTCTCCTATTTAAATCGGCTGAGCCGCCCGGTTGGCTGAAACCCCCCTTTTGGGGCTCTTATCGGTTTTGCTCATCCAGCACGGCCCCGGTAATGAAATATCCTTCCCGTTCTATAATTGCGAGACTACTATTATTTTGCACCCGATGTACGTCCTCTAAACGCCAATTCTACACCATTGAATGGCGATCTGACCCTATACCTATATGAGTCTCACAGATCTATGTGTTTCTGCCTTCTCAACTACATGTCCTCGGCGTGGAGCGCTATTATACTTCAATCACATATCCGGTGATCGAACTTTACATTAAGCTCATTATGGGTGGCGCTGGACGTCGAGGACAATGTTATGTTATGCTATGTTAGCTTGCGTTTCATGTAAAGTATCATTCCGTATTAGCTGTTCTGAGTTGCTCAGATGGGAGGTAAAACATCTTAAGTAACATACTGATAATAAGGGTTGTCCTTAAAATGCCATTTCAACCCACTGGAGGGCAACCTTGCCTCACCAATAATAGAGTCCCGTAGTTCTGCACACTTGTCTCCCCAGAGGCCTGTCCTCAGCGTACAGCGCCAACACAAATCACTTCCATACCGCAATCACAACATTAGCAGCGCTGGACGCGGAGGACAACACCATTGTATTTTCTATGAAAACGAGCCACAATATTTTAGCCTCTGTGAGCTGCCCACTATAAACGGAATCTCTGCTTATACTCCCACCACCTGTCCCATGAACCCACTACAACAGCCCCAGCTGACCAGGGCAGGTAAGCAATACAGAGTTCTATACATACCATAGCCTGGGACCTCGGTACTAGACCTTCATTGGTTAATCAGACACTCCCCATTCCTACCCCTGAACCTAGCACTACCTCACATCATGAGTCTTAAGGCCCTGCATCCTCTTCCAAGCAGTGTATGGTCGACCAACCCAGGACTCTGACACAAGCTGATCCTCCGGCTGTATCCCAGTGCCCTAGAGCCCAGGCCCACCTAGGCGATCACTACCACCGCAACACTCTTGTCCCTCCCTCCCCATAACAACATATGCTCTCAACCTGTACCAGACACCCACCTCAAGGCAGGTGGGGCAGACGGCTGACACATGCCCCCTTATGATGCCCCTGGAGATCCCTCCTTTGGTGACCTCCATGATCTTCGGGATATTCCCGCTTCTGGCCCACACAGGGCCACCACATCTTTCTGAAAAGGTCCCCCGACCTTTCTCAGTCTCTATTTGCTTCCCTCCACCCGGAGCTCCCTGGAATGTGAGGTGCCTCCGGCCTCTTTTTCTTTATTCTTTCTGTTGTATCTCTTTCTTCCTCTTTCCCCCCCTCACCCCTCTCCCCTGGGGAACCCATCTCATGGCCTTGCCTCCCATTGCTAACACCTCTCCTTATCCCCCATGACCGCTCACACCCTTAAAATATTCTCACACAACGTCCAGGGTTTCGGCTCTCCCCAAAAAAGATCCAAAGCATTTAACTATTACAAATCCTGCCAGGCAGACCTGGTCTGCCTCCAGGAGACCAGACTATCATCTACATCATGTCCGAAGTACCTGAATAGACATTTCCCCACAGCTTTCTTCGCCTGCGCTCGGACCAAGGTCCGAGGAGTCATTATAGCCATTAGAGAAAATCTCCCATTCATTTGCAATAAGCACATAGCGGACCCTACTGGAAGGTATCTGATTCTCCTCGGCACATTATATGATCAAGACATCACATTAGCGACATATTACGCTCCAAACGCTCACCAATCTAATTTCTATTCTCACTTCCTACAAGTATTGAATAAACATGGCTCTGGCATGATAATTGTCACTGGCGACACAAACGCCACCTTGAACCCCAAAATCGACAGACAAAGAAACCAGGTCACCAACTCCCCATCAGAGCCCTCTGACATACAGGGCACCAAGATTAAACAGCTGCTAGACAGATATGGTCTTGTTGATGCTTGGCGGGAACTCCACCCCACAGTGCGTGACTTCACCTTCTTCTCACACGTCCATAATAGTTTTAGCCGCATTGACCATATCTTTGTCCAGCAACACTGTCTACATCTGGTCCCAGCAGCTAAAATTCATAATACCCCGTGGTCGGACCATTCTCCCATATCCATTTGCTACACACCCATATCCCCTCCCCGCAGAGAATTCCACTGGCGGCTTAATGACTCCCTGCTTTCTAGAGAAGACCTCCTAAATCATTTGAAAGACAGAATTAAAGAATATTTCGATGATAATTATGGCTCGGTCTCTTCCCCACCGATTTTATGGGAAGCACACAAAGCGACCATCAGAGGCTTCTTAATTAACCAGGCAAGTCAACTCAAACGCCAGAGAAACTCAAAAATAGAGGAACTCACTGCTAAACTGGAGAAAGCAGATCAGGACTGGATGCAAACTCCCACACGTATCAACAGACTGATTAGAGATAGGGCCCGCACAGAATTGGACCTTCTCCTCACTGATAAAGTTGAGAGACAGATGAGGTGGCGGAGGCAGATGTTCTACTACAATGCTAACAAACCCCTCGCCCTCTTGGCCCGAACTCTAAAAAACCGCCCCCTACATTCCACCATACTTAAAGTTCGAGATCAAACAGGCCAAGCCACAGCCAACCCCCGCAAAATCGTGGACATTTTTTCCAAATTTCTCACGGATCTCTACTCCAAACCACCTGAAGCCCCCGAGCGAGACATTCTAGCTTTTCTAGATCAAGCCTCACTCCCCAGTCTCTCGCCTGAGACAGCAGAACGTCTTAGCACCCCCATTACTAACCTCGAGGTCCAAGCCGCCATCAAAACACTCAAATCAAATAAATCCCCTGGCCCTGATGGCTTTTCAGCCCAGTATTATAAAAAGACCGCAGAACTGATAGCTCCAACGTTGGCCAAATGTTACAATGCACTTAGGGAAGGTAACCTTCCTCCCTATAACATGCTCAGAGCGCAAATCTCTATGATCCCCAAAGAAGACCAAGATTGCCTTAGCCCCTATCAATTCCGCCCTATATCCCTAATTAACCACTTGCCGACCGCACGCTTATACCGTGCGTCGGCAAAGTGGCAGCTGCAGGACCAGCGACGCAGTACTGCGTCGCCAGCTGCAGGCTGATTAATCAGGAAGCAGCCGCTCGCGCGAGCGGCTGCTTCCTGTCAAATCACGGCGGGGGGCTCCGTGAATAGCCTGCGGGCCGCCGATGGCGGCTCGCAGGCTAAATGTAAACACAAGCGGAAATAATCCGCTTTGTTTACATTGTACGGCGCTGCTGCGCAGCAGCGCCGTAAGGCAGATCGGCGATCCCCAGGCCAATCAGCGGCCGGGGATCGCCGCCATGTGACAGGAGACAGCCTGTCACTGGCTGCACAGGACGGATAGCGTCCTGTGCAGCCCGGCTTACCAGGGGGGGCCAGGTAGGAGAGGGAGGGGGAGGATTTCGCCGCGGAGGGGGGCTTTGAGGTGCCCCCCCCCCCCCCGCAACACCCGGCAGGCAGGAGCGATCAGACCCCCCCAGCACATCATCCCCCTAGTGGGGAAAAAAGGGGGGCGATCTGGTCGCTCTGCCTGCACGCTGATCTGTGCTGGGGGCTGCAGAGCCCACCCAGCACAGATCAGCTACAACAGCGCTGGTCCTTAAGGGGGGGTAAAGGGTGGGTCCTCAAGTGGTTAATATCGACTTCAAACTCCTGGGCAAAATTTTAGCTATGAGGCTGAACACAGTCCTCCCCACCCTCATCCACAGGGACCAGGTCGGGTTTGTCCCAGGTAGGCAAACTGAAGATGCCACGAGGAGAGCCATCCTCTTAACCCATTACTTACAACATAATAAAATACCTGGAGTGGCATTGTCGCTTGACATCTTTAAAGCATTTGACACGCTCTCCTGGTCCTACCTGAAGCAGACTCTTCGCAGATGGGGCCTAGACTCTAATTTCTTGAACTGGGTGGAAAGTATCTACTCTCACCCTACCGCTACGGTACGTTATTTCGGACATACCTCTGAGGTATTCCCGATTAGCAGGGGAACGAGGCAGTGCTGCCCCCTGTCCCCCCTGCTCTTCATTCTAGCGCTAGAACCATTTGCCAGATACCTCAGGAATGATATAGATGTTAAAGGAGTGGAAAGGGCCGGCATCAACCACAAAATATTAATGTTCGCAGACGACACCCTCCTATTCCTTACCCAGCCCCTTATCTCAATCCCTAACGCACTTAAAGCCTTCGACATTTTTGCTAAAATCTCAGGCCTCCATATTAATGCTACCAAATCAAAAGCAATGAACATTTCTCTAGACCCAACGAGATATGAGGCCCTTAGGGAGACAAGTCCCTTTCGTTGGGTACAAACACTCCCCTATTTGGGCATCACCCTAACGCCCTCATACTCTTCCCTTTTTTCAGCTAACTACCCGCCACTTCTAAAAACACTAACGGCTCTGACAACCAAATGGTCCACTCATCCCCTGTCCTGGCTAGGCAAAATCAACTCCATTAAAATGACATACCTGCCTAAACTATTGTACTACTTCCGCACTCTCCCAGTTAAAATCCCTGACCACTATCTCCGAATATTCCAACGCAGGATTATGACCTTTATCTGGGGCCATAAAGGTCCCCGAGTATGCAAATCAACTATGTATGCCCACAAATTAGACGGTGGCCTCGGTGTCCCTCAGATCAGCTCCTACTACAACGCGGCCACCATTAGTCAACTCACCCGGCTCTTCCAACTTCAGGAGGCTCCTCTATGGGTATTTTTAGAAATCCCCGAATGCACACCTCTTCTCCCTAGCACGCTACTATGGCTCCCTGCCAAGCTAAGAACACCTACCATGGGCCCCCCTTGAGGCACAACCTCCAAGTTTGGGACTCTGTGCGTTACTCATCCAACCTACAATCTCCCCATCTGCCTTTAGCACCTATCATAGGAAATCCTCTTTTCCGCCCTGGCCTAGATTGTCCGGCCTCGTTCTCTTGGTGGTCGGAACACGGTTTAACAAATGTGGATCACTTTCTCACCCCCAGAGGTGTCTGTTTGTGGTCCGAGCTCCAAGAAAAACACCAAATCCCCAAAGCGGAATTCTTCCGCTATCTCCAACTACGCCATTGGATCTCCACACTCATTAGAGACAGAGACCTTCCATTAAACCCAACACCCTTCGAGAATGTCTGCCTCCGCCGCCCTAACTCCAGAGGCCTAATATCCTCTATCTACGCCCTTTTAACCCGTCCTCAACACCCCACTCAGCATGCATACATGCAAAGGTGGGAATCCGATCTAGCAGAGCCTAAGGACAGGGAAGACTGGCTTGACATCTGGGGAAGGACACTAAAATGCTCTAATAACTTACATACCATAGAATCTGCATATAAAATTCTGACCAGATGGTATTTAGTCCCAGCTAGAATAGCCAAGGTCTTTCCCTCAGCTAGCCCCTTCTGTTTCAGGGGATGTAGAGTGATTGGGGACATGCTACACACCTGGTGGTCCTGCCCTCGACTTATCCGATTCTGGAGTCGGGTTTTTAAACTGTTGTCTACACTGTTTCATAAAACAATACCCAGAAACCCGTGGCAAGCTTTATTACATGCAAAAATTGACTCCCTCACAGCTAAACAAAATAAATTAGCCTCTCTAGTATTTTCAGCAGCCACCATGACTATAGCTAAGAACTGGAAGAAGCCGTCAGTTAACTTTGAGGAAGTCAAGGCTAGAATGAACTCTTTTATGGTCAATGAAAACCTCACAAGCATACTCCGAGACACCCATAAATCCTTTGAGAAAATATGGGAACCCTGGATCCAGCTCGAACACCCGAGCATGGAGGATACCCTAATCTCAAGGCTATGAGATGGGCCCCCTCTCTCTCTCTCTTTTCCTATCTTCTCTCTCTTCCTTCTTACTTTAGCTCTATTTCTATCCCTTAACCCTTCTAAGTGCTGAAGCGCAGAGGTTAGGCTCACAGCTTGAGCCAACCTCCTAAGCCCATCTACCACCGGCCCTCCTCCCCTCACCCCTCCCCTCTAGGCCGGCTCCTCTACCTACACTGTATTAAAGTATACCCCAGATAGCTGGTTTGATCCTCTGAGGTACATTGACTCTGCCACAGATACTATCCCCTCCCCCTACTGGGCCCACAGACCCAGGCTACCCCCTTCCTAGTTACCCTTCGTGTTCTAAGTCTCCCCGCTGAGACACAGTGGACAAGTAACTTAGTCAATCCACCCTGGCCTCTATGCTTGCCCCAACCGAGGTGAAGCATAGCAGGCCTACTTGATGATAAGTTTCACCCCCTCATGTACTGTGTATCAATAACGTTATTTAAGTTATGTGACTAACCTGCAACTTATAACCACATTTCTATGTCCAATGTAATGTATTCCATAAGCACTGTTGGTCTATGTTCCTTCCCTTATGTTACCTATTGTTCATGTTCAAAAAAATTTTCAATAAAAACTTTGAAACAAAATTTTTGTCTTTAGTAATATAAAGGTAGAGAGGGCATTGGTTGAAATTGAAAATGGCAGCAGATGTGGTGTTGGGCGATGAACCAAAATAGATGACAAAAAAGAAGCATGTGAGAATAAGGATTAGACATGTACAGTAGACTCTTGGGGTGGGCATTAATAATGAGTTTCCAAATCTTGTAACAGTCCCTCAGTTTAAGGACATGTTATCTTCAGCCAAGTTATCTTCAGACAATGTTGACCCTTCCACTGATGGAAGAGGGGTTACCCAGTAGTGGGATCTAAGTGACCACGGGTCTTCGCCAACACCCCCTTGAGGGGAGTGCAGGATTTCGCTGCCTAGTGCCCACCAGGTCACTACTGGGATAACCTCAGCTAGTGGTTGGGAGAACAGTGACGCTAGTATATAAGAAGGAGAAAACGTAGTCAGACAGCTAGCCAGAGGTCCGAGGTAGGCAGAATTCAACGTAGTCAGGTCACAAGCCAGGGGTCGGGGCAGGCAGCAATCAACGGAGTCTGGTCACAAGCCGAGGGTCGGGGCAGGCGGCAATCAACGGAGGTCGGGTCACAAGCCAAGGGTCAAACCGGGAACCAATCAGAATAGTAGCAGGAAGCAGTAGAGTCACCACGGGGCTTACGCTAAGCTGTCAGAATGAGCAGCACTGTCACTGAGGTCAGTGCTGCTTAAATACTGTGAGGAACCAATTGGAATGCCAGAAATGTGTGCTAATTTTCCGTGCATGCACTGGTGCAACCTTTTCAGAGCATTTGCTGGTGCAACCTTTTTGGCGAATGCGCTTGCAGCGTGACGCCAGATGCCGCTGGCCAGGAAGTAAACGAAGGAGTCCCAGCGAACCCCTGCGTACAAGGGACCGAGTTCAGGAACGCCGCGGGAGCCTGGTACGGTGAGTGTGACAGGACAGTTGGCCAGTGGTGCTCAGCAGAGCTCGAATATTCGAGTAGCTCGAATATTCAAGCTCTTTTTCAGCTATTCGAGCTCGGTATTCGAGCTCCGAATAGCTGCAGCTATTCGAATGGGCTATTCGAGTAAACGCGAATAGCCCATTCACTATTCGAGCTATTCGAGCAAACGGCGCTATTCGAGCTCGAATACCGAGCTCGAATAGCGTCATAGCCCAGATTGATGTCCTTAGAGCCAATCAGAGGGCTCCCAGGCCCTCTGACGGCAGCCAATCACAGAGGGGGACCCTGGCCAGCCCCTACCCTATAAATAGCGGCCGCCATGTTCCGTTTCTCCGTCCTTGCCTGAGACTTGCATAGAGAGAGAGTTGCTCCTTTGTGCTTTGGCTTAGCAAGAGCTCTATTGTGGTCATTTACCTAGCGTTTTTGCTCACATACACCTCCTATACACACCTATATTGTTGTTAGTTAGATAGACATTGTATTTTAGTTAGTAGCTTTTGTGTTACATAGAGACAGGCCAGCTGCTGCAGGCAAGCTTACAGCTTTAGGCCTCAGGGCCTGCCTGTGTGGGCAGCTGTCCTCCTGTCCTCTGTTAGTTTATTTCTCATTAGTATTAGACAGTATTAGATAGTATTAGACAGTATTTCTGCTGTCCTTTACTACTTAGTGATTGTATTTTGTATTGTAGTTATATACTAACTGTACTAGGACACTCACTGTCACTGTTCATAGGCTACTAGCTCCTGCGTGTGCTTGCACTCACTGTCTGTGTACACACACTCTATTTCCTTCTGAATAGTTATATACTGTAACTGTACTAGGACACTCACTGTCACTGTTCATAGGCTACTAGCTCCTGCGTGTGCTTGCACTCACTGTCTGTGTACACACACTCTATTTCCTTCTGAATAGTTATATACTGTAACTGTACTAGGACACTACCTGACTGTCACTGTTCATAGGCTACTAGCTCCTGCGTGTGCATGCACTCACTGTCTGTGTACTGTACACACACTCTATTTCCTTCTGAATAGTTATATACTGTAACTGTACTAGGACACTCACTGACTGTCACTGTTCATAGGCTACTAGCTCCTGCGTGTGCGTGCACTCACTGTCTGTGTACTGTACACACACTCTATTTCCTTCTGAATAGTTATATACTGTAACTGTACTAGGACACTCACTGACTGTCACTGTTCATAGGCTAGCTCCTGCGTGTGCGTGCACTCACTCACTGTCTGTGTACTGTACACACATTCTATTTCCTTCTGAATAGTTATATACTGTAACTGTACTAAGACACTCACTGACTGTCACTGTTCATAGGCTAGCTCCTGCGTGTGCGTGCACTCACTGTCTGTGTACTGTACACACACTCTATTTCCTTCTGAATAGTTATATACTGTAACTGTACTAGGACACTCACTGTCACTGTTCATAGGCTACTAGCTCCTGCGTGTGTGTGTGCACTCACTGTCTGTGTACTGTACACACACTCTATTTCCTTCTGATTACTGATTGATTATTGTAAATTCTACTTCCTGACAGTTACTACTTACTTACTGTAGTAGGGACACTCACTCAGTCACTGTTCATAGGCTAGCTCCTGCACGTGTGTGCGCGTGCGTGCACTCACTGTCTGTAGTGTACACACACTCTATTTCCTTGTGATTACTACTGATTATTGTAACTTCTAGTTGTACTTCCTGACTGTTACTACTTACTTACTGTACTAGGGACACTCACTCACTCTCTGTTCATAGGCCAGCTCCTGCGTGTGTTTGCGCGTGCGTGCACTCACTGTCTGTAGTGTACACACACTCTATTTCCTTGTGATTACTACTGATTATTGTAACTGCTAGTTGTACTTCCTGACTGTTACTACTTACTTACTGTACTAGGGAGTCGGGACACTCACTCAGTTACCTCACCCACCAACCCACTCCATTAAAGTACCCCACTTTTCACCCGCCCTTTTCAAAAACTTTTGTGTTTACGCCCAAAACATCGAAGATGTCTGGAAGTGGCAGCCAGCGCGGTTTGGGCAAGGGGAAGGGCAGCAAGGGAATCAGGAGGAGAGGGAGCAGCATTGTGGCAAGCTGCGGGCGCGGCCGCGCCACCATGCACAGTTCCGCAGCAGCAGCGTCAGTGGCTAACATTCCTCCCATAGCCACTGGCCGTGGACGCCTTGGGCACCGCCCAGCAGGAGCATCTGCAACTCACGCTGCAGAGACACAGCAGCAGCAGCAGCGTGTAGCACCTGCTCCGATTTTCCTCCAGCCAGGTCGGAAACGTCCCATTGAGGAAAAGGATGCAGACACTGTGGTGCAACTGATGACGGAGGATGAGCAGCCCGCCATCAGCTCTGCATCCGAGGCCTCCACCCTCACCACCACCCCTGTTCGCAGCAGCCGCCCAGCAGGGCCTGGGGAGGAGGCCAGTTCACCGTCACAAGTTGGCGACCTGTCACTCAGCAGTATTTTTACCCCAGGCACCATCAGGGTATTGTCTGCTGTTGTTGGCGATTTGGAGGAGGAGATGCTGATGGGCACTTTGGGGGATGAGGGATTGGACAGCAAGACTGTGGCGACAGTCAAGCAGCCCATCCATGCATCAGGAGAGGATTTTGGGGGGTCATCATCCCAGCAGGACATGTTTCAGGAGGGGGAGGCTGATGATGACACGGTGACAGACAGAGACTGGGTGCCACCACCTCCAGGGGATGTCGTCCTCAGCAGCTCTGAGGAGGAGGAGGAGGAGGATGCGCTTGTGGGCCTTGCAAGGAGGAGCATCATTGCAAGCATTGGCAGCAGTAGGCAGGTCCCACAGCCTGCTGGTGTCTCAGGCTCAGCAGCAGCAGCAGCATCTGCCAGTACCACCACCAGCCGCACCCAAGCCCCCCCCCCCCCCCCCCCAACCACCACAGGGAGACAGGCAGCAGCGGTTCCATGCCGTAGGGGGTCGTTTTTGTCACCAATCTGGCGTTTTTTCACCATGCCCACAGTGTACAGCAAGTACGCCACTTGCAACCACTGTCAGCGGAAGTTGAGCAGAGGTGCAGACCCCTTAAAGTTCAGTACCAACTCGCTCATCAACCACCTTGCTGCGAAACATTTCCACCAGCATGAGGAGTTCCAGAGGCTGAAGGCATCTGGTGCTGGCAGTGGCACCACACCCATCACTGCACAGCCTTCAGCAGCAGCAGCAGCAGCAACAGCAGCCACCCGCCCTCCTGCTCCTCCAGCAGCACCAGCAGGAGTGCGGAAACGCACTGCTCCTCCCCCCTCTGCAACTCCTGCCGCCGACACTGAGGCCTGTTCTGGCAGCCAGTCCTCAGTGGCCTCCTCTGCTGTGTCTGCTGATTCCCGTGCCAGCAAAAGGCCACGCCAGAGCCTTTTGAGCGAGTCCTTCCAGGGGGTGGTTAGGGCTCTGCCTCCCAGCAGCCGTCGCGTGCGGCAGCTGAACGGCTTGCTGGCACGGGCCATGTGCTCTCAACTCCTGCCGTACACGCTTGTGCAGGAGGGGAGCGACATGCGTGCGCTGCTTGCTTGTGCAGCCCCAGACTGGCAGCTCCCCAGCAGACACTTCTTCGCCCGCAAGGCCATTCCTGCACTGCACCGCTTTGTGATGGCCAATGTGGAGCGAAGGCTGGAGCACGCGGTTGGTGAAAGGGTCCACGTCACCATGGACTCCTGGAGCAGCCGCTTCGGGACAGGCCGCTACCTGTCTTTCACTGTCCACTGGGTCAGCTTGGTGGAAGGGGGTGAGGATAGGAGTGCAGCAGCGGGCACAGCAGCAGCAACACAGTGGGTGGTGCCCCCCCCCGCAGGGTCAGGGGAACTGCAGCAGGTTCCTCCGATCCTCTGCCATCCTCCGGCACACCTGGCCAAACCCCCCGCCTCAGCAGCAGCGTGAAGGCCCGCCACTGCCAAGCGCTGCTGCACTTGGTCAGCCTTGGGAAGACCAAGCTGACGGCACCCCATGTGTTGGCCAAACTCCAGGAGCAGGAGAGGATTTGGCTGACCCCCAGAGGCCTCAGAGTCGGAGAGGTGGTGGCCGACAATGGGGCCAATCTGGTTGCCGCAATAGACAGGGGAAACCTGACCCACATCCCCTGTCTTGCCCACGTGCTGAACCTGGTGGTGCAAAAGTTCTTGCGCACCTACCAGGGGATGGGCGAACTGCTGGAAACGGCAAGGAACGTTGTGCGTCACTTCCGGCGCTCGGCTGCAGCCTGTGCGAGCCTGGAAGACGTGCAAAAGGAGCTGGAGCTGCCACGCCATCGGCTGATCCTTGACGTTCCGACTCGCTGGAACTCCACCCTGGCGATGTTGGAGCGTCTGGTTGAACAGAAGCACGCTGTCAACCAGTACCTTGCCCTGGCCACTGTTTCCGCCGCTCAGAGAAGGGACAAGACCAGCAACATCCCGTCCATCGTCCCCGATGATGACTGGAGGCACATGCAGCAGGTGTGCTTAGTGCTGGCTCCCTTTCTGCAGGCCACTAACATGGTGAGCAGGGACCATGCTATGGTCTGCGAGTGGGTGCCCCTGGTTTGTCTGCTGAACAGGGCCCTCGATGCTTTGCTGGAACAGGGAGCGGCAGCCTTGGACCAGCAGGAGCGGCAAGCAGCTGCACAGTCCACCTCTGAGGGGGAGGAGGAGGAGGACTTGGTGGAGGTCCCTGACCTTGCTGCTGATGAGGGGGATCAGCACAGCGCAGCTGAGTTGGTGCGGGGGTGGAGAGAGGATGAGGCGGCAGAGGAGGAGGATGAGGAGGACAGCACTGCCGTCGATGTGCCAGCACACGTGGCCCGCCTCTTCCCAATGGCAGCGCACATGCTGGCGTGCCTGCGCAAGGACCCCAGGGTGATCCAGATGAAGCAGAGGGAGGACATCTGGATCAGCATGATGTTGGACCCACGCCTCAAGGGGAAGTTGAGCCAGTTCCTGCCACCTGCAGGAGGAGACCCAGCGCAACAAATAAGGAGCTTGCAGCAGGCCCTTGTTGAGCGCTTGGAGGAAGCCTTCCCCCAGCCTTCCACCCCCACTGTCCAGCAGCCAGCACAGAGGCAGCAGCAGGTGCCTGCATCCAGCAGCAAGCGCCCCACAGACCTGCTGTCTCTCAGCCACGAGCTCTACAGGACTGTAGAGGCTCCGGCAGCAGTGACTAGAGAGGAGGTGCATGATGCAGCAGCATCCTCCTCCGGTCACAGCCAGCGCCTGACCCGCATGGTGGCTGACTACATGGGGTCCTACAGCGGGCTTGACAGCGATGCCCCTGTTGATCCCATGGAGTATTGGGTCAAGCGCCTGGAGATCTGGAGCGAGCTGGCGCAGTACGCCCTGGAAGTGCTGTCCTGCCCCCCTTCCAGCGTGCTGTCCGAGCGCTGCTTCAGTGCAGCTGGTGGCGTGGTCACCGAGAAACGCTCACGTCTGTCTCACAAGTCTGTGGACAGACTGACGTTTCTCAAGATGAACCAGGCGTGGGTGGAAGGCGAGTTCCTGGCCCCTGTTGTCGGCGAGAGGGGGACATGAACTGGCTAAGAACCATCGTTAATGTGCCTTACCACCCTTTACCACCTCCTGGCTCCTGCTCACTAAGCCAGCCTGGTTCAGTTTGACTATTACGTCGCCTGCAGCCACACATTTTACACCTACAGTGGGCTGCTGTGTACTGCCCTTCTGCTGTCTGTCTGTGTTTCCCACTGCCAGGGTACACAGAATTACATTCTGCTGCCACTCTGCCACCAGCTATTACGTCAAACAATAGCTATATATCTGTGTAATTGGTTGTACAAACAAAACCAAAAAACCATTTAAAAAAAAAAAAAGGTTTAATTTTTCTGAGGTGCCCGGGTTGAAAACTGTGTTGTCCCAGTTGTGTATTGGACACGATGTGGGCTGCACGACCGCTGTCTGGGACCTCCTGTTGTGTTTATTTACAGCCCTGGTATCACCGCTAGGTACCAGGGCTATTATGTCACGCTGCCTGCCTGCTGCCACACTCACACTACTCCTCCATTCCTCCTGCTGCTGCTGTCTGTCTGTGTTTCCCACTGCCAGGGTACACAGAATTACCTTCTGCTGCCACTCTGCCACCAGCTATTACGTCAAACAATAGCTGCTCACATTACTCCTCCATTCCTCCTGCTGCTGCTGCTGTCGGTCTGTGTTTCCCACTGCCAGGGTACACAGAATTACCTTCTGCTGCCACACTGCCACCAGCTATTACGTCAAACAATAGCTATATATCTGTGTAATTGGTTGTACAAACAAAACCAAAAAACCATTAAAAAAAAAAAAAAGGTTTAATTTTTCTGAGGTGCCCGGGTTGAAAACTGTGTTGTCCCAGTTGTGTATTGGACACGATGTGGGCTGCACGACCGCTGTCTGGGACCTCCTGTTGTGTTTATTTACAGCCCTGTTATCACCGCTAGGTACCAGGGCTATTATGTCACGCTGCCTGCCTGCTGCCACACTCACACTACTCCTCCATTCCTCCTGCTGCTGCTGTCTGTCTGTGTTTCCCACTGCCAAGGTACACAGAATTACCTTCTGCTGCCACACTGCCACCAGCTATTACGTCAAACAATAGCTGCTCACATTACTCCTCCATTCCTCCTGCTGCTGCTGCTGTCGGTCTGTGTTTCCCACTGCCAGGGTACACAGAATTACCTTCTGCTGCCACACTGCCACCAGCTATTACGTCAAACAATAGCTATATATCTGTGTAATTGGTTGTACAAACAAAACCAAAAAACCATTTAAAAAAAAAAAAAAGGTTTAATTTTTCTGAGGTGCCCGGGTTGAAAACTGTGTTGTCCCAGTTGTGTATTGGACACGATGTGGGCTGCACGACCGCTGTCTGGGACCTCCTGTTGTGTTTATTTACAGCCCTGGTATCACCGCTAGGTACCAGGGCTATTATGTCACGCTGCCTGCCTGCTGCCACACTCACACTACTCCTCCATTCCTCCTGCTGCTGCTGTCTGTCTGTGTTTCCCACTGCCAGGGTACACAGAATTCCCTTCTGCTGCCACACTGCCACCAGCTATTACGTCAAACAATAGCTGCTCACATTACTCCTCCATTCCTCCTGCTACTGCTGCTGTCGGTCTGTGTTTCCCACTGCCAGGGTACACAGAATTACATTCTGCTGCCACTCTGCCACCAGCTATTACGTCAAACAATAGCTATATATCTGTGTAATTGGTTGTACAAACAAAACCAAAAAACCATTAAAAAAAAAAAGGTTTAATTTTTCTGAGGTGCCCGGGTTGAAAACTGTGTTGTCCCAGTTGTGTATTGGACACGATGTGGGCTGCACGACCACTGTCTGGGACCTCCTGCCTGCTGTGTTTATTTACAGCCCTGGTATCACCGCTAGGTACCAGGGCTATTATGTCACGCTGCCTGCCTCATTGACTGCCTGCTGCCACACACTCATCCTCCTCCTCCTGCTGCTGAATTTACCTCCTGCTGTCTGTGTGTTTCCACTGCCAGGGAGCACATACAATGGCGCTTCCAACATGCGTGCGCCACCAGCTATTTGTTACGCTCAAAAATAGCTGCATTTCTTTAAAAAAAAAATTGAAAAGAGAAATAAGTGAAGAAGAAGACGATATAGAAGAAGAAGAAGAAGATGAAGAAGAAGAAGATGAAGAAGAAGAAGAAGAAGAAGAAGAAGAAGAAGAAGAAGAAGAAGAAGAAGAAGAAGAAGAAGAAGAAGAAGGAGAAGAAGATGAAGAAGAAGAAAATGAAGAAGAAGAAGAAGAAGAAGATGAAGAAGAAGAAGAAGGAGAAGAAGAAGAAGAAGAAGAAGAAGATGAAGAAGATGAAGAAGATGAAGAAGAAGATGAAGAAGATGAAGAAGAAGATGAAGAAGATGAAGAAGATGAAGAAGATGAAGAAGAAGATGAAAAAGAAGAAGATGAAGAAGAAGATGATGAAGAAGATGAAGAAGATGAAGAAGAAGAAGATGAAGAAGAAGAAGAAGATGATGATGATGAAGAAGATGAAGAAGATGATGATGAAGAAGATGAAGAAGATGAAGAAGAAGAAGAAGAAGAAGAAGAAGAAGAAGAAGACAATATAGAAGAAGAAGAAGAAGATATAGAAGAAGATATAGAAGAAGAAGATATAGAAGAAGAAGAAGATAGAAGATAAAGAAGAAGAAGAAGAAGAAGTATATACAGTACTGAACAAAATTCTGGACACAACTTCTCTTTTCACCTTTTTTTTTTAAAGGAACATCCCCACATAATCACTTGCTGTTGTTACTTGGAAAAAAAGATGTTTCTTGCATCATTCACCCTCAAAACAAGCGTTGGAAGCTATTTAAGGCCAATTCGAATAGTCAGCTCGAATAATGAGCTCGAATACCGACTCGAATAGTGAGCTCGAAGTCCGAGGTCGAATCGAATAGTAAAAATTATTCGACTCGAATATTCGACTGACCTCGAATAATTTACTATTCGAATATGACCAAACTCGAATTTTAAAAAGGGGTATTTGAGCATCACTACAGTTGGCAACTACGGTATGTGCATTCAGATGTAATTACAGGGTACATATACACATCCAATTTTGATTGGCCATTGCTCTGTCAATTTTACCACTTCCTTGTAGTATGAATATCAACTGTTCATAGTATTCAAAATCTGTTGGCCCTTATAATGCATGGAGATGGTAAAATTGGTCAGTGATCAGTCAATCAAAATTGGATGTGTGATCACAATTGTTTGAACCTATCACCACCGCTCAAAGGCATTATCACTTTCTCAGAATCCTAAATTGTAAAACTATTCAAATTAGTCAGTCATGTCTGAAATGCCCCGCCACACAAGTTTCTTTACTTGTTACAAAGTCATTGAGGTGTTCACTGTCTCTGTCCTTAAAACATGTATTTGTATGACCAACATGACCTACACAACCATTCTTTCCATGATGGATATAGAGTCTCTGTACACCAACATCCACCATGATGATGGCATTGCAGCCTGTCGTAAATATCTTTAAGGTTTGGACATACCTATAAAGCCAATTGATAGAGATACATTCTCACCCACAATTATTTTACTTTTGGAGAGGATCTCTATTTACAGCAGATGGGTGTGGCAATGGGTTCACGATTTGCACCGCAGTATGCAAATCTCTTCATGGCAAAGATTGAAGAAGAATACCATGATACTTGTCATATAAAACCCATGGCCTACTTTCATTTTATAGACAATATCTTGATCCTCTAGTCTGCAAGTGAGGAGGATCGTATTAATTTCCACAGGAATTTCAATGTCTTCCATCCCACAATCAAACCGAAACTAAGCTACTCTCACAGCGAGATTAACTTTCTTGAGACCACCATATACATTTGAGGGGGAGCCTACAAACGACTATGTACAGCAAACCGACAGATCTTCCCACATACCTTAGGTATGACAGTTTCCACCCCAAACATATAAAGGACTCCATAATTTACAGCCAGGTAATTAGATGCAATTGGATCTGTTCTGACAAGGATGACAGAGATAAACACCTGGGTTACCTGAAGAAGAATTTCATTAAACAGGGATAAAATCCTCTAATGGCTGAGACCCAAACGAAAAAAACAGCATCCCTAGGACTCAACTCCTGGAGTACAAGCAAAACCAGGAAGCGAGCCATGTCCCACTGGTGGTCAACTACAACCTACACCTGGAAATCTTAAGAAAGTTTACAAAATAAGTTAATTCTGTTTTCACAAAGATCAGAGACTGAGATAGATATAACACGGTATAGGCTCGGTCACGGTCCTGGAACCCCTTCAGGAAAACTATTCCTTAGGCTGCCGGTGCTACACCTCACTCAGGTCACCCACCTGAGGGTAAAGTCATGCAAAAAGTGAAGAGGCGGCACACAAAAGGCTTGCTATTTAAAGCATGTATTGACGATGGAGCAACACTACATGTTACGAACCTTCACGGTTCTTCATCAGGTGTATGAAGAACCGTGAAGGTTCGTCGTAACATGTAGTGTTGCTCCATCGTCAATACATGCTTTAAATAGCAAGCCTTTTGTGTGCCGCTTCTTCACTTTTGACTGAGATAGATATACCCTGAAACTCCCCTCCTGGCATACCGACAGCCACCCAATCTTAAACATGATTGTCAGGAGTGCCTTGAATAAACTAGAACAGAATGGAATATTCCCCTGCTGACAGAAAAGGTGTGAGACCTGTAAACACATCCATTCCACCACCAGGATACCAATACCAGGTACACAACATGAATATAAAGTACAAGGCACCTTCTCTTGTAAATCATGTAATCTGGTATACCTGATCATGTCTGCAAAATGCCCCAAAGGAATTTATGCAGGAGTAACAGGATGAACTCTACGTGAGCCCATAAACCACCACCAGTGGCATAGCTAAGAAGCTGTGGGCCCCAGTGCAAGTTTAGCATCGGGGCCCCCTAAGAATGCTATAGATAACAATTGATACAACACACCCAACCAATCAAGGACAACCACAGTGTCAGATGTGCAAGAAGGGAATGGGAAACTGTTTGTTAATGATTACTACTATTCAAATCAACTATAGAAGTGATCATTACCAGCACAGGACCAGTAAAGAGCTAATACTGTGTTTGAGGGGTGGGCTTCTCGGGCCCCTCTGGCCCAAGGGCGCCGATGCGGTCGCTACCTCTGCACCCCCTATTACTACGCCACTGACCACCACAGGTTCACTATTAACAGCAAACAAAAAAAGGATAATAAAAAATATACTGATCTCCCATTACCCACAAATTTCTGTTTACGTGGACACAGTTCTCATCGTTGTATTAATGGGTGGCTACCAATTGCATAAGGAGAGACTAACACAAAAAAACAATATGTATACATTGGTTCAAAACTGTTGAAGGTTTAAACAAGGACTCTAACTTCTTGTGCTGGTATGATGTGTTTTAAATGCCACAATTCTTTTTATTATTTTTTTTATTTTTTTCATTTTTTTATTTCATATGCTGGTAAGATGGTGTTTAATGCCACTATCCATTGTATTTCGTGTGCTGGAAAAATGGCTTTTAAATGCCACAATTCCCCTTAGCTTATAATTAACAAATGGTGTATGTACTCTACCCAGTCACATTTGAACTCTGGATTTACAATGTCTCCCCATCACCCGGAGTCTGTGGAATGTGATGATGTAGCAAACTAGTGGTCTTATCTTTCATAAATTAGCTAGCATGTATGTGAGACCCTCCTGAAGTGGCAATTAAGGCATCTAATTACATTTATTTATGTTTGCAAAAGAATGTTTCTCCTCTGAATGTCTAGCGTATATAAGCTGTGTTTTTTAAACATCTTGTCAATATGCATGAACTAAGTTCCGATGAAGGCTTATTAGCCAAAAGCTTACTTTTTATTTACCTCTAAGTTAGCCAATAAATGGTATCATCCTGATTTAAAACTTCTTGCTTAAATATACTTTAAAAAGTAAAGTAAACTTGGGACAACTTATTTTGAGTGCTTGCAGGGTAAGGTAAGGGCAGTGCTGCTCGGATACCACTTTTCACTATCTGGATCTAATTCGGATCCAGATACCCAGATATCCGATCCGGGTCGGATATCTGAGTTTAAAATTTTCCAATCCGGATCCGAATCGGATATCCGGCCTCAGTATCCGGCCGGATTCGGATATCTGGATAAAAAATCGGAAGTGACTTGAAAATGGCTTAAATGCTTCCAAAAATCTCTTCCAATGGCCAAAATCCCTGTCGGAGGTCTCTCTCTCTCTCTCTCTCTAGGCCTGGATACCTTCGAAAGTGTTTTTTGCCATTGAAGGTGATTTTGACTTCTGCTCGGATATCTGAACGAACTATCCGCCTGGATTTCGGTTTTCAGATGGGAAATCCGAGTTTGCTCGAATAGTCTATTCGGATTTTAAAAAATATCCGAATTGCTATTCAAAGTTCGGATAGTGGAAAAAGTTCGGATTATCTGGGTAGTTCGGATATCCGAAATCTTGCTGAGCACCACTGGGTAAGGGTATGAGAAAACTCAGGAAAAAAGTGAATTGCATCAGGACTCCATTACCGGTAACCATTTACAGTGTCTACAAAACTTACAAATATTGGCTCCATTTGTGTTACTCCCACTAGTAACCCACCACACTCGGCAATTCTCTTCTTCCACCCTCATCCTCCACAAATAAACTATAGGATCTTTTAGCTTTACTGGAAATTACGTCAGTATCCAGAGTCAACATTGTAGCAAACCTTGTTTCTGTCAAAAGTAATCTTTTCTGTCAATGAAAGTATTAAATAAATTACTTCAGTTAGAGGTTACTTCATGTCAATACCTGAACACTGTGGTGGTGCATCGCTCCATTTCCCAGTAGAGAAACACTCAATCTTGTCAACTTCATCATGGAAAAAACCATCAAAACATTCAAAGTGGCAGAATGACTGATAACTGAAGTTTCCCCATGGATGGGAACAATTCATACGTTGTAATGGTTTGGATGATAAATGTGGACATTGTACAGCTGAAACAGGATAATATATGATATAATACATGAGAGTTTTCGTCTCACAACCTATTTTAAAAAAACATTCACATATTTTGTTATTAGTAATTTTTTTGTGATTTGCATGGGAGGCAGAATGGGCTCTGAATTGCCTGGAGAATACCAGCCAGTATGGGCGACAAGGGTTAATGAGTATTATGAGCACACTGTATTTTTACATTCTTTTAATTTCCAAATAAAAGTCCAACTTTTGGCACTGAACCTCTTTTAAGTGTGTATATAGAATTTGTCATAACTACTTCCTGTGGTAAAGTATTCCACATTTTAACAAATCTTACTTAAAGAACCCCTTTCTAAATAGATTGCAAAACATTTTTCTCCATAGATAGATTAAGTCATCTTGTCCTTTGTTCAAGCATAGGAACAAAAAGCTGATCTGCCAAGCTTTTGTATTGCCCTCTGCTGTAGTTATACATGTTAATTAGCTGTTGTTTGTCCCAGTTGAATAAACCCAGTTTGTCCAGCCTTTCTTGGTAAGGGAGACCTTCCATTCCTCTGATTAATTTAGTTGCCCATCTTTGTACCTGTTCTAGTATGTTACATAATTTCATAGTTATTTTGGTTGAAAAAAGACATACGTCCATCGAGTTCAACCAGAGAACAAAGTACAACACCAGCCTGCTCCCTCACATATCCCTGTTGATCCAGAGGAAGGCGAAAAAACCCTTACAAGGCATGGTCCAATTAGCCCCAAAAGGGAAAAAAAATCCTTCCCGACTCCAGATGGCAATCAGATAAAATCCCTGGATCAACATCATTAGGCATTACTTAGTAATTGTAGCCATGGATGTCTTTCAACGCAAAGAAAGCATCTAAGCCCCCTTTAAATGCAGGTATAGAGTTGCCATAGCGACTTCCTGTGGCAACGCATTCCACATCTTAATCACTCTTACTGTAAAGAACTCTTTCCTAAATAAATGGCTAAAAGCGTTTTTCCTCCATGCGCAGATCATGTCCTCTAGTCCTTTGAGAAGGCCTAGAGACAAAAAGCTCATCCGCCATACAATAGTATTGCCCTCTGATGTATTTATACATGTTAATTAGATCCCCTCTAAGGCGTCTTTTCTCTAGACTAAATAAACCCAGTTTATCGAACCTTTCTTGGTAAGTGAGACCCTCCATCCCACGTATCAATTTTGTTGCTCGTCTCTGCACCTGCTCTAAAACAGCAATATCTTTTTTGTAATGTGGTGCCCAGAACTGAATTCCATATTCCAGATGTGGCCTTACTAGAGAGTTAAACAGGGGCAATATTATGCTAGCATCTCGAGTTTTTATTTGCCCTTTAATGCATCCCAAAATGTTGTTAGCTTTAGCTGCAGCGGCTTCGCATTGAGTACGATAATTTAACTTGTTGTCGATGAGTACTCCTAAGTCCTTCTCCAAGTTTGATGTCCCCAACCGTATCCCATTTATTTTGTATGGTGCTAGACCATTGGTACAACCAAAATGCATGACTTTACATTTTTCAACATTGAATTTCATCTGCCATGTATGTGCCCATATAGCCATCCTATCCAGATCCTGTTGCAATATTACACTATCTTCCTGAGAGTTCATGATTCTGCACAATTTTGTATCATCTGCAAAAATAGCAACATTGCTCACTACTGCATCTACTAGGTCATTAATAAATAAATTAAAGAACACTGGACCCAGTACAGACCCCTGTGGGACCCCACTGCTAACAGTCTCCCATTTTACGTATGATCCATTGACCACAACTCTTTGTTTTCTGTCCATTAGCCAGTTCCCTATTCATGCACACAGACTCCACCCCAGTCCTTGCATCCTCAACTTTTGCACCAGACTTTTGTGGGGAACAGTGTCGAATGCCTTTGCAAAGTAAACCCATGTTGTTGCTGAGAAATAAGATTATTTTCTACTATGAAGTCATGTATAGTATCTCTTAGTAACCCCTCAAATAGTTTGCATACAACTGATGTTAAGCTTACCGGTCTATAATTTCCTGGATCTGATTTTTTGCCCTTCTTAAATAATGGGAAAACGTGGGCTGTACGCCAATCCACTGGGACTCTGCCAGTTGAAAGAGAGTCACAAAAGATAAGATAAAGGGGTTTATCTATAACTGTACTTAATTCCCTTAGGACCCGAGGATGCATGCCATCCAGGCCAGGTGCCTTGTCTATTTTTAATTTATTTAGTCTTGCCTTCACTTCTTCCTGCGTTAAGTATTTAATATTACAGTTGGAAGATTGAGACTCTTCTGCATCTGTAATTTGCAACAGTGCTGTTTCCTTTGTGAAGACAGAAGCAAAGAAAGCATTTAATAACTTTGCCTTACCTTAATGTACCTTTTATAGTCAGGTGCTCAAAACTGTATCCCATACTCCAGATTACAAGTGATTAATACAGAGGGAGTAGTATATTAGTGTCTTGTGATTTTATTTCCCATTTATGCATCCCAGATTTTATTTGTTGTAGCTGCTGTTGCTTACCATTGAATACAGGTGTATAATTTTTTATCAACAAGTTTTCTCAAGTCTGTCTCCAAATCTGCTGTTCCTAGCTGTAAGCCATTTATCTTATATGTTGCTCTACCATAAGCACATCCAACTTGCATGACCTTAATTTATCTAAATTAAATTTCATCTGCCATCTGTCTGCCCATATAGCCATGCTGTTGAGACCCAGTTGCAAAATGTCACTATCCTGCTTAGCGTTTATAATTCTGCATAATTGTGTATCATCTGTAAAAATAGCATCATTTTTCCCATTTGCTAGATCATTATTAAATAGATTGAAAAGGATTTGACCTAGTACTGATCATTGCAGGACCCCACTGCTAACAGTTTTCCATTTTGAATTTGACCCATTTACCACCATTATTTCCATTCTGTCCCTTAACCAGTCCTCTATCCACATGCAGACATTTCTCCTAGTCCCTGTATCCTCAGCTTCTGCACCAGGCTATTGTGAGGAACACTGTTAAAGCCTTTGCAGAGTCCAAGTACACTACATCTATAGCTTTCCTAATACCTAAATGTGCAATCACCACTTCATAAAATACATATTGGTGAGACAAGATTTGTCTTTAGTAAGCCCATGTTGATGAGCTGAAATTATGTTATACAAGATTTTATAGCACAAAATAATCTATTTTAGAATACCTTCAGTTTACACACAACCGCTGTTAAGCCTACTGGTCTCTAGTTTCCCGGTTCTGATCTTTTTCCCTTCTCTGGATTTGAATGCAATACAATTTACATTTTCATGCAAATTTTCGCATTGGGAATGCAAATATTTCCACTGACTTGCATTGTATGCGATTTGCAAGTTCAGTATGAAAGAAATACTTGAAAAAATAGTTTTTTGTTTTTTCTTCTGCAGAAAATTCAGATGCAAAGATTCACGCATGTCAAATGCGATGCCATTGACTTGCACTAGATTTGCTGCAAACATGAATTCACAAAAAATTAAAATCGCACGTGAAATTTGTCATGTGTGAAAGGTACCTAAGATTAAGTTTCCACTGTGCTGGCATGTGTCTGCGAGACGCAATGCCACGTGTGATATGAGATCAAATCCGTATTAGTCTAGCCATGCCATGCATGCCTTTGGAATTTAGATGCATGATGCAATTTTATGCTGCATGCCATTGTTTATTTCCCCAGAATTCAGATGCAGTCTATTGACTTCAGTGAGTTGAACAACCGCACTTGAATTTGCGTGTTGTCTTTAGTAATATAGAGAAGGCATTCGGTTGATATTTTAAAGTGTTGCAGCAAATTGGGCGTTGGGCACCGAACCCAAAATTATTTGGAAATATAGTATTCAAGGATTATTTACAATGGCTAAAACTAGGTGGGTGCATTTATTTAGCACAACTCAGAGTTCTCTTTTAATTCTAACCAGTTGAAGCATAAGTAGGAATTACTGTTCCAGAACAGATTCACTTCCAAAAGCATGTCAATCCACACTCCTCAAGATGGCATTAGCATACCTTCACATTCAGGAACATTTTCCGTCCACTGTCCTGTACTGCCACACTTAGTCGTATTAGGACCTTTGAGATTCCATCCTTCTGAGCACAAGAACTCACATGTGGATCCAAAGCTGTAGTTACCCCATGGATGAATACATGAAAATACACCATTCTGAAGAGGTGTCAGAAACTCACACTTGACAGCTTACAAACAGAAAAGACATGCATAAATAATTATTATATATTTAATATTGTGCAAAAATGGTATACGGGCATGAATAAATATTGAGTAAATGCTGAGAAAACATTCACAAAAAGAAGCACTAATAGTTCAAAGTGGATCCGAGGTGAACTTTTACACATTGCATAATTGTGTTCCTTTCCTATTGTTTATAGGGCATTCCTCAAGCCAAATACTTTTTTGTTTTTGTTTTAATACTCTTATTCCCTATAAACTAAAAAAGCCACACCCACAGGTTTTGAGAGCGTTGGCAGTAGCAAGGGCTCATGGGAGGTCAGTCTGGGCAGGTGGAGGGGGAGGTGTTACTAGCCATTGATTTCAGAGGCAGATGGGAGGAGGGAGGAGGAGAGGGGATTAGGCTGATGGCTCAAGATACAGATAATCCTGCCTCTTTGTAATGTTTACAAACAACATGGCTGCTGTCATTGTATCACAGGAACAAATAATCATATTCTATTAAAACTGTTTGTAGCTATATTTGATGTGTAAACCATCTAAACTTTAGATAAGATATATAGACAAGTTACTTGTTATGCTGGATACCCACGGTGCGTTTGTGCACGCGATTTCCCGCTCGATTCCCGTCGATTCGTTTATTTCCAACATGTCCGATTTGGATTGCGATGGATCGTTAGGTCGATTTGGTATACTTTGCATGCGAATCGACCTAACGATCCATCGAAATCCAAATCGGACATGTTGGAAATAAACGAATCGACGGGAATCGACGGGAATCGAGCGGGAAATCGAGTGCGCGAACGCACCGTGTGTATTCAGCATTATAGTTAGTTTTTCATCTCGAATACGCTTTACTTTATCAATTAACAATGCAAAGAGAATGAACAAAAATCTAAGAGCCCTTTTCCACAGGAGGCTTTCTGTTGCCTGGCAACTGCTTGCTGCTGCCTGGTAACTGCTCACTGAGTTCACAGTTCAGCCCCCTGTGGAAAAGGACCCTAATCAACTCAATATTTGATCACCCTTTCCCATTAAAACAGTATCAATACTCCTAGACACACAGTTTTGGGAGGAAAGCTGAAGATTGGTAGGTCCAAACATCTAGGAGAACTAACCAAAGATCTTCTGTGATTGCATCCATATCCCTATAGCCGGGCCATGCACGGTTATGGGATTTGGATGCTTCATGCGATTTTATGCCGCATGCCGTTGTCTCCCTCCCCCCTACACACACGCGCAAATTCAGATGCAGTCTATTGACTTCAGTAGGTTGAACAAACGCAAATAAAATTCTCAGGCGGGGAAACAGACAGGAATTGCAGCAGTGGAAACATAGCTTTACTTATTCATTTTAACGTAGCCTTTCCTTATTTATTTAAAAGCAGCCAAGCACAGCTCCTAATACACAGACAATTGCGGTAGCTCTCCATATCTGAATGTCAGTGCCCAATGCCTGCTTTGACATTTGTGGCTGCTAAAGCTGAGGAATCAGAATGTGCAAATCCCTCAGCCTGATAAATGAGTTCAAAAGACTCATTGTATGAAACCTGCAGAAATGACGCTCATTCAGAAATGGATAAGGATGCGATATTTTGACTTCCTATGCTGATAGTGCATTATTTTGGGTTTGTGCTACAAAGTTTTGTGTTATCTGCATACAGATAGCATGTATAAGCAAATAGTAAAGGTTTCAAATGGAAAGCTCTGTCATATATATCAGTGGCGTAGCTAAGGAGCTGTGGGCCCCGATGCAAGATTTACAATGGGGCCCCCCATGCACTCTATACATAGCAATTGAAACGGCGCACTAAAAGCTGCCAATGGCAACTACAATGTCAGAGGTGCAAGAAGGGGATGGGGAATAGTTTGTTAATGATTACCACTATTCAAAGTATATATATAAATGATTATTATGAGCACAGGACCAATATAGAGCTAATACTGTAGTTGAGGGAGGGCCATTCGGGGCCCCTCTGGCCCAAGGGCCCCGATGCGGTCGCTACCGCTGCACCCCCTATTGCTACGCCCCTGATATATATTATATTGTATGAATGATGTATTGTAACTTTCTGGACAGGGTCAGTAAGCTAATTTGAATATTGTTTTTCTGATTCAATAGATCTCATCTTGTACTTTAAGCATTTGTGATGAACCAGCTCTATATACAGATTTGAAAACCATCATATAGCAAGATTGTACATTTTCTGTCTTCCACCGTACCTGTAGAGGCATTATATTAAATTCACAGTAGCTAAAGCAGATAGAGTTATCCTCCTCGGTGTTTAATTTACACACAATTTTTCTACCAAAAGTGGTACAATTTTTTTAAGCATTTCTTTATATTGTAAGCATTTTTGTGGACTGCTTGCAAGTTGCGGTCTTGCAAGCTGCCCACAAGCATGTGTACAATAAAAATAAAAATAAAAAAAAGAACACGGAAGCCACGAGGTGGCGGGCGAGGGATCCTGCAAACCAGCGATGCAGCAGATAAGTAATAGTAATTGCTGGACGAGCCTGACTCGTCCTTACCGTTCATAGCTTAGTTTTTTATGGATGAGTCAGGCTCGTCCTTAATGTTAGGAACGTTAAAAAGCAGAGTCATAAACATTTTACGTAAAAATATACACTAACAGTCACTAGTAGTTGTGTGGAGACTGGGACTTGCCTTGTCCTCAGCAAACACTGTAGCTATAAACAGCATGCAAATGATAAATTACACAAGCCCAACCATGCATAAACTGACCCACAAATTATATTGAAATACGATAACAGAGGCGCCAAGCAGAATAAAATTAGTTAAAATTGTTAAAAAGGGGGAAGTGGGTGGACTCACCTCCCTTCTGAAAAAAAATGGCCGGACAATGGACAGGTTACTTACAGTCTAAAGTAACATTTATTAGTAACTCCAAAAGTGCAACGCGTTTCACGGGTAACAGTCCCGCTTCTTCAGGCAAACGATTATTTGGAGAGTGCAAAATCAGGTCATGAACCAGGTAGAGGCGCTCTACCTGGTTCATGACCTGATTTTGCACCCTCCAAATAATCGTTTGCCTGAAGAAGCGGGACTGTTACCCGTGAAACGCGTTGCACTTTTGGAGTTACTAATAAATGTTACTTTAGACTGTAAGTAACCTGTCCATTGTCCGGCCATTTTTTTCAGAAGGGAGGTGAGTCCACCCACTTCCCCCTTTTTAACAATTTTAACTAATTTTATTCTGCTTGGCGCCTCTGTTATCGTATTTCAATATTATCTAGTCCACCCTTGGTGGAGGGGTGTATCCCCATTTTCTCCTATCTACAGAGAGCGACTTTTTAACCTGAGCGGGGTCAGGTTACAATTCTCCCCGCCGGCCTTTCCAGTGGTTGCCTTTGTGGCGACCCACCCTTATGAGTATAATCATCTCATTTATTCACAACAGATCTCTCCATAATAACATACTGCACCATATTGGGCTCTCGGTTTCTCCCCCATTTTCAAGCTGACCCACAAATTAGTTTGACCTTCTTTAAAGCTGACTAACCCCTCCCCATCCCTGTTAGAAGCATATGGAGGTATTGTGTGTGCACTGGAAAGTGTACAAATCAGTTTACCTTTACCACCTATGGGTATCAGTGCAGGTCCTAGTTTATTATGATTTATTTCAAGTATTCAGGCATGGTGACTTTGGTCACATGACTCATTGTCACATGGTTAAGGTTGCATGGCTAAAGTTACTGTCCTTCCAGAACTTATGTACTGTAAGTAGTTTAAAGATTTAGGAAGTAATGTTGGCACCCCCAAGGAAGTAAATATAAACCACAACTATACTCCCCAACACATGATTTGCAAAGGGGGCTTAGGAGAATCCAAGGACATTCAGGGGGTCCACGCCTGACTTGTGGAAAATTGACCCTCATTTTTAATTTTTATTTTTAGGCTTAAAATTGCCAATTTATTTTTATTGGCGAGCACATATGGTATCTATTCCTTCATCATTGCCAGAACTCACTGATACGTTTTATTTTGACTACACAATATTAGCAAAGTTTTTCATATTACCATATCTGTAAATTGCACAGTTAGAATGATAAGTGCCTCACCATACTGACAAAATTCTCCATAGAATCCTGGATCACAGGCACATCTGTAGTTGTTGATTATCTCGATACAGTCTCCATGCCCACTGCATGAGGAGCTGTTGCATGATGCTGTGAGGAAAAAAAAAACATACTTTTTCACAATATAGCCACTGAGTTGCGCAACCAGAAAAATAGGATCGCAATGGTCCTCAAAAGTCACATTGCATGTTTCCACTGCAATGCAATACATACAGTGCAGCATACAGTCCATAGACTTATACTTGCACCGCCGCCATGACTACATTCATCTTCCGGCAACTCACTCCATGCTGCGTGTTATCCCAATGAAAACTTTGGCACCACACTGCAAACTCACAAGAATGGAAGTGCAATAAATAAATAATTGTGTTTAATTTCGATGTAATAATATTGTCTGTTGCACTGCGAAGCAACAGACATAGTGTGAAATGATAAAAAGTATTTATCCCGGCACTGGCTGTAACTTATTCTGGCCCCTTTTTTTGGGTTATTCGCTCCAGGCTCTGCTCCCACTGCTGGGTGGTTACAAAAAGATACAAGGGGACAAGGGAGCGGTCCAATGGTGCGTTAACTCTTTCTAATAAAATAACACGCATAAAAATTGCACGTACACTCTTTGTGCAAGTAATGCACATGTAAGAGGCCACCAGCGAGTCCTTACCACCTCCTGAGCCTAGCCAGGGCTAACAGGGTTCGTCTGTGATGGTAGCAGGTGTAAGGGTCTCCTCACGGCAAGCCGTCTGACGTCACAACGCGTTTCGGCGTAGCCATGCTTTCTTCAGGTGACGCGGCGGTGGGACCTCCTCGTCTCCCCCCTAGGGACATCAGACGGCTTGCCGTGAGGAGACCCAGCCAGCGGTTGTCCCCCTTACACCTGCTACCACCGCGCATGAACCCTGTTAGTCCTGGGCAGGCTCAGGAGGTGGTGAGGACTCGCTGGTAGCCTCTTACATGTGCATTACTTGCACAATGAGTGTAAGTGCAATTTTTATGCGTGTTATTTTATTAAAATGAGTTAACGCACCATTGGAGCGCTCCCTTTGTCCCCTTGTATCATAGTGTGAAATGAGCCTAATAGACATATTGCTTCCTAAAACACCAAAGACAACACACTGAATTTACATATGCCCATTATATCAACAGTGAAGCTCATGTGCTGATGTGAAGAGCTTATTACTTTCCATGATCATTATCTGTTTACATTATAACAGACTGGGATATTTTTCGCGTGTTCGCCACTGTTTGGGTTCTGCAGAACATCACCCTGTTCGGGTGATGTTCGAGTTCGGCCGAACACCTGATGGTGTTCGGCCAAACTGTTCGGCCATATGTCCGAACTAAGAGCGCATGGCCGAACGTTACCCGAACGTTCGGCTAGCGCTGTGATTGGCCGAACGGGTCACGTGTAGTGTTGGGCGAACATCTAGATGTTCGGGTTCGGGCCGAACATGGCCGCGATGTTCGGGTGTTCGAGCCGAACTCCGAACATAATGGAAGTCAATGGGGACCCGAACTTCCGTGCTTTGTAAAGCCTCCTTATATGCTACATACCCCAAATTTACAGGGTATGTGCACCTTGGGAGTGGGTACAAGAGGAAAAAATTTTTTAGCAAAAAGAGCTTATAGTTTTTGAGAAAATCGATTTTAAAGTTTCAAAGGGAAAACTGTCTTTTAAATGCGGGAAATGTCATTGCCTCCCTATTTCACTTTCCAAAATCTCACATCTTTTCAAAGGGCAATGGCTCAGCGGTACCAAATTTTCTAGCATTGTAGGGACCCTTAGGGGGAACATGACTGGTGAGGTTCGGGCCCCTAGGCCGAAGAGGTCATAGCCTAGGGTCACAAAAACCTGTTTATTTGGGCTATTTCAATGGTAGTGATGGTGACGTACATAAATCTCAGCCATGGCCGTTAGCAACGTCTGAATTTCACGAAATGTCTCATGCAGGTAGAAGACATATTGTTAGACTTGGATTCCAAAGATGGGGTCCCTACATCTCTGCAAACCAGAGTTACAGGGGTCCAAAATTGGTAAAATCCCCCATAGGCTTTCATTGCCTCCCTATTTCACTTTCCAAAATCTCACATCTTTTCAAAAGGCAATGGCTCAGCAGTACCAAATTTTATAGCATTGTAGGGACTCTTAGGGGGATCATGACTGGTGAGTTTTGCCACTGATTTTGGAACGGTAAATAGGAGGCCCAATGAAAGCCTATGGGGGATTTTACCAATTTTGGAGCCCTGTAACTCTGGTTTGCAGAGATGTAGAGACCCCATCTTTGGAATCCAAGTCTAACAATATGTCTTCTACCTGCATGAGACATTTCGTGAAATTCAGACGTTGCTAACGGCCATGGCTGAGATTTATGTACGTCACCATCACTACCATTGAAATAGCCCAAATAAACAGGTTTTTGTGACCCTAGGCTATGACCTCTTCGGCCTAGGGGCCCGAAACTCACCAGTCATGTTCCCCCTAAGGGTCCCTACAATGCTAGAAAATTTGCCACTGCTGAGCAATTGCCCTTTGAAAAGATGTGAGATTTTGGAACTGTAAATAGGAGGCCCAATGAAAGCCTATGGGGGGTTTTACCAATTTTGGAGCCCTGTAACTCTGGTTTGCAGAGATGTAGGGACCCCATCTTTGGAATCCAAGTCTAACAATATGTCTTCTACCTGCATGAGACATTTTGTGAAATTCAGACGTTGCTAACGGCCATGGCTGAGATTTATGTACGTCACCATCACTACCATTGAAATAGCCCAAATAAACAGGTTTTTGTGACCCTAGGCTATGACCTCTTCGGCCTAGGGGCCTGAAACTCACCAGTCATGTTCCCCCTAAGGGTTCCTACAATGCTAGAAAATTTGCCACTGCTGAGCAATTGCCCTTTGAAAAGATGTGAGATTTTGGAAAGTGAAATAGGGAGGCAATGAAAGCCTATGGGGGATTTTACCAATTTTGGACCCCTGTAACTCTGGTTTGCAGAGATGTAGGGACCCCATCTTTGGAATCCAAGTCTAACAATATGTCTTCTACCTGCATGAGACATTTCGTGAAATTCAGACGTTGCTAACGGCCATGGCTGAGATTTATGTACGTCACCATCACTACCATTGAAATAGCCCAAATAAACAGGTTTTTGTGACCCTAGGCTATGACCTCTTCGGCCTAGGGGCCCGAAACTCACCAGTCATGTTCCCCCTAAGGGTCCCTACAATGCTAGAAAATTTGCCACTGCTGAGCAATTGCCCTTTGAAAAGATGTGAGATTTTGGAACTGTAAATAGGAGGCCCAATGAAAGCCTATGGGGGGTTTTACCAATTTTGGAGCCCTGTAACTCTGGTTTGCAGAGATGTAGGGACCCCATCTTTGGAATCCAAGTCTAACAATATGTCTTCTACCTGCATGAGACATTTTGTGAAATTCAGACGTTGCTAACGGCCATGGCTGAGATTTATGTACGTCACCATCACTACTATTGAAATAGCCCAAATAAACAGGTTTTTGTGACCCTAGGCTATGACCTCTTCGGCCTAGGGGCCTGAAACTCACCAGTCATGTTCCCCCTAAGGGTTTCTACAATGCTAGAAAATTTGCCACTGCTGAGCAATTGCCCTTTGAAAAGATGTGAGATTTTGGAAAGTGAAATAGGGAGGCAATGAAAGCCTATGGGTGATTTTACCAATTTTGGACCCCTGTAACTCTGGTTTGCAGAGATGTAGGGACCCCATCTTTGGAATCCAAGTCTAACAATATGTCTTCTACCTGCATGAGACATTTCGTGAGATTCAGACGTTGCTAACGGCCATGGCTGAGATTTATGTACGTCACCATCACTACCATTGAAATAGCCCAAATAAACAGGTTTTTGTGACCCTAGGCTATGACCTCTTCGGCCTAGGGGCCCGAAACTCACCAGTCATGTTCCCCCTAAGGGTCCCTACAATGCTAGAAAATTTGCCACTGCTGAGCAATTGCCCTTTGAAAAGATGTGAGATTTTGGAACTGTAAATAGGAGGCCCAATGAAAGCCTATGGGGGATTTTACCAAATTTGGAGCCCTGTAACTCTGGTTTGCAGAGATGTAGGGACCCCATCTTTGGAGCCCAAGTCTAACAATATTTCTTCTACCTGCATGAGACATTTCGTGAGATTCAGACGTTGCTAACGGCCATTGCTGCGATTTATGTACGTCAGACTCGCCACCATTGAAATTGCCCAAATAAACAGATTTTTGTGACCCTAGGCTATGACCTCTTCGGCCTAGGACTGCATTGAACGCGACCCACGCATTGTGCGCATTCTGGACAACACCAATTACTGGGTTTATACCCTTCTGGATCCACGGTACAAACACAATGTTACAAAACTGCTTGAAGAAAGAGCCAGACAGGTCAAAATGGAAGAATACCAGCAGGCCCTTGTGGAGACTTTAGAGAGGAGATTGACATCCTCCCCCTCCTCTAGCCAGTTGTACGCCGACAGACTGACTTCCGCAAACCCAGGACGACCAGGAGGGCAGCAAACAACACAAGCCGCAGCTAGTGCCCAAAAGGGAATGGTATCGGCAGTGTCCTTGGAGTGGGAAAATTTTCTGACACCCATGCAGCAGCACACAGAACAGCAAGCGTGCAGATCCACCTCCAACACTGATTGCCTGGAGAAGATGGTCAAGGACTACATGTCAGATGGCGTAGCTGTGTTGAACAATCCATCTGCACCCTTCAACTATTGGGTATCGAAGCTAGACACCTGGCACAAACTGGCAATGTACGCAATAGAGGTGCTGGCTTGCCCGGCAGCCAGCGTTATGTCGGAACGCTGTTTCAGTGCTGCCGGAGGCATCGTCACAGATCGGCGGCATATCCGCCTCTCCACAGAAAATGCAGACCGTCTGACTCAAATTAAAATGAATCAATCCTGGATTGGAAACGACTACGCAACACTCCCGGACCCCAACCAAGTAACATGAACAATGAACATCTGTGATGGGTTAGCGTTTCCGGTCCCTGTTTATTGAACCTCTCATCTGTATTACATTTATGACTGCATGGCGACAAAATGCAAATTGCTATCCGCACGCTTCTTGTCCTCATGCAAGGCCTGGGTTGTGTCTCAAAGCGTGGCCTTCTCCTCCTGCGCCACCCTCCTCCTGTTCCATCACGTGTGCTGCTGCTGGGTTAGCGTTACCGGTCCCTTTTCCTGGAACCTCTTATATGTATTACATTTATGACTGCATGCCGACAAAAAGCATGTTACCTGTGCAAAGAAAACAGACATTTCCCGCATTTAAAAGACAGTTTTCCCTTTGAAACTTTAAAATCGATTTTCTCAAAAACTATAAGCTCTTTTTGCTAATTTTTTTTCCTCTTGTACCCACTCCCAAGGTGCACATACCCTGTAAATTTGGGGTATGTAGCATGTAAGGAGGCTTTACAAAGCACAAAAGTTCGGGTCCCCATTGACTTCCATTATGTTCGGAGTTCGGCTCGAACACCCGAACATCGCGGCCATGTTCGGCCTGTTCGGCCCGAACCCGAACATCTAGATGTTCGCCCAACATTAGTCACAGCGCTCAGCCGCGCGGTAATATGCATGGGAGGATGGTGTGATATGATCATCCTGTACTAGGCTCTTCTACCGCAGGACGATTGGACAGCACAAATATGAAACTAGCGTAAAGGGAAATCTTTCAATTTGTTAATCAAATGATTTGCCTATAAAGCTTTACAGAGTTCAGTATTTTTTATCTGAACAGTTAATAATTTATGTACGTTTTGCTTTACGATCATTCAGAATTATATCGGGTGCAATTTAGCAAGTGTATGCCGGTCTCTCAATGTTGACTGCGTCTTCTCCTTTACAATCATCACACAACCACTATTATGAGGCCTCTTTTCCATGGACAGTTGATAGGCAGTGAAAAGCCTCTCAAACTCTCACAACTGCTTGCTGCTGCCTGGTAACTGCTCACTGCTGCCTGGTAACTTCTCACTGCTGCCTGGTAACTGCTTGCTGAGCACACAGTTCAACTGTTCGTGGAAAAGAGGCCTGCATTGTATAGATGATGTAAGATGCTAATAATTTTTGCTTTCATGCAAATTGTTTGCAGCTTGGAACTGGGCCTTTCAAGGTCAGCTGGAATTTCTTATAATTTGCTCAGTTCCAGAGTGTATACAACATGCATTACATTTGTATGCAAGCCAGAACTATTAGTAGCTCATTGACCATCTCTTGACTATTCTAGTTGCTCAAAGTGGGTTCCCTTCTGGTAATCCCCACCTCCATGGGACAGAATATTCTGATCAGCAAAGAGATTGCAACAGACACTTTCAGAGGGCATAACCACAGAGCACTCATGACTTTAGAGGCACACGTGCCATATGCTGAGATATGGGAACTCCAGCATCACTTTCCTTTCAGCTGGCTGGGTGGCCTAAATAAAAAAAAGAAGGCTTGGGGCATTGCCTTTTCCTTTAACTTTAACCAGTCTGTTGTCCACCCCTACCTTCCCAAAATTTTGCTAATGTATTTCTATGTGTGAGGTAACTTTAGCATCTAGGGCTAATTTCACCTTAGATGCTTGTCTTTGGAACCAAAACAGTGCATGGGGGAGGAGTGGAGGCGTTGTAGTGGCCGCATAAACTGTTGCTAAACGACCAAAGCACACAGAGCAGTGAAACTTTCCTGAAGCCCCGCGCAGCCTGTCAGAAGCTACAGGGCAGGCACGGAGGGGCAGAGCTAGAAGGGTGTAGCCGGAGAGAACTGGTCAGAGCCAGCCAGAGCGCGCCAAAGAGCAAGAGAGAGCAGAACTTAGAAGATAGGAGCAGAGGTGAGGAGCGGGAAAGGTGGCCACGAGTAGAGGAAGGCCGCAGCAGTCACCCCGGAGACTAAGAGGGGACCCGGCGGCCACGCGGAGACTACAGTGGAGCAGGTAAGGCAGAGGAAACCCGGCCAGACAGTGACCGGAGACCAGAGGCAGCGTGCACAGAGTCCATCCGAGCTAGTCCGTACAGAAAGAAACCTCGGCAGCCAGATGAGTATTAGGCCCTACAGCCAACTTCAAGTTACAGTGTGTGTTCAGTTAGTAGCCGGTGTTCACCGGAGGCTTGCTGAGATAGAAATATAGCAACCCAGAACCTAAAGAGGCCAAATCTTTTCAAAGTGCTGTTACTAGAGACTGTTTGTGTGCAAAAGCTGTAAAGATACAGAGCCCTTGTGTTGATGATACAGTTGTTGATGCAAGATAGAGCTGCCCAGCTAAATTGAAGAAATCTTCTTCCGCTTATATAAAGTGTTTTGAGAGTAAAGGCCTTGCTGTCACTAAGAGACATTAACAGCCTTCATAAGTACCCCCGCAGAGTCCTGTTATAGAGACATTGTTCCTGTCAAGTCCGTTTCGAGTCAAGAGTTAAAGTTCATGTGTTCGTCTGTGCTATGTTCTGAAGTGTTACTAAGAATTTAATACAAGAAGTGAACCAAAGTGTGATTTATGCATATTACCTAAGTACACGGTCCTAAAGAAACCAGAAATTACTAAGGCCATGAGAGTAAAAGAGAACCTGTAAGTATTAAAGAAGATAAGTGAAAGAGGAGGAGTTGCATTGCATATTGTGATACTAAAAGTGTGCTACAGTAAGGAGTAAACTGACTTTTGACCAAGATACAGAGTCCACTTCCTTGGAGTACAAGTTTTGCAACAACTCTAAATTAGAGCTTATTCAGCCTAAAAGTCAAAGTGCACTAAAAGAGAGTTATATTGTGGGAGAGTGATTTGGGTGGAATAGCTGGGTTCATTGGTCACTTTATATTTTATTTTGTTTACTTTATTTTTCTAATCCTTTGTTTGATTTATATTTGATTTTGTTTGTTATTTTGGGAGGCCCCGTCCAGAAAGGTGGGTTAAGTGTAAAGTGGGTTTGTGGTAGATTATCAAGGGTAAAGAGTCTAAGAGATCTTTGAGCAAGGTGAATATCCTTTTTGGGATCAACCAACGAACTGTGCAACTATACAGTACCATCTTAAGAACTGTCACGAATTCCCCCAAGGTTTTGCTGAGCTTGGACTTGGTTAGAAGGGACTGAGAACTGTTTAGGAACTGAAATTGCTCAGTAGACCTTCCCCAGCCCACACCCCAACAGTGGTACTGTGATGTAAACATGCTGTAAAGTGATTAAATTGTTGTACAAGAAGACCTTTGTAGCTCAAATTTCTTAAATAATTTGTATGCAACTTAACCTTTTTATTCCGCAGCATTTACTGGTGCATGGCTGTGAAGACTAGGAGATTGTGTATTTTGACCTGTGATGTGCGAGGGAGGTGTATTGTGTTGTTGAAGTGTTACAGGTTGATTGAAGCTACAGTGACCACTGTTAGTTCACAAATAAATCTTTGATAATTTCATCTGAGTCAGTGTCTGATGGATTACACTTAGACCTCTTTTCCACAGACAATTGATAGGCAGTGAAATTCCTCTCAAACTCTCACAACTGCTTGCTGCTGCCTGGCAACTGCTTACTGCTGCCTGGTAACTGCTCACTGCTGCCTGATAACTGCTTGCTGAGCACACAGTTCAACTGTCCGTGGAAAAGAGGTCTTAGGGCTTATTTCCACGGGCAATTGAACTGTGTGCTCAGCAAGCAGTTACCAGGCAGCAGTGAGCAGTTGTGAGAGTTTAAGAGGCTTTTCACTGCCTATTAACTGCTCATGGAAAAGGGCACGTAGGCTCTTTTCCACAGGTTGCTGAACTGTGCGCTCAGTGAGCAGTTACCAGGCAGCAGCAAGCAGTTGCCAGGGATCAGCAAGCAGCAGTCTTTTCACTGCCTATCAACTGCTTGTGGAAAAAGCCTGCCAAATTGGTCACTTAAAATACGGGTTTATCTTACAGGCACAACCTAAAGTTGGTCAAGGGCATAGCTAGGTGTGGGCAGGGAGAGACATATGTCCCTGGGCTCAACATTTGAGGGGCGCTGGATCAGCCCCTTAATGCATCCTGGTCTCCTCCACTACCAGCACCTATAGGAGAAATAGGGGCAGATGTTCTCCCCTGCTCTCTCCGTCCACTCCCTGCCTCCGTCCAGCCAGAGCCGGCCTTTGGGGGTGGAAAGTGGGGCGATCGCCCCAGGCCCTGCGCCTGAAGAGGCCCCGCACCCTCTGCGGCGGTGGGGAGAGCGGGCATAGTTGTTAAAACTCACTTTTCTTCCGCTGATCATCGCAGCTTCCATCTCCTTCCTCTCTCAGCATCTGACGTATTGGTAACAGCGCCCCCTGTGATGTCGTGACCGCATGTCACCACAGGGGGTGCTGTTACCAATACACAGATGCCATGGAAGCTAGGAGGATCGGCGGAAGAAATGTGAGTTTTAACTTCAATGCTCGCTCTCCACACTGCTGCAGCCTCCTACCAACCTTTACTTAGGGAACCTACCTATCTAACCTGTAGTGCAGGGCAACTACTTACCTACCTATCTAATCTATACTGCAGGCACCTGTCTAATCTATACTGCAGGCACCTATCTAATCTTTACTGCAGGCACCTATCTAATCTATACTGCAGGGCACCTACCTCTCTAATCTATACTGTTGGGCACCTACCTATCTAATCTATACTGCAGGGCACCTACCTATCTAATCTATACTGCAGGCACCTATCTAACCTATACTGCAGCACCTATCTAATCTATACTGCAGGCACCTACCTATCTAATCTATACTGCGGGGCACCTACCTATCTAATCTACAGTATACTGCAGGCACCTATCTAATCTATACTGCGGGGCACCGGGCACCTACCTATCTAATCTATACTGTGGGGCACCTACCTATCTAACGTATACTGCGGGGCACCTACCTATCTAATCTATACTGCAGGGCAGCTACCTATCTAACCTATACTGCAGGCACCTACCTATCTAAAGTATACTGCAGGGCACCTACCTATCTAACCTATACAGAGTGTGTATTTCCACAGTGTGTGCATCGTTTCCACAGAATATCTGTGTGTGTGTGTGTGTGTGTGTGTTTGTGTATCCACAGCATATGTCTCTAGGCTCCGCATATGACACTCGCCCCAGGCCCGCATACTCTAAGGCCGCCTTTGGTCCAGCCGTCCTCCTTTCATCACTAAAAAGGGGGAAGGCTGAATGGAGGCAGTTAGTGGGTGGTGAGCAGTTCAGCGGGGGCGGGGCTTAAGCCTGTGTACATATGCATGCAGAGGGGAGTGGCTACATCAAAGTTTACCCAGGTATAAAGCATGTCTAAACATCCCAGTTTAGTGAGTGAAACACGCTCATTCATTGAGCGGTTTCTCATGTAGAACAGATGTCCAGGCTCCGGTGAATCAACTGGCTCCACTGCACGCCCTGAGAGGGTCTGCTCAGCGTCAGCAGCTCTCAGTATCTGTTCAGTGTCTGTCTATCTTCAGATCAGTCTGTGCTCTGGCCAGCACAGGTCTGTGATAACGCTCCTCTCCTCCACTTTACTATATATAGCAGAGCCAGAAGCAGCGTACTTTGTCAATGCAGATATCGGGTAAACTTTTTCATTGTGCGGCTCTGTTGTGATGGAAAGCAGGCTAGGAGGTGGTATGCATATATTGTTAGACATAGTTAGACTTTTGGGGGTCTGCTTAATGTAATTCAACAAACACTTTCACTTTTTTTTTAACCACTTGTGTCAAGTTTCCCCATTACATCTAAAGGTGCCCATACACTTAAACGATTTCCCGCCGATAGACAGCAGATTCGATCACTGTGATCGTATCTGCTGTGAAATCGATGCGCAAATGCTGACCGAACGACCAATTTCCGTCCGAAAACGATCGTTCCCGTCGATCTGTCCGCGCGAAAGATTTCGCTTGATCGCCGGCTGGTCGGGAGTGCGTTGATAGTGGCGTTCGAATGTCTGATGACCGATGCTAGCGGCAATACATTACCTGTTCCACCAGCGCGTGTCCCTGCTCTCCCCGCTGTCTTTTCTCCGTGCTGGGCTCTGGCTAGTGAAATCGAAATCATAGTGAAATTGATTCAAAATATGTTTGCAGTGTAGGCAGCCAATAGATCTCGCTTTGATCAGATTCGATCACAGAGGGATCTATTTGCTGGTTGATCTGGTGGCAATCGACCAGTGTATGGCAGGCAGCCTTAACTCCTTTCACACCCCTTCCCCTCCATATCAGCAATGTTGTTTTTCCACCTCATGTCATCTATCTTTCCCTCTACCATTCATTTTTTCTCTTTCCTCTCTTTTTGTTTCAGTTCCCCTCCCCCTCCCCCCTACTTTCTGTCTCTTTTCTGCTCCATATCTTTCACGCCCCCCTTCTTGTCTCTCTCTGTCTCTTTCCCACCTTCTTGCCCTCCACCCCCCATCTCATGGAGCTGGTTGTTTGGGTTATTAAAGACACTGTAATAAAAAAAAAATAAAAAAAACCTTCAGTGGGGGACTTACCTCGGGAGGGGGAAGCCTCTGGATCTTAATGAGGCTTCCCTCATCCTCCTAAACCTCAGAAATCCAGGGATGGCTCTCCCGAAACCACAGCCAACAAAGGATGTTGGCTGTGGCGCAGTAGCGCCTGCAATACTTACCTTTCCAGTTTCCAGTGCAGGAGCAGTAGCGGCTTTCCGATCGGGCTCAGGCGTACATAGCCGAGCCAGATTGGGTCCGCTCTACTGTGCAGGCGTGAGTCGCTAAGTGCATGTACATTTTGCTCCACCAATGACATCAGCCACATTCTGCTGCAGGGCCATGTCCATTTTTTGTTGGAGCTCACTACATGCTTATCGCAGGTGTCCCCAGGGCTTGCAAAAACGATCTTTGTCCCCGGGCGCTGAAAAACTTACCTACGCCTCTGAAGTTGGCCACTTTGGGATTTGGCTGGCCAATGTGCAAAGAGGCCGGCTAATGCTTCCAATATGCAAAGAAACTTGTGGTTAACTTACATATTTACTCACCTGTGTAACATAGGGCACGTTTCCCTTTTGTGCAGGAGTCATCATTCCATTTTCCTGAATCAATTTGTCTCTTGATATATATCTCAACACAGTCTTCATTGTTCTTTTTATTATTTGGCTCCCCGTTGCCCCAGTTTTCTGCTTCTTTTGTAAGTGACTTATTGGTTCCAACCCAAGTCCACACACCATCTATCTTCCTTATTCCTATCCAATAGTACTTGTTATGTCTCGGGATGTTTTCATCAAGATATTCAATCTCCTTTTTGTTTTGTATGGCCACAAGGTCAGTGTATTTACTCTTACAAAATGTCTGAGCCTGCTCATACATCATATCTTCTGTGGAGAAATGATATGTCCAACAGTGGCCCGTGCCAATCGTAAATGTAACTGAAAAAATAAGAAGATCATTATGCTGCAAGTTCATTTTCATGCACAATATTTTAGGCCAATTTACCTATATAACAGACAAAAAGTCAGACTGTAAATAACTTTTTACTGTTGCTGGTAAACTCTGGCTGACTAATCATTCACACTGGTTACATGTACTGTGCATTATTATTTTTTCTTTTTTATGTATATACATATATAACCAACATTTCTGTAGTGTTATACAAAACAATTTTGAGGAGCATAGATAAAGAAATTCAAAACTCTGTAGATTCAGGACATCCAGCAATACAAATGCATGCATATGGTGCGAGGCATTACCATTACTGGTTCATGTTCATATGATAAATTAGGGAAGAATAAGAACGACTGGGAGGAGGTCCCTGCAAGCTAGAGGGTAGTGGGGTGGAGACACTAGGAAAAAAGACATATATATTTTAGGGCTGCGCTGCCTTTAAAATGATGATCCAAGGGTATTTAGACCAATATGCTGACAATGCCTATACACAGTTTAATCATATCTTACTGCATCCAGCATCAAACCTCCAGCTGGCACAAAGTACCTAAATGTCTTTTCAGACCCTACTGTAGCCAAACAGTTACTATATAATAGCCATCAGTTCCAAGTTCCAATGTCAACAATCGTGGGTTCGCTGCTGCATCTTTCCAGAATTCCAGATAATAAATATATACTAAGCTGCGCTCCCACAGTTCCTATAAAGATAAAACCACAATACACATAGCGTGATTCTGTAATTAATTAATCACAAGCACCCTGGTGAAAAGTGATATAGTGCAGCACTCGTGCCTCCTCTCCCCAATAAAGATTGCGCTCACCGGATTGACACCACCTCAAACATCAGGTGGATCTAACGTATATATATGAATCATCCTCAGGCACTGTAGGTTCTTCTCTATTTCTTTAATACTCCAATAAAAGCGTTGTAGCATAAAATACAAACATAAAAATCATCATAGTGTAACACTGTACAATCAGAGAAAGCTTGCCTGCGCGTATAATGCGCACTAACGTATGTCGTCTTGTTATATCACTTTTCACCAGGGTGCTTGTGATTAATTAATTACAGAATCACGCTATGTGTATTGTGGTTTTATCTTTATAGGAACTGTGGGAGCGCAGCTCAGTATATATTTATTATCAGGAAAAAAGACAAAGTTATATGTTAAAGAGAATCTGTACTCTAAAATTCTTACAATAAAAAGCATACTATTCTATTCATTATGTTCTCCTGGGCCCCTCTGTGCTGTTTCTGCCACTCCCTGCTGCAATCCTGGCTTGTAATTGCCAGTTTTAGGCAGTGTTTACAAACAAAAGACATGGCTGCTAAACAGCATGTGATAGGCTGAGATAAGCTCAGTCTGTGACTCATACAGAGCCTGGAGGGGGCGTGAAGAGGGTGTGTATAGCTTCTTCCTATCACAAGCAGAGCAACACATTCCAGCCTGAGCCGACAAAGCTGGCAAAGGAAAGATTAGATTATATAAAAGATAATACAGCCACTGTGCAACTAGGAAAGGCTGCATCAAGACAGACCACATTAGAACAGGTATAGGAACTTTTTGTTACAGAGTAGAGAATCTGTATTGTTAAAATCGCACAAAAGTAAACATACCAGTGCGTTAGGGGACATCTCCTATTACCCTCTGTCACAATTTCGCCGCTCCTCGACGCATTAAAAGTGGTTAAAAACAGTTTTAAAAAGTTTGTTTATAAACAAACAAAATGGCCACCAAAACAGGAAGTAGGTTGATGTACAGTATGTCCACACATAGAAAATACATCCATACACAAGCAGGCTGTATACAGCATTCCTTTTGAATCTCAAGAGATCATTTGTGTGTTTCTTTCCTCCTGCAATTCTCATGCACTGAAGTTTCAGGCTGCTCGTTTCTTCCTGCAAACAGCTTTGCCCTTGTCTGTAATTCCTCAGTATGTGAAAGCCCAGCCAGCTCAGAGGACGATTTATCCAGCTTGTAAAATATAAGAGAGAAGAGAGAAGCTGCTCTAATCTAAATAACACACAGGCAGTGTGCATAGAGGGGCCTGAAAGGGGGAGTTCATAGCAGAACCACAACACTGAAGAACTTGGCAGCCTTCCAGACACAGGCTGACAAGTCTGACAGGGGAAAGATACATTGATTTATTACAGAGACTGTGATAGTAGAAAGTGCTGCAGTAAGCCAGAACACATTAGAATAGCTTTTGGAACTTGTAGGATGATAAAAAACAGGATGCAATTTTTGTTACGGAGTCTCTTTAAGGCAGTGAGATTCCACTCCAACCTACAGAAAATTATAGGTTTGTCTGAAAAGGTGTGTTTTGAGTTTTAAAGGTTTCCAGGCTTAGAGCATGATGGACAGGCTCTAGGAGAGAGTTCCTAAGGAGAGGTAACACTTGTGAAAAGTCCTGAATGCTGTGAGAGGAGGTAACCAAGCTAGAGCACACAATGTTCTCATGGGAGGAGTGAACATTCTGGGTGGAATGGTATCTGGAGATTAATGAGGAAATGTATCGAGGTCACAACTTATGGAGAACTTTATATGATAGGTTGAGGAGTTCAAACTGGATCCTTTGGGTAATTGGTAGCCAATAGAGAGATTGGAACAGAGGAGTTGCCTCAGAGGAGTGGGAAGAAATGTGGATGAGATGGGCAGCAGAGTTCAGTAGGGACTGTAGAGGTACCAGTCTGTTTTTCGGTAGACCACAAAGTAGAGTGTTACAGTAGTCAAGATGGGATATGATTAGAGCATGTACAAGCATTTTGGTAGCGTTCTATGAAGGGAAGGGACTAATTCCGGAAATGTTTTTGAGATGGAAGTAACAGGAGGTAGTGTGACAAATAATCACCATTTGCCCAAAAGTCGTTCACAAGGAACATACTTCCCTTTAACATTGGTTTAAAAAGACCAGAAAGTGTTTCTTCCAACTTCCCGGTTCTCCCTGTGCCCCATTCATCCTATTGATTTGACTGTGCACACTGCAACCCATTTTCCACACTCACTGCAACTTGTGTATTCTTACCAAGACACCAACACGCTTTACGTTTGTATAATGCACTCTTTATAAATTATTTGCATAGTACTTGTTGTTTACATACCAGTACAGAGTAGGAAGAAAGTAAATCTCCTGTGGTTTAACCATACTTCAGATGATTGGATTTTTGGCTTGAAATACTGCAAAAACAAAAATTATAGGCAAGTCGTGGGTAACAATTATTAACAAGTAATTTTTTAAAGGCCTCCACTTGATTTTTGACATAAAGTTAAAAAATTCAACCAGAAAACATGGTACAGCACTAGCCTGCACCCTTGCATATCCCACTTGATCCAGAGGAAGGCGGAAAATCTTAAGGCTTTGCCCAATTAGCACTACAAGGGAAAAAAATCCTTTCCGACTTCAGATGGCATTCAGATAAAATCCCGGGATCAACAACGTCAGGAATTACATAGTAATTATAGTCATAAATGTCTTTCAATGCAAGGAAACATCCAAGCCCTCTTTAAATGCAGGTACAGAATTTGCTCCTTGTGGTAATACATCCCACATTTTAACCACTCTTACTGTAAAGAACCCTTTCCTAAATAGATGGCAAAAACATTTTTTTCCCCCATGCACAGATAAAATCCCCTAGTCCTTTGCACAAGATCACCTGCCAAGTATTTATACATGCTATTTACAGTGCTTTAAAAAAAGTATCCCCTCCCCCCTTGGCTTTGTACTCACTTTGTTACCTTCCAAACCTGTAATTTTTTAATTTTTTTTTTAAACAAATCTTATTTGATTTTTTCAAAAGGTTAACAACCCCATTGGGTTAATCCACATATCAATAATGTACAGTTGCATATCACAGAGTATCAAAATTAAAGACACATCTTATAATAATCCGTACATATAACTGGTATGAACCCGTATATCAAGAACCCACCCTATATCCATGTCCCTCCCCAACCCCCCCCCCCCCCCCCCCCCCCTTCAAGAAATATCCAATTTCCCCAACGTGCCCAACAAGTGTTCCGTTATATACCACTGTGTATATTTAAAATGTTCCATCGGTCTTTGATTTCCTGTTACATAGTTACATAGTTATTTTGGTTGAAAAAAGGCATACGTCCATCGAGTTCAACCAGTACAAAGTACAACTCCAGCCCGTCCCCCACATACCCCTGTTGATCCAGAGGAAGGCGAAAAAAACCCCACCAGGCATGGTCCAATTAGCCCCAAAAGGGAAAAATTCCTTCCTGACTCCAGATGGCAATCAGATAAAATCCCTGGATCAACATCATTAGGCATAACCTAGTAATTGTAGCCATGGGTGACTTTCAACGCAAGGAAAGCATCTAAGCCCCCTTTAAATGCAGGTATAGAGTTTGCCATAACGACTTCCTGTGGCAATGCATTCCACATCTTAATCACTCTTACTGTAAAGAACCCTTTCCTAAATAAATGGCTAAAACGTTTTTCCTCCATGCGCAGATCATGTCCTCTAGTCCTTTGAGAAGGCCTAGGGACAAAAAGCTCATCCGCCAAGCTATTATATTGCCCTCTGATGTATTTATACATGTTAATTAGATCTCCTCTAAGGCGTCTTTTCTCTAGACTAAATAAACCCAGTTTATCTAACCTTTCTTGGTAAAAGCAAGAAGTTTTAAATCAGGATGATACCATTTATTGGCTAACTACAAATGAATAAGAATAAACAAGCTTTCGGCCTTGCAGCCTTCGTCAGGTTTATATCCTGTTAGTTTGCAAGCTGGTGGTACAGACAGCTTATATACATGCAACATCAAAAGGAAAAACAGATATTTTTTTCAAGCATAAATACATCATTAAGATGCCTTAATACAAACAGACCATCTAAATGGGGTAAGATAAGGATCCTTGTTTACTTTATTGCTCACAGACCTGGTATTAGGATTGACCCAGAGGTATCGTAAATTCTTAGTTCACAAGTTCAGCTAGGGTGGCTGAGACAGTTCATATATCATCAATCTCATACCAATATAGAAAGTTGTTGTCCTTATTCAGACCCTTCTGCACAGCTTTGAAACAATTTATAAATTTTGTTTCTGCTATTAATCGGTCATTTGACGTTTTAAAGCCGCCCTTCAGGGCAGTGACACGAAGATCATCCATGCTGTGTCCGTTGGACCAAAAGTGTGTAGCAACTAAGTGAGACCTTCCATCCCACGTATCAATTTTGTAGCTCGTCTCTGCACCTGCTCTAAAACTGCAATATCTTTTTTGTAATGTGGTGCCCAGAACTGAATTCCATATTCCAGATGTGGCCTTACTAGAGAGTTAAACAGGGGCAATATTATGCTAGCATCTCGAGTTTTTATTTCCCTTTTAATGCATCCCAAAATTTTGTTCGCTTTAGCTGCAGCGGCTTGGCATTGAGTACGATTATTTAACTTGTTGTCGATGAGTACTCCTAAGTCCTTCTCCAAGTTTGATGTCCCCAACTGTATCCCATTTATTTTGTATGGTGCTAGACCATTGGTACAACCAAAATGCATGACTTTACATTTGTCAACATTGAATTTCATCTGCCATGTATGTGCCCATATAGCCATCCTATCCAGATCCTGTTGCAATATGACACTATCTTCCTGAGAGTTGATGATTCTGCACAATTTTGTATCATCTGCAAAAATAGCAACATTGCTCACTACTGCATCTACTAGGTCATTAATAAATAAATTGAAGAGCACTGGACCCAGTACAGACCCCTGTGGGACCCCACTGCTAACAGTCTCCCATTTTGAGTACGATCCATTGACCACAACTCTTTGTTTTCTGTCCATTAGCCAGTTCCCTATCCATGCACACAAACTCTTCCCCAGTCCTTGCATCAACAACTTTTGCACCAGACTTCTGTGGGGAACAGTGTCGAAGGCCTTTGCAAAGTCCAAGTATATCACATCTACAGCATTCCCAATATCCATATTAGCATTCACTACCTCATAAAAGCTGAGCATGTTAGTCAAACAGGACCTGTCTTTAGTAAACCCATGTTGATGCTGAGAAATAAGATTATTTTCTACTATGAAGTCATGTATAGTATCTCTTAGTAACCCCTCAAATAGTTTGCATACAACTGATGTTAAGCTTACAGGTCTATAATTTCTGGGATCAGATTTTTTGCCCTTCTTAAATAATGGGAAAACGTGGGCTGTACGCCAATCCACTGGGACTCTGCCAGTTGCAAGAGAGTCACAAAAGATAAGATAAAGGGGCTTAGCTATAACTGAACTTAATTCTCTTAGGACCCGAGGATGCATGCCATCCGGGCCAGGTGCCTTGTCTATTTTAATTTATTTAGTCTTGCCTTTACTTCTTCCTGCGTTAAGTATTTAATATTACAGATAGAAGATTGAGACTCTTCTGCATCTGTAATTTGCAACAGTGCTGTTTCCTTTGTGAAGACAGAAGCAAAGAAAGCATTCATCCACCATTGAGTTCCCACCCTCATCCTTTAGGATTCCTATACAGTCAACCTTTCTTTTTTTAGAGTTGATGTACTTGTAAAACTTTTTTGGGTTAGATTTGATATCCCTAGCGATTTGATTTTCAGCTTCGATCTTTGCCAGCCTAATTTATTTTTTACAATTTTTATTGCACTCCTTATAATTGCTTAGTGCAGCCTCGGTTCCCTCCTGTTTTAGGACCTTATAGGCATTCATTTTCCTCTTCATTTTATCTCTAACCTTTCTATTCATCCATAGAGGCCTTTTTTTATTCCTAGACATTTTGTTTCCATATGGGATATACATACTACAATATTGATTGAGAATAAGTTTAAAAGCTTGCCATTTCCCTTCAGTGTCCTCCCCTTGTAGTACATTATCTCAGTTCACCAAACTTAGTGCCTGCCTAATTTGATTGAACTTTGCTTTTCTAAAATTCATAGTTTTAGTGGTCCCGCTGCCCCGTGGCCTATCAGTCACCAGAACAAACGTTATCATGTTGTGATCACTATTTCCCAAATGTTCTTGAACCTGCACATTTGATACATTATCTGGTCTATTAGAAATGATCAGATCCAGTAACGCATTCCCCCTAGTTGGTTCCGTTACCATTTGAGTCAAGTAATTGTCCTGTAGTGCTGCCAGAAATCTGCTGCTTTTACCAGAATGGGTAGCCTCAATACCCCAGTCAATGTCTGGAAAGTTGAAGTCGCCCATAATTATGACCTCATTTTTACTTGCAGCTTTTTCAATCTGCTGTAGTAATCGCAGTTCTGCAGCTTCATTAATAAGAGGTGGTCTGTAGCATACCCCAATAAGCAATTGGCAACTTTTATTTCCACCATGAATATTTACCCAAACGGACTCCACATCTTCGCAATCTTCCTCCATCTCATCGTTGAGGACAGCTGTAAAAGAATTCTTAACAAAGAGACAAACCCCTCCACCTTTTTTCCCTGTTCTATCCCTCCTAAACACATTGTATCCTTTTAAATTAGCTATCCAGTCATGGCTTTCATCCATCCATGTCTCGGTTATTTCCACAATGTCATAGCCTTCATCATTCAGAATGAACTCTAGTTCGTCTATTTTATTTGCAAGGCTCCGAGCATTGGTTACCATGCACTTTATATTTTTACCACCACATTTACCAATTTTGTTTACACGAAATGGGCTACTTGAAGTTTTACCAACCTCCTTAATCTTTACACTGTCCCCACCCCCCTCTCCACCCCCCATAATGTTAGGCTCCCACTGTCTTTTTACCTTATCTTGTCTACATATTGAGACTTTATCCTCCCGCCTCCCCCCAGATCCTAGTGTAAAATCTCCTCCAACCGTTTAGCCATCTTCTCCCCCAATGCAGCTGCACCCTCCCCATTAAGGTGCAGCCCATCCCTGCTGTAGAACCTGTAGCCGACTGCAAAGTCTGCCCAGTTCTCCAGGAACCCAAACCCTTCCTTCCTACACCAATTTCTCAGCCACTTATTTAACTCCCTAAGCTCCCTCTGTCTCTCAGATGTAGCGCGTGGCACTGGCAGTATTTCAGAGAACACCACCTTGGAGGTCCTTGCTTTAAGTTTATCTCCAAGTACCTGAAAATCATTTTTGAAGACCTTCCATCTCCCACTAACTTTGTCATTGGTGCCAATGTGTACCATGACAGCTGGGTCTTCCCCAGCCCCACCCAATAATCTGTCAATTCTTTCTGCTACATGCCGAGCCCGAGCACCCGGGAGGCAACAGACTGTACGGCTTTCACGGTTTCTTAGACAGATTACCCTATCTGTGCGTCTAATAATTGAATCCCCTACCACCAGTACCTGTCTAGCCTTAGCTGCACTCCTATTCCCTTTCTCGTTACAGCAGTCTGCCCCTTGGTTGCTAAGGAGCACATCCTGCTGCAGCATTGCTACTCCAGAATCATCCTCCCCAATATTACGCAAACAAGCATACTTATTAGTGAGGGACAACTCGGGACTAGCCTCCCTGCCACTTTTTCCCCTACCCCTTCTAACTGTGACCCAACTAGCGGCTACCTCTGCTTCTTGCTCCGGCTTTACTCCACCCACCTCATCTTCATCGATTCCATCCAGTGTCTGGATCGTGAGATCCAAGCTCATCTCCATGTTGTGTATGCGTCTCAGTGTTGCGAGATGCTTATTTAGCTCTGCGACTTCCGCCTCTAACTGAGCAACACACACACACCCAGGGCAACAATAAACACCCTCAATCCGCTGATCAGGGGCGTAGCAATAGGGGTTGCAGCGGTAGCGACCGCATCGGGGCCCTTGGGCCAGAGGGGCCCCGAAGGGCCCTCATTCAACTATAGTATTATCTCTATATTGGTCCTGTGCTCATAATAATCACTTCTATAGATACATTGAATATTGGTAATCAGTAACAAACTGTTTCCCATCCCCTTCTTGCTCCTCTGACACTGTAGTTGCCATTGGCAGGTTTTGGTGCGCCGTATCCATTGTTATGTATAGAGTGCTTGAGGGACCCCATTGTAAAACTTGCATCGGGGCCCACAGCTCCTCAGCTATGCCACTACCGCTGATCAAGGCATGCATACATGTCACAGGATGTACACTGTACAGCATAGTCCAACATGATGACTATTGTGTGGGGAAATTTTATTTAAAGTAAACTGTGGCGGTAAAAGTTGAAACGGGAGAGGGAGTGAAGTTCGGGAGTGAGTGCAGCTGGGGTGGAAGAGGGGGGGGGGTGGAGGAGGGGGAGTGAGTGAAGTTGGGGTGGAGGAGGGGGAGGGGAGGAGGAGGAGTGAGTGAAGTTGGAGTGGAGGAGGGGGAGTGAGTAATGTTGGGGTGGAGGAGGGGGAGTGAGTAAAGTTGGGGTGGAGGAGGGGGAGGGGAGGAGGGGGAGTGAGTGAAGCTGGGGTGGAGTCCTCAAAACTTAAAGACCACACCACAACGTGTTAGCACATCCTAACCAATGCAAAGAACCGCAATATTGTTTAAATTTTTTTTTTTTAAGTCCTTACCTGCTTCCTCTCACCTCTCTCTTTGTGCCTGTGTTGTAACGCCTGTTTTTAACGCCTATGCCACTTATGTCGAAGCCACTTAGTGAGCAAGCCACAGACTGAGCAAGCTCAGTACTGAGTCCTGAAGCTGACCAAATACCTCCTGTTACAGCTAATCCCTCCCCCTAGCCAATTACCTGCCTGTTGCAAGCACACTAGAGAAAAAAAAATGTACTTTTAAAAACTTGTAAAACTAACACTTGCTGCTAGATTTCTGATGAACTGCAATGCACAAGCCTACCAGATATCAAAGCAGCAAAACACAAATTTACAAACAACAGCAATATAATATAATCAGAGCTCACAATTCCCAGCAGTGAAGTGAAACAGCCCTCCACCAAGATTAGAGCTTTGGCCTTCACTTCCTGTTTAATATATCACCTGTGTTACAGCTAATCCCTCCCCCTAGCTAATTACCTGCCTGTTGCAAGCACACTAGAGAAAAAAAATGTACTTTTAAAAACTTTTAAAACTAACACTTGCTGCTAGATATCTGATGAACTGCAATGCACAAGCCTACCAGATATCAAAGCAGCAGTGAGAGTGAGTCATTAAGATAAATAACTTCCATTTCTTAAAGAATTATTTTGTTTTTTTATCTTTGTGGCACATTGCATCCATTCTGCCCAGCTGAAATAAGTGTAACACTTCCTCTTTTACATCCCGGGTTGAGGGGACACTTGAATATATCCATTTATTAAAGATCACTTTTTGAGCCGCAATTAGGATTAAGTGAGCCAGTTTGCTCATGCCTTTTTGAGTGGATTGATGGTTGCACTCTAATGATGAAGGAGGTTCCTCATAATTAAATAGTAACAGTAGTGGTAATGATTCCAATTGGATTTTGCACATTTGTTTGATATACTTTAACACTTTATTCCAAAAATCTATTATCACTGGGCAGCTCCACACACAATGGAATATGTCCGCATCAGGATGAGAACATTTAGGGCATTTTGGCCTATAATGGGCCGGAGGATTTTTATATTTAATATTAAATGCATATTTTGCCTTGTGTATAAATTTAAGGTGAGATTCCCTCCAACTCTCCCCAATAATTAGTTTGTGTATTATTAGTTGGGAGGTCATTGTCTTGCAGATATTGCAGATATTTGGACCAGCTAGACAGGTTGCTCAATGCTTGTTTAGAGGCGGATTGTTGGACAAAGAAATTTTGGGAACATGTGGGGCTAGGAACTCATCTAGGCTATTTAGGGTGGAAATTGTTTTGTATTGAGCCCCCTTGCTTTCTACGAAAGATCTTAGTTGGCCATAATATAAGAAATGGTGGCGGGGGATATTGAACTTAGATCTAATACCCAGAAAAGACAATAACCTACCCGAATTTAAATCGAGCAGTTGCCCTAACCTTTGTATCCCCTTATCCTTCCATTCAAAGAAGCCTCCATGGGCTAGGCATGCTGGAAACTCAGGTCGCCCACACAATGGCATGTACTTGAAAATCAGGTAAGGCATATAAAATAATTTACATAGTTCTCTCCAAGTCACTATTGTGTTATTAAAGATCTTACTGCTTTTGAATTTCAAGGGAGATGCTTATGCGATGTATGCAGTAGACCAGCCAATGACCATGGTTCACCTTATGAAGACTCTAAAGTATAGTTGGAATAGATACTCGAGCTATTTATCCAATCCCGTACATGTCGAGTTATACAAGCTATGTTATACCACCTGATATTTGGTATAGCTAAGCCCCCCCAGATTTTAGGGAGTTGTAACTTGGAGAGAGCTATCCTTATTTTATCATTCTTCCATAAAAAGCGGGAGAATGCTTTATTAAGCTCTTTCACATCTGAGTGTTTCAGTAATATTGGTATCATCTGCAGGGGGTAGAGCAGACTGCCAAAGGACACTGATTTAATCAATGAGGCTCATCCCAATTGATAGGCAGATTCTCCCAATTTAGTAGTTTTCTTTTAATATCAGCTATCAAGGGGTGGAAATTTTTTGAATATAGTAGCGAAGGGTCCTTATGGAATATAATCCCCAGGTATGTTACCTGTGAGCATACTTTTACCGGGAGGTGTGACGACCCGGTGTTATGGGCCACTGAGGACAGATACATCAACTCACACTTAGAGACATTAACTTTAAACCCACTCAGACTACCAATCTCCCCAATTGTATTCAATATGTTTTCCAATTGTAGCAAGGGATCCTGTAAAAATAATAGAATGTCATCAGCAAACATGGCCTGTGATACCCTGGAACCACCAATATCAGGTCCTGGGAAATTTGCCTCCAGGTGGCGAGTCATGGGTTCCAGAGCCAGGTTAAAAAGCAAGGGCAATAAAGGGCAGCCCTGTCTCGTGCCTTTCTCGAGTTTAAAAGTGTCTGATAAAAATCCTGGGGTGTAGATACGAGCAAAAGGGTTTATATGCAAAGCATTGATTACATTTCTTAGTGATCCTGAAATTTTCATTTTGGCCAGAACCCCATTTAGCCAGTCCCAGGAAACATTATCAAATGCTTTTTCGGCGTCAATCATAAGGATAGCGTAATTTTTGCATGTTTTGGGGTAGGCCTTGACATAGTCTTGGACCAAGAGTAATTTTCGGACATTAGAGATTGCAGATCGATTCCTGACAAAACCTACCTGATTGGGACTAACAGTTTCGGCAGAAGACCAGCCAGACGGTCAGCCATTAATTTAGAAAGAATCTTAATATCTCGATTAATTAAAAATATAGGCCAGTATGAGCCAGGTAATAAAAGGTCTTTGCCTGGTTTGGGTAATAATTTAATGTAAGCCATGTCTGCTGACGACAGGTATCTGCCCTCTTTTAAGATCTTATTGAAAAGAGAAGCCAGATATGGAACCACATCTTGTCAGAGTAATTTGAAAAACTCTGAGGACAAACCATCAGGGCCCGGTGCTTTACCATTGGTTAGATTTTTAATTATAATGTGAATTTCATTCTCAGTAATTGGTTAGTTTAATTCCACAAGGTCATCCCCTGAAAGGAGAGAAAGAGATACTTTTGATAGCCATTCTCGTATATTACCCTTGGGGTTAAGTTTAGATGGGTCTGAATACATATGTTTGTAATAATCGCTATATGTCCTGAGGAAGAACGGAGGGAGGTGATTACTGACTTCCCTAAGGGCGGCTTAGACATTTGCGAGAGTAAAGTACCTATTTTATTTCCAAACTTGTAATAATACAAGTCTTTGTAAGATTTTAGGTACATGTCTCGTGATTTTAAAGAAGTTTCCATATCTCCTTTTGCTGAAAGCCATTTTGATCTTGTTTCAGGGGAGGGATTAATTAAAAAATCCTTATGTGCTTTTCGCAGTAAATCCACCGACTTCATATATAGGTCATGTGAAGTCTTACGTTTTGTTGCCAAATAGCTAATAATTCTCCCTCTCAAAGTTGGCTTGGCCGATTCCCAGTATAAAAATATATCTTTTATATGCACATGGTTATCTTCTTTATATTCCCACCACCATTGCTGGATTAAATGTGCAAATCCTTCATCTTCATACAAGAATGAAGGAAATCGCCAAATGATATCAGATCCCCTTGGTATGGTTAGTGAAAAAACTAATTGTATGGGTGCATGATCAGATATCAATAAATCGAGAATATCAATAGATGTCACCTGGGACATCGCATTTTGGGATACTAGAAAATACAGTGGCTTGCAAAAGTATTCGGCCCCCTTGAAGTTTTCCACATTTTGTCACATTACTGCTACAAACATGAATTAATTTTATTGGAATTCCAAGTGAAAGACCAATACAAAGTGGTGTACACGTGAGAAGTGGAACGAAAATCACACATTATTCCAAACATTTTTTACAAATCAATAACTGAAAAGTGGGGTGTGCGTAATTATTCAGCCCACTGAGTCAATACTTTGTAGAACCACCTTTTGCTGCAATTACAACTTCCAGTCTTTTAGGGTATGTCTCTACCAGCTTTGCACATCTAGAGGCTGAAATCCTTGCCCATTATTCTCTGCAAAACAGCTCCAGCTCAGTCAGATTGGATGGACAGCGTTTGTGAACAGCAGTTTTCAGATCTTGCCACAGATTCTCGATTGGATTTAGATCTGAACTTCGACTGGGCCATTCTAACACATGGATATGTTTTGTTTTAAACCATTCCATTGTTGCCCTGGCTTTATGTTTGGGGTTGTTGTCCTGCTGGAAGGTGAACCTCCGCCCCAGTCTCAAGTCTTTTGCAGACTCCAAGAGGTTTTCTTCCAAGATTGCCCTGTATTTGGCTCTATTCATCTTCCCATCAACTTTGACCAGCTTCCCTGTCCCTGCTGAAGAGAAGCAACCCCAGAGCATGATGCTGCTACCACGATATTTGACATTGAGGATGGTGTGTTCTGAGTGATGTGCAGTGTTAGTTTTCTGCAACACATAGCGTTTTGCATTTTGGCCAAAAAGTTCCATTTTGGTCTCATCTGCCCAGAGCACCTTCTTCCACGTTTGCTGTGTCCCCCACATGGCTTGTGGCAAACTGCAAACGGGACTTCTTATGCTTTTCTGTTAACAATTGCTTTCTTCTTGTCACTCTTCCATAAGAGCCAACTTTGTGCAGTGCACGACTAATAGTTGTCCTATGGACAGATTCCCCCACCTGAGCTGTATATCTCTGCAGCTCGTCCAGAGTCACCATGGGCCTCTTGACTGCATTTCTGATCAGCGCTCTCCTTGTTCTGTCTGTGAGTTTAGGTGGCCGGCCTTGTCTTGGTAGGTTTACAGTTGTGTCATACTACTTCCATTTCTGAATGATCGCTTGAACAGTGCTCCGTGGGATGTTCAAGGCTTTGGAAATCTTTGTAGCCTAAGCCTGCTCTACATTTCTCAATAACTTTATCCCTGACCTGACTGGTGTGTTCTTTGGACTTCATGGTGTTGTTGCTCCCAATATTCTCTTAGACAACCTCTGAGGCTGTCACAGAGCAGCTGTATTTGTACTGACATTAGATTGCACATAGCTGCACTCTATTTAGTCATTAGCACACATCAGTCAATGTCTATGGGCAACTGACTGCAATCAGACCAAAGAGGGCTGAATAATTACGCACACCCCAATTAGCAGTTATTGATTTGTAAAAAATGTTTGGAATCATGTATGATGTTCGTTCCACTTCTCACGTGTACACCACTTTGTATTGGTCTTTCACGTGGAATTCCAATAAAATTTATTCATGTTTGTGGCAGTAATGTGACAAAATGTGCAAAACTTCAAGGGGGCCGAATACTTTTGCAAGCCACTGTAGTCCAATCTAGACCACACATCATGTGGGGCGGAATAGAACATATATTCTTCACTGTCCGGATGTAGAGACCTCCACCCATCACATAATTGAGTCGTCTGAATGTAGTCTTGGAATAGTACGGATTTGGCCGCTGATAGGGTTTTAACACTTTTGGTTTTAGACCTATCCTCGCAGAGGTTGACCATTGCGTTAAAATCTCCCGCTTGTATAACTTGACTTGCCCCTGATGACAATGTACTAGCCAGTAGGTTTGCAAAAAATGGTTTGTCCTCATTGTTAGGCCCATAAACGCTCGATATGACCACTTCCTCCCCTGCTAGTTGGAGCTTGATCCTCACCCATCTACCCTCATTATCACATTGTTCCTCCAGAATCTGACCCTGCAAGGGCATTTGTAGTAATACTGGTACCCCTGCTTTTTTCCCCTGTGCTGGAGACCCATACACCTACCAGACCCAAGATTTGCGCATATAATTAAATTGATCCCTCTGTAAACGACACCCTTGTAATAGCGCGACATCCGTCTTGATTTTTTTAGGTGCCGGAGGATTATAGACCGCTTACCCGGAGACCTCAGCCCCTTCACGTTCCACGTCGTTACCCGTATAGCCATGTCAGATAGAGTGGTGGATCAAGCAACGACCAAGACCTTTTATAGAACTTACAATATATGATCAGGAATGACCAGTTGAACTCCCTCCCCACCCCTTCCCTTCCCAACAACATCCCCCCAAAAAGAACAGCATAATAAAAATAAACCTCAACCATCCCTCCATAAAGCGACTTCACTTCTTTCCCGGGTGACCTCCTCTGAGCTCCAAAGCCAACACCCCCCTCCCCCCCCCCCCACTGAAAATAGGCTTAACAGATGTTTAATAGTTCAGAGAATGCTCCGAAACTGCAGAAAAAGAAATTCCCCATGAAAAGTTGTGCTGGTAACCATGAAGCAAGTAAGGGAACATATAGTTTGCTGAGAGTAAAAATCAGAGCATCACTCTATTTATACAACAGCACCCCCTGCTGGGCACAAAACTATGGTGAGTGCGAGTTCACAACTGAAATTTCAGCCCGTATTATTATCTGGGACAGAGCATAAAAAAGATAAAGTTGCTGATGTAAATGAATGATCTATGTTCTTTTCATCTGTGATCCTCATAATGGCCGGATATTGCAATGCAAATTTCCACTTCATTCCTATGCATTAAACAAGAATAGCTTTCTCCCTTGATATTCAATAGGATGTCCCAAGTCTCTAAAATCCCGCAATAGATCCAATTTTTCAGCAAAGTCAAGGTATCGAGCCAGCACCAGTGTGGGAGGTTTTAAGTCCTGATCAGGGCGAGGTGGGCCAACTCTGTGTGCACGTTCGACTTTCATAGCCCTTTTAAAGACCAAAATCTTAGGTATGGTTACCATGCATAACTCCCTGAGGGCAGGTGCAGCAATATTTTCAGGGACCCCTTGGGCTGTGCTGGGTTTGGCTACTGCTTCTTGCGCGGGACAGATCGCAGCAGGTACCGCTCCATATGCAGCGGTTTGGGGCTTAGGGAGCTCTGAACACTTCCCTCTATAGTGGTTTTGTGCAGGGGATGCTTTTTCGGCGGTGCAGCCTAGCAAGGGGGGGATCAGCGCACGGAGCTCCTCGCTCACACAACCGCCATCCGGGCGCCGGAACCGGAAGTCCCAAACCTGTAATTTTAATGTTTCTTAATCTTACTTTGGTGCTCTGGGAGACATCTCGAGCTCACTCCAACCTGAATTATCGCAAATTCTTTCTGTTTTAGGAAAGCAAATTTTTGTTTTTCTTAACATCTTAGTAAGGGGGCTTTTAGGACCATTGTAGTCCCTTACACACCCCAATGAGTTCTGGGTCACCATGAGCTTGCTGGTTAGTCTGTACCTCTCGGTTTACAAGCCCTACACCATAGAGCCAAATTAATCCATGCCATGCACTGATGAGGATCAAACAATCCGAAACAGTCTGTATGCATGTTGGATTATTATGGCTCTGTACAATTTAACAAGCTGACACATCATTGCATTCCAGCGGATCTGGAGGTGTGTTTAGCTTCTAAGGGTACAATGGTTAATTTGCATATATTCAGCAGTGGTGCTCTGGGAGACATCTCGAGCTCACTCCAACCTGAATTATCGCAAATTCTTTCTGTTTTAGGAAAGCAAATTTTTGTTTTTCTTAACATCTTAGTAAGGGGGCTTTTAGGACCATTGTAGTCCCTTACACACCCCAATGAGTTCTGGGTCACCATGAGCTTGCTGGTTAGTCTGTACCTCTCGGTTTACCAGCCCTACACCATAGAGCCAAATTAATCCATGCCATGCACTGATGAGGATCAAACAATCCGAAACAGTCTGTATGCATGTTGGATTATTATGGCTCTGTACAATTTAACAAGCTGACACATCATTGCATTCCAGCGGATCTGGAGGTGTGTTTAGCTTCTAAGGGTACAATGGTTAATTTGCATATATTCAGCAGTGGTGCTCTGGGAGACATCTCGAGCTCACTCCAACCTGAATTATCGCAAATTCTTTCTGTTTTAGGAAAGCAAATTTTTGTTTTTGTTTTTCTTAATCTTACTTTATGTGATGGATCTGTAAAAAATAGTCTAAGATGGTGAAATGAAAAGAATATATACAACAGCAAATTTTAAGAAAATTATAAATTGAAAATTGGCATGTGCATATGTATTCACCCCCTTTGCAATGAAGCCCCTGAACAGTCCCGGCACAACCAATTACCTTCAATAGTCACATGATTAGTGAAATGAAGTCCACCTGTGTGCAAGCTAAGTATTACATAATCTGTCAGTATAAACACACCTTTTCAGAAAAGCCCCAGAGACTTTAACATGACTAAGCACTAGGCATCCACACCATTAAGAGTAAGGAGTTTTCCAAACAAGTCAGGGACAAAGCTGTTGAAAATGAAAAGTACAACTCAGGATTGGGTTATAAAAAATATCCAAAGCTTTGAATATTCCCTGGAGCACCATTAAATCCAGCATCTTCAGATGGAAAGAACATGGTACCACAACAATCCTGCCATGAGAGGGCCACCCACCAAAACTCACAGACCGGGCTAGGAGGGCATTATTCAGAGAGGCAGAACAGAGACCAAAGGTAACCCTGCAGGAGTTGCAGAGCTCCACACCAGGGACTGCAGTATCTGTCCATAGGAACACAATAAGCCATACACTCTATAAAGCTGGGCTTTATGGAAGAGTGGCCATAGGATAGGAATAAAAGTCCTACCTTAAATACACAAGCACTCGATGATGTAAAATTAAGAATTCAATTTATTATAATAAACAGCACTGCGGACACTGCTTTTCATGGCTCAAACTGCTTTCTCAGGTCAAATGGTGTGCTTTAAAGTCATTAAAAAATGGCTCTTAGGCTAAAACTAACACACTATTGTAGCAAGGTGGCATAGTGGTTAGTGCTCTCGCCTTGCAGCTGGGTTCGAATCCCAGCCAGGTCAACATCTGCAAGGAGTTTGTATGTTCTCCTCGTGACTGCATGGGTTTCCTTCGGGCACTCTGGTTTTCTCCCACATCCCAAAAACAAAAAAGATAAGTTAATTGGCTTCCCCCTAAATTGCCCCTACACTATGATACATGCACTACACGATACATACATAGACATATGACTATGGTAGGGACTAGATTGTGAGCCCCTCTGAGGGACCAAGCCATGCAAGCGACAAGCATAATAAACATGTAAATCATTCATAGGGATAAAACCGGCCAATCGAGAGACAAACATATAAATTCAGTAGAACAAGTAATCTGACAGGCATATACGAACAGTAGAACAAGCAATCTGACAATGAGTGATTAATGTTCTAAGGCTGTATACAGTATAACAGGGAAGCTCAGAGCTGGTGGGTGTGAAGGTAATAAATGAACACTACCTAAGCAGTCCTCCGGGTAATAAAAATAGGGTTTACAGCAGTACCTACTGTATGTGGTAGTGTATATAGGTTGAAGTGGTAGGGTACATAGGTGTATGGACCATGTTGACTTTAGAGCACACCATTTGACCTGAAGAAGCGGTTTGAGCAGTGAAAAGCGTCTGCAGTGTTGTTTATTGTAATAAATTGAATTCTTAATTTTACATCACTTCTTCATTTAAGGTAGGACTTGTATTTCTATCCTATATCCTGACATATACTTATATGCTTATACTGCGTAATATGTTGGCGCTTTATAAATACAATAAATAATAATAATAATAATAATAATAATCCTTCCTGAGGCGCCTCCTGCTTGTACGTAAAATACCTTCTATAGGAAGTGTTTTGGTTTACTAGAAAGGTGACAAACAAACCATAATACCCACTACCAGATCCTACTAAGCAGACAGCATGGAGAATAGCAGTATCTCTGATACAGAGATCACAGGAAACCTGATAACAAGTCAGAAAGCAGACTCATCTTGATGGTACAAGCAAAGGCTCCTTACTGTTCGGGGATATTTCTGGCTTATGTGGCTACATGGTGATCAGTCATATATGTTTGAGGTTTATTATTCTTTGCTAAAAGTTTGTTATTGTATGTATTTGCACGTATTGTCTTTCTGTGGCTTATGTGGCTCTACTAATTTGTGACTCCCAAAGATCTGATTGTCAGCAGTGTGCCCATGCGCACTAGTGGCTCTCTGCTCGGGTTCCAGCAGAAATAGCCAAGTGCGATCGGGTCTGCTGTACTGAGCAGGCACAGACGCCACATGTCATGCCAGCGCAGTAGAGCGGACATGATCAGACTCTGCTTTTTCCGAGCAGTAAGTTGCTAGTGTGCATGCACACACCACTAGCTGCACACACCAGTCACGTTGTTTCTTTTTTTCTGGGGCTGCCAATACCCCAATGCTGAAGAGGATGGGGAAGCCTCATTAAGATCTATATGCTTCCCCCTCCCGAGCCAAGTACCCCCCAGGTGCGCTTTTTTTCCTTACATATTTTCTTTAATTCAGTATTGCAACATAATTTGAGGAATATTTTGAAGTAGCATGGCTGCAGCAGTTCGCAGCTCATTATGAATAATACTCCAAGCTCGATAGACCTTTGAAGAGGTTAATGATTGTTCTAGATCAGGCATGGGCAAACTCGGCCCTCCAGCTGTTACGGAACTACAAGTCCCACAATGCATTTGCCTTTATGAGTCATGACTGTGGCTGGCAGACTCCTGCAATGCATTGTGGGACTTGTAGTTCCTTAACAGCTGGAGGGCCAAGTTTGCCCATGCCTGTTCTAGATAGTCCACAGCCTGAGATGTCAATCTCCTAGACAGGAATCTGGTAGACAAGGCATGATTGGTATCCACGATTTTTAGCAAATTATGATAGAGCCAGATCTGTCATTTATTATATAATCTCTTCTACATCCTGTTGCCAACTTATCCCTTTAATTACTGACACATATGAATTATCCAGGTTTCGTGGCTAGGTAGATGCAGTTAAGGCACTGATTATGTGTAAGTAGCCCCAGAACCTGTATAACTTAGCTGTGTCAGTAATTAAAGGGATAAGTTGGCAACACTGCTAAGATTTAATGCCAAAACAACACTGCAAAATTTGCTCCCATCAGAAAAGAGGACTTTTGACCACAGAGCAACAGACCAGTTCTTTTTTTCTTTTAATGTTTGTTGTTCAGGAGCGGCTTTAAAAGAGGAATACCACATTTCAAGCCCATGTCCAGGATCTGGGTGTGGTAGCTCTTGATGTACTAACTCCAGCCTCAGTCCACTCCTTGTGAAAGTCCACAACACTTTTGAATGGCTTTCTCCTGACAATCCTCCAGACTGCGGTCACCCATGCTGCTTGTGCACCCTTTTCTACCACACTTTTCCCTTCCACATAACTTTCTATTAATGTGCTTTGATACAGCACTTTGGGAATATCCAGTTTCTTTTGCAATTACTTTTTAAAGCTTCCCCTCCTTATGGAGGCTGTCCATGATGGTTTTCTGCACAACTGTCAGGTCAGCAGTTTTTCCCATGATAGTGATTCCTACTGAACCAGACGGAGAGACCATTTAGAGGCTCAGGAACCCAGCAGTTGTTTTGGATTAATTAAAAACAAAAGTTTGCTTTCTTAAAACAGAAAGAATTTGCGATAATTCAGGTTGGAGTGAGCTTGAGATGTCTCCCAGTGCATCACTGCTGAATATATGCAAATTAACCATTGTTACCCTTAGAAGCTAAACACACCTCCAGAACCGCTGGAATGCAATGATGTACCAGTTTGTTAATTTGTACAGAGCCATAATAATCCAACATGCATACAGACTGTCTCGGATTGTTTGATCCTCATCAGTGCATGGCATGGATTAATTTGGCTCTATGGAGTAGGGCTTGTAACACCGAGAGGTACAGACTAACCAGCAAGCTCATGGTGAACCAGAACTCATTGGAGTGTGTGAGGGGCTACAATGGTCCTAAAAGCCCCCTTTTAGGACTAAAGTTTGCTTTCTTAAAACAGAAAGAATTTGCAAGGAGCGCATGCGTGCAGCGGACTGAGATGGCTGCCTGATCTCAGCGCTGCGTGACTCCGGGAAGATCTTCCGCAGATACCACTGCTTCTGATTAGCTAGCACCCCCGGCTCTGGCACTAATCGTTCGGGGAAAGCTTCCTGCACACCCTGAGCTATGGCTCAAAGCACAAGGAACAAAACTGGGCGGAAGGGACAGCAAAGCAAGACGGCTGGGGAGGGACCCAAGATAGCGCCCGCTGCCTCTCCGGATCATGGAGCCGACACCAAACCTGAAGACGATCTGGAAGGCAATTCGCAAACCTTGCTCATTGACAACCCCGCCTCACCCGCAGAACATATTACCCTAGATGAGCTGAGAGCCATCATTCGGGAGGAGGTTACAAGCTCAACGAAGCAGTTGGGAAGTGAGCTGCTGCGTGAGATCAGACAAGTAGGCCAGAGAGTCGCCGCCACAGAAAGCCGCTTGGATAAAGTTACAACCGTCGTCGAAGGACACGAGGACGACATCTGCTCTATACAAACAGAGGTACGTGGCTTGCAAGACAAATAGGAGGACTGAGAGAACAGGTCCCGCAGAGAGAACATTAGGATTCGGGGTATCCCGGACTCCGTGCAAGACCTCCAGGGGTTTGTTACAGCGCTCTTCCAGGAGCTTCTCCCTAACATACCTATAGAACAGCTAGAGATGTATCGTGTCCACAGAGCACTCTCTCGCCCCACAGTTAGCGGCCCTCCACGGGACATTATATTGAAATTGCATCACTACCTAACTAAAGAGAAGCTTATGCAAACAGCTAGGAACAAAATTGATCTATCTTTCCAGGGCCACTCCTACCAACTTTATGCAGACCTTGCACCAACCGCGCTGGTGAAACGCAGGGAGATGCGCCCTTATCTGAAAATCTTAAAGAACAAAGAAATTCGCTATCACTGGGGTTTCCCCTTCCAGCTCGTCTTCACCTGGCAAGATAAGCAGCACGTAGTACGCAGTCTTGACGAGATCCATGATAAGTTCAATTTTCTTGGACTCCCCCTTCCACTGCCAGAGCCTAAGGAAAAGGGCGTGAAGTCCCCTGAACACACCCTTGATCGGAGCCCTGATAAATCTGCCTCCCCTAAAAAACAACGTGCCCGCACAAGTTGCTCACAAATTATGAAGCAGCTCTCTCAAGAAGTGTTCCAAAAGGCAGGGCCGGTTTAAGTAACAATTGGGCCCTAGGGCAAAATTATCCTTGGCCCCCCCCCCCCCCCAGACACCCCCCTGACCAAAAAGCGTCATTAGGGGCCCTTCGCTGCAGCCAAATTTCCCTCCTGGGCCCTTGAGCTGACTGCTGACTCTCCCTCAATCACCTCCCAACTTAACTGTGCTCCCTAGGACCTCTGCAGTGTCTGTCAGTGTAGTGCAGGCATGGGCAAGCTCGGCCCACCGGCTTTTACGGAACTACAAGTCCCACAATGCATTTGCCTTTATGAGTCATGGCTGTGGCTGTCCGACTCCTGCAATGCATTGTGGGACTTATAGTTCCTTAACAGCTGAAGGACCAAGTTTGCCCATGCCTGGTGTAGTGTCTCACCTGCCCGCCAGCACAGATGAGACGCTACTCTGCCAAAGACTCTGCAGAGTCCCTGGGGAGTAACAGTTAAGATGGGGGAGGGACACCTTGGGGGCCCCTACAGGCTCTGGGGCCCTGGGGCAATTGCCCATTTTTTCCTATGGTAGCTCCGGCCCTGCCAAAAGGTGTCTTGAATATCTACCTCAGACTCTGAATCACTTTCCTGCTACACCACTAGAGTTGGGCCGAACGGTTCGCGTTCGCGTCCCGCAGGCGAACCTTTGCGGAAGTTCGGTTCGCCCCATAATGCACCATGGAGGGTCAACTTTGACCCTCTACATCACAGTCAGCAGGCCCAGTGTAGCCAATTAGGCTACACTAGCCCCTGGAGCCACTCCCCCCTACTAAAAGGCAGGCAGCGGCGACCATTACGGTCACTCGTGTGCCTGCATTAGTGAGAGTAGGGCGAGCTGCTGCACACTCTCTCTCATAGGGAAAGATTAGTTAGGCTTAGCTTGTCCCTGGCTGCATACCTGTTCTGTGAACCCACCACTGCATACCTGTTCTGTGAACCCACCACTGCATACCTGTTCTGTGAACCCACCACTGCATACCTGTTCAGTGAACCCGCCACTGCATACCTGTTCTGTGAACCCACCACTGCATACCTGTTCTGTGAACCCACCACTGCATACCTGTTCAGTGAACCCGCCACTGCATACCTGTTCTGTTCAGTGAACCCGCCACTGCATACCTGTTCTGTTCAGTGAACCCGACACTGCATACCTGTTCTGTTCAGTGAACCCGACACTGCATACCTGTTCTGTTCAGTGAACCCGCCACTGCATACCTGTTCTGTTCAGTGAACAGTTTCGTGTGTCAGTGTGAAGCAGTACCTTAATTACACTGATTGATGTATACACATGCAAGATGTTTTAAAGCACTTTAGGCCTGTCATTTAGCATTCAATATGATTTCTGCCCTTAAAACGCTGCTTTGCGTCAAATCCAGATTTTTCCCGGGGACTTTTGGCGTGTATCCCACTCCGCCATGCCCCCCTCCAGGTATTAGACCCATTGAAACATCTTTTCCATCACTTTTGTGGCCAGCATACATTTTTTTTTTTCAAAGTTCGCATCCCCATTGAAGTCTATTGTGGTTCGCGAACTTTAACGCGAACCGAACCTTCCGCGGAAGTTCGCGAACCTAAAATCGGAGGTTCTGCCCAACTCTATACACCACCTTTCACTTCACGAGTCCCTCCACTTTCTGCTGGGCCTTCCTGAACACACGAGTTGTTGCCTTCTGAGGCACTTGCACATTGCTGAACTCTCAGCCTCCACTGGCAATGCCTGCACTTATTGCTCAGCAGTTATGGATGAGCCCCCTTTTGCCGTTCTACTTTCTTAAAGTAATGTTTAAACCTGTTCTCTTCAAGTTTGCTAGCTCCAGAATATGTAACGAGCTACAGGCCATAGCAGATTACTGCCTGCCTCCCAGAGGATAAAGGTTACACAAGGTTATGCAGGTGATTCTCACTAATATGTTTGTTTTATTTTTTATTAATGTATTCAAGGTGCTATGTTTAGTCGCACTTCTGATTTATGTTCCATCTGAAATATCTAGTTATCGGGCCCTATCCATACCTTGTTACCTCAGATCCCTTCCTACCTTCCCCCCTTCCTTTTCCCCCTGCCCCCCCCCCCCTTCCTTTTACCCTGCCCCCCTCCCTTTTCTTTTACCCTTCCCTCCCCAATGTGAAATATGGGCACAGTTGTTTTTTGCACTAATGGCCCTGATGCTATTTTGGGCCTTGCCTAACCTGAAACAGACCTGGGGCCTCGGCCCTAATATTTTGGCCTGGCTCAAAGCTCTTTACCACTCCCCTACAGCATTTGTCCAATACAAGGGATACAGGTCTCCTAGTTTCCCCATCCAGAGAGGTACCAGCCAGGGGTGCCCACACTCCCCCTTGTTGTTTGCTCTAGCTATGGAACCTCTGGCGTGGTCAACCGCCATGGGGGGATTGGGGGGTATCCCTGGCCGGACAATGCCATAAACTATGTCTTTATGCGGATGGCGTCATCCTCACCATCACAGACCCTCCCACTTCTCTCGCTAATTTGGCAGACATATTACTTAAATTTGAGGACATCTCTGGATTAAAAATTACATATCACTTCCTGTAGCTGAGGTTACAAAACTCCAGGCTTCTTATGAATTCGCCTGGGAGCCTCTGAGGCTGAAGTATCTGGGTATTTACCTAACCAGCTGCTATAAAGATATGTTTAATGCCAATTATCCTAAGCTCTTCCAGGAAATCACGCAACTCCTTGAATGCTGGAAGTGTTATGCCATTTCTTGGATAGGGCGTATTGTCGCAGTCAAAATGGTAATCTTACCTAAGCTGCTTTACGCCTTCAGAGTACTCCCAGTTCACATCCCCCCTTCCTTCCTTAATTTAAAAAGGTCCAAGAAACTGTACTATCTTTTATATGGAAGGGCCTAGGCCCCAGAATAGCTAAAACAACACTTTATAGATTACGATCGGATGGTGGTCTGGGGGTCCCCAACATAGCAATATATTACAGGGCAGCTCAAATATCCCAACTGACGACGTGGTTCATTGACTCTAAACCTCCCCTGTGATGTATTATAGAGGAAGCATTGTGTTGTCCGGTCGCTCTCCGCAATTTTCTTTGGCTGGAAGGACAGCAAGGAAGTAAGATAAAGGACCCAATTATTTCTTATTCACTAAGGATGTGGAATCAAATTAAAAAGAAGGGTAACCTAGTATCGCCCCACTTGCCTCTACTCTCCTTTCATCCTTCCTTTCCTCCGGGCCTACATAACCGCACAGCTTTTAAGTGGTGGCAACAAAATAACCTCACTTTAGTTTACAACTTTGTTACCGACAGCTCCATCAAAACATTCGCTTCACTAAAAGAGCACAGATCGATTCCTGACACTGAGCGTTTTCGGTATATGCAGGTTGCCCACTTTAAAACAAAGTACTTAACCGGCGATCATCTTTACTAACCAGAACCTACTTTGAACATGTATGTTACACTGATCCCACATCCCTAGGCCTTATCTCAATGATATACATATGTGTAATCTCCCCAACCCCTCTACCCAAGCCACAATACATCTTAAAGTGGGAACAGGAATTGGCGGCGGCTATTGAAGCAGAGGATCTGAGCGACATTTGGAAGTTTTCCCCCAGATTCTCTATTAGTGCATCCTTAGTGGAAACGCAATATAAGGTCCTCCTTAGGTGGTACTTAACGCCAGATCGGCTGGTGAAATTCCAGCCGGGTGCCTCAGGCCTCTGCTTCAGGGGTTGTCATCAACCTGGTACCTATCTGCACATATGGTGGCAATGCCCAAGGGCACGCAAATTTTGGATCAGGATCTACCAGGTAATTTACACTATATTTAAAATGCAAATCCCCAAATCACCACAAGTAGCCCTGCTTGGCATGAAGCCCCAAGAATCATCCTCCTCCCAATATAAACTTCTTCAACATATACTCCTGACAGCGAAGAGGGTTATAGCTCACTCTTGGAGATCTTCCTCCTTAGCTTTTGATATCTTCAAGTCCAATTTGAGTTCCGCCCTATGCTTCGACAGGATGAAAGCCATCCTGGATGATACCCTCCCAAAATTTGAGGTAATCTGGAAGCCTTACCTCCTCAATTATTCTCACTGGATACCACAATATATCACTGAGGTCTAAATTTAAGTGGGTGCCCCTCGCACGCACCCTCAGTATTTCGGTGGTTGTAATGGACTCTCACCCCTCCTGGTTGGCAACCTCTGCTTCCCATTTCCCTCTTCTCTCTTCCTTTTACTATCTTAATTTCATCTTTCCATTCTGTTCTACTCTTCCTCTACCTGAACCCCCCCCCCCCCCCCCTTTTCTCCTATCCTAACCTGATTTTAATTTCAGGCACTTGTAGTCCTCTTGCTGCTGATTCGTCATTTCTGCAGACGGATCCCCATAAAATGTGTCCTTGGCAATATGTTAGGACTTTGATGGATGCTGGTACCTGTTGCCTTGTTGCTGCCAGCATCCGCTTGACTTTTATGAGTACTTTAGTCGCTACGGCGGCTACTATCAATGCCGAACTTACCTTTCCTGATGTTAACCCCAGGAGATCTATTCATCTGTATGAAGTACGCTTCTGTAAACACTATAAGAATGTAGTCCTTACAATGTATATCTCCTGTACCCTGTTTTGTCTTTCTTTTTGAAAATAATTAAATAAAAACTTTTTTGAAAGTTAAAACAGAAAGAATTTGCGATAATTCAGGTTGGAGTGAGCTTGAGATGTCTCCCAGTGCATCACTGCTGAATATATGCAAATTAACCATTGTTACTCTTAGGAGCTAAACACACCTCCAGAACCGCAGGAATGCAATGATGTGTCAGCTTGTTAATTTGTACAGAGCCATAATTAATCCATGCCATGCACTGATGAGGATCAAACAATCTGAAACAGTCTGCATGCATGTTGGATTATTATGGCTCTGTACAAATTAACAAGCTTTTCACAAAAATGGCCACTGCATCTTTAAAGCCAAGCTGCAGGGCTGCACAACTCAGCACACAAGTGATTCCCCCCCCCCCCCCTTTTCGCCCCACCAACAGAGCTCTCTGTTGGTGGGGTCTGATCGCAGCCCAGGTGTTTTTTTTTTTTTTTTATAAATATTTATGTCTTTATTTTGTTACTATTTTTTTTTTATTTTACACTTTCCCCTCCCTCCCTCCCCCCGCCAGCCAATCAGCGTGATCGGCTGTCATGGGCTTGTTTACTCGATCCTCACACAATTGAGACCCAGACTATCACAGAGGTATCACACATTCTGAGTTCACAAGTTTTAGCTACAAGCAGTCAGAGTGGATGCAATATTTGTCTAGGCTGAGAAAGAGTTATGACATTAAATATCATCAACCTCACACCAATATAAAAGGTTTTTGGCCTTATTCAAACCTTTGTCCACAGCTTTGATCCAATTTATAAGAGAGACAACATTTATAAATTGGTTCAAAGCTGTGGACAAAGGTTTGAATAAGGACAAAAAATGTTTTGTATTGGTATGAGGTTGATGATATTTCAAAATATTTTTGGGTGTGAATTGAGGAAACTGTTCAATCTTTTCATCTAGAGTTAACTAATTTACAGCCTTCTTCTTTTACTAAGAGACCACAATAGTTTGTGAACCTTACACAGGAAAGTGAAATATGTCAAACATATTTTCAAGTAACATATAATGTATACATTGGTATATTCATAATTTCCTGCCACGTCTACTAAATTCATCCCTAACAGCAATTTTTACCCAAATTAAAAAAAAAATAAAAACCCAATGTAAAAGTCTTGTGATTTTTCCATCTTTTTGAGAGTGTGATATAATATTAAAACTTTAGCAATGATATATTTTTAAGCGCATACAATTTTTGTAAATAAAGTAAAATTCAAATGTAAATTTATTTAATGCTCAACCAAACTGAATGTCACTGAGTTCTCCTTTAATAATACCAACCACTAAGAATGTGTGGGGCCTTTTTATAATTTTAACCTGCCCTCTTTAACCACTTTACCCCCGCCTGTACGGATTTCTCCGTCCCTTTTTCCATCCTTTAACCCCCAGGGACGGAGAAATCCGTACTTTGCGCACTCCCGCCGCTGCCCGCGCTCCCCCTCGTAAACACGCCGCCTGCCGCTAGTAAACACGCCGCCGCCCGCTCGCCCAGAGATCAACGAACGGGAAAATCCATTCCCGTTCGTTGATCTAAGCCCCGCAATGATCCGCTGCTGCTCGGCTGAGCAGCGCGATCATTTTGAGCAATAACAAACTCCCAGCCTCTTTCTACTTCCTGCAAGCGTCCGGAAGGACGCTTGCAGGTCGCATGAAACAAAAAGTGACTGTTGCCATCTTGTGGCCAAATAGTAAAACTACACCCTAAACATTTTTTACACACAAATAAACTAGTTTTACACAAAAAATTAACTCCTTACCTCCCACACTCCCTAATTTATTTATTTTTTGTAATTAAAAAAAAATAAAAAATTGACAATTTAAAAAAACAAAACAAAAATAGTTACCTTAGGGACTGAACTTTTTAAATATTTATGTCAAGAGGGTATAACACTGTTACTTTATAAACTATGGGCTTGTAATTAGGGATGGACGCAAAACTGAAAAAAATGCACCTTTATTTCCAATTAAAATATTGGCGGCAAACATTGTGATAGGGACATAATTTAAACGGTTTTATAACCGGGATAAATAGGCATATACATTTAATGGGTTTTAATTACAGTAGCATGCATTATTTAAAAACTATAAAGGCCGAAAACTGAAAAATAATAAATTTTTTCCCACATTTTTTCCTATTTTCCAATTAAAACACATTTAGAATAAAATTATTCTTGGCATAATGTCCCACCTAAAGAAAGCCTAATTGGTGGCGAAAAAAACAAGATATAGTTCATTTCATTGCGATAAGTAATGATAAAATTATAGACGAATGAATGGAAGGAGCGCTGAAAGGTGAAAATTGCTCTGGTGGTCAGGGGGTAAAACCCCTCAGTTGGGAAGTGGTTAATTATCTGCAAAGGGTAAGGAGCAAAGATGAAGCGCATCCCACCCTGACTGTATTTCATATACGCCACAATTTATACTGTAGATTTATAAATGAGTGGAGAAATGTAGAATTTCTTATTCTGTTGGCACATTTGCTTTACCGGAGATTTTCTGCAATTAATATTGACCAAAGTCCATCGCTGTGTTCGCTGCTAAGAAGTTATGCTATAAAGTAGCAGAACTCCACTGCCGCTATTTGTACTCTCTGAAGCCCAAATTACCAGAAATTCTGACATTTAACATGGGCGCCTATGGCAGAACCCAATTTCCCAGGCCGTGAATCACAGGCAAACTACCTGCTCTGTTCAAAAGAAAGTTTTAGCTTCACACAGTTCACCTATGCCTCCACAGAAGCCAGGCTTCTAGCTGTCCTGCTGGTAACTCTTGGTAACTCCTAAATGCCTGGACCACACATTCTGCTCCAGAATCTAACACTGCAGGGATGTTGAGTACATTGCCTGCAGACTTGGAAAGTGGCTTCCAAATGAGGTAATTAATGGATAGTCTCTAGTCTAGTGCTTTAGGGCTTTTAAGGAGGGATTTTTTTAATAGAAGAGAAGAAAAAAATGGAGGTGGCCAGGAAAAAAAAGTTTACCGTAATTGGATTGAACACTGCATAAGGATGATCATTTTTGTAACTTTATATTATATATATATATATATATATATATATATATATATATATATATATATATATATATATATATATATATATATATATAATGCATTTTTTCCTTCAAAAGTCATAAAAAAGCAAAACTTAAAAATGTTTTAACTCACCTGCCTAAAATGTATCTGGTACCTCGGCTCAGTTTTTGGAGATAGCTCCTTGACAAATTCAGACAAATTCAAAATATAATACTCAGAGAACTTCAGAGGAAAGAAAAGGTGTGTGTGTGTGTGGGAGAGGGGGGGCACCAAGGGGGCAACAGCCTTCTAAGTGTAGTAATATGCATTGAAACCTTCAGTGAGCACTTGAATTCAATACTACTCACATTGGAGGTTGAATTTCAACTGGATTTTCCACTTGAGGAGAAAACCTGTCTCCACTCAAGTCTGTAGACCCTCTAGCCGTACTCTAAATCTGCAAGTTGGGGTCAGAAGTTGGGGGAGAAGAGGCGCGAATGGGGGAAGGGGGCAATAAAAAAAAGTTTAAACAGCTTGGGTCTACAGTAGAGCTATGCTGGAGGCCACCAGAAAACAATGTTTAACCACTTGAGGACCCACCCTTTACCCCCCCTTAAAGACCAGCACTGAGTTTTGTGATCTGTGCTGGGTGGGCTCTGCAGCCCCCAGCACAGATCAGCTGGCATGCAGAGCGATCAGATCGCCCCCCTTTTTTCCCCCCTATGGGATGATGTGCAGGGGGGGTCTGATCGCTCCTGCTGGTGGCATGTTGCGGGGGGGGGGGCACCTCAAAGCCCCCCTCCGCGGCGACATTCACCCCCTCCCTCCCTCTCCTACCTGTCCCCCCGGTGATCGGAGCTGCACAGGACGCTATCCGTCCTGTGCAGCCTGTGACAGGATGTCTGCTGTTACATGGCGGCGATCCCCGGCCGCTGATTGGCCGGGGATCGCCGATCTGCCTTACGGCGCTGCTGCGCAGCAGTGCCGTACAATGTAAACAAAGGAGACAAATGTCTCCTGCGTTTACATTTAGTCTGCGAGCCGCGATCAGCGGCTCGCAGGCTATTCACGGAGACCCGCTCCGTGATCTAACAGGAAACGGCCGCTCGCGCAAGCGGCCTTTCCTGATTAATTAGGGAGGCACCTGGCGACGCAGAGCTGCGTCGCTGGTCCTCCAGCTACCACTTGTGAGTGTGCGGTCGGCAAGTGGTTAAATAAAATAAGTGGTAAATATTGTACTTGCCTTTCATAAATTATCTAAGTTAAATACATTGATTGGAATTTAAACTTATTTAAATTCCAATCAATATATGTGACTTAGATCATTTTCGGGAGGTAAGCAAAATCCTTACCTCTTATTTTTACAGTGCGGCCATACTGCTTAGGCACTAGCAGGATTTACTCCTGTGCAGTAGCATGAAGCTGCTTGTGCATGGCTTGTTTTCCGTGCATGAGCAGCTTCATGCTACTGAGCAGGTGCAAGCCTAGCTGATGCCTGCATAGTATGGCCATGCTCGTATATGGATGGAAGCACAGCCAAGGAGATGAAGAAGGTCCTGGCCAGCAACGGAGGTGTAAAGGAGGATCAGAGTATCTACTTTTTGAGGCTACTTTCACACTTGGTGCAGTGCGATCGTCCTGGGGCAGACGCGGAGCTAGGGGGGGTCGGGGTAGGACAGGTGCCCCAGGGCGCCGGGTCCCCGAGGGCGCCCAGCTGAGCTGCAGGGTTTTTTTTTTCTTTGGGAGGGGAGCAGCGCAGAGAAGAGGGAGAGCTGTGAGCAGCGGTGGAGAAGGGGGGCCATCTCCCCCCTCCTTCCCTCACCTTAGGTGCTCTCCCTCCCTCGCTGTCCCCTCCACAACTAATGTCCGTCCGCGTGGCTGGCAGCGGCGGGCGGGACTTACCTCCATCTCGCTCCAGCGCCGGAAGTTCGGGTCCTGCAGCCGCTGCTCTGGACTAGACCAGAGTAGTGGCAGATCCATATGGCGCTGCGACGAGATGCAGGTAAGTCCCGCCTGCCGCTGCCAGCCACCCGGACGGACATTAGTTGTGGAGAGGACAGCGAGGGAGGGAGAGCCCCCTAAGGTGAGGGAAGGGGCCGGGAGACGTCCGCCCCTCCCCACTGTGCCCATAGCTCTCCCTCCACTGCGCTGCTCCCATCCTGCTGGGGGACACACCTGCCGACATATACTGGGGACATATACCCCCTGCCTACATATACTGGGGACATATACCCCCTGCCTACATATACTGGGCGCATATACCCCCTGACTGCATATACTGGGCACATATACCCCCTGGCTACATATACTGGGGACATATACCCCTTGCCTACATATACTGGGGACATATACCCCCTGCCTACATATACTGGGCGCATATACCCCCTGACTGCATATACTGGGGACATATACCCCCTGCCTACATATACTGGGGACATATACCCCCTGCCTACATATACTGGGGACATATACCCCCTGCCTACATATACTGGGGACATATACCCCCTGCCTACATATACTGGGGACATATACCCCCTGCCTACATATACTGGGGACATATACCCCCTGCCTACATATACTGGGGACATATACCCCCTGCCTACATATACTGGGGACATATACCCCCTGCCTACATATACTGGGGACATATACCCCCTGCCTACATATACTGGGCGCATATACCCCCTGACTACATATACTGGGCACATATACCCCCTGGCTACATATACTGGGGACATATACCCCCTGCTTACATATACTGGGGACATATACCCCCTGCCTACATATACTGGGGACATATACCCCCTGCCTACATATACTGGGGACATATACCACCTGCCTACATATACTGGGCACATATACCCCCTGACTACACATACTGGACACATATACACCTGGCTACATATACTGGGCACATTTACACCTGGCTACATACAGTGGTGTGAAAAACTATTTGCCCCCTTCCTGATTTCTTATTCTTTTGCAGGTTTGTCACACTTAAATGTTTCTGATCATCAAAAACCGTTAACTATTAGTCAAAAATAACATAATTGAACACAAAATGCAGTTTTAAATGATGGTTTTTATTATTTAGTGAGAAAAAAAACCTCAAAACCTACATGGTCCTGTGTGAAAAAGAAATTGCCCCCCGAACCTAATAACTGGTTGGGCCACCCTTAGCCGCAATAACTGCAATCAAGAGTTTGTGATAACTTGCAATAAGTCTTTTACAGCGCTCTGGAGGAATTTTGGCCCACTCATCTTTGCAGAATTGTTGTAATTCAGCTTTATTTGAGGGTTCTCTAGCATGAACCGCCTTTTTAAGGTCATGCCACAACATCTCAATAGGATTCAGGTCAGGACTTTGACTAGGCCACTCCAAAGTCTTCATTTTGTTTTTCTTCAGCCATTTAGAGGTGGATTTGCTGGTGTGTTTTGGGTCATTGTCCTGCTGCAGCACCCAAGATCGCTTCAGCTTGAGTTGACGAACAGATGGCCGGACATTCTCCTTCTGGATTTTTTGGTAGACAGTAGAATTCATGGTTCCATCTATCACAGCAAGCCTTCCAGGACCTGAAGCAGCAAAACAACCCCAGACCATCACACTACCACTACCATATTTTACGGTTGGTATGATGTTCTTTTGCTGAAATGCTGTGTTACTTCTACGCCAGATGTAACGGGACACGCACCTTCCAAAAAGTTCAACTTTTTGTCTCGTCGGTCCACAAGATATTTTCCCAAAAGTCTTGGCAAGTATTGAGATGTTTTTTAGCAAAATTGAGACGAGCCTTAATGTTCTTTTTGCTTAAAGAGGAGCTGTTAGGTATAGGGTCTCAGAGAAAATAAACACATATATCAGTAGCTAAAGATTGGCTGTACTTACATTACATATGCATTTCACTGTCCACGTTTGGATTTCACAGAATTTGCAGGGGCGTAGCAATAGGGGGTGCAGAGGTAGCGACCGCATCGGGGCCCTTGGGCCAGAGGGGCCCCGAAGGGCCCTCCCTCAACTACAGTATTAGCTCTCTATTGGTCCTGTGGGCCTAATAATCACTTCTATAGATACTTTGAATAGTGGTAACCATTAACAAACTGTTCCCCATCCCCTTCTTGCACCTCTGACACTGTAGTTGCCATTGGCAGGTTTTGGTGCGCCATAGCAATTGTTATGTATAGAGTCCTTGGGGGGGCCCCATTGTAAAACTTGCATCGGGGCCCACAGCTCCTTAGCTACGCCACTGAGAATTTGTATATAGTATATGCAGAGAATGATGCTCCTGACAGCTCATGGCAGGTTCCATGTTTGTGAAGCCAAATGTGTCGTCATGTCCTGCCTGCTTCTGATCACAGAACAGCTCATACTGAATAACACTAGTTTGCAGTGAATATTAATGAGCCATGTGGCTAGGAACAATAGCGGACTCCTGCAGTGTACGCTGCCCCGAGATTTATCTGTGCTGTGGCTGGACTGAGTTTTAGAAGCTGCTGAAACTTGATCCCGTCTTCTCCTTAGCAGCCGAGGGGAGGGCCCCAGAATGCTTTGCAGTATGTTATGCGGCTTGCGTCCTGCTTAGGTCTAAGCTTTGCTGATAAGCATACATCAAAGGTAAGAGAGATCTTTATCTTCAGTAATGTCTTTTTGGCTTCCTTCTAAACTGTTTAACACAGGAGACTAGAGGTTTAAATTAGCTTCTGCAGCCTGACAGTTACTCTTTAAAAGTGGTTTGCACCTTGGATATCTGCCATGCAGGCCGTTTTTGCCCAGTCTCTTTCTTATGGTGGAGTCATGAACACTGACCTTAATTGAGGCAAGTGAGGCCTGCAGTTCTTTAGATGTTGTCCTGGGGTGTTTTGTGGCCTCTCAGATGAGTTTTCTCTGCGCTCTTGGGGTAATTTTGGTCGGCCGGCCACTCCTGGGAAGGTTCATCACTGTTCCATATTTTTGCCATTTGTGGATAATGGCTCTCACTGTGGTTCGCTGGAGTTCCAAAGCTTTAGAAATGGATTTATAACCTTTACCAGACTGATAGATCTCAATTACAGTACTTTTGTTCTCATTTGTTCCTGAATTTCTTTGGATCTTGGCATGATGTCTAGCTTTTGAGGTGCTTTTGGTCTACTTCTCTGTGTCAGATAGCTCCTGTTTAAGTGATTTCTTGATTAAAACAGGTGTGGCAGTGATCAGGCCTGGGGGTGACTACAGAAATTGAACTCAGGTGTGATAAACCACAGTTAAGTTATTTTTTAACAAGAGGGGCAATCACTTTTTCACACAGGGCCATGTAGATTTGGAGTTTTTTTTCTCACTAAATAATACAAACCATCATTTAAAACTGCATTTTGTGTTCAATGATGTTATCTTTGACTAATAGTTAACGGTTTTTGATGAGCAGAAACATTTAAGTGTGACAAACATGCAAAAGAATTAGAAATTAGGAAAGGGGCAAATAGTTTTTTACACCACTGTATACTGGTCACATATACCCCCGGCTACCTGTTCTGTGGACATCTCTACCCCTGGCTACCTGTTCTGGGGAAATCTATACCGCTGGCCACCTATTCTGGGGACATCTATATTGCTGGCCACCTATTCTGGGGACACCTATAGACCTGGGGCTACCTATTTTTGGGGAACCACTGCTGTCGGATTGAGTGTATTTTGGGGGACTGCTGCCAGGTGAGAGGCGTCTACCATATTAAGGGGGCATTCTGCCTATTTATGTGAAATGCTGTCTATTTATGTGCCTCATGACTGGTTACTGAATTTGTCTTGTTGGGGGCCTCATGATTTGTTGGGGGCCTCAAGATCGCTGAATTTGTCTTGTTGGGGGCCTTAAGATCGCTGAATTTGTCTTGTTGGGGGCCTCATGATTTGTTGGGGGCCTCAAGATCGCTGAATTTGTCTTGTTGGGGGCCTCATGATTTGTTGGGGGCCTTAAGATCGCTTAATTTGTCTTGTTGGGGGCCTCATGATTTGTTGGGGGCCTCAAGATCGCTGAAATTGTCTTGTTGGGGGCATCATGATTGCTGAATTTGTCTTGTTGGGGGCCTCATGATTGCTAAATTTGTCTTGTTGGGGGCCTCATGATTGCTGAGTTGGTCATGTTGGGGGCCTCATGATTGCTGAATTTGTCTTGATGGGGGGGCTAATGATTGCTGAATTTGTCTTGGAACATGCTGGAAGGTACATACTGAGGGAGGGTGGGTGAGCGTGAGCCTGCTAACTTCCTGTATATTTGGCTCCACCCATAACCATGCCCACATTTATTATATAGTCACGCCCCTTTTTTGGCGCGGTGCGCTGCACGCGCCGCAGCCTTCCCCTTAGGGGGCGCATTAATAGTCTTTGACCCCGGGCGCTGAAAGCCTCTGGCCTGGGGCAGGACCATTACACCACACCATGTCCCCTTTCACATTATTATGATTGAAATATATACTTCACATTACCCTGCCGCAGTGTGCACCAACAGAGTAATATGCTTAGCACCACCCGCTCAGTGACGTACTTAATGCTGGACAGAAAGAACGTAATTGGTTTACCATCACTGTTCGCATGCATGTCGCTACTGCGATCACTCATGTACACTTATCCCATTGCCATAGACTTGTATTGCTGCATAATCCATACGGTAGGCATGGATCATGCGGCAATGCAGAGATTGCAGCAGCCTAGCGTTGATTTAGTTAGTTCCACTGCATCGTGTTGCACTGCGGGTAATGTGAATAGTCTCACTGAGACTAAAAGCCATTGCGACGGGTGAGCGGACCTCAAAACAAACGACGCAGTAAGTGTGAAAGGGGCCTAAAAGTTTATTTAATGCCCCCTTTGTAGAGAACTAGGTAATGCCCCCTCAGTATAAAGCCCCAATATCCCCTCATCACATAATGCCCTTTAATAGAGAATCAGAATACTAGTATAGTGGCTTCTTCTCTTACTGTAACAAGATGTTTGTAGTGGTCTCTCTCTCCGGCTTTGGCGGCAGCTTGTGTGAGGCTCAGGTCAGGCAACCGCATCAGCCGGTCTCTGGGTCTATCGCTTGTGTGAGGCTCAGGCAACAATGTCAGCCAGTCTCTGGGTCTATCGCTTGTGTGAGGCTCAGGCAACAGTGTCAGCCAGTCTCTGTGTCTATTGCTTGTGTGAGGCTCAGGCAACAATGTCAGTGGGTCTCTGGGTCTATCACTTGTGTGAGGCTCAGGCAACAGTGTCAGCCAGTCTCTGGGTCTATCGCTTGTGTGAGGCTCACGCAACAGTGTCAGCCAGTCTCTGGGTCTATCACTTGTGTGAGGCTCAGGCAACAGCATCAGCCGGTCTCTGGGTCTATCACTTGTGTGAGGCTCAGGCAACAGCATCAGCCAGTCTCTGGGTCTATCACTTGTGTGAGGCTTAGGCAACAGCATCAGTGGGTCTCTGGCTCTATCGCTTGTGTGAGGCTCAGGCAACAGCATCAGCCAGTCTCTGGGTCTATCGCTTGTGTGAGGCTCAGGCAACAGCATCAGTGGGTCTCTGGGTCTATTGCTTGTGTGAGGCTAAGGCAACAGCATCAGCCAGTCTCTTGGTCTATCACTTGTGTGAGGCTTAGGCAACAGCATCAGCCAGTCTCTGGGGCTAGTGCTTGTGTGAGGCTTAGGCAACAGCATCAACCGGTCTCTGGCTCTATCGCTTGTGTGAGGCTTAGGCAACAGTGTCAGCCAGTCTCTGGGTCTATCGCTTGTGTGAGGCTTAGGCAACAGCATCAGTGGGTCTCTGGCTCTATCGCTTGTGTGAGGCTCAGGCAACAGCATCAGCCAGTCTCTTGGTCTATCACTTATGTGAAGCTTAGGCAACAGCATCAGCCAGACTCTGGGTCTAGTGCTTGTGTGAGGCTCAGGCAACAGCATCAGCCAGTCTCTGGGTCTAGTGCTTGTGTGAGGCTCAGGCAACAGTGTCAGCCAGACTCTGGCTTTATCGCTTGAGTGAGGCTCAGGCAACAGCATCAGACAGTCTCTGGGTCTATCACTTTTGTGAGGCTCAGGCAACCGTGTCAGCCAGTCACTGGGTCTATCACTTGTGTGAGGTTCAGGCAAAAGTGTCATCCAGTCACTGGGTCTATCACTTGTGTGAGGCTCAGGCAACAGCATCAGCCAGTCTCTGGGTCTATCACTTGTGTGAGGCTTAGGCAACAGCATCAGTGGGTCTCTGGCTCTATCGCTTGTGTGAGGCTCAGGCAACAGCGTAAGTGGGTCTCTGGGTCTATCACTTGTAGAGATGTAGCGAACGGTTCAAGGCGAACTTAGGGGGTTTGCGTTCGCCTGCAACAGGCGAACTTTTGCGGAAGTTTGATTCGCCCCATAATGCACTATGAGGGTCAACTTTGACCCTCTGCATCACAGTCAGCAGGCACATTGTAGCCATTCAGGCTACACTAAGCCCTGGATCCCCACCCCCCCTTATATAAGGCAGGGTCCGGCGGCCATTAGCCTCACTCGTGTGCCTGCTAGAGATAGGAAAGGGACAGCTGCTGCAGACTTTTTCTCCTAGGGACAGATTAGTTAGGTTCTAGGCTGCTTTGCTTGCTCCTGACTGATTATTATTGCTTTTAAAGCACCCAGCAACAGCTCTTTTCAGAGCTCATCCTGTACATATTTTTTTTTCTGTGTGTCAAACTGACACTTTTGTTGCATGCACAGCCTTGCTAATTGATATTGTGTGTGCCACTGCCAGCAGCCCAGCACATTCAGTGACTACCTGTGTGTGTGACAGTGAGCTGCACATTGTACTACCCAGTACTGCATATACCCCAGTACCTGTTGTGTTTACTTAACCCACCTTATCACTACATATACCTAGCTTTGTGTTGAGTGAACCCAGCTCACTGCATCTAACTACCTGTTGTGTTGAGTGAACCCACCTGGCCACCTCACTGCATCTAACTACCTGTTGTGTTGAGTGAGAACCCACCTCATTGCATCTTAAGTACCTTTACTGTTCAGTGGACCCAGCTCACTGCATCTAACTACCTGTTGTGTTCAGTGAACCCAGCTCACTGCATCTAACTACCTGTTGTGTTGAGTGAGAACCCACCTCACTGCATCTTAAGTACCTTTACTGTTCAGTGAACCCAGCTCACTGCATCTAACTACCTGTTGTGTTGAGTGAGAACCCACCTGGCCACCTCACTGCATCTAACTACCTGTTGTGTTGAGTGAGAATCCACCTCACTGCATCTTAAGTACCTTTACTGTTCAGTGAACCCAGCTCACTGCATCTAACTACCTGTTGTGTTGAGTGAGAACCCACCTCACTGCATCTTAAGTACCTTTACTGTTCAGTGAACCCAGCTCCCTGCATCTTACAACCTGTTGTGTTGAGTGAACCCAGCTCACTGCATCTAACTACCTGTTGTGTTGAGTGAGAACCCACCTCACTGCATCTTAAGCACCTTTACTGTTCAGTGAACCTAGCTCACTGCATCTAACTACCCAGTACCTGTTGTGTTTACTTAACCCACCTCATCACTGCATATACCTAGCGTTGTGTTGAGTGAACCCAGCTCACTGCATCTAACTACCTGTTGTGTTGAGTGAGAACCCACCTCACTGCATCTTAAGTACCTTTACTGTTCAGTGAACCCAGCTCACTGCATCTTACAACCTGTTGTGTTCAGTGAACCCAGCTCACTGCATCTAACTACCTGTTGTGTTGAGTGAGAACCCACCTCACTGCATAAAGCTAGAATCCCCCCGAGATGGACAAAATGGACAAACCAGGTAGAGGAAGAGGTAGAGGCAGACCCAGAGGAAGGCCACCAGGCACCGGCAGGTCTGTGCAAGGTGGTGTTGCTGTGATTTCGTGTGGACCTGCCCCAAAATACAGTGCTCAAAAGAAGGCACGTGCCATCACTTCCCAAAATCGTGAGGAGGTGCTTGAGTATTTAACACAGAACACCTCATCTCCCGCAGCCACCAGCGCTACAACAAGCACCACATCCGCTGCATTTGACACTTCGCAGGAGTTATTTGGTGGTGGTGAAATCACTGATTCCCAGCCACTACTGCAACAACAACAAGAAGGCGCAGGTACACCACCTCATATGTCTGAGTTAGGTAGCGATAGTATGGACGTGTGTGGATGGGGATGATGGTGGACCACCTGAAGTTGGTGCACTTGATGAGGTGTCTGAGGAAAGCGCAGCTGGCCAGGAGGATTATGATGACGATTATACGGATACCACATATGTTCCCGGTAGAGGAGATGACCAGGGGGACAGTTTAGAGGAGGAGTCAGAGAGGAGTAGGAGGAGACAACTCCATGATAGAAGCAGAGGGAGCTCGTCCTCAGAAACAGCTGGGGGCAGTGTCCAGCGCCATGTATCACCAGCTATGGCCAGCCAGCCAACATGCCCTTCAACGTCAGCTGCTGATGCCACCGTAGCGCCATCACCCCAGGGGGGTTCAGCGGTTTGGAATTTTTTTCACGTGTGTGTCTCAGATCGGAGCAAAGCCATCTGTTGTCTCTGCCAGCAAAAATTGAGCCGTGGAAAGGCCAACTCTCACGTAGGGACAAGTGTCTTACGAAGGCACCTGGAGAGAAGGCACAAACAGCTATGGCAAGAACACCTGAGGAAAAGCAGCACCCCTCAAAAGACAAGCCACCCTCCTTCTCCTCTTCCTCCTTCAGGTGCATCGTCTTCATCCACTTTCTCCCTTGCACCTTCACAGCCACCCTCCTCCACACTGCCTCTTACCTTCAGTGGTTCCTTCTCCTCTGCCCACAGCAGTACCCAGCTGTCCGTGAAGGAAGTATTTGAGCATAAGAAGCAAATGTCTGCCAGTCACCCACTTGCCCGGCGTCTGACAGCTGGCGTGGCGGAACTATTAGCTCGCCAGCTATTACCATACAAGCTGGTGGAGTCGGAGGCTTTCCGTAAGTTTGTGGCCATTGGTACACCGCAGTGGAAGATACCAGGCCGCAATTATTTTTCACAAAAGGCCATACCCAAACTGTACCGTGCAGTTGAGAGGCAAGTGGTGTCATCTCTGGCACACAGCGTTGGGTCAAGGGTCCACCTGACCACAGATGCCTGGTCTGCCAAGCACGGGCAGGGCCACTACATTACATACACAGCCCATTGGGTCAATCTTGTGACCGATGGCAGCAAGCAGGGAGTACGTGGCTGCGCAGCGGACCGACTTGTCACACCTCCACGGCTTGCAGGCAGGCCTCCAGCCACCTCCTCTCCACCTGCTACCACCGCTTCGCTGTCGTCATCCTCCTCCTCCTCGGCTGGTGCCACGATCTCCTCTCCAGCTACACAGCCCCCGCACCCCAGGGCCTATGCTGCATGCCATGTACGACGGTGTCACGCAGTGTTAGACATGTCTTGCCTAAAAGCGGAGAGTCACACTGGAGCAGCTCTCCTGGCTGCTCTTAACAAACAGGTGGAGCAATGGCTGACCCCGCACAAGCTTGAGATCGGCAACGTGGTGTGTGACAACGGCAGCAATCTCATTGCTGCGTTGAATTTGAGAAAGCTGACACACATACCCTGCATGGCACATGTGCTGAATCTGGTCGTGCAAAGATTTGTGTCCAAGTACCCAGGCTTAGAGGACGTCCTGAAGCAGGCCAGGAAGTTGTGTGGGCATTTCAGGCGCTCTTACAAGGCCATGGCACACTTTGCGGACATTCAGCGTAGAAACAACTTGCCAGTGAGACGCCTGATTTGCGATAGCCCGACTTGCTGGAATTCCACCCTGCTGATGTTCTCTCGCCTGTTTGACCAGGAGAAAGCCATCACCCAGTACCTGTATCATTACAGTACAAGGACACAATCTGGGAGGATGGGGATGTTGTGGCCCAACAACTGGACACTGATGCGAAATGCATGCAGGGTCATGGAGCCCTTTGAGGAGGTGACCAAACTGGTGAGTCGCGATGAGGGCACCATCAGCGACTTCATCCCCTACGCCTACTTCCTGGAGCGTGCCGTGCGTAGAGTGGTGGATACAGCTGTGGAGGAGCGTGAACGAGAAGAGTTACGGCAGCAGGAGTCATGGGAGCCATTTACATCCGAACCCGATGTTCCCACAACACCTGCGGCAGCACAGAGGGAGGAGGAGGAGGAAGAAGAGGAGTCGTGTGGGGAAGGAGAGGAGTCAGACTCTGGTGATGGTGATGATGAGGAAGGTGTTTCTGTGGAGGAGGAAGAGGCGGCGGAAGAAGAACAACCACGGCAGCCGTCACAGGGGGCTTCTGCTGCTCCACGTTCCCGTGTTATTGTTCGTGGCTGGGGGGAGGAAGAGGAGTTGCATCCCGTCACTGAGGAAGAGCAAGAGGAGATGGAAAGTACGTCTGCATCCAGCTTTGTGCAGATGTCCTCTTCCATGTTGTCCAGCCTGTTGAGGGACCCCCGTATCAAAAAACTCAAGACGAATGACCTGTACTGGGTGGCCACGCTACTAGACCCTCGGTACAGGCACAAAGTGGTGGACCTGTTACCAGAACAAGCTGTCGATGATGCTTTACAATGCGTTTAAGGGTAATGTGGCTGCACAACGCAATCAAGGTACCACTGGCAGTAACCCTCCTCCTCCCAAGTCCACGCAGGCAAGGACAGGACGCTCCAGCGATCTCAGGGTGATGTCGGACATGCGGACATTCTTTAGTCCAACTCCTCGCCATAGTCCTTCCGGATCCACCCTCCACCAACACCTGGACCGGCAGGTAGCAGACTACCTGGCCTTGAGTGTGGATGTAGACTCTGCGAAAAGCGACGATGAACCCTTGGACTACTGGTTGAGCAGGCTTGACCTGTGGCCAGTGCTGTCCCAATTTGCCATACAACTTCTCTCTTGCCCTGCAGCAAGCGTCCTGTCAGAAAGGACCTTCAGTGCAGCTGGAGGCGTAGTTACTGAGAAGAGAAGTCGCCTAAGTCGACAGTGTTCAGTACCTGACCTTTATCAAAATGAATGAGGAATGGATCACGAAGGGCTACCGTACGACCGAAGACTAAGTCAGTCCCCACACACAGCATCTCTGCCTGCAGGCCGCTTGACTGCCTTCTCAGCCACCACCAACAGGGTCCAGGACTCTAGGCGGATTCCTGAATTTTTAAGGCCGCTGCTAGCAGCGGCCGCTACACAAGTTTTTCTGGTGCGTGTACATGCCTGCCTAATTTTTCTGGCTGCACTGCGGGCGGCTGCAACAAAGAAACAAAAGGCATGTACATGTGCCAATGAAGCAATGACCGCCGGCTATTTGAGTGTCTCGGGTGGGGGTGGCACACAAAAGATAATAAGGTCGTTGCTTCATTGTGGTCAGACCAAATTTGATCAGCTGGACAGTCACTGTTGTTCTATCATTGAGCTACCACAGCCCGGCGACCATATGGGCTTGAAAAACGCCACGGCCTACACTCTGGCCATGCTGTGCACCAGTCCAGCACGGCCGTCACTACGCAAACAGCTGTTTGCGGTGCGTTACACAGTGAGTTTGGTGTGTCAGTGTGAAGCAGAACTCTAATTACACTCCCTAATTGATGTATACCCATGCAAGATGTTTGAAAGCACTTTAGGCCTGCAATTTAGCATTCAATGTGATTTCTGCCCTTAAACCGCTGCTTTGCGTCAAATCCAGATTTTTCCCCGGGACTTTGGGCATGTATCCCACTCCCAAAGTTCGCCTCCCCATTGAAGTCTATTGCGGTTCGCGAACTTTTACGCGAACCGAACCTTCCGTGGAAGTTCGCGAACCCGGTTCACAAACCGAAAATCGGAGGTTCGTGACATCTCTAATCACTTGTGTGAGGCTCAGGCAACAGCGTAAGTGGGTCTCTGGGTCTATCGCTTGTGTGAGGCTCAGGCAACAGCATCAGTGGGTCTCTGGGTCTATCGCTTGTGTGAGGCTCAGGCAACAGCATCAGCCATTCTCTGGGTCTATCACTTGTGTGAGGCTCAGGCAACAGTGTCAGTGGGTCTCTGGCTTTACCGCTTTTGTGAGGCTTGTTATAATTTAAGTAGGCCTCAGTTACTTGGCCTAAGTTTTATGTAAAAGGCTTGTCCGCAGTGTATGCCTTTAAAATAAATAGAGGTTTTGTGATGCAGGCAGAGGCATCTCAGGGTCTGCGTGTAGCAGAGGATACACGCAGATACTGAGAACATGTTCCTAAAAGAAGGCCATCGGACTACTCTGACCTTAACACTACACCACAGGAACAGAAAACATTGGCCATATTTACTAAACATCCACGTTCCTGCATATGGGTCAAATGCCTCATTGATTATTAATCAAGTAGGTGTGTATGATGACACCACGAGTGGGTCCACCAATAATCTGGTCTCGGGGGTGGCGAAGATGATGTCATATTTAACTCTTTCCTAGTCGGTATTAAAGGCTGAGGGAGCTACGAGAGCTCACTTCTGCTTCTTCCTTCCGCACTAGCTAGCAAGGCTGACTGGGACGACTTCTAAGCATGTTCTTCCTTTCTGTAATCTGATATAATGTATTCTGTACATAGGTAGTTTAGTGTAACGTAGTTAGGAAGAAGGTACCTGATAGACTTCAGCAGGGAGTCTCATCACGAGCTTGTAACGCAACATGAAGATTGGCATAGCTAGGATATGATGACTGTATCTATCTGTCTTTCTGTGACTTGAATAAATAACGTAAACATTGAAGAAGCCTGAGAAAGTCTATCTCCTGTTTGCTGTGTGGAGAGTCAAGTGATCTCACAGTCTGTGAGACGATGGTGTCGAAGCAAGGTGATAAGAACAGTTTATAACAGTGGTGCCGATTTAAACCCTGATTGAACACTGTCTAGCAGTACAAGCAGACAGGGGCCGGGGGCCGAAGGTGTTTTCAAGATAGTCCACAGCAAAACAAGCGGAATAGATGGAAGCGGACGGTAAAGCTTATCAAGCTGATACTGATAAGTGGTGTGGAAAGTGTGCGGGAGCCAAGCACACGGCAGCAATTCGAGAAATCAGCGGCGAAACTCTTGGACGTTACACTGTGACTGCATTGTGTACTGTAGTCACCAGCCAAAATATGGGTCGGACGGGACACTCCGGGGCCAGTTTGCAACTCGCTGTGGGAGATGTCGATCCACTGAGCCAGTCCAGTGTGGGGACGGAGATGACGGTGATTAAACGCTCAGAAAGTTCCGGAGTCCATGGAAGTTTCGCAGGTGAAGTTGCGGGAATGCTGATGAATTGCCAAGAATCTGCTGCTCAGGCAAGTTTGATTTATGTTGTTATATTCTGTGTTAATTGCAGCGTGGAGGCTGCGTGCTCCATTTTTTTTTTTGTTTTGTTCCTCCTTCTATGTTGGTTTTGTTTTTTTTTCTCCCCATCCAGAGACTGGGAGTGATGCCAGCTGTGTTTTAGCCTAGCAGAGAGCGCCCCGCAGAAGAGATGGGGGGGGGGCGGCTGTCGAGCAGGTGGAGGGGGGAGAGAGGGGATAGAAGAGGAAAGCGAGTGTCTTTCTGTTTGTGAGATGTTCTGCAAGTTTCTCGCATTTCCAGTCAGAGCTGCTAACATGCTTGTAAATATCTGTATCTGTTATGTTGTTTAGCCAGTTTGTCTGTTGTGCGTTTCAGCAGTATTAGCTGTTAATATGGTTTAGAGTTACGCTGCGCGCTTGAGTAATTTTGAGTTATGGCAGAGATAAGCTGCAGATGATTTGTGAGGAGAGAGAGGTTTCTACGTTCCTGGGTGATGCTAAGATGTAAAATATTTAGCATTGCAGCTGTGACGCGGTTTGTCTCAAGTTTGGCAAGCATCCCAGAGAGTATAGGTAGCGGAAGGCTGACTCTCGGTAAAATGTATCGATGCTGTGTGTAACTATGCATAAAAATGTTTGTTCTGTGTGTATTTTGTTTTCTTTCCTAAGATATAGGAAACGAGAGGCTGCTATGGGAGCAGCCATCTTAGCTGGCAGTCCAGGACTCAAAATGGCGGCAGTGGAGAGAGCCCGCCCCCGAGAGTCATGGCCCCCACACGTCATGGCAGGGGGGAGGAGGGGCTGGGGGATCCACGTCACGTCAGGCTGTGCTCGCGGCTCCGGGCAGAGCAGCTGAAAGGGAGGGGGGTAGAAATACAGAGACATGCTACTGTGTGTCTCGGGTCTCAAAGTATTTCCCCAGAGTTTTTCCCTGAGTCCATGGAAAGGAATGCCAGGATATGTGCACCAAGCTATTACTGTAAGATTAGCAGGAGCACGGATAGGAAAAGTGTCCCAGCTAGGTGCAGGGACACACGTAGCAGTGCAGGTCAGGAAAGTGTCTGTACTGAGTTGCTTACGGGATTATTCCTGTAAGTGGGGCACCTTAATGGGTGGTGCAGCATGAGTTCCCAATAGAGTATAGGGGGGGACAGTGCATCAGGGGGGTGCCGGAGGTGGAAAAAAGGGAGTTGACCAATCCGGGTTTCCGTCGCCGCTGCTGCAGAGCGGTAACGTTTTTTTCCGGTTTTTGTCGTGGACAGGGCCAGAGCTTGACTGAGAGGTCTATGCTGGGCTGGGGCGGTTTTTTTGTGTGTTTTTTTCCGTCCACTGATTGGTCAAATATGTTTTTTCCAGCTCCTATCAATTGTAGCACAAAGAACAAAAACTGACCGCAGTTCATGGGGCAATTATACAGATGATAGAATTGCCATGTACAGAGTGACAGTGTATCAGTACGCTGTTTGCCATGTGACTACCTACCATGTGGGCATTCAGGGATCTGCATACAGGCATGTGACGCTGGTAGGCTTAGCCCTGCACCCTGTGTAGTTTAAGTGCAAAGCGCTCCTTCCTACAGGGAGGCAGCCGTTTTTTTTGGTAGTCTAGGTAGTGGCACGGCAAACATTGATCAGAGGGTACAACACACAGAACTTCTAGCAGAGCTGGTATCGCGATGAAGTTCTAGATAAGTAAATGCGATAATGAGTAAGAGCATTGCAGGCTCACCTGCAAAGCAGCATCAGGTGTGGCATCCGTAATCTGTGCATGCGACGGCCGCGCATGGACAGATAAGGGGGGATGTGGAGTGAGCTGCAATGGGGTGAGAGCTTCCAAAGGTGAAGCGAGCTTCCAAAGGTGAAGTCCGCGGGAGCATATTTTAAACAGGTAAGTACTGAGGATAGTACTGAGGTAGGGGGGTGAAGTTTAACTCCAATCTACCAATAAGAGTAAACAGAGTTCATGAGAACCATAAAACAACGAGATCAATTACGGTATATATTGATCATTTTAAAGGGTAAAGAGTACAAGCCGCAGGGCGAATCCCAAATCATTAATAAGAATTGATTTGTTTGTATTTCGATTTCAGGTGTTTGGCAATATGGAATTGAGACAGCTGCAGTGCTGGCAGCAAAGATGGAGATGTCAGTCGGATAAGCGAAAGGTTCCAGATGCCAATCTAAGCTTGGAGGAACACGAGATTCCTGAAATTGGAAAGAGACTAAAACACGAGATTCCTGAAATCGGAAAGAGACTAAAACACGAGATTTCGGAGATCGGAAAGAGACTAAAACACGAGATTCCTGAGATTGGAAAGAGATTAAAACACGAGATTCCTGAAATTGGAAAGAGACTAAAACACGAGATTTCGGAGATCGGAAAGAGACTAACAAAACTGTCTGAGCAAAGCATAGTGCAAATTGTTAATGTTTTTCTTTCCCAAGGTGGTGCTTTTATAATGAAGAGTACCGTGCTGATGGTGATCCTAGGTTGCCATTCCGTCCTAGGAGAACGAAGAGAGGACATTCTCATGTATAATAAGGGGTTAATGAGAATGCAAGGCCCAAACATGTTGATGTTGGGTGACAAAGGTACTGATCCTTTCACACCTCCCTCTGATTGGCACAGATGGACCAAGCAGGGATGGAGGGAAAGAGCACTTGTGCCAGGAGAAAACAAATTTCATGGCACAATGTGGGTGAAAGGTCTGAAAGGTCAGGTGTGCTGGCAGGGTGACTGGAAAGGCAGTGTAAATCTGCTATTGAAGGTCACACTCCCAGAATCGATGCACCGATCCAAAGGTTTGTTAAAAGGTACATTGCAGTACAATGGGTACATGCAAAAGGTGGAGTGTGTGATTCAGGGGTACCTTGTCTTGGTTATGCAGAGTGAGATGGTTCCAGATTGGAGAGGAACGAGCAGGAGGCGTCAATTCTCTTACCAGAGAGACGCAGGGGACAACATCACACTCTGGAGCTACCAACAGAGAGTGCCTCTGAAGCAACTATACACACGTAAAGGCTGGAAAGCCGAGGGTGGGTGGTTCTCGAAACAAGAAGTAAAAATCGAGATCAAGCCACATTTCCAGGTGACAAAGAGGGTGGGGAGAGCGGACCCGGGGGAGGGAAAGCCCACACAGGGAACCCCATTCACACCACACGGGTCACAACAGGGGACGATATTACACAGTCCATATGCAACAGCTTATCCTCATCATAGTTGGGTAAGTGAAGAGGTACTCTTAATCGAACGATTGCAGAGAGTACAGTCTTCCCGACCTCAGGTACATAGTGTGCCTCAGGACATAAGGGGGGAAGAGGTCCAATCAGGACAGCTGGGGACATATTTTGTCAGCGAGAGATTGGACAAGGGGAGGTATATTAATTTTTCTGGAGAAGGATCTTTTGCATGGCAGCTTCGAGATGTTTGGGTGAACAAATGGAAACGGTGCAACATTCCTTTAGGCACCGCTACTTCCTTAGCTCCCACCTCAACCCGTGTCTTACACCAGGACCTGAGAGGTCAACCTTTTTTGGTGCTAGACGGGGAGGTGAAGCAAGTAGAGTGGTCCTCATGCGGGCAATTCTTGCAGAAGTACCTGCGTTGGCCAGGGCAAGTCAAATTTAGTGAAGAAGCCTGCAGGCTCAATAACGCAGAATGCGAGGCTACCATTCAAAAGATCCACCCTGAAGCCCAACCGATAGTTCCGGTGGCTGAAGGAAAGGTTTGGTTTTTTAACATAAGTTCTAATGATACATTCAAGGTATATTCTCATAATTGTTCAGATAAGGGGGAGTTTCCAAGGGGAACATATTGGGTGAGTGGAGATCCCATATGGATCCTGTCATCCAGGTTGGATGACGTTGTGTTTCAAATTGGTAAGAAAAATCTAAAGTTCAAAGTTTCACAGGTAGTTCCCGTCCTGAAAGAGAACACGACATGGGACAAAGGGGAACAGGTTTTGATCCAAGACGACCACATTTTGTTACAAAGGTTAAACAAACAGTACACTAAGTTAGAGGTAAGATTTCACCATGATACAGGTGATCTTCACGAGGTAGAACACAAAAATGAGCAGGTGAGTTCCAGTCTGACCTGGTGGACAAAGGTTCCGGTGATGTTCCAGGGACACTCGGACTGGGCCTCTGCAGTTCCAAAGTTCTTTCTACACCCACTGGTCGTCTGGATGGGGATGACAACATTAGGCATCATTATCCAGGTGAGGTTGCGTGTTAAAATTACGTAAAACAAATTAACCTGGTCCAGAGATTGGTGCCTCATAAACAATCTCCTGAACCAATAGTTTAAATTAAGGAATATACAGGGTTACGGGTATAGGTTTAGTAGTACCTGTGATGGAGCTGATTGTATAAAGGTGCTCTTTTAGAAGGCACCTGGCACTGCTCCGTTTTGTAACAACCAAACGAGTTTCACTTCTCTGTGGTCATGCAAGTTTGTGAGTGATACGTAAGTGACGCAAATGCTGAGCATGTGGTATAGAGGGACTTAGAAGTAGGGCCTCCCCAGAGAGCCTGGTTACAGGAAGACCAAGAGGTCTTGCTCTCTCTCTTCCAGGGGTAATCGCCTAGAGCAGAGAAGTTGTGTGGGCACGAACATCGAAAAGTGAAACATAAAAGAAAAGAAACCAGGTACTGGGAGGTTCAGATGCTGGGATCTGCGGGTCAAGCCGTTTTAGGGGGGATTGTTATAATTTAAGTAGGCCTCAGTTACTTGGCCTGAGTTTTATGTAAAAGGCTTGTCCGCAGTGTATGCCTTTAAAATAAATAGAGGTTTTGTGATGCAGGCAGAGGCATCTCAGGGTCTGCGTGTAGCAGAGGATACACGCAGATACTGAGAACATGTTCCTAAAAGAAGGCCATCGGACTACTCTGACCTTAACACTACACCACAGGAACAGAAAACATTGGCCATATTTACTAAACATCCACGTTCCTGCATATGGGTCAAATGCCTCATTGATTATTAATCAAGTAGGTGTGTATGATGACACCACGAGTGGGTCCACCAATAATCTGGTCTCGGGGGTGGCGAAGATGATGTCATATTTAACTCTTTCCTAGTCGGTATTAAAGGCTGAGGGAGCTAAGAGAGCTCACTTCTGCTTCTTCCTTCCGCACTAGCTAGCAAGGCTGACTGGGACGACTTCTAAGCATGTTCTTCCTTTCTGTAATCTGATATAATGTATGCTGTACATAGGTAGTTTTGTGTAACGTAGTTAGGAAGAAGGTACCTGATAGACTTCAGCAGGGAGTCTCATCACGAGCTTGTAACGCAACATGAAGATTGGCATAGCTAGGATATGATGACTGTATCTATCTGTCTTTCTGTGACTTGAATAAATAACGTAAACATTGAAGAAGCCTGAGAAAGTCTATCTCCTGTTTGCTGTGTGGAGAGTCAAGTGATCTCACAGTCTGTGAGACGATGGTGTCGAAGCAAGGTGATAAGAACAGTTTATAACAAGGCTCAGGCAACAGCATCAGCCAGTCTCTGGGTCTATCGCTTGTGTGAGACTCAGGCAACAGCATCAGCTGGTCTCTGGGTCTATCACTTGTGTGAGGCTCAGGCAACAGCATCCGTGGGTCTCTGGGTCTATTGCTTGTGTGAGGTTCAGGCATTGCAGGGAACAGCATCAGCTAGTTTCCGGGTCTATTGCTTGTGTGAGGCTCAGGCAACAGCATCAGCCAGTCTGTGGGTCTATCACTTGTGTGAGGCTCAGGCAACAGCGTAAGTGGGTCTCTGGGTCTATCGCTTGTGTGAGGCTCAGGCAACAACATCAGTGGGTCTCTGGGTCTATCGCTTGTGTGAGGCTCAGGCAACAGTGTCAGTGGGTCTCTGGCTTTATCGCTTTTGTGAGGCTCAGGCAACAGCATCAGCCAGTCTCTGGGTCTATCGCTTGTGTGAGGCTTAGGCAACAGCATCAGCCAGTCTCTGGGTCTATCGCTTGTGTGAGACTCAGGCAACAGCATCAGCCGGTCTCTGGCCCTATAGCTTGTGTGAGGCTCAGGCAACAGCATCAGTGGATCTCTGGGTCTATCGCTTGTGTGAGGCTCAGGCAACAGCGTCAGCCGGTCTCTGGCCCTATAGCTTGTGTGAGACTCAGGCAACAGCGTCAGTGGGTCTCTGGCTCTATCGCTTATGTGAGGCTCAGGCAACAGCATCAGCGGGTCTCTGAATCTATAGCTTGTGTGAGGAGCGAGCAACAGTGTCGGTGTATCTCTCCAGCGGCAGCTCGTGTGAAGCTCAGGGAACAGCATTAGCATCTCTCTGGGTCTATCGCTTGTGTGAGTCTTAGGCTGCAGGCAACAACGTCAGCGGGGGTCTGGGTCTATTGCTTATGTGAGACTCAAGATGCAGACAACAGCATCAGTGTGTATCTTTCCGGCGGCAGCTCGTGCAACAGCGTCAGCGGGTCTCTGGTTATTTTGTGAAGTTTAGGCTGCAGGCAACAGCATCTGTATGTGTATCTCTACAGTGACACATGGGGACAACACCGCTCTTGTGAGGCGCGGGGTCGCAATATTGCAGCGTCAGGATTCGTTGGATTAGAATTGAGGAAATTACATTGGGATTTCTCAGGATTCGTTGCCCCACCTCTAAAACAACTCTTCTGCTTTTCATCTGTCACTTTTCTTCTTTTACTTCATTCTTCTCCCTTAAATTTTGGCAGCCCCCAGTATAGATAGCCTGATGTGCCTCCAATATTAGGTAGGCCCCCTATCAGTATAGATATCAGGATGTGCCCCCAAGTATAAGGTTGCCCCCTCCCCCAGAAGAGATAGCTAGATGTTCCCCCAGTATTAGGCATCTCCCCAGTATAGATACCCCAATGTGAACCCCCCACCCCACAGTATAGGTAGCCTGATGGGCCAACCGGTATTAACCGCTTGAGGACTGTAGGCTTACACCCCCCTAGTAACCAGGTTACTTGTTGCAATTCAGTGCTCTGCAGCTTTAATAGCTCGCTGCAGAGCCATACAAATTAGTACACAAATGAATCCCCCCCCCCCCTTTTCTGCCCACCAACAGAGATTTCTGTTGGTGGGCTCTGATCACTGTTGCAGGGCTTTGTTTTTTTGTTTGTTTTTTTTTATATTAAAAATTGCAATTTTTATTTATCTCCCCTCCCTCCCTACCCATGCCAGCCAATCAGGGTGATCCTCTCTCATGGGCATTAGCCTATGAGAGGGGATCGAGATCGGAGCCTCTCCAGGGGACAGCCGAGTTACACGGCTGTAGATCGCAGCGCTGTTCAATGTAAATTGATGGCGGTTTCTCCATCTAACAGTCTGCTAGTGGCGATCGCCGCTGGTAGACTGATGATGGCGCGCACAATCCCCTACAATCCCAGCCCACCGTTCTTGACGCCTTTCGCCGTTACGTGGTCCTGGGGCTGTATCAGTATTAGGCAGCCCTCCCCAGTATAGATAGCCTGATATGCCCCCAGTATTATGCAGCCCTCCCTCCTTAGTATAGAGAGCCCGATGTGCCCCCAATATTAGGCAGAACCCACCCCCAGTATAGATACCCCTATGTGCCCCAGTGTTTGTCCTCAACAAGAGCGGAATAACACTTAAAACATGAAAACTTCAATAAAATGACCAACTAGTATATTGTATAATATAATGTTGATAGGTACATGCCTGCAGTTAATTTAGTAGCCGTATAATTACACTTTGCTTATTTGTAAATATGTTACAACTGTTATTCATAAATATTAAAGCGCTAACACTGTAATAAAACAATTATATTAGTAATTCACATTAAATTCAAAATTAGACTACATAAAGTTATCAAATATGAGATACAAGCTATAACATTTGAGCACATACAGTATATACCCCCAAACACAAGATAACTAACCTAATTAGTCTTAGAACAGAAAAATAATTACTCATCATAAAAGGCTGACATACAATAAACATACACAGGCGCAGCATGCAAATCCTGACATATGGACTAAATTGCTGCTTCCATTGTTATTCACTAGAGAAGCAGGGTTCCTGGTTGATTTTCACCCACTAGTTACACATACTTAAAGTGACCCTAAAGTAAAAAAAAACAAAAAAAACACTGCCCATTTACTTACTTGGGGCTTCTTCCAGCCCTCTGAAGTCTTCCTGGTAACTCACCATCATACCACACTCCATAATCCGGCTAATGAGTCAGTTTGCCACTGCGCATGCAAGGCGCTGGCCATACGTGTCCTCTATCATGTTCCCATGGCCGGGAGAGTTTTGCACATGCGCTGTAGTAATTTTTACTTACTGCACAAGCGCAGAATGCTCCCCGGCTCCGGGAGCACACTAGAGGACACGCACAGCACGGGGCCACGCATGGAGAATTGGAGGGGGCAATGGACCAGGAAGACTGCAGGGGGCTGGAAGAAACCCCAGATAAGCTTTTTTTCTGCCTTTAGGTTCACTTTAAACACATACATAACACTCATACATATGGGGGTATTAAGTATGTGTTATACTGTGTATGTGTTAATGTATGTTTAAGTCCATATGTCAGGGTTCCCATGGTTCAGTTGGAATATGTGCATTTGCACCAAACCATTTGGGAGTAGTAGCATTCTATTGCAAGCTCAGATAGCCTAGTGCTATCTAAGAGGATATCTCCTTGTTGAAATCAGATGTGTGTTTAATGGATGACAGCATTTTTAGATGAGCAGTAATCTTCCATTTCTAAGTCTGCTTTCACAATATATATGCATACAGTATATGTACAGTGAATGGTGTATGGTAAAGTTGTAATGCAGCCTACCACTGAAATGCAATCCACACAGTGCAGCTTAAAACTAGACTTTATACTTGCACCACACATGTCACCCGGCAATGCACTGCATGCTGTGCATTATCCTGCTGGAAATCAACGCACAGCAAAAGTAACAGTGTAAAATCCCCCATTGAGATATAATTGCACCCTGTTATGAATGATGTGCTTATATTGTCTGTTGCGCCACGTGTGCGACAGATGTAGTGTGAAAGAAGCCTACCAAAAGAGGTAGTCATTATCTAGTGTTTGGTTTTATGTTTATCCCTACTATATGTGTTTGTCACTTACACACCCCCAAATTTGATGCTATGTCAAATATTATCTTAGAATAATGCACAATATACATATTATAGTATCTGCATTAAGATAATGTAGCAAAGAGAGGGTATCGTGTAGGGGAAGCTGTGAACACCTACCAGTTCCTACAGGTGTCCTGACATGTTTCGTGTTGGAAGACTAACTTCATCAGAGGCCCAAATAACAGTAATTGCCCACACAATTATGCCAGATGGTTATTAGTGATCAATGTGAAAATACAATACCCAACAGCAGTGAAATGTTTGATCCAAAAGGTGAGGGGACAAGATGGCATCCAATCAAATTCCGGTGTACGTACACACACACACACACTTATAAGCAGGGCCGGCGCTACCATAGAGGCAAAGGGGGCAATTGCCCCAGGGCCCCAGAGCTTGTAGGGGCCCCCAGTGGCTACAAGAGGAAAAAAATTCAAATCAGCCTTATAGTTTTTGAGAAAATCGACTTTAATGTTTCAAAGGAAAAAAAATACACATTTAAAAACCTGCCGACTTTAATGGTTAATAGCAAATCCACCTTAAATGCTAGAAACCCTAAATTTGCAGGATATGTTAAGGAGATCATTGGGAATAAGAGGAAAAAACAATTTTTCAAAAAGACCTTATAGTTTTTGAGAAAATCGATTTTAAAGTTTCGAAGGAAAAAAGTATACTTTTAAATGCGGTAAATGTCACTTTTAGTAGCAAACCTAACGGTAGTGTAATTTTACATGTATCAAAAGAAAGAGCAATGAATCTCATGACAGGGTTCCCTGGGGGTTCATACGCAGCCGCAGCGCTTTGGCCAGGGATCGCTATACAGCCGCAATATGGCTGCATGAAGATCCCTGGCATTTTTTCCTATTTTCCCAATTTTTTTTTTATGTTTAGAGTGTGGGAATGTAAAAAAAAATAATTATGTGGGGTCCCCCCTCCTGAAACTTTTTAACCCCTTGTCCCCCATGCAGGCTGGGGTAGCCAGAATGTGGAGCTCCGACCGATTGGGGCTTCACACCCTGACTATACCAGCTGCAAAAAAGGTCCCTTAATGCCGATTTTTGTTCCGGGGTATCTGTTGGGGGTGGGGGGGGGGGGGTTTATTTTGCCCTGGGGCCCCATTGTTGCTTAAACCGGCCCTGCCAATAAGTATGTAAATCTAATCCCTGGTGTGATTTATCGCTTGCATACTTACTTACTAAAGGAACCTCTTAAACATTGTAATTCTTGTCCTAATAAAAGTGTAAAAGTATGCATATCTGACTTATTACCAAATGCTGATGAGATAATGCACACGCATAAAAAGTATGCATAAGAACACAAAACCTTTACAATTATACTCAGATCAATACAATTGCACACTGCAGATATGTAAGAAATTAGCCTCAGCATGGTTTAATGAATATTTATAGAAAAAGGTTATTACAATAGGAATTATCATTATTTTAACAAGACAAATTACATTTTCAGTTTGTTAATTACTGATAGATTTTATTTTCCACATAAACAAATAAAAAAACTGTATGTGAAGAATGTACTTACCATCGTGGTTTTGATCCTGTTGAAACCCTAAAAGCAAAACATCCTTTGCAGTAAATGTCACTGAATCTAACTCATAACTGGTGTAATAGCTTGGCATGAAAATGAACTGATGAACTTCCTGCATTTACAGAATTGTGCAAGATCTAAACTTCTTTTGATATACCTTTTTTTTTCTTCTTTCAAAAAAGGAAATGTGATGGTAACATTTCTTAAACTCGTTTGCAACTCTGGTATGTGGCTTTACAATGTAATTTTTTTATACACTAAACAATAATAACAATACTTAATATCCTTTGTGCAGTGTCTAGAGAAGAAGAATAAAAACTATTGTGCTTATTCCAAAACAAAAACAAACATATGTATTGTTTTGAATGTTAAAATGTAAAATCATAAATGTAATGGAAATGTTAGTTTATACTAGCACAGAGCAGAAATGAAGCTGGACAAATGTATTAGGCCCCGTTCACACTTGCGTTTTGGCAAGTAAACGGACCGGATCCTGATCGGATCCTGATCGGATCCTGACCTGATCCTGATCAGAACCGTACGGTTCCGATCCGGATCCGTTTGTATCAGGCATGCATCAGGCTGCCATCCGGATCCGTGGGCAAAAAATAGTTAAATATAAATAAAAAAATGTTCGGGTCAGCAGAAGGTGCACCTGGTGCACATGTACAATCAGGTTCCTCTGCTGTAGGCATCACCTCCACCTCCGATATTCTGCCAAACAGCTCCAGCACGTCTGTCACTGCTGCTCCACTCCAGACATGCTTGGCCCATGTGTCCCCATCCGAAATGGCCGCTTGGATACGCATAGGAAGTGGGGTAGAACGTCAGGTTTTTGTAGGCAGTGTGTTCTGTGCCTTCCGTTTCCCATTGGTTTCTGTGTTCCTGATGGTGCTGTCAGGCTCAGGTCCGGCTCTGGTCAGGATGCGTGGGCCGGAGATCCGGACACAAAAAATAGCGCATGTTGGAAAAGAGTCCGGATCCGGTCCGGCTCCGTACTGTACGGAACGTACGTATGTGAACGTCCGCATAGCCTTTGCATTGCTATGCGGAACGTACGTTCCGTTTGTACAGTATGCGGTCCGGATCAGATCCGGAAAATCCGGATAGCAAACGCTAATGTGAACCGGGCCTAACTTGTAATCATTTCATTTTGTTTTCTGCAGAGTAATACATGTTGAAAAAACATCCACAGAAATGTTTTGAATCTCTAAAAATAATTTGCAGATAATTTTATTAGTACTGTAATTATAAATATATGCAGTTATATTAAACTAAACAATGCAAATAAAAGTATCAATTTATTGTTATTGGAATCACATCTCCAGTTCAAATTGTATCAAGCTGTTATGTAAGCAGAACAATAGGAGTGCCAAACCTGATACCGATGTCAAATATTTACTAGCAATATGTATTGCTTGGTCTTCATAGTCTCTAAGGAGGTATATCATTATGTACTTTCTCTCCAGACATCAGTAGACATGCAGTGAAGTACATTGTGAAGTACAAATGTAAGGAGAGGGATATGGAAGATGCCATATTTATTTATTATTATTTAGTATTTATATAGCGCCGACATCTTCCGCAGCGCTGTACAGACTATATATAGTCTCGTCACTAACTGTCCCTCAAAGGAGCTCACAATCTAGTCCCTACCATAGTCATATGTCTATGTATGTATTGTGTAGTGCATGTATATTTTAGCCTAGGGCCAATTTTAGGGGAAGCCAATTAACTTATGTGTAAGTTTTTGGAATGTGGGAGAAAACCTGAGTGCCCGGAGGAAACCCACACAGACACGGGGAGAACATGCAAACTCACTGCAGATGTTGACCTGGCTGGTATTCGAATTGGGGACCCAGAGTGGCAAGGCGAGAGCGCTAACCACTATGCCACCGTGCTGCCTATTTCCTTTTAAGCAATACCAGTTGCCTGGCTGTCCTGCTGATCCTCTGCATCTAATACTTTTAGCCATAGACCGTGAACAAGCATGCAGCATATCAGGCATTTTTGACATTATTGTCAGATCTGACAAAAATTAGCTGCATGTATGTTTCTGGTGTGATTCAGACACTACTGCAGCCAAATGAAACACCACAAGGGATCCGCAGACCACAGTGTGGTAGATGAAAGCTCGTATTCTTTATTTGTAAAAATTCCACATAGGAGGAAAAATACATCCACAGGATCAACTGACGCATGTCAGTCTCACAATCCGCCCTTAGTCATAGCTGCAACTATGACTAAGGGCGGATTGTGAGCCTGACACGTCTCAGTTGATCCTGTGGATGTATTTGTCCTTCTATGAGGAGTTTTTCAAATAAAGAATACAGGTTTTTATCTACTGCACTGTGGTTTGCGGATCCCTTGTGTTTTTCTAGATGGCTTGGCTAACCAGATCCTGCACCAGTGGGTATGTGCCTGAGGGGGTTTAGAGCATTTGGATTTCCCTTCTCTGCTCAATGCAGCCCAATAGATATATAAATAAATATGGCAGCCTCCATAGCCCTCTTCTTACAGTTGTCCTTTCATCCTAGCAAAAGATAAGGTGGAAGGAGAAAACCGGGAGCAAGGAATGTGATATGACCCACCTAATTAGATGGGACCGGGAGGGAGAAAAAAAGGTGAGAGAAAAAAAAAGGTGGGGGTGGGCATGGGGGTGTTGCCCAGCCGGGGTCCAGTCGTATAACCACAGATAGTTTCAGCTCAAGTTGACAGGTTATGACAGTAAGGCTACTTTCACACCAAGACGTTGTGTTTTAGGGGACGTTAAGGTCGCATAGCGTGACCCTAACGCAACGCGTGGTGGTGTTGAAGTTGGACGTCAGATTGAGCCGCGTTATGCAGCTCTCAAAGCAGCTGCTGCAGGATAGTGATGGGAAGTCTGGATCTTTTTAAGGATTCGGATCATTCGAATCGGATCATTGAAAAGATCCGGATCTTTGAACCAAATCATTTGAATCATTTTACTAGGGATGCAGACTGGGGGTGAAATGACTAGCAGGACAGGACTTTCCCTGCACTGTACATTCTGTATGTTCCTGTTTCTTCCAGACAGACATCCACTGTGAACCAAATCTTTCATTGTGATGATCCATATGATTCGACTCACAAAAAAGATCCGGATCAAATGAACGATTCGTTCATGATCCGGACAACACTACGAGTCCCACCACGAGTCACCACAGTTCGGTGAATATTTTTTTTTTTAACAGTGTAATTTTTATTTTCCTTAAAAAGTTACAACACAATAAGATGGAACAGTAAAGTACAGTTGTGGTTACCATAAAATGGCAATCCGACAAAGAAAATCCTGGTACAAACCGTCTTAATTGGCAAGGATAATACAGTTACATAAACACAGTTGTAGCATCATATTAATGTCACATTTTGGGTTGCCAGTATCCAGGAAACCACCCTGTAGAGGAAGAGATGAGTGGAGAAGAGAGAAGAAGAAGGAGAAGAAATGACCGTCCGTACCCCGATTTGCCCCCGACCCCCCTACCTCCGCATTAACTATTTCTCATAAGTCAGGGAGACAAAAATTATTATATCAGTATTGGGATAAATTCAGAGTCCGTAGGATCCATAATTCTAGATTCCCATATGCCCCAGACTTTATAGTATTTCTTTGGACATCTCCTATTCAGGTATGTTGTTTTGTATAGAGGTAGAGAATCGTTGATAGACTTAGCCCATATTCCCAATGTAGGAACAGAAGATTTTTTCTACAGTTTGAGTATTTCTTTGCGGGCCTGGAAACAGAGGGTTTTAACCAATATCTGTTTATGGTGAGTTAGTATATCTTCCTCCATTTTCCCCAGTAGCAAAAGACACGGATCCAGTGGGAGAGCAACTTTCAGTAGTTTATTAATTATTGATAATACATCTTTCCAATAGGAAACTATCCTAGGACAAGACCAGAACATATGCACAAAAGTGCCCCGCTCTGCTTGGCATCTCCAGCAGGCGTCCGAAATGGATTGGTCCATCCTGTGCATACGCTCCGGCGTATAATAGGCTTGGTGTAAAAACTTAGTCTGAACCAGTTGATCCCTGGCCGAAATGACCGAGGTTGGATATAATTCCAGGACTTCGTCCCAGTCATCTCTCTCCAATCCTGTCACTACCAGCTGCCATTTATTGAAACATTTATCTAGTCTGGTGTTGTTGAGAGTTAGAAGTGCTAAATATATTGCTGAGAGTACTTTAGGTAAGTCTCTAGTTAAAAGTAATTTTTCTAGATCATCCATAGTCAGTATCGGGGGGGACCTTCCAAATTGTGAGGAATAAGCATGTTTAAGCTGAAGATAACGAAAGAAGTGTGAGTTAGGCAGGTTAAATTGTGACTTTAAAGAATCAAATGGTAAAATAGTTTGTCCCTGTTGTATGTGAGCCAGTGTTTTGATTCCAAAACTAGCCCAAATTACTGGGTCCGGTATAGTCATAAAGTGTTGAAGCTGGGTATTTCCCCATAACGGGGTATGTGGTGAAAGTATGTTTTCCACCGCCAGCGGGGCCCTAGCCTCCCTCCATGCCTTCCACACCGTCATCATACCTTGTGTGGTTTGTAAGGAACATTTGGGACCTCTGTAAGGTAGGTTTGTTAATTTTTCATAGGAGCCTAGAATCGCAGCCTCTATTGTGGTTGCAGGGTTGGACTCATCTTGCGAAAACCACCAGCGGGTTGTTACTAATATAGAAGCCCAGAAGTATTTCTGAAAATTTGGCATGGCTAGCCCTCCCCTGTTTTTTGGTAAACATAGAATATCCAGAGCTATACGGGGCTGTTTCCCCGCCCAAATGAATCTAAGCAGGATAGAATCCAATTTTTTGAAGAATTTTTTTGTAAGCCAAATTGGGGATTGTCGAAAGACATACGTAAACTTAGGCAGGTATATCATTTTTATTAAGTTTATTCGTCCTATCAGGGTCAGTGGCAATTTATCCCAGATTCTGCACTTAGTTTCTAGTGACTGTACTATTGGGTCGATATTTAGAGTTTGGTATGCAGTAATATCTTTGGTAATTTGCACTCCAAGGTACTTAAATTGAGAGACTGGTTGTAGTGGGACAGGAGGGGCAGAGCTATTGAGAATAGGGGGGTCCAGATGGAATAAGGTTGATTTAGACCAGTTAACCCTGATCCCAGATGTCTCCCCAAATGTGTTAAAAATCTTAAGAGCAGCGGTTAAAGATGAGCTATAGTTGCTGAGGTATAAAAGAACATCATCTGCATATAGGGAGATTTTCTCCTCCAGATTGCCTAGTCTAAGCCCCTGAACATTACTGGTCTGTCGGATATAAGCAGCCACAGGCTCCATTGCCAAGGCAAAAAGAGCCGGGGACAGAGGGCACCCCTGTCTCGTGCCTCTTTTCAACTCAAAGGGTTGTGAGATATTATTACCTGTCTTAATTCTAGCAATGGGGGCTGCATATAAAAGTTGTACCCACTTCAGAAAATTTTCCCCAAACCCAAATTTATCTAGCACTGCCCACAGATATCGCCATTCTACTGAGTCAAAAGCTTTCTCCGCATCGAGAGAGGCTATAGCCCTCTGCCCTTTATTGGAGTGTTCAGTCTGGATATTCGTGAGCAGTCTTCGTATGTTAATGTCCGTCCCCTTACCGGGCATGAACCCCGATTGGTCATGGTGGACCAAGTGCGTTATTATCTTATTTAGGCGAGTAGCCAAAATCTTTGCCAATATTTTGGCATCCACATTTATCAAAGAAATTGGTCGATATGACGAGCATATAAGTGGGTCCTTATCCGGTTTAAGGATAACTATTATAAGTGCTTCTGACATGGAGGAGTGCGGTGAATATTAATTAGCCATGTGGCTAGTCACTGAACATGTGCAAGCAGTCTAACGCAGCTACAGCCCAGTATAACGCACAGCATGCTGCACTTTTCCAGAACGTGCAGCGTTACAATGTAACACAACGTGTGCACTGTGAACAGCACATTGATTTTACATTGCTGTGAGTTAGGCTGCGTTACTGGCTGCTGTAACGTGGGATTTTAACGTCCCACTGTGAAACCAACCTTAGAGATGGCCCGAACGGTTCGCCGGCGAACAGTTCCCGGCAAACATCCGCTGTTACTTACGTGGGGCCCCCTTGCCACCTTCCAAGACTCCTTTGTTGCACCACTGTTGAGCCGGCCCCTGAGCCACAAGAGCGTTATGCACATAAGCAGTTCAATAAGACAGTAACTGGAGAATGCTCCTGGCCACAGGAACGGGGTCTGGAACCACGCATGCGTAGTGGCTCGCAACACGGCTGGATCAGCAGTGCAGTGCAACAGAGGGTACAGAACCAACAAGTAGGGAGCTAACGGACTACGGATGGCTGAAGAGAGCCCCACGTAAGTATAAATCCTTTTACTTTCATTGTATCAGGTTTCTTAATATGATAGCTCACAACTCAGGGGCAACCACACCTTGTTACGTCATGCAGTAAACCTGTGAGTCAGAGACATACACTGAGCAAAGATAAGAAGATGAGCATGTTGAAATGTTTCCTGTCTTTTTTTGCAATGCATGTAGTTGTAGTACAGACTTGTTTTAGTGGAGTGGTAGAGACTTGTTTTATTTTTACTGTGAAAGTGGACTTTTAATGGAAAATAAAACTAAACAAGATATTAAAGGTAACAATGATGTGTTGTGTACACGATTTAAAAGCCCTATTTAAAAATATATATATATATATATATATATATACACTTTGGAACCAACAGTTAGCTGCTCCCGGTTTTGAACAGTTTAGAAACTTCAGTGAATCTAACAAAGGGAGAAGGGTATATAGAACAACTTTAGCTATGTATGGAGTATTAACCACTTGAGGACCACAGTATTTTCGCCCCTTAAGGACCAGAGCCTTTTTTTCCATTCAGACCACTGCAGCTTTAACGGTTTAGTGCTCAGTTATACATCCTACCATCCAAATGATTTTTCCCTCCTTTTCTTGTCACTAATACAGCTTTCTTTTGGTGCTATTTGATTGCTGCTGCGATTTTTAGTTTTTATTATATTCATCAAAAAAGACATGAATTTTGTGAAAAAAATTATTTTTTTTTTACTTTCTGTGATAAAATTTGTCAAATAAAGTAACATTTCTGTATACATTTTTGTCCAAATTTATTGTGCTACATGTCTTTGATAAAAAAAAAACATTCAGTGTATATTTATTGGTTTGGGTAAAAGTTATAGCGTTTACAAACCATGGTGCAAATAGTGAATTTTCCCATTTTGAAGCATCTCTGACTTTTCTGAGCACCTGTCAGGTTTCATGAGGTGCTAAAATTCCAGGATAATATAAATACCCCCCAAATGACCCCATTTTGGAAAGAAGACATCCCAAAGTATTCACTGAGAGGCATGGTGAGTTCATAGAAGATTTTATTTTTTGTCACAAGTTAGCGGAAAATGACACTTTGAGACAAAAAAAAAAAAAGTTTCCATTTCTGCTAACTTGTGACAATAAAAAAATTGAAATCTGCCACGGACTCACCATGCCCCTCTCTGAATATCTTGAAGTGTCTACTTTCCAAAATGGGGTCATTTGTGGGGTGTGTTTACTGTCCTGGCATTTTAAGGAGTGCTAAATTGTAAGCACCCCTGTAAAGCCTAAAGGTGCTCATTGGACTTTGGGCCCCTTAGCGCATCTAGGCTGCAAAAAAGTGCCACCCATGTGTTATTGCCGTACTCAGGAGAAGTAGTATAATGTGTTTTGGATGTATTTTTACACATACCCATACTGGGTGGGAGAAATATCTCTGTAAATGACAATTTTTAGTTTTTTTCACACACAATTGCCCATTTACAGAGATATTTCTCCCACCCAGCATGGGTATGTGTAAAAATACACCGCAAAACACATTATACTACTTCTCCTGAGTACGGTGATACCACATATGTGGCACTTTTTTGCACCCTAAGTGCGCTAAGGGGCCCAAAGTCCAATGAGTACCTTTAGGATTTCACAGGTCATTTTGAGACATTTGGTTTCAAGACTACTCCTCGCGGTTTAGGGCCCCTAAAATGCCAGGGCAGTATAGGAACCCCACAAATGACCCCATTATAGAAACCAAATGTCTCAAAATGACCTGTGAAATCCTAAAGGTACTTATTGGACTTTGGGCCTTTTAGCGCAGTTAGGGTACAAAAAAGTGCCACACATGTGGTATCGCTGTACTCGGGAGAAGTAGTATAATGTGTTTTGGGGTGTATTTTTACATATACCCATGCTGGGTGGGAGAAATATCTCTGTAAATGGATAATTGTGTGTGACAAAATTTAAAAAAATAAAATCTTCTATGAACTCACAATGCACCTCATGGAATATTTTGGGGTGTTCTCTTTCCAAAATGGCATCATTCGTGGGGCCTGTCCTGGCATTTTAGGGTCTCTGCAATCATTACATGTATGGCCAGTATTAGGAGTTTCTGCTATACTCCTTATATTGGGCATACAGGTAATGCACTCTGGGCTGAAAGAAAAAATGACCGTCAATCAATCAATAAATGTGGATGAAAAAATATCTGCCAAAAAAAAGTGAAAAAAAGAGGGGAAGGCGTCTGCCAGGACATAGGAGCTGCCACCCAAAAACGTCCACCCACTCAGCTCGTATGCCCTGGCAAACCAGATTTATCCATTCACACCGATCGATGTGGATGAACAAATCATTGCCAGAGTTCTTTTTTGATACAAAGTGCTTGCCAAAGCATAGGAACTCCAACACCGCCCCCCAGCTCGTATGCCTCGGCAAACGTATCTTTTTTTACTGCGGAGGAGAAATCTCGTCCTGCAGCGCTGCATGTACCAATTTTGTGTAACCTGACAGACGCGCAATGCTTCTGTCAGGATGCACCATCAGTGCTGTAACTGGTTAGTCGTTCGCTCGGTCCACCTGGAAGGGTAATGGATGGAAAAAAGGAGAAAACAAGAAACAAACAAACAAAAAAAAACAAGCAAGCAGCAAAGCAATAACTTCATTAACATAACTTCTTCAAACAAAACCTTGATATTGTGAACCAAACATTAGCTTTTTTGCTCACCTGTTTTTTTTTCGTATTTTTTTTATTAACTTACCTTCCAAGGACAAACCTCTCCTCCCCCATGGGACAATGTGCGAAGTGCAAATCGCACAGAGTTGTGGCGAAGTACATTACGCATTTTGTCCCAAGTGAAAGGAGAGGTTTCTGGCAGCCCTGTGTATTAGAGTCTCTCGAAACCAGATGTTTGGTTTCACACTGCATATTGGCATATCCGGTGGGCCGAGTCCGTCGCACCGTATCGCCCAAAACAGACCTTCAGGGAATACCACAAGAGTAGCATTCGGCTTAGTAATGAACTGCGTCGCCAGAGACTAACATGACTTCTGGGCCAACCTAAATTGCCGCAGAAGCCACGCAGTAACGTAGGCATGCACTAGCGTTAAGTCAAGCACTTCCGGCGTAGGGAGGGGACCGCAAAGTGTGACTTTCGCTAGGCAATTTGCATCGCAGCAGTGTGAAATAGCACTGAGAGACCATTGTGTGCCTATGCTGTGTCTGTAGTTCCCTAGGTTCTAATAGTGTACCTGCTCGTGGTACCTCTCATAACACTCCCCTAGGCATAGGCCAGGCTGGTCAGGACAGGTGGGACAATAAACAGTGGTGTCACACCTTATTCCAGCCCTGCTGCAGACACGACAACGTTTTCTTCGGATTCGGTGACCTGGGGTACTCGGAATTGGATAGGCGTAATGCCTTCCATGCAGCCGGCTAGTTGCATCTTGGGGTTGGGCCACGGCACCTCCTGGATACAGGAGTTCCATCACGACCTGTTTCTGAAATTGAAGAAACGATCCAGTTCTCCCAGCCTTACTGTAGAGAACAAAGCTGTTGTAAATTGCCAATTGAATGAGGTGAAAATACACTTTTTTATACCAGCGTCTTGTTTTGCGGGAAACTGAATAGGGCACTAACCTCTGGTCATTGAAGTCCACCCCTCCCATGTTAGTATTATACTCGTGGACGACAAGAGGTTTTTCAATTACCTCAGTTCGCCGTTGAGTTTTGACTGTCGTGTCTGCGTGAATGGTGGACAGAAAGTAAATGTCCCTCTTGTCCTTCCATTTCACCGCAAGCAGGTCGTCAGCACACAAGGCGGCCCTCTGCCCCCGTTCAAGTCTGGTGGTAATGAGCCGTTGGGGGAAGCCCCGGCGACTAGGCCGCATGGTGCCACGGCATCGGATTTGTTCTATTTTTAAGTGCTGAAAGAGGGCCACACTTGTGTAATAATTGTTCACATAAAGATGAACACAACTTTTCCACTGCTCCCCAGGTAGTCGGGGCATCCGACCGGCTCCAATTTTGAGTCTTTTCCCTCATAGACCCTAAAATAAGATGTAGAGCCTGTGGCCCTTTCACAGAGCTTATACAGTTTCACCCCATAACGGGCGCGCTTGCTTGGGATGTACTGTTTGATGCAAAGGCTCCCGGTAAAACGTATGATGGACTCGTCTACGCAGATGTCCTGTTCAGGGGTATAAGCATCTGCAAATCTGGATGACAGGTGGTCTATGAGGGGCGAATTTTGTGGAGCCGGTCATAAGCAGGGTGGTCACTTCGATGACAGGTTTCATTGTTATTGAAGTGCAGGAAGCGCAGGATGTTCTCAAATCGTGTCCTGGACATGGCAGCAGAGTACAAGGGAACGTGATATGCTGGGTCCGTAGACCAATAAGACCGCAACACATTCAGTTTGACTAGTCCCGGGTGAAGGATAAGGCCCAAAAAAATGTTAATTATGGAAACTTGGACTGGATTTCCACCGAAAAGGCTGGGCAAGGAACTTATTCGGATTGGCGGTTATATATTGTGTGGCCTTACGGTTGGTCTCTGCCACGATTAAGTCTAAGAGATCCTGGGTGATGAACAGATAGAAAAAGTCTGGGGCCGATCCTAGATTATCTGTCTCCACCTGGACTCCAGACTGGGCGGTGAAAGGGGGCAGTACGGGTGCGGCGGAATCAGGGGATTGCCAATTGGCATTTGCCAGCACCTCTGGTAAACTAGGGGTAGTATAGGCCCGTCTTCTTGGTGGCTGCGACTGGGATCTTACTGCACGTGCCACCGAACCAGTTTCAACTTCCATGCTGGTGCTCGCCACTTCACCAGGGACTACGGAAGTACTGGTGCTAGGTCCAGGATATGCTGTGCTGCTGGTGCCTGCCCCACCATGAAATCTCAGACCAGCACGAGCAGCACTCTGCTGCCCTTGAGGCTGATCCTGCGCCACCTGCGGTCCAACGACATGGGGTGTGGTACGCCTGGCTCTAGCCGGGACCTCAACCTCATCATCACTATCGTCAGTGAGCCACTGCTCTCTACAGGATCAAACTCTGACCCAGAAGATTCGTCGAATGAGGCGTCCCAATCATCCTCATCCGACTCGGCCATGTACCTGTACGCCTCATCATCGGAATACCCCTTTCTTGTCATGGTGGACTGCTAAATTTAGGGGGTATTCCTCTGAGACTACCCAGAAAAAAAGAGCACCTACCTAGCAAAAGGGAGTACTTGAGGAGCAGAAAGCTGTGGTCATTGAGTTTTGATAAAAAAAAAAAAAATCAAAACTGATCTTTACAGTGCCACAGCTATTGTACAGTGTTTTTGCAGTGATCAGAAAAAAAAAATTCTGTCACTGCGGATGGGTGGGCTGAACGCAAGTGCAGGCGAACGGTCAGGCCTGATCGGGCAAACACTGCGTTTTTTAGTGGATCCTAGTGACCCTAATAGATCTGACTGTGATCAGTAATGATCACTTACAGATACTATAAAGTACCAATGTTGATTAGCCATGTGGCAATCCGCGAAAGGTTAAAATAGATAGGTAATATAATCTCTTAATCCCTCCTCCGTTTTAAAAGAACAGGCAAATGTTTGTGATTTCATGGGGACAGCCATCTTTTTGGTTGAAAGGAGGTGACAGGGACCATGAGACACAGTTCCAACTGTCCTGTGTCCTGATCACCCCTCCCAGCTGTGCTCACTAGGCTTCAAATCTCAAATTCAAAATGTATTTTAAAAAAATTGCGCCAACACAGCAGAACGAGAACAACATCATCAGAAATCTCATCATGCTTTGCACAGCATCAGGAGAAAAATGCCCAGGCAGATTTCTTTGATAGGGCGGAGCTTAGCTTCTGTGCAGCTAAAAATGAGGCTTGGGTAAGAAAAACAAAGTTCTGATGCTGTGAAACTGTTAAAGAAACACCAAGCCTTTTCAGTGCTGCTGAGCAGATTTTTAGTCTTGAGGTTCATTTTAAGGCCTGCTTGAATGAGCTGAAATTGAGGGTGAGCCTAAAGGGAGGAGGAAGGAAGTCCCAAAGAATAAGTGCTGTTCTGGATAAGTCCTGGAGCCTTGTGAGTGATGAAAGTGGTGGACATCCATAGAGTGTTGGAGGAGAGAGCGGGTTGGGGAGTACCTCTGGATAAGACCCCAGATGTACCAGGGGAGGTATGGTGGATGGATTTGTATGCCAGACAGAGCAGTTTAATTTTAATTCTTAAGGGAAACAGTGAAGGGACTTGTAAAGAGGGGTAGCTGAAAAGGAGTAATGGGAGGAGTGACTGAGCCTGCCAGCTGCATTCATAATGGATTGCAGGGGTCTGAGTCTCTAGTCTCAGGAGGTCCAGAAAGGATGGCATTGCAGTAGTCCAGACATGAGGATGACTAGAGCATGGACCAAGAGTTTGACAGTGTCAGGGGCTAGTTAGGGGTGACTTTTGGGGATGTTGCGGAGATGGAAGTGGCAGGATCTGGAAACATTCTGGATGTGGGGCTTGAAGGAGAGTACTGATTTGAGGCCGATACCCAGGCAGTAGGTTTAAGGGACAGGGCAGATAGACAAGTTGCTGATAGTAATGTTGATTTCAGGGATTGGATTCAATGGCCCATATGCAATTAACTTTTTGTACTGTGTTATCTCCTACCTAGGAGATAATTTACTACTTTTCTTTAAAACAACTTTTCAGCATTTTATTGAAAAAGTACCCAAAAGTTTGTGAAAAAGTACTATCAAATTTATTTTGAGTATTTTCTTGCTTGCCGGTGATATAAAAGGCATTTTATGAAAAGGTGTGAAAATATCACCTAGGAGAAAACTCAGGAGAAAAACCTAAATGCATATGGGCCAATGAGTGAGATGGGAAGGTCATGAATTTAGTATTTTCCAGGTTGAGTTTCTTAAAAATTCTGTTGGACATCCAGGTGGATATGGTGGACAGACAAGAAGAGATTTTATACAAAGTTTGAGGGAAAAGATCAGGGGTGTGGAGGTAGATTTGGGTGTCATCAGAATACACTTCAGTGCAAACCTTCCTTTGGCGAATAGCTAAATTCCATGCGACTAACTGTTTATGACATACTAGGCTACCTAAGCCCGTTTATAAATGGGCTCTAGGTAGTGATTTAACCGCGCCCGCATGCCTGCCGCACACGGCCGCCCTGCTCCCCGGCCTCACCTCCCGTCCTAACGGCTTTCTGTACTGCAAACATGCGCAGTAAAAAAAGCTTCGGACGGACGGACGGGACGGACGGACAGACAGGGAAAGTGGATGACGCAGGGACAGTTAGGTTTTATTGTATAGGATGGCAAATGTTGAGTGGGGACTTGGACTTTGGAATGTAATCAACTGCCAATCTTTCTGCTTTTGCTGTTTGGCTGATACTCTTCTGCTGGCACAAAAATGCCATCTGACAAAATGGTACAGTTTATCAATCTGATCTCACACTGAATTAGAGGTGCGCTGGAAATATACTATAGATACTATAGTTCACTGTATGGACCAAGATGGCGCCGCACCGGTAGCCACGGCCACAGGGCTCCGGCCTCTTCTCCTCTTTTCTATCTCCCTTCTCTCCCTAGTCCCCCCTGATCTGCAGGGGAGGATGCGGGGACACAGGAGAAGGCATGCGGAGATACACTGAGACCTCTGCTGTCCCGGGGCGCCAGGTTCAGATGCGGGCTGTTTGCCGACAGCTGATCAGCTGTTCGGACCCTCGTGTTCACGGCACCTCCATCACTGCCCGACTCTCCGCAAACCAGCCCCACTCACCGTACAAGAGGAGCCATCGCTATTGCTGCTGGCTGCCACATCGCTTCCAGACGGCCACGATGGGAGGGACAGAGACCCGAGGTGGATTCCATGTGGATCACAGCTCTGCTGCCCGGGCAACCAGACGCCCGTCCAGAAATGCAGCCGCTCCGACCCAGAGACTGCGTATCCCACACTGCTGCAGCCAGCTACAACTCCGCTGCCAGTGTTAGAAGTCGCCGGACATGCGGCTCCCCTGCCACGATCCGAGACCAGGAAGCTGCCTGATCCACATGCCGCTGCCCGGAGCCACTACTCTGCCGCTGCCCGGAGAGGCCATCACAGACAAAGGCAGGCAGCTCCATCGCCTCGGCCCGGAGGGGTATGTGTACCACCGCTCTCCCCTGCTCCCTCATGACCATTGAAAATCAGGGCCGCGGCGGCTGCTCCACCACTTTGGGGTATGTGCGCCTCCGCTCACCCCGATCACCCTCCTGCTCCACACAAGCCAGGCCCTGCTCCCCACCACCGAGCCCTGCAGTCACCAGCAGCACAGTACAGCCATGGAATACCCTGTGCTCTCAACAACTAGGCCACTCAGACCAGCCTACACAGCAGGTCTGGATCCCCATACGGTGTACTTTCTGCTCCAAGGAGCACGGGGCCCCCTCTGGCCCTGCCAACATCAGACTGGACAGCAAACAAGGGCTTTTGCTTAAGCGCGGTCTCCCCCTCAGGGATACCCTCAGTTCGTCTGGGAGCACATGGTCTCGGACGGGTTATCGGACTGAACCCTGGTGCTTCAACCTGCAGCCCTAATGGGACTCTCTGCCTCTTTCTCCTCATGCATTATTTTATCTCTCTCTCTTTCTTCCTTTTACTCTCTTAGCTATCCTTTCTCTCTCTCTCTCTCTCTCTCTCTTTCTCTATCCACTCCTTTCCAGGACACACTGCAGGGCATCTGGAACTGCTACGGAGCTGTGCGAGCGCCGTCTGCAGGCTGCTCCCCTCACATAGCATTCCAGACTTCCCCATGCGTCCTTCATTATAGTTATGTGCTGTATGTATATATAGGTAATGCTTACTTTGTACTTACTGTACCTGATTGTATGTTGTAGGATCGCATGTATGTGTTGTACCATCACCGACCCTGTATGAGCCAAAAACAATTCCAGGTACAACCCCCGTTGTACTTGGCGAAATAAACGATTCTGATTCTGATAAACCCCTTAAGAGTCATTAATTCTTTATTGATAAAAAGCTGTTACTGAAACATGCCAATTTACATGTCGCACACACCTATTTCTTGTCCTATACAATAAATGGATCTCACAAGAGATTAAAAATGCGCTGGAAAGGTGCCTTGTATCTGCCACTTCAGATTTATCAGTTCTCTGCTGGCAAGGCTACTGCTAAAACCTACTAACATAACCATCACACACACTCGCATACAGAAGTAGCAGGCTGGTCCCTCTTCTAGATTACCACGCTGCATGCAGAAAAAAATATATGTAATAACAATATATATATATGCAAAAAATATGTAAAAAATTGCAGTTTAATTTAATTAGTTTATCAATCTGAGTTTTCTTGTAAAAGACTTCCACGGAAGGTTATAACCTGTTATAGACAAGTTGTACACAGGCTATTGAGTGGCACAAATTATTATTATTATTAATTGTATTTATAAAGCGCCAGCATACTATGCAGCGCTGGAGACTAAATGTTTCCATGGTGGTCGAGATAATATGAATAATAATAAAGTGGCAGGATGTTCAAGAACATCAAATATTAAAAAAACATACAATTAATAAAATCACACGGCAAGTCAGACGACTGAATGTAAGAATGATAGCTAAAAAGGTTAACGTTCATGATGGCAGTGTTTGACAGTCAACCAAAAATTCTATAACAAAATCAGAAAGGGAGGTAAAAGAGTTTCCCCTTGTGGACAAATGGTTGGATCCCACATCAGGACAATACTTCAACCCATAATGCAATCTCAGAGGCAATTTTAACTAAAAAAAAAACCTATCCTGCCATTGGACCACCCTCCATACTTCCCTGATCTTGTGTCACGTGATTTTTTTTTCTATAACTGAAAGGCAAAAGTCCTCCAAAAGGAAAGGGATTTGTATTAAATTAAGTACTGAAGAAATACTGTATATTTTAGACACTCCTTGTATTTTTGCAATTACTTTAGTTTTTTAGTAGCACATTAATACAAAGAAACATGTATGTCAGCTAAGGTTATTTGTGACTTTTTCTTTGCATCCTGAATAATTCTATCGGCAGTTCTGGATGAAATTGTTGTTGGACTACCTGATTGTTGCTTGGTGTCAAAGAACCCCCTTTGGATATCTTTTACATCAGATCTCTGTTTTCTAAAGATAAATAACCTTTTCTCTCAGGTTCTTTGACATTTATTTTGCTTTCCCTATGGCTGAAATGTGCATGTGATGGTCAAGAGCCCAGAATCCCACTGAATTTTTATACACAGACTACTGTAATTACAAGCACCAAGTCTTAAAAATGGACAATTACACATAACACCCAGTTAACCAGTGCGTGTCAATTTGTGCATTTTTATCAGGCCAAAATTTCAAGGGTATGTAAACCTTTTTAGGGTGTTACCACTTTACTCCACATTATGTTATGAAAAAAAAAAGTGTGATAATAAAAGCTTTCTACCAACTATGAATATATGAATTTGGGGCATTTAGTCAATCCTATTTTCTAAAAAAAATAAATACATTCATAAATTCTACCAGTGTATGTAAACATGTGAGCACAACTGTATGCCATTTCAGTCTTAGTACAATAAACTACATTTCTATTATTTTTTTTGTACGCATTTGATCAAAAAATATTTTTCTTAACCACTTTCCCCCCGCCCGTACGAATTTCTCTGTCCCTTTTTCCATCCTTTAACCCCCAGGGACGGAGAAATCCGTACTTTCCGCGTTCCCGCCGCTGTCCGCACTCCCGCTCGTAAACACACCGCCCGCCGCTAGTAAACACGCCGCTGCCCGCTCGCCCGGAGATCAATGAACGGGAAAATCCATTCCCGTTCGTTGATCTAAGCCCCGCAATGATCCGCTGCTCTCCGATGAGCAGCGCGATCATTGTGAAATATAAACACACTTACCCAGCCTCCAAGTACTTCCTCCAAGTACTTCCTCCAAGCTTCCGGAAGGACGCTTGGAGGTCGCATTAAAACAAAAAGTTACTGTGGCCATCTTGTGGCCAAATAGTAAAACTACACCCTACACTTTTCACATACAAATAAATTACTTTTACACAAAAAATTAACTCATTACCTCCCACACTCCCATTTTTTTTGTAATTAAAAAAAAATAAAAAAATGTACAATAAAAAAAATACATAAATAGTTACCTTAGGGACTGAACCTTTTAAATATTTATGTCAGGAGGGTACAACACTGTTACTTTATAAACTATGGGCTTGTAATTAGGGATGGACGCAAAACTGAAAAAAATGCACCTTTATTTCCAAATAAAATATTGGCGCCAAACATTGTGATAGGGACATAATTTAAACGGTTTTATAACCGGGACAAAAGGGCAAATACATTTCATGGGTTTTAATTACAGTAGCATGCATTAATTAAAAACTATAATGGCGGAAAACTGAAAAAAATTATTTTTTTTCCCAGATTTTTCCTATTTTCCCATTAAAACACATTTAGAATAAAATAATTCTTGGCATAATGTCCCACCTAAAGAAAGCCTAATTAGTGGTAGAAAAAACAAGATATAGATCGTTTAATTGTGATAAGCAATGATAAAGTTATAGACGAATGAATGGAAGGAGCGCTGAAAGGTGAAAATTGCTCTGGTGGTCAGGGGGTAAACCCCCTCAGTGGTGAAGTGGTTAAAATCAAGGACAGAAATAGGGTAGATAAATTTTTTTACAAAGGCTAGCCCATTTTAAATCTGACATAGGAAGAAAAGCATTTTAATAATCTCATTTTTTGCTGGCTGGGTGGTCTAATTGACCTTCCCTGCCAACATTTCTTGAGCAGAGCCAAAGTCTGTGCGACAGTGAAGAGGCTCTAGCTATTAGATTGTGGTTGACTGGCGCTTCCCTAGAAGTCTAACTAGCAACATCAGCCACATATATTAATGCCTATATAATGTACATTTGCTGGGAAAATTGGTAAAACTACTTATCCAAGCAGTATTCAGCACACCTGAAACAAGCATGCGGCTAATCCAGTCTGACTTCAGTTAGAGCACCTGATTTGCATGCTTATTGAGAGGCTTCGGCTAAAAGTATTAGAAACACAGGATTAGCAGGAGAGTCAGGCAACTGGGATTATTTCAATAGGAAAAATCCATATCCTTCTCAGTTTAGGTTCCCTTTAAAAGTAATTAGAGTAAACTTGAAGTCTCCTAAGCGGAAAAAAGTGGGATATTAAATTTAGAAGGGAATGCCTCTGGATGGTTCAGAGGCTTCCCCAGCCTTACTTTACCCCTCCGACTCTCTAAACAGTCTTCAACATTAAGGGCAGTATTCAACATTAAGGTCAAAGACTGCTTACGGACAAGCTCCCTTGTGTATGAGCACAGCTGTACTGCGTAAGTACATGTACGGCCCACGTCTTTGCAGTAGCAGGGAGCAGCTCCAGTGGCTCTGGCCTACTGCATACGCTCGGCCATCCATGTGCCTGCACAGTGTGGCCGCGCTCGTACATTGATTGCCATGAAGAGAAAGAGGGTCATAGCCAGCGGCGGAGGGGTGGATCAGGGGAGCCTCAGAAGTATCCCGAGGTTTTCTCCTACTGAGATAACTTAGGAAAAAAAAAAAAGATTCAGGTTTACTTTAAACCAGGTAAAAGCTGTACAGCAGACAAATATGGTCACAAACACAAGATATACATAGAGAAAAGTCTATGCCCTTGGGTAAAACAATTTTATTTTTCTAAAAGTATTATTTCAGATGATTTGTATGCCCCATTATGAGGATAATCACCAGCAAACCTAAGATTAGTAAAAACAGTCATTTGTTTTGCATAAGACATCTTGTAAAGTAGCCAGTAAAGCTTGTCTACCCAGCATTCAGCAAACTATCAGTGAGCTTCCCATTGTTACAATAACACAAGATGTCCTTGTAAGTTATCACAGTTATTGCCATTTTCTTCCCAGGTAAAATCATTATCTTCCTCCCAGCCTTCTGCTTCTGCCTCCATCTGTAGGAAAGACAAAAAGTTTATGTGCATTACTTACTAGGCAGCATAAAGTAGACCATATTTTGTTTTTCTTTACAATGGTGAACCTCTTTGCTAAAATGTTTAGTATTGCATAGAAAGCGAGATATACGGCACATAGGCATTTACAGTGGGGATTTAGCCTCTACCACCAGTCGCTTTACCTTCAATAGCTTTGATGCAGATAGTTGTTGCCACCTGTATGTGCCTTTTATTTTAACAAACACAGACAAAACACAAAACATTTATATTGCGCTTTTTTCCTGGCGGACTCAAAGCGCCAATTAGGCGCCATTTTAGGCGCCAATACCAGGATGCAAAAAAATCCTGATTTAAAAAAACAAAAAAAAAAACATATGCAGGTATGTTTAGTGTGGCCACGCCTTGTCTTGCAAGGTGATATTGTGCATGAATGTTTTGCCAGCCATCGCTATGGGTTGAAAAGTCTAGGCGATAACTGCAGTAATCAGTAGCAAATAGTATCACCATGTATTTTACAGCTACGTAAGTGAGAACATGAGAACTCTCTGCTCTGAATGTGATCATTATGGAGGTAACTTCTTGCTCAAGTGAATCAGAAAATTTTTCCCTGCTTTAAAAAGCACCTGTGACCAATGTTATGTATGTACAAGCGGATCTTCCTCACTTGTAGTGTCTAGAAGGATATAGGGTGATATTATGGTGATGATTTGTAGTGGAATCTGGATGATCTTTAATAAGTACCCCCAGATATCTGCTCCCTCTCAGGTAAAAGTATTACATTTGTTATCCCCTTACAGGGCTAATGGGTAAAAAAAAAAAGTAAACAAAATTTAACACATACGCACACTACAAAAAATTTTTTTTATCTGAATCCCTTCTTCCACATATCTGTATCCTTCTTTGTTGTTGTTCTGTGTACTTTCATCATCAGCTATAACTTTCTTATGTATACATATTCTTTCATCTTCTTTGTTGTTCTGTTCTTTTTAGTTGGTAGAAGCCTGCTCCTTGCTGCCCATTCTAGTCATGATACTAGCAGGAGTTTCATCTGCAGTATATTGGCATTTGCGCACTCAAAACCAATTTAATACTATCAATTAAATAACAATAAAAATCATACCACACACGAGTAGCACCTCTAAAATTGCAACCACACTGTCACTCACATCCAGACAAATCTGCAGGTATGCAGAGACCTTACACACCTCTCACACTGAAAAGTCCTGCAGGATCCTGCTAATTAGCCTGATGGTTCAGAGCAGCAGTTTGAGGATGCAAAAATATGCGAGCAAACACTTCAGTGGCAGATTAAGGATCCAATACAAAATTCCAATAAAAAGTTCCACAATAAACCAAAAAAATTCTCCAGATCAATGCCAGTGGTATATATTATCCTCTTAGTAATGTAAAGCATAACACAGCGTTGCAATAAGGCTCAATACTGACGACTCCTGTTATGAGTAGTGGTAACGATTTTTATCAGACATTGGCGGCTTCTAATGAGTCCTGTTACTTGGTAGGTATTTCCAGCATAGCTGAACAGTACGTTAAAGGAGGAGTCGGACTTGCACTACCGGGAAGGAGCAGCTGCGGCCTTCAGCTCTCACTTATGTGTAGCTGATGTAAGTTCACTTTACACTATTATTGACCATGAAAAAAGCATGCAGGCAGTTAGATTCTTTTTGGAGAATAAAACGGAAACCCCAACGCCACAGATCGATTTATTAATGAACACGATCCATTTCATATTGACACACAACTATTGTGAATTTGATGACCGATTCTTTTTACAGCGCGTTGGCACGGCGATGGGGACGCTGTTCGCTCCGGGATTCGCCACTCTTTATATGGCCTATTGGGAATTACATGTTCTGGGGGGTGTGGGAGGACCCGGAGCGAATCTCGTACTATGGAAAAGTTTCATCGACGATGCATTTTTCGTGTGGAAGGGTAGTGAGCAGAGCCTTGTTGCCTTTAAATCATGGATAAATAATAATGATTTTAATGTAATATTCACATGTGAATATAATAGGAAAGAGGTGAACTTTTTGGATTTGACAATTTTTATTAGGAATGATGAGATTCATACGAAAACTTTTTTAAAGCTGTAGATATGAATAGTTATATATTTTTAGAAAGTTGTCATCTTCTGCGCTGGCTTAGCAATATACCAAAAGGCCAGTATATTAGACTGCAGAGGAATTGTACTGAGGATATACATTATAATGAGCAGTCTGAGATTATACAGGGTCGCTTCCTTGAAAGGAATTATAATAAAAAGGAGCTTGAAAAGATAAGGGATGAAGTGGGGGAAATTAATAGAGCCCAGCTGCCAGAACCAAGAGTAAAATAATTTTTAGATTTTTCAGTTTGCATAAGTTTGCGGATCATCTGATATCTAGAGCAGCAAGTTTTTAAACGTATATATTTTTTTCTTTTCCCTCTAGATTGCTTAGCAGCAGACAGGCAATTAGCAGGGGGAGGGATTAGCTGTAACAGGAGGTATTTGGACAGCTTCAGGACTCAGTACCTGAGCTTGCTCACTAAGTGGCATAGGCGTTAAACACAGGCGTTACAACACAGGCACAAAAGGGGAGGAAATACTTTAAGCAGCAGGTAAGGACTATAAAATAATGAAAAAAAAAAAACATTCAACCAATATTGCGTTTTTTTGCATTGGTTAGAATGTGCTAGACAAGTTGTGGTATAGTCTTTGAGTTTTGAGGACTCCACCCCAACTTCACTCACTCCCCAGCTTCACTCCCTCTCCTCCACCCCAACTTCACTCACTCCCCAGCTTCACTGCCTCTCCTCCACCCCAACTTCACTCACTCCCCAGCTTCAATCCCTCTCCTCCACCCGTTCTTCGCTCACTTTCCCGTTCATTTTTTACCACCACAGTTTACTTTAAGTAATTGTTCCCCACAATAGTCATCATGTTGGAGAATGCAGTACAGTGTACATCCTGCAACATGTATGCATGCCTTGATCAGCAGATTAAGGGTGTTTACTGTTGCCCTGGGTGTGTGCGTGTTGCTCAGTTAGAGGCTGAAGTCTCAGAGCTAAATGGGCATCTCGCAACACTGAGACGCATGCACAACATGGAGAAGAGCTTGGATCTCATGATCCAGACACTGGAGGGAACCGGTGAAGATGAGGTGGGTGGAGTACAGCTGGAGCAAGAAGCAGAGGTAGCCGCTAGTTGGGTCACAATTAGAAGGGGTAGGGGAAAAAGTGGCAGGGAGGCTAGTCCTGAGTTGTCCCTCCCTAATAAGTATGCTTGTTTGCGTAATATTGGGGAGGATGATTCTGGAGTAGCAATGCTGCTGCAGGATGTGTCCCTTAGCAACCAAGGGGCAGACCACTGCAACGAGAAAGGGAATATGAGTGCAGCTAAGGCTAGACAGATACTGGTGGTAGGGGATTCAATTATTAGGCACACAGATAGGGTAATCTGTCGAAGAAACCGTGAATGCCGTACAGACGGTTGTCTCCCGGGTGCTCGGGTTCGGCATGTAGCGGAAAGAATTGACAGATTATTGGGTGGGGCTGGGGAAGACCCAGCTGTCATGGTACACATTGGCACCAATGACAAAGTTAGTGGGGGATGGAAGGTCCTCAAACATGATTTTCAGGTACTTGGAGATAAACTTAAAGCAAGGACCTCCAAGGTGGTGTTTTCTGAAATACTGCCAGTGCCACGTGCTACATCTGAGAGACAGAGGGAGCTTAGGGAGTTAAGTAAGTGGCTGAGAAATTGGTGTAAGAAGGAGGGGTTTGGGTTCCTGGAGAACTGGGCAGACTTTGCAGTAGGCTACAGGTTCTAAAGCAGGGATGGGCTGCACCTTAATGGGGAGGGTGCAGCTGCATTGGGGGAGAAGATGGCTAAACTGTTGGAGAAGATTTTACACTAGGATCTGGGGGGAGGCGGGAGGATAAAGTCTCAATATGTACACAAGATAAGGTAAAAAGACAGTGGGAGCCTAACATTATGGGGGGTGGAGAGGGGGGTGGGGACAGTGTAAAGAGTAAGGAGGTTGGTAAAACTTCAAGTAGCCTATTTCATGTAAACAAAATTGGTAAATGTGGTGGTAAAAATATAAAGTGCATGGTAACTAATGCTAGGAGTCTTGTAAATAAAATAGACGAACTAGAGTTCATTCTGATTGACAAAGGCTATGACATTGTGGGAATAACGGAGACATGGATGGATGAAAGCCATGACTGGATAGCAAATTTATAGGGATACAATGTGTTTAGGAAGGATAGAACAGGAAAAAAGGGTGGAGGAGTTTGTCTCTTTGTTAAGAATTCTTTTACAGCTGCCCTGAACGATGAGATGGAGGAAGATTGTGACGATGTGGAGTCCGTTTGGGTAAATATTCATGGTGGAAATAAAGGCTGCCGATTGCTTATTGGGGTATGCTACAGGCCACCACATATTCATGAAGCTGCAGAACTGCAATTACTACAGCAGATTAAAAAAGCTGCAAGTAAAAATTAAGTCATCGTTATGGGTGACTTCAACTTTCCAGACATTGACTGGGGTATTGAGGCTGCCCATTTTGGTAAAAGCAGCAGATTTATGGCATCACTACAGGACAATTACTTGATTCAAATGGTAACGGAACCAACTAGGGGGAATGAGTTACTGGATCTGATCATCTTTAATAGACCAGATAATGTATCAAATGTGCAGGTTCAAGAACATTTGGGAAATCGTGATCACAACATGATAACGTTTGATCTGGTGACTGATAGGCCACGGGGCAGTGGGACCACTAAAACTATGAATTTTAGAAAAGCAAAGTTCAATCAAATTAGGCAGGCACTAAGTTTGGTGAACTGGGATAATGTACTACAAGGGGAGGACACTGAAGGGAAATGGCAAGCTTTTAAACTTATTCTCAATCAATATAGTAGTATGTATATCCCATATGGAAACAAAATATCTAGGAATAAAAAAAGGCCTCTATGGATAAATAGAAAGGTTAGAGATAAAATGAAGAGGAAAAAGAATGCCTATAAGGTCCTAAAACAGGAGGGGACTGAGGCTGTGTTAAACATTTATAAGGAGTGCAATAAAAATTGTAAAAAAGAAATTAGGCTGGCAAAGATTGAAGCTGAAAAACAAATCGCTAGGGATATCAAATCTAACCCCAAAAAGTTTTACAAGTACATGAACTCTAAAAAAAAGAAAGATTGACTGTATTGGACTCCTAAAGGATAAGGGGGGAACTCAATGGTGGATGACCAAGGTAAGGCAGAGTTATTAAATGCTTTCTTTGCTTCTGTCTTCACACGGGAAACATCACTGTTGCAAATTACAGAGGAAGAAGAGTTTCAATCTTGCAACTGTAATATTAAATACTTAATGCAGGAAGAAGTGAAGGCTAGACTAAATAAATTAAAAATAGACAAGGCACCTGGCCCGGATGGCATGCATCCTCGGGTCCTAAGGGAATTAAGTTCAGTTATAGATAAACCCCTTTATCTTATCCTGTGTGACTCTCTTTCAACTGGCAGAGTCTCAGTGGATTGGCGTACAGCCCACGTTTTCCCATTATTTAAAGAGAATCTGTATCGTTAAAATCAAACAAAAGTAAACATACCAGTGCGTTAGGGGACATCTCCTATTACCCTCTGTCACAATTTCGCCGCTCCTCACCGCATTAAAAGTGGTTAAAAACAGTTTTAAAAAGTTTGTTTATAAACAAACAAAATGGCCACCAAAACAGGAAGTAGGTTGATGTACAGTATGTCCACACATAGAAAATACATTCATACACAAGCAGGCTGTATATACCCTTCCTTTTGAATTTCAAGAGATGTGTGTGTTTCTTTCCCCCTGCAGCTATCTTCCACTGAAGTGTCAGGCTGTTTCTTCCTGCAGAGTGCAGACAGCTCTGCCTGTGTATGTAATTCCTCAGTATGTGAAAGCCCAGCCAGCTCAGAGGAGGATTTATCCAGCTTGTAAAAGATAATAGAGCAGAGAGAAGCTGCACTAATCTAAATAACACACAGCAGTGTGCAGAGAGGGGCCTGGAGGGGGGAGATGCATCACAGAACCACAACACTGAAGAACTTGGCAGCCTTCCAGACACAGGCTGACAAGTCTGACAAGAGAGAGATAAGTTGATTTATTACAGAGATGGTGATAGTAGAACGTGCTGCAGTAAGCCAGAACACATTAGAATAGCTTTTGGAACTTGTAGGATGATAAAAAACAGGATGCAATTTTTGTTACGGAGTCTCTTTAAGAAGGGCAAAAAATCAGATCCAGGAAATTACAGACCTGTAAGCTTAACATCAGTTGTATGCAAACTATTTGAGGGGTTACTAAGAGATACTACACATGACTTCATAGTAGAAAACCATCTTATTTCTTAGCATCAACATGGGTTTACTAAAGACAGGTCCTGTTTGACTAATATGCTCAGCTTTTATGAGGTATTGAACGCTAAAGTGGATATTGGGAATGCTGTAGATGTGATATACTTGGACTTTGCTAAGGCCTTCGACACTGTTCCCCACAAAAGTCTGGTGCAAAAGTTGAGGATGCAAGGACTGGGGAAGAGTCTGTGTGCATGGATAGGAAACTGGATAATGGACAGAAAACAAAGAGTTGTGGTCAATGGATCATACTCAAAATGGGAGACTGTTAGCAGTGGGGTCCCACAGGGGTCTGTACTGGGTCTAGTGCTCTTCAATTTATTTTTTAATGACCTAGTAGATTCAATAGTGAGCAATGTTGCTATTTTTGCAGATGATAGAAAATTGTGCAGAATCATCAATTCTCAGGAAGATAGGGACATATTGCAACAGGATCTGGATAGGATGGCTATATGGGCACATAAATGGCAAATGAAATTCAATGTTGAAAAATGTAAAGTCATGCATTTCGGTCGTACCAATGGTCTAGCACCATACAAAATAAATGGGATACAGTTGGGGACATCAAACTTGGAGAAGGACTTAAGGACTTAGGAGTACTCATCAACAACAAGTTAAATAATCGCACTCAATGCCAAGCCGCTGCAGCTAAAAGCTAACAACATTTTGGGATGCATTAAAAGGGAAATAAAAACTTGAGATGCTAGCATAATATTGCCCGCTTAACTCTCTAGTAAGGCCACATCTGGAATATGGAATTCAGTTCTGGGCACCACATTACAGGAAAGATATTACAGTTTTAGAGCAGGTGCAATGACGAGCAACAAAATTGATACGTGGGAAAAAAATTGATACGTGAAAGGTCTCACCAAGAAAGGTTAGATAAACTGGGTTTATTTAGTCTAGAGAAAAGACGCCTTAGAGGGGATCTAATTAACATGTATAAATACATCAGAGGGCAATATAATAGCTTGGCGGATGAGCTTTTTGTCCCTAGACCTTCTCAAAGGACTAGAGGACATAATCTGCGCATGGAGGAAAAACGTTTTAGCCATTTATTTAGGAAAGGGTTCTTTACAGTAAGAGTGATTAAGATGTGGAATGCATTGCCACAGGAAGTCGTTATGGCAAACTCTATACCTGCATTTAAAGAGGGCTTAGATGCTTTCCTTGTGTTAAAAGACATCCATGGCTACAATTACTAGGTAATGCCTAATGCTGATCCAGGGATTTTATCTGATTGCCATCTGGAGTCGGGAAGGAATTTTATTTCTTTTAGGGCTAATTGGACCATGCCTTGTAAGGGTTTTTCGCCTTCCTCTGGATCAACAGGGATATGTGAGGGAGCAGGCTGGTGTTGTACTTTGTTCTCTGGTTGAACTCGATGGACGTATGTCTTTTTTCAACCCAAATAACTATGTAACTATGTAACACAACAGGCAAGCAATGTGAGGAAAATAATAAATATTGGCATGTCTTCCAGAATGACAAAACTTTAACTGCCACACACCCTGAGAAACCAAAAGTTATTTTAATGAAAGCCCCTAATCTTAAGAGTATTATAGCCCCCACGATTCCTATTAAAAACGCCCCCCTGGGAAAAGATGGGAGTTTTAAAAGGGGCTCATTTTGTGTGCCATGCAGGAGTACTCAGAAAATATTACCAATCACTACTTTTAGATCAACAGTGACAGGAGAGACATATGAAATTAAAGGAAACATGAATTGCAATAGTAGAGGAGTAATATATGTTGTGGAATATGGATGTATGCAACAGTATGTGGGTAGAACAAAGCGAATGCTGTGTGAAAGAGTTTCTGAGCATACAAAAAATATGAGCAAAGGAAGTGACAAATATCCATTGAGCAAACACTGCGAGGAATGCAAGAGTGGACGTTTGAACTTGATCAAGTTTTATGCAATTGAACTGGAGAGATGGAGATTATATTAAAGAAATGTCTCGCAGAGAGTCTTACTGGATCTTTACATTAAATTCCCTTGCACCAAAAGGGTTAAACCAGGATATTGAACTTTTTGCTTTTAATTAATGTTAATTAATGCGGAATTGAATGGAGGAGGGAGGAGTCACCAGCCCCTAGCAGACAGCATATCAGTATAGCCAGTCACTATGCTCTGAGGAAGAGAGGCGCATCCTCTCCAAACATGTCAGCGTGATCGGATACAGTGAATGTGATATCACGATACCATCACTTCCGGACTATGGGGCTGGTTACTGTGTCCACTGAATACCATATCCAGATCCCGGCATATAGTGAGAGCTGAAGGCCGCAGCTGCTCCTTCCCGGTAGTGCAAGTCCGACTCTTCCTTTAACAGACTGTTCAGCTATACTGGATATACCTACCAAGTAACAGGACTCATTAGAAGCCGCCAAAGTCTGATAAAAATCGTTACCACTACTCATAACATGTCTCGTGAGTATTCAGCCTTATTGCAACGCTGTGTTATGCTTTACATTACTAAGAGGATAATATATACAACTGGCATTGATCCGGAGAATTTATTGTTTTATTGTGGAACTTTTTATTGGAATTTTGTATTGGATCCTTAATCTGCCACTGAAGTGTTTGCTCGCATATTTTTGCATCCTCAAACTACCTCTCTGAACCATCAGGCTCATTAGCAGGATCCTGCAGGACTTTTCAGTGTGAGAGGTGTGTAAGGTCTCTGCATACCTGCAGATTTGTCTGGATGTGAGTGACAGTGTGGTTGCAATTTTAGACTAGCTACTCGTGTGTGGTAAGATTTTTATTGTTATTTAATTGATAGTATTAAATTGGTTTTGAGTGCGCAGGAGTAATACTGTTTTTTTTGTTCAATTCGAGTGGATTGGGGTACAGATCCATTTTTCTCCTTGCAGCCAACATTTTTTGTCAAAGCTCCTTATTGTGGTGCTGCTAGGTGCGCGGCATTTATACATATTCTGTATTCTTTACATTTCCCTGGGGCTTCAACTAGTCCATTTTTGTGGTCCAATGAGGAAATTCAAGCAAGGGCTTGTTCACACTACAATAGCTTTTCTAAGTGCTTTGTGATTTTAAAAGCTCTTGGTAATGTTATCCTATGTGTGTGTTCACACTGGAGCAATATGATTTTGTAAAACTCCCTCATAGCATTGCATTAGCAAGAGCTTTTAAAATCTTTTGCGCTTAATAAGCTCTTGTAGTTTGAATCAGCCCTGGTGGGAGAGTTCAAATATTTGATTTTTCCATGAAGCATTCCCACTGCTCTATCCCTAGATTATTCTCTGAGCGTTCTCTGTTTTAACTGTTCTATTAACTTCTTGTGACTAGTGTGTCTGATATACCCTCAAAGATCACCCGTGTATAATTAATTTGTTGATATTGATTTGTAAAAAGACAGTTGATGGGGAAGAGAGAAGGGAACTTAGGAAGAAATGGAAAGACTTCAGACTACTCCCAACACAGAGTTTGGTAGAATTTTATATCTCCAAGAACACCAAAAAGGAGAACAATGACTAAAACTGCTAATAGTCCACAAAATACAGTACTCTCGAGAATGGGTGGTTTTTTTTTTTGTTTTTTTTTTTTACTGAAGACATTATACTCATGGAATTTGGGTTACCAATTCGTCAACCACTATGCAGACTTATAGAGAACTTTTCTACCCTTCACTACCCAGGTGATGAATAATCCTCCTAGGTAAGAAAAATGAGTTAATCCTATCTAGCAGCTACAATGAATTGTGCACTCCATTAAATAGCACAATTTTCAACAATACAATGCATATTATGCAACATATATTAATACAAGGCTCCCAGGATCTAAAATGTGTAAATTGCAACCACAGCAGCACTAAGGTGGGCGAACACAAAAATGTCTCAATGCAACTTCAATACCACTTAAAGAGGACCTCCAGCCTAAACAAACATACTGTCATTAAGTTACATTAGTTATGTTATTTAAAATAGATAGGTAATATAATCTCTTACCCACCCTGTTTTAAAAGAACAGGCAAATGTTTGATTTCATGATGGCAGCCATCTTTTTGGTTGAAAGGAGGTGAAAGGGAGCATGAGACACAGTTCCAACTGTCCTGTGTTCTGAGCACCTCCCCCAGTTGCTAGGCAACGTGAACAACAACATAGGAAATCCCATCATGCAATGCACAGCATTAGGGAAAAAAAGCCCAGGCTTTTTTTCTTTGATGGGTGGAGCTTAGCTAAAAATGCAGCCAAAAATGATGCTTTGGTAAGAAAAACAAAGTTCTGATGCTGAGAAACTGTTAAAGAAACACCAAGCCTTTTCAGTTCTGCAGAGTAGATTTTTAGTCCGGAGGTTCACTTTAAGCTGTCAATTTCAATCCCTGTACAGCCTTCAGTCCATCCACGGTTATTATTCAGAGAGATAAAAAAAAAGGCTCAAATAATGAATAAGTACCATGGCAGGTCAAGCAGTGATCTAATGGGTTAAATTCCATTCCTCAGACCATGCAGGGTTAATGTCTAAAAACTTCATTCCAATACATTAGTTCTAAATGTAATATGCTCAATTGTATAACAGAATTATCTGGTAAAATGCATGCAAGGTTCTCAGGTTCCGAAATGCATATGTTACAAAAACAGCAGCACCATGGCGGGCACACACAAAAATGTCCCATTGCAGCTGCAATCCCTACACAAATGTCCATCCAAAGAAAAGCACAAAACAACCCAAAACAAAACACAAAAATTCCAGTGATTATGTACCTGTTTAGTACGCTTTCAACCCATTTATATATCATCGCTAGTTACTACTTCTGATTTCACCAAAGAGTTTCCTCTTGGGCTGAAAACCATTCCCATCTTCATTAGTCCTGTTGGTATTGTACTCAACCCTCAGAAAACCAGGAGAGAAGACTCACAGGTAAAACTTGGAGGTGTAGTACAGCCATAGCCGGCCTTTGATATGAGCGACTGGAGCGGTCGCTCAGGGCGCCGGCTTCCAAGGGGGGGGGGGGGGGGGGGCACCTGTAACTGGCTAACTATACTGAGAGCACCTACACCTGACTTCCTATATTGGGGGCACCTATAGCTGGCTACCTATACTGAGGGAGTGCATCTACTCCTGGCTACCTATACTGAAGGCACCAACACCTGGCTACCTATACTGGAGGCACCTAAGCCTGGCTACCTATGGGGGGAGACCTACAATTGACTTTCTATACTGGGGGAACCTATGCTTGGCTACCTATATTGAGGGCACCTACACATGAGATCCTATACTGGGGGCACCTATACCTGGCTATCTACCTATACTGAGATTGATGGTGGGTTTTTTTTTGGGGGGGGCACGCTGGGGCAATAACGCGTGGTGCTAATTGTCGGTGCTGTGCTATCATTCCAAATTGGGGGGGCTAACTGTCCCACTGATTGTTTTTATTAATATTCCCGAAAGGCTCTAGCCTTCATTTTTTACGTTTATTCAGGATAATGCACTCTTTTCATCCATTTTGTGGTTATCAATATATTTTTTTTCTATTATACATATGTGATGCGTCACGGAGATCTGAGCATTTGGCGTGATGTAGACAGAAGTTGAAGCCGGCACCATCAAAGTAACCTTTATGCTCTTTGGCGTGATGTGTCACGACTTCAGAAAGGTTGGGAACCACCGTCCAAGGAGTTAACTCAGGAGAGAAGTTGAATTGCATATGGGCCTGTGTGTGTGCGCGTGCATGCGTAAGTGTGTGGGCACGCACGGAGCAGATGGGGGGGGGGGGGGGGAGGGGCACAAAAATCAGATTTCGCACAGGGTGCTGTGAAACCTAAGGCCGGCCCTGAGTACAGCCCTCTTTCTCCAGTAAACTAACGTATTTTTCGGACTATAAGACGCTCCGGACTATAAGACGCACCTTGGTTTAGAGGTCAAAAACTAGGGAAAAAAAGTATACTAAACCTGGTGCCTCTATAGTACAGGGGTGTCTTATGGATCTTTCCCCCCAACTATTATGTCCCTATTGAGCCTTTTTTGTGCTTCTTGTTTCCCCCTATGTCATCCTCTGGTGTTCCACTGTGTCCCCTGGAGTTGCCCTGTGCCATGCTCTGTCCTCCTGTCCTGTCTCCTTTGGTGTTCTCTGTCCCTGTGTTCAGTGTCCCCCTGTCCTCTGTTGTCCTCCTTCCTACATCCCCCCACATCTGACTCCTGTGTCCATACTGTAGCTGATGTCCCCTGTCCCTGTGTGCAGTGTCCCTCTCCTTTTCCCTGTCTCCTATGTCCCCAGACTCCTGTGTGCACACTCAGCTAAAACCAATCACTTTGTAGGTGCCCAGTGCTCCCTGTGCCTGTGTGCAGCATCCACTTCTTGTCCCTTTGTCCCCCGTGCCCAGACTGCTGTGTCCATACTCACGCTGCAGCCACTTTTTACTGTGCCCGGTGTCCCCTGTGTGCAGCGTTCTCCTCGTCCCCGTGTTTTTCGTCCCCATGTCCGGACTGCTGTTTCCGTACTCACGCAGCCATGTTGTACTGTATCCAGTTTCTCAGGCGTGCAGCGTCCTCCTTGTCCGCGTGTATTACGGCCCCATGCCGTCATGTGCCTGTAATCGCCGCAGCCATGCTCCGATGAAGAGGAAGTAAGCAGAGGAGACATCTACCAATCGGATAGGGGGCCGCTTCCCCGGACCGCTTATCACACTACCTTTCATGCTTCCTTCTCTCTCTCTGCCTGGAATGCAGTCTGGAGGGTGGGACGAAGGCTCCACCATTGGAGCCAATCAGCGCACTCCCCTTGGTCCCGCCGGCGAGACCATCGCTTCCTATCAAGATGGAAGCAGGAGCAATAAGCGGCAGCGATTGGCGGTCTGGGACAGCGCCCCCCGCCTGATTGGTAGATGTCTCCTCTGCTTACTTCCTTATCAGAGTTGCGTGGCTGCGGCGATTACACGCACATGATTCCGGGCATGGGGATTTAATACGCGCGGACAAGGAGGATGCATGGGAAACTGGATACAATACAAAGTGGATGCAGCGTGAGTACGGAAATAGCAGTCCGGACATGGGGACGTAATACACGGGAACAAGGAGAACGCTGCACAGGGGACACCGGACACAGTAAAAAGTGGCTGCAGTGTGAGGATGGGGACATAGAAAGGGGGCAGACACTGCGCTGAGGACGCACATGGCATAGAATGGAGAACACCGGCGGAGGACACAGGATGGTGGACAAACAGGTGCTGGTCAAAATTTACTATTCGCACTATAAGACGCACTGACTTTTTCCCCCCACTTTTGTGGAAGAAAAAGTGCGTCTTATAGTCCGAAAAATACGGTACCCACTGCACATTCTAAATTAGGGGGGAAAGTCGCAGGGGCCCCGGGATTAGGAAATAAGGTAACAAACCACTCAAGCAGAGTATACAACTCATCTGGCAAACCAAAAAGGAAAAGTCTGGTTGATCTGTACACGGTACAGACCGTAATATGGATTGCTCACTACAGTATAAACTAATTTTATAGCAAGCGTAGAAAATAAGTGTTGAATCTATATCACTCTTCAAATAAAACCAAGTGAACACAAATGCTGCACATTTACCTTAAGCTCAAACATTTTCCTCTAAAACAATTCAAAGACAGAAGTTGAGGCTTATACTTTTACTCGCTTTAAAAAAATATTCCTGGTGGATTTATTAATTCTACGCCTCTTGTTAATTTTTAGGTTGATATAATAAAGGTTCTCCTGAGCTGTAAAACATGGTAAAATACAAGTGACCCAACAAACTTGGAGTTTAAAACCTTAAATTAGAACACAGTGTGTATAGCTGAAAAGTTGATGCAGTTACATGCGCAAATCTCCAGCAAGAAATTAAAATCTTGCTTCGAGTGTATGCACAAATCTGCTTTCAAACAAGTGCTGATTCACAAATCATCAACCTAATTAGGTACTGACATGACCCAGGTGAAGGTTACCACCTACAAGGCAATTTAAAAACATCTAGACAAGGTTTGTTAGATCACTTGTATACTGGCAGTGACTACAGAGAGAAGGAGAACGGACTCCTCTTTGACTACACTAGCTGCATGCTTGTTCCAGTCATAACCCACAGGATTAATAAACCCCAGCTTGGTACTTTCTAAAACAAAACAAAAAAACAAAAAAAATCTGCAAATTCCTTTTTACCTCTGTGATTTCAGCAGCTGCAAACTTGGATGAAAACGTAGTTCCTTGCTGAACAGACGGAATTACATCAGTCTGTGTTTTTTTATGTTCTTCATATTCAAGTGGAGAAGAAGAAGAGAGTTTTATGTCTGGCACCATGTCTGCAAACCAGTCCAGCTCTAGGTCTTTTACTTTGCTCCTAACCTTTATTGTAAATTCATCTCCTAAACCATAACCCGGCTCAGCTTTCTTTTTGGGAGCTTGTTCATCTCCAGGTCCTGATGTAAGTAAGGGGGGCTTATATACCTTATCTGATTTCACATTATGTGATTCATTTCTTCTACTATCCAGCTCAGAAACAGAGTTCAGGGTAGAAAGTTTTGTGTCATCTGCAGTTTTATTTGTGTTACTAGAAGCCTCGGTGGTTTCAGTTTTTGAGCTATCACAATTGAAGTCATTCCACTGCTCTGATCCTAATGTGCTGATGATCTCTGTGTTTTCTTGTAAAATAGAAATCTCGCTTTTGTTCCCCTCAGTTTCGCTCCAATCTGGCCAGTCTTCTGTTGACTGTTGCACCTGATCACAGTTCGTTAGAAGGCAGTCTTTGTGCCTAGATACGTTATTCAATGAACATGGAAAGTAGTTCTCTGAAAAAATAAAGTAATGGGAATATAGTTATTATAAAAATGTACAATATCAAGATCTAAAAATATTACATACTATAAAATCTTAGTTTTAGCTACTTTCAGGTCTGGAGAAAATACAATATGTAACGTAATCTAAAAATGAATATGCGTATACAGTTATTTTATCTGTATTAACCTTGTTTGTCTATGTAACTTTTTTGTAAGTGATTTTTTTTTGGTAAAAACAAAATGTACATAATTGTGTAGCGCCATGGAAGTGGTTGTTGTTTTATAATAATAATTGCCACTGAAACTACAGATTTACACATTAAGTTTGACATTCCTAGGTAGGACATTAGGACATAATGAGAACTCCAGGTATACATTATGTACAGAACAGCTTTTCTCAACCTTTTTACCCTGGAGGAACCCTGCAAATAACTTTTGGATCTCAAGGAAACCCTGCAAACAATTTTTTAATCTTGAGGAACCCCTGTATTTAGTTTTCTGGAGGCAAGGTCTTTAAAAGTGAGGCTGTTAATTTCACTAACTAATATTACATTGCCATTCATTATATATATATATATATATTCATTATTATATTGACCCCCAGTTTAGTGGTTCTTTTACCGTAGCCCCTATTATAATGTGCTCTATTGTACTTCCTCCACGATGGGGGGAAATGTCAAGGAACCCCTGCAGAGTCCTCAAGGAACACTGGGGTTCCAGGGAACCCTGGTTGAGATACCCTGGTATAGAAGGTTAAGGCTTTTTAATTTATTTCTATTTTCCTGCCTCTGTGTTCTGACATGCAGATAAATTCTTGAAGTGAATTGATTTCCACTGATAAATTAAGTAAAATTTATTGCATTAGAAAAAAAATAATACCATCTTTGTTTGAAGCTGTTCAGTTACAATTACAGGTGTGGCCATGTAGTCAAATTAATTTATATTTTGTACCTCAGGCTGTCTCCTCCTGGCAGCTGGGACAGCACTTTTAGTGGGATTTACTGTAGTCCAGCCCTGGATAAATGTCTGTGTCCAGCAGCCATATAGAGGACCTGTCAATCAATATGGACAAGGGGCTGGCACTCAGTACATGCAAAGTGAAACCAGTGGTGATGATGCGGCTGTCACTTGCAGACACTCCAGTAAACTTTAAGAGAGTAATGGTGCTGAACATACAAAAGAAATCAGAAAGTCTGGCGCAATGTAGTTTATTGTCATCAGTAAAGTGCTGGTGCATATACTGTATTAGCATTAGTGAGAGTTTTAATGCAAGCGACAGTTCTGTGCAAATGCAAAGAGATACTTCGTGACTGATTAACTGGAGTGAAAGTGGCAGCGATTTTGTGCACCCAACCTCGGAAGAAGCCAGGAAAAATTCTGCAAAATAGGCATCCACTGCTGCCATTCCTACACCAGTTCATCAGAACTTTGCATTTGCACAGAACTATCATTTGAACCTTTCTCACTTAATGCTGATACATACACCAGCACTTAACTGATGACAATAAACCACATTGTACCAGCCTTTCCATTCTCCTTTGCTTAAGTCATTTACAAGAGAAGGTTGGCTCATGCACAGAAGTCTAAAGCCCAATCTACACGATACAATTCTTTGTGCGATTTGATTACGATTCTATTTACGATCTGATTAAATCCGACATGTCCGATAGGGATTCGATTCAATTGGATTTGGCATTGCAAAACAAAGGCAAATCAAATTGAATCGAATCCCGATCGGACATGTTGGATTTAATCGGATCGTTAAAAGAATCGTAATCGAATCGCACAAAGAATCGTATCATGTAGATGGGGCTTAAGTATCCAGATAGGAGAGATCAGTGTCTAGAATCCATATGCAGAGGGCCCATGGAAGTACCGTACTTAAATACATGCCAGAACCAATGGAGTGCATTTCTAATCTACTTTCAGTTCCACCTTCAAAAGAAGGTGACCAGACTTGGACACCAGACCATTCACAAATATCGGCTACAGCACTCCCCTACAACTTAAACAGGTACTTTCTGGATATGTATGGATCTGTATATCATAGGTTATGTTGCTACAGACCTTCATTCTAATATGGGCACAGGAAAAAAAAAAGTTAAACTGACAATATGGCTGGAAACGGTCTTCAAGGAAGTCTACATTATCACAGAGAAATGGTCAAAATTCAAAATCAAGTACTTCAAAACAAAGTAAGGTTATGCTCTTGCAGAGTATCGCTAAGGTGATACTGCAGGAGATTTGGTTTAAAAAATGACATAAAAACCTTTAAAAGAAACCATTTTGGGTATTGTCACTCCTTATAAGTCTCCTTGTGTCACTGCTCAGAGCATCATGATAATGCTTAAGCAAAGTCCTTCTGATTTTCCCCACTAATATTATGCATGATTTTGTTTTCCCTTGTTCTGACTTCTGTTCTTCAGGATAGTTTTTGCTTACTTGTTTGGCACATGCTCTGTATGTTATCTTGATCAACAGCTACCATAGGTCCATCTGTTGCCTGTGCTTCGTTTTGCGTTTATCCCAATTATTTATCTGCTTTACAATTAAAGTACTAAGTAGTAAGTACTGCCTTGTTGCTCACATTTCTGGTTGCCCTAAAAAGTCTTTACCCAAGTATTTACATTTGCCTTCCACCTAGGCCAGTGGCTGCCAGAGGCAAGCCTGAGTTCCACAAGTGGCTATTACTTTGCAGAATAGTATGTCCACCAGTAAAAGCTCTGGAGAAGACCACAGCAGTGTTTTTCACAGTGCATCTTAGATTAGCATCACATTCACAATTGGAATGGCAGAAACACATCATCCAATGAATGAATTTACCAACCAAATTACAAATAGCATGAACATCTTCAAATATCTAACTAATGTAAAATTTTCTTTAGTCTAAAACTCTAAAACTATGTACTGTAAATATAGGCTTTTACTTACAGTATGTCACAGTAGTTTTCCATTTCATACACAGGAGACCTGTGCATCTCCAATAACTTAATTCATTTTCGCCATGGATGAGGTGTGCATTGACAATTTAGTCAGAAAGTTAATGTAATTTAACAACTGTGCCCGAATTTTACAATTACATTATTTCTCATTTACTAAGGCAGGCAAATGGCACACAACCTGTTTAACAATCCTGCACCCGCTGATGAGGCACCCAATAAGTTTAAGGCTGTTTACAGTGGTCAGTTGCATTGCAGAATAATTCTGCATGTAAACTCACTGCCCATAGAATTCTATGGGCCTGATCACAGTACAGTTCCTTTTTAATGCTATCCTTAAAGTTTTGTATTATTGATCACAGTACTGCGTTGTAACGGATCGCAAGTTATTCTAACTCACTGCATGCAGGCTTTGTATTAAAGAGACTCTGTAACAAAAATGTCATTGTGTTTTCTACCATCCTACAGGTTCCTAAACCTATTATAATGTGCTCTGGCTTACTGCAGCACTTTCTACTATCACCATCTCTGTAATAAATCAGCCTATCTTTCCCCTGTCGGACTTGTCATCCTGTGTCTGGAAGGCTGCCAACTCTTAAGTGTGATCTGCTATGCATGTTCCCCCTGCAGGCCCCCTCTATGCACACTCCCCTGTGTGTGTGTGTTATTTACATTAGCCAGCTTTTCTCTGCTCTCTTATCTTTTACAAGCTGGATAAATCCTCTGTTCACATACTGATGAGTCACATACTGCAGAATTACAGACAACCGGGCAGAGCTGTCTGCAAAAAGAAACAATCAGCTTGTAACTCTTCAGTGAGCTGCAGGGGAAAATAAACACACAAATGATCTCTTGAGATTCAAAAGGAAGGCTGTATACAGCCTGCTTGTATATGGATGTATTTTCTAAGTGTGGACATACTGTACATCAACCTACTTCCTGTTTTGGTGGCCATTTTGTTTGTTTATAAACAAACTTTTTAAAACTGTTTTTGACTACTTTTAATGCGGCGGGGAGCAGCGAAATTGTGACAGAGGGGAATAGGAGATGTCCCCTAACACACTGGTATGGTTAACTTTTGTGCGATTTTAACAATACAGATTCTCTTTAAAGTCTATGTTTGGTTTCCATTGCAGTTTTTATAACATGTGCATTATACAACTGACCACTGTGAACCTAGCCTAAAGGTTCTGAACTCTTTAGTGCATGGATTGTTTTATGAGAAGGGGAACATTTTTAATAATAGCAAGTATTATTATTATTTATTGTATTTCTAAAGCACCAACATACTACGCAGCGCTGGACAATAAATAGGGATACATACATTGTAACAAGGGGTGACAGTCAGAGTGGTAGCAAACGGTTTTACAACATAGCACACGGTTATATATGCAATCAGGCAATAAAATGCGTTTTACAGAGACCAAGCAAATCAAGTCCGAGTTAGTCCATGAGGAGGGTGTCATTGCTGGGGTAGCAAAATTAAGAAGGACACATTAAGGGAGGGGGGCCCTGCCAAAGGCTTACAATCTACAATCTAAAATATTACAAAGTAAACGTGCTTAATAATTTAAATGCAAGTACAGACAAATGGAGTATGGATTAATAAGTAAAAGTTGCCTATTGATTGTGGTCATTTTTTGTAGCCTTTAGATTTACTTAGATTTTCATTTTTTGGTATAAATCAGGGCAAGAAGTCAGTCCCTGTATTTGTCTTCCTCAGTGTATGTCAAAATGATACTATTCCCTACAAATAATTGCCATAAATGGGGTCCCCCAGTAACAGTTTTCTCTCTTACATAAAGCTATACTGTACTAGGTTACCAGAACACAGGTGCACATTATTCTTGCTTCCAATAAAACTTGACTAGAGATGGTGACAGTAAGGGGGCACACTTGACTTTCAGTTTTCTGTGCACAATTTTCTGCACACCATGGGCTTGATTCACAAAACGGTGCTAACTGTTAGCACTCTGCAAAAAGTGCTTCGCGCGAAGTTTCGCGTGATAACAGTTATCGTGCACAAAAATTAGCATTCGCGAGTTAACCCAAATTTTTCGCGCATTAACAGTAGCTTTCGCACACAAAAATTTGTGTTATCGCGTGAACACAACCGTTAACGCGTGAAAAATTTGCAAATGTTTGCGTGCGATAACCGTTTTTGCGCGCAAAAAACGGTTTTCGCGTTTAAAAAGTGCAAAAAGCCGTGCTAATAGTTAGCACCATTTTGTGCATCAAGTCCCATGTGTGTTTGTATGCAGACAAACTAATTTTTTTTTCACAGTAGCTAATGTCATTGATAGAGAAAACTAACAAAATTTGCATAATTATGCTGCAGGATGTCAGTTTTTTTTTGCACACGAAAAATGCATTAAGTGTGAATTAGCCCATTGATTAGCATGAGTTCTCAGTTTAAATTGTTTTTTTCTGTGAAAACTTGCACAAAAATAGATAAGTGTGTCCCCTGCCTAAAGGGTGGGCATCATTCAACGCAGATACTAACATAAATAATCAAACCACAGAAGGAGAACACTGGGGGCAATACAAGCAAGTGGCCCTTGTAGGATGTTGGTGGGGGAAGAAAGATGTTGCTGTGGCCATATGATGTGGGTACATGATGAATTGTGTACGAAAGTTTTAGTGCATACAATTTTTAGATCCCTCCATAGTGTGCCTCAGCTTTCTAGTGTCACCTATACTATATGCTGCAGCCTTCAACTTCACATCATAGTGTGACAAGCTTTCCATTGACCCGTGTGAGTGGTCAAGTTTTAACAGTTCAAAAGTGTAAAGACTGAATGGGGGTGGTGTTACTTCACAACTGACTGAGTTTGAGGGCCACACATCACTGCAGCAGATATGCTGCATGGGTCCCATACCACTGACAAATATTTATCAATCGAAGTTTTTCCTAGTGGGTATAAACCATATGAAATAGAAGCAGCTGGAGATACGGCCCTCCAGTTCTGATTACAGTACAACACCAATATTATTATTATTGATTTATATAGCGGCAGCATCTTCCGTGGCGCTGCACTAATAAAGCCTATCTGTGTAGTTTAAAACAAAAAATGAAGCCAAACATCAGTCTGGTATCCAATTGATGATCTCAATCCAAATTGTATCCAAGTAGAGATTAATAATTCTCTGTTCGCCATAACATCCAGTGCAATGATCTCTGCCAGGTAGTGGATCCTGCATACACCACAGACTAGTGCGACAAAGATAATATGCAGTATTTTATTCCAAATGTCCAATAAATACAGAATACAAACTTTCTTGCAAGAGTAAAAACAAGTATAAACAAATGAACTTACATTAAGGGCCTAGGTTCTGCTAGTATATAGGTAAGTGACAGCCAGATAAGTGTTGGGCAGATTACGATCACACAGATAAGTGCAGGCCTATCACATGTGGCTTCTCCTAATCTGTCTCCCCCACTGATAAATTATGGAATAATGCTGCAACCGCAGGGGAGACAGATCAGGGGAAGTTGTGCAGGAGAGATTAATGCTCCACACAAAGGGGTTGATTCATAAAGCATTGCCATCACTGTACAATAAAGTCTAGTTTCTTAATGTTGTACCTGAGCTAATGGCACACTTTTTCCAATAAGTGTAGGTCTTGTACAAAGCACCATCACCATTTTATTGTGGAATCATGAAACAGAAGGCAAAAACGTGCGTCTTACACTAGGGATACATAATAAGTGAAGAATACTTCTGCAGAGCTGCAAGAGGTCAGGGCATTTTCTTTGCAGTACTGCACGTAGACAAATATTGGTAGCATTTCAGTTAGCAATTGAGCAACATTTCAAACATTTTCATCACTAACAACATAGCATCAGCCACTGCAATATCAGCTACGTTTGGGTAATTACTTGCAAGCAATGTATCAAGCATCATGGGCCTAGTGTAACATGGCGAACCAAAAACACCAATTAGCATATCATGTGTACTAGGTTTTTCAGGTCTCATGAAATGCTCCAATTTAAAGGTACATGTGCTTGCCTTAATATAACTGTTTTGCGCAATATAAACATGATTTTGGAAAGAGAAGAGGTTTAGAGGCCAAACCGGATGACTTCAGAATGCATATTTTTCTGTATTCTTTCATTTCGTGAATGTTTTACTTGCCTTTTCCACAATATCAAGAAGCAACATTTGCTTTTGAGTGATGTATATCTACTTATACCTTACACTTCAGGTACCTCGGTGATGGATCACAGGAGTATTTAAAAGATGTAAAATGAAAATGTATTTAAATTTGACAGAAGCAAATTATATCTTTATATTTATTAAACAAATAAGCAAATGGCAAAATCAATACTACATAAGTAAACACGGTTGTTCAAAGTGTTGTCTTCACAAATTATCTAGGTATCCAGCTATATAAAATAATCATCAATCACTGTGTCATCTGCATGGACATTTGCATGAATCTCCACTTACTTGAGAGGGCACCACCTCCAACATCCAGACTTGCATTATGTATTTATGACAGTTCTTTCACTGTAAGATAGCATTACCACATTAATGTTTTTGTCTTGCCTCCGTATCCACTATGCCATTTATCTAATTCTTAACTCCTGGTCGATTAATGGAAAGCCATAACCAAAGTTGGGACTGGGAGGTATGATTCGTGACTAAACAAAACACTGATTTGTCAAAGTAATCTGCCATTTATTCTCGTTTCCCAAACAGAAATTTGCACAACCCCGTTTAGTTATTTCAAAGAAGCTTGTATTTTGACAGCTTAGTAAAATGGAAGTGTAGGAGTATTATACTGTCATACAGTAACACACCTGTGGAGGTAAAAAATAAAAAGGTATGTTAACTGGATTACAAAAAAAGTCAGTGTACAGCTTTCATAAATGTGTACATAATCTGTCCTATCAAAATAACTTGACACACAGCCATAAGTGTCTAAACTGCTTGCAACAAAAGTGAGTACACCCCTAAGTGAGGAACGTCAAAATTCTACCCAAAGTTCAATATTGTGTGTACTCACCATTAATTTGCAGCCTCGGTTTAACTTTCTTGGGCATGGAGTTCACTAGATCCTCACAGGTTGCCTCTGGAATATTCTTCCACTCCTCCATGACAACATCATGAAGCTGGTGGATGTTAGAGACCTTGCACTCCTCCACCTTCTGTATGAGGATGCCCCACAGGTACTCAGTAGGGTTTAGGTCTGGAGACATGTTTGGCCAGTCCAGCACCTTTACGCTCAGTTTCTTTAGAAAAGCAGTGGTCATCTAGGAGGTTTGACGCAGTGGATGGGGTGTTGGGACACCCTGGAAAGAAGAGACAAAACAAAAATCGGGAGCCCAAATGGTGTAGTATGTCAGTAACACTAAAAACAATATTATGATAAAAGGGCTACTCACAAAGGTGGGTTGCTGGGGACAACCGAACGCAGGAAGCAGGTGGAGATAATGAACCAGTCTCTACTCGGGGTGTCCCAGACTGGGACTGGTGGCGATCTTCAATTGTGGTCTGTTTTTGAACCCCGCCCACTGCAGATGTGGGGGCGGAGACTGAGCACGATGAAGGTAAGGAAACGCCCAGGGGTTTATAAAACTGAGTTAAAAACAACAGCCAAAATGATAAGTGAGGCAGCTTACCTCAATAAGGACTTTCTCATAGGAAAAAAGAGAACTATATTTTTGCACAGGCAACGCGTTTCATGGGTCCATGCCCGCTTCCTCAGGCCAATAAGTGAGACAGAGTATGTAGGACTTGTATCTAGGAGGTTTGTTTGGGGTCTTTATCATGTTGGAGTACTGCCCTGCAGCAGTTTCCAAAGGGAAGGGATTGTAAATGTTGGCAATTATGGTTCCCACAATTATCTGTAGCTCCCCAGTCCCGGGAGCACTCAAGCAGGCCCAATCAATGACACTCAGCACCACCACACATTTGACACCATCTGAACAAAATAAGAATATATCTCTGTATAATCAGACCACACGACAAGGTTCCAGTAATCCAAGTCCTTAGTCTACTTGTCTTCAGCAAACTGTTTGCAGGCTTTCTTGTGCATCACAGTGCAGCTGAAAGAGCTATCGTGTAAAACCAATAATTTTAATAAAAGATTAAAAGAATCACACTCACAATGGGCTGCCTGAAAACAAGCTTATTGCACATGTAGATATGGTCCCCAGGCGCTCAGACAGATGCTGCCTCGGCTCCACTCACATTTCCTTGCCAGATAAGTGCAGCAGCTCCGATGAAACCGGTTTTATTTCAACAGAAGAACCTGATACCAACTGTAATCATGTTGGTGGAAATGCTATGGTTTGGGGCTGCTTTGCTGCTTAGGGCCTAAGCAGTTCATCATCACAGAACATTTTATTAGTTATTCATTGTAACAGAGGGTGCATGAGGAAAAATGTGAGATCATTACAGGATTGAAGCTCAACCGTAAGGGGACTTAAATGGTTAAACTAAATCATGGGGTGAACTGAGAAACGCCACGTATAAAAAACTAACAAACAAGTAAAAAAAGCACACACATGAAGCATATTGCAAAGTTGGAAAGTTTCTTTATGGAGTAGTGGGATAAACTTTTCTCAGGTGATCAGAGACTGGAAGAGTGTTCTTGACAACAGCACTTTAGAATGCTGACCAGCACATGTACTGAATGTCTTATTGAGTATACTTACCAGAGAATTACCACCAGGTCATTTTGTAGCCAGTATTCCTTAAAACAGGATGTCCAATCTAAGCTTGAGCATCTCAAACAGTTTGCTGAAACTTTACTAAAATATTAAACAAAGGGTCTTTATTAATGAGCTAGTAACAATGTATTTTAATGAAAAATTCATGAAACTAATGTATGAGGACAAACATCATAATGGAAACACCTGTCAATATAAATCCAAAAGTACGGAAGTGTTGGCCTTCTGATCTAGACCTTGGTTTTCTCCAGGTTGTTGAAATTACAAGTTAAAGACTGACTGACAGTTTAAGGGCTGTCACATTATCAAACGCAAATGGGTTTGTGTACCCATCTTCACAAAATGAAAGCGTGTTTTTATGTACGGTACATCAGTATGTGTTTGTATTCAATAGTATTGAAACACGTAAATTCTTGAGACAAATAGCATGCAGCATCAACATTTAAATATGTGAACGCAGTGCAAACGCAATGCAAACCATAGTGTAAGAGTTACCTACGCCAAATCATATCGGCATGATGTAAAACATACTTTTTTTTGCAAAGTTTTACATTCATTTCACTGACAATCCACAGTACATTTACTTCCAAATATAAAACACCCTGAATAAAAAACTTACACAGTGCTTGGCAAGAAGAGAGAAGCAAGGAGATAATGAACCTACAATGGCTGCTGCCTTCATTTGTAACTTTTTTTTTTTTTAACAAAAAAAAGAAAGAATAACACTGATGAGCAAAAGTGGTCTGGAGCAAAAATGAATCTATGCACCATCTGTAATGAGTACTTCAGTCATTTCTATAAAAGAAAAACAAAAAGG